>NC_073311.1:40730438-42115887 GCF_027595985.1 Sorex araneus | reverse complement strand
CATTCATTCATTCATTCAATATAAATTTCATAAGCACTAATATCTGCCAGACATCAACCCCATGAAGTTAACAGTTTATTGAATATAGTTTATAATAAAGAAGAAACATACTACAGTGATGCAATAGGTTCTAAGGGAAACACACAGGCAGGAAGGGAGTCAGGACATACGAGGTACAGCAAGAATGCAGCAAAATTTATGTCACTAGTGGTATCAGAAAAGCAGCTTCTTGCAGAATTATTCACAATAGTCAAAATATGGAAACACCTCAAATGTCCAAGGACAGATAACTGGACAAAGAAATTATGGTACATACATAATGGAATACTGCTTTACTATAAGAAAAGATGAAATCATGCCATTTGCTGCTATACATGGATGAATCTGGAGAGCATTGAGGTGAGTGAAGTTAGTCAGAAGTAGAGGGACAAAAATAAGAGAGAGAAAGAGAAAGAGAGAGAGAGAGAGAGAGTGAGAGAAGAGATGTGCCTGCCATAGAGGCAGGCTGGGTGTGGGGGTAATTTGGGGTGGGGGAGAAACTGAAGACATTGGTGCTGGGAAATTACACTGGTGGAGGGATGGGTGTTGGGACATTTTATGACTGTAACCTAATAGTGAACAGCGTGGTAATGCTCTATCTCATGGCGATTCAATAAAAATAAAAATTTAAAGAAACGGAGAGGGACAGATACAGAATGACCTCTATCATGTGTGAAATATAAATAAACCTGATAGAGGACTGAGCTTTCCATAGTGGAGGACGGACTGTGCCCAGAGGTGCTTAGTCAGGGCTTACTCTTGGCTTTATGCTCAGGGATCACTCCTAGCAATGCCCAGTGGACTCCATGTAGTATCAAGGACCAAACTGGGGTTAATCTCAGGTGAAGTGCCTTGTACTATCTATCTGTCACCTGGTAAGTATTCTAACCCCATCAAAACACCAAGATTGAGGGAGGAAGGAACACAGGAATATTACTGACAGACCCATTGCCTTGATAGCAGTGAGGGTTTCACATGTTTATATTTCATTGCCAAACTCATTGAACTGCCAACATACATTTAACATGTCCATCAAACCTCAGTAAAAGTGACTTAAGATAAAAAATATTCTGACAAAGAAACATTCAACTGAGATCTCAATAATGAGAAGAAGCCATGATATAGGAAAGGAAACTTTTGAACAGAAGGAATCACAAGGTAGGGGAGTTGATTGCAGAAAAAAAAAACAGTAAATAAATGAAGTGTGGAGCAATATAAGCTTGAAAAGAATGGCAAATAATACAGAGACATGAGGACAGGGTAAAAATATGTGGCTTTGGGGCTGGAGCGATAGCACAATGGGTAGGGTGTTTGCCTTGCATGTGGCCGATCTGGGTTGATTCCCAATATCCCGTATGGTCCCCTGAGTACCACCAGGAATAATTCCTGAGTGCATGAACCAGGAGTAACCCCTGTGCATCTCCACCCAAAAAGCAAAAAAAAATGTGGCTTTTATTTTCATTGTGTTGAGAAGCTTGATAAATAGTGTGAGAAGAGATCACTAATAACTCACACCCTTTTAAATCGATGTTTCCCTGCAATATGACTCAAAGGATTTCCTATGGTAAAATCTCCATCCCTTCCTTAAATTGAGGCTGGCCCAGAGAATATGGAAGACGTGACATTTTGAGATATTCAAAGCTTGACCTCAGGAGTTCCTGTCCCTTTCTTTCTTTCCTCAGAGTGCTCCTTTCATTTCATCATGGAAGAAAGACCAGTCTAGCCAACTGAAGGGTGAGATGTGGAAGAGAATCAGAAGCCGTCTGTCAAGGGTGACTGTCAACAGCCAGTAGGATCATCTAGACCAGAATTCCTCAACCCTCCTCTGGCCCCCTTCCTTCCTGTGGCTCCCTGTCCTACAAGTTGTACCCCTAGTCTTATGCCATGGACATTTATTTATGTCTTTTTATCAGTGGCTCCCTTGGAATGTTCTGGGGGAGTCTATGTAAGGTATCTTATTGAGAAACTCTGATCTAGACCACTCAAAGCCAGTTAGACTAGTAGCAAGAAGGACCCCAACAGAATAACAGAATACTGGAATGCCAACTGGCTAAACCCATCTCAAGTTATTGACCCATACAATCAAGAGACAATAAATACTTTGTGTTGTAAAAGCAAAAAACTTCAGTGATGGTCATATTCTGTAGTGACAGTTAATGTATATAGAAGTGCCCAGAGTTTTAAATGAGTGAAATAACATTTTTATGCTTAAACATCAGTTTTATCCCCAAGACACTGATGAGGAATCCATCCATAAAAAAAATAATAATTTTTTAAAAAGAATCCATCCATATAAACCATGATCTTCAGTCTTTCTGAAAAAGATTTATAGGAAGGTCTTTAGGAGAAAAAGAGCAGATTACAGGGCTCTGTGGTCACTGGGGCATTAAACCTCTCTCTTTAAAATGAAACCTACCCTCATGTATATTAAAACTGTGTGAATCCACAAACACTAGACAAAAAAGAGCCAAAAGTCATTTGACTCTTTACCCCATTTCAGCTAAGAATAGAATGAAAACAATTCTGATGGAAACCAGAATCACATTTTAAACCAGAACTCATTATGAATTGTGTTCCTTCTGAAGATTACAAAGGAAGTCTCTGTGAACTCTGAACTGTGGAGTTTCAATTCTGTTATGCTGGAATGATGAAGGCAGCATTACATCATTCTGAGAAATGTAAAAGATGGAAAGATGATCTTTGTACATGCAATCTTGGAGCAATTTTGAAACAGCCAGTGATCTTAAAATATTAAAAAGCTGGGGACTTTTTTGAGAGAGGGGGTTGGAAAATTTGTAATTAGTAGAAGGCAAGATGTTTTCTCTTGCTGTGCATAATTATTTGATCTGCAGAGAAATGGAATTCACTTAGTCATATAAATAGCACTAGTTTTTAAATGGTTCTTTAAGTGATAATATTTAACCAGCCTTTATGGCTATTTATTCACAGTATCTTACTGGAGTTTCCATTAATTTTCAAGTATGTTAACATTATCCTCCATCTGTGTGCCTCATCATGCTTTATTGCATCTTACAGTCCCATGTTATATGACTTGAAAGGAAGCTATAAAGTTCTTTCAAAAAGAGTTAATTTAATTCCAGTATCTGAGAATCACTACTAAGAACAGAGGGGAAAAGATAATAGAAAACAAATCAAAGAGTTCTCACCCCGTACCCCAAACCCCCATGGCTTCCACTCAGCTGAGCCTGAACCCTCCCTGCTAGTCAGAGAAAGGAGAGAGAAAGAGAGCAATGCATGGAAATGACCAAGAAGGAAGAGAGAAGAATCCAAATGAAGGATTGGGGATAGAGAAGACAAAGTTAGTCAAATAAAACAGCAATGTACATAAGATCAGATGCTAAAGCCAGAGGATCAAGTTTCCACAAAGGCATTTTGGTCAGTAATTACAAAGCAAGCTCATAAGTATTAGGCTTCCCTCATCCTAACACCTATTGCTCATTGCAGACAAACTTAACCTTTTCAGAATTATGGGAAATATTGAAAATATTTAAAAAACTACAAATCATAGTAGCTTTTTCCAGGCAAAACTGACAACTTACAATTTCATTCATGCTTTAGAAAATTGATGAGCAACGGGATGACAGTGACAGTGAGTTTTTGGGGGGATGTTCTATGAACCACAAGTGCAGAAGTCTGAAGTTCTCCTCTCCAGGCACTTAGGAAGCTACTCCCACACAACACTGCCCAGAACAATGCAGCTCTGCTTGACCTTGATACCTCTCATTCACTCCCTTTGGTGTTCTCTTCTAAAGTAATTTGTGGTACAGTTAGAATTCTGCCAGAAAATTTCTACCTCCTCCCACAGTTTCCATAAAGGAGCTTCATTCTGTTCTGTCCCCAGGCATGGCTAAAGGGTAGTGCTTGTCTCCACTCTGACCCACACTAAAGGGAACAGAAGGCAGAGAAAAGCATCCACTGGAACTCACAAATAAACCTCATAAGAGGAAGAGAGCAACAAGCCATAGAGATGCCACCAGACCCCGAACAAGGCTATGTCATTGGGGCCAACCCAGAGTAAGGTGGGGCAGATGATTCCTACCACCTGTCCCAAATGAGCTCCAGCAGCGAAAAATCTCCAAAATTCAACCATTGCCACACTCACAGCCAATCTCCACAGGCTTAGACGAGCTTCATCCATGAGAGAATCTGCTGAAAAACCCAGGTATGCAGGACTTGTGACTGAAATCTCCAGGTTTCCATGAAGACAGGAATGAGTGACCTCCCCTCATCTCCCTGCACTTCCGGTAGCCTGGCAGTCATGCCCACAAACCGGCTCTGGCTCCATTAAAGCTCATTAATGGCAAAAAACAAGTGTGTCTAGTCAATGCCAAGAGCAAGCCTATCTGCTGGGATGCTCCTAATGCTACCACACAGATCATGGAGGAGTGGAAAGGTTCCAAGTTAAATTCACGTCTTATGTGATTTCATTCAAACTTTATTTCAGAATCAGTACATAATCTTCTAGGTCTGGTACATGATATACAATTATATAATTCATTCTTTTTACTTTTGGCTTTTTGGGTCACACCCTTGGGGTTACTCCTGGCTCTGCACTCATGAATTACTCCTGGCAGTGCTCGGGAGACCATATGGGATGCTGGGAATCGAACCTGGGTCAGCCGCGTGCAAGGCAAACGCCCTACCCACTGTGCTATTGCTCCAGCCCCTAGTACATTCATTTTAAAAAGTCAGTTTTTCCAATGAGAACATCAGCAGGGATGTGGAGAAATAGAGATCCATATTCATAGCCAGTGAGCAAGTAAAATGCCACAACTACTATGGGAAGTACTTGGCATCTACTCACAAATTTCCACATACAGCTGCCCTATCACCCAGTCTTGTTTAAGGAGGAATAAATGCATTTATGATTTGAATGTACTTGAATAAATAAGCTAAAAATTGATTGTATATCTTCATATATAATCCCAAGATGCTTTTGTGGAAGCTTGATTCTCTGATTCTAGCATCTGGCCTTATCTCCCTTTCTGTTTTCTTCATCTAACTTTGTCTTTTCTATCTAGTTTCCCTAATCCTTCATTTGGATTCTTTTTTTCTTTTTACTTCTTGGTCATACATTGCTTTCTCTCTCCTTTCCAAGGAAGACAAGAATTTGGGGGCTGAGATGTGGGTCAGTGGTAGAGCATGTGCCTGGTGTATGTGAAGCCCTGGGCTCAATCCCCAGCATTAATAGAAAACCAAAATAAAACAGGAAACACTCATTATGGCCAGCAGTAAAACTGAGATCTGAGATCGACACATTTTATGACATATTTCTATCTTCATGGATTTTTTATATGTTAATCATGTTCTCAAGGAACTTTTTAAATTTAAACACAGTGATTTACAAAGTCGTTCACAATACTGTTGTTTCGGGTATTCAATGTTTTGACACCAATCTCACCACTAGTGTGATCTATCTTCCTCCAATGCCCCCAGTTTCCACCCTTCCCATTGAAGAATGCCCCATTAGCAGACACAAACAAATTCACTTTATATTGCTTATAACAACAAAATGGCAAACAGAATTTAGAGAAAAAAGATCAATAAAATCAACCTGTGGTTATTGTTATTATATCTCATGATGACATTTCTAAATTCATCGAGGATTTACCGAGCTGGTTGGTGCTTGTTGAACATTTGTGTTATTGTTTTCACTCATTTGTCTTGGTTAATAACAAAGAAAATTCTTAAAGTAGGAATTTATTGTTTAAGAGCAAAGGGCAAGGTATGAATTTGTATATTGCAGTATAATCCCAAATTGTTCAGAAATGCACACGTGCCTGAGCATAAAGTGCTATCATCAACTCATTTTTACTATCTCAATCACTGTATCACTGTCATCCCATTGCTCATCGATTTGCTTGAGTGGGTGCCAGTAACGTCTCATTCGTCCTTGTTGCATTCAGGGTCAGGGGAATGAGGCCCATTATTGTTACTGTTTTTGACATATTGAATACACCACGAGTAGCTTTCCAGGCTCTGCCATGTGTGATTCTCCCACTATCTCAATATAAGTTTTCAAACTTTTCCACAAGGAGCACATATGACTTTTGTTGCATAATTTATATATTTTCAGTTTTTTCTGACTACTTTCTTGCCTACTCTCACATCCCAATCCTGGCTTATGCCTTCTTTTTCTTATTATAATAGATTTTAACTGACCTTCCGGGTTTGCAGTTTGCTCAGTCTAGTCCATATGCTTCTCTGGATACTCCCTTCTTTGTAAAAAATAGAGTTCTATTTTTATGTTATATACTCATATCTGTTTATCACTTGCAAATTAAGATGTCTTCTACTTGTGATAGTACAGGGGGTAGGGTACTTTTTGCCTTGCATGTGGACAATCTGAGTTGAATTCCTAGCATCTCATATGGTTCTCCAAGCACTGTCAGGGGTAATTCCTGAGTGCAGAGCCAGGAGTAACCCCTGAGTATCGCCAGGTGCAAGTCAAATAGGAAATAAAAATAGATGTGTTCTACTTCCTACATTCCGTCCTGTCTGTGTTTCTGTCTTTTATGTGGGAAGCTTTCTGAATGCTAGAAAATCTTTGACCTTTGACTATTTATTGATGCTGTCAATAAAATACATACCACCCTTTACTAACATACTGTATTCATGGTTTGTTATCACCCCTCCATGGAAACTGCTCTTGTTAAGCTCACCAAAGAACTCTAGGTGGCCAAACCTTTCAGTCCAGTCTCAGACTTCATCCAACTTGAGTTAGCAGTAGCTTTAACATGTCCTATTTCTTACCTTGACCTTCACCTCACCTCCAAACCATCCTTTCTTGGCCACATAAAGCTGTTCTCTCTATGTTCCTCCTCCTTCTCCTTCTCCCTTTTCTGTCTCTTCTGATGATTTGGTCTTACCTTCTTCATATCTCTATGTTGGAGAGCACCCAGACTCAATCATGTTCATATTGTGATGACCTCACCTGGTTTCATAGTTTTAAGTAATACTTAGGGGATGAGTAGATGACTCACAAACACACACCTCCAGCTCTGCCCTTTGCTCTCATGCCCAGCCTGTATTTCTACTGCCCACCTGATATGGTCACTTATGACAACCACACCATTTATGCCAATAATCAGGCAGAACTCAAAAATTTGGCAAGAAAATATCCAAAATCAAATTACCCAAATTCCTAATTCTTTCACCAACCTGATCCTCTCTAATCTTCTGCTTCTCAGTAAATGTTCCACCATTCTTCAAAATATTCAAGACCAGACCACTTTCAGTGACTTGGTATTCTTTAGTTCTTTAAACATGCCAAAGGTATTTCCATTCTAGACCCTGTCTGGTTGATTTTTCCCATTTCCAGAAGCCTGTGTCAGAACACACTTCTTACTTGTTCACAGAAAATTTCCCTTTGCTCTTCTCTTCAAAAAGTACTTTTAGGGGCCAGAGAGATAGTACAGCGGGTAAGGCAATTGCATTGCATGCAGCCAACCCAAGTTTGATCTCTTGCACTCTATACGATCCCCTGAGCCTATCAGGAGTGATTCTTCAATGTAGAGCCAGGAGTAAGCCCTGAGCACCATCGTATATGGCCCCAAAACAACAACAAAATGAATTAAGATTTAATTAAGACTGATGATTTGAATGATTATTAGAGTATTAAGTTTGATTTTTGCTCTGAATCTCCATTTGTTTGTTACAATACTTGGAATAAATAGTTGAACCTTCCACACTGGGTTTCCATGAGATTGAAATGAGAGCATATATCACAAAGTCCAGTCTCTCAGAGTCTCCAAATGGTGCTTATTAACTCCTATTTGACTCAGGCTATAATTCATCATATGTTAACAAATTTTATGTCACTGCTCTTTGCTTGTATGAGACATATTATGTTTGATCCCCTATATCACATGATCCTCCAGCATTGCTGGTTGTGGATCCCCAAATAGCAAATAAAAAAATCTCTCCCATACAACTTTGGCCTACTACAGTCTTAATTCCAGTATCCAAGAATAACCAGTGGCACAGTCAGGTCAATTATAGGTTATAGACTATTTCAACACATCAAGTGAGAGTTCAGAAGATCCATCCTCTACTCTGAGGATAGAGCTGAGTGGCAAGAATAACTGGTGTGTGTTCCATAATCCACATCTGAAAGGGTCCCTTTATTACCGTCACATCTGAAATGAGTGTAGGCCTCCCTCTCTAGAGTAGTGGACAGGCTGGGCCAGAAGCACTGGTGTCACTTCCTGAGAAGCCACAGAGAGCCAGTATGTGCCTTCTGCTGCTGCTTTCACTGTGGTCAGCAGATATATGGGTGAATGGCAGTGGGGTGAGGAGTGGAAAGAAGCATAAATCTTGGATACCTGAATAATTTTCCAGAACAATCCACTCAAGTTAATGGGTACTCAACTTGTACTGTGAATTATTAAGATACTGAGATTTGGGGTTTAAAATTGTTAGCACACATCCTTCTTTTAATTATTGAATCACCGTGAGATACAGTTACAAAGCTTCCAAATTTGAGTTTCAGTCATAAAATGATTGAACACCCATTCATCCACCAGTGTATGTTTTATACCACCAATATTCCCTGCATCCCTCCTGCCACACCCCGCCTCACCCCACCTCCTGCCTCTGCAGCAGGCACTTTCCTTTTTACTCTTTCTCTACTTTGAGGTATTATGGTTTGCAGTAGAGATACTGAGAGGCCATCATGCTTGGTCCTTTATCTACTTTCAGCACACATCTCCCATCCCAAGTGATCCCTCCAACCACCATTGACTTAGTGATCCCCTCTCTATCCCAGCTACCTTCTCCCACAGCTCATGGGAAGGCTTCCAGCCGTGGAGCAATCTTCCTGACCCTTGTCTCTACTGTCCTTGGGTGTTAGTGTCATATTATGTTATCTTACATTCCACAAATGTAAATGTCTGTAAATGTCTGTCATTCTATGTATGTCCCTCTCTTTCTGACTCATTTCATTTAGCATGATACTCCCCATGTCTATCCACTTATAAGCAAATTTCATTACTTCATCTTTCCTAAAAGCTCATAATATTCCATTGTGTAGATGTACCATAGTTTCTTTAACCAGTCATCTGTTCTTGGGCATTCGGGTTGTTTCCAGATTCTGGCTATTGTTAGCACACATCCTTTGGAAAATAAACCACTCTGAAGACATATTTGAATTTGTGAAGGCAAAATTGAAGAGGGTTTCCACATCTATGAATGGCAGAGTAGGTAATCAGATCAACTAGAATAGAAGATATGTATATTGGGTATATATACATATATATACACACATATATAAGTATGCTCAAAAGTCTTGGAGTCCAGCATGGCAGTGAAAATTGACCAAGCAACAACCTGGCCATCTGGAATAAAAAATTATATATATATATATATATATATATATATATGTGTGTGTGTGTGTGTGTGTGTGTATACATACACACACATAAACACAGACATACACACACATATAAATAATTTTAAAATTTTGAGTCATACCTGGCAGTACTCAGGGCTTACTCCTGGTTCTGTGCTCAGGGATTTCTGGTGGTGCTCAGGGGATCATATGTGGTACTGGGAAAGCCAACCAGGGTTTTCCTCGTGTAGGGCCAGTGTTTTACCTCCTATACTATCTCCCTGACCCCCTGAGAGAAAAATGAGTGTTCAAGGAAATGAACTTGGCTTGAGGTCACTTTTTACCTGGAAACATTTGTTAATTTTAGCGAACCCCTTGCTGGATGCCTGAGTAGTATACTTCACAGCCCTGGAGAGAGACAAAAGTAACACTACAGGGTGTGGGCCAGGCCCTGAAGGTGTGGGAATTGAAGTGTAAGCCCATAGCCCTGCCTCAAAGCATCTGAGGTGGGACTGAATATCTCAGATCTGAAAACAGAATTCGAAATTCAAAATGTTAGTGCTTACAGGCTCCTGGAAGCAGATGAAGAAAAACTCCTTCTTTTTTTTCTTTTTGGGTCACACCCAGCGATGCACAAGGGTTATTCCTGGCTCTGCACTCAGAAATTACCCCTGGCAGTGCTCAGGGGACTATATGGGATGCTGGGAATTAAACCCGGTCAGCCATATGCAAGGCAAATGCCCTACCCACTGTGCTATCACTCCAGCCCCCAAAGAAAAACTTCTTTACATGAAAAAAATATTTATTATTTGTTTGCAAGAAGGGTGTGAGATACAGGTAGAGGCTTGACTTAACTCCTGTTTTAATCCTAGCTCTGTGCTCAGGGAGCACTCCTGTACTCGGGGGTCAGGGATTGAACTAAAGTTAGCCACATGCAAGACAAGTGCCTTAATCCTTGTGCCCTTCAGCCAAAAAGCATCATTTTAAACAGAAAAACATTTCTATAATCTTTCAAGTAAAATTTATATACAGTCAAAGAAAACCAGACACAGACCAAGATAAAATAATACTAACTGACTGGTTAGGAAAAAATAATTAAAATTTTTGAATAATAACAGATAATATTAACAAGAACCAGAAAACAGAAACAGAACTACAGTTTCCAGATATTGGCACTGTTCACACTTCAATTAGCTTACTATGTTCCAAGAAATAAGATGCAGATTAGAAATCTCAGCAGGGAGCTAGAAATAGTTTTAATAGACGTAGCAGAATTGAAGAAGAGTCAATAAAACTTCTAGAACTGAACATACAATAACTGAAATAAAGAATACAATGGATAGATTTTTTCTCAGATTAAACATTGCTGAAGAGAGAAGAACTTAAAACAGGCTAGAAGAAGGTATCAGAATAGCACAGAAAGACAAAGGCTGGTAAAGATAGAGGAGTTGGTCAGAAATCCTACACAAAGCTCAGTGTCCACTTAACTGGACGCCTGGGAAGAACACAGAGGAAATGGAGCAGAAGCAATATTGTAAGCCACCAAAGCTATAAGTCAGTAGTAAATCACATGCATTGCATGCATGAAGCTCTGGGTTTGGTCTCTGGAACCATAAAACCAAACATAAGAATGCCCCATTCCTCTCTCCCCTCACATCCTGGTAACCAACACAAAGGGGTGGGGTAGAGGTGGGGTTGGGGGATCAATATTATTGGGACCAGAGAGATAATCCAAAAGGAAGAAGCACCTGGGGTAGCCCTTGCATCCCAGAGCATCACTGGGAGGGTTCTCTCAGAAAGACAAAATCAGGGACCAGGGAGATAATGCAGGGGCGAGGGGCAAAGACTGAAGTTAAATTGCCAGCACAGCACAGCCCTCCTGGCCTCTACCAGGATGGCTTGGTGGTCCCCAATCCCTCTGGATCTGAGCATCTCACACCACCAGGTCCTTGAACTGAACCTTCGGATCTGGCTGAGAGTTACTTCAACTCCCCTAAGCACAGTTTGAGAGTTCCTACCAAAAAGAATAAAAGGAAAACAATCTATGTTGTAAGAGAGAGTGACTAAAAATTGTCTGGTAGGTGCACGACATCAAACACAGGTTGAAAAATAAAATGGTGTGATTATGACAATTAACAGAAGGCCAGAGAGAATGTATAAAATAAAGGAACTTGTCTTGCATGCAGCTGATCCCAATTTGATCTCCAGAGCCATATATTGGTCCCCAAGCACCACCAAAAGTGGAGTAAGGAGTAAGCTCTGAGCAATGCAGGTATAGCCCCGTCCCTGCCCCCGCCCCCCTACCTCTCGCCCACATATACAAATATAAAACAGAAAAGGAAAAACAGATTTTAGGGGATCGGAGGAGGCAGTGTCAAATAGAAATTGCAGGTTCTGATTTTCATGTGGTTAGGTTTAACATCCAAGTGAGGATAACAAATTTGCCATTATTTCTTGAACAATTATTTCTCTTGTTCAGGAGTCTCTGAAATTTTCATTCCTTAGAGAGGATCAGTCAGGTTGTACAGGGCTTCTGGCATATGCTTTACATGCAGCCAGTCCCAGTTAGTCCCCAGGCACTACAAAGTCCCCAGTGGGGCACCACAGAGCCCTAGCAGCACTGCCCTTCCATAGAGCCCTCGCCCTGCTGGCTGAGACTCACAAGATGAGCTCTGGGTCTCCTAAGCAGCACTTGGGAGCAAATCCCACCAAAAAAATTATCCAAACCCTTTTAATTCATAAGATTCCTGCACCATCAGACCTTTCCTTTCCACTGGAATACATAGTTCATCTCCAAACAAATAAATGCAGCAAAATGTGCAATGAGATGCCAAGGGCATCTGTCTGGTGTCCAAAACATCTGGTCACTGCAGCTTTCACAGAGCAAAGCCAGAAACAAGAGCAGTGGGCTCCTGAGCTGTCCACGCCTCTGTATAGGGCACCATTAAACAAATTGCAACAGGAGCCAAAGGAGGTAGCTCAGCTCTTACGGTTGCATGCCTTCCGTGCACTGGAAACTGAGTTCAAACCCCGCACCGCAGGCCTCTTTCCCCACCCTGCACTGAAGGGAATGGTCCTAGAGGTTTCTGGCACCTCAAGACTGAGCAGATCCATATCCTGGGACTCAGCACTGAATCAGAGATAAGTTTTTATTCTCTACCTTTCATACTCCGCCCACATGTAGTTTCTGCATATGACACTGATTTTAAATGATACAGGAAACACAACTTTCTGTCATAATCAATAGGACTTACTCCTGGCATTGTACTCAGGGATTACTTCTGGGGGGGAGGGGTGTCGAGGGAACATATGTGGTGCCAGGGGTCAGACATCGGTCTGCTACATACAGAGGCAAGCACCAGTTATATTATTGCTCTGGCCCAACTCTTTATCTAAAGGTGTATCACAAGGTTTGAGGCATTTGGCTTTTTGTTTGTTTGTTTTGGTACATTAACAGAAGACGAAATAAAACACTGGCTACCATAAATTTCTTATTTTTTTTTTTACTTGGAAAAAAAAAGCACGACTTTCACAATAAATTCAGTGACTAATGGATGGAAATGGCACAGCATGCTGTCTTTCAACTGAAAAGTTACCCAGAAAGTTAAAAGATGATAATGATGATGATAGCTTATGTTTCTTGAATATATTCTACATGCCAGGAGCTTCTTCAAGGGACTTACATGTACTTACTCATTAAAGATATTTAAATATAGATTATAAAATAAGTTATAAACCAAAAGACATAAAGAAAAAATGTAAGGGATCATCATTCTTTCTATAAAATAAAACTCTGCTGGTACAGTTAAGGGCACATTAAAAGGAAAATAATATGCAACAAATAACTATAAGTAAATCTATTATTTCTATCAATGTTCTATTTTTCTTCTGAGGGTAATAAAATTTTCAGAAACAATCAACAAAAATAATTTTATTTTCAAATAATACTTTACATGCCATTGATGCATTTTAAAATATAGCTAGAGAATTTCCATATTATTGCCATGAGTATTCAAAGACAAATTTTCAGTTTTATGGGTCTAATTGCTCCATATGCTTTACTCTAATATTTCCCCTATAAAATTGTTCTTATATGATTGTGCTTCCCTGAAAACCATTTCAAATATAATCAATAGGAATACTAAAATCATAATTTTATATAACTTGATTAAGCTTTATAATATAACCACCAGCAGAAATAGCTAAAACATACATCTTTAAAAAAAACTGTTTCAGAGAATTTTACATAATAAAGTGTAAAAATATACTTCCTAAATTACTAAATGTAATGATTTATGGTATTTGGGTCAGTGTTAAACCACATTCTTGGTGTTATGAAGGATTGAAATTTAACAATCAAAAACCCTGGTTTACTTTCTCCTAATTCTGCACATTAGCATCCTTAAAAATTGGTCATCTTAGTTTCTCTTTTTCTACTTCTCTGAACCTTTCTTGCATATTTCATATAGTTTGCATCAAAACTGAATTCACAGTATAATTTGACTCCTAGATCATGTAGGATATAAGAACCTTCGAGTGAGCCCCTTATTCAGTCTGCCACCTCCACCCAAATGTTCCCATCTCTCAGGTCTGCCACAGGGAGGAACTGTCCACAAGACAGCCCACTCACTTCAGTTTTCTTTAAAGATGATCCTCCCTTGATATGGGCATGTGGGAAGAGTGTTGAATTCCTGAGGTCAATCCTCTCTGTTTCTTTCTGTCTCTGGATCTTCCTTCTCTCTCCTTCACTCACTCCTCCCTCTCTCTCTCTCTCTCTCTCTCTCTCTCTCTCTCTCTCTCTCTCTCTCTCTCACACACACACACACACACACACACACACACACACACATCCTCCCTTATCCTGGGGTGGAGCCTTCTTTCTCCAACTGTCGCCTGTTTGGGGTTGTACAGATCTCAGTACTCATCCTCATAGAAACACATGGAGCAGATCCTGATACTTGAGTTTCAGTGTAAAACGAGACTTTCCATCAGAGGGCTCTGCAGACTAAAAGCGACTGTAAAGCACCCCGCTCAGCAGAGAGCCTCAGTGAGGACTTGCCTGAAGTCACCTGGGACACCTCTGCTGCAGGACAGCCTTCAGAAACAGAGTGGCAGCTAGGGCTCGCTCTCCTCCAGGCTAACGACTCATATTTCCTTTCATTTTTCTTTGAAAAAAAGTGGTATCATCTCCTTTGTTCTTCTAGTTATTTCTGAGTAAATTCAGTTCTCTGAGAGAAGAGGCCAATCAAAATCCAAAAACATACATACATATATATGTACATATATGTATATATATATCTCCATCTCATCAACTTAGAGCAAGCTCCATACCTATGAGGAGTATCACTACAAGAAAATTTTCTTTTCTCTATTGTTGATTAAATTTCCTCTCTCCTCCCCCAAGCACCCTGACCACTCTACCCCACCCCATTCTGCAACCCTTGTCAGACTCTCTGGCAAGCCAGGTTATGATGAAGGCAATAGGTATGGAAAGTTTCTGGTTCTGGGATGAGAAGATGGATGTGCCCCCCTCAGACATTAGGACAAATCTGAGAAGCTTCCCTCTTCATGCTGGTAGGATGTCAGTTCTTCCTCGTCAAGGACCGCCCCTCTCCGTACTTTCCATTCCCTCTGGGGCTCGCAATTCTGGGCGGTGGCTCCATAGGACATCTTCTTTGGGGGGCTTGCAAAGCTCTCGTGGTTGAGTTCTGCCTCCTCAGCTAATTCATCTTGGTCAAGGATTCCACACTTCTCCTCAGAGAGATTCTCAGGATCAGCCCAGTCCTGTTTCTCCCCAGAAGCAAAGACCCCATAGAAGATCACCCCACTGTAGTGCACGAGGGCAGCTATAAGGAACACATTCTGCCATTCCTCACGGGTCTAAACAAGGAAAGAAAGTGCCAGTTAAAGGTTTAACCAAAAATACAGAGATGAGCAGTCTAACCCGGAAGTACTCTCTGGAGCGAAAGCACTTCCCTACTCCAAAGGTGTTGCTCTGCTTCTCCGGAAGACGTGTCAGAAGCCAACCAGGATCCAGACTGAAAGTTAAGACTGCCAATGGGTAAGTAATTTTTTTTTCTTTTTTAAAAGTATTTTACAAAATAAGTATCAGGTAAATCACAGCAACATTCCATAGTGCTTCTTAATATACAAATGGGGTTTCCTCTTTGTATGCAAAGAATTATAGTTGCTCTAAGAACCCACTATTTTGGGGGCTGGAGAAATAGTACAGTGGGCAGGGTGCTTGTCTTGCACATAGCCAACAACCCATTCAATCCCTGGGAACTGGGATGGTCCTCTTTGCACCCCCAGGAATCATCCTTGAGTGCAGAGCTAGGAGTAAGCCCTGAGTATCACCAGGTGTGCCCCTCCCAATACAAAGAAACACTATTTTAAACATTCAAGGGTTTATTCTTGCTTTCTGAGAGAAACCTAACAACTCAACCATGAAAATGCGCTATTTTGACCATCAATAACATATATATATATATGACTATGATTTTTCTGTGAAAAATAGTACAAAAAAGAATGGAAATCTGTTTTTAATGTTAGGAAAAGATGACGTCTAATAATTCATAGTCACATTACCAACCCTATCAACTCATGTGCAGAGCAAGAAAATGAAGTACTCTGCCTATGAAGTCCCCAAATCCCATCTCTCTTCCCTTCCTAAAAATAGCTGAGGGGACAGAGCAATGGTACAGTGAGTAGGGCGTTTGCCTTGCACATGGCTGACCCAGGTTCAATCTCTGGCATCACATATGGTCATGGTCCCCTGAGCACTGACAGGAGTAATTCCTGAATGCAGAGCTAAGAGTAACCCCTGAGTATTGCCAGATGTCACCCAAAAAACAAAACATATAAACAAACAAAAAGTAAGAGAAGCTATCCCACACTTCCTTCTGCAAAAGAAGTTATATTTGGTTGTAGTTTTGTTGGTGGAAAGGTGGTGCCCACCCAGTGGGAGTTGGCATCTATCCTGGCTCTAAGAGTGGTCCCTGGGGCACTCAGAGAACCATATTCAGTGTTAGGCATTGAACCGGAGTTGACTGCATGAAAGAAAAATGTCTTACTTCCTGGTAAGAGGAGGGCCTTTTCTCTCAGGCTCTAAAGTCATTTTAGTAAAACACAATCCAACCAAGAAAACAACTGGGTAAATGTTCTCATAGAACAACAACTTTTTTATTTGCAAAAATCAGTAACTTTTGTGACTATAGAACTTTTGCAACTTTTGTGATTATAGAAATAAAGGACCCAGGTGGGCTGGAGTGATAGTATAGTGGGTAGGGCATTTGCCCTGAATATGGCAGATAGGGGTTCAATCCCTAGCATCCCCTATGGTTCCCTGAGCACTACCAGGAATAATTCCTGAGTGCAGAGCTAGGAGCAACCCCTGAGCGCTGCTGGGACTGGCCCAAAACAACAACAACAAAAAAATTTTAAATATAAAGGGCCTGCATTGCCTGTGGTTGAGTCTGCACAGTTTTGGGTGGTTTCACTGTTCCTCTTATCTAAATAGTCAAGACCATCCACCAAACCTAGACATTCTTAGGAAGGTTCACTGATGTCTTGTTTATTTTCTACATAATAAGGAAGCATTATGGTACTATCTTTATGTTGGAACATGTTAAGCAATAGAAGGAAATTGCCTGTAAAGTTTAATTACTCTGAATTAGGCTTGGGTAATTCATTTATCCTGAGTTAACTACCTCAGTAGTCATTTTTATTCTTAATGTCTCAAAGAGACTTTATAGAAACACATCTATTATTTCTGAGTTGAGGAAATGAATAAATGTCAACTGATACAACAATAAGCAGTAATATAATTTTGGAATAATGTATTTCTACAATTACATATTTTTAAAGAAGAGGAAAGAAAAAAATCAGCTGAGTCATTCAAGGTCAAGAATATACCCATTTTGGGGCTGGATAGATAGCACAGCGGGTAGGGCGTTTGCCTTGCACGCGGCCGACCCGGGTTCAAATCCCAGCATCCCATATGGTCCCCTGAGCACCGCCAGGGGTAATTCCTGAGTGCAGAGTCAGGAGTAACCCCTGTGCATCGCCAGGTGTGACCCAAAAAGCAAAAAAAAAAAAAAAAAGAATATACCCATTTAGGGGCTGGAGCGATAGCACATCGGGTAGGGCGTTTGCCTTGCAAGCGGCCGACCCGGGTTTGATTCCCAGCATCCCCTATGGTTCCCCAAGCACCGTCAGGAATAATTCCTGAGCCTATGAGCCAGGAGTAACCCTTGTGCATCCCTAGGTGTGACCCAAAAAGAAAAAAAAAAAGAATATACCCATTTATAGGCTTCAGATCTCAAGTGTGTACAGTGCTTCTGCCCCCTGTTACTATCACCCACAGCTGCAAAGGAGACCATTACCTTGTGCTTGGTCATTGCTCCAACAATGAGGGGACAGACCATTCCAGAAAGAGTTCCAACTCCATTTGAGATCCCCATGAGAATGCTGGCATATCGGGGGGCAATGTCCAGGTGGTTGACATTAAAACCTACCGCAAAGTCAAAATTTCAAAATCAGTGTCAAGAACAAAACTTCATATATGTTCCAGAAAATACGCAGCTTCTTCTCACCTGTCATAACCTAGGTGGTTTCCTCTAGCCAATGGGTGCTTCTAGGAGAGGCCCTCGAGGCTGTGCCCGCAGAGAGCAGGAACATGAGTGGTGATCCATGACCAGTGGTCACGGTACAGAGAATTATGGCACCTAGACTTGCAAAATAACAAGACCCTGGTTCTTCACCCTGATTATCAGGGCATATGCAAATCAAAACAACAATGAGAGTATCATGCCAAGTGAAATAAGTTAGAAGGAGAAGGACGGACATAGAATGACTGCATTCATGTGTGGGATATAAAAAAAAAACCACCATAGTATGAGACTAATACCCAAGGACAGTAGAAACAAAGGTCAAGACAAATGGTCCATAGTTGGAAGCCTGCCTCAAGGGCAGCAAGAGAAGGCAGTCGGGGTAGAGAAGGGTCCATTATGACAATGAGGGTTGGAGGGATCACTCCGGATGGGAGATGTGTGCTGAAAGTGGGTAAAGGACCAAAAATGATGGTCTCTCAGTATCTGTATAGAGGTAGGCTGGGGGTGGTGGGGTGGCAGGAGGGATACAGGGGATATTGGTGGTGGGAAATGTACACTGGTGGAGGGATGGGTGTTGGAACTTTGTAGGACTGAAACTCGATTGTGAAAGCTTTGTAGCTATACTACACAATGATTCAATTTTTTTTAAAATAAAAGGAACAACAACAACAACAACAACAAGTAATTATCACCTCACAATAAAAATAACGTCCATATCAAAGGTCCAGGAACAATCTGTGTCAACAGGGATGCAATGAAAAAGGATCCTGCATTCATTGTCAGTGGGACTACGGCCTAGTTCAATGATTGTGTAAAACATTGGAGACTTTTCAAAAAACTAAGAATAGGATGCCATCTAAGTGATTCTACTGGGCATCTACTCCAAAACCACAAAGATACTAACTCACAAGGACATACGTCTGCCTATTTTTATCACAGCATTATTTACCAAGGGCCCAATAACTGATGAGTGGATAAAGAAACTGGTACATGTACACAATGGAATTCTACTCAGCTCTAGAAAAGATAAAATCTTGCAGTTCACTGCAACTTCGATGTAATTGGAGGGTATCATGCTAAATATAATGAGTCAGGAGAAAGGCAAATATCAGATGATGTATATGTGACGTATAAATAAACAAAGCAAAGGATTAGACCCTCTCCAACAGAAAGGGAAAAAAGAACCCCGAAGCATGGTCAACAGAATTTTTTTTTCTGGTCAACAGAATTATAAACTGGTATTGAAGGTTGGAAGGAGAAGGAATCTTGGACAACCATGGAGGGAGAAATAGATACTAATACTTTGGTTTTAGGGGTGGCATAGTTGCACTGCAACTCTAAAACAATTAGTTTAATGCTATTGTAAACCACGAGACTTCAATAAGAATAATGGATAGCAGAAAAAGAAAAGCCAATACAAAAGCCTGATCACACTTATTCAGAACAACAATCACACTTAGGGCAACTAGAATCAAACCCTAGTCCATAATATCTTCTCTCCTAGCCCTTTTCTCACTTTTTTCACTCACAAAGTGGCCCTTGTTAAGCCTCCCTTAGTGACCATAAGGCATAGCAAAAAGGTGACCTTGTTGGTGAAAAAAAAAAAAAACAGACATTGGCTTTTAACATTTAACTCACAATGCATACTTGATTTGGAGTCTGTAAATCTGAATTTGAATCTTATTCTTACCTGATAAACTACTAATTTTTAAACCTTAATGTCTTTATTTCTGATATGAGTATATTATTACTACTTAACTAATAAAGAAGCTGTGAGGCGAGACTATGATTGACAGGGGGAGGATATTGTACACTGGAATCCTCTGCTAAGCCTTTATGAACAACTATTTCTATCACTGCTTCTACTGAGTATCTCCTTGACTTTGAGATTTTCTCTCGGGAGACTGCGATTGATGGAGCTGGAGAGATAGCAGTGCACGTAGGGCACTTGCCTTGCATGCAGTCAACCTGTGTTAACCCCCAGCATACTGTATGGTCCCCCAAGCCCACAACTCAGGAATGATTCCTGAATGCACAGCCAGGAGTAACTTACCCCTGAGCATGGCCAGCTGTGGCCCAAAAACAATAACAAGAGATATTGCTATGGAGAATGGTAAGATATTAAGTTGATGACACTTTACTATTCATTCATTTATCAGGAGAGAAAAATGGGCGAAATAAAGTCTGTTGCTTGAGGAGCATTTAGACCCATTCTGGCAGCTGAATGGAACCTGAATGGAAGATTGAAACTTACTGAACCTCAGATTCTTCATTCATCAAGTAGAATAATCATTTTTATAAAATTGCTGTAAAAAAATCAGTCAAATCATGTGTGTTAATTGCATGGTACACAGAGATAAAACCACTCTAAGTGCTTTATGGGTGGATACCCACGGTCCTGTTTACAACCATCTTTCCTAACTGCAAAGTGATTCTCAAGTTAGAGGTCTCAATAATTACTTAACTACCACTCCAAGCTATTAAAATATCAGTAAGGTGCTGTAGGTTTTGTTTATTCACATTTCTGTTTTCCTTCTCTTTGTTGTTGTTTTTTTTTTTGGACCACACCCAGTGGTGCTCCAAAATTATTTCTGGCTCTGTGCTGGAGGGTTTCTGGGCAATGCTTAGGGACCACGCAGTGCTGAGGATTAAACTAGATCTTCTACACTCAAAGCAAACACTCAGCATGTTAAACTCTATTTCTGACTCTTTCCTTTACTTTTTAATTCCTTATTCTGTGAAACGATACATAAAATTAAAAAATAAAAATACAACCCTTCTCTAATCTGTTATCTCAGCTGGCTGGTTTTTTCCTTCCTTCATTCAGAAAGATCCTCTTTGTAATAACCATACCTTCTCTTTCAGATCAAAGTGACATATCATCAGAATATAAAATAGCTGCAAGATTAATTAATCTTATTGATGATTCAAATGTGATAAGCTCTTTATTAGAAAAGAACCCGGTGATGAGTAACAATTAATATGATTGTCGAGTATTGTATTCTGATACAAATCCCAGGCCTCTCTGCTCATCTTAGGAGAATATGAAGAAAGCCATCTAGATTTTTAGTGGACACAGGCCTAGTGTTGGCTGGGAAAATTATTAAGGAACTGAGATGCTGTCAGATTATTTTTCAGTAGCAGATGCAAATGAGCAAACAAACAAATACCTACCAGTTGGAAGAGATTGACTTTTCTCCATAGAACCTTCCCAAAGCAGACATTTCCCATTCCTTGGGCCTTTTTTCATTGAGCCGTTTCTCTTGCCTAAAATCAGTTTCTAAGTTGCCAACCATTCCTGACATCCCACTCATGAATTCTTGATAAAACTGGCAGATTGCAGAGTTTAAGAACTCACTGCTCCCATTATCTCAGAGCCTCCCATAGCATCACTGGTGAGACAGACAAACCTTCATTCCAATGCCAGCCACTTTATTTAATTGGAGAGTCTAAGGAACCCTTGTAAGCTTCAGCCTCCTCATTGGTCTAATGACATAGTGATGCCTTCTCCTAGGTCTGCTCTGGGATTTGCCGGGCAAGGGGTCTGGATTGAGCCACATCCAGCTGAGCTCAGGGACTGTGCCGAGCACTATGCTCAGCGATTGTTTCTCGGCGTGCATGGAGATCACTTCTGGTGGTATTTGGGGACCCATATGGTGCCAGGAATTGAAAGGAGTCAGCCCACATGGGGCTGCAGCGGTAGCACAGCAAGTAGGGTGTTTGCCTTGCACTCGGCAGACAAGGGTTCGATTCCTCCGTCCCTCTCAGAGAGCCTGGCAAGCTACCGAGAGTATCTCGCCCACACAACAGAGCCTGACAAGCTATCCGTGGCATATTCGATATGCCAAAAACAATAATAACAAGCCTCACAATGGAGACGTTACTGGTGCCCACTCGAGCTAATCGATGAACAATGGGTTGACAGTGACAATGACAGTGACAGCCCATATGCAAAACAAGTGCCCATACTCTCTGCCTCTGTGCCCTGCTCTGGATTAAATGAGATTATGTCTCAACAGGAGCCAGCCTGGAGGAAGAGTGAGTGCTAAAAAAAGAGAGAAAAAAAGATGTTGCTGCTATTTGGTGTATTTGCTTTCTCTCCTTCTTACGGTGGCTTAATTGGCAATCTGGGAACAATAGATATTTTCAATATCTCTGAGACAGGATATGAATCTCTGCATCCTGGAGCTATTAGAGGAAGCTGTTTCTTCACATCTGGAGACAAGGGCTGATGGCTCTATCATTGCCTCTCAGTGTGGGCAATTAACAAGCTGCCCCCAGCAGCTCAGGGGGAGTAGTTAGACATGAAGAATCTAGGACGGGGTTAAGGTACTTTTCTTGCACACGGTCAACCCAGGTTCAATCCTTGGCACCACCTGAGCACAGAACCAGGAGCAAGCCCTGAGCACTATGAGGTATGACCCCAAAACCAAGAAGAGAAATACAGAATCTTAAGTTCAACTTTGTGCAGATTCAGAACCTGTATCTTGCCAGATCCTAGGAAGATACATGTACACATTAAAGTTTGAGCAGTACTAGGTTGAAGTCAGTAATAACTGAACAACAAACACGAGTATCTGTCAATGTTGTTATACATCTGGCCTGAAGGGGTTCAAATATTTTTTCATAATAGAATGTAACCTTTTTTTTTTGGGGGGGGGTCACACCTGGCGATGCACAGGGGTTATTCCTGGCTCTGCACTCAGGAACCACCCCTGGCCGCGCTCAGGGACCATATGGGATGCTGGGATTTGAACCCGGGCCGGCCGCGTGCAAGGCAAACGCCCTACCCGCTGTGCTATCTCTCCAGCCCCTAGAATGTAACCTTTATGGGAACTAAATCTTTAAAATTTATAAGGACAGAATCTTTTCTATTTTTTTACTGTTATATCCCCGGTTCGTGGAAGATATGAGAGAGTGTGTGAATACTCCCAGTCTGTGATGATGTACCAAACTTCTCTGGGCTTGTCACTACACTCCTCCCATCTTTAGATGAAGAAACTGAGATTTGGAAATTTAATCACTTAGCATATATTATAGCACAGCAGGTAGGCGTTTGCCTTACATGTGGCTGACCTGGGTTCGATTCCTCCATCCCTCTCGGAGAGCCTGGCAAGCTACCAAAAGTATTCCACCCGCATGGCTGGACCTAGCAAGCTCCCCATGGTGTATTTGATATGCCAAAACCAGCAACAACATGACTCACAATGGAGACGTTACTGGTGCCCACTCAAGCAGATCGATGAGCAAGGGAATGACAGTGCTACAGTGTGCCACAGCACATATTTTCCTTTACATGGATGGAAAGTAGTAAAGAGGGAGCTGAAACCCGTCTTTGTACTTCCAAACCCAAGTTCTTAGCTACAGGTTACTTCTAAAGTAGACATTTCACCCCTGAATTTAACTATCCATCAGTGTTATACTTATTTTATGGTGGTTTAGGAAATTATCCAAAGTTCCGAGTTTCTATACTAGGCTGTTACCACTTAGTCAGGGCATCTGGGAGAGAGGCGGAGCATCACACCCACTGTGGGATGTTGGGAAAGTGCTGGTTTCACTAACTTTCAGGTTCCGCATCACTGAAATGTGGACATGAGCACTTGCCTCACTAAGCAATATAAAGAGTTCTATAAGTCACTGTCACTGTCATCCCATTGCTCATCGATTTGTTCGAGCGGGCACCAGTAACGTATCTCATTGAGAGACTTATTGTTACTGTTTTTGGCATATCCAACACGCACGGGTAGCTTGCCAGGCTCTGCCATTTGGGCGTGATACTCTCGGTAGCTTGCCGGGCTCTCTGAGAGGGGCGGAGGAATCGAACTCGGGTCGGCCACGTGAAAGGCTGTGCTATAAGTAATACTCATAATTTATTCATTTCTACAAGTAATAAACTTATTTATTGTAATATAGGTAATATGGTTACAATAGTGTTAACATCGATTTTTTTTTTTTATTCTTTGTCTTTTGTGGTGTTTGGGGAGATCTAGAGGGGACCTGCCCAGCAATGCTCAGGGCGTACCTCTGGCTCAAGCATCACTCCTGGAAGTGCTTGGGGGACCATATATAATTCCAGAGATCAAACCCAGGCTGGCCATGTAAAGCAAGAGCTTTATCTCCTGTGCTCTCTCTAGCCCCAACATTTATGGTCTTTTGTTTTATTAGATCTTGGTAATATGGTAATGATAGTGTTTATGTTTTTTTATGTACAAAATTACTGCACCTTCACCAGCACCAAAGTGCCCAACCCCCTCTGAGTCCTTATGTCACTTCTAATCCACCTCTTCCATGCCCCCTACAACATACTTTAAAGAAAAATAAAATAAAATAAAAATTAGTTAGAAAAAAAACTAATCTTTCAACCACTTTTGTAAAGAGAGTTTCTGAAGTCTGTGACATGTTCATACGAGAACACTCTGGCTTTTCCTGAACATACAACTGGGTTTCATGCCTGAAATCTGGAGATATTAATAACATTATAGCCATCCATGGTAGCTGTGACAGTCACAGGGCTACACACCCAGGGCTCTGATCGGTCTCCAGCACACAGGCTCTGCCCCATCACTTCTCATTCTCACCACCCTCTCATCCTTACTTAGGCTATGCCCTAGCTTATTCAAGAAGTCTCATCTGCTCTGGACCTTTTGCTTTGTCCAGAAAGACATGTCCAGGGGCCGGAGGATATTACAGCAGTTGGAAGTTTGCCTTGCATGTTGCCGACCCGAGTTCAATTCCCTGGCTTCCCATATGGTACCCCAAGCACCTCTAGGAATAATTTCTGAGAACCAGGAGTAACCCCTGACCATCACTGGATGTGACCCAAAAAGAAAAAAAAAAAGAATAGAAAGAAAGAAAGACATGTCCATGCATCAGATACTTCTAAAGAGGCTTTCCCCTCAAAAAAAAAAAAAAAAACCACCTGATTCTCAGAGTCTGTTGTCCAGCGACTTTGGCATATGACCTTGGCGCTAATCCTAGCACCTCTGGAGTTGGAGGTAAGGACTGAAAATGTCAAAGGGCCTCTATATGGCAGGGGGACCTGAAGAATAAAAGTGTACCTTCTCCCTGGAATACGCTTAGTCGTCTTCAGGGTCACTAGCACTTCGGGCCTTTCTCTTCTAAGACGGAGAAGGTGGGGAGTATTTCAACCTGACCTAAGTCCAGCTTGCAGTGTCACAGCAAAGCCAGCCCACTCAGTGAAAGTCTCTAGTCAACAGGAATGGCCTGGCAACTCAAGGAAGTAGCTATCAGATCCTTTTCCTTCTTCCTCTCAACACTTGCTGCGTCACTCAAAAAGATGTGGAAACCCAAAGACCCTTTACCTGAAATTGCAAAGCCGCTGAATCCTACAGCCAGCACGAGAAAGGAGATGGCCACCCCTTTGGTGTGGGAAAAGCCAACCACCAGGAGCAAGGTGGCCTCGAGGCCAAAACCTGCCAATGGAAACAGCAGAGAAAACTCGTCATTGTGATGCCAACAAGCCTGCGTGTATGACTTATCCAGGAAGAATCTGCTCCACATTCCATGGACCTGGGATTCCAGCACATGTGTTCCAGCTCAGGGCTCCCAGCAGCACCCAGGTATTTCATCTCTACACACCCTGTGTCCTTTGAGCCTTCCAACACTCCCCTGTTGCACCTTCAACAGTCATTTGTCCCACTAAACTCCAAAGATGGCCCTGGGGTGGGGGATATTTATACTCAGTTGCTTTATGGGTTAAGTACCCCCAGCTATTTCTAAATACCAAAAATCTGGATCATAGCAGAAGTTTAGCATGTCGGGAAACTGCCTTGCATGCAACTAACTCAGGTTCAATCCCTGGTATTCCATATGGTCCCCTGAGCCCACCAGGAGAGAACCCCGAGTGCAGAGCCAGAGGTAAGTCCTGAGCACCACTCAGTGTGGCCCCAAAACAAAAATAAATACATAAATAAATATTTTAAAAACTCTTCTATATACTCTCAATGAATCCCCTTTGATGATAAAAGTCATGGCTTCTTGCAGAAAAATGAAATGACGACACTTATATTTCTTGCCAAAGTAACCCAAAAACTTATAAGGTGGGTATAATGAAGCAAAATACAGCACCTTACCCTTTACAAAACATTAGGCCAAATAGGCTCTATCAGAAGTATACTGAGTTCAGACTTCTAGAAAAAGCACATGAGATGGCCTGGAGAGCGAGCTCAATGGGTCCAGCACATGCTTTGCATGCAGGAAGGAGGCTTGGGTTCGATCTTTAGGACTCCGTGGTCCCCAGTCCACCAGCAGGAGCAGCCCAGCCAAGAGCAGACCCTGAAGGGAGCAGCTTCAAAATGAATAAAGAGGGGCTGGAGAGATAGCACAGCGGGCAGGGCGTTTGCCTTACACGGTACTGACCAGGGTTTATTCCCAGCATCCTATATGCCCCCCCCCCACCCGAGTACCACCAGGACTAATTCCTGAGTGCATGAGCCAGGAATAACCCCTGTGCATCACCAGGTGTGACCCAAAAAGAAAAAAAAAAGTGAACGAAGAATCCCAGGAGATATCTGCACGTAAAGGAGAGCAGAACAAACATACATATTTTCTGTTCCTTTCATTCAGAATAAGTGAATCTAGCGCAAGAAAGAAAGGTGAGGACATTTTGAGTGTTTCTTCTCACCAATACACACACACTCAGTGAACAGAGGGCAGGAGCACCGTGTCGATGCCATTTCCTGCCTTGTGGAGCACCCGGGAGCTGGAGACTGGATTCCAGACACTTCCGCCGCTGGCCTCTGTGTCCACCACCCTCCATTTTCTTCTTCTCTAAATGAGTCTGTCTATCCTGTGTTTAGAACGGGCTTTGACATAGCACATTCATGCCTGCCTCTGGTTTACTGCCCAGGCATTCCCTCTGCCTAAGACTTTCCTGCAAGATCGATAATAAGATAGTATTTGACAATTTGCCTATCAAGTGCATGGAAATAGCCACCCCAATAACCCGAGGGACATCCCGTCCGCCCCCACGCCATCCTCCATGGCCGCTCTGGGTTTTCTCCCTCTCCCAGGTTTGTGGCCCCCCACCCCCACCCTGGCACCCCACCCACATCGCAGTATGGGGCGTGGCCTCTGCAGAAGTGGGCGTGGCCTCTTTGGGGCACAGTATGAGGTGTGGCCTCTGCAGAAGGTGGACGGCCTTAGTTATTTTCCCCTTTCCTGACCCTCTGGATCCACATCTTCATTTCCATCACCTAATTCTGTGGAGAATATCCTGGCCACCTCAAACACATTAGGCCAATAGTCCAGTAGTGTATTTCAATTGCACCATAATACTGGCGTCACAAGAAGCTCTACAAATCCGATATAAAAGCACATCCTCCAAAGCTTCAAGTGCATGGGATAAAGGAGCAATTAGTAAAGATTTACAACGTTCCCAAAAGGAAGGACTTGAGCCTCTGTGTGGAAAGCACAGGAAAGAGAAGATGAGTGAGCCTAACAAAGACAAAAAGTGTGAGCAAAATCAGACCCAGAAAGATATGCCTGGGGCTTGGTAGGGAGGGCTAGCCATCTGGAGCAGAATTTGATAAGAAGAGTGAGATTGGACTATTTTATTTGTTTCTGACCTGCTGTAACAAATTGCCCCTTAACATAATGGTTTAAGACAACAGAAACAATTATCATGAAATGCTAAGTATCAGAAGTCCAAAATAGAGTCAGACAGAGCAAAGTTGCATTGCCTCTGGGGTCTCTGGGAGAATATACATTCCTGCCTTTTCCAGATTTTAGAGGTACCTGCACTCCTTAGCTTGTAATTATATTTATTGCTCTTGCTTTTGCTCTCAGATCCTTCTGCTTCCTCTTATTTGTACCTTGTGATTATACTGGACCCCACCAGACAATCCAAGACACTCTCACATCAAGATCAAGTCCCATCTGCAAAGTCTCTTTCTCCATGCAGGAAGACATTAATAATTTCTAGAAATTAAGATGGATATTTTAAAGGAGTCAATATTCTACCAACTTCAGCCACCTTGGGGAAAATTCTAAGTGCAGAGGCCCGGAGATTTACCTTTCACCCTCCAGAGCATAAGCATACACCCTCCAACCTTCAGTCTCTTCTAGAAAAGTTCGAGTCAAGGGCAGGTCCAAACAACCCTACTAGGAGCAGGATAAAAGCAAAGATGCCAACCAGTCATTCCCATCCTTCCTGATCAGACTTTCTTCCTAGAATGCGATGAAATCAGACCATGTCTGGGCTTGTGTCCTTTCATATCGTTGTCACTTCTAGACAGTCCTAATCCATCTAATCTCGAGTCCCAATGTACCCATTCCCCTCCTTTTCTTTTTTTTTTAATTTTATTTTTTATTGAATCACCATGTGGAAAGTTACAAAAGTTTCAGGTTTAAGTCTCAGTTATACAATGCTCAAACACCCATCCCTTCACCAGTGCACATATTCCACCACCAAGAATCACGGTATACCTCCCCCCTTCCCTCCACCTCCCCAGCCCCCCACCCCACATGTGTAACTGGTAAATTTCAATTTACTTTCACTTTACTTTGATTACATTCAATATCTCAACAAAAAATTCACTATCATTGATTTGGAGTTCCTTCCCCCTAAAGTCGACCTGCTGAAAAGAAAGCATTTGGTAATTTGTTTTTCATAGCTGCCCCTCCTTTTCAATTTAGTATCCAAGTTGTGACATTTCACTCATAGATGTCATAGATGACTTCCACCTACCCTCCTTCACCACCATATACCTAAGAGACATATTGGCAAGAGTTCAGACAGCCTGGAATCTTGCCCAGGGCTGCCCTGGGAGCAAGTCACTCAATGCTACATGTTTTCTCATGGTTAATTGAATTTAATAACTATACTTGCTCCCTGGCATAATTACGAGAGTTAAACAAGGTTTTATGTGTGTAAAAGGACTTAGGAGAGAGTATATCAGAGAATGCATTCAGTAAGGAAATGCTCACTACAAAGCAAAAAAAAAAAGATGAGAACGGTGGGCAGGGAGTTGAAAAAGATCATCTATTATAATATTATAGGGGTTCATGGTAACTCACCAACCTATTTTGGGGGTATTACCCAAACACTTCTTGGTCTTTGGAAATTGAAAACATAAAGAGTAACTGATAAAAACAATAAAAGGATGAGAAGTGTGTATGTGCATGTGTGTGTGAGATAGAGAGAGCATGTGCAAGTATATGTATTCTGTATGTGTGTACAAGCATATGTTGAGAGAAAAATTATTCCAAGAAATATTTTTCTTGAATTTCTTAGCAAGACATGTGTACTTGTATATAACAAAGGAGATATGGGATAAATTTAAGCAAAACTTCTATGTATGGGAGATTGAATGGGGAGGATAAACATTAAGGAGACACCCAACAGGAAATCAAGTCTCCCTGTCTGAAGGGTGCACGGAAGAAGTGTTTCTGCTGTTGCGACCTGTATTGATTTACCAAGGCTGTACAAGTCCAGACTGAGTGAGCATTTGGCATTCAAGTGCCAGCTGGAAAATAAACTTAAGAATCTTTAAGATCATTTTCAAAGATTAGACAAAACTTCCAAAATACAATCTGCCCATCAGTTGCATCTCCTATAAAAGTTGCTGGAGCCACTAAGAACTCCACAGTACCTCCACAATTCATGATTTTTCTGACTGCAGTTGTGGTCAAGATCTTTCTGCTTCTTAAATAATCAGCCAGTTGTCCTCCGATGGGCACAATGATGGTCATGACCATATGTGGGACCGCCGACAAGAGACCCACCTAGAAGGAAAGGAAGCCGTTGAGGTATTTCTTAACTTCTTCTGAGAGATATTCTGGTTTCATGGACAGTTCCACCACCTGCACCCAGTTTAGCTTCCTAATAGGCCAGGGTTCACAAAAGTCTGTATTTTATAATAAATAATGAACACTTGAATAGTTTGATTCCAGACCTGTCCCTTCTCTATCCTGAGCCCACTGATGACTATACTACATCACAGGAGCTCCAGTAAGGGCATGGCCTGGGGAGCTGAAACACTTGATACTGGCTGATGGTAGCCACTCTTACTGGGCAAAGCCATGGCTGCTTCAGACAGCTCCTGAAGCTAAGCTGGTATCTACATCTGTTCCTTCCTCAGAGGAAAGAAGGTTGATTCATAAGGGTGATTTATGTCTCACCACCCACTATGAAAATAGACATATTAGTTACAATGGCTATGGACATTGAAATGCATCTTTCTAAGCCATACAAGGCAATGATCCTTAATGTGAGAATCATTAAGGACAAAGCAGAGGACCGATCTACAAAAAGCTTTTGGGTTCTTACTGAAATGTAATGTATAGAAAGGGGAAAAAAACCCTACCCTTGAATCTTTTTATCCTTGTCTAATCGGCAGTCCTTGAGTTAGCTTCAAAAAATCCTTGGAGTTCAGATAGAGCATAAATCTTTAAAAGAAGCTTAATGCAACTCTGATCCTTGCAAAGAAGAAATCAAATAGCTATGTATTGTATGCGCTGAATATATAACTTGTCTGATCTCCAGGGTATTAAGTGTCAATGAAACATTATGAATTCTGTTCAGCAATTTAATTATCTTATCATGCAAAGACTCAGTAGCAGCAAGAGATTTAAAGTTCAAGAAGCATTTGAAGCAGGTGTGTACCTTACTTATTGCAAATCCAAAAACCTCTTCAAAATAAGCAGGCTGACTTATTAACAGCAAATAAAAGGTCCAGCTTCTGCAAAAATTTGCCACAATGATTGCATACACAGGCAATGATGTAAAGAATCTTTTCCATGGTGTATTAAATTTCTAGAGAGTAAAAAATACCACAAGCTTGTTAGCATGTTGACGTTAGTTTTCTAAAGAGGACAACACAATCGCCAAGAGAAATTCACAGAGTAAGAAGCAAATCTTCATTTACCCTATACTTACACTTAGACTAACCGAATTCGCTCCTTCTCCAATACTTGTCTCTATGTAGGTTCTTTCTTCATTGGATATTGTTGGGTGAACTGCGGGACACTCATAGGCCTGTAACAGCCAAAACAAGTACCAGATGATCCCAAACATACCTGCAGTTAAAAAAGAAAACAAAAATCTTAAAAATATGATCTGATTTTCTTCCATATCAAAATTGTTCTGGTATTCTGAATATTCCCAAATTATTCCCAATCCACTAGGATAAAAATGTTTTTTATAAATTGTTGTTATTAACTGATCATTAGAGAAAGACAACAATCTGCTCTAAATTTCCACTCTAAATAATTCAACTTTAATAGGTCACATACTCCATTTATAGAAATAAATTTGGCATGGTAAACTCTATTTTCATATTGTCATCTCTTAGCCAACCCCATGGTACCATAAAGGACCCTCTCAAATGTGCCTGCCTCAAAGCCAGGGAGTGGAAAGAGGTGGGGCGGTGGGAGGGATACTGGGATCATTGGTGGTGGAGAATGGGCACTGGTGGAGGGATGGGTATGTGATCATTGTATGACTGAAACATAACCACAAAAGCTTGTAAGTCTGTAACTGTATCTCACGGTGATTCATTAAAATAAATACATAAATAAGTAAAAGACCCTCTCTAGGACTCATCCATAGAACTCACAGAGTCTGATCACTCACCATAGATATAAAAGACGGAGGACCAGCCGATGTATTGGACCAACACTCCTGCCAGAGGCATAGCAATCACCGCCCCTGCATAGGATCCTGGGAGGAGCAAAGATTGAGATGCTTACCTATGATTTTACAAGTCCTTTTTTAAATTCATTTTTATTTCTTGTCTTTGCCTTGAGGCCACACCCAACAGTGCTCAGGCTTACTCTCAGCTCTATGCTCAGAGATTACCCCTGGAAATGCTCTGGGGACCACATCTAGGGTTGAGATTCGAACATTGTCATGCAGGTCCTTTCAACTCATCTTGAGTTTCTTGAGGACAAAGCAAGCTAATAAGGCCACTGTGTGAGCAGCAGCAAACTCTAGTATGCCTCAGAACATTCTAGCAAGGTACATTACCGGAACCTCCTTCCCAAGGAGCTACTAGTAAAAAGGCTGCTTAGGGAGAGTGGAATCAAATGATGGAAGTTGGGGGGGGGTGCTCTAAGAGAAATTTGAAAATGTTGACCTGGCACACACGGGTGCTGAGATCACAGAAGACAAATGTCTTCCAAAGCACAGGATTATCACCTCAGATTTTCAGTGAAGGACCTCAAACTATGTAAAGGATCATGCTTTTTTTTCTAGTCTTGGAGTTATTATTTTTTATCAGGAAATACTTTGGTTTCAGGATGGTGGGATAACCAGTATGGCCTCTGTCTTCTGCCATCTCCAGAATCAGTACATTTTAAAGTTTCTTTCTTACATTACAAACACCTGACCTTATAGCTCCTTACGTTCCTGTGGAGTTTATCTTGTCTAGACAAGATAATGAGAATCAGAGGCAGTCACCTGCCTCCACGATCACCTGAAGCTCCAGAATAGTCTGGTGGAGAAATGTAAGCTCTGCTAGCTCACAAGGAATAGCAACAAATCTCAAAAATTGACTTTCTGCAATCCCTGCTGTGAGTAAAAGCACTCTTATTTAAGATTGAGTGGCAAAAATATATTCCTAGAATCCAATGCCAAGGAAGGCCTGCAGGCAATGGAGTCTCCAAGATGTTCCAAAGAGCTCAAATCTCATTTTTCCAAGCTAAACCTGACCAGATAAGCACAGTCTAAGTGGACTCCCTCAGTCTGAATATCAGGGTTGAGGCCATGACCGACAGGACGGCTCTTGTTATGGGTGAGCCTTGATGTCCACAGGCAGAGTCAGGGAGGAAACCTCTGTATCACCAGGTCAAGAGGGGGAACAAATACATCATGTATGTAAAGCTGTGTATAAGCTCTAGCCAGAACTGTGTGGGCACCAACTGTTCCTGTAAAGAATGCACTATAGCACTGCAGCACTGTCGTCCTGTTGTTCATCGATTTGCTTAAAGGAGCACCAGTAATGTCTCCATTGTGAGACTTGTTGTTACTGTTTTTGGCATATCGAATCCGCCAGGGGTAGCTTGCCAGGCTCTGTTGTGTGGGCGAGATACTCTCGGTAGCTTGCCAGGCTCTCCGAGAGGGATGGAGGAAATGAACCCCGGTCTGCCCAGTGCAAAGCAAATGTCCTACCCACTATGCTATCAGTCCAGTGCCTGTAAAGAATGACGGCAAACAATTGTTTTCTCTTACCTGAGACCAGTAAAGCTAGCCCACTGGGGCAGAGAGATTAGAAAGAGTTTCAGCTTTAGCTTTTGTCTAGGGTGAGACAAAAGAGATCTATCTTCTTCCTGAGGCCCCTTGGAAGTGGGGAATATGGACTGCCTTTAAGGTAATGCCAAGAAATAGGACCAAAATGAACAGGAGGAACTACCGCCAACTAAAGACCATGTCGGCCCTTCCTATGTTTCGGAACTGAGCTGAGTAATTCTGGTTTTAGGTAACCCTCTTGAATATGATGACACGGGCCTTTCTACAGACTTCATTTTACCAAGAGAAAACCAAAACTTGAGGAGGGGAGATAAGTTACCCAGGTCTTTAAGAATCCCGTGTCTTTACCCTTAACTAAGGATAAAGTGCTGCCTCTTCCACTCAAGAAATGGCCAAGGGTGTTAGTCTCCCATTCTGGTACTTTATATTCCACAGATGAATGCGATCTTTCTATGTCTGTCTCTTTCTTTCTGACTCATTTCACTCAACATGATACTTTCCATGTTGATCCACTTATTTGCAAATTTCAACATGCAAGAGCAGTAGAGATAAGAACCAGGAGGTCTGCCCCACAGCTTAGAAACTGGCCTCACATGCTGCCCCCAGCTCAGATTGAGCAGCTTAGATAGAGAAGGGAACACCTAGTAGAGGATGTTGGGAGGATCCACTCGGATTGATTGAAAGCTGCATGCCAAAAGTAGACTATAGACCAAACATGATGGCCACTCAATACCTCTATTGCAAACTACAACATCCAACAGGAGAGAGAAGAAAAGGGAATGCCCTGCCGCAGAGGCAGGGTGGGGTGGTGGGGGTTGGGGTTGGGGTGGTGGGAGGGATACTGGAAACTTTGAGGAGAATGGGCACTGGTGGAGGGATGTAAACAAAATGCAAATATGAAAGTTTATAAGTTTGTAACTGTACCTCACGGTGATTCACTAATTAAAAAAAAAAAGAAAGAAATGACCAAGGGACTGGAGAAATAGTCTTGAGGCTGAAGCTCTGACCTTGCTTGTGGCCAACCCTGGTTGGAGGTTGGATCCCCAGCACCATATATGATCCCTCCAGCACTTCCAAGAGAGGCCCTCGAGCATAGAGCCTGGAGCAAGCTCTTGAGCAGCCACTGGATGTGACCCAAGCTGCCCCTACAAATGCCCCATGTGGGTGGGGGAGATGACTCAAAGGGCTGGAGAACACGCTTTGCATGTAGAACCCAGGGTCCAAGCCCCAGCACCACAAGAACCCAGAGCAGCACCAGGAGCGGTGACCAGGACTGAGCTAGGAGTCTGGGAATAGCCCCTGGGCAGGGTCCACTCTGGCTTCCCCAGATGGAGCAACGACAAAAGCCCCAGAGTAAGAAGCAGTATTTTATTGGGGGCTGGAGCGATAGCACAGTGGGTAGGGCTTTTGCCTTGCAAGCGGCCAATACAGGTTCAATTCCCAGCATCCCATATGGTCCCCTGAGCACTGCCAGGAGTTCATTCCTGAGTGCATGAGCCAGGAGTAACCCCTGTGCATAGCCGGGTGTGACCCCAAAAGCCAAAAAGCAAACAAACAAACAAACAAAGAAGCAGTATTTTCTCAAGAGAAACTTTGCAACTTGAGAAACCTGTCGTTCCTTTGTATCAGAAACACTTCTTTATTTTTTGCAGGAGATACAGTGGTGTTGGACCATACCCAGCAGTGCTCAGGACTTACTCCTGGCTCTGTGCTCAGGGATCACTCCTGGTGGGCTCGAGGACCATACAGGGATGCTAGGGACTGACCCCAGGTTGGCTGTGTGCAAGGTAAGAACCCTACCTGCTGTACTATCTATCACTCCAACCCCTGTCAGAGAAACTCTTCCACATCCTTTCAGACAGGCACCAACATAATCTATTACTCCCCGGGCCCCAAGCAGACCATAGCAGGGCTCCTCTCCATGTTGCTAGGGGGCCCACTGTGCATTGGCTCCTCTGTGGGCTCACAAGAGATGAGCGTGAAAATAGGTGAATCACTAGAAAAGGGGTGGGGCCGTCCTTAGGGCTGTCCCCACGCACCCAACAAGTGTTAATAGCTTTTCTTCCTCCCCCAGCCTCAATTCCTCCACTAGAAAACAAATGAGACTACACATTTTCTAAAGCCCTCCCAACTCCACCGTTTCAAGGGTGCTTATAAATGGATAGACATGGAGAATATCATGCTAAGTGAAATGAGTCATAAAGAGAGGGACAGACATAAAGGGACTGCACTCATTTGTGGAGTGTAGGGTAGCATCACATGAGGCTGACACCCAAGGACAGTAGTTACAAGGGCCAGGGGGATTGCCCCATAGCTGGAAGACTGCTTCATGAGTGGAGGGGAGAAGGCAGATGGAATAGAGAAGGGATCACTAAGAAAATCATGGCTAGAGGAACCAGTTGGGATGGGAGATGCATGCCGAAAGTAGATAATGGACCAAACATGATGGCCTCTCAGTGTCTGTGTTGCAAGCTATGATGACCAAAAGTAGAGAGAGAGTATGGGGAATATTGTCTGCCATAGAGGCAGGGGGAGGGTGGGAAAGGGGGGTTATACCGGGGATATTGGTGGTGGGGAATGTGCACTGGTGGAGGGATGGGTGTTTGATCATTGTGAGATTGTAACGCAAACATGAAAGCTTGCAACTATCTCACGGTGTTTCAATAAAATTTAAAAAAAAATTTTTTTAATTGATTAGTCCCAAGCCTGGGATTCTTTCTTACTGGGGCCCACCCAGTAGGGCTCAGGTTTTGCTCCTGGCTCTGTACTGAGAAATGATTCCTGTTGTCAGGATCAAATCCAGCTCTACTACTTTTGAAGCTAGTGCCCTACCCACTCTACTATCTCTCTGGCCCCAAGCCTGGGATTTTTTTTTTTCTAAAGACATTCCCTGGACTGTCCTTTGAAATTAAGGCCACACCTGAGCTGAGGAACATAATCAAGCTTGTGGCCTTGATCTGGAAACTTCCTTGAGAGGTGAGCCATTTCCTAAATCTGCCCTTTGAGAGCCATAAAGACACTAAGAAAGGGGAGGGGTTGCAAGTTATACAGGCTTTGCTGACGAATCAAAATGAAAATCCTTATAAAGAAACCACCCAAAGCAAAGAAGGGCCATGATGTGACTGATCTCCAGGTGCACTGGGAGTTGAATTCTTCTAGCGTTGCCATCAATCAGGGTTGTGTTAAGGGTGAGGATGATCCCAAACTGAAAGCAAGAGGATGGGGAGGGATTCAAAGAACGAGAGACACAAAAGCTGCAAGGACAGCACAGCTATACCTGCGACTCCAGGCACAACCAGGCCTGCTGGGGACTATTTCACAGCAAATTCCTGAGACTCCTTTTATTGTTACCATTATCAAGCACATTCTTATTGTTATTGCCCTTGTTTTATTTAGCGGTGATAAAGCAAGAAGAAGAGAGAAGTGAAGAGGAAGCTCTACTTCTCCTTCAGCAAAGAAATATTTTCTTAGCTAAGGCGCACAGGCTGGAAAGTTCAGATGAAGGTTCTGATCCAAATTCTGTCTGTGCTCCTTTGTGATCTTCGTGTCCTATGGTGCTCATGCTTGCCTGCTCTGCTCCCCCTTAGAAGCATATTTGAGTTCTGTGCTTGGTGGGAACATGCTCCCCTCCCCACCCGCCTCTATCAGGTGTTGACAAGTACAGAGGCAGACCCTTCGTTGGTCCCCTGTCTGGCTGAGAGACAGTTGCCCTTCATTTTTGGTAAGAGGGGTGATACCACTTTATTTCATTGGTTAATGTGATGGCGAAGATTAATTAAAGCATCTCCATGCCCATATGAGGAGAGTTCTGAATCAAGAACCAGGAAGTCTGGCTTGGAGCCATAGGTCAAAGGGCTTGAGTTCATGATCAAGCCTTTGATCATGAACTCCTTCATGATCAAGGAGGCCCTGACTGGATCCCTGACACTGCATGGCCCCCTGAGCACTGCTGGGAGTAGCTCCTGAGCATCCCCGCTTGAAGCCACCACCCTCCTCCCAAAATTAGGTGACTTAACTCCAGCTCCACAACCTTGGACACATCACTGGTCTTGAGTTTGAGTTTAATCACAGTCACAGTCACAGTCATCCCGTTGCTCATTGATTTGCTCGAGCGGGCACCAGTAACATTTTATTGTGAGACTTATTATTACTGTTTTGGACTTATCCATTTCAGTTTATCTATCACTTAGAAAAGGCAAAGTGGGGCAGCAGAAGGACTTCATTCTATCTCTTCTGCTTTTGATGTAGCAAATCCAACCAACAGTACTTCCGATCTTTACTCTCTTGCCTTCTCCGCTCTCTACTAAAGATGCTAAAAACGCTAAGCACGTGCTCTCATAGCTTCCTCTGCAGTTAATAAAGCCTATGACCCCCTAGGGCCAAGAAAATATAAGTACAAGCCGGTAGAGGAATTTGGGGATAGGATTTTGCTTTCCTAGTGAAAGAAACAGACATGACAAGGGGCCTCATCCCTACTTCTTCCTGACTTGAATGCAGGATGGATGACTGGAGCTGTGACAGTCATTTTGTGAATATGGGACACACATCTGAGACCAGGAACTACACTCCAAAGAGAGTCAAAGCTCACACAGGCTCTATTGACTGTTGAGCAGCAAATCCAACACCAAAAACCACTCATCTTTGAACTTAAGTCCTGTGAAAACATTTAGATACACTTTACTGGGCTTTAAGTTTTTTGAGCCAAAAGCATTCCTCAAAGGAACATGTTGTTACTCTAACAGGCTTACCACAAAAAGAAGTCGTGGCCAGTCGACTTCGCTCCAGAGGTGGTGCCCACTTACTCCACATCCCGTGGCAGGCTGGGTAGGTCACACCCTGATTTTAAAAAGTCCAAAAATAGATTATTCGATTGAATGACAGTTTCAATTTGTGTTTAAAATGCCTACTCCTGATTGGGTTTCAGTCATACAATGTTCCAACACCTGTTCCTTCACCAGTGTTCATTTCCTACCACCAATGTTCTTAGCTTTTCTCTCACAATCCCCCAGAAACTTTGTAACTGTGAATCTCAAGGTGATTAAACTTTCCTTAAAAATTTAAGGCATTGTTAAAAAGAAATAAATATTGTAACTGGCAATGGAATACTATGCAGCCATTAGAAAAATAAATTCATGAAATTTTCTTCTACTTGGATGAACATGGAGAGTGTCCTGCTGAATGAAATGAGTGAGAGGGAGAAAATCAGACATAGAATGATTGCAGTAATTTGCGGAATATAAAAAAGCATAGTATGAGGATAACATCCAAAGGCAATAAAAACAAGGGTCAGAAGAATTAGTCCATGGTAGGAAGCTTGCCACAAGTGGAGAAGGTAGTGCAGTTAGGATAGGTAAAAGAAAACTGTCACTGTCACTGTCATCACTCTCACTGTCATCCCATTGTTCATCAATTTGCTCAAGCAGGCACCAGTAACGTCTCCATTGAAACTTGTTACTGTTTTTGGCATATCAAATACACCAGAGGAGCTTGCCAGGCTCTGCCATATGGGCGGGATACTCTCAGTAGCTTGCTGGGCTCTCTGAGAGGGACAGAGGAATTGAACCCGGGTCTGCCGCGTGCAAAGCAAACACCGTACCCACTGTGCTATCACTCCAGCCCAAAAGAACACTATAATAATGAAAGTTGGAAAATGATCACTTTGGACAAGAACTGGGTGCTGAAATGAGATAAAGTATGCGTGATACACTTTCTGTAACAGTATTACAAACCTCACTGCTTAAAAGGAAAACAAGAAAGAGAGAGAGAAAGAGAGAGAGAGAATAAAAGTATCTGCTATAGAGGCAGACTTGGTGGGGGGAGGGAAACTGAGGACATTGGTGGTGGGAAATGTACACAGGTGAAGGGATGGGTGTTGAAACACTGTATGACTGAAACTCAATCATGCACAATGTGTGATTCTGTATCTCAATCTAAAAAATGAAATAGTGTAAAAAAATTGTGCATCCTGATTTCTCACACATAATAATCCATTCAAAGAGACTAAATAGAACATATTAGTCCAGATCTTGAAATTCTATTATAGTTCAAATGTAAGTATAGAGGGAAATGAGGAAGGAGTACATTATATTGTTCCTATTATTATAGAATATCTGCATGGGAAAGAACCCCCAATCAGACAGGCCATCTTATTATTAGAGGATATCTGCATGGGAAAGACTCCCGCCATCAGATGGGCCATCCTCTCATTTCGTGGTACCAACCAGAGACCACTTCTTGGCGACTGAGAGCAGGTTCTTTCCCCATCACCTTGGCCCTGTCCAAAACACGGTCTGTGTCCTTTCAGTGGGATTAGAGCTCGAACTGAGATGCTACAACAACATAGCATTTTAAATTATGATTATTAGACATATATCTTAACATATTTTAGGGGAAAAAATAAGATGAATGAAGAGAGGCTGCTAAAAACTCAGGGCTGGGAGGAATAGAGATGTTACTGGTGCCCGCTTGAGTAAATCAACGAACAACGGGACGACAGTGATACAGTGATACAGGGGGAAAAAAATTTAATTAGCACATCCCCAACCCCTGATTTCAAAAACAATGTTCCTTAAGACAGGGTTCTTTGTGTTTGTTTTGTTTTGTTTCTTTAAGTGAGTTGGTGTAGGGGAAAATGAAAATTTCAGGTAAAGAGCAGTACAGAGTGTTCGTGGAGATGATAAAAGTGATGAAGTCTAAGGTGAATGAATGTTTAGAAAACACTACATCGAACTTGGAACACTATGGCCAGAAGCGACCTAGCATCTATTTTGTTGCATTATTGTAAGTTAAAATGTTTTCTCTACACCTTTAAGTGGTAAAAAACTAATATTTTTATGGCATGTAAAAATGTAATAAAATTCTACTGTCAGTTTCCATAAAGGTCACTTTAGCCCTGCCCATTCGTTTATACATTGCCCCTGGCTACTCTATAGAGAGATAAGTAATTCCAACAGAGACCCCGGAGGGCCAGCGAAGTTCACTCTATTTACCTCCGGACTGTCTGTTACCCTGCTTTCTTCATGGCCCTATTTCTCGGCTGATGACAGACACGGGCAGACTTACGAATAAACCCACTGACTGGGAGGAACCCTCACTCCATGAACTGCAGGTTCAGGGCTTCAGCTTCATTATTTATTTAATGAGGTTCAATTCAGTTATCACAAAGAACATTCCTGATGGTCTATATAGTGGTCTTTTATGATCTACAGATCTAAAATCAAAGTTTTTGAATCGAAGCATCTGCAGTCATAGCTTCGACCAGACAGCTGCACTCACCACACACGGTGGAAAACAGGGAAACTGAGTCAGGGGAGTTTCCTCAGAAGCTGAATGTCCTGCAGAACCACATTTCCTCCCGCACTCATGAACATTGCACGGACCGTATCTCTTACCTCCACGAGGCCTTGCAAGATCCTGACACACATGACGCAGCCATAATGTACTCGGGCAGCAGGAGGAATAAACATGTTCAGAGTAGACGTTAAGAAGATGGCCGCCCCAAAGACCCTGTAGGACCAAAGTTGTGTCACTGGCTGGGCACCAGCACCTCAGAACCACCCAATGAGCTGGTTTAGATGTTCATGGTTTAGCTTTATGACATGTGTATTCCTTCTTTCTGAAATCCACATATTCAGGCACAGAGAAAATGCAATTTTATAATAATGCAATAGCATCTAGAACTATCGGACACACACCTTTCCTGTTGTATGGACAGCCCTGTGCCCCCTACAAGTGCCAGCTGCTACCGCCTGAATTCCTCAAGTGACAGAGATCTCACTACTTCTTAGGCTGCTCATTCTGTCTCAAGGGACCAAACCCCTCCCATAGAATATCTACTGCATTAAGTGCATCTTGCCAGCTAACTGCCAACCCCATTGCTCACTTGACAAAACCTGTACAGAATTAGATGAGATTAACATAGAACGATACATCCTCAGGTAACACAGTGGATAGATCCTTGAAAACTGACACTTTAAGAGAAATTATATAAATTGAAAATTTTTTAAACCCAGGCCCATGGATACAGATAAGCCTAAAGCACCTCTGGCATCATTCTGATCCTAAAAACATCACCAAGCTTCTTCAATAAAACCCCAGACACTTCTAGTATTACACGATCTAACCCAATGCTCCATTCGATAGGTGAGACCTATTACAGAAGTCACCCAGTGGGTTACTTAAACATTGTTTCTCCTGACTCACAGTCCATTACTCTTTTAGCTGTCACTTAAAGACAACTGCAAGAAGGGCTGGAGCGATAGTGCAAGGGTTAAGGCATTTGCCTTGCATACGGCCAACCCAGCTTCTATCACAGCACCAATCCCTGAGCACTGCCAAGAATGACCCCTGAGCAGTGAGCCAAGAATAAGCCCTGAGCACAGCTCTGTGTGATCCAATCATCCAAGGCCCACGCCCCCCAAAGGTGATTACAAGATAAAGCACCAATAAAGTAATTAAAAAGTAACTTTCAAGGGCAGGATCCTTTGGAATTCTTATTCATGAATCTCATCTCCTGGAATGCTTTGTCTGTCATCCCACACCCCCCCCCCCCCATGCCGAGAGCAAACCATACAGGTAGTGCAAATGAACCCAGCTCTGACATGATCACTGTAGGGGGTTTGTTATCTCAGTGTTGCTTACCTGTTAGCTGCAAACTTGTTGGAAATGAAGCCACCTGGAATTTGTGTCACAATGTAACCCCAGAAAAAAGATCCATGGATAAGACCCACAGTTTCTGGATCCCAGTTAAACTGTGCTATCTGGAAATGAGAAATTAGATACAATAGTGCTTGTAAGAAAACACTCAACCACTATTTTTCACTGATGACCTTACATGGTAGCGAGGAGATATTCCTTTCATCTCTTTATTCGACAAATATTATGGAAAGTGTTTTGTTTGCTTGAGACAGCAGAAGACATACAACCAATCTCTGCACTCATAGACTATGCATCTGGTGAGAAGGAGAGTTTATGTACCAATTAAAATACGCAGATATTCACACCAAACAAACATAACCATAAGATGTAAAGACATATACAGCCAAATATACATATTAATGTATATGCAGCCAAGCATATATAGGTATTGATATAGATACACATACATCATCACCCCAAGTGATAAATGCAAAATGAAACAACCTGTAACAGAAACAAAAACAAGTCACAGACTCAATAGTTTGTTTATTAGGTCATTCAGAGAACCAACTGAGTGAGAGCACAAGAAAATGAAAGTCTTAAATCTCATATACTGATGATAAAAAATAAGTGCACTCTACCTACCTATAGGCTATGTGGGGATAAACGGCAAGAATATTTCTAGAAGGTTATTTCTGCGCTCAGATCTTTTTCACTTAACACATAGAAATACTGCCTGAAATATAAATGTCAACTTCTTTCATGTGCAACCTCAGCGACTTTTGGTAGCAGTTAGGATGATAATGGCAACTAAATGCCCTCCCACAGTTCTTGGGCCACTGAAAATGTGATTCTCTAGGAACAAGGTCCCTTTCCTAGCTGTCTTCCCCAGACAAAGCACCAGTCTCTTTTCAGACTCCTTGCAAATGTCCCTCCCTCCAAGGAAGCGCTACAATTTCTGTGTCCAGGGGCGAGTCTCCTTCCGTGCACCGTTCTCAGCTCGCCAGACACGGGTTCATTTCCCACATGCACTGGCAAGCCACTCAACAGTGACGGCCATGTTCTTTTGCCTTTCTAAACTTAGTACCCCAAATGAATGCCTGGGATAGAGAAAGTGCAAGCAAATAATTGCCAGAAGAAAGAATGAGTGAGTAGCTTTTAAAAGCATAGTTGTTCCTGTGTGGAAAGGGGCTCTTAAATGTCAACATATACTTCCCAAACTTTTACCAACTTCCTTTTCCAGTCACAGTTTGTTGGGTATTCAATCACTCATTTAGTCAACGTGCACCCAGTGCCTGCTGAGTGCCAGGGCAGGTGCCTACATAAGTTCTTTGTATATTTTTGTTTTGTTTTGTTTGTTCTTTTCTTTTCTTTTGTTAAATTTTTTAAATTTTATTGAAACACTATGAGATAGTTACAAGCTTTCATGTTTGGGTTACAATCTCACAATTATCAAACACCCATCCCTCCACCAGTGCACATTTTCCACCACCAATATCCTAATAACTTACCAAGTTGTCCCCGTATTCCTTTAGGGTCCCTTGCATACAGCTGATTTGATCCCTGTCACTGCACATTTTCTCCCAAGCACTACCAGGAGAAATCCCTCCCACCCCTGTGCAAATTCCTGGCAATATGTGGTTCCCCTAGGGACCACTAGGGGCCACTCCTGAGCACAAAGCCAGAAGTACCTCCCTCAGCACTCAGATACCACTCCTAGTTCTGCTTGGGGAACTCTAGGGGGTGCCAGAAACTGAACCCAGGTTGGCTGCATGCAAGGCAAGCGCCCTACCCACTGTACTATCACTCCGCACCACACTCCCCTGCACTTCTATCATAACTATTTGCCTGTTTTCACCAATGCCCTCAGCATCTGGCGCAGCCCTCGGCTATATTAGGGGCTGAGAAATATTTTCACATGGCATGGATTTTTAACCTCCTTCCAAAAGTAATTTGTTGTTTCTCTAATACTAAGAACTCTGATTTCAAAGCTTATCACCATTAGGCTGAAAAATGAGTCTTTTTTTTTTCTTTTTGGGTCACACCTGGCGATGCACAGGGGTTATTCCTGGCTCTGCATTCAGGAATTACTCCTGCCGGTGCTCAGGGGACCATATGGGATGCTGGGAATCGAACCCGGGTCGGTCGTGTGCAAGGCAAATGCCCTACCCGCTGTGCTATCACTCCAGCCCCTGAAAAATGAGTCTTTACATAACAACTGAGACTACCATTTTTTTCTACCATATATTTGCCACATGTTTGTAAGACCAAACCACTCAATTTCATACTGCTTATCTCTATCTCTCTCTTTCTCTCTCTCTCTGTCTTTCTTTCTCCATCTCTCTCTGGAAATTTATTTTTAAATATCTCAATGCAAAATATCTAGTTTCTCTGCACCCCCCTCAAAAAAAAAAATCAAAGGCAAAACCAGCAGCCTTTCAGAGCTTCTCTTAAAAAAAATGTGTGAATCTCTGTTGCCAGGTTGAACAACACTTGCAGAGAGGCCAAGCTTTGTTCTATCTGTCCAAGAGATAACCGGGATGCTATAGGGTAGAGTTCTGCTAAGCTTCTGAGATACTACTAAACATCTATTTTTTGAGAAAATGCTATAAAACATGTTTGAGATCTTAATCAGTTTCTCTTGGACTCCAGAAAGCAGAACCATAGAAACTTGAAAGAGGACACCAGTATTGTTACTTGGGTTTATCAAACTGTCTCTTACATATGCCATCAAGCAGACTCTATTGACCTCAGCCTATCTTTCCCGGCAACAAACAACTGCAAACCAGCATCTCATTTTGAGCTGAGCTGCAACAGCCCCGTTTTAATTAGCTGTTCACAAAAGGCTGGGAGAATACATGTGATACCCATCTGAGACCTGCTAATATCCATCCACTCTTGATTTTTAAAATGCATAGCACACCCCCACTCACTCTTACAAGCCCCCCACCCCCACTCCTGGAAAAAAGCGAACAACTGGGATATCCTATTAGAGCTGCTTGCCCTTCACCAAAAAGAGATGAGTTTGCTGGCTTTCTCCCTTCCAGAGAAGACTCGCATTCTCCCTTGACTATTCTCTCTCACTCTCTTTCTCTCCCCTCACATTTCTCTAAGTAAATTTCTTTCAATAAAGCAATTTTACTTTACGGAGGGAAAAATTAGTCTGGAGAATCACTCGGGTGCTCTTTTCCTCAGGCAGAATAATTTCTTAATGAAAACAAAAATTCTTAGTGAAAAAAAATAGCCAGGCTATTTAAAGACTTCCTTTTCTTTGTTTGTTTTGGAGCCACACTCAACAGTGTTCAGGGTTTACTCCTGGGTCTACACTCAACAATGAGTCCTTCCAGGACTCAGGGGACCATATAGGATGCCTGGGATCAAACCCACATCAGCTACATGAAAGACAAGTGCCCAACCTGCTATACTACCTCTCTGGCCCAAGACTTCTTTTTTTAAAATACATTGAAATAAAATTTTCCCAAGCCAGTTCTTAGCAGGAACTAGTCCAAGTAGTGTGTTAGAATAAAAGCATTCTACAATCAAGTCTTGGAGACACTCTCTACCTCTATGCCCCTTGGAGACTTTCACAGGACACAGTCCAGCAAAGGTTCTTATTTAGTATGGTACCTTCTTTATACTACAGTGCAGTCCACAGAACAGTGAATTGTCAGGCGAGGGACCTATTGAAGAATCTTTGATTTAAACCCTTCGGATGTCTCTCTGCCAAAGGGAACTCTACCTGGACCCTTCATTGTGTGTGTTTTTTAGCTCAGTGAAGCATGTCATTTGGTAATCCACTGGATATACATTTTCATTTCCCCTTAGAATCTTTCCTTTTATTAATTGAATCACCGTGATACCTTTGTAATCTTGATACTCCTTTTCACCTTTCATTTAAGAGACAAACCAGATTTTACATTGCCAGTGACACATGAAAGCCATACAGAGCACATCAGCGTGTGCCAGCTTATGACTACAGTGGCCTTTGTTTTGGGTTTGGGGGGGAGGGGGGAGTTTGGAGAGCACTCTACCTGATCATATTATACTCTTACACACTGAGAACACATGTTCTCAATCTTCCTTAGGAGAACTTTTAACTGAAGCATTATATACATACACACAGGCTGTTGTGTAGTTTTGTTTATTCACTATTTTGTTTGCAAAATACGGTCTTACAAAGTGGCCTTTGACACCAGCAGCTTCTTGCAGAAATGCCTCTAGACTGTGAACTAAGCTACGGGTCCCATGCCGACGCAGGAGAGGAAATGTTTTTCCTTTCCCTGGTGACGGCGTGGCGACCACCATCTTATAATGCCCACTAAAGAGAGGTACGAGCTTTTCAGCAGGTCTGATTGGGGGGGGGGGAATTCCAAATAATAATAGGGAATTTTCTGTTGAAATATTGAATGTAATCAAAGTAAAGAGAAAGTAAAGTGAAAGTCATCAGCCACTCAGGCGGGGGGTGGGGTGGGGGTGGGATGGGAGGTTTATTGGGGTTCTTGGTGGTGGAACATGTGCACTGGTGAAGGGATGGGTGTTTGATCAATGTATGACTGAGACTTAAGCCTGAAAGCGTTGTAACTTTTCACGTGGTGATTCAATAAAAAATTTAAAAATTAAAAAAATAATAAAATAAATTTAAAAATTTTTTTAAAGTGGCCTTTGAATGGAGCCTTTGCCTGCACTCCCAGCTCACTGAACTTCTAGGGAGATGTTTGACTGAATAGTCACCACAAATTTAACTGGCCTCTCTCCTAGAGTCATTCACAATTCCTCACACAGCCCACTGGGCTAAGCACAGTGGCCTCTCTGTACCCTAGTGTTTCCACCAGTGGGTTCTAACTCCCACACCCTTACTACAGCCTCTCAACCTGGGATCCATCAGTGAAATCCTATGAATTGTAAACTTGAATGAGAAAAAAAAGGAGATCTTTCTTTTTATTAAAATGTAATATTTCCTGACATTTTGAATCACTGCATCATTGTCATCCAATTGCTCATGGATTTGCTCAAGTGGGCACCAGTAATGTCTCCATTGTGAGACTTCTTGTTACCATTTTTGGCATATTGAATATGCCACAGGTAGCTTGCCAGGCTTTGCCGTGCAGGTGGGATACTCTCGGTAGCTTGCTGGGCTCTCTGAGAGGGACGGAGGAATCAAACCCGGGTAGGCCACATGCAAGGCAAATGCCCTACCCGCTGTGCTATCTAGACAACAAACCATCACCAGTACCCACCATGCTATCTCTAAAGGAGATTATAAATCTGTTTGTAAGACAACTAGATAAAGAAACTATAGTACATCTACACAATGTAATACTATGAAGCTGTTAGGAAAATTTAAGTCATGAAATTTGCTTATAAATGAATGTACATGGAGAGTATCATGCTGAGAGAAATGAGTCAGAAGGAGAGGGACAGACATAGAATGATTGCACTTTTTGTGGTATATGAAAAATAATAATAACATGAGACTAATATCCAAGGCCAAGAAAAACAGGGGTCAGGAACACTTTGCCAATTGTTGGAAGCTTCCCACAAGTGTGTGCGGGGCAAAGGGAAGTTAGAATGGAGAAGGGGCCAGTATGACAATAATAGTTAGAAATTATCACTCTGGACAATAATTTAGTGTTGTTGGGGGATGGGGGGAAGGTTTAATGTGGTTCTTGGTGGTGGAATATGTGCACTGGTGAAGGGATGGGTGTTTGAGCATTGTGTAACTGATACTTAAGTCTGAAATCTTTGTAACTTTCCACATGGTGATTCAATAAAAAAAATTTAAAAATTATTAAAAAAAAGAACTTAGTGTTAAAAGTAGGTAAAGGAATACACACGATAACCTTTCAACCTTTCAAAACCATTAATTCCCAAAAGGGGAGAGAGAGAGAGAGAGAGAGAGAGAGAGAGAGAGAGAGAGAGAGAGAGAGAGAGAGAGAGAAGTACTGGGAGGCAAACTGAGGACGTTGGTTTGGTGGGGGATTTGGTGGGGGAAATGTACACTGGTGATGGGATAGAACATTATGACTGAAACCCAATGATGAACAGCCTTGTAACTGTATCTCACTGTGATTCAATTAAACAATTTTTTAAAAATCCGTTCACAGCAGATGACAATTGTTGATGTTGTCTTAAACTATTGTTTATTCTTCAAATTTCAAATTATGGCAATTTGGGGGCCAGGAAAACAGAGCAAAAAGCTGGAACACATCCTTTGCATGCAGGAGTCCTGAGTTTGATCCTCACCACCACATGGTCCCTGGATCAGCCCACAAAATAACCCCCCATAAGAACCAAAGGGTATGGCCAAAAAAAATTTAAGCAAATTTTAAACCCATCACAAGATTTCTTGTCATCTGACTTTCCAAGGTAGTCCATTTGTTCCTAAATCCCAACTTTTATTTTTAAAGCTTTCCATATCTGTATATTAATTGGTTTCTTTAAAATAGCATGATTTTTTTTTAGTTCTACTATTTAAGACCTTCTATTTTGGAGCCAGAGAGAAAGCTCAATGGACTGAGTGCATGTTTTGCATATAGGGGACCCAGATTTTATCTCCAGCACCACGTGATTCCCTGAGCACTGTCGTAAATGACCCCCAAGCACCGAGGTATGATTATACCCCAATCACAAACAAGTATGGCCCAAACCATTTCCCAAAATGAAATAAAATCGATCAATTAAGCATAATTTTGACAGGGGCTGGTAAGTGTTCAACAGGTTATTAAAGAGGTCAAAAGCAAAGAAAAGGCAATGTTCTTTCATCAGCCCTCAGCTCTGTGCTCTCACTTTTGCTCACTCTTCCATAGTTCCCCACAGCCTTTTCTCCCATCACTCCTTCCTAACCCTGCTCAAACTCTCTTTGCCAAATGCTTCCTCATCCTTCAGGTTCAGCCATCGCTTTTCCTGGAAAGGTGTTCATGATCTCAAAGTCTGAACAAGGTCCCCTCTCACAAAGGTCTCCTCTCACAAATCCCCAAGCACCTTCTCTCACACCAAACAGCCCTTCACCTCCAAAACCCCCCCGCCATAAAATTTCAATCACTGACTTGTTTGCCTCAGTGAGGACCAGGGTCAGGCTACTCTTTTGACACATGGACAAAGTGCAGTGCTTTTCTTCGTGTAGCAAAGCCTGTGCACATAGGCAAAGTGTCCCCACAACAGACCCATGCTGACCTGAATTTCCGGTTTTCCATTCACATATACAGTGCTGTTGTTGACCATTTCCACAATGGCTACTCCAAGATTGCACCGAATCCCAAAAGAAATGCAGAAACCCAGCCCACTCATGATGGCGATGATGTAACGCTTGGGGATGCCCCAACAGTGGCAGCTGCAGAGTGGGGGCCCCTGCCTGGATGCCTGCACTGGCCTTCCTTCTTCATTCAACTCGATGTTATCTTCTTCCTCATTCGTCCCATCGATTTTTCTACAGTGGAGAAAGAAATGGGATAGAGGAAAGATCTGGATTAGAGAGAAGTTAAAGCGCAGTAGGCAAAACCAAATTTTCAAAAACATGTTTCCGGAGAAGAATCAAAACAGAATTCATCTGCCTTTCTAAAGGTTGTTAGTATAAGCCAAGAGGTTGATGTAGCCATGTGCCCAGGGATGGAGAAGTGGAAAATAAGACACGGTAGATGAATACTATGAACAAATCAGCTAAAAGAGAGGTAGAATCTTGCCGTTGGTGATTGATTGGAATTGAAGACTAATTGGGATTGAAGGGGTAGCTTAGGTGAACAAATGAAAAGACCAAAGACAAATACGAAATGACTGACTAATGCATGTATATAAAGAGTCAAAGTATGACTTAGAGATTTAAAAAAAAAGGGGGGGGAGGGTAAGGTGATTTTCTTGTTCACAAAAGGCCCTGGTTTGATCCCCAGCACCTCCAGGAGTGATCTCTGAACAGAGAGCTAGGAGTAAGCTCTGAGCACCACTAAATCTGACTTAAACCTCACACCCCAAAAATAATCTTTAAAAAGAGTGAAAACAAGGCCCAATAGATCATAGAGGGATTAAGAAAGTTGCTTGCATGTAACTACAGTTTGATCCCTGAGCACCACCAGGAACTATCCCAGAGCACAGAGCCAGGAGTGACCGCCAATAACAGTGGATATTATCCAGTGCCTTAATTTTTTAAGACAAAAAAATGTGTGTTTTTCCTATTTGCAAATAATAAAAGAGAACAAAGAGTTATTTTAACTTTTTTATTGAATCACTGTGAGATAAATCCTTGCAAAGAGATTTATTTTTAAAAATCGTGTTTACAATAGTGGCTCTGAGCCAAGTATCCTGGAAGCAGCTTAACTAAAGAGGTGAAAGACCTATATAAAGAAAACTACAGAACACTATTTCAAGAAATAAAAGAGGACACAAGGAAATGAAGATACATCTCCTGCTCATGGATTGGAAGGATTAAAATTAAAATGGCAATGCTCTCCATATCACTGTACAGATTTCAATGTAGTCTATATAAGAATACCCATGCCAGGAGCTGGAGCGATAGCACAGCGGGTAGGGCGTTTGCCTTGCACGAGGCCGACCCGGGTTCGATCCCCGGCATCCCATATGGTCCCCCAAGCACCGTCAGGAGTAATTCCTGAGTGCAAAGCCAGGAGTAACCCCTGAGCATTGCTGGGTGTGACCCAAAAAGCAAAAAAAAAAAAAAAAAGAATACCCATGCCAAAAAAAAGAAGATAAAAGGCATTACTTTCCCCAACTTCAAACTGTAACTACAAAGTTAAATTAATCAAAACAGCATGATATTGGAATACCTCATATCAATGTCCTGAGTTGAATATCTCAGGTATATGATCAGTTAATCTTTGATAAAGGAAAAAAATAATGAAATGGAGCAAGGAAATCCTCTTCAACAAGTGGTTCTGGGAAAACTTGTCAGTTTCAAGGTAAAAAAAATGAACAGAGACCTGTTGTTAACACCATGCACTAAAGTCAAATCAAAAATGGATTAAAGAGTTTGATATCAGATCTGAATCCATAAGAAACATAAATGTAAACATAGGCAGAACGTTTCATGACATTGAAGGTAAAGGCATATTTAAGGATAAAACACCACTGACCAAGCAAGTGAAAGCAAAGATAAAATAAATGGGACTAGAATAAACTTCTGCACCTCAAAGAAATACCAGGATGCAAACAAAGACAGCCACATGGAATGGGAAAAATTATTTACCCAACACCCATCTGATAAGAGATCAATATCAGAGATACATAAACCACTGGTAGAACTTTACACAAAAAAGACATCCAGTCACATCAAAAAATTGAGAGAAGAAATGAATATTTACTCAAAGAAGAAACACAAATGGCCAAAAGGCACATAAAAAAATGCTTCGCATCACTAATCATCAGGGAAATGCAAATAAAAACAACATTGAGATATCATCTCATGCCACAGAGACTGGCACATATCAAAAATAAGAATAACCATAAGAACCAGTGCTGGTGCAGATACATGGAAAAGGGGACTCTAATTCATTGTTGGTAGGAATGCTGACTGGTTCAGCCATTTTTGGAAAACAATATGGGTATCCCTCAAAAAAACTAGAAATTTAAAAAAAATTAAATTAAAAAAATAAAACGAGAAATTGAGCTTCCATATGACCCAGCTATATCTATCGCTCCTGGGAATATACCCTAGGGGCCCAAAAACACAAGACAGAAAGTTTATCTGCACTCCTATGTTCACTGTAGCACTATTCATGATAGCCAGTTCCTAGAAACAATCCTAGTGCTGAGGACAGATGAGTGGATAAAGAAATAATGGTACATCGGGGCTGGAGTGATAGCACAGATGGTAGGGCATTTGCCTTGCACGCGGCCAACCAGGGTTCAATTCCCAACATCCCATGTGGTCCCCCAAGCACCACCAGGAGTAATTCCTGAGTGCATGAGCCAGGAATAATTCCCGTGCAACACGGGTGTAACCCAAAAGGAAAAAAAAAGTATATCTACATAATGGAATACTATGCAGCTGTTAGAAAAAATGAAGTCATGAAATTTGCTTATACATGGATGGACATGAAGAGTATCATGCAATGAATCAGGGGGAAAGGGACAGACATAGAATGATAACTCAATTGTGGAATATAAAAAAAACACAGTATGAGAATAATACCCAAAGACAATAGAAATGAGGGCCAGGAGAACTGGTCCATGGTAGGAATCTTGCCACAAGTGTGGAGGGGGGAAGGGGGCAGGAAAGAGCAGTTAAGACAAAGAAGGGACCACTGTGATAATGATAGTTGGAAATTTTCACTCTGGATAAGAACTGGATGATGAAAGGAGATAAAATGTTGTGCATGACACCCTTCCAGTAACAGTATTGCAAACCTCAGTGCCTAAAAGGAAGAGAAAGTGTGTGTGTGTACATGAGAAGGAGAGAGAGAGAGAAAGAGAGAAAGAAAGAGAAGAAAAGTACTGCTATAGAGGTAGGCTGGGGGTGGGAGAGAATAGAGAAACTGGTGATTGTGGTGACAGGAAATTTACACAGGTGAATGAATGGGTGTTGGAGCATTGTATGACTGAAACTCAATTGTGAACACCTTTGTAACTGTGTATCTTATCTATCGCATGGTGACTCAGTTTAAAAATATATATTTATATTTAAAAGTAGAAACAAATATATTTGGGATACATAATGGTAGGCATAATTATCTTCCCCCAAAAAAGACCCACAAATGTTATTACTGAAATTAATAATTAGTTTTAGTAGCCAACATTACTGATATAATAGATATTGTGCTGAATTTTCGTAAGTGTGTAGTCATTAAAATATTTACAACAATGTGGTAGATAATGTTATCTTGCTTTCTCAAGGAAACTAAGTTTTCTGATGGGGGAGGAAAATATAGAGTTTATGTCCCTAACCTAAAACCACGTTACTGAGTTTTGTCCTGAAAAACTTCATCCAGTTTGTATGACCTTCATTTTAGTGACATTGGAAGCTGACTACAAAGGTAAACAATAGAAAAGTAACCCATAATCAGATCATTTTCTTTCTTCTTCTTTTTCTAAGTCTTTAAACTAGAAGGAAGGAAGAGCATTTTTTGTAACATACATCCAGTTTGTTGTGTATACATTCTTCTAAGATGGTTCTTCAAAGGGGGTAGTTCCCTAGCACCTTTTATCCAGATGGTAGGATTTTTCCATTAACTTCTATAATTTCAGTTTAAGATCTGTCTGTTAACAGTAAATTCATTCTTTTCCTTAAAGCAAAGTAAATTGGTGCCAATTTACTTTGTAAGAGGAGATGTTTTCCCTCTCACACATGTAGGCTTACTGAAGAAGTAATGGTCCAAGTCTTAGGTAAAAAAGTAAGGAAACCCAGGCTCTCTGCCCAGACCAAGACCCCGAGAGCGGCTGCACATGAACGGCTCCTCGGCTCCTAAAAGATCATGATCCCGAGGCCTAATGACTACTTTTGCGACCCAGCAACTTCTTGCAGAAATGCCTCTAGTCCAGGGCAGGAGGGAGATGGAGGGGGAAGGTTTTTCTCTCTCAGCCTTTCCTTTCCCAGCGGCATGGCGACCACCATCCTATGGAGCCCAATAAGTAGAGGTATGAGCTTGCAGTGACAAGACTTCTGGCATAAATTTCTCTGGATTTAATTACTAAAATACCAGTAATCAAAAACCATGCAGCCACAAAAGCGGCCACAGGACCTCATATGCTCTTCGTTCTCAGTAATGGAAAACAAATTATCAAATTAGACCTTTTCAGCATGTCTGATTGGGGGGGGGGCGGAATTCCAATTAATAATGGTGAGTTTTCTGTTGTAATATTGAATGTAATCAAAGTAAAGAGAAAGTAAAGTGAAAATCATCAGCCACACAGGTGAGGGGGGTGGGGGTGGGAGGTATGCTGGAGTTTTTGGTGGTGGAACATGTGCACTGGTGAAGGGATGGGTGTTTGATCACATTGTATGACTGAAATTTAAACCTGTAACTTTTCTCATGGTGATTCAATAAAAAAAATTTTTTTTTAAAGTAAGGAAACCCAATCAGTTTTCAAGCATATTTTGTTAAATAGTAACAAATACAATGGTTAATAGAACAGACTGAAACAGGAACAAGTTGACCAACTGTTCATAGGAAGAAAGACACATACACAAGCAGCAATAGTCACTGGATAAGACAGCATTTGTTTTGTTTGTTTGTTTGTTTGGTTGGTTAACTATGGGCCATACAAGGCATGCTCAGGGCTCACTCCTGGCTGGATTGGGGGATATTTACCCCCTGTAGTATCTCTTTGGTCCCCAGACAAGCTTGGAAATCAAGCCTGTGGTGGGAGGTAGGGTAAGGAGACTTCAATGTCAAGTTGGGCTCAGAGTACAGACTTATTCAATGACGTCATCAGAAGAGAAGATATACCATCTCCAAATGGACTGATCAACTGACCTGCATTCCTGCTAATGCTGTTTGCCTTTTCTTTTATAATTTTCCATGCACGTAATCAAAGCCAACCTCTCCATAGCACTAGATCTCTTCTTCTCAACTACATTGTTCTAAAGATGGGTATTTCATCAAATTCAGACTTTCTCCTTCCCACTAGATCATTTTTATTATCTACAAATATGCTCCTATTACTTCCATCTTAAAATTTTAAACAAGAATAGTCGTGAGGATGTCAAAGAACAGAGCACAAGCTGGCAGGGGCCCCAAATCTAATTCTTAGTGCCAGTATTTCCAGATGTGACCCCAAAACAAAACAAAAGCCATCTTTTTAAAAATTTTTGAACCTCATCTGACAGTACTCAGGGCTTATTCCTGGCTCTGTACTCAGAGCTTCTGGTGGGGCTCAGAGAACAATATGTGGTCCTAAAACACACACACACACACACACAAAAAAAAAAAACTAATAGCAAAAAATCTTGAAGTCATCCTGTGATCTTATTTATTCTCTAATATATATATTTGATCTGGAACTAATATTCTGTATTTGCCCTTTATACCAATGTCTCATTCCAATGATTGGTCTCATTCCCCTGACCCTGAAAGAGCCTCCAATGCAGCACCAATGGAAAGAACAAATAAAGAGAGGCTTCTAAAATCTCAGGGCTACAATTCCAAAAGAACAAAAGCAACCGGTGTTGACACGGATGTGGGGAGAAAGGCACTCTCCTTCACTGCTGGTGGGAATGCTGACTGGTTAAGTCCTTTTGGAAACAGTATGGACGCTTCTCAAAAAAATAGAAATTGAGCTCCCATTTGACCCAGCAATACCACTTCTGGGAATATATCCCAGAGATGCAAAAATGTATAGTAAATGCACCTATATGTTCATTGCAGCACTGTTCACAACAGCCAGAATCTAGAAAAAAAACAAGAGCCCGAGAACAGATGACTGGTTAAAGAAACTTTGGTACATCTACACAGTGGAATACTATGCAGCTGTTAGAAAAGATGAAGTCATGAAATTTGCATATACGTGCATCAACATGGAAATTATCATGTTAAGTGAAATGAGTCAGAAAGAGAGGGACAGACATAAAGATTGCACTCACTTGTGGAATATAAAGTAACAGAATGGGAGACTAACACCCAAGAATAGTGGAGATAAGTAGCAGGAGGATTACTCCACAGCTTGGAAGCTGGCCTCACATGCTGGGTGAAGAAGCAGCTCTGATAGAGAAGGGGTCATCAAGCAAAGGGTGCTAGGTGGGCCCACTAGGGATGGAGATACAGGCTGAAAATAGACTATAGACTGAACATGATGCCTACTTAATACCTCTGTAGCAAACCACAACACCCGAGAGAGAGAGAGAGAGAGAGAGAGAGAGAGAGAGAGAGAGCAAAAGGGAATGCCATGCCACAGAGGTGGGGTGGGGTGAAGGGACAGGGTTGGGGTGGTGGGAGAGATTCAGGGACCATTGGTGGTGGAAAATGGGCACTGGTGAAGGGATGGGTACTTGATCATTGTATGACTGAAATGTAAGCATAAAAACTTCTAAGTCTGTAACTTTATCTCACAGTGATTCACTAATAAAAAATTAAATTAATAAAAAATTTTTAATTAAAAAATAAAATAAAATCTCAGGGCTAGGACGAATGGAGACCTAACTGAGACTGCTCAAGAAATTCGACTATCAACAGGATGATGATGATGATGATGATTACACCAATGTCTAAGAGTCATTAAGATCATGGAACTGTTTATAATAGGCAGCTGCAGTACTCTTCATGAATTTCTGGCATCAGAATTTGTATAATTTGAACAGCAGTAAAACTTGATGTTATACTACAGACCAATTATGATAATAGTATTATTTTTAGATCAAACAGGGATAATATGTAAGAACTACACAAATACTTTCATGAAGCAAATTTGACTCTGCCTTCCCCTCTCTCCACACTTTTATATAATGGTCTTATTCAGTGGGTAGAACAGTTATGTATCCTCTCTCCTTGAGTACTCTCCTATGTCCAGATGGACTGCAGGATCAGATAGGGCCTGCATGCCTGGACAGATGGCGGAAGACAGACAGGGCTCATAGGCCCAATTGGAGCACAGGAGTCTCACCCACAAACACACAGCCATAAGTTGGAGATCAAGAAAGCTGGTATAGCTGGAGTACAGTGTCAAACACAGAGCACAGGAGTCTCGCCCACAGACACTGGGGCCGTGACCAGACACCAGGAAAGCCTGGACAAGATTACAGGAGCCACTGGGGTATAGTTGAGAGAGGCCAAGCAATAGGTACAGAACACACATGTGGCCATTTCCGGACACTAAAGAAAGCTGAGACATCAGGTAACCATTGTGATATAATCCAAGAGAGGCCCAGTGACATGATTTCAGACTAAAAACGAGTACATAGGATCAAAACGTGTATGGATAAGACCTGGAGAGTGGATGGCGAGGGACAGGACTTAGAAAGTCATGCACTGAACAGGGCATTGTAAGACAGAACAGGGGACATCTTACGTGGGTAAAGGAGAAGTCTGGATGTTGGGCAGGAACCTGGACCCCTCTATTTGAAGTGTGCAGTAAACTTAACCATTAAAAAAAGAGCAGCTACATGACACATAAGAAACTTATAATTTCTATGTGATAGAGAATGCCAGTGCAGTTCAAACATTGAGTGGATTGGCCAAGACCACACAGAGTGCAGACTAGGAAGAGGTGGGAATGAAGCCTTCTCTGAGTGTCCAGGCTTCCTGTCCCTGTAAGCATCTTAGAGGACCTGATGAGCATGCACATGCATCCTGGGTGTGTGCAGTGCCACATCTAGAGTATTCTCACAGGGAAGATGCCATAGTCTGGGAAGGTGGAAGGGAAGGAAAACTGACTGATGAGAGTTGGGGAAATGGCACAAAGGGCTGAAGCTCAAGCTTGCATGAGGGAGCTCTGAGTTCTAAGCCTGGTACTGCCTGATCTCCAAACACCACTGGGACAATTCATAAACTCAAAAGCACAAATTTGAAACAGCTTAGTTAACAGTGTTAAAAAGAGCCTGAGGCTGGGGATATAAGTCAGTGGCAGAGCACTCGCCTTGCATAGATGAGACTGAATCCAGGCATTCAATCCAGATGCCTGGATTCAGTCCCAGGCACCTGAGAGATAGACTGACAAGCTCACCAGAAAGCTAACAATAAAAAGGAAAATATCCTCTGGGTGACCTAACCCCAAATCACCTCTTTCAGTGTTGTGCCCAAATTTCAGATCCCCAATTGCAGAGGGACCAAGTCTACATATGATAATGCAAAAGCAAGGGAAGTTTATTAGTAGCCCAAGCCATTGCTAGCTCGAGTTAGGGTCCAAGTCTCATCCAACATAGTGCAGTCTTGACAAGGACCCTGACTCCAAAGTAATTTATATAGTGGTATATTTTTAGCATTGGACCTATTACAACAGTGGTCAGCAATTAGATGAGAGAGAGAGAGAGAGAGAGAGAAGAAAATTGCCTGCTATAGAGGCAGGCTGGAGGGGTAGGGGGTGATGGGAGGGAAACTGGGAGGGAGGGAAACTGGGAGGCCCTGGTGCTGGAAGTGTACGCTGGTGGAGGGATGGGCATTGGAACACTATATGACTGAAACTTCATTATGAACAGATTTGTAAGGGTTTATCTCACAGTTATTCCATTAAAAAGTCTTAAAAAATAAAACCTTGTGCCTAACTTTGTAACTGTGTATCTCACAGTGATTCAATTTTTTAAAAGTGAGGGCTAACCCACCAATTTAGAGAATTAATAAAATTAACCATTAAGTCTCTCTCAGATGGAAAAATCCCATTTTATGAGTTTTATTTTTTTAAAGCTAACCTCTTTTTTAGTGGTGCTCATGGGAAGTGTGAGCTATGAAAGTGATATAGCAATTGAAAGTCATCTAATCAATCTCAGCATAATTAAAGAATCTGTGTACTATTAAGAACAAATAAATAAATAAAAACCTTGTTCTGCCAATACTGGTTCCACTTGTGGCACCACTTGGTCTCCCGAGCATCATTAAGTGGACCCCTGGAAGCCCTTCAGCACTGCCAGGGTGGCTCGGGCCTTCCCTGGCACTACAGGCCCTGAGTAGCACCACATTCTTGGACCTTCCCGTAGATACTCCAGCCGAGTTGGCTGAGAGTTGCTGGGAGCACCACTTAGCACACCTGCCTTGGCAGTGTAACGTTTAGAGTTTAATCTAGCGCCACCACACACACCAAGCACGATCCTACTGCCATTTCAATCTAGCAGCTCTGCTGTTTGAAATTTCTGCTGCCAGGGGCTGGAGCAATAGCACAGTGGGTAGAGCGTTTGCCTTGCACGTGGCCGACCCGGGTTCGATTCCCAGCATCCCATATGGTCCCCTGAGCACCGCCAGGAGTAGTTCCTGAGTGCAGAGCCAGGAGTAACCCCTGTGCATTGCCGGGTGTGACCCAAAAAAAGCAAAAAAAAAAAAATTTCTGCTGCCAACAGCAAATTCTGGAAGACTTTAAGATATTTTTTAAAATATTTCTAATTCTGACTCTGCCTCAGGCTGTTTTCACTCGGGGCATCCCAGAGGGGGAGGATGAGAACCCTCCCCGCCCTAAGGACCCAGGCCTGGCAGAAGATCTCCACTACCCAACCGCCGCCATGCTTCAGGCTGCTTTCTGGACCACGCAGCCACTTTGTGGCCACATGACACATTATAAGACACTTTCTACCCATTTTCCATAATTACCACACCATATTTGTAAGAGTTCAGATGAAGAGCCCAGCAAGCTATCGAGAGTATCCCGCCAGCATGGGCAGAGACTGGCAAGCTGACCATGGTATATTCAATATGGCAAAAACAGTAACTATAGGTCTCATTCCCCTAACCCTGAAAGAGGCTCCAATCGTTGGGAAAGACGAGTAAGGAGAGGCTGCTAAAATCTCAGAGCTGGGAGGAATAGAGATGTTACTGATGCCCGCTCAAGTAAATCAACGAACAATGGGATGACAATGATACAGTGATACAGTGATTTTTAATTCAAATAAGAAAGGGAAGACATTAAGAGCTTGTGTGGGTTTTGGAAATAGGATCACACCAGTGTTGCCTCAGTGGATCAGATTAGAAAGGATTGTGGTACTTTGACAGTCTTTGGATTTGTGCACAGTTTGTGCACAGCTTTAAACTTTGAATTAATGTTTGCCTCCTCCATGAGACCCATAAGATCAGGCGCACATACTCATCACCCAGAAGAATGTCATGGGTTTAGACAGGTGAGGCTTTACTGCATCTGTTTTCTTCATGGTAACTTTGCCCATCCCTGTGGCAATATCAAGTAGAGAGAAAACACTTTTTACCTAGTCAAAGAATGGACAGATGAACAGCTTAGAAAGAAAACAACTTCGTTCCAGTGAATTTATCTCCAGAGCCAAAGCTACAGTGACAATTCACTGTTGTCACCTGTGACCCAGAGACATCTGTGCTTGTATGAGGTGATGTACGTGAACAATATGGGCTTGGGTTTCTAAGAATTTGGATTCATGACCAGCATTTCAAAATCAAGAGACTGGGCAAAGCAAACAAATGAAAAACCACATACAGGTTTCTGGCTTATTTCAAAAACTCTGAAGACCTGGAATAATTAGGTCTACATTTTCTTTGGCTAAATATGGCCTCACTCATTTCCAACAACTCAGTAAAACAAAGAAAATGCTGAGAAACAGCCACAGATCAGAAGCGACCGAGGAGACGTGTTAACTGAGCTCACTGTGGTATCCTGCATCCCAGAATGGGGAAAAGGGCATGAATGGAAAAACTAGTAAAATGTTAATGCTGTGTAGAGTTAATTAGTAATGTACCAATGTTGCTGTCTCCATTTTGACAAGGGCACCCTTGTAACAGAAGATGCTGACAGCAGAATAGGAGCAGAAGTATCTAGAATAACCTCTGTAGTACCTCTGTAAGTTTTCTGTAAATCTAAAATGATTCTATAAATCTAAAACAAGAAAGGCTCACTTTGAAAGCTGTAGCCTTGTGGAGAAGGTGGGACCAGAGCCCAGGAGGTCTGCTGTACCAAGACTGAGATCCTGATAAAAATGTTGGATGGGGGCTTGGAGACAATACAGGGGTTAGGGTTCATGCCTTGCATGTGGATCTCCCAAGCATCTGTAGGTACAGCTCTGGAGGCCCCAAGCAACCCCCTGTGGAGGCCTAGGTATCCCTTTAAATAAGATACTAAAGATGGATTCCCAGCAAAGTCAGGTCATGGTCTAACCCAGCATCATTCCCTTTTATCATTCATATTTCCTTGAGGTGAAAACAACTCAGGTCACAGTTTGTTCTTCCTTGTTCTCCCCCTCCACCTTGGATCCTTTTACTTGTTGTCAAATTAACCTAAATTATAGGCCTATTGCTATCCCTCTTCTATCTTCAGAAGCCTATTTCCACTTCACATGTTTGTTATACTAGGTCAGGATTGGTGAGGATTAGCTCTCATTTATTACCTTAACTTAACTATTGATATGTGCTATTGGTAATATAAAAATTCATGATATTCTGCAAATGTTGATCATGCTCTTCAATAAAAATTTTTGTTTTGTGCTTTTTTTTGTAGTATTAGTAGTAGTGGGGATCAAATCCAAGGCAACATATGCAAGGCAAGTATTCTACCACTGAGCCACATCCCAACCTACTTGTTTTAGCTCTTGATGAAAGATCCCAAAACAACTAAAGCCATAAAAATATACAATATATCCTCCAAATATTAAGTGACTAACTGTCCAGTCACATTGGAGACTGCAAGCCAAGACAGAACGGGAAATCCTGGGGTCCCCATAGTGATGAGTCCCTGAGCCAGGCCCCCCATGAGCTCAGACTTGTGGCTTTATCTCAGAAGCAGGACATAAACCTAGCACCCGGGTCCTGCTGGGCATCTGATCCTGCCTTGGCTAGTTTAGCTCAAATCCAGAGACCCTGACCTGGTGAGGGTATGCTAACCTGGGGGTGGGGATACCAGCCACATAGGGGTGGGGGCTGGGGCTAAGGCCCCAGCTGGTCTTGTGTTGGTAGACCAGCCAACACAAGAAACTGGTGGAGGGGCTGGAGTTATAGCACAGTGGGTAGGGCGTTTGCCTTGCATGTAGCATACCCGGGTTCAATTCCCAGCATCCCATATGGTCCCCCAAGCACCGCCAGGAGTAATTCCTGAGTGCAAAGCCAGGAGTAACCCCTGTGCATCGCCGGGTGTGACCCAAAAAGCAAAGAAAGAAAGAAAGAAAGAAAGAAAGAAAGAAAGAAAGAAAGAAAGAAAGAAAGAAAGAAAGAAAGAAAGAAAGAAAGAAAGAAAGAAAGAAAGAAAGAAAGAAAGAAAGAAAGAGAGAGAGAGAGAGAGAGAGAGAGAGAGAGAGAGAGAAAGAAAGAAAGAAAGAAAGAAAGAAAGAAAGAAAGAAAGAAAGAAAGAAAGAAAGAAAGAAAGAAAGAAAGAAAGAAAGAAAGAAAGAAAGAAAGAAAGAAAGAAAGAAAGAAAGAAAGAAAGAAACTGGTGGAGATGGGGGATGGGTAGGGGTGGGGGAGCTTTGGGTGCTGAGGCTTGTCCCACAATTTTGTTGCTGTTTTTGTTTTGGGGTCACATCCGTTGGTGCTCTGGATTTGCTCCTAGCTCTCTGCTCAGGGGACTGTATGTGGTATTGGGGATCGAATCCTGGTTGGCTTCCTACAGGGCCTTGACCTGTCTCCTATCTCTCCTGCCCTGTTCACCAATTCTTCTCTTAAAGATCAAGAAGCCTGACTTGGAGCCTAGGGGAAGCTATAATTCAAAGGGGCAAAGGTCATGAGAGGCTCTTAGATGGGGCTGTGTTTGAGTGGAAGGGTGGGCTCCATATTCCCCTCCCCTCCCACCCTATCCCCCATGTGCTTTCTCCCAGGCCAGTACACTCCCATGCTGAGTTGTTCACTGCTCAGTGTTTCCCCCTGCCCACAAAATGGACTCCTGCATAAAAGAAAGAACTTCCTGGCAAGGAAGCATCCTAGGACACCCAATCCCTTCCTCAGGCTCTGCATTTAGGGAGCCCTACCTCAGGCAGAGGTGGAGTGAAGGAAAGTAGAAAAGGTGGATAGGGAGTGTGTGGGTGAGGAGTGAGCAAGGTGAACTTTCTCTGTCATGGGTGATGGCAAACGTCTCCCAGAGAAAGAGCATTGCTCCAAAGTTGGAAGCCTGCCTCATGAGCAGACAGGGAGAAGGCAACTAGAATAGAGAAGGGGTCGCTAAGAAAGTGAGGGTTGGAGGAATCAGTAGGGATGGGAGTTGTGTGCCGAAAGCAGATAAAGGACCAAACATGATAACCTCTCAGTATCTGCATTGCAAACCATAATGCCCAAAAGTAGAGAGAGAGTATGGGGAATATTGTCTGCCATGGAGGCAGGGGAGGGTGGGAAAGGTGGGGGTAAATTGGGGATATTGGTGGTGGGGAATGTGCACTGGTGGAGGGATGGGTGTTTGATCATTGTGTGATTGTAACTCAAACATGAAAGCTTATAACTATATCTCACGGTGAATCAATAAAATAAAATTTAAAAAAAAAATTTCCTCTGCATGATGGGGAGAAAGCACCGTGAATTAGAATGGGGGGAGAGCAGTGGTCGGACTTTCTCTTCACAGAGTGGCTCTAGTTTCAAGGAGAGAATCAAGTTGCATGAGGTTGTGCAGGCAGAAAGGAACTCAGAGCCTGGCTCCCTCTTCCTGGAGCACAATCTCACACTGGCCTCTGTGGACAGGGCCAGAAGATCTCATCTGGTATCTGGTCCACAAGTTCGAAAAGCCACCACTGCCCTGTCCATGCACCAGGCCTGGGTTCAACCAGCACCACTTGCCCCTCCAGCATCAGTTTTAGCACTGGGGACCCCAGCAATTGCCCAGGTGGTCCCTAGAACTACAGGGCCCAAGGCATCACATCCTCTAGCCCTTGCTTGAAGCCACCAGCCAGGTTGGCCAGGATGGAGATGCCCCAGACCCCCTGAGCACCGCTTAGGAGACCCCTCTTTCAAAATGCAACCACTGAAATGCTGAGAACGTCACTCTTACATAGTAGTTTTGAAAGAAAGATAGAAACAATTAAGAGGCCCACCTCCACTCTAGCTCCTTTGGGGAAAGTCTTCAATGACACTCCAATGAGGAGAAATCCTACACCTGGCATCAGATCCAGAGATCCAAGGGTGACATCAGATTCATTACTCTGTCTCTCACAAGTAACCCCAGTGCCTAAATGGATGGATGGTTTATGAACCTGAGTGGTTAAATATCAAAGCAAAGAAAGATACCTAGGATGGCCAAATAACTAAGACTGATGGTCACAGAACATGGGCCTAGAAATCTGGTAGGACCACTTTTAAGCCATGTGGCCTTGAGCCACTTACTGAACCTCTCTCTGTTCCCATTTCATCCTCTGCAAAACCGTGGCAATAGTAGTCCCCACCTCCCCAGAGCTAGTTATAGAGTCAGGTGAGTTTATAGTGCTAGAACTTACTGTTCGTCATTACTGTTGCAATTATCAGACATACACTCTGTCATTGAAGTTGAGCAAATGTTCATATCCACTTCTGAATATTATTTTTCCAAATCCAGCATCTTCTGGGTCATCTATTTCCATACTGGACTCTGAGTGAGGGCGCCTTTTTATTCAACATCCTAAAATGGTATTGATACCTACCACATATTTCCATGATTCATTGTTCCTGTGCTTTGTTTATTCCTTACAGTCGTCCTGTTTTGTTTTGTTTGTTTGGGGCCCACACCTGGCGGTGCTCAGGGCTTGTTCCTGGCTCTGCACTCAGGGATCACTTCTGAGCTCAGGGAACCACGCGGGGTGCCAGGGACGGAGCACAGCAGTCTGCAGGCAGGGCAGGAGACATCCCTGCTGTACCCTCCTTTGCCATTCTTCAGGAAGGCCAACAGTGCCTGGCTGTAATCTGCTCCCTGGTGGCTTCCCACTCCTCTAACCACAGGGACTCTGCTGTGATTAAAAAGCATCTCAAGAACTCCATTAAGATGCTCTCCATTTCAAGTACGATTAGCCACCCAGGATTTTACACTGCTATCTACATCACAAAGTCAGAGTTTCTGACATCCCAATATTACCTGCTTCTACAAAACAGAAAACTGTGCTTTGCCATTTTCCTTACATTGGACTTTACATGAGTAAAATCAACACCGGGAGGAAATGTGCATAAAGTTCAGGATCTGGGCAAGTCCCTTTCTGTGTAATTATCTTGAAGACTTGAGAGGACACCAAGTGTGTGGCACAAACGGTGTTGGAGGAGCCTGGATTTCCAAGCCCTGCTTGAGGATCCTTTATGCAGTGGCTCAGCTTGTACTGCTGGTCAGGTCATGTCTTATTTCCTTCCTCTGCCAATAAATTTTCTCTGGGAAACACTGAAAGAATAGGTTCAAGTTGGGCTTCATTTTTCTCTAGAACTATTCCATCATTACTGAAATGAGCTAGCGTGCATTCAGTGTCTCTCATCCCCACATGCAGCTTCGCTGTGGGAGACTTTGCCACTGAGATCACTCTGCACAATCTCTTCCGAGTCTTAGACATAGGGTTCCATGTTGGGTTGAAGTTGTTAATTATTTGGTAAAATCACCTATTTTTCTCTCACCCTAAGCAAACAAACCTGACCACCCCCCCCCCATATGTGCACGCACATCCATACACTCACACACACACACACACACACACATACACACATACACACTATTCTACATGGTTGGAACAGTGTATTTTGTCAAGTAGTTTAAAAAACTCAGGCAGTGTGATAATTATGACGCTGATGCAAAGATATGTTTTTTATTTCTGACCTTGTCAGATTCCTTTGCCATCATTTGATTATGTCAGCTTAGTTATTCTGTCTTCTTTTTTGCATTTTTCGTTAAAATGCACAGCCATGGTAAGTGGGGGAGGGTGCTCAAGGGAAGAAATAGCCACATTTACGAGAAATTGCCATGTACTCATTTCCTAAGTTAGGCTGATTTATTCTGTCCCATGCATTAGCTTTTCATCGCTTCATAATTCATTGAAAGCTTTTTGCTTTTAAGCACTAAGTTAACAAGCTTAGTGTGAAAATTCATCAAAGTTGAAACATGGCAGCTGGGGTTTGGATCAGTGGCAGACCCTTGGCTTGCATGCACGGAGCCCTGGGTTCAAGCCCTGGAACCACATGCTCCCCTGAGTACCCCTGGGAGCAACCCCCAGGAGCACTGAGCTGAGAATAGCCCCTGAGCATTGCCAGATACACCCATTCCCTCCACCCCCAAAGGAGACACATGGAAAATTCAACACTAATAGGAGCTCCTATAGTATAAAACATAGGAAATGAATATATATTTCAGGATACCTAGAAATAGCACTTGCTAAGTGCTTTCATTTCAGAGAACACAGACAAAACAACTAATGGTGACATCAGGTGGCACTTCTAGTCACTGAATCAGGACTGATTCTTTGAAGATTATCATGAGTATGTTGCACACTTGCTTATATCAAGTATACAGAAAAGTGCTTTTACCTTGTATGGAAAAGGTGCCTTAACATCCATTTTTGAAATCTAACAAGTCATCTCCTCATCTCTCTCTCTCTCTCTCTCTCTCTCTCTCTCTCTCTCTCTCTCTCACTCTCTCTCTCTCTCACACACACACACACACACACACAGAGAAATCACCAATTGAAATGTCACACCAATTCATTCACTGATAGTATACTTGTCTCCAAGAGTAATATATTTTACTTTTTTTAAAAAAAATTACTTTCCGGTTTGGACATACACACACAAAATCCCAGTCAGTTTCATGCAGTGAGGAACCTTTTCAAACAATTTACATAACAAATCCATTTGCAAATATCTCATTTTCATTTATAGTGAAAGAGAAGGTAAGAAATTCTTAAAAATCACTTTAGTTCAGAACATAAACCATGCTTATTAATTCATACCTTTGAATTATTAGGAACTATTATCTCATGAATCTGTTCTGATGCAATATCAAACATACAATAATAAATACAATCACTATGACTGGCAAGAGTTAATTCTGGCCAATAAGTCATTACTCATCTCCATATTTTTCTAAGACGATCCTCTAACTTTTTAAATGCATCTTTTCTGCCTCAGGCATGATCTTTTGGAAGTGGAAAAGGCTCCCCAAAAAAACATCTAATCTGAACCTCCTCACCCTCCTTATTAAAATACACTTTAAATAAATGAAGCAAAGTCCCTCAAACACTGGTAATGTGAAGCTAATCCAAAATAAACCTCCAAAGTTTGCATTCAAACTTTACCTTCGTAAAATCCCCAACGAATCTCCCAGGACATTCTTCACTCCTTCCTTTCCAGGTTTCAGGATTTTTTCTTTGAAGGTATCAAATGCTTTAAAAGGCATTTTGAGTGTGGGGCCGTGGGGGCCACCTTCAAGCCGTTAGCAATCAGCCTCAGAGACTGTCATCCCTTCTCCTCTGCGGCTTTGGGGACACTCGAGGGCTTTCCTGGATGAACACCTTGAAGTCAGTTTGCAGGGAGGGAACTACTTGAAAAAACCAAGGAAGCGATGAAACCCAGCCCGGGTCTTTGAAGACGAGACAATCCCCCCTCCCGCCCCCTCAATCAAAACGACATGAAACAAAAGAGGCCAAGGGGAGGGCGGGGTGGTCTGGGAACTCAGACCCTTGCGAGCAAGCTCAGCAGCGCGCGTGGATCTGTGTCAGGCAGCCACTGTCAGGCTGACGCAGCCTCTCTCCCGCCCTGGGGCTGCAGCTGGAGCAGCTCAAGGGGGCTCCAGCCCACCGGGTGTCCTGAGAGCCACCGCAGCATCTGCCGCCCCGCCCCGCCCCAGCCCCTCTGCCCACCTCCCCCTCTCCTACCTCCCCGGCTCTCCCTCGGGGATCCTTCCCCAGGTGATGCTCTAGTAACCGGCACGTTACCTGCCCCCCCTGGCCGCTGGGCTGAGTAAGGTCTGGCGGCCGGAGCAGGTGTCCAGGGCGCAGCTAGGAAACGTGGCCGCCTCCTGCGCCTTGCTGAGGGCTGGCCCGGCTCCCAGCTGCTGCCAAGCAGGTTGTGTCCTTGGACGGATCCGGTGCTGGACGGGGCTCTAAGCATCACTCAGGCTACAGCCACCCAGGCCGTGGCTCAGCTCATCAGAGCGGGATGCTCCGAGGCAGGGTGCGGAAACGCCCTGGGGACCCTTTAATGGAAGACAGTGAACTCCGAGTTCACAGGGGACCCACCTAGACCACTTTCTACCGCTCCTCCTTGTCGTGAGGGTACAGCCAAGTTTTCTTGTACTGGCTTTTCCTTCCTTTCTTCTTTTCTGTTTTAGTCACATCTGGAGGTGCTCGGGGATCACTCCTGGCTGGGCTCCGGGGACTAGACGGGGAGATGGGGATTGAACCTGACTTGTCTGTGTGCAAGGCAAGCGCCCTGCCTGCTGTCCAATTCTGCCCTTGCCAGCTGCTTCTTCAGTCCCTCGCTGCTCCGTCTCCCCCCAGGGGCCTTTCCTGGAGCTGAACACTCCGGCCTGGGAAACGCCTCACCCTTCCTGAGTAACTTCAGGTTATTTCTGCATCTCTCTCTGAGACACAGCTTCTTCCCTATTATACCACGCTTGCTGCCCCACTCGCCGGCCTGCAGGTCCCCTGGGCTCTGTCCAGTGGAACCTGGCACAGGCCTGGAGTGACCTAAGGTGTTTGTGGGCTGAGTGAAAGAGCACAGGCTGCCCCCACGCTGATACCTCCATAGATAAAGCCGCCTGGAAGGAAAGCTCCGCCAGCGCGCTCCAGGCCAGCACCGCACCTGGGATGACACCCCAGGGTTCGTGTCCTGACACCCTCCCAGCCAGGCACCATGCCACAGGTCACCCCAGTCTCTGCCATTGCAGGCCACAGTTCACATCCTTCCCATGGTTTGAATTAAGCCACAATAAATCAGCCCTGGGTCTCCGGTCAGTTATCGGCTTCTGCCCATCACTTCTGTCCCATTGCGATGATGAGATGGAGTCACTGTGCTCGCTTCAGGTCTTAGCAGCGTCTCTCGGATGCTGTAACACAGTTATCTCTAATCTGACTGATGGGAAACTGAGGCAAAGAGAGGTCTTGCAATATTTCCAAAGCAAATAACCTGGGTCTGGTCTAGTCTTGTCCCTGTTATCTCATATCTCCATTCTCTCTCTCTGTCTCTTTGTCTCTCTCTGTCTCTCTCACTCCTTTTTCCACGTAGATATTCACTTGCCCCTGTCCTTTTTGTTAGGAAAGTTATCCTTTCTCTGATGGCTTGCTTTGGAATCTTAAAGTTTAACTAAACATACACACATATATGTGTGTATACACATACACATATATGTATATATACATATGTGTGTATACACATACACATATATGTATATATACACATGTACATAGCACTGTAGCACTGTCATCCTGTTATTCATCGATTTGCTCTAGCGGGTACCAGTAATGTCTTCATTGTGAGACTTGTTACTGTTTTTGGCATATTGAATACGACACGGGTAGCTTGCCAGGCTCTGCCGTGCGAGCGGAATACTCTCAGTAGCTTGCCAGGCTCTCCGAGAGGGACAGAGGAATCAAACCCAGGTCAGCCACGTGCAAGGCAAACACCCTAACCACTGTGCTATGGCTCCAGTCCATATGCATATATATAAAGGATGAGTATGCATGTATATATAAAGGATGATATGCCCACTCCTGCTAGGTGGGGGGCATACCATCCTTTAGGAGGGTAAGAAGTCTCATGATTCCTAATTCTCCAATAGCTGTAGGCCACTGACCTCTTGGAGCACATAACAAAAGCCCCTCTAAGCAAAGATGACATAAATCTTTTACAAGGCACAATCATTCCTGCAGAATCACCTCTGGCTCTAGAACTCACAAAAGATTTCTAGTGGTCTCCTACATGATTGGTAAATGGTGGGGAGGGGGGTGCCTTTTTGTCATTTTAACTTTATTATTTTTTTTAATTGGGGTAAGGGTGTGACTCCCACAGAGCAGGTCCAGGAGCCCCGCTGGCATTTCTAGCCTGCTGAATCAGCAGTTCTGTGTGAGACCTACTGAGAATGTCGTGCTACTCAGGCCCTGTGGTGCCAAGGACCAGTTGGGCCACCCCAGTGGTATTAGGGGGCTTCTGGGCTATACAAGATAGCACTGGGGTTGGGGTGCAGGGAAGCACGTGACACCAGGAATTGAACCAGGGTCTCACACAGGCAATGCAGGCATCTGACCCCTGAAGTCTCTCCCTGACTCCAGTAGCCTGCTTCCAGTGGCCTTTCAGTACATGTTTATCGGGACCCAGATACCCTGCTACTCTTAGGTCACATGAAATACCAACTCCTTATAACAAACTGACCTCTCTTAATTCACTCTAGGCCAAGAAAGTTTCTGCTTCTCACAGATAAAGGCTCTTGATTCTGCAATGACTTAAAAGTCAAATTCAGTACCACCAAGACTTCCTCTACCTAATGCCATGGAGGCAAATTCAACTATCTAAGGTCTACTTGGACTAGACGTTCTGGCCATGAAAAGTAGAGCTCAAGGGCAGGCCGTGAGCCAAGTCTACTACCTAGACAGAAAGACACACAAATATTTAATAACTTGAAGTTTATTCAAGAACTAATTTTATCAAGACAAATCGAACTGCTAGCTAGAAAAGTTTAACTGGGCTTAGAACTGATCAAATTATTCACCTTTTTTGATAATAAGTGCTACAGAAATATAGAGAACTAATCATCTTGAGGTTAAGCCTCTCTTGAATTTTGTTAGTTTTTCCAGCCAACCCCATTCTGTGCCCTAGTCCATACTAAATCCTTTATAATTTATTAACTTTCCATTTCTAGTACTTATCAGAATGTATTTTTTAAAATAATTTTCTCCTATACTTGGTATTCTATTCCCCCCACTTTTCACACCAGACTAATATGCTTTTATTAAGCCAACTTTCATAGGAATAATTTTCAAATATCTCATTTAATATAATAACTCTAGGGAACCAATAAGCAAACAGAAAAAAACAGGACTCGGCCATGCTCAAGGTAACCTGGTCAATAGCATGTGGGAGCTCTGCCAAAGAGTCCCTGAGCCCATTTTATGAATTTATTACCACCAGAGTCAATGCGCACAATAAATCAACTGGGTTACTAATGAGTATTTTTAATATGATACAGGAAAGATGAACCCAGACTCTTGTGCCTTTATAAAAATCACCGGATATCTGATTATAGATGAGTTTGTGATCACTATTAGGATCTTATAAATAAATTGGAACTTGGGGGAATATTACGTATTAAACTACATGCTTTCACTGAAGTTCCACCAAAAAGTAGGGTAATTTAACCTAAATTACTGCCACAATTGGCTGGAGTAATAGTCCAGTGAGTAAGGTGCTTGCTTACCTTGCATGAGGTCGATCCAGGTTTGATTTCTGGTTCTCCACGTTCTTCGAGGAGTGATCTCTGAGTGCAGAGACAGTATATAAGTGGAAGGCGGATCACTATAGGATAACGGTTGGTTTGCCCTTCCTCCCTGGCCACTGGAAGCTTGTGTTTGTTGACTGTCCCCCAACCTGTCAACTACCTTTGTCTCCTGATCAGATTCTAACTTGTAAATATTGTCTTTTTCTTCTCCTTAATGTCCTTTGCATGGTTAGCTATTTCAGAGCAATTGCTTTTTGTATGGATACAGGAAGACCATTAAAAAGACAAGCCTGTGGGCTGGAGCGATAGCACAGCGGGGAGGGCGTTTGCCTTGCACGCGGCCAACCCGGGTTCGATCCCCAGCATCCCATGTGGTCCCCTGAGCACTGCCAGAAGTAATTCCTGAGTGCAGAACCAGGAGTAACCCCTGAGTATTGCCGGGTGTGACCCAAAAAGAAAAAAAAAAAAAAACAAGCCTGTGGCTTGGGAGTTAATTGATTCCAGATAATATTACCTCCTGGACATCTGCTCTCTCGACTTAAGCTTCAATTGCCCTTACTTCCTGGATCCCCAAAAGCAGGGTCCTGATGAGGGACTGGATGGACCCAGGGCAAGCGGTGACTTATGTGCTACCCTGGCATCGAAATGGGCCTGGCCAAAGTGCCCTGATGCTTAACTATAAGTTAAGAACTTGGTTGTGGACAAATTCTCTCATGATCCAAAAGTAATAACTAGACTTGGACCCTGCTGGGGTTAGGAATGATTGATCCAGCCTGAGCACTGTAGTCTGAGTCTTTGGTAAGATGTTCCCAGGAGAGTCATCCTACAAGCCTAAAAGTGTCCATACAGAAAAGCAAATATTAGGAAAATTAAAGATGCTAATTGAGTTACAGGTCTAAAGAGAGGAGAAACACACCTAAGGGCTGCTTTGCTCTTGTGGGCTGTGAGTGGTTGGGAAGTCTTGGGAAACATTTTTGATCACATGGGGAGGAGTGGTTGGGGAGGTGTGGTGAGAGGATAAAAAACAGCGACTGTGGGGAGAAAGGGTTGGAGAAAGGAACTGATGATTGGACTGGTGGTTGGCTGGATGGATGGATTGATTGAAGGAGAAGGAGAGAAGAGAGGGAGAGACAGCAGAGAGAGTAAGAGAGAGGAGATGGATACAGCGGGAAGAAAGAATTGTGTGGTTACACACACACACACACACACACACACGGGGCGTTGGAGAGAGCTGGAAGAGACGAAGGATTGAATAAATGGCAAGTCATCAACAAGCAGCTTGGCCCTCATTCTTCCTTCGTCCATCCAAGGCAACAAGCCGTCCTGAGTGGAGAAGCGGCTCGAGAGCACCAAACACAGGTGGTGAGAGAGAGCTGCTGGGAGAGGCCGAGAACATCCTTTCACATGTAATCCCCGCGCGCGTGAGGGTCTTACACAGCCCGAGGAGGGTCTTACAGGGCTCCACAGTGCATGCGTGAGAGTGTGGAGAATTTTTCACAGATCACTAGATCACTGGCAGTCATCACTGGATCACTGCCACTGGAGAAGTAGGGTTAGGTAGCATACTGCATTTTACTGTTGAAGACTAGTGATGCATTTACTTCTTTTGAGATGTTGTCAGAGCTGGACTAGAATTCAAACCCAGACTCATCTGCTAGACGTTAGCTGCTTTCCTTTAATAAATTCCTTGTCATTTCATCATTTTAGTCTGGTTTTGGGCTATAAAGATGACAAAAATTCTTTAACAATAACACTATTCTATTGACATATATATTGGCCCAAACTTAATCTGAAGTTCCTAGTGGTAACTGTGGAAATACTGGTTCATTTACTAGCACATGAGAATATGGTTTCCAGTTTTTCTCTGCAGAATCTGATGACTTGAATGAAAGATTCAAGGGTTTCTGAGGTGGTGTCCATGCCCCAAATATCCCTAAGAATCTGATCATTGCTTTTCTTGCCCTTTTTTTGGGGGGGGTCACACCCAGCAATGCACAGTGGTTACTCCTGGCTCATGCACTCAGGAATTACCCCTGGCGGTGCTCAGGGGACCATGTGGGATGCCAGGAATCGAACTCGGGTCGGCCTCGTGCAAGGCAAATGCCCTACCCGCTGTGCTATTGCTCTAGCCCCAGGAATCTGATCATTGGAGGGTAAAGAGATAGTACAGTGGGTATGTAGCTTGCTTTGCACACAGCCAACATGGGTTTGATCCCTGGCACCCCATATGATTCCTTAAACCTCACCAGAGTAATCCCCTAGTACAGAGCGAGGAATATGCCCTGAGCACAGCCAGATGTAGCCTAAAAACAAACAAAAAGATGTAGTTGCATCGTAATAATTTTAGAAGCAGTGACATACATTCATGTGGAAGATGGGAAAGTGAGAGGTAATTTTTGGATAATTTTTCACAGTATTCTTGAAGTGTATGAATCCAGATCATTTCAATACACAAAGGAGCAAACAGAGCTCAGATTTGGGAACTAAAAATCAAGATGAGACAAAACTACACACTTTTGTTAAGTGAGATCCTATCTTTTTCAGGATCTGTTACAAGCCAGGTAGTTTTATTTACCCGTCATAGCCTATTGGCACTTGAAAAATGTTACCTGTCAAAGGGACAAGGTAAAAAGATAATTCCTTGGCAGACAGTGACATCTTCTGGTAGTTCATAGACTGCATATTTTTTATGCCATATCCCTTCATCCCTCCATGCCAGCTCCTGTTTTAAGGGAATAATTTATCTATTTGGCCATGAACCCCTGTGTTAGATCCTTACATTTCTTAAAGTGTTTTATAAGTTATCATTTTAAAGCCTAAGTTACTACTGAAAGGCATAAATTATTGTTTAGAGGTATGAATTGAGCCTCCACACCCAAACTCTGCCATAGCAAGAGGCCCAACTCCAAAGGCTCATTGCCACCCACTCCAGGCAGACCCAGTGCCCAGCTGACAACTCCGTGACCTTTTCAAAACAGGGGTTGGTATATTTGACTCCCGTCTGGAAAGGTCTTGGCAACTCCACACCTGAACTCCGCCACAGCAAGGGGCCCGTCTCCACAACTAATGTGCACAGCTGTTTTTCCTAAAGTCATACCCCTCACAGCCTGGCACAGCAAAACTGATGAGGGAGACCCATAGAAGCCTATCAAGCTCAAAGAGTGAAAACAAGAACAAAGAGGGCTCCAATATCACAGTCACCTCAGTAAATGCTCAATGACTTTAGTGATACCATCCTGAGGATGCTTAATGAGATCCAAAAACAAAACAAAACAAAACAGACTAGTCAATGGTTGGAAGCCACAAAAGTGTGTGAGGGGCAAAAGGCAGTTATGGTAGAGAAGGAACCATTATGATAATAATAGTTGCAAGTGATCCCTTTGGATAAGAACTGAGTGTTGAAAGTAGGTAAAGGGATAGACCTGAGAACCTTTCAGTAACTGTATTGCAAACCACAAAGCCCAAAAGGAGAGAGAGATAGAGAGACAGACAGACAGAGACAGAGACATAGAGACAGAGAGAAGTGCCTGCTGATCACTAATCATCAGAGAGATGCAGATTAAAACAACTATGAGATACCACTTCACACCACAGAGACTGGCACACATCCAAAAGAATAAAAGCAATCGCTGTTGGCGTGGGTGTGGGGAGAAAGGGACCCTCCTACACTGTTGGTGGGAATGACGACTGGTTCAGCCCTTTTGGAAAACTGTATGGACGCTTCTCAAAAAATTAGAAATTGAGCTCCCATTTGAGCCAGCAATACCACTCCTGGGAATATATCCCGGAGAGGCAAAAAAGTATAGTTGAAATGACATCTTCACTTGATTGTTCATTGCAGCACTGTTTACAATAGCAAGAATCTGGGAAAAAAAACCGAGTGCCCGAGAACAGATGACTGTTTAAAGAAACTTTGGTACATCTACACAATGGAATACTATGCAGCTGTTAGAAAAGATGAAGTCATGAAATTTGCATATAAGTGGATCAACATGGAAAGTATCATGCTAAGTGAAATGAGTCAAAAAGAGAGAGACATAGAAAGATTGCACTCATCTGTGGAATATAAAGTAACAGAATGGGAGACTAGCACCCAAGAATAGTAGACATATGTACCAGGAGGTTGGCTCCATGGTCTGGAAGCTGGCCTCACATGCTGGAGGAAAAGGCTGCTCAGATAGAGAAGGGAACACCAGGTAAAGTGTGGTTCGGGGACCCCCTGGAAATGGGAGATGCACGCTGAAAGCAGACTATAGATCAAACACGATGGCCACTCAATACCTCTATTGCAAACCATAACACCCAAAAGGAGAGAGAGAACAAAAGGGAATGCCCTGCCACAGAGGTGGGGTGGGGTGGGGAGATGGGATGGGAGGTGGCAGGGATACTGCGATCATCAGTGGTGGAGAATGGACACTGGTGGAGGGATGGGTACTCGAGCATTGTATGACTGAAACACAAGCACAAAAAGTTGTAAGTCTGTAACTGTACCTCACAATGATTCACTAATAAAAAAATTAATTAAAAAACAAAAAAGAATTGCCTGCCATAGAGGCAGGCAGGGGTGGATGGCGAGAAGGAAATTGGGACCATTGGTGGTGGGATATGTACATTGCTGAAGGGATGGGGGTTGGAACATTATATGACTGAAACCCAATCATGAACAAACAACTTTTAACTGTGTATATCCCTGTGACCAATCAATCAATCAATAACAGCACAGGTAGTCAGAAAAGCCAGCAGTGTGGAAGAAAGAATGAGTGCTTATATGGGAAAACTGCAAGCCAAGATGAGAGCATGATAGGTGATAAAACAAAACAAAACAAAAACCCCTCAGTTGAACAGCAGATAAACAGAAGATTAATGTCAGCTGAGTTTAAGAATAAGGAGCTACAATATGAGATAGAGGAAGCAGCTAGAAAACAAGAGAAGGTAGGAGCTCAAGAGGAACTACGGATAAGAAGAATCAGAGTCCTTGAAGAACTGAAAGGCAAACTGGATGAAGGAACTATTTAAAGACCTCACATTATGTTTTCTGTGTCCTTGTGTAAAGGGCTTGAATTATGTTGAGGAAAGTTCCTTCAGCCCCATTTTATTGTTTTTATCACGAATGGGTGCTGAATCTTGTCAAATGCTTTCTCTGCACGAATTGATATATTATCTTTCCTTGTATTGATCTGTCACTGTGACTATCATCCCATCGCCTATCGATTTGCTCAAGTGGCGACCAGCAGCATCTCCATTGTGAGACTTGTTACTGTTTTTGGCATATCAAATATGCCACGGGTAGCTTGCCAGGCTCTGCCGTGCGTGCGGGCGAGATACTCTCCTCCACCTCTCCGAGAGGGTGGAGGAATTGAACCCGGTCGGCCACATGCAAGGCAAACACCCTATACCCAATGCGCTATCACTCCAGCCCTTTTATTGATATGGTATATTATATTGACTGACACATGTATTAAGCTATCTCTGCATCCCAGGGATGAATCCTATTTTATCATGGTATATGATGCATTGTTTGGTTCATCTTGCTATTGTTAAGCATCTCTGTATCCATGTTCATTGGATATATCGGTTGATAGTTTTCCTTTTTTGTGATGTCTCTGCTTTTGGTATCAGGGTAATATTTGCCTCATAGAAACTGTTTGGGATTCCTGTTTAACTCCTGAAAAGAACTGGGAGTGGGTTTCTTTGAAGAGTTGAAAGAATTCACAAGTAGACCCACCTGTGTCTGTGTTTGTTAGGAAGAAGACTTTTCATTACCATTTCAATTTCCTTGATAGGAGCTAGCCTATTCAAATACTATTTCCTCTTGATTAACTTTGATAGATTATAGGGGTCCAAAAATTTATTCATTTCATCTAGGTTCTTGAGTTTCCAAGCATAAAGATTTTGGAATGGTCCCTATCGATCACTTGAATTTCTGTGGTATGTTGTTATGTCTTCCCATTAAAAAAGTTTTTGTAATGTATTCAAACAATGCTCAGTGAGAAATCTGTTCTCATACAAGCAAGTTATTTTGGAGATTTCCTTATCTCCTAAAATGTTACTTTAGATCCATCCTAAGGAAGGTGGGACAGCTACTGTGTACCTAAAATGTGACTACAGAAACAATCCCAATGGCTGAGTACATACTTTGTATGCAGTGTCAGAAGTTACCACCAAGCACAAAACCAGGGGTAAGCCCTGAACACAGCTGGGTGTGATCCCAAAACAAAAGACAAACAAAACAAAGCATGCCAGAAGTCTTGGCAGGTATTTTCCGCAATTGTATTTCATTGATCCTAACAAGTCAGGAAGGTATGATCCTTATCTTAAAACTGGGTGAATTTACTCTGCTCAGTTCATCAGTATATCACTGTATCACTGTCATCCTGTTGCTCGTTGATTTGCTCGAGCAGGCACCAGTAACGTCTCCATTGTGAGACTTGTTACTGTTTTTGGCATATCGAATACGCCACAGGGAGCTTGACAGGCTCTGCTGTTCATAAAAGACAAGATTTAAACTAATTCACTCCCTATATTAACTCCCTAAATTCCTAAGAACGTGGTTCAATTTTTTTAAGTAAAAATAGAGCAAAACAAAATAAAAACCATCACAGGGCCAGAGAGGGGGGAGGGGGAGCAGAGAGAATATAGCTGGGAAGGCCCTTGCTTACACAAGACTGACCCAGGTTCAATCTCTAGCACCCCACATGGTCACATAAAGCCTGCCAAGAATGATCCCTGAGTGCAGGACCCAGGGGTAAGCCTTAAGCTACGTTGGCCGTTGGCTGGGGCCTCAGAATGAAAAAACAATAAGATAAGGTATTAAAAAAAATACCTTATCAATGCAAAAGAGAAATTTGTTTTTATATCAGATAAAAATAGAAGGTAAGGGGCTGGAGCGATAGCACAGTGGGTAGGGTATTTGCCTTGCACGCGGCTGACCCGGGCTCCATTCCCAGCATCCCATATGGTTCCCTGAGCACTGCCAGGAGTAATTTCTGAGTTCATGAGCCAGAAGCAACCCCTGTGCATCGCCAGGTGTGACCCAAAATATGCAAAAAAAAAAAAAATAGAAGGTAAGACACAGTGTATGCTATTTACAATCATATTTTCTATATATGGACTGCAAATTTGACCAAACCCCCTGGCTGTCAATAAATGATTTGAGACAGGAAGATGACTCAGGGGTAGAGCTCATGCCTTGCATGTGGGATGCCTTGGATTTGATTCCTGACACCACAAAATGAAAGAACGTATTTCTTCCTTGCATGATTCAGATACTATAAAAGTCCAAATCAATTAATCAGACACACAGTTTACTCCTAAACTGAAATCTGAAATTTCTCTAAGAGATCATCAAAGAAACTTCTGTGTATCAAAGTGAATCTGCTTCATCCCTGGCCTGAATTTAAGTTGCACAATATAGGTCAGAGTTAAATGTGATAAAGGAACTTGATGTGCTGGCCAAAACAAGGCAGCGAGGATCAAAGATCTGCCTAGCTGGCCTAATTTTATTTAGAATTTCCAGAGAAGTGGCTAAATCATTCCACTTTCTGCATCCTCCGTTGACATTTCTCAGAAATTAGATTCTGAATGTTGGCAACAGAGTCAAAATCTATTATCCAACAACTAGCTGGGGCGCTGATATATATTATTGCTAATTCAATGCATTTAATTTACCACTGAAATGGGGACAGAGAAGACAGCCCCTCCTCTCCCTAAAATTGGAACAGTCTAAATAGCAGCTACTAAGAAAAAAAATTTTTAAGACAGAATAATCCATAAATATAAGGAAAGGGGGCTGGAGACATAGAACAGCAGGTAGGGTTTTTGCCTTACACACAGCTGGTCTGCGTTCAATCTCTGGCATCCCATAAGGTCCCCTGAGCCCCGCCAGGAGTAGTTCCTGAGCACAGGGCCAGGAGTAAGTTCTGAGCACTGCTAAGTGTGGCCCAAAACACAACATAAATATGTAAATAAAAGAGCATCCACTTCGGTTGAGTCTTTTCTATCTCTTCAACAAAGTAATCTTAAAGAGTGTCCATGACCAGGCCTGCGGGAAGGCACCTGCCATGCATGCACTCAGGCCCATTCCAATTCCCGGCAACTCACTGCTCTGAGCACTGCCAGGAGTGACCCTGACATGGGGCTAGGAATAGCCCCTGAGCACCACTGGGTGGAGCCCAAACAACAACTTACCCTAAAACAGTATATTATTAGAGACAGATTTTCTTAAGCACAATTTTGGATTTTTTCCCTTCACATTAAAAAATACACAAAAAAAGTCTTGAGCCTGCCCCCTCCCCAGAACATGAATGCTATAGTTGTAACATGACATCTTATTTTTTTAAAAAAATTGTTATTGAATCACTGTGATACAATAACAAAGCTTTCATGATTTAGTTTTAATCATACAATGATCAAACACCTGTCCCTCCACCAGTGTGCGTTTTCCACCACTAATGTTCTCAGTATCCCTCCCGCCACCCCCACCCCAGCTCACCCCCTGCCCCCTCTTACTCTCTACTTTGGGGCATCATGGTTTGCAATAGAGATACTGAGAGGTTATCATGTTTAGTCCTTGGTCTACTTTCAGCACACATCTCCCATCCCAAGCAATCCCTCAAACCATCATTGACTTAGTGATTCCTTCTTTATCCCAACTGCCTTTTCCCCCAGTACGAGGCAGGCTTCCAAACCATAAAGTGATCCTGCTGGCCCTTGTCTCTACTGTCCTTGGGTGTTAGTCACATATTATGTTATTTTATATTCCACAAATGAGTGCAGTCATTCTAGTAGCATGATTTTAGAAAACATACACACACACACACACACACACACACACACATACCTAGTTTACCTGGTTCTAAATTATGCCCTCTGCTTTAAGTATGCCTGTGGAAATGCCTATTTAACATTCATTTTGTCACTGCATTTAGAAACACAGGCCAGTGGCCAGAGAATGCGTGGGGCACTTTCCTTGCATGCAGCAGAACAAGGTTGGATCCTGGCACCTCATATAGTCCCCTGAGGACCATTAGGAGTAATCCATGAGCAACAATTTGGGGCCAATGTGTATGGCCCCAAAACTAAAAACCAGATTTGGAAGAGACTGGTTGGTTTAATGTTCATGAATGTTCGTTCATTTGTATGTGCAAACTAAATATTGGATCTCTCAGCCATAAAAAAATATTAAAAATAAACATGTATGATTTAAAGTAGCTAAATCCTATTTCCAACACAGGGAAATTTGAAGAAGAAAAAAACACTTAAAAAAAGAAAACACCCTTCTAGTTAGGAAGGTTTGTTTTTTGCCACACCTAGTGGTGCCCAGGACTTGCTCTTGGTTCTACATTCAGGGATCATTGCTGGTGGGGCTTGGGGCCACATGCAGCACTGGGAGGTCTCTTCAGTCCTGATGAGTGAAGTTTTAATAGAGGCTTGTTATATATATTTCCATAGTTTTGTGAGCAGTCAAAGAAGCATATCATATGGCCTTTATTTTAAAAGATTTCATTGTAGACAGTGTATTAGTGAAGGAAAGGTTAAAAAAAGATTAAAAAAAAAAGCCAATCCATACTAGCTACTTAAATTAGGTGATTTTCACATAATCATTAACTAGTAGGTGTTTTACTAAAAGCTAGCTTCAAGGAGTACAGAAATATCAGGCACTTCTCTCCTGGGCCCCATCACTGCCACACAGACACACATACACAGACACACAGACACACACACACACACACACACACACACACACACACACACGCTCAGGAGAGGCTCTTCACCCATTTCCACCCTGCAAACTAAGATCCGGACTTTCCTGGGGTTTCCACAGGGACATCCATCCAGTCCATGGTGGAGACATCTGGGAGTCGGGGAGGTAGGGGCCACAGAGCAGGAGCCAGAGGTCTAGAAAGAGGCTCCAAAGAGCACTTGGAGCTGCTCTGCCAGTTAGCTGGGCCCTTTTGGTGAAAATGGAGAACCAGAACCTGCCCTTCAGGAGTTACCAGCTACTGCGGCTTTGCAGGGACCTTAACGTGCTGCAACCCTGGAGAAGAGAGAGCTTGTAAGGTCCAGTTCCAGAGTTGTAAGGCAGGCCAGAGGGGTGGAGTTGCAGCTTCAAGACAGTGGGCTGGTGACTGCTACAGTCACTGCTCTGCTCGGCTTCCAATAACCTCCACACACAGTCATCTAGCACTTGAAAAATGTTCCATCTCCCGCATCCCATGAGGTCCCCTGAGCACCACCAGGAGAGATCCCTGAGTACAGAGTCAGGTATGGCCCCCAAATAACAAAACACAATCAACTGAAATGTGCAAGTGTAAAATACACACGGGTCCTCAAAAATCAAGTACCGTACCAGTGTAAACGATCTCATTCATAAACTTTTATTTAATGTTGAAATAACACTGTGGCTCTGTTAAGTGAAATAAAAGATATTAATCAAGTATCAACTGTACCTATTCTACTAGGAAGGTTTTAATTTGCATGTTATTTGCACCCCAGGAGAAGTGGAAGCAATCTATGGATAAATGTTTCTAACATCCAACTTCATTTGGAAAAATGAGTTTTTCTTCCATGACCCCCTTCCTCCCAAGTTTGTATGACTTATTTACTATAAACCTGGGTACAATAAACACTCCTGATGAAGTTTCCCAGCTGTTCTCCATCCAGATTTAGCTTAGAGACTGAGTTTTCTTTATTATTCCATTACATGTCGTGTCACACCCTGCATGTGGTAACTGATTTTTACATCTGCTTGGGATCAAGCTTGGGGTCTTCCCAGTGGCAAGGCGGCTATCCCAGTCCTTAGAGGGCTTCCTAGTCCCAGAAGCTATTCGGTCTAGACATTTCTTTGACATCTTCCTCCTTCTCAATGCCAATTTTCCCCCCATATAAATATACTTAAGTACCCAGAAAGTACTGAACACTGATACTCAACAAAAAACGCCAGAAGAATTCATATAAGGGTATCTTAAGTGGTTCCCTCAACTTATTGTGCTACTGCCTCCTTTTCAGGAAAATATCAAAAATTTACTTAGCAGCTGCCCTGAAAATCACTCTTCTTTAAGGGAACAGACAGAACTCACCCCCTTACACACCCAGCCCCAGATCAGTTATACCACCTCTCTGGATGGTTCCAGGGTTCACAAAGAGGGTGAAACCACCTACTCTGGGGAAAAAAAAAAAAGCTGCATGGACCAACAGCATAGGGTGTACGCAGAGTAGATTAGAGAAAGAAAAAAATTAAAAGCATCCTGGCTCCAATTAGACCCTCTATGTAAAATCTGCTTGGAGAAAAACAGGGCTAAATTATTTGTACTCAAATTATACCATGGAATTATTTTAGGGAGTCTAAAAAACAGTCCACGCATAAAATATTTTCTGAAACTCCTGCTTCACATCCACATTTTACATATTTGTTTGCAGTCTGAGAGAGCTTTCTTACTGAGTGCCAAAGAATATGAAAGCCATAGAAGCAAATCTCTTAAAATCCTACAGACTTTGAATTCTTACAAAACCATTTCTTTCTAAAATTATATCAAGATCAGTTCATCACAAAGCATGAATCACAACTTAATATGGGACATTTTATGAAAGCTAAAATTTATTTGGTGCATCCTCTATGCTTGCTATCAGGTAGTTTTACATAGACCTTTTCCTTTAATATGTCGAAGAAAAAAAGTGAGATATTTTATAGGTTAAAAACAAATACAACAAAAACCTACTTTCTTAACTTAGTCAAGTGAAAAGGATTTTAAGCATTCCAAAATAAAAGCAAAACAAAGAAAACCCAGCCAAGTACATAGTCAGTCTATTTTCATTTACCATTTACAGCTACTTCATACATCACACACTTCAGCATAAGAAATAAGAACAAATTCAAATAAAAGGAAATCTTTCTTACAATTCATCAATTTTTAACTTACCAGTTTTTCTACTCTAAGCATAGAAGTTACATGCTGTCACTACCTAACATAATTTTGAGGTGATCTATTTCTTTGAAAATTTTGCTCATAGGAGCAAAAGGCTAAAAAATGCCATTTTTAAGCGGCAAATTTTCAACAGAAAAAGAAGGCAAGAGTAACATTTCAATGGATGAAAATGATTTAAATAACTTTATGTAGGAAAAAATTTGTAAAAATGTAGCACCATTACTATAACAAGTAAGCAAATTTCAGTGTGAATGTTACCTAAAAATTACATGTCTTTTCAAGCAATTAATTTTTATATTTAGGAATCAAACTATATGTATCACATTATGCTTTCCTCCAGGTGTTCAACACTGACCACACGTTACTTTACAAAATAAAAAGCAACCACCTAATAAACAGTGACTGAACTGTTACAAAGAAAAACTCTTCAACATTAACAAATTTTATTCCATATGTAAACTTTTCTTAAGAGAAATATTAATATTGCATTACAAACAAAACATTTTGGCAAGGTCTGAGTGCATTTGACAAAAACATTTTGATCTTTTTAGTGTTTTTCATTCCTTGGATGATACGATTCTTCATCATTATGGATTCATTTTCCCAAAACCATGTAACAAAGTCATAATTCATAAGAAACCAGATGGCAAAACTGAATTTTTATTTTTTAAAGTACTTTCTTACTGAATGTTGCCAGTAACGCTATTGCCAAATTACATTTTATTATCAAGTACTGTATATTCAATGTATATATTGTGTAAATATATTTTTTCAAAGAGTAAATAGTACCAGTATACTAAACTTTGTGTTTTATTTTAAATGACTGCTGGTTTCTGAGCATTAAAAACAAAAACTCTAAGGAAGTACATAAGATATACGGAATGTTTTCTGAAAGACCATTTTAAAGTTATCACGTGATATACAGTTGAATATAATGTAATAAAATACAAATGGCATTGCATAAGGCTCTGTGGTTGAGTAAGAAGAAAACAAAAGAAACATATCAGAGGTTTTGAAACAAAGCATGTTCTGGTTAATAGTTGTCCTTTCTAAAAACAGCGAGATATTATAAACATTAAAATGTTTGAAGGAAAAGTACCTAAAATTCCTAGAAAAGAATTCAACTTCAGAGACTGAATAATATGGAGATTAAGGAGGATGCCTTGCACGTGGCGGACCCTAATTCAATCTCTGGCAGTATATTGTTCCCCGAGAATCACTGGGAGGAGGCCCCAGGGCCCCCTGAGCACCATTTGGGGTGTCTTCTCTCTCCGCCCTACCCCCATGAAAAGAATTCAACTTCAGTCGCAGGTAACTGATGACATTAGACTTGATCATGGAAAGCTAAAAATTAGTGAGTTGGGAACCAGAAGATACAAATGCTCATTTTTAGAGAAGTAAAGTTTATTACATTTGAAACAATACAGCAGAAATCTCAAAAGTTGACTCATTAAATATAGTTTCTTACAAATATTTTGAAAATGCATTTAATATATGTCGCAACCTCAGAAGTTTAAATTGAAAATGAAATATGAGGCAGTATGGAAGGGGAATCACACCAGAGGGCCCTGCCAAGTATCTGTACAATCTGTACATACCTCTTCTGCCTGTGATGATTAGGAAAAAGGTGACTGAATTTATCCAAGTAAATGCAGGAAAATTACAATTTGAGGCAGATCATGCTAAAATATAATTTACAATGATTAGTTTGCATTTAAGATGGTTAATTATGCTTTTAGTTTGAACCAATAAAATTAACTTAAAATTTATAGCATTTGTTCCATTTTTTGGTACTAAACATTAGTGATCTGAGAGTAAATGAGACTGGGAAAAGTAAATGACCTGATCCCTTTCACTATGCTGATCATTTTCTCACTCTTTCAAACTAAATGCAAACTAATCAATACAGCATCGAGATTTTTTTTCACATTAAAATGAAGACTAGTGACTTCTGAAGACAGACTCTGTACCATGTAATATTTAAGCGATAAAACCTGCTACTGCATCGACTCAAATTTTTAAATAACATCAAGATTTACAAGCTAAAATAAACATTTGAATAAAAAATTAGGCTATTCAAGATTCTCAAGTGTCTTTATCTTTTTGAAATTGGTAAGGTCTGGGTCATTTAAAAACCTGAAGACAAGTTGGTTAGAGGAAAATCCTCAATGCTTTTTAAAAAAAAAAAAAAAAAAACTCAACTGTTAGGAGTTCACACAACTACTATGCTGGCATGGAAACAGCTGTTCTCCGTCAAACAAACACTGACCTTCCCAGAGTTGGAGTTCCTGCAAACCAGCTCTATAAAGATGGAAATCAGCTCACCCATGATTAAAACGGAAGTAGTCCTTCAAAGACAGAAGCAAGACATCTCACCCAAACAGATCTTTTAAATCATTGCTAGCTGAACTGCTATTAGTCATAGTAGTAGGTGGCTGTGCAAAGTTCTGTGGGTTAAAGAAAGGATTAGCCTGCATACCAAAGGCGGATTGTCCTATCATGTTCATCTGAGTTCCCATTACTGAGCTGCCCATACCTGGAGACCCTTGAGGAGGTACAAACTGATTAAGCCACTGATTTGGTTTCTGCTGTGATAACTGGTTCATGCTAACTTTGGGTTTCTGAGGGCCAAAAAGATTATTAAGGGCAGACATATCTGTGGGTCTCTGTTGAGTCTGCTTTGTGCCAGCAGGAGGAACGCTCACAGCGTTGAAATTTGGCAAAGAGGAAGGTGTTCCCAGGGGCATTTTGGTCACTCCAGGTGTGCTTGGGCCACTGAAGAAGTTCTGGTTTGTGTTAACCGGCATGCTGAATCCTGAAGTCTGAAAGCCCATGTTAGCATTTAAACCATTTGTCAAATTTCTCTTTGTATTATCAACTGGTGTAGAAAACATCATGCCAAGGCCCATGGAAGGAACAGAAGTGAAGGTACTTGAAGCAGAAATTTTAGGAGCATTAACAGAAAGGTTTGATAAAGATGTCATATTGTTATCCATCAACGTATCCGTCAAGTCCTTAGTCTGCAAAACATGAGGGAAGGAAATTACTAAGAATTTCAAATTACTTCATAGTAAATATCTGATAGATTATGTTATAAAGCACAAGTTTATGCTCATCAGTTTACAGTGGGTCAACAAACCACACCCAAGACCAATTTTTTACGGTTTTCATAGATAACCATTTGTAATAAATTTGATAACCGGAAACACTTTGAACTCCAATGAAATGAAATGTCTCTCCACACACACCCCCCCCCCCGCCAAATTAACTGCATTCTTGTCATTAGTTAATATTACAAAGAAGGATACTCAGTATTTTGAATTTCACTATGAATTTTGTGGAAAATTCTATTTGTATGTATATACCCACCTCCCCCAAATCCTTTCCTGTACTAGGGGCCCCAGGACTACACCCCGAAGTGCAAGGTGTGGGAGGGTATGCAGTGGCAGGGCTCAAACCCAGGGTCTTGCATGTGAGCCACCTCCCCTCTTGGCCTGAAAAGAATTTTCACTGATGATTAATTTCATAACCAAGAAATAACAAAAATATAATTTACTTGAGGGAGAGGCAAGGGGTGTTAGGGCTACCACTGGTGATGTCCAGGTGCTACTCCTGGCTCCGTGTAGAGGTCACTTCAGGTAGTGCTCAGGGAACCATGAGGTGCTGGGAATCTCAAACACAGCCTTCTCACATGCAAAGTATGCTTTGCGTGCATTTAGTGAGTTGAGTTATCACGCTAGCCCCTGGCAGAAATATAGTTCAAAAAATTTTAGGGGCTGGAGCAATAGTGCAGAGGGTAGGGTGTTCATCTTGCATGCAGAGGACTCCAGTTCAATCCCTAGTGCACCATATGGTCCCTGAGCCCACCAGGAGTGACCTCTGAGTACAAACCCAGGAGTAAGCCCTGAGCACCTGGCAAACAAACTTAAGGCCCTTAAGATAGTTTCCAAAGGGTGTGACTCTTTACATGCAAGAATCTTAACTGCTGCCATAGCACACAGAACAGAGCCTGGAGCATAACAGGAAATAAATACCAGTCCAGCCCTATAGTTACATTTTCTTTAAGTTCTTAAGCTACTTAAAATAAGTTAAAAACCTGACTATAACTGACAAGTCAAAAACAAAATTACCCTTAGCCTGAAAACATACTAGCATGACAAAAAATTCCTAATGACTTCAAGTGGAGAGTTGAGTTAGCACCATCAGGACATGAAGCTGTTAAAGATTGTGCACTTTGCTGGTTGATGGCAGCAAGCAGTGCAGGAAACAGTATGCATTAGCGAAGCTTTTACGGAGTTGCTGGAAAGTCCTTTCTGCCCATGACTAATTACTGAAATGTCCAGTGAAATACAGTTCTGCGCCAATACCACTAGGTAGACCTGGACTACCCTCCACCCCAGTAGCAGCAGCCTCGGGCGTGAACTCTAACCTGTTTGACGGGAGCCACGGGCGTGTGCACTTGCGGCTTAAGGGGCTGCTGACTTTTCAACTTCTGTGCCTGCTCCTGTTCTTTTGCTAATTTTTGTTTTTCTTCCAGTGTCAGTGATGCCTTAAAAAAAAAAAAAAAACAACAAAGCATCAACCAGCAATTTCAAAATTCCATCTGTAAAACAGAAGTTGCTGTTTTTTTCTTACTAAATCACGTCTTGGTATATTTGGACGCAGTTTTCAAACTCCTCCCGTATTGATCCCTACTATGGGTAATGTAACTTACATTACAGTGTAAAAGTGCTACAATTCTAATTATTATTACAAAATTTAACTTTAGGTAGAAACTTACAGCATCTGTACTAAAAATTTTCCAGTATTAAAACCATTACTTTAACACCAATCATTGGAATCAAATTTCCCCCTTAAACAGTAAGAATATGATACAATTTATAAAATTAAAAAGATCTTGTTCAGGTCACTGTCACTGTCATCTGTTGCTCATCGATTTGTTCGAGCGGGCACCAGTAACGTCTCTCATTGTGAGATTTATTGTTACTGTTTTTGGCATATCCAATACGCCACGGGTAGCTTGCCAGGCTCTGCCATGCGGGCGCGATACTCTCAGTAGCTTGCCGAGCTCTCCAAGAGGGGCGGAGGAATTGAACACGGGCCGGCCGCATGAGAGGTGAATGCCCTACCGCTGTGCTATCGCTCCAGCCCCTTGTTCAGGTAATCAATCTTATTAGACAAAAGTCTAAAATTACTTTACATCTTCAGCAAAAAGTTAAGAAAGAATTAAACAAACAGCTTTTTTCCACAGCAAACTTGACATTGACTTTTTATCAGCTTGCTAAACTATAAACTCCTAGTTTGCTTATATACAGTTCTATAAACTTCAGTGACCAACAGCTCTTCAGCTATACACATTCAGGCACTCGTATTTGTTAAATGAAGAGAAGAAAATTCCCTATCTCCTAAATTTTAAATCAATGTATACATATACATTATATAATATATATATACATATATGTAGATGCAAACCAGTATTTCAATAGGAAAAATATCATTTTTAGTTTATTACTCAAAACTAAAATACATTTTAGTTTATTACTCAAAGTCCTTCCCCGGGACCCCTCGGAGGGGATGGGCTCCAGCTTCCCTCCCCACCCTGAGCAGAGCTCCCGGCGGCCGAAGACCACCAGAACCTAGTTACAGCCATGCTCGAGGCCCCTCTCCACACGTTTGGACAGGCCTTACGCATGAAGGTACCGGCAGAGGAACCCAGGTGTGTGTAATCCTATCAACGGCCAACATCCAGAGACTTAAAAGCAAGCTCCCAGATATCTTGTAACCTACTTCTCCCTCCGGGAGAAACTGGCAAGCTTCTGAGAGTTTCCTGCCCACATGGGACAGCCTTGCAAGCTTCCCATGGTGTATTCATATGCTAAATCCAGTAACAAGGTGGATCTCATTCCCTTGACCCTGAAAGAGCCTCCAGTGTGACATCATTGGGAGGGCCGAGTCGAGAGACACTTCTAAGATCTCAGGGAAAGGACGAAATGAGAGGTTACTGAGCCCGCTCGAGAAATTGACGATTAACAGGATTTTGTGATCCGTGATTCGTGATACTCAAAGTCAGCAAGAACAGACGTTTAACAAGGAAATGAGTTTTAAAATCGGGGCTGGAGCAATAGCACAGCGGGTAGGGCGTTTGCCTTGCATGCGGCCGACCCGGGTTCGATTCCCAGCATTCCATATGGTCCCCTGAGCACCGCCAGGAGTGATTCCTGAGTGCAGAGCCAGGAGCAACCCCTGTGCATCGCCAGGTGTGACCCAAAAAGCAAAAAAATAAAAATAAAAATAAAAAAATAAACAAAATGTACTCAGTTTTTAAAATCTATGTGTGATATGGAATCAAATCCTTTAAAAAAATTCTCAAAAAAAAACCAGTGGCCTACTTGCTTGGTAGAAAAGCTCATGTGTCGCAGGCATGAGACATCAAGTCTGATCCCCCACACTACCCACATGCCAAATGCAACCCCTACACTGTCTTTTAGGATCCTCAGTGCCACATTACAGTGTGTGCAATTTCCAATGCACTGCACCCAAGTGTGCAACTCCCAGTTACTGCAATAACAGCAAAGAGAAGGGAAAAAAAATTCATACTGTTGATCTACCATAAGCTATGCTGATATTAGTACCCCTAATATGATAAAGTACAAAGGATTCATCATCACTTCAGCTATTCTTGCCAAAATGCCATCCATCTAATGGAGAAAGAGAAAACCAAACTGAGTGCAACTCTAAAAACTCCTGACTACTATTCAAAACTGCCAAGGTGAGGGCAGGAGAGTACAGGAAGCAGGGTACTGGACTTGCATACGGCTGGCCTAGGTTCAACCCCTGGCACCACATACAACCCCCAAGCACTGGCAGGAGTGATCCCTGACCATTACTAGGTGTGGCCCCAGATCCAAAACCAAAAACAACAACAAAAATTTGACAGGCCATAAAAAATCCAGTTTTGTCTATGGAATGAAAAGAAATGAGAGATAAGACTGCTGGGCTCACGGGCCAGAGCAAGAGTACAGCAGGTAAGGCCTTGTACGTGACCGACCCGGGTTCAATCCCCAGCACTGCATACGGTCCTCTGAGCACCACCAGGGGTGATCCTGAGCACAGAGCCAGGAGTAAGCTCTGAGCACTGCCAGATGTGCCTTTCCTCACCGCGCCTTTCCCCCACAGACAAAAAAAGGCTGCTGGGTTCAAACCACATGGGAAAAAGAAAAAGACTGGAATTGAAACTGTCAGAAATTAATGAAAAGGAAAGAAAATGGAAAACAATAATCAAGGATCCCAGGTAAATTGAAAGTCTGAAAGCAGTAGAGAAAGGAAACTGAAGTAGAGAAGAGAAACACCGAACTATTTCAAGGATGTTATTGGCGAAGTACAGCATAAAGGATAAAAAGTCACACACCATCCCATATGGTCCCCTGAGGCATGCCAAGAGTAATTTCTGAGTGCAGAGCCAGGAGTAAGCCATGAGGATTACAAGTATGGCCCAAAAGCAAAAAAAAAAAAAAAAAAAAAATCGCACATTGGGAGATTGAGAAGAAAGTAATAAATTTTAACCACTGATGAGATGATATTTGATCCATTGATAACTTTTAAATTTCATAAAGATAATCAAAGAAAATTTCCTGTCAAGAAGCTAAAAGGTATTTCCTAACAACAGTCGGTGGTTTATAAGAGTTCTGTAATAAAAACTAATAACACCAAGTGAACAGTAGGCTTACTCTTTTATGTTTACTGTGTAACCCATCCTCTGTATTTTCTGATTCACCACCAGTCAGAAAGTCTGTTCCAATGTTGTTGAAGACTTTGTCAATCTGCTGAAATATTAAAATGTCAACTGTTTAAATACATGTCAGTAGAAACTCAATTAAACTGCTTAAAAATCAGCTCCTCTTGGCCAAGAATATAGCTCTGTGGTAGAAGGGCTGGCTTACGTGTGAGGCCCTGAGTTTGATCCCTAACACTGTAAAATTGAAACTTAAAAGAACATCAACTTTCCTTCAAATGAAGCATAATTTTCACAGAAAAACAAAAATAATCTATATAGCTTCTTACCTGAGGCCCAACATTTGTAACTTTTGTCTCCTCAGATGTGTTCATTTGACTTCCTATGTCTAAAGATCTGCAAAAGAGAATTAAATTTATGACAAAACAATGAAGAGGAATGCATTTTCTGGGGGCTAAGGAAAGATGTAGAGTAGGTAAGGTACTTGCCTTGCATACAGCCAACCCAGGGTCTAGATTCCAGTACCTCATATGGTGCTCCAAGCCTGCTGAGCTTTGAGCACCCAGCCAGACGTAATCTCTCCCAACCCTCCCACACACACACACATACACACACAAGAACCAAGGAAAAAAGAAAAGATAAGTGCTTATCTTTAACAAAGTTACACAGAAAAATATTCACCTACGTGTAATTTAACTTAAGCTATCTATCCCTACAAAAAGTCATCTTTTTTTTTTTTTACAATTTTATACTATTAAGTAACATTTAAACAATTGAAGCAATTTTATACAATTGAAATGCTTGGGTTTATTTTATTTTATTTTGCTTTTTGGGTCACACCCAGTGATGCTCAGGGGTTACTCCTGGCTCTGCACTCAGGAATTACTCCTGGAAGTGCTTGGGGGACCATATGGGATGCTGGGGATTGAACCCAGGTTGGCCGAGTGCAAGGCAAACGCCCTACCCACTGTACTATTGCTCCAGCCCTTGTTGTTTTTTTTTTTTTTAACTCAACATTTGAAATGTACTGCAGAATTTACTTGGGGTGTCATAAAATCAAACAAGCATGGTGCTTACCACTGAGAGCTTAAAAATCACTGAGAAACAAGAAACCAGCAACTTAGTGTAACTAAGTTCAGAATATGTGGTACTAATAATAACTTCTTAAAAAACTGCTATGTGTCAGACCTATATCTCGAATATTAGGTAGGATTTAGATAGGAAGAAGAAAAAAGAAGACTTTTTTTATGCCTCAAGCACATATATACTGGTTATTAACATTTTCCCTCTGCTAAAAATTTTTACACGTAACTTTTCATGGCTCCCATGCTTATATAGTGGATTCATCAAGCAACACAAAATATATACATCACAGAATACTTGAAAGCACAATTCTAAACATTTACTTCCATAAATTTTCATTTTACATTGAACAAAAGCTAGATTCTATTTAGGATCCTGTTCATGACTTGTAATAATTCAAATGATTTTCAGACATCTTTGGGCTCAGAATTAAATTAGAATTCTAAATCATATTTTGCTCTGAGGAGGATACAGAATAGAGACCTGAGGCATTCTCCAATGAACAATTTCCATCTTTCCCTACTTCATTTGAATATTAGTATTTTACAACAATTCCAAAAATCCTCCCAGAAAATAAAGAGGTGGATATTTGCTCTATAAATTTTTCTGGAGTTGGGGCTGGAGCAATAGCACAGTGGGTAGGGCGTTTGCCTTGCACTCGGCCGACCCGGGTTCTAATCCCAGCATCCCATATGGTCCCCTGAGCATCGCCAGGGGTAATTCCTGAGTGAAGAGCCAGGAGTAACCCCTGTGCATCGCCAGGTGTGACCCAAAAAGCAAAAAAAAAAAAAAAAAAAAAAAAATTCTGTAGTTACAGAAAAGAGAAAGGGAAAGATCAAAACAAGATTTTGTAGATTTATAAATATTATACTGATCATCAGTACTCCGAAGTTTACTGTGTTGAGCTTGCAATGAATATCTAGTACTAAACAAGAGATTCTCTCAGCTATAAACTATTCTTTTCTCTCAGTGCCACAGATTGAACCCAAGCCAGGGCCTCACACATGTGAAGCAAGTGCCATACCAACAAGCCACATCTCTAGACCCTAAAACTTTATAGAGAGAAAAATTCTAAATTAAGATATTATACTTTTGTACTCTGACACTAGACTTCCAATATTACTTTATTTTAACACAGTGCAACTGAATCAGGTGTTGGGGAAGTCTAAGTGTTTTACATATGATCAAATTTAAAACTCATTTTTCTAAGCCATGTTTTAGAAAATCAGTTGAAATAACTTTAATCTCACTCCTAAACATGCACAATTCACATGCAACCTACTTACTTCTGCTGTTCTTGCATTATATGAAGCTGCTCCAGTTTGGTCTTATGTTCAGACTCCAATCTATTAAGCATCTCTTTTATGACGGAAATGAAAGAATTGAACTGATGTAATAAGAAATTGATATTGTCATAATGTTAGCAAATATAGTCAAGTAAACATAAAATACAAGTTCTTAGAAAACTCGTGTATGTTAAAATACAGATGATGAGACTTTTAAGCTCTGGAAAATACATCTGAATGGGTCATATACCTCAGTAGTCCTATAGTCACCATTCAGAGTTTATGTAATTTTACCCTGAACAATATGACATGTTAGTTTTCCTAGGTAAATTCAACTAACCATCTGCTTTTGTGTATACCTAAAAGTAATCCACTTACGCATGCAGTAGAAATGCCTGATTAGGGGCCCAAGCTAGAGTATAGAGTTAGGAAGTATGTCTTGCTTGCAGCTGGCCCCAATAGATCCCTGGCACCACATGGTCTCCCAAGCATCACAGCGAAGCCCTGGAGGACCAGAATCACTGCTGGGTGTGGCCCTGGAGGTCCCCTAACACTGCCAGGGTAGCCCAGGTAATCCCTGGCAACATAGGGCCCAAGCATCACATCAGGGCCCTTGCGTTTAACTGCCAGCTGTTAAGAATTGCTGGGGGAGGGGCCCTTCAAGGCTCCCTGAGCACCCTTCAGAGGCTTCCCCTCTAAACCCCACAAATTTCTATCTGCTAGATTGTTATAAAAATTAAATTTGGTTGCAACAATCTTCAGATATTAAACACAGAAATATTAAATATAAAAGTATTAAATATACATAGCTCAATTAATTAAAATTCATGAAGTATACCTAACACTGCAAGGTGTGGCCCAAACATTTTCTAAATGAGAGTGGATGGGGGCTGGAGTGCTAGTGCAGCAGGTAAGGCATCTGTCTTTGCACCTGGCAAACCTGGGTTTGATCCTGGCATTCCATATGGTGCCCCAGGTACCGCCAGGACTAATTCCTGAGTGCAGAGCCAGGAGTAAACCCTGAGCATCACCAGGGTGTGCCCCAAAAAAGACAAAAAAAAAAAAGGGAATAAATAAGTAAAAGAGGGAAAAGGACAGAGAGATAGTACAGCAGGTAAAGCACCAAAGATGGTTACCTGAGCACCAAAGAAGTGACCCCTGAGCACAGAATCAGAAGCCCTGAGCACTGGTAGGTGTGCCCCCGGAACAACAACAAAAAGGTGAGTTCTGGAAAGTACTATAAACAATGTGCATGGACAGCATATGGTGCACACCCCACAAAACAATGCGTGACCCTTGTGAGCACCATAACTAAGTGTGTGGGGGGTTGGGGGGATAGTGAGAGACCTCTAGTCACCAAAAAAAGAGGCCTGATGCAGCTAACATGTGCCTTAAATTCAGCTTACCCTAGCTTGAATCCTTGGCACCACTTATGGTCCCAGAACGCTGCAGGAAGTCATTCCTGAGCACAGAACAGGGAATAGCCCTGGAGCACTGCCGGGCATGGTCCCCAAACCAAAAAGAACATCAATAGAGAAAAGATAAGAAGAAATGAAAAATTTTAAGTGTCAAATAAAAAATGAATTGCAATAGCCCTACAAAAGTGAGATATACAATAGCTATAAAAACTGTAGAAGATAACGCTATAATCATTTTTAACCCATAATTCCTTTGTTCAAATGTTTCCCACATTTTCAAAGTGTAAATACTGAAAGCATACAGATCTTTGAAGTACATCAGTAGTGTCAACCCACCTTCTTCCATCATTCTCTACCATTTCTCAGTCAAACTGGACTATTTCTTTTTTACATATATATATTTTTAAAAAAAATTTTTAAACTACATCTGGTGGTGCAGAGGTGTTGGGGCCTGGGGTAGGGGAAGAACCATGCAGTGCTGGGGTTTGAACCCAGGGCCCCAGCTACCAAGCACACATATGGGCCCCTTGAGTTCTCTCTCCAGTTCTACACTACTTTTTCTTTGTGGCTCACAGGTTCTATAAAGGTCACATTTATCTTCTCAATTTGCTACTGATGACTGCATAACCCTCCTTTGTGGGTGCCGTGTAGGCAGGACCTATGATTGCTTGTAATCGACAGATCAAGCAAAGGCAGTGGAATGTCATACTCTTGACTCCATTACAAAGAGAACATTACTTCCATCTCTCTAGCTGGTTGTCTTTTGAACTGGTGATGTATCTGTCATGCTGTAGAGGCCCATGGGTCCAGCAGTGGTAACCAGCTAACAAAGAGAACTCATTCAACAGGCAAAAGGATCTGAACCCTACCAGTCAGGAAGTAAGCCACAAAAGCACATCCCAGCTGAACCTCTGACAGGGACCCAGCTCTTCAACGCAGCACTGTGAGAAACTAAGCAGAGACTCCAGCTAAGCCATGCCCTGGCTTGGCCGACCCCGGCTACTGTGAAGTACTCTGGTTTTGATCACTCTGCAGTGCTGGGGCTGGAACCCTAGGCTTTACACATACAACACACCAAGCACTCTTCTGCTGGGGGACATTCCATGCCCCAAGTGGACTTTCTGTTCGTTTGGTTTTAATATAAATTGTTTTAAGTAATTAACTTTGTGGTAATTTCTTATGTAGTGATAAGTAATAAACACGTATCTTAGAAAGATGAATTTTTTCTTTGTTCATGTTAGCTTTCCAGTCCTAATTTTGAAGTGCCGCCCAAATCTAGACATCTTTCAACATTCCGCTCATTTCTTATCCACCAGGTAGGCCCTCAACAATCCTTTCTTGGGATGAAAGAGACATACTGGGGTTATGGCACATGTCTTACATACAGCAGATTCCGATTTGATCTGTGTTGCCACTTGGTTTCATAAACATTGCTGGGCAATGTCCTGAGAGTCTTGGAGTGTCAGTTGTGGCACTAGAGGGCTCTAAGCCCCTCTGGAGTGGCCCTGGTGACCTCTAGCACTGCACAGCCCTAGGAACACCCCACCTTGTACTGAACCATACAAATTGCTATTTGTGAGGGGCAACCACCCTCTCGTGAGCTCCCCCCAAAAGCTATCCTTGTGCCTCTAAATTCACAAACTTTCTTAGTTCTTTGACATAAATTTCCTTGTTTTAGCAATCTTTATGTATAATAAACTTATATATTAAATGCCAGTAAACTGAATCAACACCATAACAAAAATAGTCCTACCTGATTAAGATTTAGATTGTTCTCAATACTCAGGGGAATCAAATGAGGCAAGACTTTTCCAGCCAGCTGCTCTTTGGTGATTCCCAACTTCTTGTGTGTAAAAGTACATTTGTATATACCTGGTAGGAAAAAATGATGAAACTTTTATAATTTAATATCACAAATCAGAATGAGAAAAATTACTTATCTTCATGATCTCACTTCAAAAACTGTATAGTTACTAACTTTTTCCTAAGGTTGGTAGTGTTACATGTGGATCAGAATGATTCCAGCTTCAGCATCAGTTTATTTTTAAACATTATGAAGTATATTTATTCTGCATTCTTTTCAGCATGTTTTAATGACGTAACATTAAAAAATTATCAGATATAGGTACAATTCCTATCATGCAAGAGCAAAGTTAGAGAATGCCCCTCTACTCCCCAAAATATCCAAGTATGTATCTCAGACCTCTTATTCCAACTTGAGATATTTAATAGGTATAGATATAGTGAAAATGTCTTATATATATTCACTTCCTAAACCAATCAGACTCCACCTGTTTGAACAATAATTCTGCAATCCTTCTGTATTGCCTCATCTATTTACTCAAACTTCAAGACGGCTTGTTTCACCTACTCCACTGGGCACGTTTGCTCCTCGCTCTCTGAACACTTTCATATTCCAAGTGTTTTATCCACAAGCCAATGATTTAAAACAGTGCCCTAGAACTCCCGCTGCTGCACGCTTTATGCTGGGCATGATGCACATAACTTCCCCTTCAGTAATAACACTGAATTCTCACACAAGAATCCTCTTATTAGGGGGTCGGAGTAATAGTACCACGAGTAGGGCACTTGCACTAAACATGCCCATCCTGGGTTCGACCTCCAGGACCCCATGTGGTTCCTTGAGCCTCCCAGGAATAGTCCCCGAGTACAGAGCCAGAAGTAAGCTCTCAACACTACCAGGTGTAGTCCCAAAACATAACAAAGAATGCTATAATGTTTTTATTGCCTTCTGACAAGTGAAGAAACTTTTCAAAGTTACTTCAAAGGCTGACACCATCAGGATCAGAGGTTAATCTCTTCCTGTGATACCAAGCACATTCTCAATAAGAGTACTTCTTTGAGCCTCAAAGTTTTAAGTCATATTCTTTTTTTTTTTTTTTTTTTGCTTTTTGGGTCACACCCAGCAATGCACAGGGGTTATTCCTGGCTCATGCACTCAGGAATTACTCCTGGCGGTGCTCAGGGGACCATATGGGATGCTGGGATTCGAACCCGGGTCGGCCGCGTGCAAGGCAAACGCCCTACCCGCTGTGCTATCACTCCAGCCCCAAAGTCATATTCTTAAGTTCTACAATTCTGTCAAGTTCTACAATAAACCACTGGCTGACCAGTCCCACAAATATTTGCTGACAACTATTTACAGGTGTTAAAAATACACAACAGAGTAATGTAGCATTTTCCAAAATTAATGAAGAGCTTCAGACTTAGTTCAATGTGAACTGTTAATGTTTTTATGAATCTACAGCTATGTCTATTTCTATTACTAGAGCGGAACCCCAGCACTTCCAGACTGGATCTTCATAACCTTAGCAATTTACAATCATTTTAAGAGTTTCTAGAAACAGCAATCTGCAATTATGCAGACAAACTAGATATAAGGTTCATATGTGTATAACACCAGCACATCACTTAGCAGTGAGATGCACTGCTAAGATTTAAATATATCTAAATTAAAACATCTACCATTTATCACTCATGTGATCTTGAACAACTTATTTCACTTCTCTGGGACGCAGTTTCCTCGTTGTAAAACAGAAATAATTATATATCATTAGGTTTTGGAGACAACAATGATAAGAGAAAATAATTACCGCATGCCTTTTAAAAACTGGAGACAAAATAAACATCCAGCATCACTATTAAAATGGTATCAGCATTTGAAGTAGATTTCTTTGACTCTGTTATTTGGTACCATTTTACAGAAAAAACAGCATGGTCTCATGGTATTTGTAAAGCCATGATTCTCAAATGTCTCCTTGCTTTCAAATGCCAAGGTTCTACTGCTTTTTCTAAAATTAACACAACACTATATCATATCATGGCATTTGTCCTATCACTTTTGAATTGCTAAATGCTACAAACTCTAATAGCACAATGGTTATACAGATTGGAAAAATATATCTGAATGACTATAAACATAGCTTCAAATAATATTAAGTTTTCAGCTACCTAAAATCCCCATGAGGACCGCGGGCTCCTTGGATGGAATCTGTTGTAAGAAGGGCAGGATATCATCAAGTACAAACCATTTATCCAAGTATTCCAAAATCTTTCCCAAGCACACTAATGAATTTACACGGACCTATTAAAAGAGGTAAGTTGCATTAGTCATTTAAGTCTTTGTAAGCTAAAATAAAAAATTTGAGTGTAAATTTAACCTTTAGATAGATAACCTCTCATTATTAATAAAGAAATTTATAAGTGTACAGATTCTCCTACTTATTTCAGGAAGATTTTATGATTGGTTTACCTGGATACCAGTAATGATAAAGAATGACTTCAATTTTACATCATTTCAAATAAAGCGATTAGAATTTGAGGTGCTTATGATATATAATTACTAAAAACTTCATTGAATACACTGTATCACTGTCATCCTGCTGTTCAATTTACTCAAGTGGGCACCAGTAACGTGTCTATTACTCAACCCTGAGATTTTAGCAGCCTCTCCTTACTCATCTTTTCCAATGATTGGAGGCTCTTTCAGGGTCAGGGGAATGACACCTATCATTACTGTTTTTGGCATATCGAATACACCACGGGTAGCTTGCCAGGCTCTGCCGTGCGGGCAGGATACTCTAGGTAGCTTGCCGGGCTCTCCAAGAGGTATATATATATCTGTTACTGTATTTAGGAAATGAATATGCCACAGGGAGCTTGCCAGGATCTCCCGAGCAGGCAATAGATTCTTGGTAGATTGTCAGGTTCTCCAAGAGAGAGAACTAGGCAATCAGATGTCGCTTCCAGGAGCTTGGTTTTATAGTCTCTGGATGTTGGCCATTGATGGGATTACACGGTGAGGGGGACAGCCTCTGGGTGTGACTGCCTAGCTACTGGAAAATGGGGGATCTGGGTGGAAGAGGCCCTGTCCTGATCCAAGCAGTCTTAGAGATCTTGGCCCCGGGCCCCGCAAACCTGGGTTCCTCCACAAGCTCCCCCATGTGTGAGGCTCATCCAAACGTGTGGAGAGCGGCCCTGAACATGGCCGTGGCTGGGTTTTGGAGGTCAACTGTTGAGGTTCTGCTCGGGGTGGGGAGGGAAACGTAACCCATCCCCTCCGAGGGGCCCTGGCGAAGACAGTCAGACGTGGAGGCAAGAGACTGCATTGCTCTCTTCCAGGAGCTTGGTTTTATAGTCTCTAGATGTTGGCCGTTGATGGGATTACACAGTGCAGGGGTTGGGGGGGGGGGGGTTGCAGTATCTGGGTGTGACTACCTGGCTACTGAAAAATGGGGGATCTGGGTGGAAGAGGCCCAATCCCAATCCAAGCAGCCTTGGAGATCTCAGCCCCGGGCCCCGCACACCTGGGTTCCTCCACCAGATCCCCCATGGATACATTTAAATTATAATAAGAACATTATTTAATAAGTGGACATCCCTTTTATAAAAAATTGTTTCATCAAGTGATCAGCTTTACTGGGCCTCCCATATTTTTGTTTAATTGATTCTTAAAATATTTTAATATGTGACAAGCACCTAACTTTGCCGTATGTGAAGATTTGTATGCAAGTAAGTTACTAAAACATTACATTAGGAAAGTTTTCACCAAGTATTCAAAATCTTGACTATACTGATAAATATTTTAGAGTTAGTATGGGGATAAGGTCCTTTTTTCTTTCTTCTAGGTGGTCCCAGAGATTGAACCCAGGCCCTCATATATGCAAGGCAGGTGTCCTTCCACCAAGCTACATCTCTCTCCAGGGTTAAGGTTCCTGCCTAGCATCCAGTTGACCCCAGTTTGGCTCCCAGCACTGAACTTCTTTGTACCTGAGCATCGAGGCAGAAGTGGCACCCAGCACCACTGGATGTAGCCCCCAAAAATGAATTTAAAGTTTTAACATAATAATAAAAAAAAATTTTCACCCTATTTTTATAGCTGGAATTTCCTAAAATAGAGTACGTCTGACTCAGGATTACAATACCAGTAGTATGGGGTGGACTCAGGTTTGATTCCAGGTATCCCATGGGGTCCCCAAGCACTGCCAGGAGTAATTCCTGAGTGCAGAGCCAGGAGTAGCCCCTAAGCACTGCAGGATATGCACCCCATAAAAATGAAAAGTACCATTTTTTTCCCAAGGAAGGTGGACTTTTCCCCTTAAAACATATTTACTGAAATTCAAGCACAAGAACTATTGAACATTCAAAAAACTGATATCTATGCTCTTAGATATCAGTCTGCAGAAAGAAACTGTTGCAGATTATTGAAATGAATAATTATATACATTATTCATTATATACATTATTCATACTCATTAGCTTGCAATTTCATTTTCTGTTATTTACATAAAATATCAGTCATGTTGAGTCACAGAGAAATAGTTTTTAGTGCACTTTATCTATCTTTGTAGAATTTGTTTTTCTCTTTTTCTAAGAGGCATTATTAAAATATAATTTTAATTCAAGACTCCTGTTTCCAAAATTCTACGTTTATGAATGAAATTTAGGAACTCACATTTGCTACTCTGAAGGAGAAAACACTGAATGTGGTAAAATGTAAAAATTCATTCTAAATTTGCTGTTCTAATATTGGTCTGCCGTGGCAAGCTACCTGTGGTGTATTCGATATGCCAAAAACAGTAACAAAAAGTCTCTCAATGAGAGATGTTACTGGTGCCCACTCGAACAAATCAATGAGCAACGGGATGGCAGTGACAGTGACAGACATATACACATACATTACATATATAATAATGGACTATATATACATTACATATATGTTATACATTATATAGAAACATAACATATATAAAAGCTAGTGCAAAGGTTAAAGTGCTTGCCTAGCATGTGGCTGTGACTAGCTGGCTCAAAATCCAGCAGCAAGGTGTGGCCCCAAATCCATCCCTGAACCCAGATTACTTAAGCCTAGATCATTTAGATCCACAATCCCATGTCACTATGCATACACACTCCAAACTGAAACAGTACATACACTTTGACGAAATAAATGCTTACGTACTTATACTACCATAAAATATAATGTCATTTCTTAAAGGGAATTTTGCAAACTAAAATTTTAGTTTTGTTAGCTTGTGAATAAATTACATTTATTTAAATTTACATTGTGAAATTTTAATCATAAAATTAAAGGAATTTAGATAAGAAGGCTGAATCTTAAATTCTTTTAATGTTGATTAATAAGGAATCTCAGGATTGGAAAGACAGTACAGGGACTTAGCCTCACATGCGTCAGCCCTGGTTCAGTCCCAGGCACTGCCTAGCCCTGAGCAACAAGGCAGGCAACTTGCAAGCACTGTGCCAGGAGCAGGCCCTGAGGACTGCTGGCTGTGGCCCAAACTCCCTCCCCCAGACTCAGAGGTTCAGTGACTTGCCCAAAGGCAAAGAGAACAGAGTCATTCTGCTAACATTTGTTTATAAAGATGTTTTTCTGATTTTGGTGTATTCGTCTCTGAGCCTTTCTACCAAAACATGTTTAAAATGAATTAAATAGTTAAATTAAGCAGCAACAAAATTTTAAAGTTAAATAAAACTTAAATTTTTATTTAAATTTACATTTCATTAAACATAGGTGAGATTGCCAAAATTCCTTACAAATTTCAACTATATTTATTCATCAAACATCAGTATGTGAACTGATTAGATGAAAGAATATTCCTCCCTCTTTTCTAAAGCTGTATTTAAGATAATATTCAATGTTACTTATATTTAGAGTAAAACAGAATCAATCTTTTTAGTGCTATAGAAAATGCTGAAAATACTTGTTATTCCTAACATAAGATGGTAACTGCTCTTTAGTCTACTTCCTTAATAAACACCATAGTGTTAAAAAAATATTTTGGTTTTGCTTTTGAGACACACCAAGAAGAGGCCCAGGGCTTACTACTGGCTCTGTACTCAGGGTTTACTCCTGGGGTGGTTCAGGGGGACTCTACGGGATGCTGAGGATAGAACCCAGGTTGGCTGCGTACAAGGCAAGTGCCTTACCTGCTGTACACCGGACCCTCATAATAAAATTTTGTATTTAAAGGAGGTAACATACTTAGCCTACATTTTTTAATACAATTATCTGCCATACTTGTGTTTTTATTAGCTTCATAATTTCACTGTACTCCATCATTTTTAAGTAAGCAAATGGTGAGATATTAGAATAAAAATAAAAGCAGTTTATAAAAGGAAGCCATTGAAAAAGTTTTTAGGTGAATATATCAAGCTAAAATTTTCATTACTATAAAATTACCACCAACAAAACAGTGAATTGCAACAGAAAAAGATTAAGGGGAAAAAAAATTACACAAATTTCCTACTGATACACTCAAAAGTTAGGAAATAAAGATGCACTACCATAAAAGTATGCATTGGGAAAAACTAAAGCTATAGCCCATATTTAAATAAGAAACAATAAGAACAATAAGAAATATAAACCAATAAAATGTGAAAGAAAAATAATTACTCCGCAGTTACTTACAGCAAGAGAAGATGTTTGTAGACATGCATTTTTAATTCTTGGTATCAAAGCATTTTTCATGGATGGGTAGTCAATAAGATTTGCAAAGGTCGGAATGATGTTTAAGCATAGTTCCTAACAGAAAAATAAATTAAATTTATCTTACTTAGGGAAAGAAGCTCTCTTTCTTTCTGTCACATATTAAAATATGTTGCATCTACCTGGCTAATTTTTCATATTGTTTGCAATAAAACAAATGAATGTTACTTGTTCCTTTAACAAGTACTCCAAAGACTCATTGAAGAGTTACCACTCTTCAATTTTACAAAGGAGAGACAAGATCAGAAGCTATACTCAAAATCATGTTAGGTCATGTGGTACTTATGACTCCAAAATTCCCTGGTCTCATTCCTAATTTCTTTTTAACACAATTATTAACTTTTTAAAAAAAAAAAAGTTGGGTCTGTCAGTGCTCAGGGCTTACTCAAGGCTCCACGCTCCATGTGGAGTGCCAGGAATTAAACCTTAGTTGGCAGTGGGCCAGGCAAATACTCAACCCGCTGTGGTATCTGTCCAGTCCCAATATTAACTTATTTTAAAAGCAAGAGTGATAGCACAGTGAGTAGGACATTTGCCTTGCACGTGGCTGACCCAGGTTCGATTCCTCCGTCCCTCTCAGAGACACTGGCAAGGTACCAAGAGTATCCCACCCACACAGCAGAGTCTGGCAAGCTACCTGTGGCATATTTGATATGCCAAAAACAGTAACAAGTCTCAAAATGGAGACATTACTGGTGCCCACTGGAGCAAATCGATGAACAATGGGATGACAGTGACAGTGAATCAGTGCTTTAAAAACAGGAACACCTGGGCTGGAGAAATAGTACAGCAGGCAGGGTGGTTGACCGGCATATGGGTCGACCCCAATTCAATCCCCAATCCCTGGTATCCGATCTGGTAATTTAAGCACTGCCAGGAGTAATTTCTGAATGCAGAGCCAGGATTAACCCCTGAGCATTATCAAGTGTGGTTCAAACATAAACAAGCAAACAATGACAACAACAAAAAACCCCCAAAGGAACCCCCAGGGATACCTAAATTTTAATATTTTTCACAATGAGAGAAAATCAAGGAAAAACTCATATAAAATCATTTCTGTATGAAGCGTGATTTCTTAGCAGTTAAATATATCCATGTAATGGAATAAAATATAAGCACTGTAGAACACCGTAGCACTGTCATCCTGTTGTTCATCGATTTGCTCAAGTGTGCACCAGTAATGTCTCCATTGTGAGACTTGTTACTGTTTTTGGCATATCTAATACGTCACGGGTAGTTTTCCAGGCTCTGCCGTGCAGGTGGGATACTCTCGGTAGCTTGCCGGGCTCTCGGAGAGGGATGGAGGACTCAAACCCGGGTTGGCCTCATGCAAGGCAAACGCCCTACCCGCTGTGCTATCGCTCCAGTCCATAATATAAGCATCTTTTAAAATATTTTTAATGGGCCAGAAAGACAGTATAGGGGTTAAGATGCTTGCATTGCACATGGCTGATCCTAGTTCAATCCCTTGTACCACATATGATCTCCATGCATCACCAGAAGTGACCACTGAGTACAAAGTCAGGATTAAGCACTGGGCACAGCCAGTATGGCCCCAAAATCTTACTATTGAAGGGAATCCTAATACAACATTATTAAGCAACCCCACATGAAAAACATGTATGGGGCCAGAGAGATAGTATAAAGTTGAGGCACTTGCCTTGCATGTCCCGATCCTGGTTAGATCCATGGCACTGCACATAGTGCCCTGAAAACCACCAGGAGTGACCCCTGAGCCCAGAATAAGGAGTATCCCCTGAATACCATCAGGTGTATCCGGGACCTCACCATCCCCCCAAATATGTAAGACTATGTGTATGTCTATACACTTAGGTAAAAAATGACTAAAAGGTTCTATCAGAATGTTAACTCTGGGCATGTATGAGAGAGGATTTCAATTTTCTTTATATGTTTAAGTACTTCCAAACTTTGAAATGTAAACAAGAATAAATTACAGCAACAGAAAAAAGGTATTTAACAGTCTTCTGAATTTTGTGCCACATTATACAAGATTGGAACTGGGTGCTCTAAATAAGGATAATAAAGGGAAAGGGACTGGGAGCAGGGGGATTATATAAAACAAAGAAAAAAGAACTGGCTTGAGAACCATCTAACTGAAGAACATATCTCAGCAAGAGCAGAATAATCTTTCAAGCAAAGTATGGGAAAAGATAAGTATAGATGGGTCTCAAGAAATATATTATTATAGTATTTGTTAAAGATAACTACTTGTAATTAATAGAAATAAATGAACTATGAATTCAATAATGTAAAAGAAAATCATCTATTACCAAAAATTTAGCCAATATTTTTCTTTAACCTTTTCTCAAATTCACACACACACACACATACACACACACAAAGAAAAGACAGGACAGAGGTTAAGGTGCTTGCCTTACATAGAGTCAACCCCAATTTAATCCCAATAGTGCATGGTCCCTAAAGTACCTCCAAAAGCAATTCCTAAGCACTGGATTGGGAGTAGTTCCTGAGCACTGCTGCGTATAACCCAAATCTACCTCAAAGAATTATATGTTCAGGGGCTAAGGAGATAGTACGAAGTAGGGTAAAGGCAAGCACCCAAACTCTAATACGATTCCTGGTATCACATGACGCTCCAGCATCACTAGGAGTAGCCCTAGAGGTGCCCAGCACTGTTGGCTGTGGCACTCATGATCCCTAGCACTGCAAAGCCCAGGCAGAACCACACCCTGCGGCCCCTGCATTGAATCACCAACACGATTAAGCTGAGAACCACCAAAATGGTCCCAGGTCCCCTGAATACCGCTTAGGAGCCCCACCCCACCCCCCAAAATAAAGAATTATTGGTTAATATTCACTTAGAAATATGCTAAATGGGAGGCATAATTTTAAAACGAGAAATACAAGCTCCAGGTAAGGGGTGATTTTTCACAAAGGAAACACAGAGAAGCGTCAGTGAGACACTGAGTGTGCGCACGCTGTCCTGTATAACCAAGCAGCATTGGTTCAAGGAGGCAAATTCAGTCATCGTTCCATAGCGGCACTCAGGTAAAGGAAAGGGCTCTCGCTAGGGACAGGATATGAAACCCAGAAACGGGAGACTAAACAAAGCAAGCAAACAACTTCAACTGCTTCAACTTTTCAGCAGGAAGCCAATAACGTAATAAAATGGTATTAACAGTCTCTTCTAAAGTTTAAAAATGTAAAACAAAAATAAACTAAATTAGATCTCCAAGGGTGATCCACAAAAATTTCACGTCAGGTCCACAGAACCAAAAAAAACAAAGAGAACAAAATGTCACTCAATGTTTACATTATAACATTTTTAATTTTTTTATTGAGTCACCATGTGGAAAGTTACAAAGTTTTCAGGTTTAAATCTCAGTTATACAATGCTCGAATACCCATCCCTTCACCAGTGCACATATTCCACCACCAAGAATCCCAGTATAGCTCCACCCCGCCCCCTCACACCCCTAACCCCCCCACGCCCCTAGCCCCCCCCAGCCCCCCCCCGCCTGTGTAACTAATAAATTTCACTTTACTTTCACTTTGATTGCATACAATATTTCAACAAAACTTACTATTATTGTTTGGAGAGTCTCTCCCCTAAAGTCAGACCTGCTGAAAAGGAAGCATTAGATCATTTGTTTTCCATTGCTGAGGATGAAGAGGTATGAGGTCGAGTGACCACACTTAGAGGCCTCTCGGTTTTGGGTTTCTGTATTTTAGTATTTTAGTAACTAAGTCCAGAGAGATATCTGCCAGAAGTTGCATCGTTGCCAACTTGTACTTCTCAGTTACATTATATTCCACATATGAGTGCAATCTTTCTATGTCTGTCTCTTTCTTTCTGACTCATTTCACTCAACTACATTATAACATTTTGAGATCAACTTTCTTTGTGGGACAAAAGCAAGAGTATGATGCACCAGGAACCAGATTAAAGTACTGTCTGCTTTTTCATCTATATCACTCACAAATTCAAGATTATAATTCCTCATGAGAATTATCGACCCCCTTTAATAAGGGGTCGATACATCTTAGAAATATTTTATCAATCATATAATCCCATGGATGAATTTATACTTTTGAGTTTTATATAAACAAACTGAATAACTCAGGGCTGGAGCCGGCTGCTCACATGCAGCCTCCCAGGTTTCCCTGGCACACAGAGAACCCCCGGATCCTACCAGCAATGACCCTCCCAGCAAAGAGCCACGTCAGCCCTGAGCACGGATGGATGCGGTCCACAACAAAAACAAGGAGAAAGGATTTAAAACGCTCTCCGCCCAGATAAGATCCAGGGCTGCCACACTCGAAACGGACCCTCTGCTCCTAATGACAATGATCCAAGGGTCCTCTAACCCATTTTGGCACCCAGCGGCTCCTCATAGAAATGCATCTAGACTGTGAGCTGTGCTATAACCCCGTGCCACCCGGGAAGGGATTTTTCCCTCTCCACCCTGTCTTTCTGCGCGGAAGATGGTGGCGGTGGCAGCACCCACGTGGCGAGCGCCATCTTCTAAGACTCCCAACCCAGAGGTATCAGTTTGCAGTGACATGGCTCACAGGCGATCATGAGATGGGGGGCGTTACCGGCACGCTCTCCGCCCAGATAAGATCTGGAGCTGCTGCCCGAGAAAGGGACCTCTGCTCCTTAAAGACTATGATCTGAGAGGTCTTCTAACCCATTTTGGCACCCAGTGGCTTCTTACAGAAATGCATCTAGATTGTGAACTGAGCTAAAAAATCAGAAATCCAAAACCACATGAGCTCATATAATCTTATTCTCAGTAATGGAAAACAAATTATTAAATGATGCCTTTTCAGCAGGCTTGATTGTTGGGGGAAAATTCCAAATAATAATAGTGAGTTCTCTATTGAAATATTGAATATATTCAAAGTATAGAGAGAGAATAAAGTGAAGATCATTAGCCACTCAGGAAGGGGGGGTGGGGGGGTATATCGGGGTTCTTGGTGGTGGAACATGTGCAATGGTGAAGGGATGGGGGTTTAATCATTATATGACTGAGACTTAAACCTGATTTTCACGGTGATTCAATAAAATAGAAAAAAAAAAGATTTAAGAAACCAAATCCAGTATTTACTTTGCATTTTTTCTTCTACATTAAGAATAAAATCTGGCATAAAGAAAAATAAAATATACCTGAATCTGAATGGAAGGTGCTTCTAGTGCTCTGTAAACCATTGGTAGGACACTGTTCTTTATCTCATCAGGAGGGGTTTTGGTCAGTAGCAAATCCATTTTTTGTAGGAAAATCAACAAAATCTGTTTAGGAAAGGAACAATATTTAAAATCTAGAATTTTTACAAGATTCTATGTACAGAATTTAAAGATTTTTTTTTCAAAAGTTAAATTCTATATGTTGACACTCACCATGTTGCTAGCCTGAAGGCATGGAAAGCAAAAACATACATATCAAGGCTCTTGCATTTCTGGAAGCACAATATTTAATACTGGCTCTCAATTTAAACATTTAAATTAATACTACCTAACTCTAACATATCTATATAGTAATATGTAGCTCACCCACGAATTCTGTCTGGCAAAGATCCCGAGGGTAGGGAAGACAGATAACCCAAAGAAGTAAAGTTGAAGAGAAGCACAGAAATGAAAAAAACAAGGAACAACTCTATAAAGAAACACATAGAGGACCAAAATGTCCCTTTCTATTTATGCAGAACACTCAGTTTTCAAATACTCATTTTAAAAGTTTTGGGAAGAAATGAACTGAATGACTAAGGGAAACTTACCAAAAAGTAAAGGCAAATAAAATTCTACAGCAGTTTCCTTATGGTAGTACTTTGCTGTATGGTAAACATGTGGCTTCACTAACTTAGCCCTCTTACACCTTGACCTTACTGAGGAACTCTGATTCAATCTTTCAGTTTCCTCATCTGCCCTTTAGTTAGCCACAGGAATTCTTGCCCTGACTCCCAGACTTTCTCCTGTTGCCCTCCTTTCAAAGAAAGAACCACAACAGCCTATCACAGGATATTAAATCAGGGTGGGGAAAATGGCTCAAAAGGCCCCAGGACCTCTGAGACCCATCCCTTGGCCCCAGGGGCCTAGCAAAACTGGGTGTGGACCAAACAACAAAATATAAACAAGCCCCCAACACCCAAGAAACCCCTTAAATCAGCTTACTGGAATAAATGGTTTATGACTAAGTCACAGCTGTATACATGCAGAGGCATGTACTAATATTCACTATGTGCCAGCAGATTTAAGTTCAACAACCCATTTCATTTTAGAAATGAGGACACAGACCGCCAAAGAGATAGTACAGCAGGTGGGGCTCTTGCCTCGAAAGTGTCTGACCTGGGTTCTATCCTCTGCAACCTATATGGCCCCCCAAGGTGTAATCCCCAGGAGTAAAACCAAGAATAAGCCCTGGATACCACCAGATGTGACCCTAAAACCAAAACCAAACCAAATCAGCCAACAAACAGAAAAATCAAACTACTTGTATCAGAGAGCAGATAAGGTGTTTGCCTTGCGTGTGCCTGACCTGGATTCGATTCCCTGTACCCCATATGGTCCCTGAACCCACAGGAATGACACCTGAGTTAGGCACAGAGTCAGGAGTAAGCCTGGAGGAGCACATCAGGTGTAGCCCCAAGACGGGCCCCACAAAAGTGCAAGAGGTAAAAATACAAAGCTATAACTTTCCCAAAGCTGTAACTTTCACTAAGGTCAATGGGAACAGGATAACAAGTCTTAGATTTTCTGAAATGGAATTTCATTTATTTTCTGAAATAAAAACTTAGGAAAAGTTGTGAACATATACTTGCTAAACTCAATTATAATATTAAGAATGTTTCATTTAAACATATAAAATATCTTCTAATGGGGCTGGAGCGATAGCACAGCGGGTAGGGCGTTTGCCTTGCACGAGGCCGACCCGGGTCCGATTCCCAGCATCCCATATGGTCCCCTGAGCACGGCCAGGGGTAATTCCTGAGTGAAGAGCCAGGAGTGACCCCTGTGCATCGCTGGGTGTGACCCGAAAAGCAAAAAAAAAAAAAAAGAATAAAATATCTTCTAATGGAAAGAAAGTCTCTTGTACTTTTTCCAGTTTTTAAAAAGCACCATATTCAGGGACTCCGAAGTCTGGAGTACTTCCTCTACTCATGGGGGAGCAGTGGGGTCAGCCTCCAGCACCACATGGTCCTGAGTAGCACTGGAAGTGGTCACCCACCAAAAATGAACAAACAAAACAGAGTAGTATATTTAATCCTTTCATTTTCAAAGATAGTCGTCAGTGACTAAAATGATTGGATAACAGTGATATGCAAAATACCCCATATATGCATATATATATATATATATATATATATACACAACACATACACACACATACATTATAGATATATATACACACACACATACCTGGATTGGCTCCTGCTGTTTAAAGACAGGACCAAGTTCAGGTAGAATCAATTTGATATATTCTTCTTTGGTACATTCTTCAGCAATCAGTAGAACATTGGGTAAAACAAAAGGTACCATGTCGGGATTTACAAATTCTGAAGTCAAACAAGGCAAAATTCTCTGTACAATGACACGCTGAAAAGCAAAAAATGCTGTTCACAAAACTACAATTAATTTCAGGTTTCAGTTTTAACACAGCCTAAAATCTTCAACCTCTGGCGGCTACAGATATGGTTCAAACAACAGCAAAAACAATAAATAAATGTAAAATGTCTGATCTCTGTATGTAAGCAGACCATGTAATTTATGGGTGAAATCAGAACACATTTGAGAGCAACATGTGGCTGCTGTTAAGTACCATCATTACTGATGATAATAAAGGACAAAAGGTGTAACAGAATACCGCAAATAAAAGGAGACATGACCATGCAATCCTTCAGAAATCTTCCCTGATTCATCTTCACTAATGTTTCTCTTCTTACTTTCTTCATTATTAACGATCGATAACACACAACTTTGCTTTGCCACATAAGCGTCAGAGAGCTAGTACAGCAGGTAAGGTGCTTGTTTTGCACACTGCTGACCCACAGCCAAGCCCCAACACCCCACATGGTCCCCCAAATTTCACCAGGAGTGAGCCCTGAGCACAGATAAGTAAGGCAAAGAAACTGAAGAACCAGCTTTGGGACCATATAGAGGATGGTTTTACATTGCCGTACTGTTCTCCAGATCGGGCATGTTAACTCTCTCTACACTTTGGAGGGTCTGGAGAGCAAGAACAATGCTTCTCTTTATCCTCTACAGCAATAAAGTAAAGGGCTAGAGACAAATAATGGGTCCTAAATGGACATCTGATAGATTAAACACTAGAGACATTTTTGAAACCAGGAATCCCTAGTTTTGCTCTCAGTGGTTCCTTCAGCAGTCACCAATATTTTCACACTGTGTTTACTCATGATTGAGAACACCAGATGAGAATGTAAGGAACTATGGAGGCAGTAGTAATACAGGAGTACCCCCTTCACTCTAGTGAGGTAGTGATCTCCACAATGGCATTTTATGAAATTTTCAATACCTAATGTCTAAGCAAGTGTTTATCTGCACAGGTATTAATCTTTCATATTTTCAAACCCTACTGTACTTTTCTGGACCACGCAGAGAAGATCCACTAAACTTCTGAAATCATTTGGCAGCCTTTTATAGTTATTTATGCTCCTAAGGCAAAAGTTACATTTAATTCTTTGGAAAAGTTATTATAATAAGTTATAATAATAATAATAAATAATAACTTATATTATGGACTGGATCGATAGCACAGAGGGTAGGACATTTGCTTTGCACGCAGCCAACCCGGGTTCAATTCCTCCGCTCCTCTCAGAAAGCCCGGCAAGCTACCGAGAGTATTCCGCCTGCACAGCAGAGCCTCGCAAGCTACCCATCGCATATTCGATATGCCAAAAACAGTAACAAATCTCAAAGTGGAGACGTTACTGGTGCCCGCTCGAGCAAATTGATGAACAACGGGACAACAGTGCTACAGTGCATTATAATTATACGTAATATAACTATACATATATAATTATAAGTTATAAAGAAAAGTTTAAATTAAAAATATGATTATATAAGAAACTGATAGACAACAAACCTTGGGCAGTTTTGGTAGAACCTTTGGCAGTCCTTTGAAAAATTGTGATTTCTGAAGATTATCTCTTTGGAATAAGGTATCAAAATATTGCAGTGTTACTGCACCAACATCATCAAAGAATGGAATCTAAAAAATAGGAAGATACAATTATTATAACACATATTATATTTAAAATACTTATATCTAAAATTACTAAACTGTGATGAAAAATTAAAAAATAATAAAATACTAAAGGCCATTAAATTAAAAATTCTAATTATAAAAATCAGAAAAGAAAGTAATTGTTTTTATTCCCAAGCTCACATTTTTAGTATCAGTAGCTCTGGCGAGGCATAAAATTTTCTTTACATAATTGGTAAAAATCTTGAAAGACTGATCAAACATACCAAGTACGTGTATTTATCTGTGCATTCATCTATTAGAACCCATGCTTAAATGAGCAAATGATAGAAGGATGAAGTCAGAGAGTCCAGAAATCCTGTATGTCTCATGACTAGTAGGATTAAGTTTATTTAAAGTCTTAATTTTATATTAGAAAGCTACATATATAAATGCTTAACCAATTTAAGATTGAAAGACGCTTAAGGGACTGGAGCAATAGCACAGCAGGTAGGGCTGTGTGCCTTGCACACAGCCAACCCAGGTTCGATTCCCAGCATCCCAAATGGTCCCGTGAGCACCACCAGGGGTAATTACTGAGTGCAGAGCCAGGAGTAACCCCTGAGCATCCCCGGGTGTGACCCAAAAAGCAAAAAACAAATAAATAAATAAATAAATAAAAGAAGCTTGAGTATTTTACTTTATTTTTTGGTTTCTGGGCCACAGCTGGTGGTGCTCAGGGCTTACTCCTGGAGGGCTGAAGACACCATGTGGGGTGCCGGAGACTGAACCCTGTCAGCTGCATGCAAGGCAAGCACACTACCCATGTACTATCACTCCAGCCCCACGAAGCCAAGTATTTTACATGTTGGGTTTTTCCTTTCCTTCTCCCCCTCTCCCCCACAATGGTTTGGACAACATCCCATGGTGCTCAGGGCTTAGTCCAGGCTCTGCACTCAGGTGTCACTACTGGTGGAGCCTGGTGGACTATATGTGATGCCAAGGATCAAACCCTGGTTGGTCGGTTGTGTGCAAGGTAAGCAGACCACCACTGTACTATCGCTCTGGCCCCTATATAGTCAAGAATAAAGATGCTATCTTGTATTAGAAGTGCTAAGTCTTCTTTAGCTCACTTTTTGTGTGTTCATCTAAGACAAAAATCCATGTGTACTCACCTTTGTCATTTGATCTGCATCTGGTCTTACAGTTGGAGTTACATTTAATAGTAGTTTTACATGTTCACGAACTTCCTCAGGTATACTTGTAAGTGAGCTAGATCCTAAACGACTCAACTATTAAAAGAGTTACGTTAAAAATAAAAATATTTTAAAAGATGTACATTTATGCTGTCAATGATCTAAGAAACCTTTAAAAGTTACTGAACATATTTCCAGATTGAACAATGTACTACAGTATACTATTCAAAGATAATTTAAATACTTTAATACTTAAAACTGCTTAACAAAACAAAATGCTCAGTATTGTAAATCACATTTCAAAGAGTAACTTCAGTAAAATAAAGGTATGACTAACACTGCAGTGACAAATTTTAGGTCCTGGTTATAGAACTGACTTTATTAAGCTGACTTCACCAACAGAGTAAAATCTATTTTGAACATAATTAGATATCTAACAAAGAAACATTCCACAAATATTTCATAGGCAAATACCTGATCCAATTGTCTACTGAAACTCTTGTAAATATCTTGCTTGTTGACTTCAAATATAGGTTTTCCTTTGTTAAATACAGCATATATGACAGTTCCTAAGGAGTACATATCACTGGCTGTTTCACAGCTCACAGAAAGTATATATTCAGGAGCCAAATATTCGGGATTTGGAAGACACAATGATGGTAAATTTGGGTCCCATTCTTTACAAGGAAACTTAGGCTATAAGAAGACAAAAAAAGATTTGCACATAAACACTTTCACTTAGAGCAAACTACAAAGCAATAGCAGTCTAGTTTTAAACTCATAATAATACAAATATAAATGAGATCACCATCTTCAATTCTAAAATTCTCAAATATGGAAAGAGCATGAACTAAATGATGGAAGAGCTTTTTTTTTCTTTAAGTTTTAGCCTAGACCCAGCAGTGACTCAAATGTCACTTGTGATGGTGCTCAGGGACTGACCTGTGGTTTGCTGCATGTAAAGAAGCTGCCTTGATCCCTGTGCTCTCTTCAGCCCAAGAATAAGAACTATTTTGTGGGGGAGGGGCTCGGGGCACTCAGAGCTTACCCCGGCTCTGCACTCAAGAGATCACTCCTGATGGGCTCAGGGGACCATACGGGATACCAGGAGTTGAACCCGGGGTAGCTGTGTGTAAGGCAAGCACACTTCTTGCTGTACTATCACCCCAGTCCAAAGAATAATTTGTAACTTTCAAATTATTCAAAATGTCTCCCAGAAAACATATTTTTATTTTAACACCTACTGTAAGAGCCAGGAAATAGTCCAGTGGTCAATGCATTTTCTTTGCATATACAAAGCCCTAAATTCAATCCTTGACACTACATTCGACCCACCCAAAACATATACTATAAGTATGAGATATTTGGTACACGTCTTATGATAAACAGGCTTCAAATTATACGGAATCAAATATACTGCTATTTGACATATTGTTCTTTCACTAGCCAGCTACATTATTTCACCACCTAATTAGTTTCTTGTTACTGTTACTGTTTTTGGCATACTGAATAGCAACGGGTAGCTTGCCAGGCTCTGCCGTGCAGGTGAAATACTCTCGGTAGCTTGCTGGGCTCACAGCACAACAAGTAAGTCTCACAATGGAGACGTTACTGATGTCCACTCGAGCAAATCGATGAGCAACGGGATGACAGTGATACAGTGAATTACTTTCTAGATTCAAAGGTTGTTATAAGATTAAATGAATGTACAAAAAATTGGCTTACTACAGTGCCTGCTTCACTATGTATACTCAAGTAACAATTCTTTTACTTCGCTATAGCACTGTAGCATGGTCATCCCATTGTTCATTGATTTGCTTGAGCGGGCACCAGTAACGTTTCCATTGTGCTTCCCTAAAAATGTTTATTTGAATTATAAATCTATTTGAATTGTGAAGTCACAAACTGAACTAACAAGAACGTAGAATTAAAAAACCTAAAATATTGCAGTGTTTTCCCATGTATAAGAAGGCATTTCAGGAGACTGAAGAGATATAGTATAATGGGTAAGGCAGGGCACTTGCCTTGCATACGGCCAACCCAGATTCTATCCCTGACATCCCATATAGTCCCCCAGCCCTAGGAGAAGTAATCCTGAACACAGATTCAGGAGCAACCCCTGAGCATTGTCAGGTGTGGCCCCAACACCAACAAACAAAACAAAAACATAGGCATACCACAATTACTAAGAAACTGGGATCTCAGTTTTGGGATCTCAGAGCAAAATAGCAAAACAGCAAAATTCACATCACTTATAAGAATATTTTATTCTGAGAAAAAGAAATCTCTTGAACCTGAATTCTTAAATAACCTAGAATCATTTTCTCAAGCAATAGTAACTACTATAGTACTAATAAACTGAATACTCTTAGGTACAAATAACATTAGGAATATTCCATATAGCTACATAATCATACCATCAAACCAAATAAACAATTTCTATACATGTCAGTCTTATAAATCCAACATCTCTTCCAGAAGCAACCCTCTACTTCCACAATTTAAAATAATTTAAAAACTAAAGCCTTCATTACCTCTTGTTCAGAAGGATTGGTTGATGAAACACAAAAATCAAAGCCCATTATTTTCCAGGCTCCACTTTTATTCAAAATTATATTTTCAGGTGTAATATTTCCATGAACCATTTTCACACTGCTATGCAAAAATGACAATCCTTCAGAAACCTGTAAACACCAGACATTTTTACATTAAATAAACTCCTTTTAATGATAATAAAATATCTCAGGCAAGAAAGATAAGGAAGAGGTCTGCCAAAATGCTGAGATGGCCTAGGAAAACCAAGGTAATTTGAAGGGCCCAAGCAGCAATTATCTACCTGGTTCATTAACATTGATTCTAATTCTTAATATTTTTATAGATGTATATTCTATATAAAAGGAAGTGAAGCTAAAGAGAGTACTTTCTTCAAAATTCTACTTACAAAATTCTAGAAAATATAAATTGATTTACAGTTGTAGAAAACAAGTCAGTAGAGTAAAAGATAAGAAGAAGCAAGAGAGGGATTACAAAGGATATGAAGAAATTTAAGGGGCACATATATATATGTATTAGATTATACAGGTATATATGCCAAAACTTACAAAACTATAAATTTTTAATTTGAGCAATTATACATCGGTTGATGTATATATATATTAATGTATATATATATATTTATATATATATCAGTAGAGTTGTTAAAAGTGAATAAAATAAACTGTTTCCAACAAACTAAAGCTCTATGGATAAATTTACGCTACAAAACTGAAGACACTTTTATAAGCAAGGAAAATCAGAAAAAGTGAACATATATGAAAAGGCTATGTACTAAAAATATATGCCTTTAAGAAAAGGATTTACAGACTTTATTATATTATCTTAATGTTTTGTTCATAAAATACCTTCACAAGGTTTAAAATTATGCATGATATATAATATATAAAGTTTCATATATATTATATATATTGCACTCTAGGGGCTAGAGGAATAGTGCAGTGGGCAAGACATTTGCCCTGGTTCGACCCCTGGTTTGAACCCTGGCATTCCATATGGTCCCCTAAGCAGCTCCAGGACTGATCCCTGGGCACAAAGCCAGAGTAAACCCTGAGGATTGCTGGGTGTGGCCCAACATACAAAACCAAAAAAAAGACATACTATTTATATAAAATTTAAATATATTAAAGAAAACTACCCTATTCTCTCTAATCAATAAGCACTCCTCTACAAAGGTTATCAATGCTCTGTGTGTGTGTGTGTGTGAGTGTGAGTGTGTGTGTGTGTGTGTGTGTGTGTGTAATTTTTGGTCTACCCTTGGCAGTGCTCAGGGATTACTCCTGGCTCTATGCTCAGAGATCACTAAAGGGGGGACTCAGGAGACCATAGGCAGTGCCAGGGGTCACACCCCAGCTGGCCAAGTGCAAGGTAAATAACCTGCCTGGTGTACTGTATCTCCGGCCCCAAAAGCTGTATTTTTTTTCTTTGAAATTACAGTTTTTATTTGGAGGTTTTGAAGGGAAGGAGGGAGAGAGTTGAGAGTAACATGCTCAAGAGAGAACCTGAGCTTTTCCAAAGGCAAAGAGAGTCTCTACACACATCCCAGCATTAGACAAGAAAGCATGAAAGTACACATCTCAAGAGGGGGAGATGTGGGAATCACACGTGCTCGGGTGCCACATGTGCTCGGCCACATGGGCACAAGCAACACATGGGCTCCGGCACCATATGCGCCCCAATGCTGTATTTTTTAAGTACTCAAAGTATAACCTACCAGTAAACTACAGAAATACTGAGGAAACAGAAATAATGTTAAAGATCTGAAACGATACAATGGTCTCCATAAAGCAGTATATATGGCTAAGTTACAAAGAGCCAAAAAAGGGCCAGGGATGTGGGTCAGCTATGGAACACATACTTTTGCATGTAGAAATGCTGACTTTGACCCCTGGCACCACAAATATTTAATAAATAAATAAATGAGCCAAGAACAATCTGAAAAGAAAAATTCCCTTTTACGTGATAAGTAAAAATACATACCTGAAGCAAACCATATTTGGTTTCTACATCATAAAGTTTATAGTCCTTAATATCTGGAGATATAGGGGAAGGTAGGTTTTCCCAGTTACCAAGAACATTCGCTAAACTGGCAAAAACGGGTTCTGTACAAAATGCCAAGCAATCCCTGTTGTAAAAAAGAAAAAAATTATTCACAATCACTTTTTCCAACATTATTAAGGTCAAATATACCTAAAATATTAGTTGTCCAGCTAATCCACCATAGCTAAGTCAGAGTATTTTAAACTTGCTGTTTTCATCACTGATATATCTAATAGCACTGAGCAGTTAGGAAACTTCGTACATGATTATACTGGAAAAATCACTCAGTCTGTTAAATTACATGATACACTTTTTTTTTTTTTTAAATTTGGAGTGCAGTTCTTTGCTGTTTTGGTTTTGGGCTACACATGATGGTGCCTGGGAGGTGCTTCTGGTTCAGTGCTCAGGAATCACTCCCAGTAACATTTGGTCCTATAACAGTTTCTTTTTTCCAATCTGAGGCACCATGATTTATTAACAATAGAGTTGCATGCATACAACATTCCGACACCACACCTAACCATCACCAAAAAATCAGTTTTCCTCCACCAATGCCCATGGTCCCCTCCTGCCCGTCCCCCCATCCCCTGCTTGGCAGAATCATCTCTGCATGCCAACTCTCAGGGTCTGTTGTCAATCGCCATTTGTTCATTTCCTTACTATGTTTCTGTATGTGCCACATATGAGAGGAATAATCCTGTACTTAGTCTCATCCTAATGACTTCACTCTGCATGATACCCTCAGGTTCTATCTACACATCTTAACAGTGAACAGCATTTCATCTTTCCTTATAGCTGAGGACTGTTCCAGTGTGCAGATGTATCAGTTTCTTTATCCACTCATCTGTTCTCTGGCACTTGAGCTGTTTGCGGATCTTGGCTATAGTGCTGTAATGAACAGAGGAGTGCGATGTGTTCTGGAGACCTTAAGGTAGATGCCAAGAAGAATTGCTGGGTCAAATGGAAGCTCACTTCTTAATCTTTCTGAGAGTCTCCATCTGTTTTCCACACAAGCGTGACCCAGACAACCTTCCCAGCAACGGCGGATGAGAGACAAGCAGAATCCAATTTCCCACATCTCCACAACGACTGGTTGTTTCTACTCTTTCTGATGTGTGCCAGTATCAGGGTGGGTTGATATCTCACTGTTGAATGGATATGCATTTCCCTAATAAGTGATCAAGGAAGCTTTTTCAAATACCTATTGGCCATCTGTATGTCTTCTTTTTTAGGAAGTGTCTGTTCAACTCGTCACCATTTTTTGATGAGATTTTTTGGGATTTTGTTCCTGAAGTTTTCCAAGTACTTTATCTTGGATACTAGTGCTGTTGTCAGTTGTGTGATGAGTAAATATTTTCTCCCAATCTGTAAGATGTCTTTCTATTTTTGTCAGCATTGCATTTGCAGTGCAGAAGCTTCCTTATTTGATATAATACTATTTATTTTTGCCTCTGCTTGCTCGACCACTGGCACTCAATCACTGAAGATGCCTCTAGAGTCAACTGTCTATTGCCCACTTTCTATTTCAAAATACCAAGTAAAACGAATGTCCTCATTTGCCTTAAACAGCACCTAAGTAAGTTACCAATTCCCGAACTATCCTGCTAAAATCCCCACTCTGCTGTGAGACTATTCACAACCTCTATGCTGGACCCCTTTGTAGCCATCTTCCAGCTTCGAACTACTAGCCTTTGAGCATCACTAACGTTCCACTACTCAGATGTAATGCATTCATCTCCTTATTGCCTTTTTATTTGGTTTTCCCCACTATTACTGGGCTCTTTCTCCCCTCTGACTTGCACAACATGCTGCCAATTTTCTCCCACCATGTAAGGACTTTGTCCTTTAGGTTTCAAGTTTTTCCTTCTGTTCTTTTCACTCATGCTCTTTTTACCTTTTTGATCATAATTACTGCCTCCACTATACTCACCCTCTACGGTACATATCACCATCTTTGGGCTTTCATATGGATAACTCTTTCTATGTGCTATTTCTAACACTGGATGATTTCGGTGTCTGTCTTATTAATTCACTAAAAGCTGGATTTTTTTTTTTTACTTTAGCATGTTCCTATTTCTATCACTGCTATTTCAATTTTTATCATCTATCAATGAAAATGTCTCGATCTTTTATGTCATGATTGCTAATAAATGCCCAATTCTATAATAATCATGATAAAAGAAAATTCAAGGATGGAGAAAAAAGTAACATATTGATTGGATCTTCTCACCTTAAGAGACTAAATAGGTAATTATGGAATATGACATGTTGATATAAATAACAAGGATGGCAAGTTTCTGGCATCTATGGGTGACACTATAGACACTAATAGAAAACACTCCAGAAGAAATAGCACAAACCTAAAGAAAGCTTAAAAAAAAAATAAAAAGCATGGAAGCAGAATTAATCTACTTTGAACAGAGCATTCTATAAGAGATCATAGGCCTTTTCTGCAAAGGGGAATAAAAATATTTTAATAAAAAATGCGAGCTTGCTCTGGGGTCAGCACAATAAAAAAGTAGAAAAAAAGCCAAAAACAACAACAACAAAAAAAACACTGACTTAGGTGTCAGGGTGACAGAATGAAATCGCCTTCTACCCACAAACTCTGTGGCTTAAATAATGTCTCCAATCTTCAGTTCTTCTATGCAACATGAGAGGTATGAGCTAAATAAGTATAACACATTCTGTAGTTTTCTTACATAATAGCGTTAGCTTTTTTTCTTTCAAATTGAAAGGAAAGTGTCCTTGGAGTATATAGTAAGTGACAGTGGGTCACTGAAGATTCAAAGTAAGAATTGTAAGTCCAATATATGTAACAAAGCAAAACAGTCCTTGTCAAAAGGAGCCGAGGTTGCAACCCTGTCAGCTCTGGGCCCTCGGTCTGCCTGTCCTCCCCCGACCCCCATTCGTAAAACCCAGGGCTCATAACTCTACTGGCAAGCCATCAAAAGAGGAAGATCTTTTGAATTAGGAAAGGGAAATAGTCTGTTAAACAGAAAGAAAGAGTTGGGTAAATAATAGGTGTAAGAAATGTGGCAAAGAATACTGAAAGCACCATAGGGAAGACGATCCAGTTAAGGACTGTACAAGATCATTTTCACTTTCTTTTCCTCTTGGTAATATTTCCCAAGCATATTTTTGAGAAAATGGTAGGGTAACTGAGAACTATGAACTGACATATAAAAGCTCATCTGTCTATGCAGTAATGGATGAAAACAGTCCCATAGAGTAAATCAGTGAAAAGGAAAAAAGAAATTCTAGCACAGCCACTTGTAGTCAGGACTCTAATCTCTATTTTTCTTGCATCTTCCATCTGACTAGTGTACTGCTAAGCACTGAGTAAGCAAACAAAGACACATGGCAATGTGAATATAGTCTTTCATATTATTATTTCAGGGGAAAAGCATATAATCTGCAAATATAATTTAAGAAAATAATTACCCCATTCAACAGTTTGTAAGAACTTTCCACTGGACGTTTCAAATATAATGCTATTTTAACTATTTGCTCAGGAAGTCTCCTATGTGAGCTCTAAAACTTGAGGACAAGAGAGAGAGTACAAAGGTTAAGGTGCTTGTCTTGCATGCGGCCAACCCAGAATCACTCCCTGGTACTGCGTGTGGTACCTTGAGCACAGAGCCAGGAGTAATTCCTGAGAACAATCAGATGTGGCCCCAAAGTCAAACAAACAGAAAACTTTTACCTGGATTCTTCTAAAGGATGCTGGACAGTAAGAAGTCGAGGATGTCGTAGACGAGTTAGCTGCTGAACTCCTCGTTTTAGAGAATCGATGATCTGATCCTTTTCAAATTTTTGGTATTTATCTATGAGTTTTTTATCAAAGACAAAAACAGCCACTTCCTGAAAAAAATTATTCAAATATTTTAATCAAGAATATTAAAAATTTGTAAAATCGTACTTGTCAACCTAGAAATGGAGCCAAAATTTAATTACATAAAAACTTTTAGTATTTGGATTGGCGAGATAATAAAGCAGGTAGGATGCTTGCCCTGCATGCCTCGAACCAGGGCTCAATCCTGGCACTACATATGGTTCCCAGAGCCCCCACAACTGATCCCTAAGCACAGGGTCAGGAATAAGCCCTGAGCACAGCGGGGTGTGGCCAAACACACACAGACATACTCACTTAGCACTATTAATATTCTCCTGGTATTAAAAAAAAAGTTTGATCATGATTAGCAAATCTAAGCATTTTTTAAGGCATTAGAAGCAAAGCCCTTCCCTAAAAGATAAACAGGAAAATCTCCATCTTTGAAGTTTGGTATCAGGGAAACACAAGCAACGTGTGGGAGATGTAATGTACCCATGGAGTAATCTCTTAATTAACAAGATTTCAAATAAAAGTGTTGAAAATTTTGAAATTTTGTTTTAAAATTTATTTAAAATGTTATTATTTACGGTAATAATTCTGGACTCAGAAATTTTTGAAACGTTTTTGAAAGAAACATGATTTGTGGCATGGAGTGCTAGCTTATATAAAAACCTACGTTTAACAGTATCTTTTACATATGGATAACCTATACTCTCATTCCACCCTAGCTCTCTCATTATAGGCCTTAAACTGAGGAGAGTTACCATCATACTAGGAAGCTACTCCCCTACAACATCTCACTAATATCACTCATAACTTATTTCAAACTATTAAAAAGCACAGTCTCAACTATTCTTTTCCTTTTGTTCTTTTTATCCAAGAAAGTTCTCCTACACTTACCCCAACTTAAACAAATGTATCACCACTAAGCTATTATCAGTGATGCTATTTTCTGTCCTACTGCAAAGAAAATTGATAGAGCTAGACGCAAAATTAGCAAAGAAATCATCACAACCTTCCAAAATTCACTAAAGATTTTGCACAACTTTTGGGATTTCTAAAAAAAAAGCTTCTTTCAAAATCTTCTAATTAAACTTTCACCCAGTTAACCATCAATATTCAAAACAGTACCTTACCATTTTATATCTTCTATCTTATTACTTTAGTTACAGTAATTATCACTCTCACAAGTGAGCGAAGGCAACTAATGATCAGCATCACTCTGAACCCCAAACCAGTCAATTTCTCAAGCACAACTTATTTTAAGATGTCAATAAGGTCTCCAGAGGGCAGAATCTCTGAAGAATTACAACATAAAGGTACTATTTAGGGGCCTGAGCGATAGCACAGCGGGTAGGGCGTTTGCTTTGCACGCGGCCGACCCGGGTTCGATCCCCGGCATCCCATATGGTCCCCCAAGCACTGCCAGGAGCAATTCCTGAGTGCAAAGCCAGGAGTAACCCCTGAGCATTGCTGGGTGTGACCCAAAAAGCAAAAAAAAAAAAAAAAAAGGTACTATTTAGAAATTCAGTTTGAATTTGTGCACATTTTAGAAACTATCTGGCAAATTTCTGAGAGTCAAATTTTCTCCTCACCTTTCAGAAGAAGACAGAGAATAGACAAATGTAGAATTTGAAATTCACTTCTGGTCAGATGAAGAGTCAAGATTCTAACTAACCAGTCAAATACTAGGAAACTACATTATTAGCAAATATGCCCGATTTTCTATAAAGAAAAATAACCCAGGGTCAAAAAAATATAGAACATACTAGTAAAACAGCAATTATGTCTTCAGCAAAAGAATCATTTAAATTAAGTGATAGCTCTAAATAGCATGCACATATAAACATAATCAATTTATTTGATCATTGTGAGACTCAGGACAAATGGAGTAAGAGCACTGTATATTAATATGATCTAAAAACAAATGACCTAGAAGTTCAAGTTCCTATCTCACCATCCATGTGCATAATCTTATTTTGGTAGGTGTCTGCTATAACACATTTTATAAATGCTTCTAATTTAAAAGTGTTTATTTCTTCAAGATGTTTTAGGTCTTTTAAAAAGCTCACATGAAATGGTCCTTGAGTACTTTCACCATTTTTAAAGAGGAACATTATTAGTGATAAAGTTCAAAAATAAAGTTCCTATTAATCAACTAATAAATTTAACACAAAACTCAGACATTCATTTACAGCTTTAGGTTAAAGATGAAAGACTACTACATAAGTGAAATTGGGCTATCAACTAGCGCAAACATTTTCTTTATTCCCTTTCAATGAAGAAGAGTTTAGAACAGTATCCTTTTTCACCAACTTTCTCCTCGTTTGTCTCAGAGCAGCGCTGTCCAATCAAACTCCTTCTGGTAAAATCTGCACTGTAAATAACTGTACAATATTAGCCACATGTGGCTGTGGAGTACTTAAGTACATTAATACATGTAAAAAATTGAATTTGATCTCATTTAAAATCATTTAAATAGCTAGCATGACTTGTAGCTACAATACTAGTTAACACAGCGTTAGGTTATTCCCCTGTGATTCAAAAACGGAGGCAACTGGGGCCAGAGCAATAGTACAGTGAGTAGGCATCTGCCTTGCACAGGGTTCAATCCCCACATGCCCGGCATCCCATATGGTCCTCAAGCAACACCAGGAGTAATTCCTGAGTGCAAAGCCAGGAGTAAACCCAGCGCATCTGTGGGTGTGACCCAAAAATGAAAAAGAAAAAAAAAATCGAGGCAACTTTGAAAAAGTATAAAAACTTCTTAGTTATAACTGAAATTGTAGAAGTATACATGATGAAAATAGTAAGAAATTAAAATGAGGTTTCACATAAGGTACATTGAAGACAAGGTCGGCGAAACCCTCCACGATATTGAAGATAAGGGTATCTTCAAAGGTGACACGGAACTAAGCAATCTAGTAAAAACAGAGATCAACAAATGGGACTACATTAAACTAAAAAGCTTCTGCACCGCAAGAGATACAGTGACCAGAATACAAAGACTATCCACAGAATGGGAAAGGATATTTACACAATACCCATCAGATAAGGGGTTGATATCAATGGTATATAAAGCACTGGTTGAGCTCTACAAGAAGAAAACATCCAACCCCATCAAAAAATGGGGCAAAGAAATGAACAGAAACTTTACCAAGGAAGAAATACGAATGGCCAAAAGGCACATGAAAAAGTGCTCTACATCACTAATCATCAGAGAGATGCAGATCAAAACAACCATGAGATACCACCTCACACCACAGAGACTAGCACACATCCAAAAGAACAAAAGCAACCGCTGTTGGAGAGGATGTGGGGAGAAAGGGACCCTTCTTCACTGCTGGTGGGAATGCCGACTGGTTCAGCCCTTCTGGAAAACAATTTGGACGACTCTCAAAAAATTAGATATTGAATTCCCATTTGACCCAGCAATACCACTGCTGGGAATATATCCCAGAGAATCAAAAAAGTACAATCGAAACAACATCTGCACATGTATGTTCATCGCAGCACTGTTTACAATAGCCAGAATCTGGAAAAAACCCGAATGCCCCAGAATGGATGACTGGTTGAGGAAACTTTGGTACATCTATACAATGGAATACTATGCAGCTGTTAGAAAAAAGGAGGTCAAGAATTTTGTAGTTAAGTGGATGGGCATGAAAAGTTTCAAGCTGAGTGAAATGAGTCAGAAAGAGAGAGACAGACATAGAAAGATTGCACTCATCTATGGTATATAGAATAACAGAGTGGGAGACTAACACCCAAGAACTGTAGAAATAAGTACCAGGAGGTTGACTCCATGGCTTCGAGGCTGGCCTCACGTTCCGGGGAAAGGTCAACTCAGAGAAGCGATCACCAACTACATTGCAGTCGAAGGCCATGTGGGGGAAGGGCGTTGCGGGCTGAATGAGGGCTAGAGACTGAGCACAGCGGCCACTCAACACCTTTGTTGCAAACCACAACAGCTAATTAGAGAGAGAAAGCAGAAGGGAATGCCTTGCCACAGTGGCAGGGTGGGGTGGGGGGGAGATGGGATTGGGGAGGGTGGGAGGGACACTGGGTTTACGGGTGGTGGAGAATGGGCACTGGTGAAGGGATGGGTTCCCAAACTTTGTATGAGGGAAGTGTGAGCACAGAAGTGTATAAATCTGTAACTGTACCCTCACGGTGATTCTCTAATTAAAAATAAATAAATTAAAAAAAAAAAAATAAAAATAAAATAAAATAAAATAAAAAAAATAAAAAAAATAAAAAAATAAAATGAGGTTTCAATGCCATGGTGGAAAATTAGCTAACCTTTAAGGTACTAGCCACTAGTAGGCAGGAAACTCAATTCTGAAACCTGAGGCTTAAAAGAGGCAAAAGAAGAAAACCAATGTCAGGGCACACAGACATATTACAAAACTAACTTTTCAACAGAGAACACTGACATATTCTGGCATATTGCAAAACTATCTTTTTCCTCAAAGCATTAACTTTCAAGAGACAAGAAAAGTAGGAAAGCTTCCTAAGATAACCAACTCTGGGCAGTCAGCACATGAGAATGGGGTTCTAGTATCTGAGAAGGTTTTTTATATTCTGCAAGCAAGCACCAGTGGAAAATCCAATGATATCAGAGGTTATCAGCAAATGACCAACTCCTGATATAAACACAAAACCGTAAAATTCACTTGGTTAATTACACGATATATATACCATATATCCTCAATAAAAAAACACAAAGTTCAGTATATGTGGTATTTTTTTTCATTTTCTACTGATATGATAGCACAGTGGTAGGACATTCACCTTGTACGTGGCCAACCAGGGTTCGATTCCTCTGCCCCTCTCGGAGAGCCCAGCAAGGTACTGAGAGTATCTCACCCACACAGCAGAGCCTGGCAAGCTACCTGTGGCATATTCAACGTGCCAGAAACAGTAACAAGTCTCACAATGGAAACGTTACTGGTGCCCTCTCAAGCAAACAGATGAGCAACAGGATGACAGTGACAGTGATGATTACATAAGCAATTTGTTTGGTATTAGAAATCAATCACTACTTTCTAACTGTGCATCTCATGGTGATTCAGTTCAAAAAGAAAAAAAAATCAGTCATGTGTGTATCTTCATGACAGTGTTAATAGTTTTTAAAGAAATCAATGCACAAAATAAGCTATTTTGGGGGTCCGGGGAGGGTCCCCAAGCAGTGTCCAGAGGCGGGGGGGGGGGGGTGAGGGGTTTCCACTGGCAATTCGCTGGCTGGTTGCCAAATTCACCAGCAGCTCAGTGCAGACACCCAAAGGCACAACGCTGCTCCAGCCCTGCAGCACCTCAGACACCCGGAGATGTACTACAACTAGTAGTGCTTCGGCTCTGAGGGCTGCACCCAAAGTACATACTTTTCGATGAGCTCTTGGTTAATTGACAGAGAAAAAACAATGCATAAAAATGGAAACCTAGGGGCTGGAGTGATAGTACAGCAGGTAGGGCATTTGCCTTGCACGCAGCCAACCCGAGTTCGAATCCCAGCATCCCATATGGTCCCCTGAGCACCGCCAGGAGTAATCCCTGAGTGCAGAGCAAGGAGTAACCCCTGTGCATCGCTGGGTGTGACCCAAAAAGCAAAAAAAAAAAAAAAAAAAAAAAAGGCAACCTAAATCAGTATTTAAGATACCCTGGACCTAAAAATCTTGCAACCAAATGTAAGTAAAAACCACCTTTATAGACCAGTTGGCATGCTACAAACTATATGCCAGTGAATCTATGGTAGGACCCAGATCCCTACTGCACTGAAGGTAACCAAAGTCAATTCAGTCTTTAATATGCTGGTCTAGGAAATAAACTGATTTGGGAAAAAATTCAAAGTAACACATGCTCATATGCATTATATGATTGTATAATGGTGACAGTCATTGGAAAATACATACATATATATATATATATCTTATGTTACATGCTACACTTACAGGAAAATTGGAGCAGTTTCAGAGACTATATTTTTCTTTTTTAAGAGTGTAGAATAACATTGGTTTGTCCTTTCTGCCTTGCCACAGGGAACTTAGGTTTATTGGTTTACTCCCATCACAGTGCTTCCATTCCTCTGTGTTTATTTGTAACTTCTTTCTTTGTGCTGTTAACTTATATTGTTTTCCTCTTCTCCTTAAGTCCTCTGCATAGTTAATTCAGAGCAGTGTCCTTTTTGTATGGACACAAGAAGATAGTTTATGCTATGCTTTTGTAAAATTGTCTCTGAATGATATTTACCTCCTGGACATCTTTTCTCTCAACCTAAACCTCAGTTGCCCTCACTTCCTTTATCCTCCCAAGCAGGATATAGGAATCCCGATGAGGGACTGGATGGACCCAGGGCAAGCGGTGAGCAATGTGCTACCTGGCATCAAAATAGGCCTGGCCAAAGTGCCATATGCTTAACTAAAGTTAAGAGCATGGTCATGGACAAATTCTGTCATGATCCAAAAGTAATAACTAGATTCAAACCCTGCTAGGGTTAGGAAAGATTAATCTGGCCTGAGCACTGTAGTCTGAATCTGTGGCAAGATGTCCCCAGGAAAGCCACCCTATAAGCCTCAATGTATCTCTTACTGTGTCCATACAAAAATAACTAATATTAAGAAGTAAAATTAAGATGTTAATTAAGATGTTAATTAAGTTATTGGACTAAGGAGAAGAAGAACACCCCTAGGAGGGAGGGAGAGAGGGAGAGAGAGAGAGAGAGAGAGAGAGAGAGAGAGAGAGAGAGAGAGCAGGGCAGCAAGATGGAACGCAGAGAGACTAGCTAGGGGGACAGACAGAGAAGGATATAGAAGAATACAGGAGCAGGCACGTGGAGAGAGAGAGGCTGCGAGATGGAGCGAGGAGAGACGAACAGGAGAAACAGGAGGAGACAGGAATGAGGGGCAGTGTGAGACTAGAATGGGGGGCTCAAGGAGACTGGAACGGACGTGTGGGGAGAATGGAATAAACGGCAACTGATCAACCAACTGACTTGGCCCTCGTTTCCTCCTTTGTCTGCCCAATGGCACGGGCCGCCACAGCTCAGGGGAAGGGCCCGCCGGGGCTTCCTCTAGCCCACCAGAGATTATACAGAAAGCACAGAGGTTTTAAATTGAAGAGCTTTCAATAATTAGAACATAAAGATAGTAATAAAAGATGATACAAAAAAATCCTCCACATTCAGACCACAGTGATAGTAGAAAGGTTAGGATGCTTACTTGTATGCAGCTGACTGATGAAATCCCCAGTACAACATCTGTCCCCTAAGTACCTGAGGGGTCACACCTAAGCACAGAGCCAGGAGTACCTGAGTACCATCAGATGTAGCTCTAATCCCCCTTGCACACATTTCTTTCTTTCTTCTTTTTTTTTTTTCTTTTTGGGTCACACTCAGCTACTCAAGGAGTTATTTCTGGCTCATGCACTCAGGAATTACTCCTGGTGGTGCTTGTGGGACCATATGGGATGCTGGGAATCGAACCCAGGTCGGCCGAGTGCAAGGCAAACACCCTACCCGCTGTGCTATCGCTCCAGCCCCTTGCATACATTTCTAAGAAAGTCTATTGGACTCTCAAGTGAAGGTTTTTTAAAATTTTAATTCATTCAAATTACTCCTCACTAAAAGAATATTTAAGAAATACTTATCTTTGAACATCCTCAAAGGACTAGGTCAGTGCCTCTGATATGCCAAAGATCCAGCTTCAAGACCCAGAACTGTGTACTGGGGCACCAAGCCCAGACAGTAAGTAGCCCCTCAACACCATAGCCAGGTGTAGCCCCAAAACAAAACCTTTAAAATCAATACACACCAAAACATATTACTATTATTTCACAACTGGATCCCCTCTGATGGTTTAAAAAACAAGCAAACAAAAACCCTATTAAATAATAAGTAAAACTATCAGGTAAACACAAAGATTATTTTTATTTTGCTTTTTGGGTCACACCCAGCAATGCTCAGAGGTTACTCCTGGCTTAGCACTCAGGAATTACTCCTGGCGGTGCTTGGGGGACCATATGGGATGCCGGGGATTGAACCCGGGTTGGCCGCGTGCAAGGCGAACGCCCTACCCACTGTGCTATCGCTCCGGCCCCCATAAAGATTATTTTAGATAAACAAAATTTTTTTTTTTGGATTTTGGGGCTCACATCCAGCGATTCCCAGTTGTCACTCCTGGCTTTGCACTCAGGAATTAATCCTGGCAGGCTCAAAGGATCATATAGAATGCTGGGTATCGAACACCCAAGTTGGCCGTGTGCAAGACAAACATACTGCCTACTGTACTATGGCTCTGGTCCCTAGAAATCTATTTTTAACAGGGTATGAAAGAGTAAGAATGGACTAAGATACACTTAATTTAAAAAAATTTAACTGAGTATTTTGCCAACAACCAGACAAATATGAAATGCAAATTTGAGAAACAAGACCATTTCTATTCTAGAACATGCACAGGCACCCTGCTATATACTCTTTTGGTCAACTAACAGATTTGTTTATTAAGTAGGAAAAATTACAAGATAAGATGATATATCAAACCATATGCTTGCAACCAGGAGATCTCAGCAGAGCAAAGTGCAATCCCTGGATATGAAACATACAATTTGAACAATGCAAAAACAAATTTACACACCTGGTCATGACAGAGGAGATCCAGGGCATGTTTCAAAGTGTGTGGGCATGTTTCAAAGAGTGAACTATCGGGATGTAAATCATACTTACTACAAATACATGCCCTGCATGTATGAGTCCTGGGTTTAAACCCCAGCACCACGTAAAAGAGCAGATATTTTTGTATGGTTTCATCAGGTAAAATGAGAACAAAAGAACCCATTACTGAGGCCAGAGTGATATTGCAGCAGGCAGGGGTATGCCTGGCACATGGCTGACCCAGGTTTGATCCTTGGCACCATATCCTTGGGGGATATGCGCCCCCAATCCCCTCCAGGAGTGCAGAGCCATGGGTAAATGCTAGCACCACCAGGTGGGGAAAAAAAAAAATTTAGTTCTACTTCTGACATTTTATAACACAAAAATGAATAGGTACTGAGACATATGTAAATTTATGATGGCATGTGTCGGATCCTGGTCTGATCCCTGGAACTGCACATGGATCCTAGAGCACCACCAAGGGTGATTCCTGAGCACTGCTTGGTGTGTGTGTGTGTGTGACCGAAAGATTTGAAAATAACAATATAACACACGTACAGTATGGTATATATCAGCGAGAATTTACCTGTTTTGTTGACTTTTTTGTGCCATTAAAAATCTTCCAAGCTAGTCCATTGCCACCACTGGCAATGTGTCGACCAACATCAAATTCTCTAGTGACAGGATTTCCCATTACAGCACTGGTGACATCAGCTGTTACTTTCGTAACAGTACTCTTCAACTTATTAAGCATGGACTCCATGGCTGCAAAACTGGGTAGTTACAGATACCTAGAAACACAGGAGATAGGAGAATGCTCATCATTGCTTTTATTTAAGCACTAAACATTCATTAATCTGAAAAGCTTATGTAAATAAATCCCAATGAAAAAAATCCTACATGGATGAAAATGACAACTTGGCTTTATCTTCAGAAAACTCAATATACTTGGGCGTAAACGTTTTAACATCAATTGCCACAGACTAATAAAAGATCTATTCACACCTGACACTGATGTAACATTGCTCAGCTACATAATGAACCACTGAAGATAAAGTGGTAGAGAAGGTCTGAATCTTTCTTCACACTTAAAGACAACATGTAAACCTGAAAGGAAATAATGCCGTGCTAAGCAATAGGTTTAAGTTTGGGGGTGGGGTGTTGGACCACTCCCGGCAATGCTCAGGGGTTACTCCTGGCTCTATACTCAGGAATTACTCCTGGCAGGTTCAGGGGACCACAGGGGATGCCGGGGATTGAACCTGGGTCATCTGTGTGCAAGGCAAACACCCAAACCACTTTACTATCTCTCCAGTCCTGCAATAAGTTTAAATTTTATAAATCACTATTAAAATAACTGCTGAACCATGAAATCAGTTGAGAACAATTCCTAAAACAAAGTGAAGCCACCCCTTTGATAGCAAAAGGAAGCAAAATGTGCAAATCAGCAAGTCATAAAAAAAAATATTTCTTTTTAGAGTCTTCCAGACCAGCAAGCCTGGTTTGATGCCTGGCACTGCATTATGTTCCTCCAAGTACTGCCAAGCGTGATTCCTGAACAGAGCCAGAACTAAGCCAGGTACAATAGGTGTGGCCCCAAGACCCAAAATTTACACATCTGGGTGCAAGGACACGGCTCAGTGGTAGAACACATGCCTGGTAAATGATTGCCTGAGTTTGCCCATAGGCAGTACTGTACATCACCAAGTATAATCCCCAGAATAGCCATGAGCAACCCACTATCTCATAAAAAATGTGTCTGACTCACTGACACTGCAAGGACAACAAATTTACATCTGGCCATGAAGAAGAAACAATGACTGAAAGTACCTACTCATCTTGAACAAATAAAGACTAAATGTATGGGGTATTTTCAGAAAATGAACAGGCAGTGATCCCAGTAATAAAACCACTAACGAGGTGAGTCCTAGAACTGCTCCAGTTTAGGGGCACACTGCAAAAACACAGAGCAGAGAGCAGAATTCAAAGGAGAAGCCTTGCTGAGGAGAGAAACTGCAATTCAGAGATCCTGAAGTGACGGAGTATTCTGGAGCAGATTCAAAAAGGGGAACACAGGGAAAGAACTCAAGAGTCTGAGTGCATACAGAGGGCCCAGGGTCAATTCCTGGCATCATATGGTTTTTGAGCTCTGCTGTGGAGCAACCCCTGACCCCACTGTGCGGTAGAACTTTCAAAGAAAAAAGAGAGGGAGCTGGAGTAATAGTGCAGCAGGTAGAGTATTGCCTTGCACACAGCCGACCTGGGTTCAATCTCAGCATCCCATATGGTCCCCCGAGCACCGCCCAGAGTAATTCCTGAGTGCAGAGCCACAAATAACCTGAGTATCACTGGGTATAACCCAAAAACAGAAAGAAGAGAAAGAAGAAAATAAAGGAAAAGAGAAAAAAAGAGAAGAGCTAGGGATATGGTTCTGTGTCTGAACACCTGTCTTGAGTGTGGGGGGCTCTGGGTTAGATTCCTGACACAGCACACTCCACCAAGTACTCTGCCTGGATTACAAGCTTCATCACCAGTTTGCACAGAAAGGACGAGGTGGAAGGCAAGGGGAGGGGACAGAGGTGGAGGAGGAGAGGAGATGGAGGTGGAGTAGACGGAGGAGGAGAAGAAGGGGGGAGGAAGAACAAGAGGAGGAGAAGGAGGAGGAGGAAGAAGAGGAGGAGGAGGAGGAGAATGAAGAAAAAGAAGGAAGAAAAAAGAGAAGGAGGAAGAAGGAAAAGAAAAAGAAGGAAGAAAAAGAGGAGGAGGAAGAAGAGGTGGAAGAGTAGAGGAGGAGGAAGAAGGGGAAGGAGGGGGAGGAGGGGGAGGAGCAGCACTTGCTGCTGTGCTGAAAAGGAGCTGCCACCATTGGTACAGGGGTTCCCCCCTCATGCTGTCACGCAGACTATGACACTCTACCAGGTGGGCAAAGTCCAGAGAGCCGACAGCTGAGAGTCCCAGAGTTCACAGGGTTTCACTTACTCTCTCACCAGTTAGAGTAGGAAATCCTCACTGATCACTAAAGGCATTCATTAGAAATTCGGGTCCTCCATGTTTTTGGAGTAAAAAAACGACTCTTAAATCTGCCCAAACAAACCTAAAGCTTCTAACTAATTGTATATTATCTACTTACCAAAACTCACGAAAGGAAAACTTAAATAAAATGAATACTGGGCCAGGACACAGGGAAAGGCATTTGCCTTGCACACAGCTAACCCAGGTTCCATCCCCTGCATCTCATATGGCCCCCCAAGCACATCCAGGAGTAATCCCTGAGTGCACAGCCAGGAGGAACCCCTAGTACTGCTAGGTATCGCACAAAAACCAAAAAGGAAAAAAATATCGACTAAACATATAATACAACATTTAGCATGCAATCAATTACCAGATTGGACAAGAAAATGTGAATAGAATGATGACCAAATATCAAGCTCTATGAAGACTCTAAAGTGAGACTAAAGAATTAGTAAAAATAGTTTTTTAAGTTATCACATGTGTGAGTATAAAGGCAGGAATTGATGGCTGGAGAGAATACAGCAGGTAGGGCATTTGCCTTGCATGTGGCTGAACTGGGTTTGATGCCCGCCATCCCATATTGTCCCCTGAGCCCCTCCAGGAGTGATCCCTGAGTGCAGAGCCAGGAGTAACCCCTGAGCACTGCTGGGTGTGAACAAAATACTAAACCAAAAATATACATGTTGCCCTCAGTCTGCCTGTTTTATATGGCCTGCAAATGTTACAAATAAACCAATGTCACCCCCAAGTTAAAGGGAAGCATAAACAAATGAAAGAAAACAGTATTTAAAATGTGGTGGAGAGATAACACCCCTTTTGTGTCGTGCAGAGACACAGCATGCTGGAACATAAATGTTAATACTAGTCTAAATCGTGATACCACAAGTTTAAAAAATGAAAATTCTAGACAGGAAAAAGTAAAATCTAAGAAAAATTGAAGATTTTCAGGAGCCAGAGTGATAGTACAGAAGAGGGTAGGGCATTTGCCTTGCACATGAATGACCCAGCATTCCATATGGTACCTCCACACAGAGTCAGGAGTAATTCCTGAGTGCAGAGCCAGGAGGAACCCCAGAGCATGGCCGGGTACAACCAAAAAAAAAAAAGAAAAAACAAATTCAGAGAATTTCAGTAACAGCATAGATAGTGGACATAGGAAGGGGTATTGAAGCCTTAAGATACTTGTGTTATAATGCCCCAAAAGGGGGGGGGAAGGGGAAAGAGAGAAAGAAAGAGAGAGAGAGAGAGAGAGAGACAGACAGACAGAGACAGAGACAGAGAGAAGAAAAGTGCCTGCTATAAAGACAGGCAGGGGTGGGGGTGGGGAGTGATGGGAGGTAACCTGGGGACACTGGTACTGGGAAATGTACACTGGTAGCAGGATGGGTGTTGGAATTCTGTATGACTGAAATCCATGAAGAGCTTTGTAAGGGTTTATCACAGTGATTCAATAAAAATGTTATTTTTTTAAAGAAATGTGTGTTAAAAGCTGGGGCAAGGCCAGGGAGTACAGAAGTCTCTCTGGCCTTCTTTGGCCTTGCACTCAGCCAACCCCTGCGGACTCCCCACCACTGCACATCGTCCCCCGAGCATATAGCCAGGAGTGAGTCTAGCACCAATGGCCAAACAATAATCCCCCACTCCCCAAAAAAGGAACTTAGTGGAGATGATTAAACTCACAGTGATCTAACACAAATAATCACAAGTCTAACGTATATAATGCCCTATCCCGAAAAGAAAAAGAGAATAGAGAAATCAAATATGAAATATAATGTCTAAAATATTTTCCAAATTCACTGAACATTCTCCAAAGCCTCAGAGAGGACAGAGGGACAGCAACAGACTGCAGCACATACGGTGCAGCAAACACACTTGGGTCCGAGCACGGCGCAGTTCCTACCACTGCCGGGGGCGAATCCCTCCCCTGCCAGTCACCGAGCACAGAGCCAGGAGTAGTTCTCAAGCAAAACAAAGTTAGGCCCGGTAATAAATCAACAACAAAAAGGACCAGGGAACTAAAAGAACCACAAGCAAGATAAACGCAAAGAAAAGCTAGATGTCAGGCTGGAGAGATAGAACCATGGGTAGAAAGAGCTTGTCTTGCACGCGTTCTACCCAGATTCAATCCCTGCCATCCATATGGTCCCCCAATACCACCAAGAGTAATTTCTGGGTCTTCAAAGATTCAGGATAGACCCTGAGGCATTGCCAGCTGAGGCCCAAAAAACCAAACCAAAATAAAACAAACAACTTCGATGCAATATCAAATGCAAATCAGCGATTAAGAGAAAAGTCAAAATCACAAAGAGGAAAGTTATAGTAATGCAATATACATATTGCAATATAAAGATATCTTTCAGTATCTGTATTGCAAACTATAACGTCCAAAAGGGGGGGAAAGGAGAGAGGGAGGAGAAAAGTGCCTGCTACAGAAGGAGGGGGGTTGGGTGGGAGGGGACACTGGTGAAGAGATAGGTGCTGGAACGTTATGCAACTGATACCCAATCATGAACAACCTTTGTAACTGTGTACCTCATTTGATTCATTTAAAAAAAAAAAAAAAAACAACTTTTTTAAAAAAGAGGCAATATATAAACAAAGCAGTGGTTCCCAAATTTACCTGGCTTACTGCCCCCCTTTCAGGGGTGAAAAAATATCACTCGGTACCTACTTACTACTCCCCTGGGTCATTTCAGTGCCCCCTGTACTACTCACTTTGAAAAACAGTGATATAGTAATATAGTAAAGATAATAATTTCACTCAGGATTCTGGCCTGATAAGTCCAATAAGGAGTTCCAGGTCTCCCACCCCCTAGGCCTTTGTGGAACAGGAAGAGGATTCCTTTCCCTTCCAGCTGGGTGCTGGTCGCCTCCAGGCCCGCCCTCCACTCAGCAGGCCCACGGCCACATCTGCATACTCATCACAACTCACACTGTACATACTTGGCCCTCCTGTCACTGGTGAAGACAGGCCAGAAAGGAAAAGAGCAACACCAGCCCAATCCCTCAGAGACTTCCGGGGTGGGGGTTAACAACAAAGATTCACCCTCAGAGCAGAATAATAGTAGAGTGAGTAGGGCGCTGGCCTTGCACGCATCCCATATGGTTCCCCAACACCTTCAGAGTGATTCCTGAGGGCAGAAGCAGGATTTAGTCCAGAGCACTGCTGGGTGTGAACCAAAAACAAAAAGGGGGTGGAGAGCAAGCAGGAGATCAGGTGAAGCAGACACACAGTGAAGACGCATAAAAAGAAGTCCAGCAAGCTCAGAACGTTGCAGATGGCCTTACTGTTGGGGAGCTCCCCTAGCCCCCCAAGAGAAAGACAGCTGATCACTTAAAAATAATAAAAATGGATCGTTTTTATAACATTATGTTAGTAAAACGATAAACAGAACTGCAGCAAGGAAATAAGATATGCTTTTGAAAGATCCTGACGTTGCATGTGTGGTAGTAGAACATCACATGAAGGTAGAGTAGAGCAAGTTAAAGGATGTAGTGTAAACCTTAGTGTAACAATCAAAATAATAAAAAGGTATAGTTACAAAGCCAAGGGTGTGGGTCTGGGCACAGGTTGTTGGTAGAGCCTACCGAGTTGGTAGAGAGTCTGGGGATAGCTTGCTGGACCGAGTTAAATCCCTGGCACCATCCTACGCGGTGAGTGCAATCCTACCGGCGCTGACATTTTGGATCCCCAGCACCTTAACAAAATGCATGCTCTCTGGTACATCTCAAGCAGTTATGTGAACACTGCAAGTAAAGCATGCAATTCCCACCAAGTATGGCAACTAAGAGCGCAAGAACCACAACCAAATATGCTGTTGTGGAAGCAAAACAGGAACAGCAATAACACAATGAGCAGAAAAGGAAAAGAAAAAAAGCCAACTGTAAAAACAAATGGAATCCTCAGGGAACCAAATAAAAAGGTAAGAAAAATAAAAATGTACTAAGAACAAATGTGACAAGTAGTAAGCTAGTAGATTTAAATCCAATCATGTAGATAATTACATTAAATGACATACATGCTTCCATCCTGAGCACAATAAATAACAAAAAGTAGAGTGTCAAACTAGATGAAAAAAAAAGATAATACATGGCAGAGAGATAAGCCAAGGGACTGAGTACAAACTTTACATGTGGGAGGCCAAGGTTCAATACCTGGCACTACATGCTCCCCTGAGCACGGAGCAGAGAGTAACTGCTGAGCACAACCAGGATGGCCCCCAAACAAAAAACAAGCATGAAAAGAAAAAAAGAAGAGGCCAAAGAGATAGTACAATAGGTAGGGCACTTAGTTTGCATGGTGCAGGCCCAAGTCACACGAAGCTGGCCCAAGCTCAATCCCAGCACCTCATGAGGTCCCCACATCTGCCAGGTGTGACCCATAAGCAAAGAACCAGGACTAAGCCCAGGGAGGAAGGAGGGAGGCAAATTTCTGCTGCTTACAAGAGAGACGCACTTTAAACCTGCTTATCCTTTCACAAGGCTTTTTCCAAAGGCAAAGTTATAAATGACAACTCTCTATTCCTCTAAACTATTTCCCCTTGAACACTATTTATAGAATTCAGTTTAAATCACTTTCCCCTCATATAGCTCAATTCAAATAATACTGGAGCAGCTTCAGCAAGATCTCAAGGTTTTATCTAGTATCTGGCTCAGCCATCACTTGACTTTGTAGAAACAATAGGTGAATGTGCTGCAGTACAGAAAGTGGGTTAAGTTTTACAGCATTTGAAGACAGGTAAATTGTGGAGAGCCTCCATGGGACCGTGCTTCGTGAACACCTGTTTCTTGTTGGTTGCACTGTGCTTCGTGAACACCTGATGGGGAATCAGGATGTCTTGTCACGCTCACAAGTTGTGGCTAGTTTATCAGCTGCAGATACTTGAGGGCAAACAAGCAGGGAGAGGTATATAAGGGGGGAAGCTGCCTAGCTAGTCGGTTCCTCCTCGTTCGTCCCTCTCTCCTCCTCCTCGTTTCCCCTCGTTCCCGTTTCTCCCCCCTTCAATGGAAAGTTCCTGAATCGCAGCAAGAAGGATCTCCGAGTTGCGTGTTTCTTCGCTGGTCGAAGCAGCGCACGACAGTAAATGAAAGAAATCAGCAATTCTTTCAGTTCTACCTACTCACAAGTGAAATTCTATTTATACCAAAACAAACAAAAACTTCCTGTGTTTTCAATACAAGTACAAAATAAAAGGCCTTTACTTTCAAAGAATAGGGGTTGGCGAGGTAGCTGCACAGTCTGAAAGGTATGCTCTGCATGCAAAAACTTGGGTTTCATTCCCAGGATGGTCCTCTGAGCACCGGTGGCAGAAAATGAACTGGGAAAAGCACTAAACTGGGAAAATCCTCTAGGCACTATGTTGTGTGGCAAAAAAAAAAGAAGAAGAAAGAAAGAAAAGAAAAAGAAAAGGAAGGGAAAAAAACTTCTAAGAGAAAAATCTCAAATGATGAAGTCAGGGCTCAGAGAGCTAGAACAAGGGTTAAGGTACTTGACTTGTCTTGCATATAGAGTTGATCCCAGTTCAGTCCCTGACACTGCATGGTCCCCCTAGTATCTACCAGAAGTGACCCGAAAGCACCACCAGATATGAGACACACCCACCCATCCTCATATTAAAAAAAAAAATTAAAAAGTGAACACAGGTGCCAGATAGATACTATAGCTTTGCATGCTGCTGAATCCAGTTTTCTCACCAACACTATATCATCACTGAGATCACAGCTTGAGAGCTCTCCCCGCAAAAAAAAAAAAAAAAAAGTAGTTAGCTTTTTTTTTTTCAATGTGAATTAAAAGGTTACGGTAGTGTGACAATAAGATTACTGTTAATTGTTAGGGTCAAGGCATTAAGACTTTCAGCAAACACACTACACTGACTACAAAGAATACACAAAATAAGTACAGATGAACTCAAAAAGTTTGTCCTGTGACTTTCTATTTAAATGCCTGGAAATTAAAAAATATCTAAGGCTGGAGTGACATTACTGCAGGTAAGGTGCTTGCCTTGCATGAAACCAACCTGGCACCCCACACAGTCCCCAAGTCTGCCAGGAGTGATCCCTGAATGCAGAGCCAGGAGTAAGCCTTGAGCACAGTTGGTGTGGCCCCAAAACCAAACAACAAATAAGTATCATTTATATGGTCATTTGTATACTCAAATATATCATTAAATTTTGTAAACTGAAATACGAATTGTATTAAAGTCACAAAAGCTTTGGTAAAATATTTCATAAGATTTGTGGATAGGGGCCAAGGAGATTACTCACATGCTTTATACTTAGAAATATAAATATAAATGTAAGTATAAAACATGTTTTACATTCTGCTATGGTCTCAAGCACTGCCAGGAGTGCCCCAACCAGAAGTTGTCCCTTAGCACTACTAGGTGTGGCCCAAAAACAAATACAGGAAATAAAAAAGATTTAGGGAAATAAATTGGACCTACATTTCTATACGCAGTGTGTATCATATGCACATAAAGATGATCCTGATATATTTTTGAAGTATGTTATTTCTTTGGACTGGAGCAATAGCACAGCGGGTAGGGCGTTTGCCTTGCATGCGGCCGACCCGGGTTCGATTCCTCTGTCCCTCTCGGAGAGCCCGGCAAGCTACTGAGAGTATCTCGCCCACATGGCAGAGCCTGGCAAGCTACCCGTGACGTATTCGATATGCCAAAAACAATAACAAGTCTCACAATGGAGATGTTACTGGTGCCCGCTCGAGCAAATCGATGAGCAACGGGATGACAGTGATACAGTGATAGTTATTTCTTTGTTTTAGGGCCATACCTGGCTGTGCTCAAGGTTTACTCCTATCTCTGCACTCAAGTATCTCTCCTGGGGACTCAGGGGACCATATAAGGTGCCGGGGGTCAAACTGGGTTGGCCATCGGCAAAGCAAGTGCCCTACCCACTGTACTATCTCTCCACCCCACATGTTGGTTTCTGTGGGAGTACACAGGGATTACCAGAATTTTTTTAAGTGGTTAACTGCATTCTTTAACCCATATAGAAATTATGTTTAAGCTTATTTATAATAAGTTTAGTATCGTAATTGTTCTCTTTACAAGACACACAGTATCTACCTTATGATCACTTGAGCTGCAACAGATGACTTACAGAAGGCAAATCTTATTTAGGAAATAAAGAAAAGTACAGAAATTTAGCAATGCACAATGCAGCATCCATTCAACAAATTATTAGGTATTACTAGGTGAAAAGCCCCATGGGAGGTGCAATAGGAAAAACAAGAAATAAAACATTATGTTTTTTTCACTGTTTATGGACTAAGACACTTCATGTTTACAGACTTCGACACTGTGCAGTAGGATTTAAAAAGCTTAAAAAGCAACATGAGGGATTATAAGGCAGCATATGCGTAAATGTCAAATTAGTAATTTGAACAATAAGGAAGATCTTAGGAGAGAATACATCAATAACAGCTCATATGTTTAGAGTAATTTTTACTACAGAAAATCAGATTCTTGAAACTATCGTAGCTCTTTTCTTAAGTTGTAGGATGATGATAATTTTTAACCATTCAGTTCTTCTAGCTGGAGAAAGAATAACTGCATAGAAAATTAGAGCAAATGTCACTGAGGACATTTCCTTCGGTCTATAATTCTTCCTTAATTTAAAAACAAAATCTGAAATAGTTTAGTACAGTGTATGAAAATTGAAACTCAAAGTACTGAACTATGTCTAGGACAAAAGCTTTCAAACTCTGAACATAAAGTAACATACTCTACATGACTGGATAATTTGTTAAGCCACACAGATGCCTATGTCCTATCTCTAACCTTTAGAATCAGAATCTATAAAAGAATGGGGAAGAGAGGCAGTAGATATTTGCATTTTAAGTAAGATCCCAAAGTGATTCTGATGCAAAGTATGGGAATTAGTTTGTATAATTAAATTCATAACCTTCAGCAACCAAGAAACCTGGTTCAACTCTCAATTCTAATTATTATCACAGTGACCACTGAGTACTTACCAAGCACTCTTTATCTTTTAAAATGAGAAAATGCCACCCATACATCAAGTGACTGTGAGAATTAACGATGACAATACATGTAAAATACTCAGTACAATTCCAGTCACATTTAGAAGGCATTCAATGAGTTTAATCATTTAACATTTTTTTTTTTCTTTTTGGGTCACACCTGATGATGCACAGGGGTCACTCCTGGCTCTGCACTCAGGAATCACCCCTGGCGGTGCAAGGCAAATGGCCTACCCACTGTGCTATCGCTCATTCAACATTTATTAAGTAGTCACTCTCAGGAGGTGAAGAACAACTAAACTTCAAGGAAGCACTGCAAGTTCAGGCTATATGCCTGAAGCAGAAGAGAAATCATGGAGTAATGAGAAGAAAGGAAAGCCAGAAAGCACTGTGGAAAAAGGGTTGAAAAGTCAATCAAGGGAGCCAATAGGTTGTTGAGGATTTTAAAGACAATGAAAGCCACTTTCAAAGAGTCAGATGTGGGAAGAAAACTATAGAGAGTGTCACAGTAAATGCAGTAGCCCATAATTAGGTGAGGGAGGTAGTCCCAGTGATGATGGCTGGAATTAGAAAATGAGGAACTGACAGACATAATATTCAAGAGGCAAAATGAACATCACATGGAGAGAGAGCAAGTTATCAAACTGCAGAAAGGAACAAACAATGATGCTAGTAGTTCACTTCAGTCAAACAAAAGACCTATTTCTTCATGGTGGGTAAAACAGGAGTTTCAAACAGAAGAGGGTATATAGCTATTTGCAACTACAAGGCAGATCTGTATAGAAATATTTCATTGAATGGAAGTATAATGAGCCTGTATTTAGGAATGTCAGATAAAGGGTAGGATTCTGAAGAATAGGATAGAGAGCAGAGAATAAGGAGACTCTGAAGAAGAAAGAGAAATAGAATCCTAAAGAACAGGATTCTTGAGTGAAGTGGATCTGACAGAAAGCCCTTCCCCTGGGTTCCTTTCTTTCAGACAATTTCCCCTAAAGCCTGTTTGACAATGACAAGTGTAATATGGTTTCAAGAACTTTGATACTCAGCTGATCATTTTATAACTTTAAAAAATATTTAAAGAGTAAGACTTTTTAAAAATAATAATTAAAAAAAAAAGCTTACAAAGTCCAAAATGAAGCTTCAAGCCATTCCCTTAAACATGACACACTTAGGGGCATTTCAGTTCTGCTCTATACGTTTTCCAGAACGAAGTCAAACTACTTTTAAAAAATCCCCTCTTACAGAATCCTTACAGAATACCTGAATCTGATCTGCAAAATGAAAACAAAAAAATTAAAAATTTTTAAAAGCAACTAGTTTTTGTCTACGGTTTGAAGCCACTACAGCCAGAAGCGTCTCTAAAAAGGGTTTTGTGCCGGGTCTGACTTGACAACGTGGATTTCCCGGATCACTGATCACGGCTGAGTCTGTCTTCAGCCAGATCCCAGAAGTTTTTGCAAGCTCCTCGGTCCACACCTTCCTCCGCCCTGTCTCAGGCAGCTTCGGAAGCACGAGGGAGCAGAGAGAGCAGAGCAGAAGCCACCCCCGAGGGGGCTGCCGGGGCTCCACCGGAACCCCTGCCCCACCCACCCAGCCACCCACCCACCCACCCAGCCGGCGCACAATAACCTTCGGGCGGGCGCCCGGCCGAGCTGTCAAGCCGAGCCGTCGGGGCTCGCAACTTCGGGGAGCGGCCTCGCCCGCCCAGGGGAGCGGTGTCCACTTTCCCCCAAAGGGAACCCCGATGTCCAGCCCGGAGACACCCGAGCTGCCCGGTCCGAGCGGGCGACCCTCCCTCCCGCGGGCCCGAGTCGCTCCCTCGGCCTTTTTACCCAAGGCCGCTCCCGGCGACTCCCGGGGGGTGGTGGGGGGCTCCCGGAGCCGCTTGGCCGAGACGCGCGGGCCCGACGGCCGCGCCCACTGCCCACCACCGGGCGGGCCCGCAGCCCCGTCACCAGGCAACAGCCGCCAGCGCCCCGCGGCCCGGGAGGCCCGGTCGGCGCGCGGGTCCGCTCCCCGCATCCCCTCGGCGGGAGGTGGTGCGGGAGGAGGGGGGTAGAGGGAGGTCCCCCAGCCCCGAGCGCGGCCGCGGGGGAACCGGGGAAGGACGGAGTCGCTCGGAGCCCCGGCGCCCCGCACTCACCTCTTCTTCCCCCTCCTCGTTCCTCCCGGGAGGGGCGGTGCAGACGTGCGTTTACCCCGCCCCCCCCAACACGCCACACACACACACCCCAAACACGTCCAGTCGGCTCAGCCGCAGCGCCGGGTCTCTCCCGCCGCCTTTAGTCCCATGAGCCCCCCGCGAGCGCAGGGCCTCGGAGGCTGGAGCCGGAGGGAAGGGGGAGGGGAGGGGAGGGGCCGGGGAGGAAGAGCCCGGGAGAGGAACGACCGAGCGCCCGGCCGACCCGGGCCTGACGTCACTTCCGGCGGGCTCGGAAGGGGCGGGGCCCCGGGGGCCGGGGCGGGGCCAGCGCGCGGGGGGTCCATGGCGGTTCTTTTGACTCGGCGCTTCCGGGCCCCGGGCAGCCCGAGCGAGCCCGGCGGGCGCGGCAGGGGGCGTACGGCGAGCCCGAGCGGGGGCTTCTGCCGCAAGAGAAAGCCAGGTAACCGCCCTGCCAGATCGCAGACGGAGCGAGTGTGTGTACTGCAGGCGATCCCTTGCCGGGGCCATTCCCCTCCCCGCTCCTCCCCTACCCCGCGCGGCCCCCGAGGGGTCCAGCCCCGCCCGGCCTCCGGCTGGAGGATGCACCCGAATCCCGGGCGCACCTTGCTCAGGGGCCGGTTCGGATTCGGGTTCCGGAGCCGGGCCTGGGATTCTGCAGGCCTCCTGAGTTCCCAGTTGCCACGCATAAAGGGATTTAAAGGACTTGGGGTCTATTTCCTTACTGACCTATGTCAATTTCCTTACTGACCTATCTCTTTAATCTATGTAGCAGATTAGCTTTTTTCCTGGAGGGTATATGATTTTTTTTCCTTTTCTTGGCCACCCCTGTTCAGCTCACGGTTTACTCCTGGCTCTGTGCTCAAGGGTCACTTCTGGCAGGCTCCAGGGGACCACATGCAGTGCCCAGGATCAAACTGTGGGACACACGCACAGCAAGCGCTTGCCCTTCCCCTTGGGCTATCTTGCCAGCTCCTATTTAGTGTTTTGATTTTATGAAGGTTAAAGAGTCCAGTGGGATGGGTACGTGATATACTTTTGCGGTCACTCCTCAAGCCCCTAGCCATAGTCACCTCCACTCTGATCACTGCTTCCCACTGAACCATCCCCCCCCCTTTCTACACTGCACCCACCAACACACACACACACACACACACACACACACACACACGTGGCTTTGCAGTGTCTCTGGATTATATTCCAATGGCAAATGGGCTACAAAAGGCATTTGAAGGTGATGGGTATTTGTTTCTTTGTTTCTCATTCTGTCATACTATGATTATCTTGTGAAATGGGATATTCTTTTTACAGTCACAGTCGCAAGGGAAAACTTCAGATTTTGAAACTTTAAATCTGAAGGGAATGTAGCTCAGTGGTAAAACACACTCATATAGCCTTAAATTCAACCCCTCCCTCCCCTCTCAAAAATATGTTTTTAATTAGATTCTAGGGGCCAGGTACTTGGCTCACATAAGGCGGACCCAGGTAGATCCCCAGTACCCTATATGGTTCCCTGAGCACTGTCAGAGTGATCCCTGAGCACAGCCAGGTATGGCGCCAAAACAGATAAAATTTAGATTCTAGTTTTTTATTTTTATTAGAACTAAAAATTTAATTTTAACACCCCCCCCAATCTTGGAACAATATCTTAAGCATTGTCATTTATTCCCTTGTAATTCCTTTTTTAAAAAAATTTTTTTGACAACTCAAGGGGCTGTTACTGCTGTGGTGCTGGGGGTCACTCAAGGTGTCCACTCTAGTGGACATATAGCACTGGGATTTGAACTGGGACCTCCTGCTTACCAGCATGTGCTCTGCCTAGAGAACTATGGCTCTAACCCTCTGAAAATGGTTTGGTTTTGGTTGGGGGGCCACACCAGTAGTGCTCAAGGCTTACTCCTAGTCTGCACTCAGGAATCACTCCTGGCTGGGCTGGAGGACCCAGTGGGCAGCTGGGATTGAAACCGGGTTGGCCTTGTGCAAGACAAAACATTTTCAGGGGCTGCATCAATAGTACAGCAGGTAGAAGTCCTTGTCCTGCACATGGCTGACCCTCATTGGATCCCTGGCCCCCAACACGGTCCCCCAGCCCACTAGGAGTATGGACTGGGTGTGAGGCAAAAACAAAACAAACAGAAAATTTAGTGAAGGTGCTGGGAATGAAGCTGAGGGGGAAGGCACAGTCCTCCAAAGGTAATGCCTGGTTGCACTGCTAGCACCACACACACCAAGTATTAGGAGTGGTGGGAAATGTATCGTGACTGCTCACCGCATGGGTTTCTTTCTGAGGGAGTGAAATGGTCTGGAATTAGAAAGTAATGGATGCAAAACTTGATGACTATACTAAAACCCCTCCTAATTATCCACTTTCTTTGGGGGTTGGGGGCTACACTTAGGCTCTGTGCTTAGGAGTCACTCCTGACGGTGCTCAGGGAATCATATGCATTGGCAGGGATGAAACTTCAGTTGACTGTAAAGCTTCTGTACTATCTCTCTGCCCCTTAATTGTACACTTTGAAAGGATGAGTTCTGAAGGAGGTGAGTAAAGTTTTAATTAAAAAGTTGACTATTGCAGCTAACTAAAAAACATTGTATTTTTATATTATGTATCACTGTCACTGTATCACTGTCATCCCATTGTTCATCGATTTGCTCGAGTGGGCACCAGTAACATCTCCATTATGAGACTTGTTATTACTGTTTTTGGCATACCAAATATGCCACGGATAGCTTGCCAGGCTCTGCTGTGTAGGCAATATATATATATATATATATATATACACATATGTATATATTTATACATATTGTAAATATAAGGAAAAAGTGAACATTCTTTTGCATCAACCACCATTGCAATCTTACTTCCCAAAGTTTAGTAGTTTCAAGTTTATTCTTTTAAACCTTTCATCGTATTTATTTATGTATATTTGTGCATAGACTGGTAATTTTTAAAATTTTATTTAATTAGTGAATTACCATGAGACAAAGTCACAGATTTACAGGTTTTCATGCTTACGTTTCAGTCATACAATGATCGAGTGCCAATCCCTCCACCAGTGCCCATTTTCCACCACCAATGGTCCCAGCATCCCTCCCACCCCCCCACCCTGTCCCCTTCACCCCACCCTGCCTCTGGGGCAGGGCATTCCCATTTGCTCGCTCTCTCTTTTTGGGTGTTGTGGTTTGCTACAGAGGTATTAAGTAGGCATCTTGTTCGGTCTATATAGACTGGTAATTTGTACTCAGGATGATAATATGCTATTTGTTCTGCCTGGCTTGCTGATTTTTGTTTTGTTTTGATTTGTTTATTTAATGTAATCCTTCCTCTCAACGAACCTCATTCTTCTTGGATATGTTTAATATCCTCTAGTAAGGTTTTGCCATAATTTATTTAACTATTCCCCGAGGTGATTGACATTCTAATTATTTTCTAGTTTATATAATTCCTCATAAACATTTTGTTTCCAACAGAAATAGATTACTGGTAAATTGATTCTTACATCTTACTCAGCCCTAGATGTCTTTTATGAAGTTTGCCTTTGGTTAAAAAAAGACAGAAGAAAGAAAAGATTGAGAGCCTGGTCAATCCACTGCTTTGTAACAGACTCAAATGTGTGTTCATTCCTTTTAAAAGATGTTCTGAAATACTATATTAAAAATAGCTTGTAGTTTGTCATATAACATATACTAGCAAATACCTAACTTTACTCTTTTTTTACATGTCCACAAACATGGTACAATCTTAGTCACTATGTTACAGTTGGCATAGGATGAAACAAGAAAAAACTAGAGAAAGTTGACAACAGATAAGCCTAGAACAAAGCATACAGTTGTCATTACTGAAAAACTTAACATTTTTTTCAAGTATTTGAAATTTGTGAAACATGTTTCGTTTTTATTCTTCAGGATGTTCTGGCCCTTTTCAAGCTACTCAGCTATGGAGTGGTATTATTCACTCCCTTCAGACTCAAGTGGAAATAAAAAGACGGAGGCATCACTTACGGACATACAAAGACTGTTTTATTGGTTCAGATGCTGTTGATGTAGTATTAAGTCATCTTATGCAAAATACGTGTCTAAGTAGCAGTGACATCTCTCGTCTTAAAGGAGTTCGTCTTTGCCAGGTTCTAATGAATAATAAAGTGTTTGAACCAGTAGGAACGATGCTATTCAAAAATGAAAAGAAATTGGAATTTGAAGATTCAAATACTAGCCTCTATAGGTTTCTAGGCAATAAATCATCAGGTGATTTTTGCAAAAGAAAGGATGCTGAGAACGGATTAATCAGTGAAATAAAGACTAAGGAATCTTTAAGGTTAGTGTTCACCAAGATTTATTGTATATTGTGTATAGACCCTGGCAGAATAGTTTTCACTGAGTTAAACTTGAAGGTTTTGCATTCAGGTTTGTTTGTTGTTCTGTTGTTTGCTTTACTAGATGTTAATGATCTAACCCAGGTAAGAAAAACCAAAAATTTTTAAAAACTCAAAGCAAAGAGTTTCTACTCTATCATTGCAATCACTTAAACCTTAAAGTTAGTATATATCCTTTCTCTGTACTAATGTTTACAGTAATAATTTTAGTGATGTTTATATTATCTGTTCAAATATTATGTGTCTTTTTGTTTTCTTTCTCTTTTTCTTTCTTGATTTTGGGGCCACACGGCTGTGGTCAGGGCTTACTCCTGACTCAGAGGTAACTCTTGGGAGCTGGAGGGACTGTATGGAATGCCGAGGTTTGAACCCAGGCCAACTACATGCAAGACAAGTGCCCTTCTCGCTGTACTACCTCTCCGTCCTTATCTTTTTGTTTTCTTAGGGATCCATTCATATTGACTGTGCAGGGTCCCCCAGAGCCACACCTGAGCGGTGCTCTGGGGACATTCGGTGCCAGGAGTCCCCCCACATGCAGAGCACATACTCAAACACTTGAGCAGCATCCCCAACCCCTACTTGTGTCTTTGATTATCACTTGTATCACTTGTCATCCCATTGATCTTCAATTTGCTCGAGCGGGCGCCAGTAATGCCTCCATTCGTCCCTGTCTCGTGCTCATACTGTAGCCCAATGGTATTGGGATCTTGGATTATAATATACCTGAAATTCATTTTTGCAAACTGAGCATGTGTAAAACATTATAATTAACTAGACTCATATTTGAAATTTCAGTCTTTTGTCCTACATAATAGAGAATTCACAAATTTCTTAAACAGACCAGAGGATGAAACGATTTCAAATCCCATAGCAGAAGAGATTGAGAGGATTGAAGAACTTATTCGTACGGTGGATGGGAACCTGGCCGTACCACCAGCTACCCACATTGACAAACCTGTTCTGCTGCTTTCAAGAGAAGGTAATTTCCGTTTCTAGTATATTTCTTAGAACTCTGTAAAGAGTTGACTCTTTTTAAAGGACAAGTTTTTGGGGGGTTGGGGTGTTGAACCACAGCCGTCAAGGCTCAGAGCTTACTTCTTGCTCTGTGCTCAGGAATGACTACTGGGGGGGTCTCAGGGGAAATATGGGGTGTTGGGGATTGAACCTGGGTTTACTGCCTGCAAAGAATGTGTCCTACCTGCTGCACTAGAGCTATGGCCCCTAAAACTTTTAGCAACAGTTTGAGGTTTGCTGGGAAATTGGGAAAAAATTCAGAGCTCCCTTATACCTACTGTACCTACACGCATGTAAGTCTCCCACAGTGGAACTTATATAACTGAAACATTTGTTGCAATTCACAAACCAACACTGATACATCATTATTGCCCTAAGCCTTCAGTTGACATTCAGATCGACTCAGCATTTGTTCGTTACTTGGGTTTTGACAAATGCTTGATAACATGTATCCACCATGTCTGTTGCATGCTGTGATTCCATTTACAGAATAGTTTTGCTACCCTAAAATTCCTCCCTGCACCATGAATTCATCCCTGCCTTCTTTCTTATCCCTTAAGTACTGCTGGGAGTAGCCCGAGACAACTTACAATGTTAAATGTAAAACATAGCACTTTTCTGATCATGTGATGATAATTGATGTTATCATCATGTGATCATAATTTGATTAATTGGAGGTACTTTAGTATATGCTACTAAGAAAAAAAATGCTGGCTACAGTCCTTGATGTTTGTAACTCAATATTACATAAAACAGGCATTTTATGAGTGTGTCCTTGCCCATATAAAGTCTACCCAACATCTCCTGGCCCTTTCCCCAGAACGAACTAGCTGAGGCCAGAGAGACAGTGCAGGTCAGCTGCTCGCCTTGTTTTCAGCCTACACTGGCTCTAGCCCCTGTGTCCCCCTGCGCCACACTGCAGAGTGCACTGCAACCAAAGGGGGTGTGGGATTGTAACCATCGAGTATGTGAGCACTGTAGCCAGGTGCATGTGACCCAAAGTTATTGAAACAATAGCAAACTGGAGGGTTAAAAAACCAGTTTCACAATGGTGGAAGGTTTTGTTCCCTGTGGTGGTGAAGTGAGGTAATTGTGTACACCAAAATCTAAGTGTTCACGTTATAGTAAATATGACTTGAACTTAAACATATGGCCTAAGCTATAAAAACTTTTGAAAAAAAATTTTTTTTCTTTTTGGGTCACACCCAGTGATGCACAGGGCTTACCCTGGCCTTGCACTCAGGAATTACTCCTGGTGGTGCTCAGGGAACCATATGAGATGCTGGGAATTGAATCCAGGTCGTCTGCTGCGAGGCAAACACCCTATCTGCTGTGCTATCGCTCCAGCCCCTGAAAGTAATTTTTTAAACTGGTGGAACGTTGTGAACATTTTGGTGGTGTTGCAATGACTTTGGATATCATTAGTTAAAACATTGACACTATTGTAACCAGGTTATGTTTTCTTTCATGCATTATGGATTTGGGTCTAATATTGAGGTCTTTAACCTGTTTTGAATTCACCTTTTTGTTTGGTATGACATCATAACATTCCTCCCCCACCCCTGCCCCAATGTGGCTAACCAGTTTTCCCAGTTTTATGTGTTGAAGAACTATGTTTTCCTTTCTCCACTTAATACAATACTTTGCTTTCTCCACTTAGCTCTTTTGTCATAAATTAATTATCCATACATTGCTTCAAGGCTCTCAATTCTATTTCATTGGTCTGATGTTCAGTTTCTGTTTTTATCCCAGGGCCATTGTTTTGATTACTTTGATAACTTTCTAGTATAGTTTAACTCAGAGAATGTAAAGCCTCCCATCTCCTTTTTTTTCTCAGTGTTGCTTTGGCTATTTGAAAATATTATGATTCAATACAAACTTTAGTAATATTTGTCCTTTATTAGAACAATGACTGTTGAACAATTCTTCCAATCTATGAACATAAAATATATTTTCATTTTCCTGTGTCTTGTATCTTTTAATAATTGACACTTTTTATTTTATTTATTTATTTATTTATTTTTTGCTTTTTGGGTCACACCTGGCGATGCACAGGAGTTACTCCTGGCTCTGCACTCAGGAATTACTCCTGGTGGTGCTCAGGGGACCATATGGGATGCTGAGAATCCAACCCAGGTTGGCCGCATGCAAACGCCCTACCTGCTGTGTTATCACTCCAGCCAAATAATTAATACTTTTTAGTGTGAAAGAGTTCTTTGTTAAATTGATTTCTGTGTATTTGATATTTTGTACATAGTTGTAGGAAGGTTAAGCCAGAACAGTAGTACAGCAGGTAGGGTCCTTGCATTGCATGCACACAAGACCCAGGCTTGATCCCCAGCACCATATATGCGCCCCCCCCCAAGTCCTGCGGGGAGTAAGTTTTGAGCAATGCCAGGAGTGCCCCAAAACCAAAAATGAAAGTAAAATAACTGTAGAAAGATTTTTTTTGGATTTCTTTTTCTATTCTAGTTCCTTGTTTCCTCATAGAAACAATGTTTTCCATATGAAAATAACATTTTCATATAGAAATGAAACTTATATGGGGGCTGGAGAAATAGTGCAGAGGGCGGAGCACTTACTTGCATGCAGCCAACCCATAATCCCCTTATGGTCCCCCCAGCCACCAGGAGTGACCTGTGAGCACAGAGGCAGGAGTAAGACCTGAGCATTTCTGGGTGTAGCCTGAAAACCAAACAAAAACAAATATCAGTAAACTACAATTTTTTGTTCTGTATAAAATGGCAAATAAGCGGTAATCTCATAGACTCTCAGGTGTGCCAGTAATATTAAACATTTTACATATGAAGTTAACCTGTTGTTAACTTTAAATAAATGAAGCTAGGGGTACGATTTGGCAGTAGAGGACACACTTCAACATGTAGTTCTATCCCTATCACCACACACACACACACACACAGATACAAACACAAGCAAACATAAACAGCAAGTTAATATTACTTTATTCATGCCCAGTGACGCTGGGCATGAGGGGTGGGTGGGTGACCACGCAGTCCCGGGGTGCAAACTCAAGCCGCCTGCATGCAAAATATGTGGTCTTTCCCCACTCCCCATTCCCCCAAGTTGCCTTTTATTTCCATTTACACATTTCCTAGAAGATAGTACACATGCCATGGCTGCAAATAAGGAATGCAGTTCTACACACTGCACTTAGTTGATCTAGAAGGTAATGAATTGGCGCCCCAACTTGGCACGGTGGCTGCATTTGTCTGGTACCCTTTGAAGACAGCTCTGCAAGGTCCAGTGTAGGAGCAGACACCCTCGGTGCTGTGGGAGTACTTGAGGTCCATTTTGGAGTGGTGCACTTGACTTCATTGGACCAGTTATTCTTATGAAAGCAGGAGAGTTGGATTATGAAAAATGGTGAAATCCATTTTGATATTTATAGCATAGCCTGTTTACACCTGATACTAATCCCCATCAGATTTTAAGCCCGTTCAGAGTTTCAGTCATCACATGTGTGTATATTTGCATTTTGCTTTCAGTCAGGATTCTGTAGTAGTAGGAGTCAGCAAACATTCGGTATGGAGCCAGAAAGTAGGTATTTTGTACTCTGCACCATATGATAGGAGATTTTGATGTTGTGCCACAAAAGCACCCATATGCCATAGGTAGTAGTGTTATCTGATGTAATGTTATTTAATGTTGTTTCAAAAATAGGCTACATTCTGATAGGATTTTGTTTACAAACTTAGTGGACTGCAGCTTGCTGATACTTAGCAGTGGGTGCTCATTCTCCCCATTCCATTTTGTCCTTTCCAATGTATACATTGAGGAGGAACTGGAGCAGTAGCAGAGCGGGTAGGCCGTTTGCCTTGCACGCGGCCGACCCAGGTTCGATTCCTCTGTCCCTCTCGAGAGCTCAGCAAGCTACCAAGAGTATCCCACCCGCATGGCAGAGCCTGGCAAGCTACCTGTGGCATATTCGATATGCCAAAAACAGTAACAACAAGTCTCACAATGGAGACGTTACTGGTGCCCGCATGAGCAAATCGATGAACAACGGAACAACAGTGCTACAGTACTTTTTTTTGGGGTCACACCCAGCAGTGCTCAGGGGTTACTCCTGGCAGTGTTCAGGGATTATATGGGATGCTGGAGAATGAACCCAGGTCAGCCGCGTACAAGGCAAATGCCCTACCCACTGTACTGTCACTCTGGTCCCAACTTAATACTACTTTAGAGTCAACATAACCAAAAGATCAAATCAGTATGACTTTCAAATCAGTTTTGAAAAGGAAATTGTGATTTAGAACATTCAAATTATCCTAGCATTAAATAATCTATTGCATTACCACTAAAGTAGCTTTTCTCTTGTATTATTTAAAAATGAAAGGATTTTATAATATTAATTGAATTTGTGTGTTATTTATCTTTCTGAGAGTCACATTATTTTTCTTTCTTAGCTGTGGAAGATGTTTGGAAGCAACAAACAGTATTACGCATTCTTCAACTGACTCACCTCCCATTCTTGGAAAATATTTTGGACCCTCCAGTTAAAACACAGACTCTTCAGTTAAGTAAAGAGGAAACTCTTGTTATATCAAACACCTGTCTAGACAGAGAAGTTATTCCAAACTTATGTCTTCATGAGTAAGTTTTGCATTTGTTTTGGTTTTGGTTTTGGGGCCACACTCACCAGTGCCAGGGCATAGTCCTGGTTCTGGGCTCAGGGATCACTCCTGGCGGGGCCCAGGGGACCATATGCAGTGCCAGGGAGTGAACCTGTGTCTGGTGCATGTGAGACAAGGACCTTACCTACTGTATTATCTCTCCAGACCAGAGTATGTCTTTATTTTCATTGCCATATGATCTATCACTAAAAAGTCTGTGATTTATTTTTCTCAATATTTAAGGATATAAAAACATATCTACATGTATCAGCAACACCATATCTGTTTATTCACTTATCACTGTGAATGTAAAATGTTTAACTGATCTCACAAAGTCACTGAAAACAATCTCTGAAAAAAAATTTTGTAAAACAGAATAGTTTCATTTTCTCTCTGCACCAAGCTGGGTGTTTTCCAGTTCTGTCTCTTCTCTATCATGACCCTAATTAACATGAGTTATCAGAATCCTGTGGACTCACAAATTTATCTGTCAATCACAGCCCTGTTTGCACCGGGTGACTTCCCTAATTCATAATAGGGCAAGAAAGATCCAAAGTTGTTAGTTTTCACTAGACCTAAAGCTGATGCATATAAAGAAATGTGTAAAAAAAAAAAAAAAAAAAAAAAGAACCAGTGTGTTTTACAAGCCTCTGCAGCAAGTAGACAGCAGCAAGTTCATCTTTATAAACTCCCCAACAGAAAGTAGAGGTTGTCTGCAAGAGAAAAAACACTACATTATCAATTAAACATTTTGAATCAGAAGGTAACAAATCACGCATGTTAGAGAAGACATACATTTACTTGTCAAGAGCAAAAAATGAAAATGAAAGAAAGATTGATGTGAAAGAAAGATATTTAAAGATGATCAAGACTTTAGAGTATTTGACTCAATAGCCTCATCCGAAAATATTTTAAAACTGTAGTCTCACTATAAAGTAATAACTAGAAGCCCAAGGTAGAGACAGATGAAGAGAAAACAGTGCATAGCAGTGAATGTTTTTTTGTTTTGTTTTGTTTTTCTTTTTAGGTCACACCCGGCGATGCATAGGGGTCACTCCTGGCTCATGCACTCAGGAATTACTCCTGGCGGTGCTCGGGGGACCATATGGGATGCTGGGATTCGAACCCGGGTTGGCCACGTGCAAGGCAAATGCCCTAGCTGCTGTGCTATCGCTCCAGCCCCACACAGCAGTGAATGTTAATCTGTGTTCTTAATATCTTCTCATTCCTTTCTTCTGTATTACTATTCACACACTAATTGTAAGGTAACCGTGTACAACTTTTAGGAAATATATGAAAAACTGCAAAAATGAGAGTCACATCCGAAAGGACACACTACTATGAAGAATTATAATAAATACCAGTCTGTCTCAGCAAAACCTGAATAGGGACAGTGGCAAGTGTGGGGAGGGAAGAAAGCCTTTCTGATGATATTTTGGAAGAAGGAAGACATGGAAGGATACTATTTTTTTTTACCTTAAGTGGGGTTGGAAAGTAAGAAAGAGGAAATAGTGTGTGTGGAAGGGAAGCTCTGTGTGGTGGGGAATCTTAATGGAATATTTGGCACCTTATTTTAATAGGAGCATGTGTAGGAAAAGGAAATAGAACCATTAATAGGAGGAAATGGTACAGATGAATGTCTCTGGGCAAAATCTTATTTTAAAAAATGTTTTTAAAAGAGAGAAGGACAGAGAAAGAAATAGGGCTCGAGAGGTAACTTAGATGACTGAGTGCAGGCTTTATATATGGGAGCCCTAGATTCAGTCCCTGGCACCATACAGTCCACACGGCACTGCCAGGAGTGATCCCCAAACACAGAGCCAGGGGTCATCCCTGAACACTGCTAGGAATGACCCTAAAACTATAAAAGAAGTAATTTGGCCGGAAAGAAGACTTTAATAGGCCAAATTCAGGCTTTGCATGCAAAAGCCCAGGTTCAATCCCTGTCACTATATGGTCCCCCAAGCAGTATCAGGAGTGATCCCTGAACCATGAAGCCAGGAATAGCCTCTGAGCATTAGAAGAAAATAGAGGGACTGGAGCAATAGTTTAGCAGGGAGGGCATTTGCCTTGCAGACAGCTGACCTTGGTTCAATTCCCAGCATCCCATATGGTCCCCTGAGCACTGCCAGAGTGATTCCTGAGTGCAGAACCAGGAATAACCCCTGAGCATCACCAGGTGTGACCCAAAATATAAAAAGAAAAAGAAAAGAGGGGCTGGAGAGATAGCACAGCGGGTAGGGCGTTTGCCTTGCACGCAGCTGACCCGGGTTCAAATCCCAGCATCCCATATGGTCCCCTGAGCACGGCCAAGGGTAATTCCTGAGTGCAGAGCCAGGAGTAACCCCTGTGCATCTCCAGGTGTGACCCAAAAAGCAAAAAAAAAAAAAAAAAAAAATAGAAATAAGTAATAAAAGAAGAAGCCAAATATTTTAATAAATAAGGATTTATAAAGGTATGATGATATTTGGGAAGGAAAAAATGCAAAAAACGTTCCCTCTTATTCAACCCTTCCTTCATCAAGCACGAATTTATTTAAATGACTCTATTGCAGTTTAGTCATGAGATTTGGTTCTATATATGCTATACTTTATTATTTTTGTCAAATAGTACTTTAGGTAGTTGAATGGAACTTTTAATCCCTGATTTTCATTCCAGGATTGATAATTGGCTTAATGCAGCAATTGAATGTTTGGAATATTTCCCAGATCAACTAATAGTTACAGTTAATCAACAGTTAGTACAAAGCAGAGATGAAAATACAAAATTGAACACACAGAAGAAAACACTCTTTGATGTTATAGTGAAATATTACAATCAAGAAAGAGCTTGCTTATTGACTGAGGACTATTTTGATATTCAGTCAGGGATTATCGAACTTTTAGGTAAGACATAATGTTTAAGTTTTAATTTTTTTATGGTAAGTATTCTAAATGATTTAGTTGAAGTAGAAAATTTTATGTATTATATGAGAATTACATGTTAATGTTTTTTTTCTATGGAGTTAAAAGTTTTTGAGAGTCTTTGTCTTCATTAATATAGTCTGCCATACATATTATGCTATAAATGGACTTAATATCTGACTCTAGAACTAAAGAATGTGATGTCAAGGAATGATCTAAGAAACTTTTTGATAGCATACAGGTTTAGAGAGCTAAAGAATCTGGAAATATTCATTTTTAATATATAATTTAGTGACCTTTTAGCAAAGTTAAAATTGAATGACTCCGGGACCAAAAGCAAACAAATAAAATTGAGTGACATGTCACTTGTTTAGCTATGTGTAGTGGCTATATGATTCATATTTTAAAATAATGAGGGGCTGGAGAGATAGCACAGCGGGTAGGGCGTTTGCCTTGCACGCGGCTGACCCGGGTTCAAATCCCAGCATCCCATATTGTCCCCTGAGCACGTCCAGGGGTGATTCCTGAGTGCAGAGCCAGGAGTAACCCCTGTGCATCGCCAGGTGTGACCCAAAAAGCAAAAAAAAAAAAAAAGAAATACACTATATGACTGAAATGCAAACATGAAAGTTCGTAAGTTTGTAACTGTACCTCAGGGTGATTTACTAATAAAAAAAAATTAAAAAAAAATAAATAATAAAATAAAATAAAATAATGAGCAGGGCCAGAGTCATAGTACAGCAGATAAGGCACTTACCTAGGATGTGATTGACCCAGTTTTGATCCCTGGCACCACATACGGTGCCCTGAGCCCCACCAGCAGTGATTCCTGAGTGCAAAGCCAGGAGTAAGCCCTGAGCACTACTGGGTGTGGCCCCCAAACAAACAGAGACCAGGGGCCAGAGAGCTAGTACGGCATTCAGGCACCTGCTGCACACACAGCTAACCCAGGTTCAACCCCTGGCACCGCATAAGGTCCTCTGTGCCCTGCCAGGAGTTAACTTGAAGCAACCCCAAAACAAACAAATCTGGGTCATGTTGTTGACCCTATTTTCGTTGCTGGCATCGTATATGGTCTCCTGAGCACCATCAGGAGTGATCAAGCACAGGGCTGGGAGTTTCCCCCAACCACCACCAGGTATAACCCCAGAACCTCAAATCAAATATAGCCTTTTCATTTATACTAACCATAAATTACACAGGTATGTGTTACACTATATAAAATGAAATTTCCTCCATGTTTGAAATATTTAATAATAATTTTTAAGGGTAGAAGGGATCCTTGAATCAACACATTTTAATTAATGACTAAGTATTATACTCCCCCTTTTTTTTTTTTTTTGGTGCCATATTTTGTATTCTTTGTAACCTGTGTAATAGAAAATGGAAAAAGGACAGACGCACTTGAAGCAACACAACTTTATCTAAGATTGTTGTCACCCAACATTAGAGAAGAATTACGTCGGCTACTCACTTTCATGGCCATTGCATCTGAACCTAACGCCTACAAATTACAAAAACAGGTGAAAAAATTGCAGTAACAGTTCTATAGGTTTCTGCTAGTTTTTCATTTTGAACTCCCTCGAGCTAATGCTGTCTTTCTGTTCACAGTATGATAACAAAACGGTGGTGCTGAAAACTCTCGCCAAAGCAGTTTTACAAACCAATTCATTATTAAAAGTACAGGCAGAACAATTAGTCTGGTTTCTACTGGAGTTTCACTCCGAGCTCTTCAAGGTATCGCTGACATTTTTCCTGGGTATATTTATTACTGAGCTATTTGTGTTGAGCTAAAAGGCTTATTTATTCACCTAATAAATAATTTACTGGGTTCCCATAATTGGCAAAGTTTAAAGGAATGCTTTCTTCGCAGTCCGACTAAAGAGAAGGAAACAGGGGACAGCGAGATAAAACAGAGATGGAAGTGCTTGCCTTGCATTTGGCTAATGCCTATTCAGTCCCCACACGGTTGCCTGAGCACCACTGTGAGTGACCTCCAAGTCAGGAGTAACCCCCAAGCAGCACCAGGTGTGGCCCAAAACCCACTCCCCAAAAGAGAAGAGCAAAGAAAGCAGATTTCAAGTGAAAATTTTGCAAGTATATCAATTCCTTCAACCCATTTCTTGGACATTATTATTATATGACAGAAGCTGTTCTAGGTGCTTGAAATTCACCATCAAACCAAACACAAATATCCTGGCTATTAAGGAATTTATACTGGGCTGGAGAGGTAAGGTGCATGCCTTGAATGCTGTCAACCCAGATTCAATCCCTGGTATTACATGTGATCCCCTGAACTGTGCTCGGAGTGATCTCTAAGCATAGGGCTAAGAGTATGCGCTAAACACAGCTGGGCTGTGGCCCAACATCCTCCTCCCCGCTCCCCCGCCCCCAGCACCACCACCACCAGAAAACAAACAGCTTAGATGAAAAGGGAGGACAATAGACAACTTAAAGAAAAATGTGTACAATAAATCATCAAGTCATATCATTTGATAGAAGGCAGCATATGCAATAGAAAATTAGTGGGTTAAGAGGTCTTATGAGTGCCAGGAGGTGAGTGTAAGTAGGAGCTTACATTATTTTTAAAAGTGACTGAAATTGGCATCACTGAGAGAGTGGGGATTGAGCAAAGACTCAAAGAGAGGGGTGTCAGACAAATGGCTGAGAGTGGTGGTTTAGGTAGAAAGCGGAGGCAGGAGGCAGTGGTGATGCATGCCCAAGTGCAGTGTGACTTTAGGTAGAGAGCAGAGGCTGCCGGGTGATACATGCCCCGGTTGCAAGGAAGCAGAGAGCAGTGGTCCAAGATGAGGAAGGAGAGCCCTGTAGGTCATTGGAATGACACTGCCCTTCACTTTCTTTGCATTATACATTTGTGGATTTTTCAGCGTGCTCCTTCTCTCCTACAAGAATGTAAGTTCTATGAGTTTAGAAACTTGATCTGCATGTGCATCCCCTAGAAAAGTGCCTGGAAATAGCACACAGCAGTGATATTATATATATATATGTATATATATATACATATATGTGTGTGTGTATATATATATATTCCATGAAATAACTAGATGAATTAATGGGGATGACTTTGCGATGGGAAATTGACAGGACAAAAGAAGGTAGGGTCAGAGAGGTAGTACAAGGGGTAAGATACTTGCCTTGCATCTCACTGGCCTTGATTCAATCCCCCCGTGCATCACTCAGAGGCCCCCACCCCCGCCACATAGAAGATGATGGAAAAGTAGCTTGAGGCCAGGATGATGGGACTCTGATTGAGTTTTGGTAGATAGAGAGAGTGCCCTTTGTAACTGTATTCGCCACGGGATTGTATGTTATATATCTGACATTACCTTTGGTATAACCTGAACTGGAAAAGTTCACTGAAGGGTACTTGCTCCGTGGTATTTACCTGTTTCCCAAAATATTTAAGAAAATGCTTTGTTGTGTTTTAAAACTATTTACATATGGACCATGTAATTAATATGTTTTTAGATCAGTGTTACTTAGTTACTAAGAACGTCTTAGCACTTTTTATTATTGTAGGAAGATATCAACAATAGTTGGCCAACCTACCTTCAGATCTAATACACACATGAAAATGAAAAGCAGGATTTTACAAACTCCAGGGAAAAGTATTCATACTATTGACAGTTCAAGACGCCTTCTGCCCCCTGCCTGCCACTTTCTCCCCATCAATGGTTCTCTCCCTGACTCATTGGTAAAACTATTGAAATGGTGCTTGTTTTTTGTTTGTTTGTTTGTTTGTTTGTTTCTTTGGTCTGTGTAGGATTCCTGGTTAGGGAATCAGATCAATTTTTTTAAATATTTAATGTTTTTAAATATTTCTTTCTATTAGACACCAGTGACTTTATTGGATCTGGTTAGCAAGAAACTTAAGAGGCTTCAACATGGAGAAGACCCAGATGCCGTATCAGGTATTGACTCACCCCTTTTCCCTGCTTTATCATTAAGTTGACTGTGTAGCAAAGGGAGTTGGGAAGGAGCCATGGGTGAACACAGACTCAGTGTTACGAAAGCAACTGCATTTGGGGGCTTTTTTGTTTTGTTTTGGGAGGGTGTTTGCTTGTTTTTGTTTTTAAGCTACACCCAGCGATGCTCAGAAATTAGTCCTGACTCTATACTCAGGAACTACTCCTAGCAGTGCTCAGGGGACCATATGGGATGCCAGGGATTGAACCTAGGTTAGGGTTAGGGTTAGGTTGCAAGGCAAGCACCCTATCTGCTGTACTATTGCTCCGGCCTCCACATCTGGGTATTTTTAAATATCTCCAGAGAAAATTTCTCTAGTTTTTTTTTTGAGCCCTTCGTTTGGTTTTCCTAAAAAAGGAAACTTTCTCTCATTGCTACTCCCAACTCTCACCTCCCCGTCTGCTGCTTCCACACGTGCCCTGCTCCTTGCTCCTCAGCTCTCTGACATCAGCCTCTGTTGGGTGGGGATGTAGTTCAGGGCAGAGCAGTTGCTAGCATGAAGACCTGGCTTCAGCCTCCAGTATTTTAAGAGCCAAAGCGCTCTGACTAGTGTTCTTTCTTTAGTGTCTCATTCTCTCTCCTAGGGAGACAGTTTTGTAGAGGAGGAGCCTGACCCCCCATTTCATAGCCTCCCATGTTTCTTTTGATACAATTTTGGTGGTAGTTGAACTGACGTCTTCATTTGGAATCTCTGGAAACTATAAACTATTATCACACAGATTTCCTGAGTGTCGTGAGAGAGACAAAATCGCAGAGTAGCCATAGCTGTGGTGCTGGCACCCAATTGCTTAGGTTAGACATTTAACTTCAGCTTCCTCGTCTACAAAATGGGACTCATAATAGCATATACCACAAATGGTGCTTGTTGATATTTAATGTTTATACTAATAATGAAGGGTAGTGGTGAATTAGCACAACTATATACTTTGATTATATTAAAATATTATCTATTAAGTATCACTGATGTTTATGTTGGTTGGTACTAATACTGAATCCTACTGAATGTCAGATTATTATACTATATATATATTATACTATATAGTATGTATTATACTATATAATACTGTCCAGAGTATTACATGGGTTTTGTTTTGTTTTTGCTTGGGGCCATACCCAACAGTGCTCAGGACTTACTCCTGGTTCTGTGCTCAGGGATTACTCCTGATGGTACTTGGGGAACCTTATGTAGAGCATGGGATCAAACCTGGGTAGGCCACAAGAAATCGCCTTACCTGCTGTACTGTATTTCTGGCCTCAAACATGGATTTATGACATAATTCATTTTACAAATCTGTTATATAGTCATTATTATTGTCCTATAGATAGGGGAACAATGAAGTTTCCCTTACATTACTGAAGAGTTATATAATAGACAAATTAAGAACTTATTTCCTGTAGAAAGGGTTTTTGAGGGGGCCAGAGAGATAGATAGCCAGAGAGAAAGTGATTGATTGAATGTGTGTTCAATTCCCAACATCCCATATAGTCCCCCGAGCACTTCCTGGAATAATTCATGAATGCAAAACTAGGAATAAAAATAAAACTAGGAATAAAAAAAAACTGAGTATCCATGGATGTGGCACCCCCAAACCAAAACAAATATAAGAAAGGTTTCTGAGGGCTAGGGACATAGCTCAGTGGTAGACTACTTGCCTTGCATGTATGGGTTTGGTTCCCAGCACCTTAAAATTGTATATGTATAAAAATGTATATGGCCTGCTAATTTGGGTGTTCCCCTAAACTGTGCTCCGGCGGCCCATGAGCCACTCTCAGTAATTCTAGATCAACCAAGCAGTAGTTCAACGCAAGGGTCCAAGGATGCCGTGCTGTAAGGGCCCTGAGTGCTTGTCCCAAGTCCCCTTGGTTCTGGCGGCCTCCTGGGCTGCATCCAGTGATGCTCAGGGACCATACATGGTTGGGGAGCAAACAGGAGTAAACCACATGCAAGGCAAGCACCTTTACCCCTATACTCTCCCTCCAGCCCCTAACATACTTATAATTATTCCTTGTAGGGAGGAGTTTAAAACCACACCTGGCCGTGTTCAGGAGCCATTCCTGACACTGTGAGTGACCTGTGCAGTGTGGGCCTCTGGGGCTGATGCCCAAAACTAGGGTTCTTGGGTCGTATGGAAGGACACCTCTCACATGCGGGTGTTATGGCCTGTTACGGGTCAGAAATGATGACTGTGGCCCTCCCACATCTGCCCTTTTCTCAGATTCCTTCACTTGAAGGTATTCAATATGCTAAGCACCTCTTGGGGGGAGTAACCTGTCAGGAACCCCATCAGAGTCAAGTTCAAAATTCATAGAAAGAATCTTTAAAGTACACTGCCATCCTATCTATGCCTCTGGTGAACTTTTTTTTTTAATTACCATGAGATACATAGTTACAAAGTGTTTTATGATGATTGGGTTTAAGTCAAACATTTCCCACCACCACTGTCCCCAGTTTCCCTTCCACCCTCCACTCCTAGTCTGCCTCTATAGCAGGCACCACTTTTCCTCTCTCTCCCTCTCTCTGTCTCTCTCTTTCTCTCTCTCTTTCTCTCTCTCCCTCCCTCCCTCTCCCCCTCCCGTCTGAACTTTAGATGAAGATACTTTACCTTCCATCCACACCAAAAGTCCCTTTTGAAATCCTGTAGTCCATTAAGATCAGAATTTTTACCTACCTTCACTAAAATGACCTTTACCCAAACATACCTGAAGTTATACTGCCTCTAAAAACTTAAGTGCCTATACTCAACTCTACACTCAATGTCTGTTATCCTGGAAGTGGCAACATAGTCATTGACTACAGTGGGTGCCCACAGGGCCAGAGAGACAGTACCAGGGTTAAAGTGCTTACCTTGCATGTGGCAAAACCAGTTTGATCCTGGCACCACATAGAGTCCCTGAGTACCACCAGGAGTGATCCCTGAACACAAAGCCAGAAGTAAGCCTGGGCACAGCTGGGTGTGGTCCCCAAATGCAAAACAAAAAAAAAATCCAATGGGCACCTTCCATGTGCCAAACTTCTCGCACTTTTCCTATTAAGTACTAAGTTGAAGGTGTGCAAAGCTATTATTATCTGTCCTTCTTTATTGATGCAGAAGCAGAAGCCTCAACCCCAAGGCTAGCAAGCGTCTGGGCGAGGCTCCAAACCTAGGACTGCTCTCTCCCACATACATGGCCTCTTCCTCTGTCATGCTGCTGTTAGTCTTGTCACAACCCACTGCAGCCCCAGGACACACTCTGGTGCATTATTTGCTATGTTTCTTGCCTCTTCTTTCCCATCCAGATTCAGCCCCACCTGCATATTTCTTTTTTTTCTTTTCTTTTTTTTTATTAGTGAATCACCGTGAGGTAGTTACAGACTTATAAACTTCCGTGCTTGTGTTTCAGTCATACAATGGTTGAGTACCCATCCCTCCACCAGTGCCCATTCTCCACCACCAATGGTCCCAGCATCCCTCCCACCACCCCCACCCTATCCCCCCCCCACCCCACCTCTGTGGCAGGGCATTCCCTTTTTTCTCTCTCTCCTTTGGGGTGTTGTGGTTTGCAATACAGGTATTATGTGGCCATCATTTTCCGTCTGTAAAGTACTTTCAACCCGCATCTCCCATCCTGAGCGGGCCCTCCTAGCACCCTTTACTTGGTGGTCCCTTTTCTATCTGAGCTGTCTTTGCCCCCAGCATGCGAGGGCGGCTTCTAAGCTGTGGAGTAATCCTCCTGGTACTTATCTCTACTGTTCTCCCACCTGCACATTTCTTCCTAATGCTCTCTCCATTCTCTTGCGCACCTTTTCTTCCTCAACAAGGGACAAAGAGAAAGCCCAGCTGTTTATCAGTGCTCAGAGCCATCCTTCCCCCTTAGCAGTCAAATAAGTGCTGAGGAAAATCATGCCAGTCTGAGTTCGCCTCACTAAAATAGATGATTGGTGACTGGAGAGATACTTCAGCAGGCAGTGCACGTGCCTTGCAGGTGGCTGACCCACGTTTGATTCCCGGAATCCCATATGGTGCTCAGTCCCAGCAGGAATGATCCCTGATTCCAGACGAAGGAGTAAACTCTGAGCAGCTCTGGGTGTGCTCTCCCCCCCCACCCCGCCCCACCCCCCTGCACACACAAAAAATTAAAATTAAATGTATAATCTGCTTTATCTGGGTGTTTAGCACTGCTCATCAGTCATTTTCCTATCCTCTCACTATTCCCCATCCCTGATTATTTCAGTCTCTTCCCTTCTTGAATCGTTCATTGGATGATCTTCCTGGAACTTCTCACACAATATGGTCTGCTTTAACAAGGACAGTGATTCCTTACTGACTCTCCTCAACTCCTTACCTTGGGCCTACGCCTATATTCATATGTCACACGTGTTGTCACCTTCACTCCAAGATCTTGACTCCTGTTCCAGACGAACTCTTAGTCCTGTACTCCTGAACATCATTCCCTCCTGTCCCCCAGGCCTGCTGTTAGTCATCTTTTCCCTCATGTCCCTTTCTCTGGTGCCATCTGTTCAGCAGATCAGTATGCTGGCATCTGAAGCTCAACCTGCCTCCCGGTTACTAGGGTTAGTTCTTGGTTTCCTTATGACATGTGACTCCCATATGGCGCATAAAATGCATATGAAATAAATGTATCTGCTTTTTTCCTGTTAATCCATCTTTGTCAGTTTACTTTTCAGACTCAAAGAGGACTAAGAAAACCTTTTTTCCTCTCTTCTACGTCTCACATTTCACTTAAATGTCATGTCATTTCAATCCCTTATTTTTTCTCTTGAAACTAGGGTAGTAGTTCCTGGTTCCTCTTCATGGAGTTATTTTGGAGAGCAAGTAAAATAATGCCTGTAAAATAAGATAGTATATATTTTGTTAAAGTTCTTCTTTAACTTCTGTGAGGCTAGAGCAATAGAACAGTGGGTAGGGCCTTTGCCTTGCACACAGCTGACCCGGCTTCAATCCCCAGCATCCCGTATGATCCCCGGAGCACTGCTAGGAGTAATTTCTTAGTGCAGAGCCAGAAGCAACCCTGAGCATCACCAGGTGTGACCCAAAAAGCCAAATAAAATAAAATAATAAAGTAATACTTTTGTTACTTTGAAGCTGTGAAAATATGATTAGCTACTACATTTGAAAAAAAAGTTCAGCATAATGCCTGTCTGAAAAATAAACATCTTACTCACTTTTTAAACTTTTTTCAAATGTGCTTTTTGTTATTTTCAGACTTCACCTTTTGCCAGCGCTTGACATACAAGGAATTTGAAAAGCAAAAGGAAAAGACGGTTGAGTATCTTCACCAGTTGACTCGCGAGATTAATAGTCACCCCAGCATCTCTTTGAAACTAAAAAGGAAATTAATTAAGGAATTTCAGAAGCACCACCCTGGAGCCTTGCGGTAGCATTTCTGCCGTGGACAGTACTAGTGCTCCTGTGAACATGGACGAGTCAGGGGGCTTCTTTGCTGCCATTCTTGAGCCTCGGGGACAGAAGAACCTCAAACATCATGAAAATCATGGTTAAGACATGTCAGGAATGTGTTTAACTTTGCAATGAAAGACAAACTGGTTTCATCTAATTTCTTTCTAATTTCATCTAATTATTTTCATCTAATTATTTCACTTAATCATTGTGCTCCTAAAATCACTTGCTAAATAAAGATGCTTCTGCTGTTTTAGAGATCTGGTACTTCCTTAGAACCTTTTTTCCCGAAGGAAAGAAACTTTTCATCCAAGTTCTCTAAAGAGGGGCCAGGGCAGTAGTACAGCAGGTAGGACATTTGCCTAGCACATATTTACTCAGATTTGATCCCCGGAATGCCATATGGTTCTCCGAGCCTGCTAAGGGAGACCCTTGCATGCAGAGTGCTAGTTTATGCCTTGACCACAGTGAGGAAGAAACATGACTTGAAAATAAATATTTAAACTAATATAAATAGTTCTATCATTTTATGTAAAAATGGTTCCGACAGAGGAACCCAGAGCCTGGAAAGCTACCCGTGATGTATTTGACATGCCAAAAACAGTAACAACAATGTGATCTTCATGTTCCTGGCGAGAGCAGATGCCATTGGGCTACACTAGCATGTGAGAGGGACTAATGAAGACTTTACTGGCTCCACTCAAGCAAATCGATGAACAGCGGGATGACAGTGATACAGTGATATGTAAAAATGGTATCAATTACCTTGAGTTTGAATCTTTTTTGTATAGGGGTTGGGGGGCATTTTCTGTTTGTTTTGGGGTTGTGCTGGACTGTGCCCAGGGTTTACTCCTGGCTGTGCACTCAGGAATCACATCTGGAAGCCTTGAGGAACCTGATAGCTTAGGGGAACCACATATCAAACCCTGGTTGACTGCATGCAGGGTAATCACCTTACCATTGCACTAACTCACCCTTGAATTTGGCTGTTAAAGCCAAAGTCTAAACTAAGAATCCAAGAAAAGCTTTTAGAGGGCCAGAGTATGGTGAATTTTCTAAAATTTTCTACAATTTTTGGGTATATGTCACTATGGCATTTTGTTATGAATTGGATCCAAAGGTTTCCCCAGAAACTTTTCCTCCTGGTAGGGAGTGATCCCTGAGCACAGAGCCAGGTACTCCTGCCCCTCTCCCAGGTCCCCCCCACTGCCACAAAAATAAAAGTGAGTCAGAGATGGGTCACAAGTATTTACTAAAGATCTTTACTAATGTGTGTTTGTATTTCCCCAACACTTTTTTTCTTTATGAACAAACTTTTAGTGTACATATTCAAATGCAATATTAAAGTGACCACATTAAGTTAAATATAAATTAAGTTCCTGCCACTTTAAAACAAAATAATATGAAAGCAGTTGTGATTCTAGACACAACTCCCCTAATCTGTGTTTTGGGGGTAGGGAAGAAAAGAATATACCCTCCACTGAAGGCCTGAGAAGGCAGCTCTAGACACCAGGACAAACCATCACGGGGGCAAGTCTCCTTATTAGAAAAATCTCCATTCTGTGTGGCTAGAATAAAAATATTCATGTCTAGACTTATATTTTTAAGCACATCACCAGCTGTGGCCGTCCTGGAGGAGAGTACGTGATAGAATAACAGGAGTTGGCACTTGGGGCCAGGGAGAAGCTCTTGGGCTGCCGCTCTTGTTTTGCATGCCAGAAACCACCTTATGGTCCCCTGAGCATTTGTAGGTACAACCCTGAGCATCTCACCAGGCGCTCCTGAGCACTGCTGGTGTGGCCTCACTAAGGAGTCTGGACTCTGGAATGAGACCTGGATTTATTACTCAACAGTAAGAGCTCAGAAAGGGAAATAGCATAATTGTGAGTTATTTAAGCGTACTTTGAAGGTTTTATTATTTAAATTGGGTGACATTCTTGTAACATTCCCTTGTGGGGCTTATTTTGACCAACATGTTATTCTATTCAACTTGTTTTACAAAATAAAATCAATTCCTTGACGTGGTAAACAGTGGTGGAGCAGTTTGGTGGTGGTGAAAGTACAGTGACTTTGTACTGTGAACTATAAGTGTGGGCCAAAGAGATATGTACAACGCATAGAGCACTTGCCTTGCATGTAACCAATCCGTTCGATCCCCAGCTCCTATATGGTCCCCAAGCCCCACCAGGAGTGATCCCTAGCACAGAGCCAGGAAAAAGCCCTGAGCACAGCCAGGTGTGACCCAAAAGAAACAAAACAAAGCAAAACAAGAGTCTCATAAGTAAAAACACCATCATAGCCATTCAACTTAAACTGCAATTAAAAAATGAAAATATAGGGCTGGAGCAATAGCATAGTGGGTAGGGCGTTTGCCTTGCATGCGGCCGACCCGGGTTCGATTCTCAGTCTCCCATATGATCCCCTGAGCACCACCAGGGGTGATTCCTGAGTACAGAGCCAGGAGTAACCCCTGTGCATCGCCAGGTATGACCCAAAAAGCAAAGAAAAAAAGAAAATATAAAAAGATAATACTTCATATATGCCATGTCTTTTGTAAAAAAAAAAAAACACTAACTAAATTGAGAGCAATTGCTTACATTTGTTATATGTTCACTATGTCAAAAAATAATTAACATCTACTTAGGAGTCTTGAAGGTTCTGAGACACTCATTTCTGGAAAGAAATTCCGAAATCGGGAGTGCACCTCCACCTAGTGACAGATTGACAAATTACCATTATTTGACATAAAACGTGAGCCAGTGTCCTGCAGCTTGTCTTGCAGCTGGCCTGGCTTCAGTCTCCAGCAACCCACATGGTGCTCCTAGCCTGCCAGGAATGATCCCTGAGCACGGAATCAGCTACTCCTGTCCCCTCCTGCCCCCCCCCCCCACCATTGCCACAAAAACCAAAGTGAGTCAGAGATGGGTCACGAGATAAGACACTTGCCTTGAATTTGACTGTGGTGACTGCAACTTTGGCACCACATAAGGTTTCCTGAGCACTGCAATGGGGGGGGGGGAGTCACTCCTGAACCCGGGGTAAACCCACAGGTCCCCTGAACACCACCAGGTGTGCATCCCCTCTAAAAAGACCCTCCTAAATTGTATCATATTCAGTGGTAGGCAATACACTTTTTAGGGACTTGTAGACAACATAGTTTTCCCCTGTATAACTTAAAAATAGCTCCAAGCATTTAAAATCCTACCACCAAGTAAAATTATTCAGTGAGTTTCTATTAGAATTTAGTCTGATGCCATAGTGCTTAGCAAATTATTTAACCTTCTTCAGTAACTGACATTCTCAGGTACCGTCCAGGCAAATAATGTATTTTATAACTTGAAGAAAAATTTTTTTAATTCTCTCTCCTTTCATATAATCTATATATTTGGGAATGTTCAAGACTGGAAGCCATTCTTAGGACATATTTTTTCCTAAAATTTTTCCTCCTCCTATGCTCTACAATTTGAAAGTATTTTTTTTGGGGGGGTCACACCCGGCAATGCACAGGGGTCATTCATTCCTGGCTCATGCACTCAGGAATTACCCCTGGTGGTGCTCAGGGGACCATATGGGATGCTGGGATTCGAATCCGGGTCAGCCTCATGCAAGGCAAACGCCTTACCCGCTGTGCTATCGCTCCAGCCCCTACAATTTGAAAGTATTTAAATTACACAATTAACAAAGAAAAAAATGGCATTTCAGCTCCCACTCAGCTCTGACACTTAAAATCTGTGACCAGTGATAATATTAGACAATTTAGATTCATTCACTCCCAGTTGGAATGATTCAATACTCCACTTCTGACTGGTTATAGTCAAATCATGCAGAACCACATGGAAACCAGGCTTGACTTTTCCTCTTTGGTATGGGAGAATCTCCATGAGGTCACAGATATGAGTGTCAGCTGCAGAAGCATCAGCTGCAGAAAGAGCAAATGCAAATGCACTGAAAGGAATTGATGCAATGCTTTCCAACCCTCACCCATTTTTTTTTCCACTGAGATTCTATGGCTTACAGTACTGTTAATGACGGTTTCTCATGCACAGAACTCCAACACCACACCCATCACCAGTGTCCCCACCTCTTCCCCTAGTATCCCAATGCCCCTCCCGCTAAACCACACTCCTCCCCCCAATAACTCAGGTGTGTGAATCAGTTCTCCCATTGTTTTGAACCTTTATTGCTACGTTGCTGTGAATCCTTAAGCCCCACATATGACTGTTACTGTTCTGTGTGTGGGCATCTCAGAATAGGCCAGTGCAAGGCTATTTGTGTCCTTATGAAAACTGGATACAAGACCTCATCCCTTGGGTGATGTGTGCTGAAAGTAGATAAAGGACCAAACGTGATAACCTCTCAGTATCTGTATTGCAAACCATAATGCCCAAAAGTAGAGAGCATGGGGAAAATTGTCTACTAAGGAGGCAGGGGGAGGGTGGGAAAGGGGGGTATACTAAGGAGATTGGTGGTGGGGAATGTGCACTGGTGGAGGGATGGGTGTTTGATCATTGTGTGATTGTAACTCAAACATGAAAGCTTGTAACTATATCTCACGGTGAGTCAATAAAATAAAAAGTAATAATTTTTTTAAAATTTTTTTTAAAAAGACCTTATCCCTGGGAAGGTTCTGGTGGTTGAGATTGGTCACAGATATTGCCTCTTTCCGTTGCCACATTTGCTCAGTCGTGCTATACCTGGAGAAATCTGCTGTTCAATCCACTTGGTAAGTAAGTCTGCTTTCTCATTTCTAAGGAACCATGCTAGCCACCTGTTTTTGCTATAATGGTTCCAAGTGTCTCATCAGTTTCTTGGAGAACATTAATTGATGAGTTTTTCTCTTTCATCTCATTTCCTCAGTGATTCATTTTAGATTGAGTTTGGTGCCTCTGTGGTAAATGTCCATCAAATGTCTAATGCATGTTTTCCTATTTTCTTTTTCATCATTTACCTGCCAGTGTTGGTGTCTTGCTTGCCTCAGATTGGGGAGAGCACTGAGGGAGGAGGAAGGGGGAGGGTGTACTAAGTTCTCTAAGACCGTGTCACAATTTTTATTTTTTTGCTTTTTGGGTCACACCCGGCGATGCTCAGGGGTTACTCCTGGCTCTGCATTCAGGAATTACTTCTGGTGGTGCTCGGGGGACCATATGGGATGCTGGGAATCGAACCCCGGGTCAGCCGCATGCAAGGCAAACGCCCTACCCACTATGCTGTTGCTCCAGCCCCGACCCTGTCACAATTTTATTTTTAGTTTTGGACCACAGTTTCTGGGCATTGAACCCAGGTCAGCTGCATGCAAGGCAAGGGCCTTCCCCACTGTACTATCTCTTTGGGCCCATCTTTCTGATAAGATTTGAGTTCTTGTGTCTTGTTTTTGTTTTTTTTTTTCCTCTGAGATATGGCTTTGGGGCCACATCAGATGATACTCCGGGACTAAATGGCTGTGTGTTCAGTACTTGGGTCGGGGGGGGGGGGGGGAAAGCCATATGTGGTCCTGAGAATGAACTAAGGTTGGCCACATGGAAGGTTAGTGCCATAATCCCTGTACTATCTCTCCAGTCAGAGTTCTTGTTTTTAGCCAGAAAGTTGCCATTTCCTTAAAAACAAAACAGAGCTTTTTTTTGTAATGTCTATTTTGCTTTTTGTTTGGGGTTCAAACCCAGTAGTGCTCAGTGACTTCTCCATGATCAGTGCTTGGGGGTTGTTCCCGGTGTTGCTGAGGGACTGTGTGGTAGCAGGGATCAAACCTGGGCTCTGGCACACTCCAGCCCTCTGAAAGAGAGCACAGGAGCTGAGAAAAGCAAGTACATGAATTGCCCTCACTGTCTGCATCCTAAATTCTTAGGCCAACCAGGTTTTTATCCCTGAGGGTTTGGTCCAGCTTTTTCATGTATTTATGGGTTATCCTGTCTTGATAAAATGTGTTTTACTTAGCACAGCTGAAACAAATCAAACCTTTTTGCAATCAAGTCTATCTGATCCATTTGCTCATGTCACAGAATGCGGTTTCTTTTTTGTTTTTGTTTTTGTTTTATGGGTCACACCTGGCAATGCACAGGGGTTACTCCTGGCTCTGCACTCAGGAATCACCCCTGGTGGTGCTCAGAGGACCATATGGGATGCTGGGAATCAAACCTGGGTCGGCCGCGTGCAAGGCAAACGCCCTACCCGCTGTGCTATTGCTCCAGTCCCAGAATGCTGTTTCTTTAAGTTAGTCTTCAACACTTTAATAAGTGTCAATAATATATAAAACATTTGTTATTGATAAATATTTATTTAAAATATAAATTTTATAAAATATTACTTTATAAAATATTATTAATAGGTGTTTTTAAAACAAAACATTAATCATAGTATCATGAGTTTCTTCAAATTTCATCCTAAAAAATGGTATAGCATTTGAGGGTGGGTGGTTGTTGAGTGTCCAATTCTGCTTTGAAATAATGTCTTTAAAGGAATAATATTCTTTTTGTTATTTAACAGTAGATTAATGGGATTAAAGTAATATATAGTTTTCCTGTTTTTGTTAGAGTATTATGAATATTATATAAGACTTTTATTTTGTTTACTTTGGGGGGCTTTGAGGCCCCCCCAGCAGTGCCCAGGTATGGGGATTGAACTAAGGTCAGCCATATGCAGGTATAACATTGTTGGGTGACATAATACAATTCTCAACACAATAAAAACCAGAAATACTTCATTCATTTATTTTCAGGTTTTGGGCTACACTCAGTGGTACTCAGGGGTGATGCCCAGCCCGGTGCTCAGGGATCAAAGCAGGGGCTCCCTTCATGCAAAACATATGCTCCATTTCCTTAAGCTCTCTCTACAACCCCCCAAAAAACACTTGAATTGGCTTCAGTATCCACCTTTTCAAACTTACTTTAAATTTAATAAAATACAAAAGACATTAAACACACCTAAGAGTAGTTTTTCCAGCTTAAGTGTGTATAAATATAAGTGACAGTTTTAAAACAGCCTCTAAGAGACAGAAGTCCTATCGACTTGAAAACACCGATTTGACCAATTTCTATTAGTGACACAAAATTACCTTCTACGGAAAAGTGGCCAACAAAAGAGCTAAGTTTATACTTTCTGCTACACAGAATTAAAATGCATTTACTCTTTCACTTTCCAATGAAAGAATATACTCACAGAAACAGGATAATCATTGTTATGGCATTCTGGCTCCTAAATGAAAATATGAGAGTCTACTATAAAAACCCACTTAAGAAACCTTTGATGATTAGCCATGGATCAAAGAGATTATATAAATTTCAGACTTTATCTTTGGATGAGAGATAACACAAATTCTTAATGTTTCTTTAAAAAGAACACAGAAATGAAATCCTTGTGGTCACAAGTAGTCAACACTTTCATTTGGAAATGTTTCTTAAATGTCAAATTTCTCTTCGCAGATGCTATGTCCATTTTCTTCGTAATCTTCTCTTGTGACCACCATATCTTCGAAATCATCATTCTCAGAGATCAACTTTCCACCTTCCCAGGCATAAGTTATAGGGCTAGAAATAGAGACGAAATGAAATGAACCCAGATTCAAAAACAAATTGCTCGAAACATTGATTAGTAAATACTCTTAACATCATGCTATAACAAACTTAACAACCAAGCCATTTCCAGTATAGCTAAAGTGCTGTGGGTCACTTCTATTGATGCCCATGGACCTTGCAGAGCTAGGAGTGCTCCCAGTCTAAGTGCACATGCTCTCACGTGCCATGAATTTAAAATGCAGTATTAGGTGCTAAATAGATAATATAAGGCAATAATACAGGATAATACCAGGGTACCACCGACCCTGGTTTTGTCCCCAGCACCACATACAGTCCCCTAAGCATAACTATGGGTCATTCTGGGCACAGAGTCAGAAAAGGCTGCTGAGTAACCCCATTATAAAATACAGTAAGAGGGGTGCAGAGGGACAGCTCATCTGGCTGAGTCCATGCTTTACATATACAAGAGGCCCAGGTTTAGTCCCTTGTGGTCACTACCCTGGTTCTCTGAGCAGCTCAGGAGTGATCCCCAAGTCAGAGAGCTGGGAGTAGCTTCTGAGCCCTGCCTCCAAACCCACACACACAAAAATGTAGTGTATTATAATCTTCTCTGGGGTCAGGGGGGCAGTGCTTCAATATTTTTGGCATAACCCCACCAACTTAATGGAGGATGTGGTGCTGCTCCAGCCAAGGACCACCAGTGCCACCCCAGCAGTGCTTTGGGGCCTCCATGGCCACATATGATGGTGCTTAGGGTCTCCAGGGCTACACACCCACAGTACCCAAGAGGCATGTGCTAAGGGGATCAAACCAGAGTGCAGAGCATGAAACACCTACATCCCTGGTTCCTGTCCTATCTTCCCAGCCCAGCACAGACCAACTGGGCAGGTTGGCTGAGAACAGGTGGGATTGGACCCAGGCTCCTGGAGCACTGCTTGGGAAGTACCCCCAACCCCCTAAAAAAGAAACAAGTGCCTTCTGTTCTTTGTTTCTACTTAAGTCAACACTTACTTTTCGGGGAGCACCACAGAGACATCGTAATCTGTTGGAGTAAGACATCGAACTTCCGAGTAAACTCGGTCTCTAAATCCTGGGAAAAGGGAATTTCCTCCTGTCAAAACGATGTTCTTAAAAAAGTGTGGCTGCATTTCTTTGAAAGGGAAAAAAATTGAGAAAGGGTAGAAAATAGGCATTAAAAATCTGTTTGCTTACATTTCTGAAAAGACAGATAAAGGAATTGATTAGATATATTGTGGGTGAAAAACATGTTCTTTATAACTAAATTGTAATTTGTAATATTTTGTAATGAAATTATAGTTTGTACAAACCAGAGACACATTAAACAATAAAATACAACCTCATAGCTCATTCAAGTAAAGGCTAGATAAACAAGCTGAACAACTGGCCAGTTAGCGTAGGCTAAGTTTGTAAGTTACTATAAGAATGAAAAATATGTCCTTCAGTGGCTGGAGTGATAGCACAGTGGGCAGGGCGTTTGCCTTGCACACAGCCAACCCAGGTTTGATTCCCAGCATCCCATATGGTTCTCTGAGCACCGCGAGGGATAATTCCTGAGTGCAGAGCCAAGAGTGACCTCTTTTTGGATATGACCCAAAAAGCCAAAAAAAAAAAAAAAAAGATATCCTTCAGGTGAGTTCAACTTTGAAGTCCATGTAATCTTACTGAAACAGAGTATTGTATAGTGCTTTATATTTGATGCTGGAAAATACTCAAATCCATACCAACAAAAGAATCTTATGTTCTATATTAATTAAAGTTACATGATTGGCATACAACAAGGACCATATGGTTAGCAAGTACTAAACACCACTGGAAAATCTACGAGAAAACTAATTATAAGTAACCGTGATCCAGGCTATGCCTCTGTTCACAAAAAAGGCAGTATTTTATAATTGACACCATCTTATGATACAACATTAAAGCAATGGAGTGCAAAATGTTATGCACATGACTACAGCTTTGTAAAATGTCAAATTAATCTTAAATAGTTGTGAAAGAATTAAAGTGAAGGCATCATGGTTTTCTTTTTCATCCTTTTTTCCTTTGAAATGGGAGGAAAAGAACTCGTATGTAATAGATTTTCTCTATGGCCTACATCCTTCCTTAGGAACTAATGGGACACATTCCAGATAAAAGAATTGCTCCAGTCCCTTTATTATAAATTTGATATAAGTCATTTTGGGTAGTTTAAGCTTGAGAAAATCCATCTTTCCAGCAGTATTAAGTTGACACGTGTCCATGTTAGAAAAATTTTGATTTAACCCAAATTTGCACAGATTAAAATTAAATTCTGTAAAATTCTAGGAGGGCTTGAGAGATAGCACAGCGGGTAGGGCATTTGCCTTGCACACGGCCGACCAGGGCTTGATTCCTCCACCCTTCTCGGAGAGCCTGGCAAGCTACCGAGAATATCTCACCTGCACGGCAGAGCCTAGTAAGCTACCCATGGCGTATTCGATATGCCAAAAACAATGAAGATGTTATTAGTACCCACGGGAGCAAAATTCTAGGACATTCCCTTGTTAACTCATGCTTAAGGAGAACCCAGACATCACTGTGAAGCCCCATACTTCAGTCTCACTAAAATAAGTTACATTTGTCCAAATATAGTTAAAAATAAACAAATCTGATCAATAGCTAAAGAGATTTCCATTATTAAATTATAAATTTCTAATCTGTGCAAATTTGGGTTAAATCAAAATTTTTCTAAAATGGACATTGTCACTGTCACTGTCACCCTGTTGCTCATCGATTTGCTCGAGCGGGCACCAGTAACATGTTCATTGTGAGACTTCTTGTTACTGTTTTTGGCATATCAAATAAATACTCCTGGAAAGACGGATTTTCTCAAGCTTAAACTACCCAAAATTATTTATATCAAATTTATAATAAAGGGGCTGGAGCAAGTACAGTCTTACATGCAGCCAACCCAGGTTCAATCCCCAGCATCCCACATAAGCCCTGTCAGGAGCACAGAACCAGAAGTAATCCCTGAGTTCTGCTAGGTATAGTACAAAAACAAAAACAAAAAGCATTATAATCTAGAACTAATGAAGAGTCAAATATGTTAGTGGATCTATGCAAATAAAACATTTGCCATTTACTGAAGTTATTTGCAAAAAATAGATGACTTCTCTAATGTTCACAGAGAATATGTTCTTTTAAAAATATTATTATACTTTGGGGATAGAACAGTGAGTAGGGTGTTGCCCTAAACACGGCCAACTCAGGTTCCATCCCTAACACCCCATATGGTCCCCTGAGTGCACCAGGAGTGATCCCTGAGTGCAGAGTCAGAGTTACCCTTGAGCATCACCAGGTGTGCACCAAAACAAACATACAAACAAATCATTACACTTCAGTATTTTTTTTCAATGTACCTTCAGGTAAATTCTGAATTGAATAGACAATAGCTTCTGGGATTCCCATCTCTTGAATTCCAATATCAGAAGGATTAAAGAGTATTTCTGGAACAGCAAATCTCTCATTGGCCAGGCGAAGAATCTGTTCTCCAGATTTATATTTTCCACTTAACACCATCTCTTCCCTTGGCTTAAAGAAAAATAAGAAAAAAAGTTTAGGCTCTATTATCAAATTCAAATGATTAATAGTAAATAGTAGTAGGTAATACTAATACATTAGCCATGTTCTTTTAAGTTTCAGGATTCTCAAAAGCCAGAAAGACATGGCCCTACCCAGTGGTGTTCAGGGCTACTCCTGGCTCTGAGTTCAGAATCACTCCTGTTAGTACTTGGGAGACCTTAGGCAGTGCTAGGGAATTGAAATGGGGTATGCCACATGCAAGGCAGTGCTTTTCCTCCTATACTACTCCAGTCCCACATTTCTTCATTATCCAAACTCTATCAAAAATCAACTTCCAAGGCTGGGAGATGGCTCAAAAGGTTTAATGAAGAAGACCTGGGTTCGATTCCTGGAACCCAAAGCATCCCCAGGAGCCACCCACAAGCACCCAGCAGTAGTTACTGAGCACAGCTAGCCATAATCCAAACTACACCCACCCACAACCAAAAAATTAAAAAATCAGTTTCCAAATGATTTAAGTAAATTCATGGATTTCATCCTTGAATTTCTTCTATATGTTTTCTACTAATCCACCTACCCTGTAAGCTGAGTGGAAAAGTCAGAAAAATAAATAATCCCCTTCTACCACATTCCGTTTTATAAAAATGCTGCATCCTCTCAATTACACCAAGCATCATTAGCTCTTGGGATCACAGAGGTAAGACCTCAAAAGGATAAGCATATGATTTCACACGAGAGACCCAGACAGATCCCTGGCACCACAGGGGACCCAAACACTGAGCTGGGAACAGCCTCTGAGCACAGCTGAGTGTTCCCCAAAAATAAATAAAAAACAAAAACAAAGTAGGCAGCTTTTCTAGATTCAATTACAGTTACTTCACTTAACTTACATATAGTTTTTTTCCCATAACAATGCATCTTCATGTACGTATAAAACTGGTTTAAAATGAATTACGTAATTCATAACTATCTACTTAATATAATTTATCTATTCTGTTGAGATTTCAGCTTCCTTGGAGGTTTCTTTTTTTTTTTTAAACTTCTAAACAAAATGCCCTACTTTTAGTCCCTACTCTCATCCTATCTCGATATTCTCTACCAGCATCCTGTTATATCCTAGTCTATACTGCTCACCCTCTCTTGGCAATCTTTAACCTAGAAGATACGGTGCCACTGAACCCTCACATGAACCCTAGAGAGTAGGAATATTTTCCTTTTACTAAGGATGCAATGGGCCTCAAATCCTTTCAACTCTCAACCCAAAGCACATAAAATATATTTCTTCCACTGAATATGAATGATTCCAATTTCTAACATTTGAGAATGCAATGCTCAGAACAGTATTTAGGGAAAAAAACAAAACAACTCTTGGGGTTGGATGAGGCCAGAGATGCAGTACGGTGGGTAAAGTGCTTGCCTTTGCATGCGACTGACAATGTTTCAATCCCTGTACATATGATTCCCTGAACCACTGTGAGATACACTGACTTATTGTTCCCTGAACCACACCAGGAATGATCCTTGAGCACAGCCGGGTATGACCCTGAAAGCAAATAATAGAATAAAATGTAATAAAACTTTTGGGGTTGGATAGATAGCACAGGGGTTAAATAAAGTATTTGCCTTGCTCCTTTAACCTCTGGCACTGTATATGGTATCTCCAGCAGGGGCCATTCCTGGGCACAGAGGCAGGAATTGTCTCTGAGCACTGTTGGGATTGCCCCCTCCCCCTCAAACAAAACTCCAGTAAAAAAATGCAATATCCATAATATTCTAGAAGAACAGGAAAACTATGAATCATTTTAACTATTAAACTACATTAAAAAGAATATTATTCCCTTTGAGACATATTTTTCTTTCATAGCAATGGAAAATATTTTCTAGAAGCTAGAGAGGTATTACAGTGAGTAAGGTTTTTCTTGTATGCAACCAACCAGGGTTAGATCCCCCACATTCCATATGGTCCCCTGAGCCCACCAGGAGGAATCCTTGAGCACAGAGCCAGGAGTAAGCCCTAAGTATAGCCTGGTGTGGCCACAGACCAAAATAAAAAAAATTTTAATTAATTTATTTATTTATCTTGCTTTTTTTTGGGGGGGGGTAACCCCGGTGATGCACAGGGGTTACTCCTGGCTCTGTGCTCAGTAATTACTCCTGGCGGTGCTCAGGAGATCATATGGGATGCTGGGAATTGAACCCAGGTCAGCTACATGCAAGGCAAATGCCCTACCCGCTGTGCTATCGCTCCAGCCCCAATACAATTTTTTTTAAAAAACAAAACTATTTTTTTCAAATACAAAAACTGATTAAATATTGACAAAAGATTAATTTTGTCAGAACTCAAAACAGGCTGAGTTAGTTGCACACTTAAGAATTTCAGTTCACACAGAGAGAGAGAGAGAGAGAGAGAGAGAGAGAGAGAGAGAGAGAGAGAAGACAGAGAGACAAAGAAAAGTATCGACCACAGAGGCAGACTGTGAGAAACTGGGGCTAGGAGATGGGAAATGTACTGGCCAAGGGGAAGGTTTTGGAACAATTTATGACTGAAACCCAATTATGAACAACTTTGTAACTGTGTATCTCATGGCAATTCAATTTTTAAAATAACAATAATTTCAGTTCCCAGGGGCTGGAGAGATAGTGCAGCAGGTTCAGTTGTTTGCCTTGCAGGTGGCAGACCTAGGTTCAATCCCTGGCATCTCCTATGGTCCCCTGAGTACTGCTAAGAATAACTCCTTAGCTTCACTAGGTGTGACCCAAAAATCAAATCAAAAAGTTTTTAGTTCACAGACTGTAAAAAGGTTATCAAGTTCAGTGGTCTTCAACCATTTGTCCATAGGTGGGGAAAGGGAGAAAGCCACTGGTCCAGTGCAGTCTTTATAACTGTGGGTCAGTAGTTCTGAATACAGAACAGGTGCCAGTTGACAGGTGTTGGAAGGTGGAAGAGCATTAATCTAGTTCACAGGCGTGATTTTACATAAGAGGATCATACCACTAAGCCAGGATCAAATATCTAATGGGGAAAAGAGCCAAAACTAGATGATGAATGCTAGCTAGCTCGAAGGCTGTTCACTGCTAATGTGGGATCTGGAACTACAGGCAGTTTATTTCTAAGCATACAATTCTAAAAAGATTTTTGTGTAGACATAAATAAAGTCATTTGAAGGGCTGTTGGGAACCGCTATTTTAGTCAATGTACAGCATTATTAATGCACAGTGCTTGCAAATTTTGTCCTGATACCATTATAGAAATAATCAAAGAAAGTGGCAATCATTAATTATGAGGGTAATTTTCTCAATTTAGGTCAGCCAAGTACATTATTCATTAGTAGGTGTCCTCTTTCTGAAAAGAGACAAAATTGAAATTTTAATCAGCTGCAATTCTAACAATGTTATAAACTGCTGTTTCATCAAAACTTGAAGATCAAAGTTTAAACTTTTCCAAAGTATTTGGAAATATTGTTTGTTTTTTCTTTTTTTTGTAGGCTTGGGGGCATGCCCTGAGATGCTCAGGGGTTACTCCTGGCTCTTCTGTGCTCAGGAACCACTTCTGGTGGTGCTCAGGGGACCATATGAGATGCCAAGGATCACACCAGGGTTGGCTGCATGCAAGGAAAGCACCTTACCTGCTGTACTAACTCTTGAACCTGGGAAATATTCTTACCATCAAAGTTCAAGTTTCAACTACATCCTAAGTACAAAGAGTCCCGAATAAATATAATGAAATTCTTTTTACTGTATGTACTACTTTTTCCTTTTTTCCCCCCAACAATATCCTAAGTACAAAGGCTCACAGATAAATGAAATGAAATTCTTTTTATTGTAGGCATGTACTAATTTTTCCTACGATTTTTTTTTTTTTTTGGGTTAACGATAATGTGGAATTTAATCTGCCAAATACACATGTCGGATTCATGGAGCCTGCTGGGCCAGGAGCTTCTGAAGTGGCCAGGGTTCCGTGGGGCTTAGTCATGGTCAGGGCTCGGGTCGAAGGCACCAGCCCCCGAGAACATGCACAAATTTTTCACTGCAGCCCATCCAATGGGAGCTCTGCCCGTTCCAGGGGACTGGGGACCGCATCCGACAATGCTCAGGGGCTCTTCCTGTCACAGTGTTTAGGACTAACCCCTGGTTTGTGTTATCCCGATGTGCTATTGCTGTGCTATAGCACAAAACACAGAGCTGGGGATTCGAACTGGGGTCAGTGCGGGATACAAGACCAGCACCTTAACCCAGTACTGTCTCTCTGGTCCTGATTTATTTATTTATTTATTTATTTACTTACTTATTTATTTATAGCTTGGAGCCCACACCTGGCTACGTTCAGGCCTTACTCCTGGTTCTGCACTCAGGAATCACTCCCAACAGTGCACAGGGGACCATATGGGAAGTCACAGATTGAACCCAGGTCAGCCACCTGCAAAGCATGTGCCCTCCCCACAGTACTATCTTTCTGCCTCTCCTGCCCCCTACTTTATTCTTAATGAATTTTATTTAGGAAAATTCCTGTTTATAACAAAGATAAAATAGATTTAGCTACGTTGTATTTAGCAAGTATTAAAAAAGAGAGAGAGAGAGAGAGAAGAGCATGTCCAATGGAGTAAAAGAAAGAAATTTACATCCTAAATTGAGAGGCAGGCGATTCCAGGGTGAAATGTGCCTGTTTTCCAAATTTGAGAAATATCTGACAGCTTTCAAAGTTACTGCATATCAGGTAACAATGAAAACAAGTTAAGCAAGAGTTAAATCCCAAAGAATGCATTCTAGGATTAATCCTAACAAGTACAAAATATAACTTTCTAAATCTTTAAAATTATGGTACACATATAATCTAGCACATATTGTGAATAAGGTATTAAGACTGACAAGGAAAGGATTAACTGTCATCTTTGAAGTAAGCATTCACAGTAACATTCTGGTACACTACCTGGCAAAACCATCCAAGATGGAGAAGTTGTGGTACATATACTCAATGCACCACTACTCAAGTAATAAGAAAGATGGTATCAGGGCCAGAGAGAGAGTTCAGCAGGTAAAGAGCTTGCCATGCACACAACCTACCCAGAACCAAATCCTGAGTCCTGCCAGAAGTGAGCTCGGAACACAACTGGATGTGGCCCAAGAAACAAAACAGAAAGAAAAGTTAAATCATGCCTTTTGAAAAAAGATGGATGGAACTTGAGGTGATCATGCTACATTTAAAAAAGTCAAGAAGGTTCAAAACTTACTGAAACCATGGGATCATTTCACCCATCAATAATCAAAGCAAAATGAACAGACAAAAATCCACAAAGCAAGCTTTCAACTCTGAAAACTGGTGAGTCTGAGGGGAAAAGGGGAAGAGGGAGGAGAGAATGAGTAGGAGGATCGTTAAGATAGTGCAAGAAAACTAGAATTCTGGCGGCAGATGCCAAGAGGCTCATAAAATTTCATTTTAAAATAGACTTAAAAAACTAAACTAGAAAATAAAAGGTCTAATCAAACTGTGCATGCTAAAAGCAAAACAAGGAACAAGAAGACTATATTGGGTTAATAAAGTATAATCCATAACCAGATCTGTTCACAAGACAGAACATCAATTTAAAAGCTAAAAATGGATCAGAGTGATAGTGCAGCAGATATGTATGGCATTTGCCTTGTATGTGGCCAACCAGAGTTGAATCCCTGACCTCCCAAATGGTCCCCCAAGCACCATCAGGAGTGACCCCTGAGCACTGCTGGTTGAGGCTCCAAAACAAAATAACCAAAAAGACTACAAATGATCTGATCTAATGTAGGTCTTTTCTCTCCTATGGTGGTGAGGAAAATAATGGTTAATGGGAGGAAAACCACATCTTGCTTGGCTCACTGAATTAGGTGCAAGTTTGAGAAAACAAAGCTTATGGTTGACAAGTAAGGAACTGGTAGAGTGGGGCCCGGGTATTTGCCTTGCATGCAGCTGACCCGAGTTTGATCCCTGGAATCCCATATTGTCCCCAAGAACGGCCAGGAGTAATTCCTGAGTACAGAGCCAGGAAACCCTGAGCATTGCCTGGTGAGAAACAAAAAGCAAGAAAGCAAGCGAGCAAGCAAGCAAGCAAACAAGAAACTGGTAAAGCATAGCAGATTAATTACAGATTATGTCCAATAAGATAACTGGGTATGATCCATAGAACAAGAAAGAATTGGTTTTTAAAAAAAGAGAGAGGAGCCAGAGAGATGGTACAGTGGGTAAGCCACTTGCCTTGCATGCCACTGACCCGAGGTTCAATCCCCAGCATCCCAGATGGTCCCCGAACCTGCTAGAAGTGATTCCTGAGCAAACAGCAAGAAGAAAGCCCCAAGCGCCACCAGGTATGTGAGTCAAAGGGGTTGATCTCTGTCCCCATACCCCTCCCTCATCAAAAGATAAGTATCACATATGATTTCAACAATCCAGTCAGATTTGTGGAGACTGGAAAATACCGAGATTTGCTCAGGTCCTATCCCTGGAGAAGTACAGACTGTCACTACTGACTCTATAGACTGGTAAAGTCAATCCTCCCTAAGGCAATTTGTATCACTGGGGAGTTTTAATCAGCTACTACACATCCAAATGATCAAATGTGGGGCCCAAGAAACAGTCCAGGGGTCTAAGACACTTGCCTTGTACACTGCCAACCCAGGTTCGATCCTTACCAAGACTAACTGGGAGTGACTTCTGAGCACAGAGCTAGGAGTAAGTAGGCCAGATGATGAAAGGTGTATAATGAGAAAAGTCTAGTGCCTATACATTAGGGGTAGCTTCTCGAACTTTCCTTGAAAGTATAAAAAAAAAAAAAGCCAACCATAACACAGGAAATCATATTCATGTCTCCAGATTCATTCCATGTGCCATCAACTGATGGTTCTTTTTCTAAATACATTTAGTGAGAAACTCATCGCTTACACACTTGTGCCTTGGAGGAAGGGCCAACAGTCATTCTGCAACAACTACAAAAGATTCCACCAAACCTAACTAGATGTGCACTGTCTTTCAAATAAAAATGAGATAGTCTCTTGAAAACTCAATGAAAGGTTTTTTGAAAGTACCTTACAAGAGGAGGGGCCAGAAAAAATTAATAAATGCAATTACCTTACAAAAGCCCTTTTTAATTGTACTGAAATCAGGTAAAACATAGTCTATCATTACTGTATTTTCTTCTCCTTTCAATCTAGAAAACAAAAAAAGAGAATTATGAAATATTTTAACTAGTATAGAATTAGCCAAGAATCAATCTGTCAATTCTTGAGTCTATTATACATACTTCGCAATATCCATGTCTCTATAAAAATCCTGAGACACATAGCAGACATCTTCTTTCACTTGGTTAATCACATGTGTTTCATCCATAACATGTAGCTGCCTAAAGAGAAAAATTTGAAATGTGTCTGTGTGTATATTACATATCTTGAATATGTACATATATACATATAATATATAATACACATATATTGGGGAGGACAGTGGATTCTGGGCAACACCCAGCTGTGCTCAGAGCTTACTCCTGGCTCCATGCTCAGCAATCACTCCTGGTGGTTGCCGGGAGCACATATATGGTGCCAGAGATCATACCAGAGTTCACCACATGCAATAGCCTTACCCACTATACTATCTCTTGGGCCCTATATACTTATAAGTATACACTATACACACACACACACACACACACACACACACACACACACACACACACACAGGGTCAGAGTGACAGTAGGTAGGATTGACAACAGGTAGGATTCTGGATTTGCATGCAGTCAACTCAAGTTCAATCCCCAGCATCACATGTGGTTCCCCAAGCCCCACCAGGACTGACTTCTGAGCACAGAGCAGGAGCAAGCCCTAAGTATTGAAGATAAGTCTCTTGTCTTGCATGCAACCAACTCTGGTGTGATCCCTGGGACTGCATATGATTCTCTGAGCACTGCCAGGAGTGATTCCTAAGCACAGAACCAGGAGTAAGTCTTGAGCAATGTCAGGTGGGACACAAACATTTTTTAAAAATCAAGAAAAATAATTAGGAGGCCAAAGAGATAGTAGGAAAACAGGAGAAGTAGGGTGCTTACTTTGCAAACAGACAACCCAGGTTATATCCCTATCACCACATATGGTCCCCCCCAAACCCACCAGGAGTGATCCCTGAGCACAGAGCCCAGAATAAGTCCTAAGCATGCTGGGTGCAGCCCAAACTCTCCCCACAAAAATAGAATCAGACATAAATCCAAGAATAAAGAGAAAGATTATAAAAAGGAAAACATGACTTTAAATAGATGAAGCTAAGGTTTCTCCAGGATCCCAGAATTTAAATCATATTTATTAATATATAATTCAACTACTATTTGGTTCAATTAGGCTTGTTGGGCTAGCCTGGGATATGTTATCAGTTTTACTTTTTTTGTTTGTTTGTTTTGGGGCTCAGGAATTATTCCTGGTGGTGCTTAGGAAACCTTAAGGAGTGCAATGGATTGAATCTAGGTGAGCTACGTGCAAGGCAAGTGCCCTTCCCACTGTACTATCTCTCCGGCCCCCATTTTTACTGTTTTCTACAGAGATATTTTCCAGTTCATGCATCACACAGCTTAATGAACTTTATTTTGGGGGCATGGCTCGGGGCTACACCCAGCTGGCAGTTTGCAAAAGAACAAGTGATGCCTGGTATCTAACCTGGGCCTTCACATGCAAGCACACTTTGTAAACACTCATTCCCTTAAGCTATCTCTCCAGTCCTTATATATATTTCTCTTTGGGTGGGGGTGGGGCCTGGGAGCTGGGTCATACCCAGCAGTGCTCAGGGCTATTTCTGGCTCTGTATTCAGAAGTGACTCCTGACAGTGCTGGGGGACCATAGGCAAGTGCCTTGCCCCCCATACTATCTCCCTGGCCTCCTTAGATACATTTTCTTATATTAGTGCATACCCTAAGCGATGGCATAGTGAGTAGGGCGTTTGCCTTGCACTTGGCTGACCTGGGTTTATTCCTCCATTCCTCTCGGAGAGCCCAGCAAGCTACTGAGAGCATCCCGCCTGCACAGCTGAGTCTGGTAAGCTACCCGTGGCATATCTGATATGCCAAAAACAGTAACAAGTCTCACAATGGAGACATTACTGGTGCCCGATCGAGCAAATCAATGAACAACAGGACAACAGTGTTACAGTGCTTAAGTGCATACCCTAAAAATAAGGTCTTAGGGTCAGGGAGATAGCTTAACAGGCTGGAGCACAAGGCTCTATGATTCATAATCAATTAAATTACTCATAAGTAATTTGATCTGTACCTCTATTATATTATTTATTCATACTCTAAGAGAATATGTTAGTCTCTTGATATACTGCCAAAGTATTTACGAGAAAAGGTATTTCATATTATTCCCCAATCAGGAACTGAAGAGGTAGTAAGTACAGCAGGCAAGGAGTGACCCCTGAGCAATGCTGGGTGTGGCCCCAAAACAAAACAAGAATGATCAGAGCTCTTTATATAGTAAAAGTATCTCTAGTATCATCGGTTTCAGGTTTATTTCTCAGGTTTATGCTTGCCCGTTTGTTTAAAAAAGTTTTTGATGTACATAAAGTTTTCAAATTTCCTACAAACACAAAAGCTGTCAATCCTATCCTGTTTTAATTCAATCATTTCCACACTGGGGGGGGGGGCAAAGGGGAATTAGGGAATTAGGGAGCTGGTTAAATTAGGAGGATTAACTTTCTCTTAAACTAAGTCCTACTTAAGCCTGGTCATTTTCTGAAAATCCACTGAGTTGTATACTTGTGGTTTATAAACTTAGCTATTCATGTGTTTTATTTCAAGATGTTTATTTTCTAAAAATTTTTATGTAGAAAATTTTACTATTTCTGTAGCTGGTTTGGCACTGATAAAGATTAGGGATCAGTCCCAGCTTTGTGCTCAGGGGTCAATCCTGGTAACACACAGGGGACCAAGTGATGCTGGGAATCAAATCCAAGTCAGCTACACATCCAGCAAGAACCTTAACCCTATATGACCTCTCAGACTACACATTTTATATTTACTTTGTTTGTTTATTTATGTTTTAGTTTTGGATCCCATCCAGAGGTGCTCAGTGCCCATTCCTCCTGGCAGGTTCAGGAGTGCAGTGATTGGACCCGGGTCAGCAGCGTGCAAGGTAAGTGCTTTATCTACCAAAATGTACTATCTCTTTGGTCCCTATAATTTTAAAATATAAATGTCCTACACTCTCTAGAATGCGGAAATGTGTCTTTGGTGAACACAAACATTTCACAGGCTAGAAAGCTTTTCAAATTGAAAGTCTGGCATTTCTGTAAGTGCTGTCATCTTTTGAGCAGTGATACAGAATTGCCAACTGAAGTTGCAATCAAAAGCAAAGAATGATTTTTTTCTTAATTTGATTTTGTTTAGCTTAGTTTGGGGACTACCACCAGTAGTGCTCAGGGGCTACACCTGGCTCTGGGGCCTTGCTCCCCAGGCCTTGAAGGGAACCAAAAGGGGTCAGATGGAAACCAGGTGTCCTGTAAGCAAATGTGTTCCAGCTCTTTATCTTGTTGGGCCTTGTAAAGAATTACTATTCATTTTAGGTTTTGAACCATAGCCAGCTGTGCAAAGGATTACTATTGGTTTTGTGCTCAGGAATCACTCCTGATGGGCTCGGGGGACTAGCTGGGGTACTAAGTATCAAACTCGGGTCAGCTGTGTGCAAGACAAGTACCTAAGCGTCTGAACTAGCTCTAAAACCGTGGTACAGAATAATCCTGGAGGCCAGAGCAACAGTACAGTGGGTAGGCTACTGTACTTGCACACAGCCAACCGGGGTCCGATCCCCGACATTCTATATAGTCCCCTGAGCATGGCCAGGAGTAATTCCTGAGTGCAGAGCCAGGAGTAACCCATGACCATCAGAGGTGTGATCCAAAAAGCCAAAAAAACAAATAAATTAAAATAAAAAGAATAATTTATTTTAATTTACAAGCTACCAAGAGTATCATGCCCACATGGCAGAGACTGGTGAGCTACCCATGGCATATTCAATATGCCAAAAACAGTAACAATGGAAACGTCACTGGTGCCCGCTCAAGCAAATTGATGAACAACAAGACGACAGTGCAACAGTGCTACTGGCTTACTGGGGCCAGAGAGAGAGAGAGAGAGAGAGAGAGAGAGAGAGAGAGAGAGAGAGAGAGAGAGAGAGAGAGAGAGAGAGAGAACGCGAAACAGGCTGAGCTCTGCTTTGGATGAAGAAGGCCTGGATTCAATCCCCAATACTACATGGTCTGCCTCAGAACAGCAGAGCACAAAATAAATAAAGAAATATATAAATAAGAAAAACAAAAAAGAACAAAGAATTGCAGGACACAACCGAAGTAGCCTCAGAGCACTACCTCTGGGATTTTGGTGTGGCCCAAATCCCAATTTAAAAAAAAAAGTTCACTGCAAACCTGCATGCTCCCAAAGAATCAAAGTGAAACATTACCTGTAAGATATGATCTCCTTTAGATGATTTGTTAGGAGTTTCCCTCCCACATTTATCCTAAAAAAGGAAAATTTTAATTTGGTTTAGTCGACACACATTATACTCAGTTTAATGTAAAAAAACAGCGTAACAATGAAATGCAACTCACCTTATAATGGCTTCTTTTTTCTTTTTACTTCTACAATAAGGAACGATATGCGTAAAGGAATATCCACTATCTACAATGATACAGCATAATTCGGAAGGATTATCTCGGAAGTATCTATGTGCACTGAGAGCGCCAGCTGGTGAAAAAAAAATTTTTAATTAAATTGAAAAATTAACACAATAAAGATAGTAAATAAAATAGAGTAAAATAAATAGTAAGCATAATAATAAAATAGTAAGTAAAATAAAGCAATAAATAAACTTAGATAGCACACAGAGAAAAAAACTTTAAAAGCATATTCAAACTAAGCACCTGTTAGGAAAAATGAAGTCATGAAATTTGCTTCTACAGGGGACATGGAAAGTATCATGCTGAGTGAAATGAATCAGAAGGAGAGGGCCAGACATAGAATGATCTCACTCATTTGTGGGATATATAAAAAGAAACATAGTATGAGACTAATACGCAAAGATAGATGAAAGGAGGGCCAGGAGAACTTGTCCACGGCAGTAAGCTTGCCATAAACTGGGGGGAGTGCGGTGAGGAGAGAGAAGGGAACGCTATGACAACAATAATTGGAAATGATCGCTCTGGACAAGAACTGAGCACTGAAAGGATGTAATGGGACAAACATGGTAACTGTTCACAACTTGTAGTAACCATAATTCCTAAACAGAGAGAGAGAGAGAGAGAGAGAGAGAGAGAGAGAGAGAGAGAAAGTGCAGTGAGGGGTGGGAAACTGGGAAGCTGCTGGTGGGAAATGTACACTGGTGAAGGGACAATATTGGAACATTGTATGACTGAAATGCAATCTCCAAAAACTTTGTTGCTGTGTATCTCACAATGATGAAAGGAGGAAAGAAAGAAAAGAAAAGAAAGAAAGAAAGAAAGAAAGAAAGAAAGAAAGAAAGAAAGAAAGAAAGAAAGAAAGAAAGAAAGAAAGAGAGAGAGAAAGAGAGAGAGAAAGAGAGAGAGAGAAAGAAAGAGAGAGAAAGAGAGAGAGAAAGAGAGAGAAAGAAAGAAAGAAAGAAAGAAAGAAAGAAAGAAAGAAAGAAAGAAAGAAAGAAAGAAAGAAAGAAAGAAAGAAAGAAAGAAAGAAAGAAAGAAAGAAAGAAAGAAAGAAAGAAGGAAAGAAAGGAAGGATTGAGTGCTGAAAGGAGGTAAAGTGATATGAATGATAATCTTTCAGTAACAATATTGCAAACCACAGAACCTAAAAGGGAAAAAGGGGTAAGGAGGGGGAGAAGAAATGTATCTGCCATAGAGGAAGGCCCCTGGGGGCGCGGAGGGAAACTGGGGCACAGGTGGCAATTGTATACCGGTGGCTGTTGGAACATTGTATGACTGAAACCCAACCATAAACAACTTTGCAACTGTGTATATCACAATTTTTAAAAAGAAGAATATTCAAGGGCCAGCAAAAGCCAGCAAGATAGTTTCTTTTTTTGTTTCATTTTGCTTTGGGGCCAGGCCCAGTAGTGCTCAGGGTTTACTCCTGGCTCTGCCCTCAAGGGTCAACCCTGCAGGCTCCTGGGATGATGTGGGATGCTGAGGATTAAGCCTTGGTCAGCTGCATGTAAGGCAAGCACCCTACCTGCTGCAATACCTCTCTGACACCTGACCCCAGATTGAATCCCTGCATCATAAACCGTTCCCCAGCACTGCCCAGGGCTATTTCTAAGCACAGAGCCAGGAACAGCCGCGGTGCCCTGCCGGGGATTGTCCCAAATCTAGTCCCCACCATACAAAATACATTTTAAAAATAATATTCAAGGAAAAGGTGAAGGAAGTCTGTATATCAAAACTATAACCGTTGCCACTATTGCAACCCATCTTACCTGAACTACAAAAAAAAAAAATTATTTTAAAAATAAAAAAATTTAAGCAAGAGTAAAAGAATATTCAAAGACTTCGAAGCTCTTCACAGTACTTAACCTTCAAAATATCAGATTGTGTATGTGTGGTAAATATAATTTTTAAAATTTACGAACAATTTATAAAAGTAAATGTTCACATCATAGCTTGAAACATCAGGTTGAATGCCATTCTAAACTCTGATTTAAGGCTCCCAGACATCTGATTTCCCAAGAGCCTGAAGTACAGAAAAGGTAAACAATGTGCACACGTCTTGAAGTTCGAGAAAGTCCTAGAATCTTCAGGCTGGAGCGGTAATGCCTTTGCACATAGCTGATTTGGGTTTGATCCCCAGAATCCCCTGTGGTCCCCTATGCATGATCAGGAGTGACCCCCTGAGCACAACGAAACTCCCCAGAAAAACCAAAAAGGAAAGTCCCAGAGTTGGGACTCCAATTTCAGCAGTAGAGAGCAGAGTCTCCGGGCCTCAGAAGTACTGCAGTTGGGTGTGGGCACTGCTGAAGCATCCTCCCTGAAAAGCTCCAGACAGCATCTCCAGGCACTGCCCCATGGCTCCCCCTGGGGGAAAGCTATCCTGACTCAGTCCCGTGCTGGAGACCGTGCTCCTGACTGTTAGCGGGCACTACTGCATCTGTGGACTGAAATCCTGCTCAGTCTCTAAATGACACCACTGCACACGGGCTGGTGATATATTTATGGTTTCCCATAAACGCATTAGATTTTTACAAGAGTTTTCTCTCACGTGGCTCACAGAAGCTATGAGCATTATTTAAATACAAAATCACAATAGTAGCTGGGGGGAGGGGCAATGCTCAAAGTAGTAGCAGGTGAGCTTTGCTGGCCTGAAGTTCAGGTTCGATCCCCCGAACTGCCTGTTTCCCCAAGCAGCAAGAGCCAAAAGTGACCCCAGGCTCAGAGTCAGGAGTAGCCTGTGCCCCGCTGCCTTGGATCCCTCCCTCAAGTTCATTTATGAAATATAAATAATAAACAGGTAGAACATTTGCCTTGCATGCAACTGGCCCTGGTTCAATCCCCAGCACCCCGTATAGTCCCCGAAGCCTAAGTGCAGAGTCAGGAGTAAGCCCTGAGCAATGCCAGGTGTGGCCAAACCACAATCCCCCTTCCATCCCCCTCCCCAACCTGCAATATGAATAATAAGTACCTAAGTGACAGAAATAAGAACTAACTCAGAATTGATAACCTTTAGAGATGAAATATATAAGTATAGTAACTTCATTAGAAAGAATCATCATGTTGGTAAAACTAAACTACAAAGTAAAAAGTCTACCAATTAAAAGAAGTTTGACTAGATTATCTTAAAGGGTCATTTATTTTTTTAATCCCACCAGTTAGAGGCAAGGGAGTGGGGGCCGGAGCAATTGTATGGCAGGTAGTGTTTGCCTTGCATGCGGATAACATGGGTTCAAAATCTGGCATCCCCGTATGGATGGAGTAATTTCTTGAGTACTGGTGGGTGTGACCCAAAGCAGCAAAAATAAATAAATAAATAAATAAATAGAGGCAAGGGAGAGAGCTCAAAGGGCTGGAACATATGCTTTGCACAAAGAAGGACCAAATTTAATCCCCAGTCCCACATGGTCTCCCAAACACCACCAGGAATGACCCTAAGAACTGGAGTCGCCCCAAAATCAGAACTAAAATAATAACGTTGATGACCATAAAATTAATAATAAATGTTTCATTTTATTCAGCATTATAAAAATGCCATCCAGGGGCTGGAGCAATAGCACAGCGGGTAGGGAATTTGCTTTGCACTCGGCCTACCCGAGTTCAATTCCCAGCATCCCGTATGGTTCCCTGAGCACCACCAGGAGTAATTCCTGAGTGCGTGAGCCAGGAGTAACCCTGTGCATCACCAGGTGTGATCCAAAAACAAAAACTAAAACAAAACAAAACAAATCAAAACAAACAAAAAAAAATGCCATCCAATTTTCTGAAATTTTAAGTGCTTCTTATCCACATACACATAATTCTATTTGAAACAAAACTCTTAAACTCACCGTTCACTCTTAATACTGCTTGAAACTGGTATTCTTCAAACAGAATTTCATTCATTGATTCTTGAATTGAAGTGAAGTTAAAATATGGTTCTGTGATGATAACATTAGTGTCAATAAAATCAACCTACGAGAGAGAAAAAGAATTCCCAAAACTTTTTTTAAGTCTATAGTTAGAATTATTAACTTCTTTTCCATTTTAACAATTTATTCAAAACTATTAATTATACCCTTGATGCCTAGTTCATTTATTCATGAGCTATGCTATAAATCAAAGTCAAAGAGAAAATGCCTTTATTTGAGTATCACTTAGTATGACCAATTTTCCATATCAAAGGATTTTCATTCTTTTTTATTCAAATCAAGACAGATTATAAAGACAGATTATAAAGGTAATTTAGTCTTTATATAAAATCTGTCCTGGTTTCTGTCTAATACCAAATTGTGTAGTTACAAATTTGGTATTTTACCTATCTGGCATATAACTATAATTGCCTTGTTTTACAAACTCTCCAACTATCAAAAGAATTTAGAATTATTAACTTTTTTGTTTTGTTTCTGATCATACCTGATTATGTTTAGGGTCTACTTCTCGCTCTTCATCCAAGGATCACTCCTGGCAGTGCTCAGGGGACCATAATGGGTATCAGGGGTCAAACCTCAGTTGGCTGCCTGCGAGGCAAGCACCCCATCCAGGAATAGTAATAATTCTGCTGCAACCGTGGAACTACTTCAATTACTATAGGATCAGACTTATAGAGCCAGGAGTAAGCTCTAAGCACAGCTGGATATGATGCCAAAACCAAAACAATAACAGCTGAGCAAAATGAGGCACAAAATTGAATGTTACCAAGGTTCATATGCCAACTAGTGACACAGTTAGGAACTGAACCCAGGATAGTTACAGAATTTATGCACTTGAAGTATTATTTAATTTTAACTCTCTTAATTAAACAAAAAGGTAATGTTACAATGTTTGCAAACATTTACATGAAAGTAATGAATGATACAATCTTGTCAGTTTGCTTTTTAAAAAAGTGAGGTGAGAGACAAGAGGGATAGTATAGTGAGGTAGGGTGCCTGTCTTCCACATGGCTGACCCGGCACCTCCTACGATTCCCCAAGCCCTGTCAGGAATAACCCTTGAGCTGAGAAGAATAAGGCCTCAGCACCACGGTGTGTGCCCCCCCTCAAAAAAAAAAAAAAGCAAAGAAAAAAGGTGAGGTGAAATGTTTATATAATTCTTTCCCACACATTGTCTTTTTTTAATTGCAGCACAGAAAAATTACTCAGTCAGATAAATATATTTTAAAAATTTATGGTGAAAGTGGAAATAAAGCATCAAAGTAGTCTAATGGTTCTAGATAATTGAAGTAAATAATCTTCAGTTTCATACAGGCTCTCTCTTCTAAATATCAAATACCATTTCAAAATGCTACAGTCACTTGCATTTATTCAATTATTTAAAAACAGTATATTATGACTTGTTTCTACTAGAAATAGTTTATAGCACCCCCACAAAAAAGCAAACAAAAAAAATTTTTTTTAAACTTTATGGACCTTAAAATTTAAGCTCTAGTTTTTCATTTTTGAGTAAGACATGGAAATAAAAATTCGAATACATACACTAATTTGTTACCTGATACATTTCTTTTCCAAAAAGGTAATCCCAAACTTGTCTTTGAACATCCCAATTCACCAAGTAGCCCTAAAATTTTTAAAAATAAATATAATTAGCAGGAATATTTGAGTAATTTTCAAAAATCAGATTCATATGTGATAAGTCACTGATTGCCATCTCTTTCTCTCTGGTTACTTTCCCCAGTCTAACACTGTTTGAATTTCAAATCAATTAAATTGGTATATTTCCTCCTTAAGGTTTTTTAAAATAGCAAATTAACAATAACAAAATCATCTCAGGGTTTAAAGACACACCAATACACAGCAATGCCTCTCTATCCTTATCCTCTTTAATGTGTTCATTTCATTTAACTTTAACACGAACAAGTAAAACTCAGTACCCACAATTTAATCATTTCTTTTTTAACTTGACAGCTTAATTTCAACTTTGGTTTAAGCAAGGTCTTAGTGAAAATTGAAGTATTTTTATCAATATGATCTAAAAGCATTTCAAACATGCAAAAAATGCAATAAATATCTTTAAATTTATGTCTATAATGCTAGAAATGACATAGAATTACATTACCTTCTGAAATGGAAGGATGTAAAACAGGCCAGAGGGGTCTTTTATCTCATCTATCTGGTTAGCAGTAAATGTTTTGAGACGAGCTGTTTTTGATCTGAACTGACAGTTAGGAATAACCCTATTAAAAAAAAACAAGAAAGAATATAATTAAATCCTAAATTCTAAGCTCCTAAAAAGATATTTACTAAACTACTACCCTCAATGCCAAAAAAATATTTGAAATCAATGTTTCTATAATTTTTTCCTCAGAAAATTTTGTAAGTGCTTTAATAAAAATAATAAAGTTTCTAGGGGGCGGGGAGATAGTTACAGATACTACAGTTAGCTTGCGCTGACCTGACCTGGGTTTGATCCCTGGCAGCCCATGGTCTGCTGGCAGACCCACCAGGAATAATCACTGGGTGCCCCTGGGAGTGGCATAAAAAAATGAATAACTGAAAAAATTAAGTAAAGGTTCTAATATGTACCAGGCTCCAAAATAGGCTTTTTATTTTCTTTCTTTCCTATTTATTTGCGGGGCAGGGGGGCTTATCTGGGGGGGTGTCATACCCAGCTTTACTGAGGGCTTACCCCAAGCACTTGGGAGACCACATGTGGTGCTAGGGATCAACCTGGATCAGCCACAGGCAAGGCAAGCGCTCTATCCACTGTGCTATCTCTCTGGTCTCTCTTTTCTTAAATAATCTTCAAGAACTTCTTCAAAGGGCTGAGGAAATAGCACAAAGGGCTGGCGCACATACTTTGCACGCATGGCTCCCCAGGCACTGCCAAGAGTGACAGCCACCCAGTGTGCCAAGAGTAGCTCCTGAGTGTGGTCCCCATACAAAATGAAACAAAGAAATCTTCAAAGGTTGTTTGGTCTGGGGCCCAACCCCTCAGCTCGATTTGCTTGAGCGGGCACCAGTAGCGTCTCCATTGTGAGACTTGTTGTTACTATTTTTGGCATATCGAATACACCATGGGGAGCTTGCCAGGCTCTGCTCTGTGGGCCGGATATTCTCGGTAGCTTGCCGTGCTCGGAGGAATTGAACCTGGGTTAGCCGCAAGCAAGGTAAACATCTACCCACTGTGCTATAGCTCCAGCTTGTTTACATACATAGTCTATGAATATTACAATGTATCCTGTACGTATTTTTTTTATTGAATTGCTGTGAGATACAGTTACAAGGCTTTCAGTTTGAATTTCAGTCACACAATGATGGAGAGTATCTAATGCATTCCTTAGGTAATGACAATGAAACTGATGAGGCAAAGATTTTTAAAAAATGATACACACTGCCAAGAATGAGAACAGGGATACAAAATGCCAAAATGTTTTCCAGAAAGTTGTAACAATTTACAGTACTATAGACAGAAAGATACAGGGTGGGGAGGGCTGGTAATGAGCTTTCGGGAAATAATAAGAAATTGCCTAGTCACTAAGCCTGAAGCAGCTCAGAGGCAAGCAAAGTACATCCTGTTAAGAAACAAATGATGAGCTCTTTGGGAAAAAAAGAAAATTTCTGGCTCTCACTCAACAGTATGTGTCTCTGTCACTCTGGCTATCTCACTCTCACAACCAATCTTGCTTTTTGTTTGTAGGGTTTTGGTCTGGGGGGGCTACAACTGGTAGTGCTAAGGGCTTACTTTTGGCTCTGTGCTCAGGTATCACTCCTGGCAGGGGGCAGTGCTCAAGGAACTATATGTGGTGCCACAAATGAAATAAGGTTAGCCAAGTGCCTTACCCCCTGTACTATCCAACCCCGTCCTGCTAACTCACTCTCTCTTCTCTCTCTCTCATTCACACTCTCTTTTGATCACTCCATTATCTTGCTATCGTGCTCTTCACTCTCTCTATCTTCCCCCTTATATTTCTTTGAAACGATTTTACTTCACTATTCATCTCCTGAAATATTTTCTGTGAGGGATGGTGAGGGTGCTGGAATAGCAAGGCAGCAGATAAACTGCCTATTTTTCCTTGCAAAGAGCAACATCCCACGCCACTCTGAGCCCATGACTCCCACAAAATTCGGGTGGTGGAGCAGTTCATTGCACAGTGTAGTGCAAGTGGATTTCCAGAGACTTGAGGGAGACTCATTTCTCCAGGCTGGCCCTTGGGTGACCCAGGTGGGTAGGTGGAGGGGAGTGTAGTTCTCCATTTTTGTTTGTGTGTTTGTTTGGGGGCCACACTAGCAGTGTCCCAGGCTTAGTCCCGGCTCTGTGCTCAGCTATCACTCCTGGCAATGCTCAGTGGTCCCTCTGAAGATCCCTTGCCTCCTTAAGTCATCTGCAACACTTGCTATACAATTTGGTTACTCTTTCAAACTAATATAAACCGGAACCTGAGAGAGAACTCAAAGGAGTGAGCCCACGCAGTGCGTGCTGGAGAACTGAGTTGTATAATTTCAGTAAATGGTTCCCTGAGCACTGGTGCTCAAGACCTTCCAAAAACAAGTCCTGTGAAGAAGACAGAAGCCTGTCCGAGGCTGGAAATATCATACAGGAGGAAGGGTCAGTGCCTTGCACACGGCTTACGAGGGTTCCATTCCTGGTACCCCATATAGTCTTCCATACCCCGCGATGAGTGACCCCTGAAGACAAAGGAAGGAGTAAGCCCTGAGCACCATCGAATGTGGCCCCAAAAGCAAACCAAAATAAAAACAATATACAGTTCATGGTTGCCATTTAATTTACTCCAACAATAGGTCCACCAATGAGGACTTCTCCAAAGGGGCAAAGCCTCTGCAGTCTTCAGGCACTGGGTGAGAGAGACAGATGGCTCAAAGGGCTGGTGCACTTAGAACCACATTCGCATGCCAGCAGTGCACGATCCGAAAAAAAAAATCAGGAGATTCCCCCCCACCCCTCCACAGCACCAAGCCTGGAGCAGCCCCCAAGGACCGCCACATGTGACCCAAAAAACCTTGGGGCAGGGAAGTCACTAAGATTGCTTTTTAGCCCCCTTACGGGTGAGGTAGGGGAGAGTTGACTTTTTGGGGGATGTGAGGAAAGCTAGAATCGCGTGCCCAGGAAGATGAATAAACACACAAAATGCAACCCACGAATCCAGAGGGTTCCTACGTCGTATATGCAGCTCTAACCTAGTCCCTAGAGCTAGTCCCTGGTGCCCGGTACTAGACACACGCACACACGCACAAACGCGCACACGCGCACACGCAGACAGCATCGCCCGCAGTTCATTCCAGGATGAGGCGCAGCGTGTGAAACTGCAGGCAAGCAGCAAGGCTCTGTCCCCGGACGCCGCGAACTTACGAGACATTTTCATGGCTGTAGCCGATTTTGGCGTTGTAGGCTCCGTTATCCAGCACTAACGTTGTCATTTTTGCCAACCCCTCTCCGCAGAGGCCCTCGTTCCCCTTCCGGCTTTCCCCGCACTCTATGGTTTTCAGGGGCGGGGCGTTAGGACGCGCTTCCTGTCTCCCTTAGCAACCGGGGACTCCGGAAGCTTGGGCGCAGGGGACCAGCTCAGTGGCCCGAATCGGAGTCCCTGGACACCCAACTTCACCGGTTAATGTCGTGTGACGTCGTATCAAGACCCAATATGAAATTGTTAAGTGCTTTTACGCCTGTTGCGTGTTTACCTCTTTGTCACAAACTAGCTTGCTTTTCTAACCCATCTAGCTAACCATCCATGGTGGGGGTGGGGGTGGGGGTTGGTGGTGGTGATGATGATGATGATGATGATGATGATGATGATGATGATGATGATGATGATGATGATGGTGTGTGTGTGTGTGTGTGTGTGTGTGTGTGTGTGTGTGCGTGTTCAAATAGTATTCTTGGGACTAGAGCACATACTTTGCATAACAAACGAGCTCCATCCCTGGGCTCTCCAGAATTTACACCTCTCTCCCTGCAGTGGACTGGAGCGATAGCAGAGCGGATAGGGCGTTTGCCTCGCACTTGGCCAACCCAGGTTCGATTCCTCCGTCTTGGAGAGCTCTGCAAGCTACCAAGAGTATCTTGCCTGCACAGCAGAGCCTGGCAAGCTACCCATGGCATATTCAATATGCCAGAAACAGTAACAACAAGTCTCACAATGGAGACGTCACTGGTGCCCACTCAAGAAAATCGATGAACAACGGGAGGACAGTGCTACAGTGCTACAGTGCTCCCCGAAGTAACCTCCCACACTGTTGTGTGACCACAAAATAATAATAATAATAATAATAGACTATTTTTTAAGAATAAAATAAAAGAGTAGTTGAAGTCTCTCTCCAAATTTATTGCCTGCCACTGTCAGACTATAAGATACAACTGTTCTGAATTAAAAACACTCCCAGAAAGCTATGGAGAGTATCCCACCCGCATGGCAGAGTCTAGAAAGCTACCGGAGGCGTATTCGATATGCCAGAAACAGTAACAAGAAGTCTCACAATAGAGACATTACTGGTGCCCACTCGAGCAAATCGATGAGTAATGGGATGACAGTGACAGTGACAGTGACCACTAGTGAACCAACCTGGCTGCCCAGGCCCCATACAATCTGCTGCATATCTGGTGCTAGGGATGGAATCCAGAGCCTCATGCATACTAAAACTCTTCTCGGGCTTGCTTGTGCTTTAGGACTGTACTCTATTTCTCCTCTGAAAAGAGGATCATCTGGGAGGAGAGGGGGCACACATGGTCTTGCTCAGAAGCCCCTTCTGGCTCTGCCTAAGGCTCATTTCTGGTTGTATGTCCAGCAGGAATTAAACTGAGGTTGAGATCAGTAATATGCAAGATAAGTGCCTTATCCACTCTAATGTCTTTCCAGCCCCTGAAAAGGCATCTTGAGGAGCTGAGAGACCTCAATAGCCGTCAGCACATACTTAGCATGCAGGAGTCCCTGCATTGTCTCCTAGCAGCTGAGCAACCCCTCCTCTCTGCCCCCAACACTGTTAGGTGTGGTACCTCTCCAAAATAAAAGTTTCAGCTGTAGTGTTGAAATTCTACACCTGAAACTCAACAGGTCTAGTATTAAGGTACTACACCTGAAATTCAGCTCAGAATAGTTATGTAAATCATAGCGCCTTGATATTTAAGTGTCTATTAAGCAGACTCCAAGCCTGCTCAGATCAGGACTGGGCCTCCTCCACCCACACCCCCCATTTTCCAGTAGCTTGGCAGCCAAGATCCAGAGACTATAAAACAATGCTACCAGAAGAGAGCGAAGAAGAGTGTCTTGCCCCTGTGCCTAGCTGTCTTCACCGGGGCCCCTCCAAGCGGGGCGGGTTGAGTTTCCCTCCCTGCCCCTAGCAGAGGCCCTGCAGCCAAAGACCTTCAGAACACAGCCACAGCCATGCTCAAGGCCCCTCTCCACACGTTTGGATGAGCCTCAAGCATGAAGGAACCAGCAGAGGATCCCAGGTGTGCAGGACCTAGGGCTGGGATCGCCAAGCCTGCTTGGATCGGGACAGACTGGACCTCCTCCACCCAGACCCCCCATTTTCCAGTAGCTTGGCAGCCACACCCACAAACTGCCCCCGGCACCATGCAATCCCATCAATGGCCTAGATCTAGAGACTATAAAACCATTCACCACAAACTGCCCCCGGCACCATGCAATCCCATCAACAGCCAAGATCTAGAGACTATAAAACCATTCACCCAGAAGCGCAAGGCTTCATGGCTGCATTTGTGGCCACTCGACCTCTAATAGCCTAGTTCTCCCTCTCAGAGAACCTGGCAAGGTACTAAGAGCATCCTGCCCTCATGGCAGAGCCTGACAAGCTCTCCATGGCGTATTCAATATGCCAAACACAGTAACAATGATGTGGTCTTATTCCCCTAACCATGAAAGAGCCTCCAATGTGACATTGCTGGGAAGAATGAGTAAAGAGAGGCTGCTACAATCTCAGGGCTAGGACGAATGGAGACATTACTGAAGCCGCTCAAGCAAATTGTTGATCAACAGGATGACAGAGTGATACAGTGATACTTTTTTTTCCTCCCCTCCCCCACACCCCTCCCCCCTACAGTGATACTTTTTTAATCCTACTTATGACTATGTAAACAAGATGGTTACTTTGAAGACATGAGTCCTCCATCTGCCAACCTGCTAGCTTGTTGCCAATATAGATTTCTCAGACCCCTCACTGTGCCTGTCATCTGGCCCTCTTCAGACAGTGAACATGGATCTTTTATGGTTATAGTCCCCCAACCACTTCCAGGAGTGCCCCCCGAAGCATTGAGTCCAGAGGAGTCCCGAAGCACCATGGGTATGGCCCAAAAGCAATAACAAAATTTTTAATAAATATTTTTGTTTTGGGGGTCACATACAGCCATACTCAGAGCTTGCTCTTTGCTCTGTGTTCAGGGATCACTCCTAGCAGTGCTTAGGGAGTGGGGAGCGGGTCGGGGTGGGGACAGTTTGCAGTGCTGGGAACTGAAGCTTCATCAGCTGTATGTAACACAAGTGCCCTGTTTGCTGTACTATCTTTCCAGCCTCGTAAAAGCTTTTTAGAAAGAGGATTAGATGTTGTGCAAGAGACACAGTGCAGGGGTTAAGATATTTTCCTCACGTACAGTTAACCACTGAGGGACCCCCAGCACCACATAGGGTTTCCCAGAGCAAGTAGTGACCTTGAGCATAGAACCAGGAGTACCCGACAAGCACTGCTGGGTTTGGCCAAGCGCCATTCACTCAAACACACACACACACACACACACACACACAGATTTGATAACTCTATGAGGGAAAAAAATAGATTAGGGACCAGTAAAACTGCAAGAGAGAAAGAAAATCTCAAATATAAGAAAAATGACATTAAATCTATATCAGATTTCTTAAAGGAAACTCTATAAGCAAGAGGGAATGGAATGATATATTCAAAATACTGCATGAAATGCTTTAACCTGCAAGGCTATCACTCAGATTTGGGGGAAAGATTAAAATATTTTACAACTAAAGATATTAGTTCCATTCAAACCAGCTCTGAACGGCCACACTGACTGGCCTCCTATAAAAAGAAAATGTTGAACAGCAAAAATCACCTAAACCCTCCTAGAAAAATGGCAACAAACTCCTTCACATTAATTTCTGTAAATGTCAAAGGACTGAGCCATTCTATCAAAAGACAGTGGCTGGATAGATCAGAAAGCAAAATGCTATCTGCTGTGGCTTACAAAAAAACATGACAAACACAGACTGAATAAATGGACAGAAATCTATCATATAAGCCAATGGTAGATTTTATAAACCAGAGATGGCCGCACTTGTATGAGACTAATAGCATTCAAGTTAAAAAAGAAACGAGATGGCAATGGACGTTACCTACTGGTTAAGAAATCAATACAATGAAGAGGATGTGCTGATCCCCGTCCCTTTTTATTTTTATTTTTTTTTGAGAGAGAGTGAAAAGCATACGACCAGGAGTGAAAGCCTCAGTTCTCCAAGACACTTTATATTTATTGCCTTAAACCAACAATCATCAAGACACTTTATATTTATTGCCTTAAACCAACAATCATCAGAAAATAGAAGAGCAGACATTTGCTTCTCTATGTTAATCTAACCAGGCTAAGCTTTCACATATAAAAGGCTCTCTGAGGGCTGGAGCAACAGTACAGCCGGAAGGGCATTTGCCTTGCAAGCAGCAGATCTAGTTCGATTCCAGGCACAGGGTCCCCGGGCACATCCAGAAGTAATTCCTGAATGCAGAGCCAGGAGTAACCTTGAGCATCACCGGGTATGACCCCAAAAAATTAAAAAGAAAAAAAAGAAAGAGAAAGTGGGTGTTGGAGACTGTTCAGGACCCTGAACAAAAGAGGGCCCCGAAACCTTTACCCTGGACAAACCGGAAAATTCCATTACCAGCGTTTGCATAACCTGAGGCACAGGTGCCCTTGTGACAAAGGAAATAGCTAAACTCAAGAAGTAAAAGTGGGGCTGGAGCGATAGCACAGTGGGTAGGGTGTTTGCCTTGCACGCGGCCGACGCAGGTTCAAATCCCAGCATCCCATATGGTCCCCTGAGCATTGCCAGGAGTAATTCCTGAGTGCAGAGTAACCCCTGTGCATCGCCGGATGTGACCCAAAAAGCAAAAAAAAAAAAAAAAAAAAAGCAAAAGTAGCCCAGGGCAGTTAACCATGAGACCCCAAGAGCCCGTAAAGTAGAATGCCTTCCTTTACACTAAAAGCCTTGTACATTCCTCCTGACAGATGCTCCTGCCAGATAAACCTTTGTCTTCCCCTCCCCACTATTTCTCAACCGACTCTTGGAGAATATTGTAAGCCCACCAAATAACACCCCGAACCTTTCCTTATTTGGTCTGAGAAGACACTTCCCTGATGATTAACAACTCATGTACCAAACCCCTGCTAAGAAAGGTATAAAACCAGCATGGCTGGTAATACATATGCTCTTGATCAGCACGTTTTGTCTTGAGCCCCTTTCTTCTTAACCTCACCAGTTTTGTTTTCAGATCGGGACCGCTCATAGAACCCACCCAATTAGGAGAGCTTTCCACTGTTGTCTCTCCGAGGGCCAGAGAAATTACGGGGGAACGCGCAAGTGGGGGTGTCTCTGAATTAGAGTGATATTGGGGGGAAAGTCTCTAAAGTGGATTTATTCCAAGGAATATTTTCTCTGCAAGGAGGATCAGAGATGAAGCTGTCACAGCACCTCTGCCGAGACAGCTTTCTGCCTACTTTCTAGAATTAAAATTTCCATAAGCCATTTATCCAGCCCTTCTCCTATCTGATTTAATTCTTTGTTCCCAGTAAGGATTAGTCCAAATCAAGGGGTCACAAAATGTATTACACAACTGCTAAATGTTCATCAAAGGTAACACAATAGTACTGAGATATTTTAGTATCTCATTTTCATTACTGTGCAGATCAGCTAAGCAGAGTCTAGTAAGGAAACAAGAGCACTAAATGAGGAATTGCAAGAACTAATATTAATCAACATATACAGGGTCCTCCACCCCCAAATAACCAAATAGATATTCTCCTCCAGGATAGACCTGATGTTCTTCAGGACAGACCCCATGCTTTTGCATAACTCAAACACCTCCTGTCCTTTTTGGCCACACCTGGCAGTGCTCAGGGCTTGCTCCTGATTCTGTGTTCAGGGATCACCCTTGGTGGGGCTCAGGGGACATAGGGGATGCTGGGAATTGAGCCCAAGTCAGCTGCAAGGCAAGGACCTTATCGCTGTATTATCGCTTTAGCTCAAAAACTAAATCTTATCTCCCAAACTGCTTGTTCCACTGACACGATTTAATTAGTAGCTTGTCCTAAAATCTACCTAGTGCCCCAAAGTAGAAACCTCACTTCAACTCTTACACTAGACAAAATCTCTGGATCCTATGCTGACTTTCTTTTATTGCTACTAATACTTCTTTCTCTTCCTTAAATTTCATTATAGTCACAATGATTTATGATCCTCTCAATGATAGGGTTTCATATATACAAATGCAGCATTCCAACCCACACTTACACCAGTGTCCATCTCCCTTCATGATCGGGGTTCCCTCTATGTCTCTCCTCCATGCCCCAACTCCCAACCATGTTAAGCTCAGTACTGTAGATCTGTTGCTGTAAACTAGATCTGTTGATCTAGTTTACAGATTTTGTTGCTTTGGGCCATTTGTGATTCCCTTGCTGTGCTCCTTTATGTCACACAGCTGAGAGAGATCATTCGACATCTGTCCCTCTCTTTGGGGTGACTTTATTCAGCAGCAAATTCTCCAGCTCTAGCCCCTTAGCTGCAAATTACATAACTTTTTTTTTTCTCATAACTGACTAGTATTCCACTGTGCATATGTACCATAGTTTTGTTTTTAATCCAGTTATCTATTATTGGATACTTGCATTGCTTCCTTATTTTGACCATTTGTGAATATTGCTGCAAAAACATAGGAGTCTAATACCCTGCCACGGAGGCAGGTTGGGATCGGGGGATAGGGTGAGGGTGGTGGGAGGGATACTGGGATCATTGGTGGTGGAGAATGGGCACTGGTGGAGGGATGGGTATTCGATCATTATATGACTGAAATGCAAACACGAAAGTTTGTAAGTATATAACTGTACCTCACGGTAATTCACTATTTAAAAATAAATAAAATAAATTTTTAAAAGAATACACAGTATATAATCTTTATTTTAGGAAATGCTTGAAGTGGATTTATTAATTTCTGATAGCAAATAATCTGTGGCCTATTGCTGTCTATAATTTTGTGCCAAAATTTATCGCCAAATTTTTTTTTTTTTTTGCTTTTTGGGCCACACCTGGTGATGTACAGGGATTACTCCTGGCTCTGCACTCAGGAATTACCCCTGGCCGTGCTCAGGGGACCATATGGGATGCTGGGATTCGAACCCGGGTCAGCCGTGTGCAAGGCAAACGCCCTACTCGCTGTGCTATCGCTCCAGCCCCCTATCACCAAATATTTTTGTTATGAATAATAAGTGCTAAGTATTAATATACAAATTGCACAAAACATAAATTTGAGGACTAGGAAGATAGCCTCAGGAATTGGAGTGCTCTGTATACTAGAAGAATTGCTCATTCCTGAGAGCCTCCCAAGAACTGCTAGGAGGGAGTCCCAGAGAACCACACAGGGAACGGTTCCTGAACACCACTGGATGCAGCCACAAAAAATAAACAAATAGGGGCTGGAGCAATAGCACAGCGGGTAGGGCATTTGCCTCACATGCATCCCATATGGTCCCCGAAACACCGCCAGGAGTAACCCTGTGCATTGCTGGGTGTGACCCAAAAAGCAAAAATAAATAAATAAATAAAAATTAAATAAATTAATTAATTAAATAAGATGTTTAAAAATTTGATTGTAAATATATAATATTGGTATTCTGATATGTTTTTCTTAGAAATCAATTACATTTTATAAAATAAATATTAACCACACACAAAAAAACAGGAGTGCAAATGTTTGTTTGCTTTTGCTTTGTTTTCTGAAGAGGGATTTTGGGCCCTTCAGGTAAATGCTGAGAAGTGGGATTGCTTAGCAGATCATTTTTAGTTTCTTGATATCCTATATTCCAAACAAAATGAATAAAATGTAATTGTATTTCTTCCATGACCTGGATGACATAGTCTCATCATGTAATTAAGAATTTAGTGAAACACAGCCTAACAAATATCTTAGCTAAAAATAAAGTCTACATCTGCTCATTTAAAAAAAAAAAAAAAGAAGTGGGATTGCTTAGTCAGATGGAAGCTCAATACTTAAACATTTTTTTTTGTTGGTTTGTTTTGTTTTGGGGCCACACCCAGCAGTGCTTAAGGCTTACTCTTTGGGGACTAGAATCCAGAATGCTGCAGTTCAGAGAGGAAATACTGCTCCCTAGAAAGCCTTTATATTTATGTTCACCCCGATAAACTAACGTCCTCAGATATGTAAAAGTCTAACCTGGATAGATCAAGACAGTTAGGCACCTAACCAAGGAGTGTTCATCTTCTCCATTCAATACTTACTGGTTCTAAGTGATAAATGCTTAGACAGTCAGGAATCTCAGTCCACCGGGATGTTAGTTCCCTGACTCCGTTCTCTCTCTCTCTCTCTCTCTTTCTTTTCCTTTTTTTTTCTTCCCAGCAATGCTCAGTGGGTACTCCTGGCAGTGCTCAGGAGACTATAGAGGATGCTGGGGCTTAAACCTGGGATAGCTGCATGCAAGGAAAATGCCCTACCTGCTGTAGTATCCCTCTGGCTCCTTCTCTCTGTTTCCTTAATCCTTGCAGCCGCCCTGTTTCAAGACCTGTTCACCCACAGCCAATCCCCAACACTTCCTCCTGGCTTTGGGCTCAGGGATCACTCCTGGTGAGCTCAGGGGACCATGTGCTGTCAGGCACCAAAACTGAGTCACCATAGTAATAGTTGGTAATGATCACTCTGGACAAGAACTGAGTGCTGAAAGTAGGTAAAGGGATATACATGAAAACCTTTTAGTATCTGTATTGCAAAACATAATACCGAAAAGAGGGGAGAGAGAAGAAAGAGAAAGAGAGGAAGATGGAGAGGCACAAGTAGTGTGGGGGAGAGAGAGAGTGAAAGAGAGAGAGAGGGAGACAGAGAGAGAGAGTAGGAAAAAGGAAGGAAGGAAGGAAGGAAGGAAGGAAGGAAGGAAGGAAGGAAGGAAGGAAGGAAGGAAGGAAGGAAGGAAGGAAGGAAAGTAGGAAGAAAAAAGTGCCTGCCATAGAGGCAAGCTGATTGGGGGGCGGGGGGTGGGCAGAAGGTTGCAAGAGGGAAACTGGGGACATCAGTGGTGGGAAATGTACACTAGTGAAGAGGTGGGTGTTGGAGCATTGCATGACTGATACTCAATCATGAACAACTTTGTAACTGTGTATCTCACAATGATCCAAGTAAAAATAAATAAATTATTGTCACTGTCACTGTCATCCTGTTGCTCATCGATTTGTTCAAGCGGGCACCAGTAACGTCTCTCATTGTGAGACTTATTTATTACTGTTTTTGGCATATTCAATATGCCACGGGTAGCTTGCCAGGCTCTGCTGTGTGGGCGTGATACTCTCGGTAGCTTGCCGGGCTCTCCGAGAGGGACGGAGGAATCGAACATGGGTCGGCCATGTGAAAGGCGAGTGCCCTACCGCTGTGCTATCGCTCCAGCCCTTGTAACAAGTAAATTAATTATTAAAAAATCAAATAAAAATTGAAAAATGAAAATTATGACTCAAAACCCCCCAAAACTGAGTCACCATATCCAAGGCAAGGACCCTATTCTCTTACTACCCCCTCCCCTGCTGCCCGCCTCAGTTCTTAGTTTTTTGAGAGATGTCCATATGTTTACTAAGAGGATTGAACTAGGTGGAATTCCCACCAATTGTGGATGTGGTTTCCTTTACCCCCACATCCACACCAGCACTCTTTTTTTATTCTTTTGGACGAATGCCATTTTATTGGTGAAAAGTGATATCTTATTATTGTTTTGATTTGCATTTCCTTGATGATCATTGGCTACTGATACTTCTTTATCTCTAAATCAAATTGGGGAAATATCTCAGAAGACTAGAGCACATGTTATGCATGTAAGAGTCTTGAGTTTGATCCCCAGCACCACACAGTCTCTGGAGCACTCCTAGGACTATACTCTGAGCACTGCTGGGTATGGCCCACAAACACAAACAAAGCTCAAATAAGTAACTAGGGCCATAGAGATAGATTGGGGTTTAGGTGATTGCCCTGCATTCAGCTGACCCCAATTGAGTGCCAGCACTGCAGAGTCCCCTGAGCACTGTTCAAAGAAATCTCCAAAGTTGAGAGTATCCCTGGATCACCTCCAACCACGCCTTCCCCCCCACCAATATTGCCTTAACACCCTTTCTGCTGTAATTATTCTCATTTCGATCCATTCTCTGTTCTCATAGGGATATCAGTTATCAGCGAGCATTTTCTAAGTCACCAATGTAATCATCCTCTCCAAATTGACTCACCATATAAGTCTTCTTTTCCTGGGTGTGACATTGCCTATAAAATTATGGGCATACATTTAATCTCACCTTCCTTCACTCTATCGTATGCTGTATGCTGGTGTTTAGTGACCAAATCTGGAGTAGAGGGGACAGAGTTCTGTTTTGTAGTTTGCGGTGGTGACCATTTTCGATGGGGTAAATGCTGTCACAAGAACTGATTTCAACCAGTGTACACAACTGTTTCTCATAAGCCAGCATTAGGACGATACAGTTCAGTAAACTCTGACTCTATTTGTCTTCATACCAGCTCAAACTCCCTCTACCGCAATCCCCAGCCTTTAGCCCAGATAATCTCTAGCATGCACTGTTTCCCATATCCATGTAGAGTTGAATAATGTAAAGTTTCTTTGCGGGGGTGTGAATGTGGGATACCATACTTGGTAACGCTAGAAGGCTACTTCTCTGTGTTGAGGCTAACTCCTGACAGTGTTCAGGATCTCTTGTGGTGTCAAGAATCAAAGCCAGTTGTCTTATGTGCACAGTATGTACACTAGCCTATTTCGTGACTATTTCTGTGACTTCAGAGATGGTATAGAATGCAGCATGGAACCTGTGTCAGGGCCTTTCAAGTGAAGCATCCTTCCCTGTACTATCTCTTTAGCCCTCAGTCATTAAAAAAGAATTGATCAGAGTGACCAGAGCAATATTACAGTGGGTAGGGTGTTTGTCTTACACATGGCTAACCCAGTTTTGATCCCCTGCATCCCATATGGTCCCTCGAGCTCTGCCAGGAGTGAATCTTGGCAGAGTGAATCTTAATTAAGTGAATCTTAATCTTGCAAAGCCAGGAATAATCCCTGAACATTGCCAGTGTGACCCAAAAAGAAAAAAAAATATTCATCGGGGTTCTGTGATTCACATTACTGTTAATGATGGCTTCATGTGTATGTAATTCCAGCATCACACTTGTCACCAGTTACCCACCACCCTCCCCCAAATACCCAAGATCCCCTTTCAGTTCCCTCACCACAGCTGTGTGTTTCAGTGCCCCAATTGCGTTGCTTTGGGCCCTTTGTTACTACCTGGCTGTGTATCTTTAAGTCTGGCATGTGTATGTAATTCCAGCACCACACTCGTCACCAGTTACCCACCTCCCTCCCCCAAATACCCAAGATCCCCTTTCAGTTCCCTCACCACAGCTGTGTGTTTCAGTGCCCCAATTGCGTTCCTTTGGGCCCTTTGTTGCTACCTGGCTGTGTATCTTTAAGTCTGGCATGTGAGAGAGCTCATTATCTATCCCTTTTCTCTGCTTCAATCACACTTTTAACTCTTTTGAAATTATTTCAGTGGGCTGGGGAGGAAGCTCAAAGGGCTAGAGCACTTGCTTTGCGTAATAGAGGCCCTGGGCACTGCCAGGAGTGAACACAGAGCTGGGTGTAGCCACCAAGCACCACCAGTTAGTAAGGCATCAAAACTGTAGCACTGTCTCCCCGTTGTTCATCAGTTTGTTCGAGTGGGCACCAGTAATGTCTCCATCGTGAGACTTGTTTCTGTTTTGGGCATATTGAATAGCCATGGGGAGCTTGCCAGGCTCTTCTGTGCAGGCAGGATACTCTTGGTAGCTTGCCAGCCTCTCTGAGAGGGGCGGAGGAATCAAACCCAGGTCGGCCACATGCAAGGCAAACGCCCTACCTGCTGTGCTATCGCTCCAGTCCAAGGCAAGGCATCAAAACAAAAACAAAAAATGTTGTGCTTGACCTAGATATATAATGACCATATGCCACTAATTTTATTTAAATTCTATTAATGTATAAACTAGTTTTTAATAAACTAGCTTCATAGAACTATATAAATCTGGTCAGCTTTTATATTAAAATGAGTTAATAAATATTTGATGCATGTTTATTACACATTCGTATAACAATAATATTTTCAGTTGAAAGTTATACACTGATAATTAAATAGCAATAATAAAAATTCAAATGAGTTAAAAACAGTGAATAGATGGTGGTTTTGTGGGGATGTGTATTCTTTTAAATCATGGAAAGTGAACCTGAAATTATTGCAGCATTTTTTTCCTCAATGAAAGATTCTTTAGCTACAATTATTAATCTGTGGGGTTCTCTATTACTTATTACTTTGAAAAGCAAGCTATACTTTATTTAGACACATTAAGCTACTGTTACATAGATGCTATAAACTTTAAAAATGTTTTAGAACTTCTGTACTATTCATATTGTTTTTTCAGCCATATAGTATTTTCTGTCCAGTGAATTAATAACAACAGCATTAACTTTCATTCTATTTGGCCCACTGTAAGTATTTTACTTCTGTAACTTGGTTAATTCTTTTAAAAGTATCAGAAAGGGAGATTACACAATGGCTTTTGCAGACACTTAGCAAAATAACGCTAAGAATCTGGAGCTAGGTTTTAAACACAAGCCTTTGAATGTACTGTATACTTATTCCCATCTTTGAAATATTATCTCTACTCTACATTCACCTCTGACTTTGAGATAGAGTGAATCACTGATCTAATGTTCTCATGGCACTTTGTTTCTCTTTACAATCATGCTAGTGATACACATATTATTATGTGTTATCATGCTAGTGATAACACATATTAAGGCATTGTCATGTGCTTGGCTACATTAATAATCTTTTGGGGGGACGCTTTTTGGGTAACAGAAAAGCTACTCCGGGCTTGCACTCAGGAATCACTCCTGGCAGTGCTTGGGGGACCACTTGGGATGCTGGGGATTCAACATTGGTCGGCTGCCTGCAGAGCAAACGTCCTACCTGCTGTACTATCGCTCCAGCCCTACATCTTAAAAAACTTCTAGATAGTATTATCTTCAGTAGACGAGGTAACTGGGGCTGAGGGAGATTAAATAAACTGTCCAGGTATGCAGTTACAAAGTGGCTGAGTCAGATTTAAACTAAGTCTAATGACATAGTTCAAAGCCTGAACACTAAGAGTCTACCAGAACAGAGTTCTGTTTCTGTTTCTGTTCTGTTTCTGCTTAGGCAACCTTAGATACTTGACTCATACCTTGTTTATAATGTGTGGTAGATGTTAAGTGAGTGTATAGGTCTACATCTATCTCTTTTTCCTTGTTTAAAAAGGGCCAGGCAGTACAACTATGTGTAGATCACCCTTCCCTCAACCCACACAGCTTTCTATGCCTCAGAAGTAATGAAATTTATTTTCCTCTCTTAGACATCCCTGGAGCGATAGCACCGCAGGTAGGGCGTTTGCCTTGCACACGGCCAACCCAGGTTTGATTCCTCCTCCTCTCTGGGGCAGCTGGCAAGCTACCAGAGTATCTCGCCTGTAAGGCAGAGCCTGGCAAGCTACCCTTGGCGTATTCGACATGCCAAAAACAGTAACAGCTAGTCTCACAATGGAGATGTTACTGGTGCCTGCTTGAGCGAATCGATGGGCAACAGGATGACAGTGATACAGACAGTGATACAGACATCCCTGGTTTATTAGTTTTAACTATGAGAAATTAGTTGGGGCAGTGATTAGGGGGTGCAAGCACAGAACTAAAATAGTTCTCCTTACTGTTTCACCAATTTCTTCTACCCTGCCATTTCTCACCATTTTGGGGGCTGTTTTTCTGGGTTGCACCTGGGGCTGCTGAGGGTGGGGGTAGGGTGGGGAGGGCACCATGCAGTGTTGGGGGACCAAACCCAAGAGTTCTGCTGCCCTCAGCCAAGCCTTAAAAAGATCTAGAAGCTACAAATATTTGTTTCCTTTTTACATAACTTTTTAATTTGCATCATCATTTCTTTTTATAGACAACTCACTGAGGTGGGTAAGGCTGATATGATTAAATCTACTTGAGAGGTGATGAAACTTCGTTAAAAAACTCTCCTACACAAAGCTGAAAAATGCCAGCCTCACAACTTGAATTGACCCCGCGGGTCTTGGGGCTCAACTTGATTTGACAAGTTAACTTTTCCCTCCTCTGAGGGACGGGCATGATCAGAGGAAACAGTGAAAGACCACATTTGGTGGGAGGAAGAGGGCATGGGGGAAGGAGAACGAGCAAGAGGAGGGGAAAGAGGGAGGAGGAGGAGGGAGGAGGAGAAGGAACAGCAGGAGGAGAAGGGAGGAGGAAGAAGAGGGGGGAGAAGGAGGAGGAGGAGATTTCAGCACAAGTGACGAAATGAAAATGCCTCGGTAAGAATATGAAGAAAGAGTAGGTAAAGAGGAAAGCCAGCACGGAAGTTGACGGAGCACGTTCCGGGGGAAACGAAAAAGAGGAGGAGAATGTGGAAGGAGCTGTCGGGGAGGGATGCGGGGAGGAGGACCACCCCCAAAGAGATGCTAGAGGCCGGAATGAAAAGCCCGGAGCAGTCGGGTCAGTTAGGGATGCCCCGCGGGGAGCCCCGCCCCCAAGCGCTCGCCCCCGGCCTGGCCCCGCCCCCGTGACCCCCTCCCCGAGGCCCCGCCCCCTGTGGCCCCGCCCCCGCTGCCGCCCCCGCCCCCGCCCCCCCCAGGTCTCTTAGGTGATGCTGCAGCCAAGATGGCGTCGGCGGCGGGCTCGCTGGCCTGAGCGCGATGCTCCGGGTCAGCGGTTACACAGGCGGCAGCGGCGGCGGCGGCCTCGGCCAGCGCCTCGGGTGTCTCCGGGCCGTGAGCGCTCCGGCGCCTGACCCGCGGCCGGGCTAAGCCGGACACGGAGGAGACGACCGTGACGAGAGGCGGCGGCGGCCGCGCGGGGCTGAGAGCGAGCGAGCGAGCGGGAGCGAGACCCCGACGCCGCCTGCCGCGCGGGCACCATGGCGGGGCTCATCAAGAAACAGATCCTGAAGCACCTCTCCAGGTCCGCGTCCGGGACGCGCCGGGACGGGGCGGGGCGCCCGGGGCGGGTGGCGGCGCGCGCGAGCCGGGGCCGTGTCGGGGCGGCCACCCCGGGGGTCGCGGTCTCCTGTCAGCCGCGGCTTCTCCCCGGGCGGGGGCGGCCTCTCGGCTCAGCCCGCGGGGGTCGCGGTCTCGGGTCAGCCCGCGGCTTCTCCCCGGGGGCAGGGGGAGTGGGACGGCCTCGGGGCTCAGCCCGCGGGGACGGGGAACGCGGACGGACGGACCGACGGACAGACCGACGGACGGACGGACGGACGGACGGCGGGGCGACAGGGCCGGGGCGCGGGGCGGCGCGGACGCCTCGGGGAGTCGTTCACCTTGAGCCGGTGCCCAAGTCACCCGCCCCGACCCGGCGAGCGGCGCTACCGTTTGCACAGTTCGGATTTGTTTGCCCAGTTCAGGGGGGAGGTGACCGGGACCCGGCGCCAGGCTCTGCCACGTCCCCCCGGGAGTCGTTGGAGCCCCGCAGAATTCTAACGACACAGGGTGTGGGTTTTGTTTTTATTTTTATTTATTATTATTATTATTATTATTATTATTATTATTATTATTATTATTTTTGTTTTTCAGAGAGGGGTGGGTTTGGATTTTAATTTTGGTTTGGCTTCTTTCTTTTCTTTCCTTTTATTTAAAAAACAAAAATCGCTTTCAGACCCGTCCGTTCTGGGAGTCCGCACCGGTGACTCCTGTCATTCTTTCCATTTCCTGAGCGCGGTTTTAGGCAGAAACATGACTCAGGGAAGCTGGCAGTTTGGTTGGCGGCCCCGGCTTGCTCCCTGTTTGTCTCCAGACCCAGGCTCGATGGAGGCTCGCGCCTCCCAAGTTGCGAATATAGCAAATAAAAAACTCAGCCGGGGACACCCCTGTCCTCTGTCATTTGTCTGTAAGTTAATGATCGCTCTTGACGGATTTTGTGTGTATGTGTGTACGTGTCGGAAAAACACTTGGGCCTAATGATACACTTGTGTGCTAAAGACAGTTCTTATTCTTGATTTCTCCAGTTGGTTGTGTACCACCCCCCACCCCCGTTTTATATTTGGGAAACAAAAAAAATCAACATTTCTGTGATTCAGCACTTGTTTTTCCTCACGTATTGCATTGCAAAAGTTAGTTTTCTTTCCTAAAAAAAAAATCTGCGACAGCCATTGTGGATGTTTCTTAGTGATCATTGCGTTAGTTGGAATGTTTAAGAATGAGGTATACATAATTTAGTACTGGGTTGCCTTATTCAGAATGGTAATAAAGTTGCCTCTTTATTTTGTATTTATCACTTAGGTAAGGTCTCACATGCCAGATTTCCACCAGCCTTACTCATACACAGTTCAACAAGAAAATTCAGCCCTGCGAGGTATGGGTTGAATGTCTTTTTCACTCACTGCCAAGGATGAAGGTAGCTAGCTAGTTCCATTCTGTGGGCATTGGAGAGAAGTTAATTGAACGAGTGCCTTAGGTCTTTAGCATTTAGTCTCTTGTAGAACTATAGTTAAGAAGGATTCTTAAAAATTAGAAGCAAAGGAAATTTAGTCTCTTGTAGGCCTGTAGTTAAGAAGGATACTTAAAAATTAGAAGCAAAGGTAATGGCTTACTTTGTAAAATAGACAACACCCATATAAAAAGAATAAATTACTTTTTTGTTTGGGAGGCCATACCCAACAGAGCTTGGAGGCTAGAGTCCCAGAGATGTATGGGGATCAGACCTGGGGCTTCCACATTCAAAGCATGGATCAGACCCTTTGAGCCATCTCCCTGGCTCCCAGGATTACTTTTTAAATTTTTAATAGCTGTGTTGTAAATAGTAATGATTTTTTTCAGAGTTGAGTTTTTGAAACACTTGAGTTTTCAGTTATTTTATGTTTCAAAACTTCCTTAAGTCAGATGATTGGAAGTATCAGATTCATATTCTTGTTTTTGTTCTAGGCTCCTTTGCTTTTTTTGGGATGATGAGGTCATGGGGACAAATCTAGGGCTACTATGTTCAGAGCATGTATTCCAGTGATTAGAACCATCTTCCTGGTCCTCAGATTCATTACCTTTTTATTTGTGCTACTTCTTAGATCACACCTCGCAGTGCCCAGGGACTTGGTGTCATTCATTCTCTATCAGCAGTTCTCTGGGGATCTCATCTCCTGCAAGCAAAGCATGAGCTTCAGCCCTTGGACCTATCTTTCCATTTCCCAAATTCATATGATTTTGAGTGAGTTCTGCTGCTCCATTTGGTGTCTATAATAGGTATTAATCTAAATTAGATTTCAGAAGACTCGTACTGTGTTAAGGCAATTGAACTTCATTCTTGGGGGTGACTGCTTATAGAGAATTCTAGACAAAAGAGGGATGTGATCACTAAAGATATCTAGGAATCAATTTGGCTTTTGGACTCCAGGTTCAGGAGGAGTTGGGGTAAAAATATATAAAGTCTACTGAGAGGCTCTGGTTAAAGTGAAAAATAGTAAGTTAGATGGATATCAGTATCCTTTAGAATTTATGGAAGGTTAGAGAATCAAGCAGATTTGAAAAGCTACTGGATTCAGGCCAGCCCCTAGGTAAGCGAACTTGCTTGAGGGTCTTAAAAAGAACATTTTCTCTAAAGGGAAGCAACAAAGAGAAAGGGAGAGTGGCTTACGTTGAAGATTGCTGAATATTTGGAATATTTAAGGAGATTAGGAAGGGTTGAGTATTTGCAGGATCTTATGACTGAATAGCAAAGGAAAGAACTATTAGAACTGGAAATTTTATCTAGGTGGAAGAGCAGTTAAGAAAAACAAGTGAGAAAGCTGGAAGTATTTACTTTTTAAAATTTTTTTCTGAAAGCATCATATTAAAGTTTGGAAGTGAAGTATCCTAGATTAGGGCTAAGACTTAGATAAATTAGATAAAGCTTTGGTTATGGATTGCATAGAACTTCTAGTGGCCCAAGAGAATACAGGAGGTAAATGCTTGCCTGGGAATGGTGGATTCCTAGTCAGCCCCGGCACCGCATATGGTTCCTTGAATGCTGCAGGGGTGGGAGTGGGGTGGGGTGGAAGATGAGCCAGAGATAGTTCAGTGAGTTGGAGTGCATGCTTTGCGTGCAGGAATCTTGGGTTTGATCCAGAGCAATGTATGGTCTCCTATCATCACCTGGTTTGACCCCAAAACAACAACAGAAGAAATTTAGGTGTCTGTCATTAGATGTGAGATCCATAATCGTTCTTGTATTGGACACTTAAAATGCAGCATAGCTTGTTTGGATGGTAGGAAATTATTTTCTCAAGCTATAATTTCATAGCTATTAATCATCATCATCATCATCATCATCATCATCATCATCATCCCGTTGATCGTTGATCGCAGTTCTTCTCAAGCCGTCTCAGTAATGACTCTATTCATCCTAGCTCTGAGATTTTAGAAGCCTCTCTTTACTTGTCCTTCCCAAAGGTGCCACATTAGAGGCTCTTTCAGGGGAATGAGACCCATTGTTACTGGTTTTGGCATATGAATACGCCACTGGGAGCTTGCAGGCTCTGCCATGCAGGCAGGAAACTCTCAGTAGCTTGCCAGGTTCTCCAAGAGGGAGAACTAGGCTATAAGACGTATAAGATGTCACGTGGTGGGGTCATTCTGGGCCAAAACAAGGAATCAAGGACTAAACAGTGCCACTGCTGGCTCCCTGACACCCCCTGCTAACTGTGAGGCGGCGCCTGCAGCCACAGGCTTTGCGGGTTTCTAGAACCATGCAGAGGGGCGGGAGCAACAGCAGGGTGGGGTGGGTTCGAGCCCTGGCCTCTCATATGGTCCCCGCGGCTAGCCAGGAGCGAGTCCTGGCACTGGGGGCCATAGGCATAGCTATTAATAGATTATTTAAATCTTTTATTTTTATGTACAGCTCAGTAAATAATTTGAGGGCCAGGGAGATAGCTCAAGGGATTCAGCACATGATTTGCATGCAGGAGACCTGTATTCCTAGGCACTGATTATCCTCCAGATACAGAGTTAGAACCAAGTACAGATCCAGGAGAGCTAGGTGTGGTCCCAGAATCAAAATAAATAATTTCAGAGTATATGTATGGTAGGTTCCTGAACACTGGGAATTAGAGATAGAAATTGGATAGGGCATTGGTTTAGCTTTTGGAAAATAACTATGACTCCTTTTCTGGCAAAAAATGTATATCTAAATATAATATTTCTAGATCTATTCCTAGAATTATAGTGGTGTATGAAATTTATGAGATTGGTTTGCTAGAATCAGGCAGCTAGGAAAAGACTGAATTACATACTGCCTTTTAGGATTATAAAATAATGTTTTTATATTTGAGGAGTGTTTGTGTGTTTCAGCGATTGAATTTAGGGTCTCATATATGCCAGGCATGTGCTCTACTGCTGAGCTACATCCCTGTCCCATATGATTTATTAATTTTTTTCTATGCTTGGTATGAAACCCTACCTGCTGTGCTGGAGCGATAGCACAGCGGGTAGGGCATTTGCCTTGTATGCGGCCGGCCTAGGTTCGATTCCTCCGCCTCTCTCGGAGAGCCCAGCAAGATACCGGGAGTATCTTTCCTGCATGGCAGAGCCTGGCAAGCTACCCATGGTGTATTCGATATGCCAAAAACAGTAACAACAAGTCTCACAATGGAGATGTTACTGATGCCCACTCAAGCAAATTGATGACAGTGACAGTGACAGGGATGAAACTCAGAGTACTACACTTGCAAGGCATGTGCTCGTCTGCTCATCAACATCACTGGCCAACTTTGGAGTATTAAATTTTTTTTTCCTTAACATGACTTTTAAAATCATCTCTCTCATAATGCTGATTTTTGTTTTGGGGCCACACATTGCTTTTGAGCTATTTCTGGCTTTGGTGCTTGTGGAGCCACATATTGCAGAAGATTAAACCATGAACTCCTGCATTCAGAGCATGTACTTGGCTATATCTGTTATGATAATGTTGATTTTGGGCTTGGTGTGTGGTTTTGAGCTACACCTGGTGGTGCTGAGGAGCCTGGCTCTGTGTTTAGGTGCTTGGAACCAAATGTGGTGCTGGATATTAAACCTGGGTCAGTGGGATAGAAGGCCAATTGCTTTACCTTTGGTATGATTTCTTTGACCCAGTAGCATTGATTTTTGCCAGAAATTTGACCTTCATTGCATTTTTTTGTGTGTCTTTTTTCATTTGTGGTTAGGATGGAGGTGGGATTGAACATGGCCTCACAGATGTAGGGTATGCATTCTACCACTGAGCCTGTTAGAATATATATTTTTTCAGAAGAGGATGAAATTAAATAGGTTCAGTGTATATATCAGCTAGTGGTAAATGCCTCTGGAAAAAAAAATAACACCGGGAAAAGGAGATCTGAATTGCAGGGAGGTGAGGATGGAATTTGCCATTTTAAGTCTGATAATTCAGGTGGTTTCATTGAAGGGTAATGTTTGAGAAGAGATCTGAAAGAGGTGGCTGGAACAAAAGCAGAGATTCAGAAGTGATTGCGATTTTTTTACATATATTTGTTGTCCTGAGTAATTTGACCTGGGGCCCCAAATGTGCTAAACAAGTATCTACTGCTCAGCTCCATCCACAACTCATTTTTGAAATATGGTACGTGGAGTGGAATAAGGAGTGAAGTGAATAAAGGAAAATGACATCATAGATAAGTTTCCCAGATCCTGTGAGACCTTGAAATGATTTTGGCTTTTATTGAGTGACACTAGAAGTCTCTGGGAGGTTTTAAGTAAGCATCACTCTAGCCTTATAGGAAGTAAATTATAGTAGGGCAAGCACCCAGAAGGATGACATAAAAGACTAGATTGCATGCTTTGCATGCAGAGGTCCAGGTTTGATCCCCAGCACTGCTTTGTCTGTTGAGCACCTCTTGGTTGAACGCTCCTCTAACTAATAATAGTACTAATAACAGTAAAAAAATTAGGACAAGGGTAGAAGCAGGAGCCCAAGTTAAAAGTGATAATTATCATGTGAGAAAGATCCTGGTTTGAACCAAAATGCATGCAGTAGTGTTAAAATATAAGGGAGAGTCATAGAATTTGCTGATATATGGATTGAGAGAAAAAGCAGTCAGGAATGACATCAAAGTTTTTCACATAAACAATTGATAAGATGGAGATCCTGGTATCTTGGAGGAGACTGCTGGAGAAATTGATTTATGGGACCCCACCTTGTGGCTCCTGTGTCCCGTCCTGAGGGACTTGGTCAACGTGGGTAGTCAGGAGGGTGCGCAGGTGAAAAGAAGACAGACATAAGAAGAAAGAGACAGACACAGGAGAATGGGAGCAAGCTCCAATTTTATTTCTCTTAAGCTAGTTTTTTATAGTTGATTATATGAGGAAGTGGGCAGAATGGGGGAATAGCAAAGAATGCAAAAGTTTAATGAAACTGGATGTGGGCCCTGATGGCAATTACTCTGAGCATTGTTCTGCAACCTTCAAAGGGTACTTTGATATTTTTCCCAAGAAGCGGTTGTTCCTTAGTTACAGGTCAGGTTGTACTGACATATTGGTTCCCAGGCATTGGTTCCTGGTGGTTCCCAGGCATTGGTTCCTGGCACTCCTGCACCTCCTGTTACCTCTTCCTGGATTCCGAAGACTGAAGAAACCCCTCCCAAATCCCCTGGAACACATGTAACACCCCTCAAGGACCACAAAAAACTTTGTCATCCAGGTGCATCAAGGGTCCAGTTTCAATCCCTTCCCTTTGCTCCTGAGCCTCTTCCTGGGTTCCCTGGACCTCTTTCTGGGTCTGTGACCTCTTCCTTGGTTCCTTGGACCAGGGAAGCACCTCCCAAATCCCTCTTGAACACCCCTTCATCCCCACCTATTTCAAGCATTCTTGGGTCTTACATGTTTTTCCAAATATGTCTATTTTAACTCCTCTGTACTAGTGGAAATATTAGACACTGAACTGCATGACCTGTGAAGTAACATTCTAAGGACACAGCTACTGTTAAATTATAGATGTTGAAGAGTACTGCTTGCTAAAAAGTAACAAATTCGATCAGACCTCAGATATCTGACCATCTGAAACTCAAATCATAGCACCCAAAGATCTTTAGGAACAATGGTAGAACAAAAGATTTCACCTGCTCTGGCAGATAGGGACAAAAGTTCTGGCAAATTCACAGAGTTCAAATATGCCCTCAATCCTCATTGAGGAACACAAATCAATGCCCCATATAATGGCCATGGAACTAAAGCAGTTACTGGAAGAAAAATTCAACCAACTTAAAGATGAACTGATTCAGGGTATCAAAAAAAAAACCCATGCAAATGGAATCGAAGGAGTTAGAAAATACAAGAGTAAGTCAACAACAGAATTCAACATGCAGAGGACTATATCAGTGGTATTGAAGACAAAATACTACCCACCACCAATAAAGGGAAAAGTAAACAAATGGAAGAGAATTAAAGATTTGTGATAGATAATAACAAGATAAATTATCTTCGAATCATAGGAGTACCAGGAAAGGAAAAAGGCAAAGGGAAAGAATGGCTGGTAGAAGAAATAATAAAAGAACTCTAATGAAATCTAGAGAAAGGCTCCTGCACAGATTCAAGAGGCCCATAGAATACCAAACAAAATAGGTTCAAATGAGAGAACACCAGGACACATAGTAATTAAAATGGTAAAATCCAAAACCAATGTCAGGCAGACTACTTAAAGCAGAGAGAGAGAAAAGAAAACTCTCAAATATAAGGGAAACAACATAAGAATTGCAACAGACCTTCTATATGACATCTTACAAGCCAGGAAAGAGTGCAATGACATATGCAAAGCACTGACTGAAAAAATTTCCAGCCTAGCGTTCACTACCCTGCAAAGCTATCATTTAGACTTGAGGCAGGGATAAGAATCTTTAAGACAAATAAGAACTGGCAGTATATGTGACAATTAAAACAATCCTGCAAGAATTACCATAAGAAAGCTTATAAAAAATATATAGGACTCTTGCAAAAACACCTGGATCTCTCTCTCTCTCTCTCTCTCTCTCTCTCTCTCTCTCTCTCTCACACACACACACACACACACACACACACACACACGGCAACATAGCCCTTTATGTCAGTAATCTCTTTGAATGTCAGTGGACTAAAATCCCCTATAAAAGAGTAGCTGGCTGGATCAGGAAAGAAAATCTATCCATTTGTTTCCTACAGGAAACACACCTAAACTCACATGATAAATACAGACTTAATGAAAACAATCATACAAGCCAATGAACAACAACAACAGCACCAAAAAAAGCTGGGACATCCACACTTTTGGTTTTTTTTTGCTTTTTGGGTCACACCTGGCGATGCACAGGGGTTACTCTTGGCTCTGCACTCAGGAATCACTCCTGGCGGTGCTCAGGGGACCATATGGGATGCTGGAATCGAACCTGGGTCGGCCGCGTGCAAGGCAAACACCCTACCCGCTGTGCTTTCGCTCCAGCCCCATGGGACATCCATACTTTTATCAGACCAAATTATACTCAATATAAAGAAAGTAATTGGAGACAGTGATGGACATTACTTATTGATCAGTGGAACAATAGATCAAGAAATCCTGACATCAACATGTGTGCACCAAATGAAGGCTCAACAAAGTTCATAAAGCTTCTGCTCACAAATCTAAAGAAACACATTGATGGAAACACAATAGTAGTGGGAGACTTCAACATACCACTTTCCCGCTGGACAGACCAACTAGAGAGAATATCAGTAAAGAGAGCAGAGCCCTGAACGAGGAGCTGAGAGAACTGGGATTGTTGGACATATACAGGGCTGTGCATCACCCAGGACAAAAATATATACTTTTCTCTAATGCACGTGATACATTCTCCAGGATAGATCACATATTAGGGCATGACTCAAATGTACATAAATAAACATGCATGCCTACAATTCAACTATCAATAATTTTGTAAATCTCGGTTCTTTGATTAAATTTTAAAAAATTATAAAAGAAGTGGGCTTGATGAAGAAGATATAAGCGGTTAGAATTGATTTTGAATGTGTTAATTTGAATGTCCATTAGATTCCCAAATGAAGATGCCTTTTATTTGTAACCTAATTTATACTAGTCGTATAAATTATATATTTGCATATAACTATCTTATGATTATATATTAAGTTTGTGCAATAATAACCCAAAAGTAAATTGTGAGTTGAGTTTCAGAGGTGTACTCTTAGATGTACTATATCTGAAATTAAGCAGATGCCCATTTCTTACATTAATTTCCAAATAAATACAGATACTGATTCTTATAAAAGTTAATTTTAGGAGATTTAAAAAACTTGAGAAGAAAGGGACATTGAGTGCTTGAATGTTTGGTCCATTGTATGTTGTGATGTTACCGTTTTTGAATTAGGAGATACTAGGGGACTGGACAGGGGTTAAGATGCTTGTCTTGTACCTGGTCAACTCTTGATTTATCCCACATGGGCCCCCCCCACCCCACTGATTCTTGGTTCCTCCCACATACCACCTTCACCCTCTGATTCCCCCACTCCCAACTCCTTCAGGAGTGATCTCTGGGCTCAGAACCAGGAGAGCTCTGAGCACCTTCAGTGTGGCCTCCCCAAACCAAACTAAACCAACAAACAGAAGAGATGCTTGTCCTCAGAGAAGGAAACTGTTTACCTGGTGAGGTTTGTGCCTTCCCAGTTAGTGGTCCGGAGTGTGGTTGTCATTGATCAGGACCCATTTAGATTGCTGATTCTGAGTTTCTTGTTCAAGCTTTTGTTCTGTTGTTCCAACCGAATCTTTTGCGTGCTTCCTCACAGTTTTCAGCATTATTCAGCATTTTCCTTACCACTCTTGTCTGGTAATTGCCATCCTCTTCCTGTATCCCACTTGGGGATCCCTTCAATGTAGTCTCTTGAAGCTTGAGAAATAGCATTTGACTCAACATTTTTTTTTGAGGAAATATTTTTCCATTTGTTTTTACTTGCATAATTTTTGGGTAATTCTACACTTTACCTTAATACTACTGCCATTTTTAGTCTAAACAATTCCTAAATAAGTTTATCTCATTACATTTTAGATTCTGTGTACTACATTGTTATAATATCAATAAATACTTTTGTTATTAGATGCTGGTTTTAATTAGTCTGTATTAGTGATGTTTGAGGCTCAGATTGATTCTAAGTTTCTAGTGAAACTTGACCTGTTATCAGTGTAAAAAGATTATTTCTGAGTGAAAAATGAACTGTTAGCATATCAAGTGCAAGTCTTTAAATAAGGGCTGAGGCAAGTATGGTCCATGCTTAAATAATGTAATGTATTGTTTCAGACATTGTGTTGCTATTGATTGGTCTGTTATTATTTTGACATTGGCTTATTTTGAGATGTTTTCCAGCTAAATGTTGTGTAAGTTTTTTTATCTTTTCTTTTTCTTTCTTTTTTTTTTTTTTTTGCAGTGCCAGGGATTAAAATGCTCACACATTTTATGGCTGAGCCACTTCCCTGGTCCATTGTGTAAATACTTTTAAAAACTGTATCACATCTGGTTGTGCTCAGGGCTTACTCCTGGCTCTCTGCTCACGGTCACTCTTGACACATTTAGGGTGTCAAGGATCAAACCTGAGTTGCTGCATTCAATTTCTGCTGTATTCTCTCTGTCCCAGAGTATGTAAAATTTGAATCTTTATTAGTCTATCTCCTAAGACTGACCTTTAGCTATATGTATGAGGTCACTTGTTTTATCCAGAAACACATTTAAGAGAGGGCTCTCTGGAGGCTTGGGGAAATGACACCAAGTGGAACTTATACTTCACATGTATTCCAGACTCTGTCCCTGGTCCCCTGAGCACCACCAGGACTGGGCTCTGCCTGGTGTGGCCTCCAAACAAAGCAAATAGGGATCACTGGATTCTTGTTTTCTCTTTTTCCATTTGTTTTCTTCTGGGTGGTACTGGGAATTTAATCCAGGGACTCACACTTTTACAAGATTGAGTCACAGCTCAGTCCTGGATTTCTGGCTTCCTTATGCGGTTGCTAGCATACCTTCAGTTTTGTTTTCTCTTTTGTTTTTTGGCTAGGAAGCAATATTCATGGGACTGAAGTGGGTGTGGGGAGGCATTGCAAAAGGGGGAATTTCTGAGGCACTCAGGAATGCAGGGCTCATGACTAGGGATGCATTTGATGTCACAGCTTTCTGGGATGAGCTGGTTTTCAACTACTGTTTTTTTCAGACTTGTTAAGTATGGGAAAGTCCAATGTCTTGGAGATGGGAATCTTCTGGATGCCAGGGAACTCGAACTTAGCCTGCCCCAGAACCTCATTCACATGCTTCTTGTTCTGCAGATTGGTATGGATGGATATGAGACTTGGCCACTGTGGGCACTAGGGCTTTCCAAAGGCACAAAAGCATCTGAGGTTAGATATCAATGTTCAGCACCAGTGGTATTGTCTGAGGTTCCCTTTGTTCTTCAGGTGGCCTTGTTATGTACAGGTGACAAGACTGCAGACACTCCTTAGAAAGCTGCTGTTGGCAGCCTTTGCACACCAGGCCTAATGGGGTAGAGAGCACGTGCCTCTATTGTCTATAAGTAAATTTGTTTTAAGTAAAATTTTAGTGTTAAGAATTACATGTTGGGGCAGGAGATCTAGTGCAGCAGGTAGGGTGTTTGCCTTGCATGGAGTTGACCCAGGTTTGATTCCTGGTATCCCATATGGTCCACCAGGCACTGTTAGAAAAGTTAATTCCTGAGTGTAGAGCCAGGAGTAACTCTTGAGCATCACAGGGTGTGGCCCAGAACAAAAACAAAACAAAATAAAGCTAAAAACTGTAAAGAAAGGTTAAGGTATTTCTCTCTTTATTCTCTCACACTTCTCTAAGCAATTCCTTTATATAAAAACTGTTTTGCTTCACTCAAAAAAATTAAATATTTAGGGCTGGAGAGATAGAGAGCAAGGTGGTTTACACACTGCCAACCTGGGTTCTTTTCATAGCACTGCACATTAGACCTCTTGAGTACTGCCAGGAGTAAGCTTTGAGCATAGTTTAGTGTGGCTCTAAAACAAGCAAGCAAACAAACAAACAAATCCATCTGTTCTTCCCCTCACACACAGTGTTTAGGGGTAAAATTCAATGATTTATGGGGCCTGTGAGGTACTGCAAGTGCGTAGGGCACTTCCCTTCCATGTGGCCTACTTGGGTTTGAGCTCCAGCATCACAGCTGAGCCCAGCCAGGAGTAGCTCCTGAGCACAGAGCCAAAAGTACAGCTGGTATACCCCCAATTAAAAAATAAAACCAACAACAAAAAAATCCAGGGATTAAAAAATTTGGCAAATCTGAACTGAAGAGGAATCAATGTCTGAAGTGCATGTTTTTGGTATGCAGGAGGCTCAGGTTTGATCCCTAATCCCACATATTTCCCTGAGCAATGCCAGGAGTGACCCCCCCAGACTTGCAGCTAGGAATGGCCCCTAAACACTATTAAGTGTGGGTTCCCCAAAAGAAAAAAACAAAACAAATTGTAGATCTATGTTTTATTTACTAAATTGACTTTCTGCTCCAAATTTATTCTGATACACTTTGTATAACTACTCCATACTATAAAAAGGGGCCTTCATAAGTCGAAGATAAATCTTTCATTTTTCGGCCACACTCACCAGTGCTCACATACTGCTTGGAACCACTCCCTTTGGTAATTGGGTATCCATATAGTGGCTAGGACTCAAACTTGTATCTCCTGCTTACAAAGCATTTGGTTCAGCCCATTTATCTATGTCCCTTACTCTGCTGTTGTGTTTTTCTATTTTTGCCCTTTGGGTTTTGGGTCACATCTATTTTTGTGCCCACAGCTTAGTCCTGGCTATTTGCTCCTGGTGACATTTGGGACCATATGTGGTGCCAGGGACCAAACCCAAGGTTGGCTGTATACGAGGCAAGCACCCTTCATGCTGTACTATTTCTCTGACCCTTAAAACATTTTAATGGAAGCATTATATAGTTTACTAGTAGTATTGAAGTTATAGTTAGAGTACTATACCAGTCCTACCACCAGTGTTTCAGGATTCCTCTGATTTTCCCATGGGAATACATCCCATCAGATTTTGACCCCAATCCACCACAGCCCTCACCATGAAATTAGTATAAACATGCAAGACCAGTGTTCTACTGCTATGCTACATCTCAATCCCTACCCTTAATACAATGGGGCAGATTTTTAAAGTTGACATAAGAACCCCACACCCCCTAACTAAACTAAGAAATAGAGCCAGAGAGGTAACTCAGTAGCCTGAGCTAGTGGGATGTCTGAATTCCATCCTTGTGCCCAAGTCCCACTGAGAGCCCTACCCCCTGCCCAAAAAAAAGAACAACAACAACAAAAAACTACAACCACCAAACCATAATCAAAGTTTTTTTTAAAATCCTTAAAAAGAATTATTTTTTCACTTTGTCCATTCCCCCTTTCATTTGCTGGGGTTATAGTACAATATTTTATCATGGGGCATGTTTTATATATGTATATTATATGTATATTTATATACATGATATACATATATAATACATATATATAGAGAGAGAGATTATCATGCAACCTGTGTTGCCCATGAATCCCTGCCAGTTGTCAGGAATCACAATTAGGTCCCATGCATGCAGAGTATACACTGTGCCACTAAGCTGCATCCCAGTATTACAGTTTTAACTAGAGAATGTAGTAGTAAACTAATTTGACATTTTGTATTTGAAGATTGCTTGTCGCTCAGAGTTCTTTTCTTAATTGGTTTCACTCAGTTTTAAATCATTCAGTTCAGTCTTTGTATAAATGTTTGCACAACTATCTCTCTCTCATTTTTTGCTAATAATTTAGTATAAAAATTTAAATGTATTATAGAATAGTTGTGATATTAGTGTTAGAATGAAGAAAATCATAAGTGGTTAATTTATAATAGAGTTTAAGCAACATTTACCTTTGATTAGTCTAGTGTGAAATACAACTGTGTTCTTTTAAGTGCATCACAGCTAAATATTTTTATCATATCATTCCTTTCCTCTTCCTTCCCTTAAACTTGCTCCCTTCTGTGTCCCCTGTGTACCCATTCCCTACAGCGATCCCTGCTGGCTGTGGTGGAGATTGGTGTGCTGTGAATTTCATAATCACCTAAGTGAGTACCAGAGGAGTCTCAGAAACCCTGGCAACTGACTACTTGCTTTCACCAGGAATAGGGAACTTTTGTCTGAATTTCCTGCCCTCAGGTAATATTTTTATTCCCCATCATTTCAATTTTTAAAAAAATTCTATAAATGCAAACACTTACATGCCCCTTCTTATTATACTTATCTCAAAGATACTTTGAGAATCATTATTTTCTGATCATTGTTTTAGTTACTGCTTTTATTTTCTTCCAAACCATAGGTTTATGCAGGTGTTACTTTATAACGTACAAAATTTCACAATACACTTGAGTGATGACCAGCTTTTGATGTTACCAGGGCATTTTGTAACTTATAGTCAGCTATTTGGAAGTTGTAAATAGCATTTGATCACTTTTTTTTTTTTAATTTAAATTCAAAAATTTTTAAATTTGAGCTACAGTGTTGCACAGGGCTTTTCCTGGCTCGACACTGAGGGATCACTCCTTTCAGGGCTCAGGGGGCCATATGAGGTGTTGGTTATTGAACCCAGTGTTGGCTGTCTGCAAGGCAAATTCCCTACACCCTTTACTATTGCTCTGGCCTTCTACTTTTTTTTTTTTTTTAAATAATCTTCTTTTAAGACACACACATGATCTATTTTTACTGTTTGTTTGGGGGCTGCAGCCAGCAGTGCTTAGAGCTTTTTCCTAGCTCTGCCCTGGGAATACTCCTGACAGTGCTCAAGGGACCATATGTTTTTCTGGGACTGAACCCAGGTCAGCCTTGTACAAGGCAAGTACTAACCCACCATACTAGCTAACAGACCTTTGATCTGCTCTTTAATGGGAAATACTAGAGTTGATTTTTAATTAATTCGTTAAGTTTGTATACTTAATGTTAATAATAATCTAACAAAAAACATTTTTGTTTACTTTTTGTGGCCATGCCTGGCAGTGCTTTGAGTTTATTTCTGCCTTAGTATTCAAGGATCACTCCTGATTTGTCTCAGGGGATCATATGTGGAGCCAAGGATCCAACCTGAGTTGGCTGTGTGCAAGGCAAGCACTACCTGCTGTACCATTGCTCCAACATCTCTGTCAAAAATATTTGAAATTCCTGCCAGGATCAGTACTGAAAATAAGATACATTGAGTGTAGAGTATTTGGGCCATCTATTACAGTGTTCTCCTGGTGGAGCTGGAGATTGAACTGGGGCCAGCTGCATGTGAGGTACGCCCATTAACCCTTGTACTATCGAACGTAAGGGTTCTCTTCTGCTCCACATATTCTCTTAAGTTCATTATCAAGAAAGGCAAATATGTTGTAAAACCAGTTTTGTAGAAATAACAATGAATTTCTTTCATCTTTGAATCAACAAATAGTCTAGACATTCATACTTGTCAATGCTTGAGTTTATTCATATAAACTCTTCATATCTATTCTGTAAATCTGCTAAGAAATTGATCCACTAGCTATGAGTACTGTATAGTGAACTCATTGCATACTTAACCTAGTAGCGGTGAATAATTGATAAGCTTGATGACCATATGCTAGTTAGCAGTTATATAAATAATGTGACCTAAATATTGTTGCTATTCCTTTTTGCCATTCCTTGATTCTATGAATTTCAAAGGTTCCCCTAGGTAAACTTTTGCTTTCTTTCAGTCTACTGAAAGCTAAAACCTGTCATATTTTCTTTATAGTTTTGGTTGAAATTCAGATTCCTAAGGAATCAGGTTTTAACTTTTAATATAATGGCATTCAAGAATGGTTCAGATTTATATATATTTGGTATATATCTTTACCAAATACTCTGGGAACATTGTTTATGAAGTACAGTTATAACTAAAATCTTTGCATTTTAGCCTATACCTCCCTAACATCTTTTAAAAGTTTGGTTGTAGGGGCCGGAGCGATAGCACAGCAGGTAGGGCGTCTGCCTTGCACGCGGCCGACCCGGGTTCGATCCCCGGCATCCCATATGGTCCCCCAAGCACTGCCAGGAGCAATTCCTGAGTGCAGAGGCAGGAGTAACCCTTGAGCATTGCTGGGTGTGACCCAAAAAGAAAAAAAAAAATTAAAAGTTTGGTTGTAGCTTATTGAAGAGTAGGTATTTTGATTTTAAGTTTATTAATTTTGTTTTAGGGTGAGACCTGGCAGAGCTCAGGGGCTGTGCTCATAGAGCCATGTACCCTGGATCAAACCCAAGTCACTCACATGCAAAGCGTGTACTCCAACCTATTGACTCCCCTGCCAGGTCTTATTTAAGTTTAAACCACAGTTACATATGCATTTTTTCAAATCACCCACCAAACTTAATTCCATTTTTCCTTCTCATTTTAATCAATTATCATTCCTTTTTGTTTATTTTTGGCTTTTGGGTCACTCGTGATACTCAGGAGTTACTCCTTGCTCTGTACCTAGAAATTTCTTCTGGCAGTACATGGGGGACCACTTGGAATGCCTGGGATTGAACCCAGGCTGGGCATGTAAAGCCAGCTCTTTACGCACTGTACTACCTTTCCAGTCCAGTTTTTATTTAATTTTTAAATTTATCTTTTAAAAAAACCTTAAACCTAGTATGTAGTAGACTACTTGGCACGAGGTAGTAGATATGAAGATTTTTGTGGGGCTGGAGAGAAAGTACAGTGGGCAAGGGTGCTTGCCTTGTATGAAGACTACCTGTTCCATCCCTGGGACCCTGTGTTGTTCCCCTAGTTTGCCAGGAGTGGTGTCTGAGTGCAGAGCCAGGAGTAAGCCCAAAGCACCATTGGATGTAGCCCCAAAACAGAAAATTAATTTTTGGAATATTACTGCTGTCATTACTCGGAATAAATTCACTTGATTTTTTGTTGTCATTGTCATTTAGTGTTCTTTCCTTTTGGCTTATACTTTTCTCTCTCAGTCATCTTTGGCTTGTTGTCATCTTTCTAAAATGCTAATCTTACCATCCAACTTTTTTTGTTAAAAAAGTTTGTTTTTGCTCATGTGCTCCCGAGTGACCCCTGGTGGTGTTTGGGGGGGACCCTAGTCAAACCAGGGTTGGCAGGATGTAAGACAAGCTCCTTACTATCTCTCTGACTCTTGTTAAAGCTTTAAAAAGAACTCTTGGGATCAGACAGCTATAGCACAGGAAGTAAGGCATTGCCTTGCATGCTGTTCACTTCAGTTTGATTTCTGGGACCATATAAGGTCCCCCACCACTAGGAGTCAGTCTTGAATGCAGCCAGGAATAGTTTCCGAGCACCACTGGGTCTGGTCCCAAACCTCCTTTCATGAAAAGAAAAGTTTTAATAACTTTTTTTGTCTAAAATAATATTAAGGTAGAACACTCTTGCATAAAATAGACATAACGAGAGCTCTTCAGGTTGAGTAGTAATTGGCATGCGAGGAGGAAGAAGGGATCAGCTGTTGTATCCTTTTCCCATTCTTATTTCTTCTCCCATCTGAATCAGAAGTCTCTTTAAAGGCTTTATGGGAACAATACAGATGTGTAGTATAAGTGATAGTACAGTGGGTAGGGCATTTGCCTTGCACAAGGCTGATCCAGGTTTGATTCCTCCACCCATCTCGGAGAGCCTGGCAATCTACCTAGAGTATCACGCCCGCACAGTAGAGCCTGGCAAGCTTCCTGTGGCGTATTTGATATGCTAAAATCAGTAACAACAGGGGCTGGAGAGATAGCACAGCGGGTAGGGCGTTTGCTTTGCACACGGCCAGCGGGGTTCAAATCCCAGCATCCCATATGGTCCCCTGAGCACGGCCAGGGGTAATTCCTGAGTGCAGAGCCAGGAGTGACCCCTGTGCATCGCCAGGTGTGACCCAAAAAGAAAAAAAAATCAGTAACAACAAGTTTCACAATGGAGACATTACTGGTGCCCGCTTGAGCAAATCTATTAGCAACAGGATGACAGTGACAGTAAGTTTGAAACTCACATTCCTTGACATGAGATACAAAAGTCCTTTATGATAAAGCTTCTGTCTGTCTTTAGAAATAACAGCATGTTTTCAAATTTACTTGATTTAATCTGTGCTATAATATTTAATATGGTACCCTTGCATGCTGCTCTATCTAAAATATCCTCCTTTGCCCTGTTTACCTGCACAGCAAAGCTACCCGTGATGTATTTTATATGCCAAAAACAGTAACAAGTCTTACAGTTTGTTGTGAGATGTTACTGGTGCCCGCTCAAGCAAATCGATGAACAACGGGAGGACAGTGCTACAGGACAGTGCTACAGTGCCCCATTTACCTAGAAAAGTTGCTGCTAAAAACATAACTTAAGTGGTGCCTGATCCAGAAAATTTCCCAAACAGCCTTATTCATAACAGAATGGACCACCTCTTCCCTATGCTTCCGTCTTACTTGATTCTCATTTACATCTGTCATATTGCAAAATCATAACTTAATACAATGATTTATGCGCTTATTTCTAATAATAAAACATGAGGTTCTCTTTTGGGGGTAGGAGCAGGGCACACTCATCTGTGCTCAGGGATCATTCCTCCCAGGGGACTTACATTGTACCTGAAATTGAACGGGGTGCTCCGTTCAATTCCAGCCGTAATCATGTTGTAATCATGTCTTTCTTTATTTTCCCCAAACTGAATCAGTGCTCAGTTTTTGCCAGGAGGGATGCATGTCTATGCTTGTGTTAAATCATCAGATTTTCAGCAAAGTTCAGAAACCCAGATTTATAATGTGAGGTCTATCCATTTTAAATGTTAGCTCCAAATTTAGGTGTTTTAAAATCCTGACAGGCAAAATATCTATGGGCAAAACACAGCTTATATGCTGTCAGTTTGCTACTAACTATTACATTCTTTAAATGATTTTGTGGAAAAACTTGTTAGATAAGATGGTTTGATTTTTCTTTACCTCATATTACAAAAGTAACCATTCCAAACAGGCAGTATAAATTGAGAATATTCCTTCAAAAGGTTATTTATTATGAACATGCCTTTGTTTTCTATAACATTGTATGTTTTATTTAAAGAAAATAACATTTCTATCTTAAATAGTTAGCCTTACAAATTGACATTGAAAGTTTTTTGAGGATGAGAATTGCCATATATTCCTGTATTGTCTAATAAATGTTCAGCAAATACTTTTTGAATTAAAAGTTGATCAGTATGATAATGGGATGGTAATTAATCCTGGAAAAAACTTTATTTTTCTTTACTTTCATTTGTTTGGCTTTTGGGCCACACCCCACAGATTGCAGGGTATAAGTACTTCTTTCTCTACTCTCAGGGATCACTTTTGGTGGGACTCAGGGAACCTATATGTGGTAACAGGGATTGAATCCAGGTCAGCTGCATGCAAGACAAGCACCTTACCTAAAAGTTTTTAAAAACAATTCAACAAATTTGATTCTAGTCTTTGTTGTTTAGTTTTTAGGCCACATCTGGCTGTTTTCAGGATTTTCTTCTGGTTCTATGCTGTGAGACCATACGCAGTTCTGGTGATCAAACTGGGGTCAGCTACTTACAATGCAAATGTGTTGCCCTTTGTATTGTCTTTCTGGCTTCATGGCAATTTATTTTTTTCTCCAGTTGAGGTAACATTGAGTATCACGATCACGAAATCCCATTAATCGTCAATTTCTCGAGTGGGTTCAGTAACCTCTACATTTGTCCTTTCCCTGAAAAAAAAAAATTGGTTATAACGGTGTGAATGTTTATATTTTTGCTGTGTAATCATGCCTTGTTGGTTCCCTTCTCACTGTTGACAGTTTCTTAGATTTGACACTTTTTTAATGATCTAAGTGTTAATCTAGATTAATGTTAGATTAACACTTAGATTAACAAGGAATGTAATTGTTGGGTGGGTTGGGCCACACCCCGGTGTGCTTTGGGCTCTCCTGGCTCTGTTCAGTAGTGATACCTGCAGGTTCTTAGAGGACCAACTCCTGCAGTACTGGGGGTCCATGTCGGTGAGCATGCAAGGCAAGCTCATTAACCTCCTGTACTGTCGTACTGTCTGTCTCTGTTTTTTTTTTTTGCTTTTTGGGTCACTCCTGGGACAGCACTCAGTAATTACCCCTGACAGTGCTTGGGGAACCATATGAGATGCCGGGGATTGAACCCTGGTTGGCTGCATTCAAGGCAAATGCCCTACGCACCGTACTATCGCTCCAGCCCCTGTCTGTCTCTGTTTTGGGTACTTATACATTTTGTTAATGTATGACCTAATGTATGTTCTTTATTGTTAAGTGACATCCTGGGTTATTACTTTTTTGTTTGTTTGTTTGAGTCACCATGAGATAACACAGTTACAAAGCTGTTCCTGGTTGGGTTTTGGTCATAGAATGTTGCAACACCCATCCCTCCACCATTGTACATTTCCCACCACCAGTGCCCCTACTCCTGCCACCACTCCTACTCCTAGCCTGCCTCTTTTTTAAAAAAATTTTTTTTCTCTTTTATTTTTTTATTAATGAATCACCATGAGGTACAGTTACAAACTTATGAACTTTCATGTTTGCATTTGGTTTACATCCCTCCACCAGTGCCCATTCTCCCCAACAAATGTTTCCAGTATCCCTCCCACCACCCCCACCCCAACCCCCACCACCGCAACCTGCCTCTGCGGCAGGGCATTCCCTTTTGTTCTTTCTCCTATTGGGTGTAGTAGTTTGCAACAGAAGTATTGAGTGGCCATCATGTTCAGTCTATAGTCTACTTTTGGTATGCAGCTTTCAACCTAAGTGGGTCCTCCCAAAATTCTCTACTAGCTGTTCCCTTCTCTGTCTCAGCTGCCTTTTCCCCCAGCATGAGGCCAATTTCCAAGCTGTGGGGCAGACCTCCTGGTTCTTATTTCTACTACTCCTGGGTGTTAGTGTCCCATTCTGCTATTTTATATTCCACGTATGAATGCGATCTTTCTATGTCTGTTTCTTTCTTTATGACTCATTTCACTCAACATAATACTTCCCATGTTGATCCACTTATATGCAAATTTCATGACTTCGTCTTTTCTAACAGCTGCATAGTATTTCATTGTGTAGATGTACCAAAGTTTCTTTAACCAGTTATCTGTTTTTGGGCACTCCGTTTTTTTCCAGATTTTGGCTATTGTAAACAGTGCTGCAGTGAACATACAAATGCACATGTCATTTCTACTATACCTTTTTGCATCTCCGGAATATATTCCCAGGAGTGATATTGCTGGGTCAAATGGGAGCTCAATTTCTAATTTTTTGAGAATCATCCATATTGTTTTCCAAAAGGGCTGAACCAGTCAGCATTCCCACCAGCAGTTGAAGAAGAGCCAACACTGGATGCTTTTGCTTTTTGGATGTGGGCCAGTCTCTGTGGTGTGAGATGGTATCTCATTGTTGTTTTGATCTGCATCTCCCTGATGATTAGTGATGTAGAGCATTTTCTCATGTGCCTCTCAGCCATTTGGATTTCTTCTTTGGGAAAGTTTCTGTTCATTTCATCACCCCATTTTTTGATCGGGTCGGCAGTTTTCTTGTGGAGGTCAACCAGTGCCTTGTATATCCTTGATATCAACCCCTTATCGGATGGGTATTGGGTAAAGACCCTTTCCCCGTTCTGTAGACTGTCTTTGCACCTTGGTCACTGTTTCTTTTGAGGTGCTGAAGCTTCTTAGTTAAGGTAGTCCCATTTATCTATCTCTGTTTTCACTTGCTTGGCCAGTGGCGTGTCATCTTTGAAGATACTGTTGGCTACAATGTCGTGGAGGGTTTTGCCGACCTTGTCTTCAATGTACCTTAAGGACTAGCCTGCCTCTATGGCAGGCACTTTTCTTCTTTTCTCTCTCCTTTTGTGCATTATGATTTTAATACAGTTACTGAAAGTAATCAGGTTTGTTCCTTTACCTACTTTCAACAGGCAGTTCTTTAAACAATTTTTTTTTATTTTATAAGGTGGTTCACTGTAATATTTGATTATAGTTAATATTCAAAAACCAATCCCACCAACATTATACTTTTCCACCATCAAATTTGGGATGTTTCCATCGCAAGTCCCAATCCCTGTCCCAAAGCACAGTTGAAATAATATATTTTGTATTGTCTTTTATGGAAAAATGTCTTATGATGTATCATGCGACTGCTGTGCGGTCCAGGAATATGTTCGCTTGTATGTGAGGCTTGGCCTGAGTTTGTGGGGAACGGACTTGAGTGTGGTGGCAGTTGGGTTCTAGAGGTTTTCGGCTACTGGAGCTGGGTCCCTTGGGGTGTGGAGGGCTCCCCTTTATAACAGGTGTTCTTATCCAGAGTGAACATTAGCAACTATCATTGTCATTGTGGTCCCTTCTCAATCCCAACTGCCTTCTCCCCCAGTACTTGAGGCAGGCTTCCAAATGTGGACCAATCCTACTGGCCCTTGTTTCTATGTCCTTGGGTATTCGTCTCATACCTTATTTTTTTTATACCCCACAAATGAATGCAATCATGTTATCTCTGTCCCTCTCCTTCTGACTCATTTCATTCAGCATGATAGTCTCTTCATCTTGATGACTTTATTTTTCCTGGTGGCTGTGTGGTATTCCATTGTGCAGACGTACATAGTTTCTTTAACCAGTCATCTGTTCTTGGGCACTTGGGTTGTTTCCAGATTCTGGATATTTTGAATAGTGCTGCAATGAGCATAGAAGTACAGATGTCATTTCTGTTGTGTGGTTTTGGACCCCTAAGGTATATTCCCAAAGTAGTATTGCTGGATCATATGGAAGCTCAATTGCTAGTTTTTTGAGGTATACCCATATTGTTTTCCATAAGGCTGGACCAGTCAGCATTCCCACTAACAATGAATGAGAGTCCCTCTCTCCCCACATCTGTGCTAGTACTGGTTGTTCTTGTTCTTTTTGAAGTGTGCCAGTCTCTATTGCCATGAGATGATGTCTCATTGTTGTTTTGACTTGCATCTCCCTGATGATTAGCCATGCAGAGCATTTTTTCACGTGCCTTTTGGCCATTTGTATTTCTTCTTTCAGAGAGTGGTAACAGTGGTTGCAAGGTGATAGGCAATCCCAACATAAGCCCTCTGTGAGGACCAGGGAGGTGGCAGGGATGGCCCAAAGTCAAGCCAGATCTGGTAGTAACTATGGATGGGCAAATAATTCAGTAAATTCTATTAACTGAACTATAGCAATTACAAATTATAAAGAGATGGCACTCTTTTGGGTGCTTTCTTCTCCATCTCTGCACCAGTGTCTTCAAAACCCTCTCGCCCCAGAAGAACCCCAGGAGGATTGCCTAACAGGTGGCACCAACCAGGTGGTTTGATAACAGTGCCAGCAGGGATTCCAACAGGGGATTATATGGGATGCTGGGATTCCAACCCAGGTCAACCACATGCAGTATGAGCATCTACCCGTTGTGCTATAGTTTTGACCACTCCTAACTTTTTTCACTCAGAAGATGCTTTCCTGTTTCATTCAGTTTGTAGCAAACTTAAAGATTGTGTCTTTTTTTTTTTTTTTCCTTTTTGGGTCACACCTGGCGATGCACAGGGATTACTCCTGGCTCTGCACTCAGGAATTACTCCTGGTGGTGCTCAGGGGACCATATGGGATGCTGGGAATTGAACCTGGGTTGGCTGTGTGCAAGGCAAATGTCCTACCTGCTGTGCTATTGCTCCAGCCCCAAGATTGTGTCTTTTAAAAATAACAATATACCACAACTTTATTCTTCTGTCATTGAACATTTGGGTTGTTTACATATTCTGGCTGTTGTACTTGGCACTGCAGTGAACATAGGTGTGAACATATCTTTTCAGGTGATTGTTTTTCTGTTTTGGATAGATGCCAAGAAGTAGAATTGCTGAGTCAAAGGGAATCGCTACCCTAACCTTAATTTTTTGAAAAGACTCCTGTTTTCCTTAGAGGCTGAGCCAAACAGATGACATTCCCATCAACAATGAACGAGGGCTTCCTTTTCACCACATTCCCACCAACACTGTTGGTCCATGTTTCTAGTCTTATATATGTGCCATTCTCAATGCTGTGAGAGCTTATCTCATGATTGTTTTGATTTTCATTTTCCTGATAACAGATGATGAGGAACACTCTTTCATATGCCTCCTGGTCATCCATATGGCCTCCTCTCCCTAGTTTTTGATAAGATTATTATTATTATTATTATTATTTAAAAATTTTTTTATTAGTGAACCACCATGAGGCACAGTTACAGACTTACAAACATTTGTGCTTGCATTACAAACCACTTAAACAGTGGTTGAGTGCCCATTTCTCAACCATTGTCCATTTTCTACCACCAATGGTCCCAGAACTCCCCCCATCACCCCCAGCCCATCTTCCTCCAGCCTCACCCCGCCTCTGTGACAGGGCATTCCTTTTTGCTTGATGAGATTATTATTATTTTTTTATTGTTTTTGTTAAGCTTTGCAAGTGCTTTAAGATATCTTGAATATTAACCCTTTGTTATATGGTGTGAAATATTCTCTCCATTCAGTATGGTGTCTTTTTGTTGTTTGTTTTTGGGTCACACCCTGCAGTGCTCTGGGATTACTCCTGTTTCTGCACTCAGGGATTACTTCTATTGTGCTCGGGGGATCTTATGGGGTACGGGGATCAAACCCTGGCCTACCGCTTGCAAGGAAAGTGCTCTACCATTTTACTATTTATTGCTCCAGCCGTAGTTTGATGTCTTTTAATTTTAGCTCTAGTTCCTATTGCCAGGCAAAACTTTTTTTTTTTTAATTTGATGTAGCTTCATTTGTTTGTATTTGTTTTTGTTGTCCTTGCCAATGGAGTCTACTCATTAAAGACACCTCTTAAATTGCAGTTCTTAAATTGCTTGGCAGTGTGTATGGAACCATCTGGCCTCACAGTTGGACTGTGTGAGGGATGTCCTTGTGCTCCCTGAGTGCTGGTTTAGGGACCCCCCCACCCATGAAAAAAAGAATAAACAATACCAGACTTATTAAAACTATATAGACTTTTAGTCTGATTTGCGTGTGTGTACTGGATGGTAATGTTAAATGAATTTGTTGAATTAGCTCAATTAAAAAGTTTGAAAATGACATTCTCTTTTGAAACTAAAGAAAATGGGTCATAGTGTAAAACAAGAAACAGCTAGGCTTGAGAGGAGGGTACTGGGGTGGAAAATGATGTTAGATAAAGGAGAAAATGAAGGTATATGAATTTCTTTTGAAAAGCCTCATTTCTTTTGTGTGTTTGGGCTGAGAGAGGGCTGGATATGACCTACACTTGACAGTACTCAGGCTACTGCTGACTCTGCTTACTACTGAAAGTGCTCGTATGTGTGTGTGGTGGGGTGGGGTGCATATGCAGTGCCTGGGACTGAACCAGCATCAGCATCCTGCAAGGCAAGCACCTTAACCCCAGCATTGTCTCTCCAGCCCCTTAGAAAGCCTCATCTCTCTCATATTTGCTTAGAGGAATCTTCATAGCTGTCTAATGGTCTATGGACTGTGAAAAGATGTAATTAGCTGCATCTTAATAGCTTAATGTTTTTAGCCTCAGGATTTGGCAGTCTATCAGATTTGGGAAAGTCTTTTCAAGAACATCCTTTCAGAGCTCTGATGTGCTCCTAAGACACTCTCCTTCTCCAGAAATGGTGCTTAGAATAACACTACTAGAGGCCTATTACACTTGATTCACCAAGATAACTGATTTTTAAAATATTTCTTCATATGTAATGAGAGCTTAATTTGTGCAAGGACACAGTCTTGTGATACTAACTCGTTTTTATTTTACTTTTGGGGGGCCACACCTGGTGATGCTTGAGTTACTCTTGACTCTGCACTCAGGAATTACTCCTGGCAGTACCTGGGGACCAACCCCAAGTTGCTGGGGATCAAACCCAGGTTGGCTGTGTACAAGGCTAGCTCCCTACCTGATGTATTATTTCTCTGGTCCCTGTATTAACTGGTTTTTAATTGCAAGTTTATTTCAAGAGTTTGAATTGGACCCAGCTTGAGAAAACAGGTAAGCTGGATATACGTTTCTGTCCTAATCCCATTCTATTGTTTGTCAGTTCGACACTAAGGTAGTGTTTTACTTTCTATTTATTATTTGGATTTTTGGGCCACACCCGGCAGTATTCAGGATTTTCTGCTGGCTCTACTGAGGGAATCACTTGTGGTAGGGCTTGGAGGACCATAGTTGGGTGCTGGGGATCAAACTTTAGTCAGCTGTGTGCAAGGCAAGCGCCCAACCAGCTATACTATCTCTTCCTTCCTTCCTTCCTTCCTTCCTTCCTTCCTTCCTTCCTTCCTTCCTTCCTTCCTTCCTTCCTTCCTTCCTTCCTGCCTGCCTGCCTTCCCTCCCTCCCTCCCTCCCTCCCTCCCTCCCTCCCTCCCTCCCTCCCTTTCTCCCTTCCCCTTTTTCTTTCTCTCTTTCTCACTTTATTTTAATTTTTTTGGCTTTTTGGGTCACACCTGGCGATACACAGGGGTTACTCTTGTCTTTGCACTCAGGAATTATTCCTGGTGGTGCTCAGGTGACCATATGGGATGCTGTGAATCAAATTTGGGTCAGCCATGTACAAGGCAAATGCCCTACCAGCTGTACTGTAGCTCCAGCTCCTACTTTATTATTTTTTTTTAAGAAAAAGTGTTCAACTAGTTGAAAAAGAGATTCAACTGTTTAGTTGAATGCCTTGTCAGTCTTAAGGTCAATTAAGTATAATGAAGTATCTTAGATGTCATCTTTCCCCAGTATTTATACTTTTTCTCTGGGAATATGAAATCTCACCGATAGCTGGGCAACCACAAAGAGATTTTGTTTGTTGTTTTCATTCGTAGTTTTTGGTGTTTGGTGCTATGCCCAGCATTGCTCAGAGCCTGCTGTAGGCTCTTTGCTCAGGAATTACTCCTGGCAGGGCTCTGAGAACCATTTGTTTGCTGGGGCTCAAACCTGGGTCAGCCACATGGAAGGCAGGTAGGTACCGCACTATTGCACTATTGCTCCAGCCACTGAAGAGACACTTTGTCCGATTCTCTGAACATTCTTTCTGACCCCTGAGAATTGTACTTGAAGAGAGGCCTCCTCTAAATGTTTTCTTTAAAATTTTAACATCTTATTAAATTCCCTATATAGTTATATTATTTTGAGGAATATGGCCTAGAAATGGTTTTGAATTACAGCGGTTACTTGATATTTTTGGGGATTTTTTTTTGGGGGGGGGCCACTCCCAGTAGTGCTCAGGACTTAACTCCTGGCTTAGCATGTAGAGATCACTTCTGGTGGAGCTTAGAGACCTTAAAGGGTGAGAGGAGTAGAACCTGGATTGGTCACATGCAGGACAAGTGCCCTGCCTGCTCACTGTGCATCTCTCCAGCCCTTACAGCTATTATTTGGAGTAGCTTGTAGTAGAACCAGGTTTTTTTTACCTTCCTTTCTCTTGGTGGTGGTGGTGATGGTAGTGGTGGTTCCGAGGCAATGTCTGGGGGTTTCCCACTCGGTTGCAATGGTCACTGGGGTCACACAGTGGGTTGCTACGTGCGGAGATCATGCAGTAACTGTGCTGGGGATCATAGGAGCACTATTGCCAGGGATTGGATTTGGTTGTGTAGGGTATTGGCCAGGAATCAGAAAAGAGATCTTGCTGACACGTAATAAAATAACCCTAGCCCCAGAAGCAATTCTTTTTTCGGGGAAGGGGAATTGAGCTACACCTCAAGCTGCTTGGTGGGGCATTGGGGATTGAACTTGGGCCTGATGCATGAAAAGGATGTGCTCCAGTCTTTAGAGCTATACATTTGTGTGTGTTTTGCTGGCTATCTAACCTAGGACCTCACAAAAGCGAGGCAAATACTCTACCACTATGCCACTTTCCCAGCCCACTGTGCAGTTTTTGTTTAGTTTTCTTTTTCTTTTTTGATGTAGTCTTGCTAGTATTTTATTATTGAATCACTGTGAAATACAGAGTTGTTCATGATTAAGTTTCAGTTATACAATATTCCAACACTCATCCCTTCACTGGTATATGTATCCTACCACCAGTGCCCCCAGTTTCTCTTCTGCCTCCTCCCCCGCCCTTTTCTCCCTCTCTCCCTCTACCTGCCCCCTACCCCCTTACTCCCCACCTTCCAGCCTCCCTTTTAGGCACTGTGGTTTATACTGTTACTGAATAGTTATGGTATACATTATAACTTGACCTATTTTCAGAACTCAGTTCTTACCCAGAGTGAGCATTTCCGATTATTATTGTAATAATGTCCCTTCTCGGTCCTAACTGTACTCCCTGCCAACTAGTGTCAAGCTTCCTTCCATGAACAAGTCTCCTAGCCTTCATTTCTACTGTCTTTGGGTATTATTCTCATACCATGTTTCTTTTTCTCTTTTTTTTTATATCTTGCAAATGAGTATGATCATTCTATGTCCTCTGATTCATTTCACTCAGCATTGTACTCCATGTGCATCCATGTATAAGCAAATTCCATGACCTCATTTTTCCTCACAGCTGAGAAGTATTCTATTATGTAGATGTTCCATAGTTTCTTTATCCACTCATCTGTTCTCTGGCACTTGGGTTGTTTTCAGATTCTGGCAATTGTTAGTAATCCTGTAATAAACATAGGGGTGCAGGTGATATTTCTGCATTGTGTTTTTGGGCCTCCAGGGTATATTCCCAGGAGTGGTATTGCTAGGTCATGTGGAAGCTCAATTTCTAGTTTTTTGAGAAATGTTCATGTTGTTTTCTAGAAAGGCTGGACTAGTGGACATTCCCACCAGCAATGAATAAGAGTTCCTTTCCAGCACTGGTTGTTCTTGTTCTTTTTGATGTGTGTCAATCTCTGCGGTATGACCTGATTTCTCATTGTTTTGATTTGCATCTCCCTGATGATTAGTGATGTAAAGCAGTTTTTCATGTGCCTTTTGGCCATTTGTAATTTTTTCTTTGAGGAGGTTTCTGATCAACTTTTTCTCCTCAGTTTTTGATGGGATTTGATTTTTTTTCGTTGGAAAATTCTATCAGTGCTTTATATCTTTGATGCTAACCTCTTATCAGATGGTGTTGAGTAAATAATTTTTCTCATTCTGTAGCCTGGCTTTTGAACCCTCATCATCATTTCCTTTGAGGTGCAGAAGCTTCTTAGTTTAATATAGTCCCATTTGTTTATCTTTGCTTCCACTTGCTTGGTGAGTAGTGTTTTCATCCTAGAAGATGTCTTCAGCTTTAGTGTCATAGAGAGTTCTGCCTATGGTTTCCTCTATGTACCTTATGGATTCATAAGGTCTGATATTGAAGTCCTTAATCCATTTCTATTTGACTTTGACTTTTGTGAAAGGCTTTAGAAAGAGGTGTGAGTTAATTTATTTGGATGTAGCTGACCAGTTTTTCCAGCATCACATGTTGAAGAAGCTTTCCTTGCTCTACTTCGTATTTTTTGCATCTTTATTGAAGATTAACTGATCAGATACCTGAGGGTCTGTCTCATGATGTTTAACTCTATTCCATTAATCTGAGGGTCTGTCTGTATTTCAGTATCATGCTGTTTTAATTACTACTGCTTTGTAGTACTGTTTGAAGTTAGGGAAGGCGATGCTTGCCATCTTCCTTTTCCCAAGAATTTCCTTAACTATTGTGGGGAGGAGCATGCGGGGTGGGATGGGGGTATTGTTCCTTGAGAATTTCAGGCATTTTTAATCTATTTCTTTGAAAAGTGACATGTATATCCTTACAATAGGGACTGTACCAAATTTCTATAAAGTTTTGGGGGAATATAGCCATTTTAATGATACTAATCCTACCAATCAATGAGCAGGGAATGTATTTCCATTTTCTTATGTCTGCATTTATATTATTATTATTATTATTATTATTATTATTATTATTATTATTATTATTATTTTGCTTTTTGGGTCACACCCAACAGTGCACAAGGGTTACTCCTGGCTCTGCACTCAGGAATTATTCCTGGCGGTGCTGGGGGACCATGTGGGATGCTGGGAATTGAATCCCGGTCAGCTGCGTGCAAGGCAAATGCCTTATCTGCTGTGCTATCGCTCCAGTCCCTTGGTATCTTTTCTTGCCTAATTGTTATGGTGAGTACTTCCACTACTATATTGAATAAAAGTGGCAAGAGTAGGCAACCCTGATCTGTGCCTGGTGTTGGGGAAGGTTTTTACGTTTCCCCCATTGAATATAATGTTTTCTGTAGGCTTGAAGTAAATGAGTTTGATTGTATTGAGGAAAGTTTCTTAAATTCCCCTCCCCCCCTTTTTTTCTTTTTGGGTCACACAGGGATTACTCCTGGCTCTGCACTCAGCAATTACTCCTGGCAGTGCTCAGGGGACCAAATGGGATGCTGGGAATTGAACCTGGGTTGGCCACATGCAAGCCCTATGCTATCACTCCAGCCCCTAAATTCCCTTTTTGTTGAGAGTTTTTATCATGAATGGATGCTGGATCTTGTCAAATGCTTTCTCTGCATCTATTGATAGGATCATAAGATTTTTATTTTTTCTTTTGTATATATGATGTATTATGTTAATTGACTTGCATTTGCTAAGCCATCCTTGCCACCTTGGGATAAATTTTAGTTGGTCCTGGTGTATGGTATTTTTGATAAATTATTGGATCCTATTTGCTAGTATTTTGAACCCATTTAAGTATTTTGTTGTGTTCTGAACCAGGGCTGGGAAGGGTTGTTTTGTTTTGTTTTATTTTTCCAGTAGGGATGGGGAGTCAGGATAGGTTACACCTGCTGATACTCAGGTACTACTTTTGGTTCTGCACTCAGAGGTGCTCCGATGTGATACCAGGGATTAGACCAGATTTTCCACATGCACGACAACTCCTTAATTGTTGTTCTCTCTTTCTAGCCTGTATTTTGTTTGTTTTGGGACCACATATGGTGGTGCTCATATGTGCTAGGTTACTCCTAGCTCTGTGCTTGGGAATCATTCCTGGAGGCCTGGGGTTCATATATAGTGCCAGGAATCAAATCTGGTTCACCCTGGCTATTGAAAGTGCTTTTCCTACTGTACTATATCACTCTGGCCCTAGTTTGCATTTTAAAAATTGGATGAGACTGTAGTATTCTGAACCTGAATTTATTTATCTATCTCTGTGGGGGAGGGCCTATTCAGCAACACAGTGTGTTTAGGGCCTATTCCTGGCTCTGTTCAGAAGTGATCCCTGGGAATTGGTGCTTGGGGGACCATATGCAGTGACAGGAGTGGACTTTGGGTTGCCATAATTAAGGTTAGCACTTTGCCTTCCATACTGTCTCTCTGGAACCTTTTTATTTATTTTAAAAAGCCAGTGATACTAGGGAAAGTGAACTCAGGGCCACTTTCCAACTTTAATTTTCTTTTGTTAATTTTTGTTTCTTCAGCCCCTTTTCCTTGTCATTGGATTACTGTAGGTAGCCTGTACACCTGGCTGTGGAGATCACACTGGGTTGTGCCTGATTGCACACTGGCTTTGGTCTTTTTGTATATTGGTAGTTTATTTTTAGGAAGGTTTGGGGCTATAGTAGGCTATTTCTTGCTCTGTGCTTGGGGCTCATTTCTAAGCTGCCAGGAGAAGGGCCAAATGGAATCAAACCTTGGACTTTTGTATGCAGAGTATGCTTGTTTGCCAGACTTTTGGTCTGTTTACCTGGCCCTCAGCTGTGGTCTTGAGTATTTATGTTGTCCTTTTTGCTGAGCCACAGATTAAACCTAGTAACTAGTTATTTTATACCAAATGCTTTACGAGCTATATGTTCACTGTATCACTATCATCCCATTGATCAATGATTTGCTTGAGTGGGCACCAGTAACGTCTCCATTTGTCCTAGCCCTGAGATTTTAGCAGCCTCTCTACTCGTTCTTCCCAGCAGTGCCGTATTGGAGGCTCTTTCAGGGTTAAGGGAATGAGACCCATCATTGTTACTGTTTTTGGCATATCGAATACGCCACGGGGAGCTTGCCAGGCTCTGCTGTGCCAGCAGGTTACTCTCAGTAGTTAGCCAGGTTCTCCGAGAGGGAGAACTAGATAAGAAGAGCTAGACAAAAGCTTCCAGGAGCTTTGTTTTATAGTCTCTGGACGTTGGGCATTGATGGGATTACACAGCACCGGGGTGGCAGTTTCTTGGTGTACCTGCCTAGCTACTGGAAAATGGGGAATCTGGGTGGAAGACACCCAGTCCTGATCCAGGCAGGCTTAGAGATCTTGGCTCCGGGTTCCTGCACACCTGGGTTCCTCTGCCCATTCCTTCATGCATGAGGCTCGTCCGAACGTGTGGAGAGGGGTCTTGGGTGTGGCTGGGTTCGGGAGGTCTTCAACAACTGCCAAGGCTCTGCTCGGGGTGGGGAGGGAAACTCAACCTGCCCCACTCTGAGGGGCCCCAGTGGAGACAGCCAGGTACGGGGGCAAGAGACTCTGCCGAGGTATATATTACTATGTAATAATTCAAAAAAATCTCTGTGATGTTGAAAAAAATTCCCCCAGTATAAACTTGAGCAAATTGAAAGTCAGAGAGTTCAAACTAGAGTTCAAATCTATTTTAATCTTTTTTATCTTTGATTTTTGCTCATCTATTCTTTTCTATAGTATCAGTTGAGTTTTTTTCTTTATATAAGTGATATATTCTCCTTATAGGACCGTAAACATACTGACAATATAAAGATAAAGAAATCTGAAGCCGTGGGATTAGAGAGGTAGTACAGCTGATAGGGTACTTCCCTGCTTGTGGCCTAACTGGATTTGATCCCTGGCATCCTAGGAGGGAGTCCTGAGAGCAGACCCAGGAATAACCCCTGAACATCAGTGGCTGTGGCACAAAAAAACCAGTCTCACCAATCAGAAGTTTCCATGATAAATGAGTTTTTATATATGCTTTTACAAAATTAAAATGACACTGGATAATTTAGTTTTTGTTTTTAAGTTAACTGTATTGTTGTTTTTGTTTTTGAGGCACAAATAATGGTGTTCAGGGGCCTCTGCCTCTCCTTTGCTCAGGGATAGCTCCTGGTGGTACCTAGGGGACCATGCCCAGGATCAAACCTGGACCTCTTGTGTGCAAAGCATTGCTCCAGAGTGTTTGCTCACTTCCAGCCCCAGACATTGGACAATTTTGAACCTTAAATTTTCAGACTATTCTGTAGAAGCATATTTGGGTGCGAGGGGGCGACGGCTCTTGGAATCTGACTGTTCCTATCTGTACCAAGGCTTCTCCTGGCTAAGTCCTCAGGGCTTGCTACTGATGGGGGACTGTGTGGGGACCATCAAGGTAGGGCCTCCAGCATGCAGAACATGTGCTTCAATGCACTGAACTATACCTCCAGTCTGCTATATTAACATTTTTTTGCATAATTGGTGACATACTAATGTCTGGGTGGCATACAGTATGATTACAGTTGGTATTTGGACATCGAGTTGTTAACTACTTTTGTCTCATTGAGATGGACATATCATCATACGTACACAGATTAGATGTTGCCTTATTTCCCCCCTAAAACTTTGTTACTTGTGTTTACGTGTTTCATCCTGCTCAGTACTGAGGATATATAGCCAAGTATTTTGTTACTCTGATTAGTCTTTGTCCACCTGGTCCCCATTTTGGGGGAGGGTTGTTTTGGGGACATAGCTGTTTCGGGTTTTTTGGGGGGTGGTACTCAGGGGCTTACTCCCTGGTTAGTACTTGGGGATCACTCATGATGGTGCTCGGGGAACCATGTGCTGAGCACTACATCCCCGTAGTGCTGGGGATGGAACCTGGGTTCCCATATGTAAGATGCAAAGTACACACTCCAGTCATTTGAATTATCTTTCCAACCCCATTTGTTCTTCTCTTCCTATTGTCTTTATTAGCATTATTTTTGAAGTGCAGTTAAATGTATTTGTTTCAGTTTGCTTTTAGATTTATTTCATTTTTTTTACATACGTAGACAGTTATGTTTTTCACAGTAAAAATACTCAGAGCTGAGAGAAGATACAGTGTCTAAGGCACTTGCTTTGCACATGGCTGACCCAGGTTCGAGTAATAGCGCCACTTAACGGTCCCCTGAGCATTGCCAAGAATAAGCCCCGAGTAATGCCAGGGAGTGCCCCCTGAGTCCTACCCCCCAAAAAAAAAACTCGAATAGACAAAAACAAAACAAATAAAAATAATCAGACTCGGGACAGGGTTATAGCTCTGCAGTAGAACCTGACTTTGCTTTTATTATGCCCTGGGTTTAGTCCCTAGGACCAGAGATTTAAAAAGAAAAAACAAGATTCTTCACAGTCCTCTTCATATACACTGCATCTGCTCTCTTTAAATCAAGGGTTTTGTTCCACCAACTGTTCTTCCTATGCCTTCGATAGTTTTCTTTTTATGCATCATTGTTATCAGCACAAAACATACATTTTATTTTTCTTCATATTAAAAGCAAAACCCCTTTTCCATCCTTCTGGTTTTTTGGGCCTTTTCAGTCATTAGTGGTTTTTGTTTACATTTCCTTGGCCCCTTTGGCCCATGATTGCAGGTCTTGAGCCATTACATTTTATGTCTGCTTTTATATTTTTATTTCACCCTACAGCTGTAGAGCTGTAGGTGCTATTGGCAGCATTAGTGATTACCAATTTTATATCAGCACTCAAGACATCTGTACTGAATGAGATTATACTACCTGACTACTTAGTTGGCATCTTCTCTTAATTAAACCAAAGCCTAAACTCTAATTCTAATCCTAGATTTCTGTGATCTGTCTTCTAGCTCTTTTAGAGGATTGGAAAGAAAACTCAAAAGCTAAGCATAATCTTTGCATGGAGAAATCTGGATTTGGTCTCCAACACCTTATGGTCCCTTGGGTACTGGTCTCAAATGCAAAGCTTGTATTCCAGCCCATTTATATTTATATTCCTCTCCATCCCTATTATACTTTAATTTTGCTTTACCTTTTTTGGGAGGGGGATGGGGCTACATTTGGCTGTGCTCAGGGTTTAATTCTGTTTTCTGTACCCAGATCACTCGTGGTGGTATTCTGGGTACCATATGCGGTGCTGGAGTTTTAAAGAGCATCAGCTGCGTGCAAGTAAAATGCTCTAACTCCTGTGCTCTCTGTTTATTGAATGTTCTGTATATTTGCAAGAAAAACCTCTAAGATAAAATAACCAACAACAAAAAAGGTCATTATATATTATCTTTCAGATTTACCAAAAATTTATCTCCTGACAAGATAAATCTAAGTACCCTTAAGGGAGAAGGTGAACTGAAGAATCTGGAATTGGATGAAGAAGTGCTGCAGAATATGTTGGATTTGCCAACATGGCTTGCTATCAATAAAGTTTCTTGTAATAAAGCATCTATTAGGGTAAGACTTTTGATTCCTGTGGCAGTATTTTGTTTCCTTTTTGTTTGGTTTTGGTTTTGTTTGGGGGCCATACCCAGTGTTTTTTGGTGCTACTCAGATCCTGATGCTTGAGGGGACCATGCGGTGCTCGGGATCAAATGCAGGGCTCTTCCATGCTCCTCAACCCTTTGAGTCATCTCTCTAGACCTTTGTTTCCTTTTTTGAATTTTATTTCTACCTTCTAAAATACTTTGTTTTAGGGCCTAGAAAGATAATACAGGAGTTAAAGCACAAGTACCCAATCCCAGTTTGATCCCCAGTACCACATGATTCCTCAGTATTGCCAGCAACCCTAGAGACCATTACGTGTGCCCCTAGAGGACCCTGAGTGTCTCTCTGGTGGTCTATGTAGTCCCCTGAGCTGTTTTCTGGAGTCCCCAGCACTGCAGCACCCTTGCAGTACTGAAGTAGTTCTAGGGCCTTGAACATTGATGCCACCCTGAGCTTCCTGAACACTGCTTGGGGGCTCCTACTGCCCTTCCTCACCACCTACTTCCCACCCTAATAATTTTTATTTTTGGTTTTTGGCCCACACACAGCAGTGCTCAGGGCTCATTTCTACCTCTCTTAAGGGGTCACTCCTGAAGTGATAAGTAGTGGTAGTGGTAGTGCTCAGGCGACCATATGCAGTGCCAGGGATTGAGATCAGCGCTCTGCCTGTTGTACAGTCTGTAGTACTGTCTCCAGTTCCACAAAGAACCTTTCATAGTAACATGATTTAAAAAAGAAAAATATCTTTGTCCAGATAATTGTATAAATGTGTGCCTTATGAATTTAGTTTATTTTAATGCTAGTTGTCTTATTTAAATTCAAATTTATTCCTATCTTATTAATATTGAAATAATATTTTTCATGGGATTTGTTGTCACATGGAAAACTTTATAATTTTAATGAGTAAATGCATTATAGTAAATACGACGTATGATATTGTATGAACTAGGTATGTGTGTCTTTGAAAAGTATGAATGAATTGTGTTTATTAGTTGCAGTTTAATTATATTACCATATTAAGAGAGCATCTGTGTTGATTATTTCACATGTTTTGAAATGATTCTTTTTAAAGAAAAATATTTTTTTTTAGATTCCATGGACAAAATTGAAAACACAGCCCATCTGTCTGGTGAGTTCTGGATTGCCTCAGATATATAAATATCAGATATCTATAAATGTATGTATATATACGCACATACATAGATACAAGGATATATCTATATATCTGTGTATATTCATATATAATTTTATTTATAATTAAAACATGATATTCTGTTAATATAAGTCTTTTTTATAAAAAAAAATACTTTGGAATTTTTAGTCATTAACTTCAATTTTATTTTAAATACAATTTTTTTATTTTTTTATTTTATTTTATTTTATTTTATTTTATTTTTGCTTTTTGGGTCACACCCGGCAATGCACAGGGGTCATTCCTGGCTCATGCACTCAGGAATTACCCCTGGCGGTGCTCAGGGGGACCATATGGGATGCTGGGATTCGAACCCGGGTCGGCCGCGTGCAAGGCAAACGCCCTACCCGCTATGCTATCTCTCCAGCCCCTCAATTTTATTTTAATACTTAGTTTTCTCAGTCCTTAAATGAACTTTCCAAAACTGATTTTTAAAGTAGGAAGACTAAAAATTTTTAGGTATAGAATTATGTTCTAATTTGCTATATTTTCTTTTATCATTTGACTATTGACATTGTGATATTCTTTTTTTTTTTTCTTTTTGGGGTCACACCCAGCGATGCATAGGGGTTATTCCTGGCTCTGCGCTCAGGACCTGGTGGTGCTCAGGGGACCATATGGGATGCTGGGAATCGAACCCGGGTCGGCCATGTACAAGGCAAATGCCCTACCCACAGTGCTATTGCTCCAGTCCTCATTGTGGTGTTCTTGATTTAGATTTGATTCCAGTTTTTGGTCTGCTTTTACTGATTTAGTAGACTAATATAGAGTGAGGGAGAAATTGATCCCTTGATCATTTATTACTTTACTCCACAAATATTTATGGAGCACCTGCTCTGTACACTAAGGGAACTAACTTAATGTTTTTGTTTGTTTGTTTTGTTGTCATATCTGGTTTGCTAAGGGCTTACTGGTGGCTTTGTGCTCGGCGATCACTAATGGTGATACCCAGGGGACTATATGTGGTGCTGGAGATTGAACCAGGGATGGTCTTGTGCAAGGCAAGCACCTTACTACACTATATTTCCAACCCTGAATGCAAATTTTTCTGGCGATAGTAAGACAGTTTCAGAAAACGCTGCATTAAAATAGACAGTGATGACGAAGAATTACTGTAATGTGTTAGTTGGGAGTACTAAGGGCTTTCAGTGTTTTTCTTTTAAGAAATAGTTATCTTAGTAATGCTTTCATATGAAAAGGTTTGTTTTTTGGGGGGCCTGAGTGATAGTGCAGCAAGTCGGGTGTTTGCCTTACGTACGGCTGACCCGGGTTTGAGACCTGGCATCCCATATGGTCCCCCAGCACCACCAGGAGTAGTTTCTGAGTGTAGAGCCAAGGAGGAACCCCTTAGCATCACTGCGTGTAACCCAGAAAGACAAAAAAAAAAAAAAAAAAGGTTTTTTTAGAAGTGGTTCAATCCTTTCAACATATATATATATTTTAATCAGTAACGTATCATAGGATTAGATATTGCACTTTTGCAAAATCTAATGATCTTTGAAATATGATTCCTTAAGTTCTTGCCCCCTGTACTCCTGCAATATATACTTTTGCAATATATGTAACTTTTCCATCAGATAATCTCTTGAGGAAAGACTGACTGATTTATCATTTAATTTTTTTTTATGTTTGTCCTTTTTCATTGCTAGTATTTTGGGGTTATCTGTGGCTCGGCTTGAGGACTGCTCTCCCCGTACTGTGTGGGGGCACTCCCAGTGGAGCTAGGGAATGAACCAGACTTGGCCACGTGCAAGGCAAGTGCCTTAATCCCTATCCAATAGCTCCCACTTTGTCTTTTTGTCTTGTTTTAGACCATTAGAGAGATATTTAAAGTGACTTTTGCTCACATACTATTTATTTTTTTCTAAGAAAGGAGTGTTTATGAAAATATTACTTAGAGGGGCTGGAGCAATAGCACAGCAGGTAGGGCATTTGCCTTGCATGCGGCCGACCCTGGTTCGATTCCCAGCATCCCATATGGTCCCCTGAGCACTGCCAGGAGTAATTCCTGAGTGTAAAGCCAGGAGTAACCCCTGTGCATCGCCAGGTGTGACCCAAAAAGCAAAAAAAAAAAAAAAAAGAATGAAAGAAAATATTACTTAGAATAAAAATCTAATTTGTTTACATTTTAATTTTTTTTTTAAATAAGTCCTTGGATAATGTAACAATGGAAATGAGCACATGTGAAGAACCACGTGCCCCTAATGGTCCATCACCGATTGCAACTGCTTCGGGACAAAGGTAAGCTATTTCTGTTACTTTGGATGACTGGCAGAGGGAATATTTTTTTTGATCGCTCTTGTATGTGCAGTAATGAAACATAAAATACCCTCACTTTGGTTTTGGAACTACATCTGAATGTGCTCGGGGCTTACTCCTGACGTATAGTGATTCACCAGTGATCACTTGTGGTGGAGCTCGGGGAAACCATAAGTGGTGCTGGGATTGATTAGCCCAGTTGGCTCTAAGCAAGGCAGAGCACATTACCTACTATTCTGCCTCTCTGGCAACCAAATACCCTAACTGAATACTTTAAACAGACCTCTTTTAGTTTCTTCTCCCACCAATTTTTTTAAAATATAGTTTCAATTTATCTAAATGTAAATTCACTGGATTAACTTTAGCTTCTCTTACTCATTTGGTTTACTGAATATTAACAGTACTGAGAACTAAAAGAAAGCATATTAACTGAAATGGAAAAAAGGAAACTTTCACATTCTACAAGCCAGATAATCTCTTAATTTTTGAATTTATTTTATGATTCTATGTGTCAGGGGTCTTTTTTCTTTTTATCTTTTTTTGGTTGTTGAGCCACACCTGGCAGTGCTTCTGGCTCTGCACTCAGAAATTATGCCTGGCGGCGCTCATGGGGGGACCATCTGGGATGCCAGAGATTGAACCTGGGTTGGCCACATGCAAGGCAAACACCCTACCCACTGCACTATCTCTCTGGCCCCCAATTTGGCCAAATTTTGATCTACTTAATTTAATTTCTAAGAGATTAAAATAGAGGGGAAATTAATAATTAATGCTCTCCATTCTGTATAGAACCATTGGCTAGCAGTGTTCCCACAGATGAATATCACTTGTATTACTTGTCATCCCGTTGTTCATCAATTTGCTCAAGTGGGCACTAGTAACATCTCCATTTGTCCCTGTCTTGTGCTAGTGTAGCTCAATGGTGTCTGCTCGCTCCAGGAACATGAAGACTATAAACTTAGTAAAATCGTTATTTTGTCATTTCAGAGAGGAGATAAACATCTGAGTAATGGTTATCAAATTCAGAAGAGATTTATAAATTTTAACTGTTTTTATTTATAATGAATGGTATACTCAAAACAATGTAGACTTCAAAAATTTTTTCATTTTGAGAATGTTTTTATAACTTAAATGTGACCCAGTTCCATTATAGTGACAGTTTTGCGGGGAGGGCTTGGGAGAGAACTCTTACCTGATCATACATACAGGTTTTGATGCTGCTTTGTCTCTGTAGTTCTGGGAGCTTACCTGGGCCTCCCAGATTACATCTACAACTCCAACAATTTGTTTAAACAAAAATGAATAATAATAGTATGGCAGTTTATATACCTGTTTGAGGAGGAGTAGCAGTGGAGAGTTGTTTGCTGCTCTGTACCTGTGGGTTGTTCCCAGTAGTGCCCAGGGACCATGTGAGAGATCCAGACGGCATCAGACTAGTACCTGGACCCCTTTACTATCTATCTGGCCCCAATTTGTGTATTTGTATGAACATGCTATACTGACAATACCTTTTTTTTTTTTAAGCTGTAATGCATCATGCTTTGCTTTTGTTTCTCCAGTGAATATGGCTTTGCTGAAAAAGTAGTTGAGGGAATTACTGTTTCTGTGAATTCCATTGTGATTCGCATTAAAGCAAAAGCCTTCAATGCATCCTTTGAACTTTCCCAGCTAAGAATCTATAGTGTAAATGCAAAGTGGGAACATGGTGATTTAAAATGTACCCGTATTCAAGATCCACAGAGAGGAGAGGTAAGTGGTTTTATTCTTCTCTGTTTTAAAAATGTCTTAGTGACTGATAAATAGGATGTTTGAAATAATTACTTTTTGGAATTTTTTTTGCCACACCTATTGGTACTTAAGGGTTATTCCCAGGGCTCACTCTGGGGATAGAACTGGAATTCTTCTATGCAAAACATGCATTCAGCCTATTGAACTATCTCTCCATCCATGAAATAACTACTTTTTATGGTTACCTAGATTAATATAGCTCCTAGGTTTACTCTTGCTATTTATATTTTCTGTGTTACTCTTAATGCTTACGTATAAAACATGCATTTTTTTTTTTTACGGTAACCAAGAGTTTGATTTATAAAGTCATTGAGCCCTATTTTAATTAAAATAAAAACATAGTGAATATATCCAGAATGTCTAACTAAAGTTAGTGAAGACATATATTTTTATTTAATGATAATGAATTTACGTTTTTTTTCTTTTGATTGAGTTAAACTCTGTGTTCTTCTTAGGTTTTGACATTTAAAGAAATAAATTGGCAGATGATTCGAATAGAAGCAGATGCTACCCAAAGTTCACATCTTGAAATTATGTGTGCTCCTGTTCGATTAATAACCAACCAATCAAAAATTAGAGTCACACTAAAAAGAAGAGTAAGTCAACATGTTATCTTTTAGATTCATGTAGCAGTTATTGGACTTAACAGAAAATTTAAAGTAAATTTGAGATGAAATATCTGTATACCAAAGCAATGCAAAAGTAAGGGGAATACAGTGAGATCAACAGTTGAAGCAATTTGATGTTATTACATAGAATACATTTTGTTTTAAAATACAATTTGTATATAATTTTTGATGTTATAAAATTGAATGCATTTTGTGTATTCTAGGTCTAATATTTTGGTTTTTAGTTTTGAGACACTGTAGATTTCTAGCTGCCAAATTTTAGAAATTTTTTTTTTTAATTTTTAAATGAATCACCGTAAGGTACAGTTACAGACTTAGAAACTTTTGTGCTTACGTTTCAGTCATACAGTGATCCAGTACCCACAGCTGCCAAATATTTGTTGTATAAAATTTTGTTTCTCCTGTTGCTGAGAAGTGGTTAAATGGTAAAATCTGTGTTATCAGTAATCAAAAGTATAGCTTCAGAAAGTGATTCAAATTAATAGGAAGGTAATTTATAGTGAGATGGAAGATAAATAAGAGATAGAAGATAATGGTCTATAATTGAGAGGACAGTTAAAGACATGAAAAGTTCTGAAATTGGCTTTGGTTTTGGGCCACACCTGGTGATGCTCAGGGATTACTCCTGGCTCTGCAATGAGGAATCACTACTAGTGGTATTAGGGGGACCATACCATATAGGGTGCTGGGACTTTAACTTGGGTTGCCTGTGTGGAAGGCAAGTGTCTAACATACTGTACTGTCTCTTCAGCCACAGTTTTAGTGAAATTTAATGAAGGAGCAATGCTTTTAAAATCATGACTCTAAGTCTCAGTATCACTGGATGCAAACAACTGTTAAATTGGAAAATAATTGTCAGAATGTAATAATATGAATAATGTGAAAGTGGTTACAGTAGCATTTTATTTATTTATTTATTTATTTTTCTTTTTGGGTCAGACCTGGCAATGCACAGGGGCTACTCCTGGCTCTGCACTCAGGAATCACCCCTGGCAGTGCTCAGGGAACGATATGGGATGCTGGGAATCGAACCCGGGTCGGCCGCATGCAAGGCAAACCCCCTACCCACTGTGCTATTGCTCCAGCTCCAGCATTTTATTTTTAAATTAATTTTAATCCCTCATTCTCTAAATTTAATTTCATTTGGATAATGTAATTTATTAGCCAAAAAGGCAAAACTGAATTATATGAATATTTGAAACTGTATGGTTTATACTTGAAATTTGTGGGAGTGGGATCAGCCACACCTCTCAGGGCCTTGGTTACTTCTGGTCCTGTACTCGGTGGCCACTCCTGGTGATGCTGGCGGGCCATATCCGGTGCTGAAATTGAACCAGAGCGAGCCACATGCAAGGGCTTAGAGCCTGTACTTGCTCTCTAGTCCCCGAATATATAACTCATTGCTAATTTCATTAATGAACATGGTTTTGTTTGGGGCTGGTACTGCTCCGCACAGTTCCTGGCTCTGAGCTAAGAGGAATCGTGTGGTTCTGGGGATGAAACTGGGCTTGGCTGCATGAGAAGCAAGCATCTATTTTTTGTTGTTGTTTTCTAAAAAAATTTACTTAATAAAAAAAAATTTACAAGATTGTTTACAATAATTTATTACATTCAATATTCTAACATCTATCCCACCACCATTATAGCTTCCTACTACCATTATTTTGAATTTTCCCACCACCACCGAAGCCTGCGTCAAAGGCAAATTCTAAGTAATTAATTTTTTTAGAAGCAAGCATCTTCACTGCTATATTATCCTCTTGGCCAGAGATTAAAATGTTTTTTTACCACCCCTGAAATAATGGTCAGTAGACCTGTGATCTGAGGGTGCCCAAGACTGTGGAGGTAGGGACATTGGGTTAATAGTGGAGAGATCTGGTGGTGTACATGGTGTAGCAGTAGTGAAATTTTTAATTTTATTTATTCATTTATTTTCATTTTTGGGTCACACCTGGTGGTGCATAGGGGTTACTCCTGGCTCTGCACTCAGGAATTACCCCTGGTGGGGACCATATGGGATGCTGGGAATCGAACCCGGGTCGGCTGCGTGCAAGGCAAATGCCCTACCAGCTGTGCTATTGCTCCAGCCCCAGTGAAATTTTTTAAAAAGTAATAAAGGTACTATTGTAACTATAGATAAATGAGTAACCCCCAAAAGAAAAAAAATAAATGGAAGATGAGCATAAATTAAAAATTTATGAGGATTATTTACCAAATTATATTTAAACTTATACTTTGAAAAAAAAACCTTTGTTTTATTTTTATTTTTGGGCCACATGCAGTGGTGCTCACGGTTTACTCCTGGCTCTATACTCTGGGATCACTTGATGGCTGGGATTGAGCCCTGATCTGCCGTATTCAGGGTTCACATCCTACCGCTCTATTATCACTCCTGCCTATTGGTTGTTGATTTTTTTTTTTTGCTTTCCTTTTTGGGTCACACCCAGTGATGCACAGGGGTTACTCGTGGCTCTACACTCAGGAGTTACTCCTGGCGGTGCTCAGGGGACCATATGGGATGCTGAGAATTGAACCCGGGTTGGCTGTGTGCAAGGCAAACACTCTACCCCTGTGCTATTGCTCCAGCCCCTGCCACCCATTGTTTTAATATAACTGCATTTTAGGTTTTATTTGTTGACTTAATCCTGTAAATCACTTTCCTTTGACAGCTGAAGGACTGCAATGTCATAGCAACTAAGTTGATCCTAATATTGGATGACTTACTATGGGTCTTAACAGATTCCCAGTTAAAAGCTATGGTTCAGTATGCAAAATCTCTTAGTGAAGCGATTGAAAAGTCAACTGAACAGAGAAAGAGTATGGCTCCTGAACCTCCACAGGTATGCTATTCAGGTAGCAGGGGAGGGAAAGTTAACTTTGCATATGAGTTACTTTGCATGTGTATGATTTAAAAATCAGATGTCGAGTCCAAGAGTTTTCTTTACCAAGTATAATTATACTTTACCAAGTATAATTACTCTGTAGTTTGTTTTATTTTTTTATTTTTTATTTTTATTTTTATTTTTTGGATCACACCTGGCGATGCACAGGGGTTTCTTCCTGGCTCTGCACTCAGGAATTACCCCTGGTGGTGCTCAGGGGACCATATGGGATGCTGGGAATCGAACCCAGGTCGGCCGCGTGCAAGGCAAACGCCCTACCTGCTGTGCTATTGCTCCAGCCCCAGTTTGTTTTATTTTTAATGTTTGGATCACACCTGGCAGTATCATGGCTTAACCTTGGTTCTCTTCAAGTGTTACATCTGACTCTGTGCTCAGGGATCCCACCTGGCAGTGTTGGGAGTGGGGTGGGGGCTGTATGTGGTATCAGGGATTGATAAAGTGTGCAATTACTCCTTTCCACAAGTATCAGAATCAAGCTTATGTGTTGTTTCCCTTCAGTCATTGCAAAAACAACAGGAAGGGAAGGGAGGGTGAAAATGACCAAGTTTATAGACAAAGGAAAGGGCATTTCTATATGAGGCATTGAAAGTATGGTGTTGATAAAGAGAATGGTATTTTTTTGCATTGTTTTTGTTTTTTTGTTTTTGGCCACACCCAGAAGTGTCCAGGGCTTCCTCCTGACTCTTTGCTTAGGCATCTCTTGGTGGTATGCAGGAACCATATGTAGTGCCAGGGAGTAGATCCTAATGATAACAATGAAGCATTCTTGTTTGAATGCCTGTTTCATTCAGTGTGTTGGTTATGTCATAGAGTTCTAGCTTGTAGGGTTTTGTTTGAAAGATCTGCAGTGATTTTCATGGAGGTGCCCGCAGAGGCACTTTGTGGGTTTGCTCTTACTGCTCTCTAGATAGTATCTCTTTGTCTTTTGCCATTTTAGTTATGATTTGTCTTGGCTTTTTCCCTTTGGGTTTAATTCTAATCAGAAGCATTTAAGCTTCCTGGATCTATGAGTCTTAACATTATTCTTCAAATTGGGGATGTTTTCAGCTATGACATTCCTCACCACAACTTTCCCTTTGCTCTTTCAGGACTCCTAAAATTTCTATGTTCTTCCTCTTCAGTCTGTTCATAGGCCATTGGTGCTTCCTTCATTTCTTTTTATTCCTGTTGACCCTTTATTTCTCTTTCCTAGTTTTGGATAGTTTCATGTATCTTATCTTTTTAGAACACTGATTCATCTGCTTCTGTCATCCATCCTACTATGGTTTATTCCTCTATTGTATTTTTCAATTCTCTGTCTTTCAGTTCTCTATCTTTCAATAGTGTGTCCATCATTGTTGGAATATTTCTCTGTTATTTTCTTTAATTCAGTCATAGCCTAATTATTGTCACTTTGAAACCCACAAGGCAGATTAGAGAGGTTTTCTGTGCTTGGGGTCTATTCAAGGCTTTTGTAGTTGTTTATTCTGCAGGTAGATCCCTTCATTGTGTTGGACACCCCAGCTGCCTGCCACAGGGGCTGGGCAATGATCCTGGATGGTGGGAGCTGGGCCCAAAGATTTGTTCTTATTTTTGAGGCTCACCTGGGGATAGTTGGGCAGTGTCAAGCTCAGTGCTCTGTCCTGAGGAGTTGCCTCTGCAGGTATCTTTTTGTTTGTTTTGGGTCACACCTGCCTGTGCTTTAAGGCTTACTCCTGGCTCAGTGCTCGAGGATCACTCCTAGAGGATTTGAGAGACTTCATAGGGTGCTGGGGATTGAACTCAGGTTGGCTGCATGCAAGGCAAACGGCTTACTTGCTGTACTATCTGTCGGTCTCTCTGGTCCCTGTCTTTTTGTTTTCTTTAATAGTACTCACAGAAGCTTTCTTTACTAGTGATATCACCTGTTGTCCCATTGATCATCGATTCACTCGAGCAGGTGCCAGTAACGTCTCCATCCGTCCTTGTTGTGTGCTTTTATCAGCCTCTCCTTACTCATCCTTTCCAAGGCTGCCATATTTGGGCCTCCTTCAGGATGAGGGAAACGAGGCCCTTTATTGTTACTATTTTTGGCATGTCAAATATGCCACAGGTAGCTTGCCAGGCTCTGCCGTGCGGGCGGGATATCCTTGGTAGCTTGTCGGGCTCTCCGAGAGGGACAGAGGCTTTGGGGGCGGCCTCTAATCGCCCTTACAGGTGCTCTCAGTCTACCGAATGCAAGCTTTTGGTCAACTGGCATGTTGTCGACCAAATACTGCATCACTCTCTTCTGGGAGCTTTATTTTATAGTCTCTGGATCTTGGCAGTTGAGGGCACCAGGGGCAGTTTGTGGGTGTGACTGCCAGACTACTGGAAAATAGGCCCAGTCCTGATCCGAGCAGGCTTGGAGATCTCAGGCACGGGTCCCGCATACCTGGGTTCCTCTGCCTGTTCCTTCATGCATGAGGCTTGTCCGAGTGTATGGAGAGTGGCCTTGAGCATGGCTGTGGCTGGGATCTAGAGGTTTTCAGCTGCTGGGGCTCTGCTTGGGTCCAGGAGGGAAACTCAACCCACCCCCCTCTGAGGGGCCCCGGTGAAGACAGCCTGGTACGGGGGCAGGAGATTCTGCCCGTTGATACATATGTTTCTAAAATTATGGCTATAAATATGACTAGTAAGATATTTACCAAAAACACTGAGTTATTCGGTTCATAGTAAGTTATGTATAATTACCCAGTTTTTAGGTTTTATTTCTGTATAATTGAGATAATATTTTAAGGAAACAGAATTATCAATAGAGGAATATATTAGCTCCTTTTTCATGAGTTTGTTATTAAAACTTTTAGGCTTTATTGTCAGTAGTATTTCAAATATTTAACCTGTTTTGAATCTTTTAGAGTGCTACAGTAACCCAGTCTACCCAGCAAGTGAAGACACCACAGACTACAAATGCTTCTGATCTGAATGACTCAATTGTGAAACAATTCAATGAATATGATGTTAAAGAAACATCCCATCATTTAGTGGTGTCTCATCTGGATCTGCACATATGTGATGATATTCACGCTAAAGAAAAAGGTAATAAAACTTGATTATTTCGTATTATTTTTCTCCGAGATACTATAAACCTGGCTTGTTTTTTACATGTATTATGCAGTATGTTTGATTGTTTTAGGCCACATCTGTTTGTGCTCATGGATCTCATCTGGTAGGTGTCAGAAGATTGTATGTGATGCCAGGAATCAAACACAAAGCATTTTTTCTCTCTCTGGTATACTTTCTGGTTCAGATAACTGGTTATAATTTGATCACATGCAAATATAGAGATGAAAGTGTATTTTATCCCCTGAACTCTGGCAGGAGTGACCCCCTAAGCCACTAGTAGGCCCTGTGCACAGCTGGGTGTGGTCAAAAAACCTAAAAATTTTTTTTCAATAAAGAGAAGTATAATTTTAAGTGTTAGATCTTGTATAGAAATTTGCTTTAGTAGTGACAGTAACAGTCATTAGCCATCGATGTTTTGTTCTTTCACAATTCATTCGTTTTTTGATTGTTTATTTTTAGTTTGGGGCACACCTGGCAATGCTGGGGGTTATCACATCCCACCCCACTCCCACCGCTTGCTTGTTAGTTGAGTTTGTTAGTGGGTCAGTAAAAGCCCTACTCACTGTATATACATGTTCTGGCCCCGAGGTGCTAGTTTTGAACTTGGGCCTTCTGCATGCAAAGCAGGTGTTCTTTGCCATTGAACTATTTCCTCTGCCTTTAGCTATCAATTTTAGCTATCAATTATTCTTAAATAGTAGGTTTTTCTTTTAATTCACTTTAATAGTTTTGAAATTCTTTTTTTTTTTCTCACTTTTTGGGTCACACCTGGCAATGCTCAGGGGTTACTCCTGGTTCTGCACTCAGGAATTACTCCTGGCGGTGCTCAGGGGACCATATGGGATGCTGGGACTCGAACCTGAGTCAGCTGCGTGCAAGGCAAATGCCCTGCCCGCTGTGCTATCTCTCCAGGCCCAAGTTTTGAAATTCTTGAGTGAAATTTTAATCTATATTCAGTTTATACTTCAGATGAGGGTCTTTTATTATTTTTTCAAATTTAATTTGATTTTATTTATAATTTTTTACAAAGCTGTTCATGATTGGATTTCAGCCATACAGTATTCCAACACTCATCTCTCTACCAGTGGAATAGACCACTATGACAGTAATAGCTGGAAATGATCACATTGAACAAGAGCTGAGGGTTAAAAGCTGAGGGTCTTTTAAAGCTAGAAGTTTTAGCCTATATTTCTCAGACTTATGAATTCATAAGTGACATTTCTGAAAATTCCGGGTCTGGATTTTTGAAGCTGATAGGAGTGAATAATGAGACCAGGAAACTTAGAAATTACCCTAGACAAGGCAGCCAGGTGTCAGCTAGTGGATACAAGGATGGTATGAAAGGAAAGTAGAATTTGGAGTTTTGGAAAGGCATTTGTTGTCTTTTTCTTTTGCTTTCCTTTATTTAGGTTTATAATTGACTACTACGTCAGTGATCTGCAAGGAACAAAGAAATTTAAAAAATCCAGATTAACAAAAGGAAGGGTCAAGGTTAAGTATCAAGCAAAAGAGTAAAGCTTTTCTTTCACATTTCTTATTTTTTACGTATTTTCACAGACTAAATTTTGATTTTACATAAGATGAAAATCTTCTCGAACATCTTAATCATGTTCAGTTCTGTGTTATTCTTAAATACAGAAACATCTGAAATGTCTTCCTAAGTTTGTGAAAGACTTGTCTGCTTGCAAAACCTGACCTAAGCCAACACTTATCCAATTGTTTGCTAATCATCTTTATTTTTGTACTTATTTTTTGGTTTTTGGCCACACGGCAGTTTACCCTTAGCTCTGTGCTCTGGGATTACTTCTGGCAGTGTTTTGTGGTGCTGGGGATCAAACCTGGGTTAGCCACATGTAGAAAGGTGTCTTTTACCTGTTGTACTTTCTCTTGCCCCAAATAATCATCTTTATTCAGCCCATCTAATAAAAATATTTTAGGATGTTTTTGTGGGGAATGGAGACTTCCAAGTAATGCGGGAGACTCAGCAGTCTGAACTAGAGGCTCTTGAGCCCATACCTAGTGTGTTGGGGCATCATGTTATGTCAGGGATTGAGCCACAGTTGGTTTATGCAAGGTTCTTAACACTGGCCTTAATATTGTTTTACTGAAGGTTTAATTAAAAAAAAATTCTGTAGACTCAGAATTTTCTGGTCTACAGAAAATTTTATATGAAACACTATATTTTTTATGAAACACTACTTTCATATAAAAAAAACCGTGAACTCCAAAACATTGTTCAAAAGGTATGTAAGGGATTGTAGATCTGTTCTAGAATTCTGAGATCAGTTTGAATTGACGAAAGACACTGCATAGGTGTGTTTTTGTGATTTCCTTCTACTTAGTTTTTCCATTTTCTTCTAAGTGTGATTTTTATGTTAGAATTACACTGACTTGTGATCTTCTGATCTTAATGTAGGAGCATAATCTTAAATAAATTAGATTCTAATAGACTCAATTTCTTCTCAGTAAGAGATAAGATGATAAAGTAGTAAAGATTTCTTTGGCTTAAAAATGGCAGCCAGAGCAATAGCACATCAAGTAGGGCACATGTGGCAGATCCAGGTTTTATCCCTGGCATCCCATATGGTCCCCCAAGCACTGCCAGTAGTAGTTTCTAAGTGTAGAAACAGGAGTAACCCCTGAGCATTGCTGTCTGTGACCCAAAAAACTAAAACTAAAAAACAGACAAAAAACCTGCTATACACTATTAGATGTGTGACTTGATCCTTTTTACTAAATTTGTTTCTCAATTTCCTTATGTAGACAATAGGGCTCATAATAATAGAGTATATCTTATAGGTTATTATGAGGAACAAGTAAGTATACCTAGAATTCTAAAAACAGTGTTTGATACATGATAGGACTGTAAAAACACTTTTGGGAGTGCAGTGCCTGGATTCATTTGTGAGAGCCTGCACTCTTACCAGTGACCTACATTCTCAGCTAAGTTCTGTAAATAGGACTGTTCTGCTATTCTTATATCTTTACCTTAATCTAGTGTCTTGAAAATAAGATCAGAAAATAAAAGATTAAATTGTGCTTTCTAAATTCTCAAGGTATTATCCTTCATAACAGAGATAGTCATCACTTTCTAGACTGCAAGTGTGCTAAGTTTGTGTTCCTGATACATGCTTACAATTTCTTTCTCTTTGTCTAAGTCTCGTCTTTTTCTTTTCTCAGAGTCAAATAGACGTATTACTGGAGGGGCTATGCAGCTGTCTTTTGCCCAGCTGACTATAGATTATTATCCTTATCATAAAGCAGGTATGTATTAAAATTTTTTTGGAACAGATAAATCTTGCTCTAAAATTAGGAAGATGGTTTATTTCATTTTGTTTTATATCATTTTAATTTATTGTGTTTTTGAAGGCAAAAATAGTGATGAGGGGCTGGAGCGATAGCATAGCAGGTAGGGCGTTTGCCTTGTACTCGGCCGACCTGGGTTCGATTCCCAGCATCCCATATGGTCCCCTGAGCACTGCCAGGAGTAATTCCTGAGTGCAGAGCCAGGAATAACCCCCGTGCATCACCAGATGTGACCCCCCCCACAAAGAAAAGAAAAGCAAAAATAGTGATGATATTAAAGAGGTGACATTATTTATCTTTCAGTATCAAGAGTATCAAGAGACCTATAATATTCTAAGTAACTTTAAATATGAAACTCAGAATATAGAGGAATATATGTTTGGTGATTTTATTCATTGTGACTAAACTCAGCAATTGTGTAGAAGGTGGAGAAGCTCCTAAGCAGTGCTCAAGGTGTCTGGGTGCAACGCCTGGTGATTCTTGCCCAGCTGGTCAGGCCTAGTTGTGCAAAGCAATGTGGGTCCAGTGGTGCTGGAGGCCACCAAGCTAGAGGCTCTGAAGTGTGCGGAGTTGAACTGCATAGGTTCTTGTACATATAGGTCGTGTGTCCCTAACCCCTAAGCTGTCTCCCCAGACTATGAGTAATTATTTTTGAACAATTTGTGTTAAAAATCATGAAAGAATATATTGTAAAACAATAACTGATTTTAGCTAAATTATAAGACAATTCAAGAACTTCTAGATAAACCTAATTTTCTAAACTTCATCAATAATTAAGATGTAATAAACATTATTATTATTATTATTATTATTTTATTATTATTATTTTAATTTTGGGGACCATCCAAGTTTTGCTCAGCAGATCCAGAAGTTTCACCAGTGATCTTCTTTCTGCCAAGCTGGCTTGTGGGTCTGTTCAGGGGTCTGAGAGTGTGATGCTACTTTGGCCCTGTGATGTTGGGGACTACGCAGGCCACCTCAGAGGTTTTTGGGGTCTTCAGGTCTCCACCTGGAAATACTTGGGTGACCATGTGTTGCTGGGAGTTAAGCCCAGGTTGGTGCTCTAAGTGCGCTTCACTATCTCCCAGCCCCTTAGTCGACTCTTCAATAATCAAATGTTAGTGGATGTTTTTCTTCCAAATAATAAAAAACAAAAATTTGTTATTTTTTTACTGTTTGTTTTTGAGGCCACACTCAACTGTGCTCAGGGCTTACTCATGGCTGTGTGTGCTCAAGGATCACTTCTGGTGATGGTCAGGGGATGCACCATATGTGGTGCCAGGGATCAAACCCAGATCAGTCACCTGCATTGCTGGTACCTTGCCCATTATACTGTCTCTCCAGCCCAAATGTTTGTTTTCTATAACAGCACTGTTTGGAGGGGTAAAACTTTATATCATAAGTCGATTTTATTTTATTAATTTCTATTTATGTGGGGCTACACTATGCTTGGGGGACCATGTGATGTCCAAGACTGAACCTGAGTCCCACATGTGAAGCATGCACTCCAACCCTTTGAGCTATCTCCCCATCCAATTTTTATTTTCTTAACCCTTTTATTTTCATATTACCTGTCTTAGTTGTTTTAGGCAAGCCTAATCCTGCATTTAATTTTTCTTCCCAAGAACTTACATAGTTATAGGTGGTTGCCCCTTGATTGTTCATTTTTAGAATTTTACTGGTGTTGTGTTTCAATAATCCTTACCAGTTTTCTGGATAGGTTTTGTTAGTCACTTTACAATAAGTCTTTGATAAAAGAATTTTTTTTAGTTGTATTTTGGGAATTATGTCCAGTGGAGCTATATATAGCAACATTCAGTTATCAGTAGTAATGTTTCTAATAAAAACTTTGGTGTTCTGTCCTGGATGAGATTCTAGATAAAAGTTCTCACATTATTCATTTTTGACTATTTCTTAGGAATATTTAAAGTTTGTAGCAAGTGGAGGCTCTAATTTTATTGGAAGATTAAAGCATCTCTTGACATGAGTAATTATCATCTGCAGTCTTCTTTGATTAAATTTAAATGGTGTACTTTTCAGTGAAATATCTGCTATTCATTTTACAGGTGATAGTTGTAATCATTGGATGTGTTTTAGTGATGCAACCAAAACAAAAAATGGATGGGCCAATGAGTTGTTACATGAATTTGAATGCAACGTTGAAATGCTTAAACAGGCTGTAAAGGATCATAATGTAGGTTCACCTCCTAAGTCCCCAACACATGCCTCTCCCCAGAATACACAAACAGGTATTTTACCTATAACAACATTATTATATCCCCTAATATTAATTGTGTGTATTTTTCTATGTAATTATACCATTTAAAAATTAATACTAGGTTTATTTAAAGTCTAAAAATCTTACATTTAATTAGATCTGAGGTTTATATCAAAACAGTTTTTAAATTAATGTGATTAATAAGAGTAAAACTGAAGTAGAATATTTGAGGCTTTTAAATCTCTAGTAGATCAGAAATTTAGCCAAAAGCTATTATATGATGGGACTGGAGTGCTAGCATAGTGGGTAGGGCGTTTGTCTTGCACGCGGCCGACCCGGGCTCGATTCCCAGCATCCCATATGGTCCCCTGACCACCACCAGGGGTAATTCCTGAGTGCAGAGCCAGGAGTGACCCCTGTGCATCATTGGGTGTGACCCAAAAAGAAAAAATAAAGTTATTATATGAGAATGTCTTAGATGTGATATAAATATTTTTCTGGCTTTAGGAATAATCACAAAAAGAGCAATTATTTTTTAAACATATTTCTATGATAGTTTATGTAGTATTTCCATATATCCTGTTGAAGAAATTAGAATTTGAGCCCAGATATAACTCAGTGGTATGTGCTTTGACTGTAAATTCTTGGATTTGATTCCTAGCACTAACTTGCGGAAGTAAAAAAAAGTAGGATACATCTATATTACTAGTAGTTGTCGTAATAAAAAATTGACTTTAAAAATAAATTGCAAATAGCTGAAAGGAGCATTTGTTTCCCACAGAGAAAAATTCAGTTCTGAAAGGGACATCTGGAGCACCTTCAGTATTATCTCAACAATTCAAAACTAAATTAATGTCCTGTTCCGTTGTGGTTAGACTGGCAGATTTCAATATATACCAGGTATGTTGTTTTTAAAATGAAATCTTTTGATAGACACAACTTTTTTTTTTATCTCCTACAAACAACTCTTATAAATAGACCATTTAAAGCCATTTTGACCACTTTTGTGAAATGACTAAGACATGATAAAAATATCAGTTCATTAATTTTTGTGTACATGGTAACTCAGAATCTGCCAAACTGTGAGCCTAACACTGTATAATACTTGTGATACACTCTAAGTTAGGTAGTTTCCTTAAATTACCCACATGCACAAAAATTCACTAGAAACTTCATAAACCTCATTGAAATAATGTTATATTCAGAGTCACATATGATGAGAGAGAGAGAGAAAAAGAGAGAGCATTAAGTTGGGTCTGCCAAGATTTCAGAAATCAGCCTTCTAGCATGGACTGTTAGCAGTATGCATGAAGTATTGGCCTATGTAGTTCACTCATTGTATAGTTAGACTGTATCAGTGACCCAAAGCTTCACCCTTTAAATCCTACCGCAGAACAAATGAGCAGAAATATTTTTGTTCATTGGACTGAGTAAAGATGATAATTTGATAATTTGCAGTTTGTTCTTTTAGGTCAGGTTTTGGTCAACCCAATTTCTCTTCGGAGCATAAACTGTTTCAGTTGCAGACCCAAGCATCTACCATGAGTAGTAATTTTTTGTTTGTTTGTTTTGTTTTTTGGCCTTTTTAGGCCATATTTGGCATGCTCAGGGGTCACTCCTGGCTCTGCACTCAGGAGTTAATCCGTAGGCTTGGGGGACCACATATGGAATGCCAGGCATAAATCTGGATCCTTTGGTCAGCCATATGTAAGGCAAACGGCCTACTTATCGTACTATTGCTTTGGCCTCCAGGTAATACATTTAAAAAAATTATAATTGCCTTCGAGAAACAGGGACAAAAGCCTGATCTCATTTTTAGAGGCAGGTTACTTGTTATTTAGTATCTCAGTGGAACAAACAAAAATACTTCTTTTACTTTATTGAATTACCAAATATTGGCTAGACTGAGAATATATTTTATAGCTAAGAGCTCTATTCTGGCATCAGGGAGATAGCTCAAAGAGCTGAAGCACATGCTTTGATTGGAGAGCTTCTGGTTTGATTTTTGGCACTGTACAACCCCCTGAGCACTGCTAGGAGTGACTCTTGAGCAGCAAGGTGGGAATAATCACTGAGCACACTTGGGTGTGATAACAAAGCAGTCTGTTATTAATACTTTCTTATTTGTTTTTTATTCTGGGGCGATATAGCTATGCTTGGGGGTCTGCTCCTGGCCAATAGTCAGGGCACTGTGATCAAGGATCGAACCCAAGCTTCCTGCATATAAAGCCTGGGCTCTGGCCCAAAAAGCTATTTGTCTGACCTCTCCATTTACTTATTCAGCGTATAGTCATATAGCATTTGATATCACAATCCTTGAGACCCACACACTAGATTGTGTTACTTATTTTTTTTAATTAGAGAAAATCTCAAATGTATTATGATTTATGAATTGTTCTAGTTATTTTTGGTCACTTGTGATTTTGAAACTGACTTGAATTTTAACAGTTTTCTTACTGATTTTCAACTGAGGCCAGTTTTGCCGTCCCCTCCACCCAGATACTTGATAGTGTCTGATGGCTATTTCAGTTGTCACAGCTAGAGGGAGTTACTGCTGAGAATGGTACTGCATAGATTTCTGTGGCACATGGGACAGCACACAAAAAAGGAACCATCTGCTCCAAATGTCAGTAGTGCCAATTTTGAGAAACGCAGACGAGTTATTTTGTTCTTGAAAAGTTGCTTCTTTCTTTAATCCTATATATAAGAATTTTCCTTGAAGTGGGCTTGAATAAACAAATTCATATGGAAATGAACGAAAAGGAATCACCGATAATCAGTGATTGAAAGTGAAATTCACAGTGAAGTCCAGTAGGGGCTGGAGGGATTGTACAGGGGTTGAGGCACTTGGCTGTGCCTGAGGCCTAACCCAGTTTGAATCTGGCACTGTATCCCTGAGTAAAGCTGCAGTGATAAACCCTGAGTCCTAAGCACAGAGCCATCTGGGCATGGCTCCAAAACAAAAAGGTACTATATACACAAACACAGAATAAAGTATTTTTATTCGTTAATTGTTAGGTGGAGGGCACATCTGGTGCTTCTTAGGGCTTACTAAGAAACTTCCTGTTCTGTGCTCAAGGAACACTCCTGGCAGTGCTCAGGACCAGATGCCAGGATCAAACCTGAGCTGGCTGTGTGTAAGGCAAAGACCTTACCTGCTGTATTACCCTCCAGACCCCAAATGAAAGACTTTTGAATGAAATAAAATACTTTGTTTCTCCGAATTTAAATTATTTTAATTGTTAAAGGAAAGGGACAGTCAGCTGTTGAAAAATTGATACTTTAGTTGAAGGGGATTTGTTTCCACATGGAGACAACAGCTTAGATATGTAAGGAAATAACACCAATTGATAAAAATTATAGAGAATTGAAAGACTTAATTAGCCACTTATAAAAGAGGAAACCATTGAAAAAATTTATTCCACTTCATATGAGACGTAGACATATATTTATTAAAGGATGAGAAGATAATCAAAACAAATTGAGGTATTCATCTGAATCTACTAAACAAACATGAGCAAATGATTTCTTTGAAAGCTGTTGTTTTGGTTTGGGGCAAATCAGCATATACTTTTGTTTGGGGGTCATACCCTGTGGTGCTCAGTGCCTTTATATATTATTCCTGGCTCTGTGTTCAGGACTGACCCTTGGTGGGACAGGAGGGACTATTTGTGATGCTGGGCATTTGGAAGTGCGGTGATTTATATATAAAGCAAGTGCCATAACCCCTATTCTCCAGTCCCTTTTATTTCTTTATTTATTTAAAAAATTTTTAATGAATCACTGTCAGATACAGTTACAGACTTACACACTTTCGTGAATGTTTCAGTCATTCAATGGTTGAGTTCCCATCTTTCCACCAGTGCCCATTCTCCATCACCAATGTTCCCAGTATCCCTCCTGCCACCCCAACTCCTTTCTTCCCTTCTGCTGCTTCTGTGGCAGGCACATTCCCTTTTACTCCCTCTCTACTTTTGGGTGTTATGGTTTGCAATACAGGTATTAAGTGGCCATCGTGTGTGGTCTAAAGTTACTTTCAGCACACATTTCCTGTCCCGAGCAAGCCCCTCCAAGCATCCTTTGCTTGGTGGTCCCTTCTCTATCTCATCTCCCCCCACCCCCTTACCCCCATGTGCTGCTGGCTTCCAAGCTGTGGAGGAATCCTCCTGGGTTCTTATCTCTACTATCCTTGGGTGTAACTCTCCCATTATGTTGCTTTATATTCCACAAATGAGTGCAGTTTTTCTGTGTCTGTCTCTCTCTTTCTGACTCATTTCACTTAACATGATACTCTCCATGTCAAACCACTTATAAGCAAATTTCGTGACTTCATCTTTTCTAACAGCTGCATAGTATTTCATTGTGTAGATGTACCAAAGTTTCTTTAACCAGTCATCTGTTCTCAGGCATTCAGGTTTTTTCTAGATTCTGGCTATTGTAAATAGTGCTACAATAAACATACAAGTACAGATACCATTTCTACTGTACTTTTTTGCATCTCTGGGATGTCTTCCCAGAGATGGTATTGCTGGGTCAAATGAGATTTCAATTCCTAATTTTTTTTTTTTTTTTTTTTTTGCTTTTTGGGTCACACCCGGCGATGCTCAGGGGTTACTCCTGGCTCTGCACTCAGGAATCACCCCTGGCGGTGCTCGGGGGACCATATGGGATGCTGGGAATCGAACCCGGGTTGGCTGTGTGCAAGGCAAACGCCCTACCCGCTGTACTATTGCTCCAGCCCTCAATCCCTAATTTTTTGAGAAATGTTCATATTGTTTTCCAAAAGGGCTGAACCAGTAGGTGTTCCCACCAGCAGTGAAGAAGAGTCCCCTTCTCCCCATATCTACGCCAACACTGGTTTCTTTTGTTCTTTTTTTTTTTTTTTTTTGCTTTTTGGGTCACACCCAGCGATGCTCAGGGGTTACTCCTGGCTTTGCACTCAGGAATTACTCCTGGCAGTGCTTGGGGGACCATATGGGATGCCGGGGATCGAACCCGGGTCGGCCGCGTGCAAGGCAAACGCCCTACCCACTGTGCTATCGCTCCGGCCCCTCTTTTGTTCTTTTGGATGTATGTCAGTCTCTGTGGTGTAAGAGGATATCTCATTGTAGTTTTGATCTGCATCTCCCTGATGATTAGTGATGAAGAACATTTTTTCATGTGCCTTTTGTCCATGGGGATTTCTTCTTTGAGAAAGTTTCTGTTCATTTCATCGCCCCATTTTCTGATGGAATTGGATGTTTTCTTCATGTACAGTTCAACCAGTGCCTTGTATATCCTTGATATTAACCCCTTATCAGATGGGTATTGGGTGAATATCCTTTCCCATTTGGTAGACTGTCTTTGTATTCTGGTCACTGTTTCTTTTGAGGTACAGAAGCTTCTTAGTATAATATAGTCCACTTGCTTGGTCAGTGGCATTTCTTCTTTGAAGATACCTTTAGCTTCAGTGTTGTGGAGGGTTTTGCTGACCTTTTCTTCAGTGTACCTTAAGAATTCTGGTCTGATGTTGAGGTCTTTAATCCATTTTGATCTGACTTTTGTGAATGATGTTGGATAGAGGTGAGTCCATTTTTTTTCCATGTAGCTCTCCAGTTTTGCCAGCACTATTTGTTAAAGAAGCTTTCCTTACTAGTATCCGGCATCATAGATTTCAGGCTGAAAAGATTACAAGGGTCCAGTCTCCTTTAATCTTTTTTGTTTGTGGGTCATACCTGGGGTTGTGCTCAGGGCTACTCCAGAAGCTCTTTGCTCAGGGCTTACTTCCAGTGGTGCTTAGAGTACCATACGGTGCCCTCTATCAAACCTGGGCCTCCTGCATGGAAAGCATGTGCTCAGTTTGTCGAGCTACTACTCTTGCCCAGTATTTACAATTTTGTTCTGTAGTTTTGGTTTTGAGCCAACCCAGTGATGCCCGGCTCTGTGCTCCAGGCTCTGTGCACAGGGGTCACTTCTGGGACCTCAGGGGACCATGTTGTGTGCCGGGGATTGAGATCAGCTGCGTGCAAGGCAGACCTCTTACCTGCTATCTCTCTCAACATATTTTATGTAATTATAAATTTGCTGCTTTATGAGGAAAATGAAAAAGCACAGTATTAAAACTAATAGTCTTTTTGACCGAAGCAGTCATAGTTGTATTATTTGTATAATACAGCAGAATTTACTGTCTTCATCATTAAGTATACAATTCACTAGTGTTACGTATGTTCACATTGTTTTACTGTGAAGGGAAGTCAGATTTCTGTACCCATCAAATGGGCCTGTACCCATTTTAATGAGGGATGGTCTGATTCCTGTGAATAGTTGTCTGGCTATCTTTCTGTTTTCTGCTCATTACCAATATCATGGGAAGCCTGACTCCTGGTCCTACTTGTTTATCACCCTGTCCTGTGTAACCCCTCCCGCTTTCCATCCTTGAGCCTAGAGGTCCCAGCTCAGACCATCTCCCAGTCCAGGGATGAGCTCTGTGTACATATAACCTGAATCTGGGGCCTAGCCTTTGGATATGACCCTGCTACTCCTTCACCAGTACTAAATAAATACATTTATTTTCTTCTTCCTCCTAGTGTCTGTCTTTGTCTGTTTCCTTTGCTGGGCTCTTTTGCAACATTTCAGTCATCACTACTGATTGTCTCCTTAATTCCTTTACCTGAAAGGAAACTGTTTATAGTGTATTATTTTTCTTAATGTTAAATTTTGTACGGAATTATTATAAAGTACTACTGGGAAAACATTCTTGTCTTGGGACTTGAATCTGTATGTGACTCTGCTATTTATCTGTATTATCTTATGAAGCAGTAGTGATTTTTAAAGATCAAAAAATGGTGAATTTTGGTGTTGGAATATTGAATGCCTGTAACAAATCTTTGTAAAGTATGGTGTTTAAATAAAGTGGGGTGAGGGGAGCAATAGTAAATTTACAAGGACTATTGTACAACTTTAATTTTGTAATTGTTAAGATCCAAAGAGGTGATATGTTTCTGAAGTTGATAGGTGTTTAGTTTTAATGTGACAATGGAATTGCATTATTAGTATATTACTAGAGTTTTAAGAATGCACATACATAAGTAATTTGGGAAAGGACTTTTATCAGTGTTACTACATTATTTTTTTAGGTTTCTACAGCTGAACAGTGCCATTCTTCTCCCAAAACTATGATTTCTTGCAATAAAAAATCTTTGTATCTTCCCCAAGAAATGTCTGCTGTCTACATAGAATTTACAGAATATTATTATCCAGATGGAAAAGATTTTCCAAGTAAGTTTTTTTTCTATTTCATTGTTTTTGGATACTTGGGGGCTTATTGTTTTTATTTTTGTTTTATCTCCTACTAAGCAAACCTTTCGTATATAATGTGGAGAGAGGGCCTGGGGGTTGCTAGGGAGGTGATCCAGAGGGCCAGTGCTGGGTTCAAAGCAAACCCAGGCAAAACCAAATCAGGGGAAAAAAATGTAAAAGCCCATGATTCTTCAGTTTTCTTTTCTTCTCTCTTTTTTTTTATGTTTATTAAGCATACAACTCGTAATATTTTAGCATTTTATTACTTTTACTGTTATTTTCCCTAACTTCTTGTAAGCTTCCTTAATGCCAGGAATAAAGTAGTATTTATGCTTATGCTTCATTTTATCCTTAGTTTAGATTTTTTGTTTTTGTTTTTGTTTTGGCCACTCCTGGCGGTACACAGGATTTACGTTTGGCTTTGCTCTTATGGATCACTCCTGAAGGGGCTCAGGGACCACATGGGATGCTGGGGGTCAAACCCAGGTCAGCAACATACAAGGCAAGCACCTTACTCGCTGTCTTGTCTCTTTGGCCCTGTTCAGGTAACTTATATGCCTGTTATTTTTTTCCCTCTTTTTCCTTCTCTTTATGGGGTCCCATATTTGATTGTGGTGTTTTCCCCATGGGGCATGGCCCTAAGATTTGTTTTGATCTGGGGTTTTAGGCCATACCCACTGATGCTCAGAGGTTGCTCCTAGTTTGGTACTTGGAGGTAGCACTCCTAGTTTCTTTAATTATTTTGCCCGTTTGCCTGTTTTTCTAATATCAGTTTTTAGTTTCAAAAGATAATTATCATGTTTACACCTTTGTTTTTAATTAAAAACTGGAGTGACTTGAAGAAACATATCAAACTGCTACTGCTTCAGTCCTAGTCTGAGCCAAATTTAGAGAATTTAATCATCCCCAGATTTGATTTTTAACAGTGGTTTGTTTATTATTAATTTGTCTAGTCTGTCTTCAAATTAGACACTTATGATTTGCTTAACACCTAGTAAATAATTAAATGAGGAGTCAGAGCAGTAGTACAGCAGTTGTACACTTGCCTTGCATGTGGCTGACCAGAGCACCACCTTTGCTCCCCCAAGTCTACCAGGAGTGATCCTTGAGTACAGAACCAGAAGTAAGCCCTCAGCACTGCTGGGTGTCTCCCAGAGACAAAACTAAATGAGATTCTCCTAATCCTTATCCTTTGCCACTATCCTTATTCCCTCTACCCCCACCCCACCTGGCCATTCATAGCCATTTGTTTATAATTAGATATTTCCTCTGTGTGTGTGTGTGTGTGTGTGTGTGTGTGTGTGTGTGTGTGTGTGTGTGTGTGTTCGGGCTTTGATTTTGGGCCACACCTAGCTATTCTCAGGGCATACTCCTGGCTCTGTGCTCAGGAATCACTCTCGGTGATTAGGGGAATAAAGCCCAAGACAAGCACCCTACCCATTGTACTTTCTCCCTAGCCTCCCACTGTGTTTGGTAATCTCAGTTTTGTTACCTGTATTTTTGTGTTATTCAGAGGGTCAGTAAAATGGTGATGAATTCCTTTAACTCCAGAGCTATTTATTTCTACTTCCTATATGTGATAATCTAGCTAGGTGGAGTATTATTTTTTGTTTATTTTTAGGCCATACCTGGTCTTGCTCAGGGTTCTGTGCTCATGGATCACTCCTGATAGTACTGTGAGAACTGTATGATGCCAGGATTTGAATCTGGGTGTCTTCATGCAAAGCATGTGACTCTCACCTACCCTGGGAAGTGTTGTCAGTTGGATTTTTTCCATTCAGTGCTTTGTTTATATACATCACACTTCTTTCTTTTTGTACTATAGGGTTTCTCTGGAGGAATTTACTAATAATCTAGTAGGAACTTTTTTTTTTTAATTTGTGAGTCTTTCCTTTTTCTCTTGCTGCTTTCAGGATAAAAAATCTCTGATTTTTATCATTTTAATTTCAGTGAGTTTTGCTGTGTATATACTGAGGTTTATTTTGTTTGGAACTCTGTGTTTCCTGAATCTGAGTGTCTTAACTCTTCTCTCAGCTTGGGAAAGTTTTTGTCTATTCTTCAAATAAGAATTCTGTCCCTTAGGGGCTGAAGAGATAGTATAGTATGTAAGGCACTTGCTTGCACATGACTCACTCAGGTTCCATCCCTGGTACCGTATGGTCCCCTGAACCTGCCAGGAATGATCCCTGAGTGCAGAGCAAGGATTAAGCCCTGGACACTGCCAGGTGAGGCTCCAAAACCTAAATAAATACATTTTAAGAAGAAAAAGAATTCTGTCCCTGAGATAACTGGAAAAAGAAACTCTGACATAAATACACAAAGGAATACTACTCAGAAAAGATGAAATCATGTAAGCTATCATTACATACATGGAACTAGAGGATGTCATGCTGAGTGAAGTCAGGAGGAGAGGGGCACATAAAGAAGCATCTCTCTCATGTGGGTTATAGCCCTAGTAAGGGAATGACAAGTGGTCACTGATGTCAGACCTTAAAGGTCAGCCTTACCCAAGGGGTGGGGCAGGGTGGGTAGAAAGGGACCTGAGACTGGTGAAAGGATGCTGACATATTGGTGGTGGTTGTGATATTGGAACATTGCATGCCGAAACTGAAACTGTTAGACTTTCCTAGATCATGGTGTCTCACTAAAAAAAAAAGAGAGAGAGAGAGAATTGAAGTGCCCTTTATTTTTGTCCTAGAATCTGCATGATGTCAATGCTACCCCATATAGCATTGTATTATATTCATTGCTTTGTATTGTGGTGATTTGCAGACAGTGGGGCTGTCAGGATGGCCTCAGAGTATGATATGAAGTAGCTCTGGGATTGGGATTCATGTTTTGTATTTGTGTGTGTTTGTGTGTATAAGGGTGATTTGGGCCATATCCTGGTGCTCAGGGGCTGTTCCCTGGTTCTGTGCTCATGCCTCACTTGTAGAAGTACCTTATGTAACGTTGGGGAAAGAACTAGGGTCTGCCACATTCCAGAGAAGACCGTTGCCTTTGGTACTCTCTTTTTTAAATTTTTTTATTTATTTCTTAATTAGTCACAGTGAGGGTACAGTTACAGATTCACACATTTTCGTGCTTGTTTTTCCTTCATGCAATGTTTAAGAGCCCATCCCTCCACCAGTGTCCATTCTCCACCACCAATGAACCCAGTATCCCTCCTACCCACCCCAGTCCCATCCCCCCACCCCACCCCGCCTCTGTAGCGGGGCATTCCAGTTTGATTTCTTTCTTTCCTTTTGGGTGTTGTGGTTCCAAATAGGGGTATTGAGTGGTCATTCTGTTCAGTCTCTAGTCTACTTTCAGCACGCATCTCCCTTCCCGTGTGGGATCTCCAACCGCATTTTACTAGGTGTCCCCTTCTCTATCCGGGCTGCCTTTCCCCCAGCATGTGAGGCCAGCTTCCAAGCCATGGAGCCAACCTCCTTGTATTATATACTACTATTCTTGGGTGTTAGTCTCCTACTCTGTTATTTTATATTCCACAGATGAGCGCAATCTTTCTATGTCTGTCCTTCTCTTTCTGACTCATTTCACTTAGCATGATACTTTTCATGTTGATCCACTTATATGCAAAGTTCATGACTTCATCTTTTCTAACAGCTGCGTAATATTCCATTGTATAGATATACCAAAGTTTCTTTAACCAGTCATCTGTTCTCGGGCACTTGGGTTTTTTCCACATTCTGGCTATTGTTTGTAAACAGTGCCGTGATGAACATATAAGTGCAGATGTCATTTCGTCTATACTTTTTTGTTTCTCCGGGATATATTTCCAGAAGTGGTATTGCTGGATCAAATGGAAGCTCAATTTCTAATTTTTTGAGAAGTATCCATATTGTTTTCCAAAATGGCAGAAGCAGTTGGCATTCCCACCAGCAGTGTAGAAGGGTCCCTTTCTCCCCACATCCTCTCCAACAGTGGTTGATTTTGTTCTTTTGGATGTGTGCCATTCTCTGTGGTGTGAGGTGGTATCTCATAGTTGTTTTGATCTGCATCTCCCTCATCATTAGTGATGCAGAGCATTTTATCATGTGCCTTTTGGCCATTGGTATCTTTTCCTTAGAAAAGTTTCTGTTCATTTCTTCGGCCCATTTTCTGATGAGGTTGGATGTTTTCTTCTTGTAGAGTTCAACCAGTGCTTTGTATACCCTTGATATCAATCCTTTATCAGATGGGTATGGGTGAATATCCTTTCCCATTCTGTAGATTGTCTTTGTATTTTGGTCACTGTATCTTTTGTGGTGCAGAAGCTTCTTAGTTTAATATAGTCCCATTTGTTTATCTCTGTTTCCACTTGGTTGGTCAGTTGCGTGTCATCTTTGAAGATACCTGTAGATTCAATATCGTGGAGGGTTTTGCTGACCTTGTCTTCGATGTATCTTATGGACCCTCCCCAACCTTAAACTTTACTACAAAGCGGTAACAACTAAAACAGTATGGTACTAGAACAAAGGCAGAGCTGCAGACCAGTGGAACAGGGTGGAATATCCCTACACACAACCTCAAATGTATGATCATCTAATCTTTGATAAGGGAGCAAGAAATGTGAAGTGGAATAAGGAAAGCCTCTTCAACAAATGGTCCTGGGCATAAGTGGACAACCACATGCAAAAGAATGGGCTTAGACCTTGACCTGACACCATGCACAAAAATCAGATCAAAATGAATTAAAGACCTCAACATCAGACTTTTGTCTTTTTTGCTAACTCTCTTGGAAGGTTTCCATTACCTTACAGTCAGGCTCACTGATTTTCTTTTTCCCTTATAATTCTGCTGTTGAGTCCTTCTTTTTTTTTTTTTTTTTTTTGCTTTTTGGGTCACACCTGGTGATGCACAGGGGTTACTCCTGGCTCTACACTCAGGAATTACCCCTGGCGGTGCTCAGGGGACCATATGGGATGCTGGGAATCGAACCTGGTTCGGCCGCCTGCAAGGCAAATGCCCTACCCGCTGTGCTATCTCTCCAGCCCCTGTTGAGTCCTTCTGTAATACTTAGTTCAGCTATTGTAATTTTTAGCTCTATGATTTATTTTTTGGTTTGTTTTTGGTCACATGTGGCAATGCTCAGGGGTTATTCTTGACACTGCACTCAGGAATGACTCTTGATATTTCTTGGGGGACCATATGGGATGCCAGGGATTGAATTTGGGTCTGCCTCGCTACCTGCAATACTGTCTGTGCAGCCACAGCTCCTTGAGTTCTGTTAAAACTTTTCTTAGCCTTTCTCTTATATTTTGCTTTTGTTGACATTTTCTTCCACTGGTCTCATTTCAGTGATCATCCTTAGATTGTTGTTTTGAAGTCATCTTCAGATAGTTTGCCTAACTCTTGCCAGGAGTTCTTGCTACCCTGTGTCTATGCGGGTTTTTGTTTCCTGGGAGGAGGGGTCACTCCTGGTGGTACATAGGGAACCATATGAAGGACATCAAATTATGTTAAGCCACATGCAAGGCAAAGCACTTACCCCCTGTACAAGCTCTTCAGCCCTATTGGTACAATGCCCCATCAGGGTGGAAAGGGAACTACTTTCCCTCAGTGTGGAAAGTGCAAACTAGGCAGTGATCATGGGTTCAAGATAGTGTTTGTGAAACCTGTGCCCTGAACTCAAGAGGATCTGGTCATTGACCTGGGGTTCAAGGTCACCAGGGATCAGCAACCACCAGATTTTGCAGGGTTTCAAAGACCTGGGTGTTAGCTGGGAAACCCATGTAGAGGTGAAATTAAGAGTAGGCAGCAGCCCTAGTTTATTTAGAATGGTGACAGTGTGCTCTCCTCGGCTGGCAGAGAGCAGGTTCTGGCTGGAGACTATCAAGGAGCTCAGCTGATAGTTGGGACTAACTATGTGTGCTCGGGGAGGCTTGAAGGGAGCTTTTGTTTATACGGGTGTGTCTAGCTGGCTCCTTGTCAGATGTGGGCTGACAAGGCCTGGGGTATTTATTGCCCGTAGGAAGCATTTCTGCTTGCTCGCTTAACTGTTTGGATGGGTGGAACACTTCTCAGGAATTTATCCTGAGGGTCTCTTTTCTGAAGAGTAAGGTGCAATATAAAGTCCACTGGCCTTTCTAGTAGGTAGGAAGAAGTTTCCAAAATGGTCCCTATTTGTGATTCTGATCCCTACTTGTAATACCCTACCATTTTTGTTGTCTGCTTTCTTTTTTAACTCAGACTTGGTGTTGCTTAGACGCTGTTCCTGGCTGTAAGGTATCACTCCTGGCTTGATGATTGGTTCTCGCTGGACCGTTTGTGGTACTGAGGATTGAACCTGGGCGTCCTGCCTGCTAAGCAGGTGCTCAGTGTATTGAACTATCTCCCTGGCTTTCATGTAACTTTTTGCCTGCCATTCTAGTGTTATAAGTATAGACTTGTAGGATTTGAGATTCTGTTTTTTAGAGCATCTTCCTGGTTTTAGCTCATGCCATGGTGAGGTTTTGCTCTTGGCATGTGTGTCGGTAAGTGCTGTCCTTTTTCTTTGTTCATTCTGCATAAATTAATCCAAGTCTTCATGTAGATTCTCTCATCAAGGTGAAGGTAAACAGGAATTCTCCATCATTGCCATCTCACTCTCCAGGAATTTTGCCTTTGTTTTGACCATGAGATCTCTTCTGATTTTAAACCTTTGAGCCATCTTCTCAGTCCAGGATTTCTGACTTTTAAAGATTTTATTTTAATTTTTTTTAGTGTGGTTAGTGGGGTAATGTTTGAACTGTACCCAGAAGTGCTGAGGAGTACTCCTTGGTCTATGTTTATAAATAAAACCAGGGTTACTAAATGCAGGGCAGACACCTTGACCCCCTGTATTAGCAACCTAGCCAAGATTTCTGCTGAGTTTTAAAGGTTGATTTTTTTTTTTAAAAAAGTATTTATTACTCCCCCAATCCCATTTTATTTAAACTTTATTTATTTGTGGTTTACAAAGCTGTTCATGATGGTTTGTTATAGGCATTCAATATTCTAATGCCAGTCCCACCACCACTGTCACCTTTCCTCCACCATTGCCTCCATTTTCCCAACCCACCTCTCAAGCCTGCCCCCATAGTAGGACAACAATAATTTATATTGCTTGTTACCTCTGAATGGTTAATGGAATGATCAAAAAATATTTCTGTAAAAGAAAATTTGTGAAAGTTGTTGTATCTCACCATGGGGACAATAAATCCTTGTCTGAGGGTTTACTAAGCTATTGTTGCACATTAGCTTCTGTGTTAATGTTTCTATTAGTCCAGATTGATTGGTTTCTACTTTACATCCCATCCAACTATGACTGGGATGTCAGTATTGTAGAAATTGATGATGTCATGTGGGTACAAATGCAGTTGCACATTCCAGAAAATCAGCTGTAAAAAACTAAAGAATGCCGAGGGGGCGCGTGCACTCTCGGGCTCTCCGGGCGGCTCTGTCTCACCACCCACGTTCGGTGCTCTGGAACCGCAGTGTGTGGACTGGATCGGGACGGCCGGTGGTCAAGGACAGGCGAAGGAAGAACGAGGCCGGTGGTCAAGGACAGGCGAAGGAAGAACGAGGCCGGTGGTCAAGGACAGGCGAAGGAAGAACGAGGACCAAGCTGGTTGTTGATTAGTTACCGTTTATTCAGTCTTTCTCATCTCCCGCACTCCCAGCTCTGGCCTCTCTCTGGATCTACTCTCAACTGCTGCCTCTCTCTGGCTTCTCTCTCTCCTCCTACTTGTCTCTCCCAGTGGATCTGCCCCATGGATCCGCCCGGAAAGAAGATACAAACCAAAACTGAAGCCCTCTTTGGGCTGAAAGCACTCGGATTTACATCCCAAAGACCAGGCTGGGCTGCAGCAAGAAATCTACATGTCAGTTACAAACTAGACAGCACCTGAAATTTACATCCCAAAGACTATGCTGGGCCAGAGCCTGGAATCTACAATGTCAAGTCAAGCTGGCTAGCACCTTAGATCTGCAGGTCAAAGATCAGCTAGGTTTCTGTGACAAAAGGTTTCTGACAAAACTCCAGAAGGCAGCTGGAAAAGGGGAAATATTCCAACATCTCCCCCCTTTTTGTTTAGGACAGATTTTAACCATAAAATAAATGCTAGGCACAAAAAGTTCAATAACACTAGCAGAACACCTATTCTCTAGGACAGATACGCTTTCAGCAGGACCCATCCAAGGATGAAATCCCATGGTTGTGTTTCTCCTCTCCTTGTCCAGTAAACATATAAGCATTCACAATATTAATCATTTTGTATGGGCATAGCAAGAGATGTATTAAACTTTTAGAATTGCTCTCCGGGGGTCACCTCATCTCAGACTACAGCACTCAGGCCAGATTAGTCTTTCCTAGCCCTAGCAGGGCCCTGTCTCGTCGTTGCTTTTGGATCATGAAATGACACCCCATGACCAAGCTCTTAACATATAGTTAAGCATTAGGCGCTTTGGCCAGGCCCATCTCGATGCCAGGGTAGCACACAACTTACCGCTTGCCCTGGGTCCTTCTTCGTCCCACGTTGGGACCCTGCCTTGGGGGTGCCAGGAAGTAAGGGCAGCTGAGGCTTAGGTCAAGAGAACAGATGCCCTGGAGGAAAATATCATGTAGAGTCAAATGACTCCCAGGTTACAAAAGCATAACATTTGTTAAGTCTTTCTGTGTCCATACAAAAAGGACTTGCTCTGAATAAACTATGCAAAGGACTTAAGGAGAAGAGAAAAACATTATTTACAAGTCAACAGAACACTAAGAAAGAAGCTACAAATAAACAAAGAGGAATAGGAGCACTGTAACGGGAGTAACCCAATAAACCTAAACTACTGAGGCTATGTTATCCTACAATCAGCAATTTTTTTTTTTCTTTTTGGGTCATACCTGGCGATGTACAGGGGTTATTCCTGACTCATGCACTTAGGAATTACTCCTGGCGGTGCTCAGGGGACCATATGGGTTGCTGACAATCTAACCTGGGTCAGGCACTTGCAAGGCAAATGCCCTATTTGCTGTGTTGTCACTCCAGCCCAAGTCCAGAATTTTTAACTGGGTTGTCTAGCTGGAATTAAATTTTTAACTGGGCATCTGCTTTGTTGTGTGGGAGCAGCTGCCAGAGCTTTGTTTAGGTGGGAGCTGGCCTGCCCACCTTCAAGAGTGCCCTGGTGGTCTCATTTAGGAACAGAGGTCCAAGAAATTTTCTTGACTCGTTGCTCTCTTTTGAGATTTATTTGAGTCTCTGGGACAGGGCAGGTAGATAAGCTTACATGGCAGCAGTGGTGGTTCATGGGCATGGCTACTGGACTTCCAGAAGTAGGGGGAGGAAGAGGGAGGTTGCCCAACACAACTCCAAGAAGGCCTGGAGTCTACAGCCATTAGGACCCGTGTACCTGATGTTTTCAGCAAATTAGGTTCTCTGTGAAATTTAGTCCTGAGGCAGTGGAGTCTGTCCTGAGGCATGGTGGTGGCTTTGGGGGGTGGGAACAGTTGTGAGGGCTTTATTTAGGCTGGAAATGACCCATCCCCCTCCTAGAGTGCCCAGGAGTTCACAGCTGGAATGGACGTCTGCAAGATTTTTATGGCTAGGTGATTGCTTTTGAGATTTGAGTCTCTGGAGCAAGGCCGGTAGATGATCTTACATGGCGTCAGTGGTAGAACATAGCTCTTGGTTAAATTCTGTTAGTTTTATCATGTGTATGAAAGGGATTATAACCCTGTTACATAATATATTATCTGATTTTGTTTGATTTGGTTTTTTGGTCTACTGTCTTTGATGCTCACAGTTTATACCTGGCTCTGTGTGTAGAGATCACTCTTGGTTGGGCTCAAATGCAAGGAAAGCTCCTTGCCTCTTGTGCTTTATCACTCCAGCCTCCAAAATATATATTTTCTGATAAAATTGTTTCCATAGCAATTTAAGCCTAGGCCTCAGATAGTAGAGCATTTTAAGCTACTTTAAATTAGGGGCTAAAGCGATAGTACAATAGATAGGGCATTTCCCTTGCATTTGACTGACCCCAGGTTTGATCTCTAGCATCTCATATGATCCCCTGAGTAATCCCAGGAGTAACTCCTGAGTGCAGAGCCAGAAGTAACCTCTGAGCATCGCTGGGTGTAACCCAAAAAGCCAAAAAAAAAAAAAATGCAAAAAGCAAAATATCTACTTTGTATTTTGTATTTGGAAAATTTAGGTGTTTGTAGAAGTAAATGGGATAACATATTGAATTCCCATGTACATCGATCAGTGGTTTAATTTTCACATTTCTTCAGCTCTCTATTCAGTGGCCAAACTTTATTTTATTTTATTTTTTTATCATCAACAATTTTTTTTTAATTTTTTTTTATTGAATCACCAAGTGGAGGGTTACATAGTTCTCAGGATTATGTCAGTTATACAATACTCAAACACCCTTCCCTTCACCAGTGCCCATCTTCTATCGCCAACCCCCCCAGTATATCTGCCGCCCCCTCCCACCTCCCCAGTCCCCACCCTTGTACGTGATAAGTTTCACTTCGTTTACACTTTATCTCGATTACATTCCATGTTTCAACACACAACTCACTACCGTTGCTGGAGTTTCCCCCCAAAAAGAAAAAGACAGTCCTATTGCCAAGGAAGCATTTGATAGTTCTCCATTGCTAAGAATATAGAGATATTAAGTCCCGCTGTTTGTTACATAACTTTTCTTTTTCCCCCTTGCCCCGCACCACCGAGTTCACGCCTGTTTAGTAATCGCCACGCTGTCTGACAAAGGGAAAAAAAAAACGAAGAGGATGGTTATTTCCCGTCATCAGCCAGCGTTGGGCTCTGGCTTAGTTGATAGTCTAGTAGAGTGTCTGCAAGCAGTTTCTGGAACCAAAGGTCTTGCGCTGGTATCGGCTCCGGCTCGAGATTCCACCAGCGTCCCGCTGTTCTATGTACATAATTTTTTCCCCTTATATCCCATTCCCACGAGTGGCCAAATTTTAAAAGAAAGTTTACGATTGTAGTTAATAAAGTATGCTTGTTGTACTTTTAAAATTTTAAAAATAAAGTATTGCCCATAAGTTTATGATTTAGAAAGAGCTTCTGCTTAAATATGTATATTTACTAGGGTTGTCCTAAAGAATACAAACTGGGTAATTTAAAGAAGAGTTTATTCCTCACAGTTCTGGAGGCATTAGTAGCCAGGTCAGAGGGTTAGCGGGTTATTTCCTTCTAAACCTCTTGTTGGTTTGGAGAAGGCTGTCTTTGCCTTATGTCCTTTGTCATCACCTGGTCTTTTCTGTGTGTGTGTGCTAATCTTCTCTCATGGCACCATATAGGACAAAGACCCTCATGAGCTTGTTTTATCAATAGTTAACCCAAATGCCATCACATTCTGTGGGTATATTGGGATTGAACTTAACTCAATTTTGAGGAGGCAGAGTTCAGATCATAATAGTATAGTATACTTCATTTTGTTTTTTATTTATTTTGGGGGAACCTGTTCCAGAGGAAGGGGGTCCCATCAGCGATTCTCAGCCAAACCAACAATTGCTTCAGTGCAAAGGCATGAGAAGGCAATGCTGGTTGTGCCCTGCATTGCCCATATTCCTGTATATTTCTTTTACACACTTCATTTGTGTCTTTTTCTTATCCCTTAATGATTCGCAATGTTCCAAGTTTCTCCACATTCATTGGTAAGGTCTTTGTGAGCATCTGCGTAACAATGATGATTCCTCAGTAGACCTCTGCTGCCGCTGCACACCCCTCTCTCAGCTGTGTAGTGCTCCAGGTTCCTTCCTGTCACAGATTCATGCTGGGGTTTTGCTTTCCTTCTGTACACCCCTAGGAACTCTCATTTACTTTTTAGTCTTTTCTGTGGCTGCCATTGTCAGTATAAATTTTAATTTTAAATTTAGTAGTTTTATTTTAAAATTTAAATTAAAAATTTCATTTTTTAATGGCACACAGCCAAGTACGTGCAAGCTGTGCAAATAATTGCAGCTCCTACCAGCACCACAACAAAAAAGATGTCTTTAGTACTGAGTGTTTTAAAAGATTTTAATGAAAACAAGCACTGCCAGGAGAGATTCCTGAGCACAGCACCAATACAAAGCCCAGAGAAGAGCAAAAAGAGCCAGGTGTGGCCCAAATCCACTACCTCCAATTTTTTCTTAAAAAGTTCATGATCCATAGAAGCACTCAATGGGTTACAGCACATGATTTAAAGGCAAGAAGTCTGGGTTCAACTGCTGGGAGGGCAGAGTCTCTTGAGCAACTCCAGGGCCACTGAACAGGGAGCAACCCGTAAGCACCACTGGACACAGCCTCCAGAAAGTCCAAAATGATACACAGCTAACTCTGTGCAGCTATGCAAGGAAGTACAGCTCCTACCAAGCAGCACGACAAAGATGTCTGAGTAGTACAGGGGTTGTAACCCCCACAGAGCACGTGTGTGACTATCACATCAAATCCAAGAGGACACTGCAACCACGTTTTGCAAACATACAGCTCAATGAATGTGATCCTCCACACAAACACATGCATTTCTGCGAGCACCACAACCCAGCATGTGCAACCTTAAGCATAACAACAAGAGCAACAAAGTGAAAAGAAAGTGGGGAATGTGTTTAATTAAAAAATGTTTTCACAGCCCAAAACTCCAAGTGGTCCCGGCCGCCGGAAGTCACGCCCTCAACTCACCCTTGGCGCCATCTTGCCACAATCAACAGAGAAGCGGCAGGCATTCTGGTGTTCAATGAATATTTTCTGAAAGAAAGTGAATGTTAATAAATATTAATAAAGGGGCTAGAGCAATAGCATAGCGGGTAGGGCGTTTGCCTTGCACACGGCAGACCCAGGTTCGATTCCCAGCATGCCATATGGTCCCCTGAGCATTGCCAAGGGTGATTCCTGAGTGCAGAGCCAGGAGTAACCTCTGTGCATCGCCGGGTGTGACCCAAAAAGCAAAAAAAAAAAAAAAAAAGTTAATAAAATATGTATTCAGGACATTATTACAGTCCTTTCTACTGTTATTCCACACCTTTAGTTTATTTTCCTTAAATTAATGTGGTCTTCATGTTTTAGATAAAGCTTACTTTTGCCTTGGTAGAAGTAAATACAAGTTTGGGAATGGAAGTGTGGCTTAGTGGTACAGTACTTGCTTTGAATGTGTGAGGCCCTTCTTTCAGTTGCTGAACTGATTAGTTCCCCTGACCTTGCTGGGAGTATCCCCTGAGCATAGCCTTAATACCGAAAAGAACCAAAATAGATTACTATTTGGGACCTGGAGAAATAGTACAGGCACTAAGGTGCTTGTTTGCAACCACAGTTCAATATCTCTCACCACATATGCTCACATACTTCTTTTTAAGCGAAGCAAGGTAGCTTTTATTGAATGAAACTGGCTTAGAAAGATTAAAAGGAGAGAAAGAGGGGAAATATGTTCAAGAGAGAAAACAAGAGTAAAAATATTTCAAGAGAGGAAATAAGCAAGCAAAGAGACAGATAAGTAGGTATGATACGTGTTCAAGGGAGGATGTGGGCTTAGCAGGCCTGTGCACATATTCCTGAGTACAGAACCAGGAATTGCTGATGGTGCCGAGAACAGCAGCAGCAAAAGAAGCATGTGAAATACATGTAAATTTTTGGAATAAAAGATCTTCACCAAAATGTTGCAAACCTGTGATATAGATATATTTAAGTTTATGTGGTATATGCTCTAATCGCAGATGTTAATTTAATATAATTTGGCATTAAAAGTTACCTGGTCCTTTACATTCTGGGGATGGCATTTGGGTCATGCCTGCTCAGGGCGATTTCTGCTCTGTGCTTAGGAGCATTGAAAAGATGTATGTTTATTTGCTTATCGAGGAGCTGCTTTAAATTTTGCCTTTCAGCAAGCACTCTTATAGGTTAAATACAGAATAAGGCCATATATTGTCATTTTTCTTAAGGATATCTGCCTAACGTACTATTTTCATAAGAAATTAACATTAGACTTGGTTTCCCTCATTATAAGGAGACAAAAGTTAAGTAGAAAAGTCCTTACAAAAATATGTGCATAACAAATTTGGTATTTCACCAAGAGGGTAAAGATTTTTGATGCTTGTTTCTTGGTGCATATAACATTAAGAAGTAGAAATTAAACAGTGCTTCCTACGTATTGTTAGTTTGTGATTAAACTTTTTCAATCAGTGAAGTATATAAAAATAATTTTATCTAAATGTAACATGTCATCCACACTTTAATTTTGTAAATAATACTTTAAAACTTTTAATATAAATTAAGAAAGATTAAAACTTGTTTTAAATGTCTTTTCTTTTTTCAGGGAAGATTTAGAATGATCTGTTCATTAAAAATGTTTTAAAATTTTTTTTCTCCACAGTTCCATCTCCAAACCTTTATAGCCAGCTGAATGCACTACAGTTTACTGTGGATGAAAGAAGTATTCTCTGGTTAAATCAATTTCTGTTGGATTTAAAACAAAGTCTTAATCAATTTATGACTGTGTACAAATTGAATGACAATTCAAAATCTGATGAGCATGTTGATGTTCGAGTTGATGGTTTAATGCTAAAGGTACCATACAAACAAATGATTTTGAAAGCAAAACTTAAAAAAATTGTAGTTAAAATTAAATGCTAGGTAACATGCTTATGATGGTATTAACATTGATGATCTCATAGCACAGTTTTTGTATCTAACCACCACCAAAATGCCCAACACTTCTACCCAACATCTCCAGACCAACTTCCACTTCTCATCCCCACCTCCTACGCCTGCTCAGCCTTCTAGCTGTGTTTTGTAATCCAACACCAAGAGTCCTCTGTTGTTTGATACGTCTCCAGTCCCCTGTTGAAAGGAAGTCATTTTCATAGAAAAATGTGGGCAGCATTGTAATTTTCAGAATTTGCAATAGATGTTCATTTGAATCAACGTAACTACAGTCTTAATTTTGATGCTGAAATTTCATTTTTAGTTGGGACTTGAGGGTTGGGCTCCAGCCAGCTGTCCACAGGATGATTCCTGGCTGTTTCTAGAGTGACCTCCTTGCAAGTGCTCAGGGCATCATATGTGGTGCTAGAGCTTGAACCTGTGTCTGCTGTGTGCCAGGCAGGTGCCTTTTCCCTGGTACACTCTAGCTCCAACCCTTCAGTTATGATATTGGTCTTCAAATACAGAAGCAGTAAGAATCTGTTCCCTTCCCTACCTTCCTTTTTCCCTTTTATTTATTTTACTTTTTAGTCATTTGCTTGTGATTAAGTAAAAGCAGTCCTTTCCTCCTTGAAATGATAACTTACCAGAAGTGGTAAGTTTCCAAAAGTGTGACTAGGGGCCAGTGATGTGACTCCAGTGGTACACATTACCTCGACACTGCATGCCCCGAACTCTCCCCCTGCTCCAGCGCAGTATCCGGTGGTTCCCATAATACCCTAGATAAATAAATCCTTTGAAAGAAAAAAAATCTAAGCAATGTAGTAAAGCTTGTAAGTTATATATGGGTATTACTTATTTACTTGCCCTTTTATTGTAACCATGTAGTTAATATAAATTCTATTTAAATTTAACTTTAAGGGAACTTTACCAAAAACTCAACTAGTGTAATGCTTGCTACGACAAGTATTTACAGTTAGCTTGGTGTGAATGACTGTTTTTGTTTTTACTTCTATTCCTAGAGACTACATTTATATGCATTTAATTTCTTTGTAAAATGAGATTAATAGTGCTCAGATTACAGTGCAGGAATGATTTATTTAGTTTTGGTTTATTTAGTTTGCAAGCACAGCTGGAAGTGCTCTGGACTTACTCATGTCTCTATGCTCAGGGATCATTCCTGGCAGGCTTGGGGGACCATATGGGGTGGCAGGAATCAAACTCAGGTCGGCTGTGTGCAAGGCAAACACCTTACCCACTGTACTATCTCCAGCTCCCATTGCAGTGATCTTTTAAAGTATCCTCAGAGATCTTGGAGTATTCAATTAAAAGGCTTTACTTTTTTTTTGTGTGTGTGTGTATGTGAAGCAAATAGTTTTTATTTAATGAAACTTATTCAGAATGATCTTAGATGATAGAAAGAAAGGAAAAACATCATTAAGAGAGAACATGGGCCTCTCAGGAGTGGGAAACCAAGCAAAGCTACAGAGAGGCAAGTGAGATGGGTGTTCAAAGGAGAACATGGGTCTGAGAAGCAAGTAAAGGGTTCTAGTTTGTAATATTTACTAGTATACTTTTTTTTTTTTAATTTCTTGATTTTTGGGCCATAGCCAGCAGTACTTAGGGCTTACTCCTAAGTAAGCTGGATTACTTACTCCTGGCTCCGTGCTCAAGGGTGACTCCTGGCAGGGCTAGGGAACCACCTAGAGCTCTAGGGATTGAACCCAGGTTGGCCTTGTGCAAGGCAAGCACTCTACCTGCTATACTATCTCTCTAGCCCTATTCTTTTAAAATTTCAAAAATAATTTTTGCACTTTCTGAGCATGAATGTTTTTAAAACCATTTTGAACTTTGATGTGGATTTTTGGAGTAGTAAGGATTTTTTTCTGGAAATTGTTTCTGCCTATACACCTAAGCTTATTAATAAGTTTTTATTTGGGGAGTCATACCTAGCAGCGCTCAGTGCATACTCCTGGCTCTGTGCTCATGGACTACTCCTGGCAGGGCTTGGGAGACCATATTTCATATGCTGGGGATCAAACACAGGTTGGCCCTATGAAAGGCAAGCACCCTACCCCTATACCATCACTCTGGCCCAACTTACTAATAATTTTTATCTCAGAAAATAATTCTAATACATTTGTCCATTATTTGAATATTCATCTAATTACCAGAATTTCAAGTATTATAACCAAAAAAATTCTTTTCCAAACTTGATACTTAAAAAAAATTTTTTTTAAATTATTACTTAAATTGTCCCTGTCTCCCTAGCCCCAGCACCCTCCCCCCGCCCCCACCTTAAGCGCCCACTGTGTTCAGCTCAGTTCTGTTTACTAGTTCTCAGGTTCTGACTCAGGACATTGGTAAGCGTTTAGTAATACTGATTCAGTTCAGTTTTGTTCTTTTCTATTCTGTGATATGTTGTAATCCCATACATGTTATATACATTAGTGATTATGTTTGCTTTATAAGTTTTTCTTAGTGGGTAGTCACTGAAATTCTTTTTACTTTGTTTAATTTAAAAAAAAAAAGACTTGAGAATAGAATGTTAGAGATATTTATCTGAGTAGGGAAGTTATATTGTAGAAGAAAATGTCAGAAAAAAATTCCTGAACCTAAGTCATGTTCTAGATTATTTTATTTGTAAATTTGTTTCTGTTTTTCCTTCTAGTTTGTCATTCCTTCTGAAATGAAACCTGAATGTCATAAAGATCAACCACGTGCAATTTCTATTCAGAGTTCTGAAATAATTGCCACAAATACAAGACACTGTCCAAATTGTCGTCATTCTGATCTAGAAGCTTTGTTTCAAGACTTCAAAGAATGTGATTTTTTTAGTAAAACATATACCTGTTTTCCAAAATCTTGTGACAATTTTAATCTTCTGCATCCAATCTTCCAGAGACATGCTCATGAACAAGATACCAAAATGCATGAAGTTTATAAAGGAAATATCATTCCCAAGTTAAACAAAAATACTCTTAAAGCTTCTGCTGCCACAGATGTATGGGCTGTGTACTTTTCTCAATTTTGGATAGATTATGAAGGTACAAAAAGTGGAAAAGGGCGACCAGTAAGTTTCATAGACTCTTTCCCTCTTTCCGTCTGGATTTGTCAACCAACCAAGTATGCGGTGTCACAGGAAGAGCTTCAGACTTGTAACCAGGTGTCTATTAATACATCTCAGAGTGAATCGAGTGGTCTGTCTGGCCGATTGAAGCGGAAAAAGCTCTTGAAGGAATATTATAGTACGGAGTCTGAGCCCCTGACAAATGGTAGTCAGAAACCTTCAGAGAATTTTCTAAGATTTTCCTCTTCCTCTTCAGATGCAGATATTCATGTCCTGGTTCAGATTCATAAGCATGTCAGTATGCAGATTAATCACTACCAGTATCTGCTCCTGCTGTTCCTCCATGAATCCCTCATTTTGCTTTCAGAGAACTTAAGAAAAGATGTAGAAGCTGTGACTGGCAATCCTGCTAGTCAGACATCCGTTTGCATTGGAATTTTACTGAAAAGTGCAGAAGTAGCTCTTTTACTACACCCAGTGGGTTATGCAAATACTATAAAGTCTCCTGCTTCTGAAAGTGTGAGCTCAGTGGTTCCTGATTATTTGCCTACAGAAAATGGAGAGTTTTTGGCTTCAAAGAGGAAACCAGTTGGAAGTGTTACAAATCAAATTAGAAGTGTAACTGCTAACCATTTGTCAGATAATAGATCAATGAGTGTTGATCTTAGTCATGTCCCTTTGAAGGATCCTTTACTTTTGAAATCAGCTAGTGATACAAATCTGCAAAAAGGTACTTTTCTGTATTCATCAGATAAAAATTTAGGAAAGATAAGAGAAGATGAAACTAGTGGGAATGTTTGCAAACATGACTCAGAAGAAGTATCAGAAACATGTAATAAGAATTCAGTTTATACAGATTCAAATATTGTCTCAAGCATCAGAGAAGAGTCAAGTGTACTGTCATTTGATAATGATGGTGATCAATACTTACTTAGTTTAACTGGTAAAGGAAATCAAACCATAGAGCCCATTACTAAGGCTGAAGATTTGCTTCCAGAAACTGGATCACTTTCTGAGAACCTAGAAGTCAGTAAAGAAGTGTCCACAGTAAGAACACTTAAATCACAGTCAACTTTAAGGTAACTACATTTTATCACAGTTTTCAGTTTTTTCTTGTTTCGTGTGTATTTTGGTTTTAGGCAGAACACCAGTGATTAAAAATACCTAAACATTATTGAATTAAAAAAAAAAAAAACCTAAACATTGTTAGGTTAGCACAGAAAAATAAGTATTTTAGCAGAAAAACTACATTAAATTTTTAACTTAAAATGATTTTTAAAATTATATTTGCACATTTAAATTTTGTTGGAAGTTCTTTTTGGGGTAGAGGGGACAAACCTGGCTGTTCTTGGGTATATTTTAGGGATCCATATGTGGTGCCTGGGATTGAACCTGGCTCATCGCATGCAAGGCAGACATGTACTCTAACCCTTCTACTCTCTGACTTCTGAAAGTCTTTTTAGTAAAAATTTCTTTTCTTATAAGTGATGATTTTTTAATAATTTCATTAACAGTGAAAAACCTAAGGAGCGTTGCCCACCCAACCAGCCTCCATTTTGTCCTTCTTATAAGCACATGAAAAGAAGCTCCTCCCATATGTCCCTGGATACCATTTCATTTGATAGCATGATTCTGGAAGAACAGCTGCTAGAAAGTGATGGGAGTGGGAGTCACAGATGTTTGGAAAAAGGTAAAAACGCATGAGTTTAAGAATTCATATTATAAAGACAAACACTGATCTCACTCACATGTAATATTACTAGAAATTTATATTCATATATATATGTAGCACTGTCGTAGTACTGTTGTCCCGTTGTTTATCGATTTGCTCGAGCGGGCACCAGTAATGTCTCCGTTGTGAGACTTATTGTTACTGTTTTTGGCATATTGAATATGCCATGGGTAGCTTGCCAGGCTGTGCCCTATGGGCAGGATATTCTGGGTAGCTTGCCAGGCTTTCCTAGAGGGATGGAGGAATCGAACCCGGGTTGACCTCATTCAAGGCAAACGCCCTGCCCGCTGTGCTATCGCTCCAGTTCTATGTATATGTAATGTAATGAAAGTAAAAAAAGCAAAACAAATAAACAGACAAGGCCAGTCTTAATCAAACTTACTCTACACATTCAAGTCAGAATAAGGGCACTCAGCTAACTCTATTTACTCTAACTTGGTACTTAGATTCAAGAGCTGAAGCTTACGGAAATTAGTACCTAGCCAGGAAGTAATTAAGACAGATTTGTGACTCAGTCTGACTCAAGGATGTAAGCTGCTCCCTGTCTCTACTGCAGTGCCAGAGACTAAACTCATGGTATTACATTTGGAAGGCATGTAGTCTACCACTCAGTCACAACCCCACTCCTCTTGCCCCACCTGTAGCAAGAGCCACAGCTTTTAACCAACTAGAATGCTATACTGCTTCCTTAGACTTTGGAAATGATTGACGTATTCAGATAAAAATTTGCAGTTCAATCTCAGTGTAGGTTACTCATAGCAGTCTCTTTCCCGGCATACCCTACTGCTTAAATGGAGAAGGTACACTAACATTTTATGGCCAGATATGGGCCATTTAAGAAATCTAGAGCCACAGTTTGCTCTGTAGCCTGGTTTCCCTGTCCCTTTACTTTTTTATTTTGTGGCCAAGGATTGTTAAGTCATCTGTGCTTAGGATTTTTTTCTCAATGGTATCAGGGACATTGTATAAATCCCAGGGGTTGAACCCAGGCCTCCTATATGCAAAGCATGTGCTCAGTCTTTTGGCCTATCTCTCCAGTCCTCTACAATTTTTGTTTTGTTTAGTTTTGGGGCCACACCTTGCTGTGCTTTGGGCTCATTCCTGGAGGGGCTCAGGGCACCACAGGGGTTGTTTAGGATGGAACATGGGGTGGCGTCATGCTTCCTACCTATTGTACTATTTCTCTAGAGCCTCCTTTATGATCTTAAAATTATAATTTAACAGGATTTCATTTGTGAAGTGGTCAAAGTACACTTCACAATCAGTGGTCTTGTAGAAAACATCCATACTTATTTCCAAAAAATTATTAGTGATTTTTCTTTTTATTTCACTGTATCGCTGTCATCCCTTTGATCATTGATTTGCTGAAGCAGGCCCAGTGACGTCTCCATTCATTCTAGCCTTGAGATTTTAGCAGCTTCTCTTCACTCGTCCTTCTCAGTGGTGCCGAATTAGAGGCTCTTCAGGGCCAGGGGAATGAGACCCATCATTGTTACTATATTTGGCATATGAATACGCCACAGGGAGCTTGCCAGGCTTTTTTATTTACAAAAGTTAAAGAATGGAAATAACTCATCCAGTTTAGAAAACTTAGAAAATACAGGTAACTGTGGTTTGGAAAATAACCCAAAGCTCCACATTCTAGAGATTCATTCTACAATTTATATGTATATTCCTATTCATGTGTATTTGTTGTCTTATTACACGTGGTTTTTATACTTTCATCTTAAAAGATCTCTCATATATGAGATAAAAAGAAATATTGTAAGGGAAAACAACCAAATGTATTGGAACTGGAGACTTTTATTTAGAAAATTGAGCTTATATGGGCTTGGTGGTGGCTGGGAGAAGCCTTGGGATATTGGTGGAGAGGAGTGGGCACTCTGGTGATGTGTGCATGAAAAGTATAGTAACAGTGCTGTATAAATCCTGGTACCTCAGTAATAATGGGGGAGGGAAGGAGGAAGGAAGGGAGGGAGCTGAAGGGAGAGAGAGCAGGGGGTTGGGGGAGAAAGGAAGGGAAAGAGCTGGAGGGAGGGAGAGAGGATGGGGTAGAGAGAGAGGGAGAAAGGAGGGAGGGAGAGAGAAGAAGGGAGGGAGCTGGAGGGAGAGAGGGTGGGCCAGAGAGATACTACAGTAGTCAGGATGCCTGCTTTGCACTCAGCTGATTTGAGTTCAATCACTGCCATCCTTTATGGTCCCTTGAGTGCCATCAGGAGTGATCACTGAGCACTGCGGTCTGTCTGTCCCTAAAACAAAACAAATACACACACACACACACACACACACAACACTTAAATTTTTAAAAAGTAAGTTTTGACAAAAAATCTAGAGTAAAAACTGAAGATATGAGGTTAGAGAGGTAGTATAGCAGATAGGACGTTTGCCTTGCACACAGCTGACCAGGGCTCAATTCCCAGCACCCCATATGGTCACTGGAGTACCACCAGGAGCGATCTCTGAGTCCAGAGCCAGGAGCAACCTCTGGGTACTGACAGATGTGGCCCAAAACCAAACAAAAGAATTGAAGATACCATTTTAGTTCAGCTGTATATGATTCCCTACTCTGAAAATTACCTTCAGCTTTTGCTATAAATATGTATATATTTCAAGACCTTTTCCAGCATGTTTTATACATATGTGTATATAAATATCTATATTTGTATGTATTATATATGTGTTGTGTACACACGTGCACACATATATATCACTGTCATCTTGTTGTTCGTCAATTTACTCGAGTGGGTGCCAGTAACATCTCTCTTCCTCTCAGCCCTGAGATTTTCGCAGCCTCTCCTTACTCGTCTTTCCCAATGATTGGAGGCTCTTTCAGAGCCAGGGGGATGAGACCTATCGTTACTGTTTTTGGCATATTAAACATGCCATGGGTTGTGGGGGGCAGGTCACACCTGGCAGTGCTGCAGACTCACTTCTGGCTCTGCTCTCAGGCGTCACTCCTGGTGGTACTTAGGGCCCCACCATATAGGATTGGATTTGAGTAAGGCAAGAGCTCTGTTTACTCTGTTGTCTTGCTGGTACCTATATATAGATTTTTATGAAAATCACATAATCACTCACCCTACATCAGCTCCTAACTAGTTTTCACACACACTGAAATATTTTTGGTGCTTTCGTCATGGAGAATTTTTGCTGGAGAACAGCAAAAATACATGCGTAGGAAAGATTAGATGGTGACTGTGGAAGTAGAACCCCACTTACCCCTTCAGTAGGGAAGGTAGCGGCTTTACCTCTCAGCTATTGCTGTGGGAGCTTTATTATTATTATTGTTATTTAACTGCAGTTTAATTTTTTGTTTATTGTTTTTAAAGGCTAGGCATCAAGGAAATATTGAAGGAATGAAATACTCCATTAATTTTTTTTAATTTTATAAGTTAGTTCACAGTGTTTAATTACATTTAATATTCAAATGGGCTGGAGCGATAGCACAGCGGTTGGGTGTTCGCCTTTCATGCGGCCAACCCGAGTTCGGTTTCTCTGCCCTCTTGGAGAGCCCGGCAAGCTACCAAGAGTATCGAACCCACACGACAGACCCTGGCAAGCTACCCGTGGCGTATTGGATATGCCAAAAACAGTAACAATAAGTCTCTCAATGAGAGATGTTACTGGTGCCCGCTCGAACAAATCGATGATCAACGGGATGTGATTAGTTGATTAGTTGATTGAATATTCAAACACCAATCCCACCACCATTACACCTTCCCACCACCAAATTTGGGATGTTTTCATCCCAAACCCTAATCCCTGTCCCAAAACACAACCGAAAGAATATATTTTGTATTGTCTGTTATGAAGAACTGCTGAACATGCTTGCAAAAAAGTGTCCATATAGGAAAGATTGTGAAGATTGTTCTATTTGGGCAGGAGTCATTAAGACATTCTATAGGATATCACTAACATGTTGTTAGTGATCAGATATGGGTGGTAAGCATGGAGAATGTGTAGGGAGTGTTTTATGATGTATCCAGGAATATGTTCTCGCACATGTGAGGCTTCGCCCAAGCAGATGGGGAGTGGCATGGAGCATGGCTGTGGTTGGGTTTTGGAGGTCAGCTGCCAGGGCTGGGTCCCTTGGGTCGGGGGGGCTCTCACCCGACCCCCTCTGGAGTGCCCCAGATACTCCATTTTTTTTAATAATGTAACACTAGTTGGATCTTAAATAAAACATTTTATTAGTCTACTTTTATATTATTTGAGGCATTAAGAAGAACTCAACTGCAAGTTCCCAGAGTCCAGCAGAGAGTGCAAATGCCAGTGTAAACATCGTGAATTTTGGTGAAAACTCTCCAGATGCCATCAGTACAAATTCAGAGGGTGCTCAAGAAAGTCATGATGATTTGGTAATTATTTGATTGAGATTCAATGAAGGGAAATGTCACTATATGTAATATATATAAATTCATTAATATGTAAAATTGATTATAAGCTAGGTGATTTATCTGTTCTTGAACATTCTCCCTTTCATTTTGCTAAAACTGTTTTCCTCAAATTTTACTTCTCTGATTTGTTTTATTTATATTGAGAAATTTTTTTTTCCTTTCTCCTTTTTTATGACCTTAATTTGGTTCCATTCAAATATATACTAGTCTAGAGAGATAGTACTTGCCTTGTAGCAGACCTTGATTTGATTTCTGTTTCCACATATGGTCCTCTGTGCATCACCAGGAGTGATCCCTGAACACAACCAGGTGTGGCCCCTAAACCAAAGAGATAAATAAACTTTGTAAAAGTAGATACTGCGTAAGGATGGTGGTCATTTGACAAAAGAATTACACTACTGGGGCCAGAGCGATAGCACAGCGGGTAGGGCGTTTGCCTTGCACACGGCCGACCTGGGTTCGATCCCCGGCATCCCATATGGTCCCCCAAGCACTGCCAGGAGTAATTCCTGAGTGCAGAGCCAGGAGTAACCCCTGAGCATCGCTGGGTGTGATCCAAAAAGCAAAAAAAAAAAAAAAAAAGAATTACACTACTGAATAATTTTAGGCTTGCCTACTCTAGTGAAGTAGTCTTTTATTTTTTTCTTTATTTTTATAAAGTTGTTCATAATAATTTATCACATTCAATATTTCAGCACCAATACCAAACCATTAAACCTTCCCACCATCATTATTTCAAATTTTCCCACCACCAACCAAATCTGCCCCAAAACAGGTCCTAAATAATTTATTTTGTATTGCTTGTTATAAATCTGTCATTGTCAACTATCATCCTGTTCATCGATTTGCTCGAGCGGGCACCAGTAACCTCTCCATTGTGAGACTTGTTACTGTTTTTGGCATATCGAATACGCCATGGATAGCTTGCCAGGCTCTGCCATGTGGGCGAGATACTCTCGGTAGCTTGCGGGGCTCTCCGAGAGGGGCGGAGGAATCGAACCCGGGTCGGCCATGTGCAAGGCAGATGCCCTACTTCTGTGCTATCGCTCTAGCCCTTGTTATGAATAATACACTAAAAATGATCCAAAAAATTACCCTTAACGAAAAGTATGTGAAGATTGTATCTCACCATGGAGCCATTAAGCCCTTGATAAGAGATTACTAACATGTTGTTACAGGTTAGCCTTGTGTACTAATTTTTTTTTTGATTGAGATTGATTGCCTTCTACTTTATATCCCATCAAATGTGGTGCGCTTCTTGATTCATCAGTGGGGTGTCATACATGTATGAGATGTCACTGCAGAAATTCTAAAATATTAAATAGGGTGATACAGCTAAAGTTAAATTTGTAACTGGATGGTGACTTTGGGGTCCAGAGGCATTTCTGCAGCATATTGCTTTATTCCAAGATTTATTTGTGTATCTCTGGGCGCCAGAGGCATGTTTGGGCATTGTTGCCAGGCCTCCTGGAAGAACAGGGAGGTGGGGGAGGTTGCCCATTTGTCACAGAACCTGCACAGCTGAGTTTTTAAGCAGATTCCTCTCATGGATGGGACCTCTCCTGAGCCTGCACAGATGGATGTGAGCATGGTAGCAATTGGGTTCTCTGAAGTAGTGTTTTAGATGACCACCAACTTCCATGAAAATAACTGCATATATAATAATTTTTGATTAATTTTTATGATTAATTATGATTGATTCTTAAATTTTCTTATGATTAATTTTTGTGTGTCCTAAAAGGAAAGTTCTCTCAACTGCATAAGAAGAAAAAGAGCAGAAATTTGTAAATTTTATACTATGATAATTTTTTTTTGGTGGGGGTTGGGGGCATCATAACCTGCAATGCTCAGGACTCCTGGCTCTTGTGCTCAGGGATCAATATCGGTGGTGCTTGGGGGACCACATGGGGTGTCAGGAATCAAACCCAGGTTGGCTGCATGCAAGGCAAATGCCCTACTCACTATATTATTGCTTCAGTCCCACTGTCATAGTTTTCTGTTGGTCTTAAGTTTTTTCTTTTTTCTTTTTATTTATTAAGTCACAGTGATCTTGTAGTTGTTACAGTAATTTCCTGTTATTTCATAAATGTTTTCAGTTACTTAGTATATTAATACTGTTTATATAACCATTATTAGATGTCTGTTGTGGTGTTTAAAATCAGTGGTGTTAATGGGGAGATTGACATCCGAGGCGAAGATACTGAAATCTGTCTTCAAGTGGACCAAGTGACACCAGATCAGTTAGGCAATATAAGCCTTCGGCATTACCTTTGTAATCGTCCAGTAGGTAAGCCATTATATAAGTTAAACTTATGTTATTTTTATACATATTACTCATCCATAATTCTGTATATTTAGTATAATTGAATATAGGAAAGTGCATTTTTAGTAATACAAGAGGTTTGTTCTTATTTTCATAAAGTATTTTCATCATTGAAACATAATTTGTTTTGCAAATTTTTCTTTGTTCATACTTCTAATAAATTCTTTCCTTTTCTTCCTCCCCATCCCCGCCCAGCATGGGGCTGGACTGAGATGGGAGTTTGGGTTGCAGTGCCATGTGTACTCTGGGCTTACTCCTGACTGGGCTCAAGTGTCACTTTTTTTCAGGTCCATAGGAGAATATTGGTGCTAGGGATCAAACCTAGGTTGTTTGCATGCAAGGCAAGTGCCTTATTAGCTGTAGTCTTCTCTCCAGCCCTCTTTTGCATCTTTAATCATAACATTCTTTTTTATTTTGTGCCATTGGGGATCAAACCCAGGGCCTTGCAAGGCAAGTGCTCTACTGATGAACTCCATTTCCAGTCCTAGTCTTAATATTCTATATTAGGTTTGAAAAAACTGAGCTTTTCTTTTTAATATATGAAAAGAATAAGGAAGTAATCCTGGAAGACTAAATTTAATTCCATACTGGAATAAGTATCAGTTTTTCTATTCTCTATTTTATATGTGAACATTTCTTGTCATGATCAGGTATCCTGTGTTTCTGATTGCTTTGGACACAATAGAAATGTCTAAACAGCAAAAACAATCAGTGTACAGAGACTAGTCCACATTAACCATCCTTGTTTCAAAGTTTTTATGGAGTTGTGAGGCATTGCTTACATTCGAAGAAACAAGTTCATTAGAATAGTTATACCAAATATTTCTAATGATGAAAAAAAATTTAAATCTTTTAAATTTTGGTTTTGGGACCATACCGTGTTGTGTATCGGGCCTACTCCTGGACATGCTAGGAAACCATATGCAGTGCCAGGGATCAAAGTGGGGTTGGCTGTGTGCAAGGCAAGCACCTTAACCCCTGTACTATTCTTCTGCCTAAAGATCTTTTTATTTCATTGTAAAAATTTCTCTTTGGTTTTTGTGCCATACCTGGAAGAGCTCAAGGATGCTCCTGGCTACTGTAGAGGTGCTTGAGTGTCAAATCTAGGCCTTTTGTATAAATGCATGCAAAGAATGTCTTCCAGTCCATTGAGCTGAGCTTTAATTTTTTCTGGTATGCTTAGGGCTCACTCCTGGCTCTGTGCTCAGGGATCATTACTGGCAGGCTTGAGGAATCAGATGGGATGCTAGGCATCCAACTCAGGTGATGGTGTGCAAGGCAAGTGCTGTACCCTCTGCACTATCACACTGGCTCATGATTTTTTTTTTTTTTTTTTTTTGCTTTTCGGGTCACACCCGGTGATGCACAGGGGTTACTCCTGGCTCTACAATCAGGAATTACTCCTGGTGGTACTGGGGGACCATATGGGATGCTGAGAATCAAACCCGGGTCGGCCGTGTGCAAGGCAAACGCCCTACCCGCTGTGCTATCACTCCAGCCAATTTCTTTCTTTCCTCTACACTTGTAATGCTGTATCTGATATAAAATATCATCACATACATACAGACGTGCTTGATATTGGATAAGTATGCTCTCACCTCATAGACTGAGAATTAAAGATAGATACGCTATTTGCATGTCCACTAAAGGAAATAAATAGCTTCTGTTTTTTCCATTTTATTTTAAATATATATATGGGTACATATTCAGATATATTCTGTATCATAGGAAAATTATATCATAGCATGTTTTTTCTAAGGAAACAACAAACCAGAAAAATAGAAAAATACAGACAAGTCAGCATTCTGTTGTACAAGGTTGTTTGTAAAAATGAAAATTCGGGTTGTGTATGATATGTTGTATGTGTACTAGAAATGTTTGTTGTTATCAATCGTATTATTCATTCATTTAATTTTTGCTTTTTGGGCCACACCCAGTGGTGCTCAGGGTTTGCTCCTGGCTCTACACTTAAGAGATCATTCCTGGGAGCACTCAGGGGACCCGGCAGGGTGCCAGGAATTGAATGCAGGTTGGCTGTGTACAAGGCAAGCACCCTACCTGCTGTACTATCATTCTGGCCCCTGTAGATCTCATTTATTTTTATTTTTATTTATTTTTTAGTGTTTTGGTCACACCCAGTGATGCTTAGGGGTCAGTCCTGGCTCTGCACTCAGGAATTGCTTCTGGTGGTGTTCAGGGGACCATAAAGGATGCTGGGGATTGAACTCTGGTCGGCCGCATGCAAGGCAAGCGCCTTACTTGCTGTACTCTCTCCCCAGCCCCTAAATCCTTATTTAAATTGAAGCTTAGTATAGAGCTTTGTTATTGCTTTAATATGCAAAATGACACTAACCTTTTTTTATTGGCATAATCAAGTGATTTTTTAAAAATGATTTTCCTGTTTTCTTTTTCCATAGGTTTGGATCACAGAACGGTGACTCATTCCAAATCTCCTGAGGTTACTCTGAGATTTGAAAGTGGGCCTGGTGCTGTAATACACTCTCTACTTGCAGAAAAAAATGGATTTCTGCAATGCCATATAGAAAACTTTAGCACTGAGTTTCTTACGTCTTCTCTTATAAATATTCAACATTTTTTAGAAGATGAAACTGTTGCAACAGTGATGCCAATGAAAATACAAGTTTCTAACACAAAAATAAATTTAAAAGTATGTTATTGTTTTATATTATAATGCTATAATTTTCTTTTTGCTTACCTGAACTCTTTTCAGGGGGCGGAGGTGTGTTTTGGGCCACACCCTTTGGCGCTTTTTTTTTTGTTGTTTTTTGGGTCACATCCGGAAATGCACAGGGGTTACTCCTGGCTCAGGCACTCAGGAATTATTCCCGGCAGTGCTGGGGGGACCATATGGGATGCTGATAATCGAACCTGGGTCAGTTGTGTGCAAGGCAAACGCCCTACCCGCTGTGCTATCGCTCCAGCCCTTAGATCGATTCTTGTCTCTGTGACCTCTCATGGTTCTTGGGGGATATATCGCTTTGGGGATCAACCAGCATTTGCCACATGGAAGGCAAGCACTTGACCCATTTGCTGTCTCTCTGAAACCCTCCCCATTTTTAGTTTTGTTGCCACTCCTGGTTGTGCTCAGGGACAGCTTCTGGTTCTGTGTGGTGCTGTGTGGTGCCAGGGCTTCTTGCTTACAAAGCAAGAAGTTTATGCTCAGACCATTAAGCTATCTCTGACCCTGGACTTTGACTCACATCTAAGAATACGCTTCCCTACAAGACTAACATCAGCATTTATTAGAATTAGTTGGCTATTGTGATGATAGGATGCTTTCAGAAAATAGAAAATAAAGCACAATGAGAAGTTTTCTCGCTGCATCAACTAAAGTATATAAACATGCTTGAGCGATAGTACAGCATAGTAGGGTATTGGGTGTTTGCCTTGCATGTGGCCGACCTGGTCCTCTGAGCCCTGCCAGACGTGATCCGTGAGCACAAAGCGAGGGGTAAGCCCCAACCACCCCCTCCCCCCCAAAAAAGTTGTTTAAAATCATGTTTTAAAAAAAGATTAAATTGATTGTATAATTTACTTTAATGACCACATTCCAATCTCCTTGCTGTAGGATGACAGCCCTCGTGGTAGTACCGTGTCTCTTGAACCAGCTCCTGTAACCTTTCATATTGACCATCTTGTGGTAGAGAGAAATGACGATGGCTCTTTTCATATCAGAGGTATATATCCAAATAATTGAATGAAAATTTACTGTAATTTGTATTGAAATTATTAGCATGCATGTTATTTTACTTTACACATATTTGTTTATTTTCTTTGAACATGTGAAGTAGTAGCTAATTAAGGACATTTTAGTACATTGTTGTGAAATGTGTGGGTGGGCCTCTGCCCTGAAGTATCTCATCTATGTTTTGGTTAAGCAACTATTTTACAAACCTGTTTGAAAGTGAAAGAGACCTCCCTAGTCTTAGGTATGTTTTGATCTTACTTGGATTTCTTAGTTGCTTTTTCTCTTAATTGTATTAACCACATATGTGTGTGTATATATATATATTTATGTGTACATATATGTGTATGTGCATACCAACACACACATATATACACATGTATATGTATGTATGTCTGTTTATATGTAAAAACCTGATACAGTCACTGTAATAGAATTTGTCCTAGGATTTTACATTTCTGTGTTTGGTTTTTCCCTCTTATTGCTCCTTGGAATTGCGAATGAGCATTCTGAGTTCATTAAAAACCTTTTCAAAAGTGAACCCTTTTCTATAACCTGATGTGATTTTATAGAATAAGTGCCCACGTATTGTCATTCTCTACACATTCGTTATCTGCAGTATATTCCTGTATATATATATATATATATATATTTCTTTCCTGAATATTTATATCCATTCTTAAAATTTTCTGAAGAACTTTAACATAGTAGTAGAAATTGATTGGGTCAGTAGACTTATGTGGTCTAGTTTTCACTTGTTAGCAGCAACTTGAGAGTGAAATATGAGGGACTGATCTGACACTGTTATCTGTGTCCTCTCATAATCAAAACCCTCGGTTAGTGCCGTTAGATAAGTTGAGAGAAGAATTGTTATAACAGTACTGCAGAAGGTAGATAAGTATCATCACAGTGTCTAAAATTCTTAAAGGCTCAAAACCAGAAAGCAAAACAAAGAAACAAAACAAGAAAATGATACAGCCATAAATCTGTTGAAGAAAGTGTATTTTGTTAGGGAATTCTTGTGTTTTGGTTTTTGGGCCATACCTGTTTGTACTTGGAAACTACTGCCTCTGTGCTTGTGGGTCACTCCTGTGGTTCTCGGAGGACCATGTGGCACCTAGGATTGAACTGGGATCTGCATGCAAATGAAGAACTGTGACCTCCATTACTAGGGCTTAGTAATCACTCCTGGTGGGGGACCATATGGGATGCTGGGGATCAAACTTAGGTTGGCCATATGCAAGGCAAGCACCCTACCTCTTTATTATCTCCCCGGCCCCTGTGTAGGGAATTATTTTTAACTTTTTTAAAATTTTGGTTTAAAAAGTTGTTCATAATATAATTGTTTCAAGCATTCATTGTTCCAGCACCAATCCCACCACCATTGTCCCCAGATTCCTACCCTCTCCCAAGCCTGCCCCCTTAGCAAGCACAACATAATTTATTTTATATTGCTTGTTACAGCAAAATGGTAATGAAATTATCAAAAAATACTTATGTGAAAGAAAATTTGTGAAGATTATTATACGTCACAAAGGAGGTATTAAGGTCATTTTCTGAGGGCTTACTGAGCTGATTGTTGCTAGTTTTAGAGACTTGTCTTGCATTTCTTACGAGATTAGTTGTGACACACTGAAGCTGGGCCTTGTTTACATGGTTTTGGCTGTGGGATGTGGTTGTGGCTGCTGGGACTCAGCAGAGGAGTAGCTGTGGGGAAGGAGAGGCGGGGAGCTGCCCACCCCTGCTCAAAGAAAATCGAAGAATTTTCAGCCCCCAAACATGGGTCCCTGGAATTTTGGTGAGCTTGACATCTGCAGAAGCAGTAAAGTTGGGCCATTGCACTGTGGCAGCTGTTGGGTATGGGTGTGCCTGTTGGGGCTTTGGCAGGGTGGGCACTCGGTCTGCCCCCCTCCTGAGGGTGCCCCAAAGTTTTCAGCCCAAAGACAAGCGTGCCCATGAGTTTCAGTGGCATCTCTTCTGAAATTGGTCGTGAAGCTGTGAAACTGGGCAGTTGTTTGCGTGCTGGTAGCTGTGGGATGTGTCTTTAGGGAATGCTTAACTAATGGGTTGCTCTGGAGTTTGGGACCAGCTGGACCATCCATAGAAGTCAGACCAATGAAGATCAAAATGTCAGTTCATTACTAAAACTCAAACCGATAGGGTAGCTTTAGTCCTTGGGAAGACAGTTCTGCTCTGAGTTTCTCCCAAATGATCTAGATTCCAGAATTGTAGGTCTTATTAGAGTGTGCCCCTTTTGCATACAAGGCTTTATACCAGAGTCATGCACCTAGATCCTTTTTCTGAACTTGTTAATTGTATAGGCTGTATTGTGTCATTGTCAAGATCAGAGCAGCTGGGTGGGGGGTGGGGGGCTGGAGCGATAGCACAGTGGGTAGGGCATTTGCCTTGCACTCGGCCAACCTGGGTTCAATTCCCAGCATCCCATGTGATCTCCTGAGCACCGCCATGGGTGATTCCTGAGTGCAGAGCCAGGAATGACTCCTGTTCATCGGCAGGTGTGACCCAAAAAGCCAAAAAAAAAAAAGATCAGAGCAGTGGGGCCAGGAGAATCCACAAGACCGACTCTAAAGTTCCTCCTTAAGAACAAGAGAAGCCCTACCACCAGGATGATGAGGCCATGGAAATAATCTAGTCACAGCTTTTTGAGATCCCCTTCTCTCCGCTGCCTAGTAGCAGGCTTCCAAGGGGTTTTCCTATGGATACAACAGTGAAAGGAGATTCTGCTGCTCGTAAGCTCCGTAAGGGAAGGATTAAACCCGGTTGACAAAGGTAATAGCTCACCCCGCAGCAGCAGTTCTTCTTTCACATAATTCACTAGACGCCTGGGCTGGAGTGCAGGCTTTGCGTGCAGCAGCGCTGGCTCCACTTCCCAGCACTTCATGGTCCCTCAAGCTACCGGGAGCACCATGGAGCACTAGGGTGGGTATTGATTAGCCCCCAGACCTCCCTTCTCCCCTGAAAAATAAAAAAGAAAATGGGTAGATATGCACCGAAGAATTCTTTTGAAGAAAATAGTACTAGCAGTGTTGATTATTATAAATAAAAACATTCTCTAACCAATTAAATAGGAAAACGAGAACTTTTTAAAAGAGTTTTGAGATGGTAACCAAGGAGATTTCTCAAGAGCTGCAGCATAAGCCTCCTCTATCTTTGTGATACCACCAGGCACCCATTCCCAGGCACCACCAGGTTGCCCCCAAATCAAGGAAACAGTATCACATGATAAGAAACCCTTGGCCCTGGATTACAGGCTAGAATACCAATTTAGGGTAGAGTGCAGTGGAGTGGATGGAGGATTTCAGAGTAACAGTGATTATGCTCTGCACTGAATTGGAGAAGACAGTAGAGCGTTCCAGACATTTCGGCAGAAACAGCTACTTTCTGACAAAGTAGGCTTTGATTTAAAAAGTTAACAGAGATAAACATTGTGTAATAATCAAAGAATCTGTATATCAGAAAGACTGAACACTCGCAATAATATATATTTAATAGTATATACAATAATATACAGTTATGTATATTGCTTCTTAATTTTGATTATACAAATGAAGGCTCACCAAAGGGAAAAAATTGAGATCCACATATAGTACCAAACTCTAAACAATGGATAGTCAATCAGACAGAGAATCAGTAAGGAAACAGCCGCCTTAAAAGATAAAATAAAAGAAATGTGCTAAATTGGCTTTTTAAGGCCTCTTCTCCAAAACGCTGAGCACACATTCTATCCCAGTGCTAACGGAGCATACTGCATGGTTGGCCATGTGCTACGACTCAAAGCAAGTCTTTATCAAATCAGATCAAGCATCCTCTTGGATCGTAATGCTTTGGAGCTGGAAATACACCACAGAGAAATCTGGGGAAAACTCAAACACTTGGAATTTGAACAATACACTACTGAGTGAAAGAGAAAGGCAAAAAGGAAAAAGATTCTTGAGTGTAAATGAGAATCAAGACTCTAGATACCAGAGCTCCTGGGTAATAGCAGCAGCTGTACTGAAGAGGCTTATCAAAGCACGACAGGCTTTCATTAGGAAATAAGTGCAGGCATAAATAATCTAACCTAAACCTCACTACTAAATTGGAGAATCTGGGAGAAATGGATACATTTCTGGGGTGAGAGATAAAAGTGCAGTGGGTGGAGCACTTGGCTTGTGCCAAACCAAACCCAGGTTTTGTTCTTGGCACTGCATATGGTTGCCTGAGCACTGACAGGAGTGAGCCTTGAGCACAGTTGGGTATGGCAAAGAAACAAAAAGAAGGAGGAGAAGGAGGGGAAGGGGTCGAGAAGAAGAAATAAATGGATAAACTTCTGGAGTCTTCAAATCTCTGAGACTGCATCAGGAAGAAGTAGAAAATATCAAAACAGTTACCCAGAATCTCCCTAAGAACAAGGCCCAGGACCAGATGTATTTACTAGTGAATTTTTCCAAATTTTTAGAGATGAATGGCCTACTATCCATTCTTCTCAGGCTCCTCCTGAGAAGAAACAGGAAATCTCCCAGTTTCAATGAGATTGACATCACTTTGTTTTTTCTTTTGGACCATACCTGCTGGAGTGGTGCTCAGGGCTGACTCCTGGCTCTGTGCTCAGGGATCACTCTTGACAGTGCTCAGGGGGCCATATGGGTTGCTGGGAATTGGACCCAGGTCAGGTGTGTGCCAGGCAAACACCCTACCCACTGTACTATCTCTCTGACCTCATTGAGACCAGACCAACGTAAATTACTTTGATACCAAAAGCTCAGATAGTACTTAAAAAGAAAAATTTAAATCAGTATTGGTGATGAACATGAATGCAGAGAGCCTCAGTAAAATCCTAGTAAGTGGAATGCGCCAATACAAATAAATAGCTGTTATGGATATAATTAAAAGTCCATCATGAAGGAGTAGGCACTTTGTAGTTATTTTTTGTTTACTGTATTACTTAATGCTGTGAAAATTTTAAAAAATAGTTACTTAATTTTCAGTATAGACTTTTTTGTTGTTGTAGTGCTGGGGATTAAACCCAGGGTCTCACATATATAAAATTGTATGTTGAACTTTGTCCCCTGTCCTGTAAAGATTTTCAAGGAAAATTTCAAATAAATTTTTAGAAATTTGCCAAGGTACACTGTAACTTTCTCTTGTTTTAGTGAAATGAAGCTAATTAGGTTAAGTATTACTGTGATCACTAGTGAGTGACAGAATAGATAATGGTGTATGTGTGTGTGTGTGTGTGTGTTTATGTGTGGTGACTATTGTATTTACTAATGTGACAGCAGAAAATGGTGGGTGTGGGAGGGGGTGGCATCTGTTGTTTATTACTTTCTAATAGCATATTGGCTTTCAACATTTTCCCCCTGAAAGCACACCTACCACCTGGCTTGTTGCCAGCTGGAACAGTAATCCACTGTGGCATTGATTTTCATTTAGATGGGGGTGCAAAAATGTTGTGGGGAAGAGGCACACGGGATGTTTAAAGTCCTATGAGCAACTCTTTGCCGTAAATACCCTTAGAAGCATTGCCAGCATGCATCCTTTCTGCGAATGCAGCAAGAATTTTTTTTTAATTATTTAACCTAAAGAAAGGTGAAAAACCTAAATTCAAGAGACTTTTAAATATAAATACAATTTTATATGTAATTTCAACTTAAATATCATTCCTGTGAGTTTTTAAGTGAGAGAGAGACAGAGACAGAGAGGAGAGAGAGAGAATGAACACAGGCATTGCCAGAGTGGAAAAGCATATAACCTGTATTTGAAGTATTTGAAGTCAGATACATATCAAACACCTCCAGTGGTTACTAAGAATATTAGAATATTTGAGAGATGCTCAAAATATCTGTGCCAGGCCTTAGAATGCAGGGCTGCTTGGGTTTTGGTGCCAGGGATACACAGTCTATCTCAGCAGTGCCTGGGGCCTCTAGGACCACACCTGGTGGTACTTGGGGTCCTCCAGGGCTATATCCAGCAAAGCACAGGGGCTCCCAGGTCTAACCAATGAACTATCCTATCGACTATATAAAGGGTTTCCCACATACACACATAAATTAATTTAATTCTTAATGTTTTTCGATAACTAGGGCAACTATTCTTTCCACCTTCATTTGTAAACAAAGAAATTGACATTTAGACAGGGTGAATGACTGTCAATGATTATGTCCATAATCAAAACTAGAAAATAAGTGATAAAATTTACACTCAGTGATAGCTGTATGTTGCTGCATATTTCATTGTTGAGGGGCATGGAGATTATTCCCCGAAGTTTGTTCTAGAAACTTGAAAGAAGTGCTTTCTTGCCAATGCAAGGAAATGGTTTTCTGTAACACCGTCTGGTTTCTTCTATTGTATATACTTTTTCTTTTCATCCCTGCCTCCTTGTTACCTTCTTTCTTCCTTCTGCCTCTTCCTCACATTCTTTCTCTCCCTATTTCTCCCCTCTGTTTCTTTCCTTATCTCCATTTATATGTCAACCCTCCTCTTTTCTCTCTGCTTGCCATTTTGTTTTCCTTTATGTACTTCATTTCTTCTTTTTCTCTTCTCTTTATTTCTGGTTCTAGTGATTTCCTCCCTCCCTCCCTTCCTCCCTCCTCCTTCCTTCCCTTCCTCCCTCCCTACCTCCCTCCCTCTTCCTTCCTTCCCTCCTCCTTCCATCCTTCCCTCCTTCCTTCCTTCCTTCCTTCCTTCCTTCCTTCCTTCCTTCCTTCCTTCCTTCCTTCCTTCCTTCCTTCCTTCCTTCCTTCCTTCTGTCTTACAAAATATTTATCAATTTTTAATTTTTTTCTAAGCACTGTGATTTACAATACTGTTAAAAGTTTTAAGCATACAGCGTTTTATTGATTGATTGATTGATTGATTAATTGATTTGGGGGCCACACTCGGCAGTACTCAGGGCTTAGTCCTCACGCTGGACTAAGTGATCACTCTGGCGAGCTCTGGGGACCATATGGGGTCTTGGGAATCAAACCCAGGTGGGCCACATGCAAGCCAAATGCCCTCTCCACTGTACTACTGCTCTGGCCTGGGCATACAGTGTTTTATCTTATTTATTTATTTATTTATTTATTTATTTATTTATTTATTCTTTTTGGGTCACACCCAGCAATGCACAGAGGTTACTCCTGGCTCTGCACTCAGGAATTACTCCTGGCGTTGCTCAGGGGACCATATGGGATGCTGGGAATCAAACCCGGGTTAGCCAAGTACAAGGCGTACCTGCTGTGCTATTGTTCCAACGCCTATTGTATTTTTTTTATAGTTTTTTTATTTTATAAAGTAGTTCACAATATTTCATTACATTTGCATACAGTGTTTTAATGTAGAGTGCCAGCGTCCTTCCATGGCATCTCGGCCCTTCCACTCCTCCTCTCACACCCTTGGCAAACTTAGTGCTGTAAGTCAACTCTTGGAGTCTGTTAAAGATATGTCAGTTTTAGTTACTTTGTTTATTGACTGTTACATCATGCTCATAGATATTGTTTAAAAAATTTTTTTTGTAATAGAACCATTAGGCTTATCAAATATTAAATATTATGGAAATTTTATCAAAGCATGTCTTTTCTTTGATCAGATTCGCACATGCTTCACACTGGAAATGAGTTGAAAGAAAATGACAAAAGTGATTCAGTGTTGCTCACTGGTAAAAAGTATGATATGAAGAAACAGCAGAGTGTCACGCAAGCTACTCAGACAAGTCCAGAACTTCCTTGGCCTTCTCAAGGAAGAAATTTTCCTGAGTGTGCCTTTGATTTTACTAGGGAACAGGTAATGCGAAAACTAATTTATTGTCTTTCAATTTTAGCGGTTAAGATAAATATTTAAAGCATTACATTATTTGCTTATTTAAATGTTTATGGCATGCTGCTTAATTGTGCAGGCACTTTATAGATTCTATACTTATAGTGTAGGGCAAGAGAAGAACATTACCAACCCTCACGTGGGAAAAATAGAGGACTAGATGGAGATAAGTTAGTGCCTAGAATCTAGGAAAGCTTCCTGGTGGAAATACTTCTTTAATATGTTTAAAGTTGCAGATATAATGTTTAGAACATTGGGGAAAAAATTTTAAAACAGCTTAATGCATTCTAGCCTATAGTGCTATCAATATTATTTGGTCTGTTTTTCTACCTTAGCCTCCTGTATAGTGCTCATGGGGTCTAGAGGCCATTTCCCTTGGTACTTGAGCAATGGGGACCAGTGGTTCAGTGCTAGGATCCCAGAATGTGCCCAGACCGTCAGGCAGTTAGGAAGCACCAGCTGTATGTACTCTGGGCCTCCAGGGTGCTCTTCTTGTGGTTCTCTGGGGGCCATATGAGGGTAGGGATGGAACTTGAGCCACATGGGTCGCCATTTTTACTGTCCTCTCAGCCCCTGCTATCATTATTTTAAAACTAAAGTTTATTCCTTTTGTTCTCTTGAGATCTTTTACATTAATTTTTTGGCTATTCTATTTTTTATGTTTGTTTTTAAACAATTCTTTAACATTTTCTTATATTGCTGTGTATGCTTCATGTATTTTTTTTTAAATGATAGAGTAACACCAAAAGTGTAATTTAATCTGCAGAGCACCTCTTTAACATGTATGAAGCTCTGGGTTTCTTTCCTGGCTCTAAAACACTGATAATTAAAGAATTTTTTTTTTAAAAAAAAGGACAGTTGTGAATGTGGCTTAAATGAAAAAGCATATGCTTTATTTGTTCAGGACCCTGAGTTCAATCCCTGGTATTATATGGGTCTCTGAGCACCACTGTGTGGCCTCCACAAAAAACAGAAAAATTATTTAGGGCCAGAGAAACAGTACAGTGGGTTGGACACTTGGCTTGCACACAGCCAACCAGGGTTCAAAAGGGAAGAGAGGAGGAGTGAGGTCAGCAGTACTTTATGGCACACAGAGTCCCAGGGAAATTGAAATTAAATAAAAATCGATATTAGATTTCAAAATAGGAGATAATTAGCATTTTAAAGCTTTTGGTAGAATAGGAACTTTCAGGTAACTTCTTATAGCAATTTCTAGCTTATCTCTTCCCTCAATGGCATTGGATAATTTTACTCTCTGAAGTGTCACACCTTTTGATACAGTCTATATTTAGTAGCCTATTTTTTATGCAAATGTCTAAATCTCTTATTTTTCAAATTTATTTCAGCTCATAGAAGAGAATGAATCTCTTAAACAGGAGTTGGCTAAAGCCAAAATGGCTCTTGCAGAGGCTCACGTAGAAAAAGATGCCCTACTTCATCATATAAAGAAGATGACGGTTGAATAGCAGAAGGAAGGGAGTCAGCAACTCAGAATATAGCTGTGCTCCATGGAGGTTATATTTACAATGTGGTATTATTGAGTAGACATTTTTTTTTCATGAAAAGATAACAAAATGGAATGGAGTGAATTGGTGACTATTACTAAGCCAGTTTAGAAAGTCTTAGGGTATAGGCATTACTAAAGTTTTCAGTTATGTGTTTTTTTGGCTTAACCTTCTTTTAAATTGGTATGATATGGGGGACTTAGCATATATTATAAAATCAGTACATGCCTAATGAAAAGATATCATTCCCTCATTTTGATATCACACTCTGAGCATTTTTGAAGAGCAAAAATGAAAACCTGTTGTGTCCCCACAGATTGCTGAACTTATTTATCACTGTTGTTAATAATTAGTATTATTCACAAAACCCAAATGCTTTTAGGGTTACTGTAAAATAAAAGAATGGTTACATTGAAATGTTATTCAAATTATGTACTTAAATCTATATTTAATTACTGTAAAAAGTCCATTGAAAATAAATTATAATTGCTGGGTTTGAAAATCTGAAAAATCACCCAATTGAATTATATAGTAATTTGAAATGTGTGTGTATTGGGGGAGGGTTAATATTAAATAATGGATAAACTGTATAAGCTGAAGCTATAACTTTTAATAAAAAGATGGTACAGATTTAAAAAATAAAAGCACAAGCTGTAAAAAAAGAAAGCATTAGAGTATATGGCCAACTAATTTAAAAAGCATTACTTGTACATTCCTTAAACATTAATTATTAGAAGCTTAAGTAATTTAATCATCCAGCTAAACTTGGCAGCATTTGTAATGATAAGAATTTTAATTAATACTATTTATATTATTTCTTTACCTCCAACTTAATAAGTAGAATTTTTTTCAGAGAAAATTTTCTTTTCACATACACGAAGCAATTTCTTACCATTCTTGTATTATCATATTAAGTGTGTGTTTACATATACTGAATTTTTAAAGGTAGTTTTGATTAAAGTGCTGTGTGTCTTATATACAGTCTTATATATTAATAGTGATTGATAAATTATAATTCTATTTTCTAGGGATTCTTAAGCTTGAAATCCACTTAAAAGGATTTTAATCAAGCACTATGAAGTAAGAGTATTTGAGTGTTTAACAAACAGACTTTTAAAGGCTTACAATATATTTCTGATAGAATTGAACTAAGTTTGATCTATTTTTAAACCCACATTCTTAAACATAAGCATATACAAGGTAGACTGAAACATCTTGGTTACTCTTTCTTTAAGATACTTGAAATTTTTTAACCATGTTATATGACACTTTGGTGCTTGGCTTGTTTGGCATGACTTACATAGCCTTCCTGTAGCTTAGGTGAAAGTACACACTCCATTTACATTAAGTGTTAAACTGACTAGAGTTTATTAGACATACTTCTGACATTTTTACCCTCTTTTTCTGTAACATGCATTTTCTTTGAAATTGTTTAGGAACAAAAGCCGTGTCTGGGGAGTTGAGGATATAGCAATGAACAAATCAAATTGTTTATTAACAATTTTATATCAGCGTATTTAAAAATGTTAAACCGTGTTACTACTCTAAAGCTTTGTAATAGCAATAGATGAAAAGCAAAGGTCTGATGACTACATTGAAGTGAATGGGTTATGTTTTTAAGAGAATACTTTTGATTTTTCTCAAAGGACTTTATTATAGAAAAACAGAATGAATAGGAGAGAATAGAACTAATAATGATAGTAACAGCACTGTTTCCTAGGCTTGAAGATCCTTTTGCTTTATTACATATTCAATGTGTGTTATATATAATTGTTGTGTTCCAGATGCTGAGTACTTTCTTTAGTCCTTTTCAATTTATTTGGCTTTTCAAGAAAATAATAACATCAGTAGATCTGATTATAATGGATCTGAGCATTCTATATACTTGTTAGATTTTTAAAAGTTTATAATAGTACTATTTTTGTAGAGATTTAAGTATCATAAAAGCCTTCCAGAAAGAGTATAATTTCCACCATAAAACTGGGAGGCAGATTTTATTCACACTTTATAAATTTCAAGCAAACTCAAGAAAACCACCAAAGGTTCAAAAACGGAAATAACTTAATTGAAATCATAATAACCTTCATCACCCAGTTAGTTATATGCTGTTATTTTACCTCAGCCATCAATTTGCAGATTTTTTTTCAGCAGTGTAGAAAAGAATAATTTACTTTCATGTTTCTCTTTTAAGATAAATGCAATACTTTTAAGTGTGTGTGTGTGTGTGTGTGTGTGTGTATGTATGATGAGTGTTTCTTTTATCAAACCAGATAAAAGATAGGTGATAGAGAATTTTTATTTACAGTAACCCAGACTTTTTTGTAAAAATAGGAATAAATCTATAACAGAGTTTTTCTTTTAAGAGATCAGGAGATAGAAATAAAATCGCCATATGTTGAATTTTTTATTTTTAAATTTTGTTAAGTGAAAAATGAATTTTAAAAGGGGGTGTATATGTTTGCAAATATAAATGAAAAGAGTAGCCAGAAGCTCTTTTCTTGATTTTAATTATTTGGTACTTGTCAACTTAGGAGTTATAGCTTCCTATTTAATTTTTTTATTTACTTGGTTTTGTCACAGCATTTTTCTGTTCCAGTGACCACCACTATTCACCCTGGTTCCCAAACTAGAACCTATTTATGACTCAACTTAGACATCTTCTTCTCCCTAACTCTCTATATCCCCTTTCAGTTCATCACCAGGTCCTGTCATTTCACCTTGGAAATTTCTGTTTCTCTGTTTTTCATCACCTCTCCAGTCTAAGGTGTCATCCTAGCGTCAGGTATCTTGTGTGTACTTACTGGAGTTGCCTCCTAATTGGTCTTCTACCAGTTTGCTCTTTACACTAGGGGTAAAATTATCATTTGAATAGCGGTTTTAATCAAGGCAACCCCTTATTTCTCTTCTCACCTTGAGTTTACTTGAGAAGCTTTCCATTGTTCTTAGAATGAAAACAGAAATGTTTTTAGGTGACTCTGAAGTGATTTTTATGTACTATAAAGGTTAATTCTGGATATTAAAACAGTTAATGTCTTGGGGCTGAGAGATCGTATAGCTGGTAAGGCACTTGCCTTGCGTATAGCCGAACTGACTTTGATCCCCTGCACCACATAGGATTCCATGAGCACAGCCAGATAAATCTCTGAGCTCAAAACCACAGGTAAGCCCTAAGCAGAGCCAGCTGGGGTCCGAAAACAAAACAACAAATAAGAGTTGATGTCTTAAGACCTTAAAACAAGGCTGAAAAAAATCACATTATGATAGAGTTTAGCTGATTGCTACTACTAAAATCAACCTTGTAGTGCATTCTCTTTGAATGTTTCATGTTCTAACTCATTACCCTGTAAGTAGCTGAAATAAGTTACAAAATGCTGCTTTCACATAGAAATCTTTGCTCCTACTCTTCTTTTAGCTTGAAAATCCTACCTTTTCCCATTCACTGTATAGTTAATTCCTGTTTGTCTTTCAGATTTTAGCTCCTTACTTCCTTAGGGGGAAGCATTCTTCAATTTATTTTACAATAAAACTGATTGTTACACATTATCATATGACCAAATATAACACCTCTTTAATTTCATGTTTAACTATTAAAGTGGATGCTGTAGATTATAAATTCTGTTAGAATAGGAATTGAGATTTTAATGCCAGTGATCAATTTATGCCTCATAGAGTTTCTGGCATATAGTTAGGTACCCCATAAATTCATCAGGAGAATTAAATGACTGTATAAAGTGTCAAGGATGTTTTTAGGTATTGTATTCTTTCTCTCAGTGGACGAAGGAGTAATAGGCAGAGAGGTATTTAGTATCTAGTAAAAGGCACAAGCTCCTTGATTCCAGATGGAAAGAATGGACAAATTTGATAACTCTGTTTTTCATTATCTAAACTTTTCTAGTTGAATTATCAGAAGCCATCCAAAACAAAAATAGCTCCTCATTTCAGAAAACTAGAACTGTGCCAGAATGTCATCTGGTTTTGATTTTTATAACATATGGTGTTGTATCTGTTAAGAGCTGTCAATCCTATCAACTAAACAGAATGGAAATAAGGCCAAAAGAGTAGTGGCTGAAATGGTGCCCAGTTTTGAGAAATTAACTGATATACAGGAGCGTTTCCATCTAATTTCTTAAAAATGTAGCATTATCTTAGTTTGTATGTGTAGGTGCTAAGCAGACTTAAGTTTTGAGCTGTGTTCCTAGTTCCTTTAAGGATGGAAAAATACTAAAATTTGGCATTGCACAAGATAATAGAAACACCAGTGTAATATTAATTTTTCTCTCCTTAAATTATACTCTGTGATCTTTAAATTTTGGGGGGTTTTGTTGCCTTTTTTGCAAGATCCAAGAACTAGATAATACTGGGACAGGGGCTGGAGCACAGGGGGTAAGGAGTTTGCCTTGCACGTGGCTAACCCAGGTTCAATTCCCAGAATCCCACATGGTACCCCGAGCACTGCCAGGAGTAATTCCTGAGTGCAGAGCCAGAAGATAACCCCTGTGTGTCACCGGGTATGACCCAAAAAGCAAAAAACAAAAAAACAAACAGAAGGCAGAGACTGTACTTAAGTCTCAGTTTGGTACAGGGACAGAGTGTTAGTACAGTGGGGTATGGCATTTGCCTTGCAAGTGGCTGACCTGGCTTGATCCCTGTGTATCCTATATGGTCTCCAAAGCCCACGAGGAGTGATCTCAGCACAGAACCAAGAATAGCCCTAAGCACCACCGGATGTATCCCCCCAAAAAATAAGTAATACAGAAAAATGTTACAGTAAACATGATGGTTTTTACAAACCATTAGAAATTATCTAATGTATCACCCGTAATTTTACACAACATTTTGTGTAAATGTTGTAGTATTGAAATTTAGCATGTGTTACCAGCAGTATGTTTTGGTATGATCAGGTTTGAGAATCTGAATTTTTTTAAATTGCAGTAATTAAAGATTTCTTGCTAGTAGCTTGGATGTATTAAATTCAGCTTTTAGGTGTGAAGGTTCAGATGGTAGAGAGGGAGGGACCAGGATACCCTGAATGTCTGTGCCCTGCCTGGTCCAACTCCAGTGACATGGGTAGATGACTGCCATCAAAAGTACCCTATCTGCACGCACAACTAGTTCAGCATCACGTGTGTGCCGAACCCCAGGGTCATCTTGATTACCTCACGCTCAGGTTCATCGTCCACTCCAGCTCCTTTACAGGGCAGCATAGCTGGGCCTTGTGCTCCTTCCCCGCGGTGGGATTGCTTGAAACACACTCCTTGTTCCTGGTCCCTGGAGTAGGTGAAGATCCGAGGCTGGAACTCCTGAGACCGGGCCTTGGTCAACCTCAGGTGCTTCCACCTAGTTAGCACATTGCATTTGCCTTGGCTGCTTCCATGACTGTGGGTCAGCCCTCCAGACCCTGAGAGGTGTTTAAGGGTTTTTGAGACCCAAACACTTGGTTGCCTCAAACCACTTCACCCAGAGGCAGTATGCACATTGTAATCTGGTCACCAGGATGGTTTACTTTGTAGATGGAAGAAAGCTGCTACTGCCCTATTGCTCCCGGGGAACCCTGGAGCAGTTGCCCGGAGCAGGTATCTTGAAGTCAACAAGGAAAAGACAATGCGAGAAAAGCTTTATACACCTCAGTTCTTACATTGTTCTAAGATAACACCTGACTGCAAAATAAGTTCACTTTTAATCTATGACATTATTCCTTTTTTATATAACTGAACATCTCTTTTTTTGTCTGTGCTACAAGAATGACCTCTCTGCACAAATGACCTACAAAGTCAGAACTTCAGAAAGCTGGGCCCAGCACTCGGAAATCTGAAGCTGCTTCTTCAGGTTTAAATCATACTTGACTAATTTCATTGGTAAATTTCTCTTTTAATTGCTCCAAAGCAGTGCCAGTTTTTAATAATAGGCTTCCTAAAAGGAATAAAGGTTTTCCATACAGTTTCTGGCAGCTTCTTCCGCTTTGGTGCTTTCTCTTTTCCTGTGGTCTGTTAGATGGCTTGTGTATTAAGTGACATCAAGACGGCAGGAGACGATGCTTACCCATGTTCCGGGCAGCATCAGCTCGCTGTTGCTGGTGACCCACAGTGCTCAGGGCACGCTGGACTTCGGCCATCACCTTCAGGATTAGTGAGTTATTCTCAGATGATTTGGTTGACATCAAGACATGGATGAAGCTATTCCTCCTCCTGATGACAAGATCTCTGTAGTGATAGACACCTTGCTTTGCCTCACACTGAAATGTAACTGTTTGCCAAAGACTGGCGTTGTCTTCTTTAATAAATTTTCTTTTTCCATTGTCATTCCTGTAGCTGGTAACTGTTGGTTGTTTCATCGACTGCTATGGAATCCAGTAAAGGGGTGTCCCCTTTTCATTAGTGGCTCATTTCATAGCCATGGCTGCAGTCATAAGCAGACACCTGGGTGCTATTGAGGCCCGCTTGCTATTCTAGCTTACTCTGTATCTGGGCTCAGGGAAGGTCCCTCTGGCTTATCAGGTGCCACTTCAGTTGCCACAAGTGTCCTGTCCTGGTTCCACAAGATCCAGTTACTCTCAGCTTTTATCCTCTGTACTTGTGCATTCCTGGGGTCTTACAGCTCTGAGGACCTTTATACTGATTTTATTAAGTCGCTGTTTCTGTTCTAGAGGGATGGAGCTGATTTTCCTAAACTTCTGGCTAGCTGCAAATAAATTTTTGCACTTATGGCCTTTACCTTTCTTTAGTGATTTCTGGGAGGTCTTGGAAAGTTGTGGGTCTATCTGGGAAAGTTTTCTTCCCTGTTATCCTAAATTTCTCTGTTTAATGTGCCTTCTTTCTCTTTCCCTTGTGGTCTGACTTTATACAGCTCAAGGTATTCTGGCACTCATGTGTCATGGTCTCTGCTAGAGATTCCTCACCAAACCAAATAGATTGCTTTCCATTTTTCCTTATGCCAACAATCCTTTCAACCCTTATAGCTCTTCTGATGCTACAGTGGGCAGCCGATTTGCTATATGGAAGCAAGGTGCAAGGGGAATAGCCAGCACTTTTAGTTGGTGTTTTATTTTCGCTGGGTTCTAGCAGAAATTTGAAATTCTGTGGTAAAATTTGAAACATGAAGTCAGTGGGCTTTTCCCCCTATTTTTGTAGAACTTTGCAATCATCTCTGACTGTAGGGCAAAAGAACTATGTCTCATGGAAGAAAATTTGCAAAATTGAGCAGAGATGGCAAGAGATGCATTTGCTGAGATTTTGAGTAAGCCATGGGAATGCACTAATTAAGATGGCTCTTGTCCACTGTGAGCTTCCCTGCATTTTTCTCCACCCCATTCCCTTGCAGTGACAGACTGTAAAGGATGGAGCTATGTTCATGTAAGGAAAGAAAAAAAATTTTACTGTGCAGTAGGATGGCATGTCAAGCCTGCATCTGCTGTAGCGATAAACTATACCCTGAGTTCAAGTATGTATTGCCTATTCTGCTGGATATAAGAAAATAACTATATCCTTTAAAGCAAATGGTTTGTTACTGTAATTACTACATTGTGTGTGTGTGTGGGGGGGGGGTTATGTAATTGGTGCCAGGGGTCAAGCTCAGGGCTTTACTAGGCTAGCCCACCCGTTGCACCTGTGTTTGAACTGAAACTTGGGGCATAGGGAATGGAGCTTAAGACAACTAATGAGAACTCTTCTTGCTTGCTTGCTTGCTTGCAGGAAGCCTTCAACCTTAACTCTGAATTGCAACACACATTAGTGATTATTCAAGTCAATAGTTACGGCCCCAGGAAGTGATCAGAGCTGGCAGTAGCAGACCAGAGCAACAGGAAAAACTTGGAGCTTGGTGTTTGCAAACGCCTGTTGTGTTGATCCTTTTCTGCTAAGCTTTGGGCTGTGCATTTAGACCTATGAAATTTTTGGCAACACTGCTTGAAAACCAGAACTAATATTTCCAAGTTGCTCACTCTTTAGCTTTGCCCCCTTCAGCACACACTGAATGACTGAAGGGTATGGAATCCACCCTTTATAGACATGTGCTTCCTGGGCACTTTATAAAACAGCTGCCTGACACCCATGCAGACAAGATAGGTTTGGGTGTCAAGAATTCTGCCGTCGTAGGTTGCTAATACCTGAATAAACCTGTTTTCTTTGCACCAGTTCTTGTCTCTTGAATACTGGCCTTCAAATAGCAAACACCCAAGGTTGTAACAGGGGAAAAATAATTTCTCCCAGTTTTTCACTGGTAAGTTCTCTTCCTGACTTTTCTTCCATTTTTGCCATCAACACGCTTGGGGAGATTGCTTCCCTTTCTGGCTTCCTTATGCAGGGAGCAACTAACAGTTTTTTATGTCCATTCCTCACGAGAGGGAATGAAATGAATTATTCTTCCAGGCCTACTAGTGGGAAAAGTAAATTCTGTGGGTGCCCCAGACTTGATAGATTAAAGGTTTTCTTTCTTTTTTATATGGGAAATGGCCAAGATGAGCAGATTTCTGTAAGATCCCTCTCGAAAACCAGAAGGGTTCCTCCAGCAAAAGAAATCAAGAAGTTTTCCTTAGTTGCAAGAGACTTAGAAGAGATGATCTTGAGTGAGAGGGATGGGATTTGGGACAGCTGACTTCATGGTGATTGCCGTATCCCCCTTTAGAAGCTTGATCCTGCACGCTCCCACTCAGCCCAACACCACTGCCGAGTGATGTGTGTCTGTATGCCACACCCCTTTCGAAATGAAACAAATGAAGTGTATCTTCATTGGGACTAGAAGCTGCTGAGAGAAAAGCATTGGGTTCCATTATGGAACTGAAATTAGCGCTGGTAAAAGCTTGGTCAGAAGACTGCCTTCTGAGTTCTAAGAAGGGAAAGTCAAGGTGCACTCCAGGCAAAGGCTCAGCTGCTATGTTAATGTGTGGTGTTTTGTTGTTTTTTAAAATTGTGTTTTATCTGACTCTGTCACCATTAGTTTTCTGTGATCCTCTCTGATCTCTAGCTGAGGAGATATATGTCTAAATTCATGCAGTAAGATCTCTGTGACTGTGAGCTACTCAATTTTTGTGTTATCTGCTACTATCTGTGTCTGTGTTATTAAAAATTCCTGATTTGATGTCCTTCTTCTTGGGATGCCATTCTATTCTCTTCTATTACGTGAGTAGAATTTTTTCTCTGTTATCTCAGTGAAAATTAAGGCATTTTTCTATAAAAGTGTGTGTGTGTTTCTGATATTTCTAAAATGTATATATTTGATTTATAAGGGTATCAGTGTTATTTCTTTTAATTATATATAATTAAAAATTATAAACACTGATATAATAAAAACTGACACATAATTTTTGGTTAATGAAAACTAGTTTTAAAATCTAGTGATTTGATTTAAGACACATGCTTTTCTTTAGAGTTATAACATTGGTTTAATGTTGTGGGTGTTTTTTTCCTACCTGTATTTATAAATCAGAATCGGCTCATAATGTTTAAAGAAGAAAAAGTAACCGACTTGGTCTCAAGAATTTCTGGCTATCTCAAAAAAAAGTAGGCCTGAATGTGTGCCAAATCTACCTCTTCCAGGAAGGTCAGCATTAAACTTCCTGGTCCAGTACACTTGATTGAGAGAAAGGTTTCAATGATGCGAATCACTTCTCTTAATTAATAGCCTCTCAGAGATTTTTGGTAACTTGAAATTTTAGGGTTAAGTTTATTAGGTAATGGGATGGAGGTAAGGAAGGAGTATTTCTAGACATTCTTAATGTCGTAGGCAGATATCCTGGGAAGATTGAGTTAAGATCACATGGGAACAGACACAAATATTCTCTCACAAAAAGAAGCTCAAAATAAAATACTGAATCTTGGTGGAAGTTTCCACAGAGGAAATGTCATTTTGAATCTGTTTAAGTCATTTCCCAAACGTGGAAAACTTTAAAGTTTTATTAAGTTTAAAATGGAACTAATTGAATATCTAGATGATTTTATTAAAATATTAATTACTGGACGTGTTTTTTATTTAAGGATTTAGATATAAAATGTGTGTAACCTCAAGAACTATACATAAGAAAACATATCCCAGAAATGAAAATAATTTGTTAATCTTCCAACCTGAAAAAATGCTGTGATAGTTTAAGACTAAGATTTTAAGAGTTAAGAATTCTAAATGTATGAAATTAAAACTAATAATAAAGACAAACTGGGTAAAGTCAAATGAATTATAAGAGTTGGAAATAAAGTTTTAATATTGATAGTATATTTAAAGTCATACATTAAAATAATAAAAGATCTAATGTATTCCTAAATTGTGATCTGCCTTTAATGTTATAAATTGTTAAAGTAGTTTACAAAGACTGTGTTATCAGAGTTTTGTACATAATGTCATCTTTTCCTCTATTTAAACCATAAATTATTTTAAGTAAACAGCTTTCTTAATTTTAAAGGAATTAAGTTTTTTTTGCATTACTACACTGGTTAGATTATAAAATATTGTTTCATAATAATATGTGAACTCATTTTAAACAAGCACTTTTTAAAAAATTTTATTTATTTTATTTTTTTTAAATTTATTCTTTTATTGAATCACCATGTGGAAAGCTTTCAGGTTTACGAAGCTTTCAGGTTTAAGTCCCAGTTATACAATGCTCAAACACCCATCCCTTCACCAGGCAAGCACTATTTTTTTTTTTTTTTTTGCTTTTTGGGTCACACCTGGCAATGCAAAGGGTTACTCCTGGCTTTGCATTCAGGAATTACCACTGTCATGCTCAGGGGACCATATGGGATGCTGGGATTCGAACCCGGGTCGGCCGCGTGCAAGGCAAACGCCCTACCCGCTGTGCTATCTCTCCAGCCCCACAAGCACTATTTTTTAAAATAATTTTTGAAATAACATTAATTTTACTATTATATTTCTGGTTTACAGTAGTGCAGTGTTATAATTTGACATTTATATATACTACCCTATGATTCCTCTGTTCGTCTCGGAGAGCCTGGCAAGCTACCGAGAGTATCTCTCCACATGGCAGAGCCTAGCAAGCTATTCGAGGCGTATTCATTATGCCAACAACAGTAACAAGTCTCACAATGGAGACGTTACTGCTGCCTGCTTGAGCAAATCATGAACAACAGGACTACAGTGCTAACAGTGCAGTGCTACATTATGATTACCACCCAAATCTTAGTTCCCATTGTCCACTATACTATTGACTCCTCTTGTTTGTCTTTTGGTCACCCCTGGAAGTGCTCCTGGCCTGAAGTGAATCCAGGCCTTCATATGCAGGGCCTGTGCTCAGTGCATTTAGCTGCCTTTCTGCTTCCTTCCCCTTCATCTCCCTCCCCCACCCCTATTTTTTGTCCATTGACTTAACTGATTTACTCACCTTTTCCACAATCTTGGTTGCCACCATTTTGTTCTTACAGTCTTTAGAATTTGTTTTTTTGTTTTTGATAGTTTTGTGGGGAAGTGGGTGTGGGTGGTATGTTTCAGCTGTGCTCAGGGCTTACTTTTGTTTTTGTATTCAGGGCAAACTTGGAAAGCCATATCTGGTGCCGGGGATCAAACCCTGGTTGGACACATGTGCAAGACAAGTGCCCTTCATACTGTACTATCGCTCTGGCCCTAGGAATTTGGTTTTGGCTCTCTTTTATTTTACGTATCTGTCTGCCATTGAGCAGATCCTTGCTTTATAGTATAAGGTATTCCTGAATAAGATGTCTGGTGTAGAAACACAAATAATAGTGCCAATTATAATGGAAGCACCTGTAATTATAATAGAAGCAACTATAAATTACGTATTTCCTACTAGGGAATACCAAATCATTGCCTCTGGGAATATAGAATTAAATTTCTATGCAGTTTCACTTTTTTTTTCTATTTAAAGATACCATTTTTTAGCTTCCCCTTGAAGTGCTCAGGCTTACTCCTGGCTCTTACTCCTAGGAGTCAGGGGTCACTCCTAACAGGGCTCAGGGAACCATATGGGGTGCCAGAGATCAAACCTAGGTTGACTGTGTGCAAGGCTAGCAACTTATTCTCTGTACTAGCTCTCTGGTTCACTTCTTTCTTCATAGCTTATTACCAATTAATTGTCTTAAACTCATGGCCGGTAACCTGACGCCTGAATGAAGCTGATCCAACTTTCTCCATGATAACTCAGAGCCTCCGTAAGCCTAGGAGCACCGGACAAAGCTGTAGTACATTGCTTGGAGAAAATGTTTTCAGTTTGCTTAATGCTTAAGTGCCATATTAATATTTTTCAGTTGAAGTAACATTGAATTTTAGCATACGTAGTTTCAAGGTACATATCACTAAAAATCTATACGTGTATAAATTACAGAGTTCACAGCATATGTCCAGTTCCGTCCTCCAATATACATTTGTCCCCTTTACCCACCCCATCTCTTTCTCTGCTGTAACCACTAATTGGTTGTTTAGTCTAATCTTCATTTTTATTTCATTTCAGTCCAGAACTTTAATTTGCTTTCTCTGTGTACTACATAGGAACGATCATAGGTTTGTGTGTGCCTTTCTCCCTCACTCCAGTAAACATATGACCCTCTGTGTCCATCCATGTGGGTGCAAATGGCAATCTTTCACCTTAGGGGGCTTCTTCTTATTTTTTTTATCATTGTGTAGATGCAGCATAGCTGTATCCATCTCTCAGTGGGTACTTAGGTTGCTTCTGGTTCTTAGCTATTGTAAACAATGCTGCAGTAAACATGAGTGTGCATGTGTGCGGGGTGGGGAGGCATTATATATGTGAATTAGTGCTTTTGTTTTTTGAGGGGTTGTGGCTGGGAGCTACTTCTCTGCAGGGCTCAAGGGACCCTGGAGTGTCTAGGATGGAACCGAGGACTCTTGTGCATGTACTGCAATCTTTCAGCTCTCCTGCTGCCTAATTTTTGTGTTTTTAAGGTAAATGTCAGAAGTGGGATAACTGAAATTTCTATTTTTCATTTAAATTATATTTTTCCATAAAAGCTGCACTAAGTTTTCACCAACAGAATGTATAAGTTCCGGTACAATCTCTGGGCAGCTAGGGAAGCCCCGGTGGCTCTCCCCCCTTGCCACCCAGGTTCAGTGGTCCTGGGGCGGCCCAGGACATGGGGCAGTCAAAGGAGGAAACAAGGACCAAGCCGGTTGATTGATCAGTTGCCATTTATTCCATTCTCCCCATGTGCCTGTTCCAGTCTCTCTGAGCCCCCCATTCTAGTGTCCTCCTGTCTTTTCCGCTCATCTCTCCGCACTCCATCTTGCTGCCCTGCCCTCTCTCTCCTCTCCCTCCAGCTCTCTAGTCTTTCCCCAACTCCCCTCTCCAACTCCCCAGCACTGGAGGTAGACACCCCATCTGGCAGCAAAATCAACATAAGAAAGCCCTTCCTTTTCTCCTGGGCAAAATACCACTTGCGGTGTTTTTCTTCTTTCCTTAGTCTAATAACTTAATTATCATCTTGATTAACATCTTAATTCTACTTCTCAATACTAGTTATTTTTGTATGGACACAGAGATTGAGGCTTGTAGGGCAGCTCTCCTGGGAACATCTTGCCACAGACTCAAACTACAGTGCTCAGGCCAGATTAATCTTTCCTAACCCTAGCAGGGTCTGAATCTAGTTATTACTTTTTGGATCATGACAGAATTTGTCCATGACCATGCTCTTTCCCTCGTTGGGACCCTGTTTTTGGGGTACTGGGAAGTAAGGACAACTGAGTCTTAAGTCCAGAGAACAGATGCCCAGGAGGTAAATACTGAGAGTCAGTTAACTCCCAAGTTACAAAAGTATAGCTTTACCTGTCTTCTTGTGTCCATACAAAAAGGACATTGCTCTGAATTCACTATGCAAAGGACTTAAAAAGAGAAAAATAGCCCACATCCCAAAAAACAAAAGCAACCGGTGTTGGCGTGGATGCGGGGAGAAAGGGACTCTTCTTCACTGCTGGTGGGAATGCCGACTGGTTCAGCCCTTTTGGAAAACAATATGGACGATTCTCAAAAAATTAGAAATTGAGCTTCCATTTGACCCAGCAATACCACTCCTGGGAATATATTCCGGAGAGGCAAAACGGTATAGTAGAGATGGCATATGTATTTCTATGTTCATTGCAGCACTGTTTACAATAGCCAGAATCTGGAAAAAACCAGAGTGCCCCAAAACAGATGACTGGTTAAAGAAACTCTGGTACATCTACACAATGGAATACTATGTAGCTGTCAGAAAACATGAAGTCATGAAATTTGCATATAAATGGATCAACATGGAAAGTATCATGTTGAGTGAAATGAGTCAGAAAGAAAGAGACAGATATAGAAAGATTGCACTCATATGTGGAATATAATGTAACTGAGAAGTACAAGTTGGCAACGATGCAACTTCTGGCAGATATCTCTCTGGACTTAGTTACTAAAATACTAAAATACAGAAACCCAAAACCGAGAGGCCGCTAAGTGTGGTCACTCGACCTCATACCTCTTCATCCTCAGCAATAGAAAACAAATTATCTAATGCTTCCTTTTCAGCAGGTCTGACTTTAGGGGAGAGACTCTCCAAACAATAATAGTGAGTTTTATTGAAATATTGTATGCAATCAAAGTGAAAGTAAAGTGAAATTTATTAGTTACACAGGCGGGGGGGCTAAGGGTGGGGGGGCTAGGGGCGTGGGGGGGTTAGGGGTGTGGGGGTGCGGGGTGGAGCTATACTGGGATTCTTGGTGGTGGAATATGTGCACTGGTGAAGGGATGGGTATTCGAGCATTGTATAACTGAGATTTAAACCTGAAAACTTTGTAACTTTCCACATGGTGACTCAATAAAAAAATTTTTTTAAAAAAAGAAGAGAAAAATAATACAAGTTAACAGAGCACAAAGAAAGAAGTTACATACTTGAATACACTAAAAGGGAAATCCTTATGCAAAGCAAGTGCCCTACCATTGTACTATCTCTCAGGCCCAAGAGTTCTTCATTTTAATATGCAGGAATTGTTACCTGCAGAAGTCCAATTCTTCAGTAAATAAGAGATTCACAGAAATATTGTAATTTCTTAAGATTCCAATTGCAACATTAAGGTTCTTTCAGGGCATTACTGTGTGATACATTGTAGTAGAGCAATAATATTAAATTTTAGCATTTTGTTTGGATACAATATATTGCTTCAGAATTCTTATTTGCATAAGTAACATGGAGATGATCAACATTTAATGCCTTCCTAACTCTTGCTTACTTTTAGTTTCCCCATTCTTTGCATTTGAGCAAGAGGTTTTAAAACATTGCATCTATGAAGGCAGAAGATTTCTGAAGAGGGATGCAAAAATGAGCAAGTTAAACTACTTTTTAATATCCTTGTAAGAACATGCCAACACCAAGTGGAAGTGCTAGGTTTTTCCTGTATTAGCACAGATGTTTGAGAATTACTGTAATAGCCATGTATGTAAATTTGCCTATAATATTTTTGAGGGGTCAGTTGATACTTTGCAGTTATTACTTTTTCAGTATCTCCCATAGTTTTCCAAAGGAATCCATTTGCAGTGTGCTTGCCAGGAAGTGAAAGAAGAAAATGATGACATCTTAAGATTTGGAAAAAAATTTAGAATTCCCCTAGCTCAGCTGCTCACCCAAAGTAAATCTCGAATGCTCCTAACAGGAATTTACCAGACTACAGTTAAAATTCTTTTTCTCTTTTGGGGGGCCACACCGAGTGGTTCTTGGGGGCAATGGGGATCCAACCCCAGGGCGCCTCCCATCTGCAGAGCATCCCCCGAGCCACTTTCCCTGCCATACAGCTGAAATGATTGACAATGAGAAAACTTAATATCCTTTAAAATGTTCTAAGTACTTCAATGTGTTTGATCAAATTTTTCCCTTTTTAAAAAATTTTTTTATTAGTGAATCACCATGAGGTACAGTTACAAACTTAAGAACTTTCGTGTTTGCACTTCAGTCATACAGTGATCATTTGCCCATGCCTCCACCAGTGCCCATTCTCCTCCACCAATGTTCCCAGTATCCAGTAGTGTTCCCAGTATCCACCAGTGTTCCCTCCCACCACCACCACCCCATCCCCCATCACCTCACCCTGCCTCTTCGGCAGGGCATTCCCTTTTGTTCTCTCTCCTTTTAGGTGTTGTAGTTTGCAATGGAGGTATTGAGTGGCCATCATGGTTGGTCTGTAGTCTACTTTCGGCACACATCTTTCAACCTGTATGGATCCTCCCAACGTCCTCTACTTGGTGTTCCCTTCTCTATCTGAGCTGCCTTCCCTCCCAACATGTGAGGCCAGTTTCCAAGCTGTGGGGCAGACCTTCATCTCTCCTAACAGCTGCATTGTATTCCATTGTGTAGATGTACCAAAGTTTCTTTAACCACAGGGACTGTATTCTTTCTTTCATTTGTTTCAGCCTCAGTACCAAGGGGGTTATCTTTATACTTATCGTCTCAAGATGTTGCAGTAACACAGAGGAAAAACCCTTCTGTGTACAATAACATCCAGAAAAAATATTTGCTTCAATTCCTTCCTTCCTTCCTTCCTTCCTTCCTTCCTTCCTTCCTTCCTTCCTTCCTTCCTTCCTTCCTTCCTTCCTTCCTTCCTTCCTTCCTTCCTTCCTTCCTTCCTTCCTTCCTTCTTCCTTCCTTCCTTCCTTCCTCCTTCCTTCCTTCCTTCCTTCCTTCCTTCCTTCCTTCCTTCCTTCCTTCCTTCCTTCCTTCCTTCCTTCCTTCCTTCCTTCCTCCCTTCCTCCCTTCCTTCCTTTTTTCCTTCCTCCCTCCCTCTTTTCCTCCCTCCTCCTTCTTTCCCTCCCTCCTCCCTCCTTCCCTCCCTCCCTCCCTTTCTTCATTTCTCCCTCCTCCCCCCTCCTTTCCTCCCTTTCTTCCTTCCTTCCGTTGTTGTGGGGTGGGTATGTAGGAGCTGCTCTCAGGTCTGTACTTGGGTTCACTTCATACATTTCTTTATAAATAAGACTTTACATTTCTCAGCAATGCACTGAAGTTTGCTGCATTTCTGCCTAAGCCATAAGGTAATATTGAGCTGGAGTACAGATGCTTCCCCGAGCAGGCAGCAACACAGACCCAATTAAATCTAAGGCTCTGCCAGCTATAGAAGGGGAAGCAGGAGAAATTTGAGTAGAATCAACAATATGCTAATAACCAATACATAATGCTTAATCACTATGCCAGGAATGGGATTCTGTGTTCATCTTAAACCCAAAACATGCTTAAAAACTATTATGGGCTCTGTTGTTGGCATACCAGCTACATATGCCTGTCCCATGAAATCAACTTAGAATTAATGGAAGGATAAAGAGAGGCTTATAGATCAATTAAAATTAAAATTCACTACCAAAGCAGCTTTGCAAGTTTTACAAATTGAAGCATCATTTTACCTTAAATTAGTAAGACATCAGAACTAAGAAACTTGAAGGGTTGGGACAGGAAAGAATAAAAACGTGGCTGCAGTAAGCCAAGTGGATCCTCTGCTTGCTTCCCTACCTCCCAGATGAGATCACTCTCCCAGCTGATGCGTCTGGGCCCTTTTCAGAACAGGAAGCAAATTCCCCTCCCTTCTGGCTGGGGTCCCGCTGCCTCTAGGCCCAATATCCATCACTATGTCGAAGGGCCCAGCTCTGTATCTCCTGAACGTTGCCCCACCCCGCAGGTGAAATCACTTTCCTGTCTGACACCTCTCAGGCCTCGTTGGAACCAGGGTAGATGGATTCTACTCTGTAAAAAACTAAAGAACGCTGTCAGGCGTGTGCATTCTCGGGCTCTCCGGGCCGCTCTGTCTCACTGCCCGCATTTGGTGCCCTGGAACCGCTGTGTGTGGCTGTTGGTCAAGGGCAGGCGGCAGAAGGAAGAAGGCCAAACTGGTTGCTCGATCAGTTTATTTCGTTCTCTCTCTCTGCTTCTCTCCCGGCTCTGGATCTCTCTCCAGATCTGTGGATCTGGCCCCCCAACCCACTCTTACAGCCTAGTTAAATCCCCCCAGCACGAGGGGTTGGGGCTTACACATAGGTGTGGTCACAATCAATAGGGGTAAGGTTCCTTTCCCTCAGAGGATGCTTCTCCTAGGACTGGATTCTCTTTCAGCCAGAGGATCCACCCAAGGGCGGAGTCTCATGTGTGTGTTTCTCCTCTCCTCATCCAGCAAACATATAAGCATTCATAATATTAATCATTTTGTATGGACACAATAAGAAATGCATTAAAGCTTATAGAATTGCTCTCCTGGGGCCATCTTGATCTCAGACTATAGTGCTCAGGCCAGATCAGTCTTTCCTATCCCTAGCAGGGTCGTAGTCTCGTCATTACTTTTGGATCATGACAGCATTTGTCTATGATCAAGCTCATAACTTATAGTTAAGAATTAGGCACTTTGGCCAGGCCCACCTCGATGCCAGGATAGCACATAACTCACCGCTTGCCCTGGATTTGTCCCGTCCCTCGTCGGGACCCTGCTTTTGGGGTGCTAGGAACTGAGGGCAACTGAGGCTTAAGTGGAGAAAGCAGATGCTGGGGAATGAATAATATTTGAAGCCAATTAAGTCCCAAGTTACAAAAGCATAATATTGTCTTCTTGTGTCTATACAAAAAGGACATTGCTTTAAAGTAAATTATTCAAAAGGCATAAGGAAAGGAGAAAGGCAATATTATAATATTCAGTGTCCTAGGAAGGTCTGACCTTACAAATTAGCAGAGTTAGACTAGGGGAAAACTGTTTTGGGGAAGAGAGCATAGAGAAGTGATTACAGCTAAACAAAGGGATGGGAGCACTGTGGTGGGAGTAACCCAATAAACCTAAACTACCTGAGGCTATGTTATCCTATACTACTCCCTTTCAGCTAGACCCCGGCAGCCTCCATGCCTGACCACTGCAATAACCAATAGGCCCAATTCTGCTCATCAAATTTCACACTGCTCATGGTTTAACTTCCTGCCTGGGTGAAGACAGGATAGGAAAAGAGTGACACACAGCCTAATCCATTAGCGTCTGCTAGAGGCCTAACAACAAAGATTCACCCTCAGCACAGGAAGCACATTGCACACCCAATGGGGCGTAATAGCCCACCAAGTTCAGTGAGTGAAAGTCACGCAGAAGGCTTAGCCACCAACCAACTCTGTAAATCCTCAGAGAATGACTTTAGTGACACCATGGAGAGGATGTTTAATGAGCTCAAAGAAACAATGGCACAGAAAGTATGAGATCTGAAGTGACAGAAATGAAGAGGTTGGTAGGTGGTATTGGAGGAAAAAAAAAAGGAAGTCCAAGCAGTAGAGTTAACAGCAGCTGAGGAAAAGATAGAGGTGGTCTAAGATGAGAAGGAAACCTCTAGAAAAGAACAGAAGGTGGGGGGAAGTCTGACTATCAATAGCACACCAGAGAACTATGGGATGAATTTAGGAGGAACAATATAAGAGTCACTGGATTCTCTGAGGAACAGGAAGGAGAATTTGATGAAGAAATCATAGATGCGGGGTTTTGTGACTGAGAACACTGGGCTCAGCAGGACCAGGTACGGAGATTCCCCCGCCCGTACCCACCGGTCTCCAGCAACCCAGAAGCCATGCCACCTCTGGCTGGTGCCAAATAATCATGTCATTGGCCACTGTCCAGATCACACATCCTTCTCTCCATAACCATGCTGCCAGACCTCATGCCAGGTTGTTTCACTTGAGACGCCCTGGAATTCGGGGGCGGGGGGGGGCAGGTGAGACCCCTCTCCACCTCAAGGGACCCAGCTCCGGAAGCTGAAAACTTCCACAACACAGCCACCACCGTGGTGGCTCTCTACAGCTGGGCCAAGCCTCACCACAAGTGCATCTATTCTTGGACCGCACGATGCATCAAACCACATACTCTACCCATACTCCGGGATTACTCACCACATTTGACAGGGTTCAAAGTAGGAGGCAACCAATCTTAGAAGGAAATATACATTTTTTTAACAGATATGCATATAAATAACACACAACCTTTAACAACATGATAGTGATCTCATAGAAGGGCTTAATGGCCCCTTGGTGAAATACAACAATCCTCACACTCTTTCCTCTAAGGATACTTTTTTTCTAGCATTTTCTGTGGTTTTTCATAACAAATAATACAAAATATATTATTTCGGTTCTGCTTTGGGACAGGGATTGGGGTTCGGGATGGAAACATCAGAGATATGGTGGTGGGAAGGTGTAATGGTGGTGGGATTGGTGATAGAATATTAAATGTAATGAAATATTGTCAACTGTCACTGTCACTGTTATCCTGTTGCTCATCGATTTGCTCGAGCGGTCACCAGTAATGTCTCCATTGTGAGACTTATTGTTACTGTTTTTGGCATATCGAATAAGCCACGGGTAGCTTGCCAGGCTCTGCCGTGTGGGTGAGATACTCTCAGTAGCTTGTCGGGCTCTCCGAGAGGGGCGGAGGAATGGTAGCTTGCTGGGCTCTCTGAGAGGGGCGAAGGAATCAAACCCAGGACAAAGGAATAGAACCCGGGTCGGCCGCATGCAAGGAAAATGCCTTACCAGCTGTGCAATTGCTCCAGCCCATTGTGAACTACTTTATAAAATCAAAAATTTAAAAAAAAATTTCCTAGTGTTGAGGGATAAGGGTCCCAGCAAAAAACAGACCCAAAGAGAAAAACTGCAAGACACATTGTGCTGAAATGACAAAAACTAGAGACAGTATTAAAAATAGCAAGATCAAGAAAGGAACTAATATACAAAGGAAAACCCATAAGATTCACAGCAGACCTACCAAATGTGACTACAAGCCAGAAACTATGAAGGGGTACTGTTGGGTAGCATTGGGTTGTCCTTGCTCCTCCCGCAGGGGGCTTAGGTTTATTGAGTCACTCCCACAACAGTGCTCCTGAGGCACACCCAATTCCATCAAGCACTAATAATCCTATATTGCTTCTCTCTTTCCTTTATATAATTTTGCATGGTTTATTCAACAATGTCCTTTTTTGTATAAACACAGGAAGACAGTTCATGCTATGCTTTGTAACATGGGAGTTAATTGACTCCAAAATAATATTTACTCCTGGGCACCCATATTTACTTGACTTAAGCCTCAGTTACCCTTAGTTCCTAGCACTCCAAGAGCAGGGTCCTGGCAAAGGGACTTGATGGACCCAAGGCAAGCTGTAAGCTACCCTGGCATCTAAAGGAGACAAGCTAAGCACCATAACTATAATAAAGTAAGAGCATGGCCATGGAATGAACTCTGTCATAACCCAAAAAGAAGTAACTGAATAAGGACCCTGCTGGGGTTAGGAAAAACTAACCTGGCCTGAGGACTGTGGTCTGGGATATATAGCGAGATGTCCACAAGGAAAAGCTAACTTTTAAGCTTAATATATATCTTACTGTGTTCATACAAAATGGGTAGAAATATTACAAGAAGTAAATTTACTATGTTGTTTAAATGGGTTACTAGCTGAGGAGAGGAGAAAGCAATACACCCTGGATGGAATCCTGCCCTTGAGCGGGTCTCCCAGTAATCTGGAGTGCTGAACCCTCAGATGAGACTTTGTCCTTGAGTTAATGCCCTAGAACTTCCCCTGTAGGCTTTACCTCTGCTTGTTGTTATGACAATGTTCAACCCTACTTATGTGTACCCCCACCCTTCGTGATTTCTATATGACTATGCTGTAAGGGGACAGAGAGGACTAGAAAGGGAAGGACTAGTAGAGGACTTTGAGGTCTACGAGGAGACCCTAGGGTGATGGAACTATGATGACTGGAACTACGCCCAAAACTACGACTACGGTTGTGCTGTACAGGAGAGTATGGACTACGCTGGGGAGGAGAGAGAAATAAATGTCTACCAGCCAGTCTGGGACCCTGTTTCTTCGTTGCCTGGTTCTTTGTCCATCTGTTGCCATCATCCGGCCTGGGGAGGTCGTTCTCAGCCACTGAACACTTGTCCTCCGTGCCCCCAAGCTCCTTCCTTTGACACTCACAGGGTGTAGTACAGAAGCTCAAATGAACACCTCACCAAAAATGTCCAGCTAGATTATTATTTAGATTTGAAGAAACTATACAGAGTTTCATGGACCAGCATCAATCAGCATAGGGAATTTATAGTCTTGAAACTAATTTGACAAAAAACTTTAAATGAGCTACTTTAAAAGACGGGACAAACTTTCCAGCACTTGGCATTCACTCATGGTGCTTATGGTTGCTTTCTTCTAGATTTTGAAAGGTACGTTCACTTCTTGCTTGCTAAAGAATTTTATACATTTTCAGTAACATTTCATTTATATTGAATGTTCTATGTATGAGCAGATGTTCTTTATTACATACTTAGAGATTTTTATTACAATTATTTACTTAAACAGTATCTATAATATTTTCTAATATAAAATCAATATTTCTTTGCTTAGAATAAAATGCTTTTATAGACCTATTTACATTTCCCCTTAATTTTTTCTTATTTCTCTTCACTTAAAAATGTTACATTTCAAAGATTTACTTCATGTAAATTTTAAAATGATTAGCACAGTTATTCAATATGTTAATTTTTAAAATTTACATACCATGGGGATAAAGAGACAGTACAGCAGATAAGACTCTCGCCTTGCAGGCAGCTGGCCCAGGTTTGATCCCTGGCAACTCCGTTGGTTCTCCTGAGTTAATTGATCTGAAATTAATTTTAGAGGGCCCTATTTCTGGTTTTTATTTATTTTAATCATTTTTTCCCTTGAGGTATGCAGATTCACAATACTATTAATCATACTTTCAAAGAATGGAATCAAAGCCAGGAGTAGGCTCTGGGCACCACTGCATGTAACTACAAAAACAAAATAAAACATATATGCCTCTAAGAAAGATAGATATAGTTTTTGAAAAATAGTTTACTCTTCCAACTTCTTGTTGATTTACAATTTTGCGGAATTTCAGGGTATTAGCCCTATGTATGTAGGTGTCACCTCTCCCACAATTTTTTTTTTTTAAATTTTGGGTCACACCTGGTGATGCACAGGAGTTACTCCTGTCTCTGCACTCAGGAATTACCCCTGGCCGTGCTCAGGGAACCATATGGGATGCTGGGATTTGAACCCGGGTCGGCCGTGTGCAAGGCAAATGCCCTACCTGCTGTGCTATCTCTCCAGCCCCTCTCCCACAATTTAAAGTGAGAGAAAGAGAGAAAGGGGAGAGAGAAAGAGAGAGAGAGAGAGAGAGAGAGAGAGAGAGAGAGAGAGAGAGAGAGAGAGAGAGAGAGAGAGATTTCCCCTTACGTGGGATATAAAAGAAACATAGTAATGGAACAACAAATGGTCGAAGCCATCGGAACTGAAGTGGTTTTTTTTTTATTTTTTTTTTGCTTTTTGGGTCACACCTGGAGATGCTCGGGGGTTATTCCTGGCTCTGCACTCAGGAATTACTCCTGGCGGTGCTCAGGGGACCATATGGGATGCTGGGAATCAAACCCGGGTCGGCTGTGTGCAAGGCAAATGCCCTACCCACTGTGCTATTACTCCAGCCCTAAGGAACTGAAGATTTTATCTATAGACCTGAGCTTACAAGCTTACTCTTGGGGAGGGGGCAGGAGGGGCCCTTGGGACTGGCATAAGGAAGTGGGCTCTCGGGTGAAGGCCGTGGTATTGGAATGCTGTCTGCATGAAAAATGTGATTAACAATATTGTGAATCTGTGTGCCTCAATGGAAAAAATGATGAAAATAAATAAAAACTAAAAACTAGGGCCCCTAAAATGAATTTAAGATCAAATCTGCCCAATAGGTTATAAGGATAGATTTGACATATACATCTCCTGAGAACCTAAAAAAACAAATTCTACAGAAATAAAAAATTTAGAAAAGGCGAAGCTGGAGAGACAGTAGAGGGGTAGGGCAGGCAGCCAACCCTGGGTGGAACCCTGACATCATATATGGCTCTCCAAGCACTACTAGGAGTGATGTCTGAGCACAAGGACAGGAGTAAGCCCTGAGCATTGTTAGGTGCGGCCCACTCCCTGCCCCACCCCCAAATAAAACTAACAAAGGAAATCAAATGTCAAATAAGGATGCCAAAGTAGATACAAAAGATAAAACGGAAGAAAATATCAGAAAAACAAATGCTTAAAAATTTAAAAAAATAGCAATGAGCAAATATCAGTAGCACTGCACTGTAGCCCTGTTGTCCCATTGTTCATCGGTTTGCTCAAGTGGGCACCAGTAACGTCTCCATTGTGAGACTTGTCGTTACTGGTTTTGGCATATTGAATAGGCCACGGGTAGCTTGCCAGGCTCTGCCGTGCAGGCAGGATACTCTTGGTAGCTTGCTGGGCTCTCTGAGAGGGACGGAGGAATTGAACACGGTCCACTGTGTGCAAGGCAGACACCCTACCCACTATGCTATCACTCCAGTCCAACTATCAGTAACTAAATATTAACTAAACCTAAATATTAGTGGTATGGATTCACCTATATGAAAATCATAGTGTGGATGAAAGGAAAAGAAAAATTAAACTTTGATTTTTTTGTTTTGGGTCACACCTGGTAGAGCTCAGGGCTTCCTCCTGATGGGGCTTGGGGGACCATATGAGCTGTCAGGGATTAAACCCAGGTTGGCCATGTGCAAGGCCCTATGCACTGTACTATTGCTCCAGCCCCAAGCAAAATTAATTATTTTTCTTTTGGGGTCGCACCCAGCGATGCACAGGGGTTACTCCTGGCTTTGCACGCAGGAATTCCTCCTGCTAGTGCTGGGGGGGGGCTTGCATATGGGATGCTGGGAACAAACCGGGTTGGCTGCATGTAAGACAAATGCCCTCCCCACTCTACTATTGCTCCAGCCCCACAAAATTAATTTTTAAGCAATAAAAATGTTTTTGTACTGCTTACAGGAAACAGACTCAACGTAAAAAGCTGAGGGGAGAAAACCTATAAGCAAATGGCCAATTTAAAAAGGCAGATACATGCGTCAGATAGAATTTCCATTTTAAAAAGGTACAAATGGTAAGGATGGGCATTATATAGTGATTAAGTGCTTAGAAGAAGAGGATATTACATGTAATAATTATGTGTGCACCAAGTGAAGGAGTTCCATAATATACTGAGTACTTATGAATAGAACTAGAGACTAACATTGACAGCAACATAATAGTAGAGGTTCTTAACAACCAACTAACAGCTATCGATAAATCAACTAAACAGAAGAAGCCAACAATAACCTTCAACGATTAACTAGGACAGATGGCCTCGAGAGCACTTACAGAACAATTCACTGCAAAACAGCTGCATTTACACATTTTTCAAACGTACATAAAACATTTTCAAGGATAGATCATATGCTAGGACACAAAGAAAAGGTGATTTATGAGTATCATACCTAAAATTTTAATACCTAGTTTTTTTTCATATTATATAAAATTAGAAATCAACCACACACACAAAACCAAGAAAGCTTCAAATACTTGGTGGCTAAGGAATACTACCTTTCTGGGCAAACACAGACCCAGGGAGGAAGTCAGTTAAAGAACGTCTGGAGATCCGGAAATGGAAACAAGCTCTCAGAACTATGAGAACTATGCTCTCAGTACTCTGAGAGCAAAGGTAGTAGCAATACAGGCCTTTTGTTGCTGTTTAAGAAGCAGGATTTATTGTGGTGGGTGGGATGGGGTGTTGAGGGCTGGGGTAGGGAACAGAGACTGGGACTGGGGGTGGGGGACAGCTCCAGAGCTCTCAGGAACGCAGTGCCTGCCATTTGTGCAGAGGCTCACACTCTTGGGGTGTGCTTGACCCCACGCTCATCTGGGATGAGCGGCTTCTCAGCCCCAGTCTTCAAACTCATCCACATTCAACTTGGCAAAGCTGCACTTCATGGAGACATGGATCTTATAGCAGCCAGGAGACTTGAACTTGGTCCAGCGGAGAGCCACACTTGCAGGCCCAGAGCTTTGGAATTGGGGCAGATGGACATGATGACTTGGCCAATGTGGACCTGGTCTACAGTGACCTGGGACTTTCCAAGGTGCCCTCTCACCCCCCATCCCCATCCCACACACACGCACCTGCCAGTTTGGAGCCTGAGTTTGGGGCCAGCACGAGAGTAACAGAGACGTCCATGGCGAGGGACTGTCTCTCAGTTATTACAGCCTGTCCAAGCCACAGGCTGTGTCCACTCCCGAGGAGGCCGGGTGCCGCCTGCAGCCACTGCACACCGGGCCCACAGGCAGAGAGCAGCAATGCAGGCCTTTCTAAAGAACAAAACCCAAGGAACTTATTAAGCCTGTACTGCTCAGTCTTAAAAAATTGAAGAGGCAATACTTGCAAATACATTTTATGAAGTCAGCAATGCTGAGGTCAAATTCAGATAAGGATTCCTGATATCAAATACAGGTAAGGATCACACACACACACCTGCCCCAAGCCATTATCATTAATGAACCAAAGGAACATAGATACAGAGTCTCACTAGAAAATTAAATTCAATGATACATTAGGATAATCATACATCATGACAAGTAGCATTTATTTCAGTGATGCAAAAATGGTACAGCATACACAAATCAATGTAATGTATAACACTGTAGCACTGTCATCCCATTGTTCATCAATTTGCTCAAGCGGGCACCAGTAACGTCTTCATTGTGAGACTTGTTGTTACTGTTTTTGGCATATCGAATAAGCCATGGGTAGCTTGCCAGGCTCTGCCGTGTGGGCGGGATACTCTCGGTAGCTTGCCAGGCTCTCTGAGAGGGATGGAGGAATTGAACCCGGGTCTGTCGTGTGCAAAGCAAATGCCCCACCCACTGTGCTATCATTCCAGTCCATATACCATAATACAAATGAAAGGTGAAATATGTAATATTAAGATAGTATTTGTATTAGTATTTATATGACAATATTTATTTATTCATAAATGTATTTACTTATTTAGGAATAAGCAAACAACAAAAAAAGAATGCTCCCCAATGCACCCAAGGTCAGTGCCACCCCAGATGTTCTCACTGCACCCCTACATCCTCACTCCCAGGGCCAGTATCACCCACGTTGAGAAACATTTGCCTATAGCAAGCTTCCTGGGAAATGTAATCTGTTCTTACTTTCCTAAGTTGCTATATAAGGTTTCCTGTGGATGTAACTCAGTATCAAAGTCTTTCACTTTACCCCTAATTCGAAATAAGATAGTATTTGCATGAAAATAAAGTATTTGACAGCATTCAGCACCCATTTATGATAAAAGCTAAATAAAGGTATAGAGGGCCAAGAGTTAGTACAAATGTTAAGGCTCTTGTTTAGCTTGTGGCTGCACCACATCACTGATTTGAGGCTGGGCATCATATCTCTCCCAGCACTGCCATGAGTGCTGAGTGATCCCTGTGCACCGAGCCGGAAGTAGCTCCTGAGCACCACCTGGTGTGGCCCCCAAACCAAACAAATTTAGACATAGAAGGCCAGAGGTATATAATTTAGTGGTAGGGCACTTACCTTGCTTGGGTGAGGCCTTGGCTTCAATTATTGACTCTTAAACAAATAGGGCTAGAAAGGAACATATTCCACATATGGAATGTACGACAAATATCATGTACGACAAACCCACAGCTAATACCATATTCATTGGTGAAAATCTGCTAGAGAATCAAAGAATGCTTTCCAGAAGAATGACATTAAGTTGATGTCTGAGAGGTGTCAATAAGCCAGAGTGAGAAGAACTATTTTCTTCTTGCACATTATTACTACTATGTCAGGTCTCTCCTGTCATCATCCCATTGCTCATCGATTCGTTCGAGCGGGCACCAGTAACGTCTCTCATTGAGAGACTTATTGTTACTGTTTTTGGCATATCCAATACGCACGGGTACCTTGCCAGGCTCTGCCGTGCGGACTCCATACTCTCAGTAGCTTGCCGGGCTCTCCGAGAGGGGCAGAGGAATCGAACACGGGTTGGCCTCGTGAAAGGCGAAAGCCCAATCGCTGTGCTATAGCTCCAGCCCAGGTCTCTCCTACATATTTATAATTTTTTTTAGACCTTAATATAAATCTGTCCATTTGCCTCATTTTGCTTAAGCCCTGTATGAAGCCAGGAGTCAGCATCTATTTTTCCTGTAAAGGATCAGATAATAATTGTTTTTGAGGACCCTGTAATCTCTGGTTGCAGCTCCTCAAGTCCATCTTCAGAGAGAAAAGCAGCCCCAGACAATGTGTAAAAGAATGGGCATGGCTATAATCCAAAAAAGGAGAGGCAAGATATTCTAGACAGAAGAAAATAAACATAAATGAGCCGTTGGCAACAAATACATCACTCTTTACAGGTGGATAAGACTAGCTTCTAGACTTGTTTTCTTAAATACCCACTAGGATTCAATCCATATTAGAGGATACGTTTAAATGTGACCCAATGGAAACCCTCTTAATATCCCTAAGGTTCTGATTGTTTTACTTACATGTGCAAGAAAAAGGGGAGGTGGAAATATCTTACGGAAAACAGGCCCTGCTTCTCCTAGATCCTCTATGAACTGGGATTAAAAGGTTATTTCTCTTAACACATCATCCTCCTTTGTTCCAAATTCCCATGCTGTCTATTTTGCAGGAAGCATCTAGATTTTACCTGATGCCCAACTTATGTAGAAATGGAAGAAAGGGGGTTGGAGAGATAACAGTGCGTAAGGCGCTTGCCTTGATGGTTCAGTCAAGAGTGATCCCTGAGCACAGAGCCAGGACTTACTCCTGAGCTGGCTGGGCATGGCCCAATAACTGGGGGGAAAAACAGAAGGAAAAAAAAGAGTAAGATATGATAGTGGTGAAACTGGCCCCAAAGAAGTGAACAAATGAAGAATTTAATTCAAAATTATGAATCAGCAGCAGTTCTGGCCAGGAACATTCTTACCTTGTCCTTTTCCCAAAAGCTAAAGATATGGACAGGTTGAAACTTTCTTTTAGGTTTGCAAATAACGGAGTGTTCCTCAACCAGGAGGGAATTTACTGATTACTCAGGTGCTTACTGAGTAATCAATAAATTAAGATTCCCACAATAATCATTTACTCATTCTCTTTCTCTGTACAAACTGTTTCTTTGGGGCAGGGGGCACACGGGATGGCCCTCTGGGGCCTAGATGCATGCCGGAATTCGGACCAGGGTCAAAGTAATAGGCACATGCCAGGCAAGAACCCTCAGTTTGGTACTATTTCTCTGACCCTAAAATGCTCCCCATGACCATACAGACAAGATATTTCGTTTGTTTGTTTTTGATGGGGATAAGTCTGCCACATAGAATGAGCATTTTCTCTCCTTGAATCAAAAGAAGGGGAAAAAACCCAACTCTGGCAAGTGGCCATCAGAATATGACCACTGATCAAAACCTGGGATGTCTGTGTTATTCTAGTTCGGTGTACTCTAGTTCTCAGCACACACTGTGGGTTCCCTTCTCTCTGTCTTCCTTGTGGACCTACTGACCAGGGAAAAAAGTGAGACTATGTAGACCTGTAATTCAATGATTTTATTACCCACGTTGACTCAATCAGAACCATATGATAAAGCTTCACCCTCAAAAAGCTAACCCCAAGGGATTTAACATTAAATGCAACCGCCCATTCTTTTTTTTTTTACTTTTTTATTGAATCACTGTGAAATAGACCATTACAAGGGCCTCCTCCTCCTCCTCCTCCTCCTCCTCCTCCTCCTCCTCCTCCTCCTCCTCCTCCTCCTCCTCCTCCTCCTCCTCCTCCTCCTCCTCCTCCTCCTCCTCCGCCTCCTCCTTCTCCTCCTCCTCCTCCTCCTCCTCCTCCTCCTCCTCCTCCTCCTCCTTCTTCTTCTTCTTCTTCTTCTTCTTCTTCTTCTTCTTCTTCTTCTTCTTCTTCTTCTTCTTCTTCTTCTTCTTCTTCTTCTTCTTCTTCTTCTTCTTCTTGTCGTCGTCGTCGCCATCTTTTTCGTCTTCCTTCTCCTCCTCCTCTTCATCACCATCTTCCTCTTTTTCCAATTGGGTGGTGCTTAGAGCTTACTCTTACTCTGTGCTATGGATCACTCCTTGTAGAACTCAGGGAACAACATGTGGTGGCCAGGATGGAACATAGATTGGCTTTGTGCAAGGCAAGTGTCCTACCCACCGTACTATCAGTCTGGCCCTCTTAGTACCCTTCTTAATCCCATTCAGTTTTCCACAGAGACCATTTCTACATGGCATCTCATTGTTATATAGGATTGTATAATTAAGATTGGTTGATGTCCTTGACAACCCTTTGTCCCTTTCTACCCCTTCGTTGATTGTAACTCTAAAACCAATATTTCTTCCAGACTGTCTATTATGCCTCTCATCAAACAGAGATGAAAGCTGGGTGTCTTTTTTCCCCATTCATTGACCTGATGGCTTTAACTATAAAACATACCTCCTACATTTCACCCTCTGTCATCATTACCATCACTTTATTGTTGTGTACTTGAATGCAATAGCAGTTCTGGGACAACGGGGTCCAGTTCTTAGGGCCACACAAGGCTAAAATAAAGATGTTTCTGGGTCTACTTTTCTGTCTGGAGCCTCCAAGTTTGAATATGTTTTTAAGCTCCTTCAGCTTGTTGGCCAAAATCACTTCTTTAGGAGGAGAATCAGTTTGGGGCCACATCTGGAGGTACTAAGCGGCTACTCCTGACTCTGTGCTCAGGTGACTTTTCCAGGGGACTCTAGGTGATGCCAGGGATCAAAGAAGGGGGGCATAGCAGACTGGGAGACTAACACCCTAGGATAATAGAGATAAGGACCAGGAGGATCACTTCATGGCTTGGAAGCCAGCCTCACATGCTGGGGAAAAAGCAGCTGGGATAGAGAAAACGGGCCACTAAGTGAATGATGCTTAGAAGGCCCGCTTAGGATGGGAGGTGAGTGCTCAAAGTAGACTGTAGATCAAATATGTTGGCTACTTATTACCTTTATTGCAAACCATAACACCCAAAAAGGAGAGAGAGAGTAAAAGGAAATATACCTGCCACTGAGGGTTGGAGGATGGGGGGTGGCAGGAGGGATATTGGGAACACTGGTGGTGTAGAATAGGCACTGGTGGGGGATGGATACTTGATCATTATGTAAGAATGAAATTTTGTAAGTCTGTAACTGTATCTCACAGTGATTCATTAAAAAATATATTTTAGAAAAAGGAGAGGGACAGCCACGTGCAAGGCAAGCACCTTCAGCCCTTTACTATCTCTCAGGCTCAGTTCTTGGCGACTTGAAGACTGAGATTGCATTTCCTGGTTGACTGGGAAATGATGGTCAGTTTGCAGAGCCTTGTTCTCTGGTTTGTGCCCCCTCTTCCATTTTCAGCCTGCAACAGCCAGTTGAGGGTTTTTCACACTTGGGATTGCCTTCATCTCCCAGTCTGCTTCATTTCTGCTTTGACACTGCTTCTAAGAACTCCTGTAACTTGAGTGAACCCACTGGGATAATCTTCTTGTTGAAAGATTTATGACTTTCGAGCCAGAGCAATAGTACAGCAGGTAAAATGTTTACCTTGCACGTGGCTGACCCAGGTTCGATCTCAGGCATCCCATATGGTTCCCAGAGCATTGCCGGGAGTCAATTCTGAGTGCAGAGCCAGGAGTAACTCCTGAGCATTGCCACGGGTGGCCAAACACCAACCAAACAAAAATTATAATTATAATAAAATTAAAAGATTTATGATCTTAATTACAGCTGCAAAAGACCTTTTAATTTCAAATAAGAGGGAGAGGGAGGTGAATCATTAGGGGCTATGATCTGCTGCCATAATAAGTTACTTACAGTTTTGGCTCTATTCTCTCTCTCTCTCTCTCTCTCCTTTCTCTCTGTCTCTCTCTCTCTCTCTTGCTCACTCGCTCGCTCTTTTTTTTTTTTGGTTTATGGGCCACACCCATCTATGCTCAGGACTTATTCCTGGTTATGTGCTCAGGAATCATTTGTGTTTGTGCTTGGGGGACTACATGTGGTATGGGGGATTAAATCTGGGTTGGTTAGGTGCAAGAAAATTGCCTAACCTACAATATTACTATAGCTGTAGCCCCTTTGACTTCAAAACACAATTATATGGACTGTCCATTTAGTTATAAAATATCATCTAAAAATATCTTATGTGATACCAAGTATATAATTTGTTAATGTAACCTTTTATTTCATTTCCAAATAACACAAATTACTTGACATTGACATTTTTATGTGTTTATGGAATACTTCTTTTCCCCATAGTATATCATGAGCATTTCTCTATACTGCAGAGTTGTTTAGAAATATAATTTTATGTTTCCCTTATACAATGTTTGAGCACCCATCCCTCTACCAGTGTCCATTCTCCACCACCAGTATGAAAATGTGTAAATCTGTTACTGTACCCCCATGGTGATTCACTAATTTAAAAATAAAAAATAAAAATAAAAAATTATAAAAAAAAGAAATATAATTTTAATGCTTTACTATGTAGATTCACTAAAGTGTTAAAAATGCTTTATAACTAATCATTTGGGCTTTCCCAACGTTTCACAATTATAAATAATTTTGTACTGAACATTTTGGTGCCGAACAAGTCTACATGTTCTATTATTTTCTTAGGATACAATCCCCCAAAGTAGCAAATTATATTAGAGGACATGAATTTTCTGTAATCACGCTACTTTTTCTTTTGGCTTTTTTGGTCACACCTAGCGATGCACAGGGGTTACTCCTGGCTCTGCACTCAGGAATTACTCCTGGTAGTGCTCGGGGGACCATATGGGATGCTGGGAATCGAACCATGATCAGCCATGAGCAAGGCAAACTCCTTACCCATTGTACTATTGCTCCAGACCCTCAGATAATTTTCTTAGAGAGTTGGTCAAAGTGTCTTTGACTAGCACTATGAAAAACAAATTAAAATTATAAAAATAGAAAGTAATATAAACATACCAGAAAATAGTACAGCGCCTTCCTTGCACACAGCCAACCGAAGTTTGATCCTGGGCATCCCATATGGTCCCCTGAGCCTTACTTGCTGTAAGTAAGGCTCTTTAGTCCATTTATTTTGTTTTTTACTTTGTATTTTCCCTGTAAGTTTTCTTATAGTTTAAGAAGCAAATGCATTAATAGTATGTTTTGGGAACAATGCATGAAGTTTCACTTTTCCATCAATAACTGAAAAGAATTGGCACAGAATAGTTTAAAGAACAAAAGGGAAAAGTAGATGGGGCATGAATAAAGTTCGAAGGTACAGCTGTATTTGCTACAGACTGAAAGTGTGTACAGGAGAGGTAAATAGTCAGGCTGATTTTGTGGTTTCTTACCTGAAATGCCTAGTCGAATATTTAGCTCTCTGCACTTTAGGCTGTGATCCCACACCTATGGTTAGCAAAAGAAAAAGCCTTCATTAGCTCTCCTCCTTAAAAACTAGCTATTGTTACCTCAGCATATCACCTGTCTGTATGTGTGTGTTTGTATGTTGTGGAAAGGACCTCCCCCCTTCCAGTTAACCCGGTTGTCATCCCATTGCTCATCGATTTGTTTGAGCGGGCACCAGTAACATCTTTCATTGAGAGACTTATTGTTACTGTTTTTGGCATATCCAATACGCACGGGTAGCTTGCCAGGCTCTCCGAGAGGGGCGGGGGAAAGGACATGATGGAATTTTAACTCTTTCCATAGTTAGCTTAGGAAAAAGAAGAGGTCTAAGGAAGATTGTGTTCTAACCACTCCAGTCTTCAAAGTGATCCTCAGGAAGAACCAGAAAAGGTGGCCAAAGGGTGACGAGAAAATTTCAGTATGGTGCTCTTAGTCAAAAATGTTTAGTCAAAAATGATTCCAGATAGAGGGAATGATGTGCTTTATGTTAAATGCTGTTCAAAGTTAAAAAAAATAGATGTGAAAATGTTGAATTATATTTAACAGTATAGACATATCCGGTGGTCTTGAAAGCAAGTTTCTTTTGGTGAAATTTGTCAATTTGGACCACTCCCTGCTTTGTATTCAGGTTTGCTTCCAGTAGCATGCATGGGCTCTGTCTTAACCCTTGTTCTACCTCTCAGTCCTTTCTAATACATACTATACATTTTATATATATTATACATATGTGTGCATAAATATAAATACTCTGTTTTTATTTATAATTCAATAGGACTGAAGCAATAGCACAGTGGGTTAGGCCTTGCATGCCTTGCATGCGGCCGACCTGGGTTCGATTCCTCCATCCCTCTCGGAGAGCTCAGCAAGCTACCGAGAGTTTCCCACCTGCACAGCAGAGCCTGGCAAGCTCTCCGTGGCATATTCGATATGCCAAAAACAGTAACAACAAGTCTCACAATAGAGACTTACTGGTTCCCACTAGAGCAAATCAATGAACAATGGGATGACAGTGCTACAGTGCTATGACATAGGTCAATAGTGTTAACATTTATGGTTTTAATGAACAGTGTCACTGCTGCGCCTCTACCATTACCAAAGTGCCTGGCACCCTCCACCACTCCTGTCCTTATGTCACTTCTAGCTCACTTCTTCACCAATTCCCCATACCTCTCTCCACTGCCTGGCAAACTGAGTTTTATAGTATAAGGTAAGATGTTTGTCATCTCTCATAATATTGTTTTCCACTGGAAAAAAGTTTTAGTCAAGTGATAGCTGTGAGTCCTGCCCACAGGAGTGTTCAAGAGAGAATTAAAGGTGAGAAAATTGGTGCAGGTTAGCATAGATTGTTCTTTCGAGCACCTTTGCATGAAAAGAGAAGCTAACCATGTAATTTGCCATCCAAACTGGGCTATCTTGGAAAAGGGCACCATGAATAATTAAGTCAAGATCTGATTAATTAGTAACTGAGATTAAACTGGAACCACCATGAGAAGCTGAAATAAATGTCATCTTGTGAAAGAAAGACTAGGGTTATGATTGAAGAGAAGTGGAATAAAGAAGCAATGGTTGTTTCATTTTTTTTTTCTTTTTGGGTCATACCTTCACACCTGGTGATGCACAGGGGTAGCTCCTGACTTTGCACTAAGGAATTACTCCTGGTGGTGCTCAGAGGACCATATGGGATGCTGGGAATCGAACCCGGGTCGGCTGCGTGCAAGACAAATGCCCTACCCACTGTGCTATCGCTCCAGCCCCTGGTTGTTTCATTTTTTAAAAGAAGGAAGAAATACTAGCTAATAGAAATTATGTATAGCAAGGAAAGCTATGATGGAGGGGAAAAATAGACATCTGTCTGGGCAATGTTTTCAAGCATTGTGCAAAGGCTGATTTGAGCCAGGAGGGCAGCTGGAAGGTATCTGGGGAACTTATCTGGGCATAAGTTCAGGGAGGTGAGATGATATGTCTGAGGAGCTTGTGGAAATTTTATTATGAAGGTTTGTATTTACCCATTGGAATAGTGAGGTCCTTTACCAGAGCGAGGGTTAGGAGGAAGTATTACACATTTTAAGAGGAAGCATAAAATAGTTTTATGTGGATAAGTGATAAGATGCAGCAGAGAAATGTGGTATGATTGGAAAGTGACACTAGGATCCAGTTGCAGCTAGTAAGTGCTTTTTTAGCAACACGGAGCAACATGATCTTATATTTTCCTCCAGTCAGGTTTTACTATGTGATATAATTATGGAGAGAAATAAAAATTGGGTTTTATACAGGTTTATTGTTTAAGTAAGAAAGTAAGAAAAAGCCAAAGGAACTCAGAGTATATGCAAAGGTAATGATCTTATCATTTGACCACATATAACAACCTGAGAAACTCTGTGTCAAACTGAGTCATATTCATAGGAAGAGAAGCCATAATTTTAACATATCTTATGGGGGACAAAATACAACCAACTCATAATACCTGAAGAGAAAGAGGTAGGGGATAAGAAAAATATAATGGGACTAATGTAACCGAAAAAGGAACCCAGGTATGTGGGAACCGTGGCTGAGATCTCCAAGCCTGCTTGGATCGGGACTGGGCCTCCTACACTGAGATCCCCAGTTTTCCAGTAGCTTGGAACTCACATCCACAAACTCCTTCTGGCGCCATGTAATCTCATCAACAGCAAAGATCCAGAGACTAGAAAATAAAGCTCATGGAAGAGAGTGACACAATTTTTCCTGGAGCACAGTCATGAATGCTCTTTATTTTTATTTATTTATTTATTTATTTATTTATTTATTTCCCCACACAGCAGAGCCCGACAAGCTACCCATGATGTATTTGACATGCCAAAAATAGTAATAACAACATGTTCTTCGTGTTCCTGGAGCGAGCAGATGCCATTGGGCTAAACTAGCACTCGACAGGGACAAATGAAGATATTTTTGTTGCCCTCTTGAGCAAATCAATGAACAATAGGATGACAGTGACAGTGACAGTGAATGTAATGATAGGTCCCAATGGTGCTCAGAGGTGCTGGAACTGGAATTTGAATTGTAAAAGAAGGAAGAAATGGAGAATGTGATGTTTGAAATTGAGATCATGGGGGCTGGAGTGATAGCACAGTGGGTAGGGCGTTTGCCTTGTATGGGGCCGAGCCGGGTTCAAATCCCAGCATCCCATATGGTCCCCTGAGCACCGCCAGGGGTGATTCCTGAGTGCATGAGCCAGGAGTGACCCCTGTGCATTGCTAGGTGTGACCCAAAAAAAAGCAAAAAAAAAATTGAGATCACAGAAGGTTAATGGTAAAGAAAAACCCAGAATGACTTTTGGAGTGAGTATCTAGCAGAGTGAATACCTTTGTCATCTAGGTAAGGAGAGACTACAGAATTGAGAGCCAGACTGTTGGATCCTCAATGAGGAGCCCTAAAAATAACAACAAGAGGAATCTTAGAATGTTGGACAGTGATCCAGGAGCTAAAATCTTCAAAGAGAAAGGAGAAGTAAGTCAAGGGACTGGAAGATAACTATAAGAGGCATGGGTTATGGGTGCTGTTACCTGATGGTGAAGATTAAGAGTACTTTTTGTTTGCTTGGGGCATATCTAGCAATGTTCAGGGTTTACTTATGGCTCTGCACTCAAGAATCACTCTTGCTGGTGATCTGGGGACCATATGGGATGCTGGGGATTGAGCTTTGGTTGACTGCATGTAAGGCAACTGCCTTACCTACTGTACTATCTTTGCAGACCCTGTCTACACTGTAGCACTGTCATTTTCCTGTTGTTCGTCGATTTGCTCGAGCGAGCACCAGTAACGTCTCCATTGTGAGACTTGTTGTTACTGTTTTGGCATATCAAATACGCCATGGGGAGCTTGCCATGTTCTGCCGTGCAGGCAGGATACTCTCAGTAGCTTACTGGGTTCTCCGAGAGGGACGAAGAAATCAAACCTGGGTCGGCCACGTCCAAGGCAAACTCCCTACCCGCTGTGTTATCGCTCCAGTCCTTCTTCAGATGCTATAACTACTTTTTGAAGAGAAGAGGGAAGGGAAATTTTCTGTAAGCATTAATAAAGTACATCAATAACTTCTACTCTCTACCCTCCCCCACCAGCTTCAGCCTTGAGATTGATAAAGATTCACTGTCACTGTCATCCCGTTGCTCATCGATTTGCTCAAGTGGGCACCAGTAACGTCTTCATGTGAGACTTGTTGTTACTGTTTTTGGCATATCGAATACACCACGGGGAGCTTGCCAGGCTCTGCCGTGGGGGCGAGATACTCTCAGTAGCTTGCCGGGCTCTCTGAGAGGGGCAGAGGAATCGAACCAGGGTCAGCAGCATGCAAGGCAAATGCCCTACCTGCTGTGCTATGGAAGAAAAAAATCTTCCCGTATTAGAAAGGACTGCAGGAGAAGCAAGGTCTTTATGGAGGGAGATTAACTTAGATAAAGTAGATAAAAGGAATATATTGAAAGATGCTAAGGAAGTTGTGATTTTTGCTCAGGACTGAGTTTTAGACAAGACAGAGGGAAGACATTGGAAGCTGGGAAAGGAGATGAGGTACAGAACGTTATAGGGATTTATGCCCGGAGAGCAAGGGATAGACTAAGATACCTGGCTTACTGTGAATGATACAAATCAGGATAAGTGTGGTGATTGTATTTGTTCTTTTGCTGCCAGAGAAATAGAAGATGATGTTTCAGTGGAAAGGTAGATGCTTGCAGAATATCATTTCACTCTAAACACAGACTCTTAAAAGCCTTCAAAATAATCGTGTGGATTTATTTATTTGGTCACATGTCCTCTTTCATCCACTTGGATCATAGAATGTTTGGGAGATGGTTTCTCGGCCGTTCCTCTTCTAATAATGCTGGTGTTTAGAACTACGGTTGGTACCTAATTCAGGATCCATGAGGAGTAGACTGAAATCCATTCCATCCATCTTCTGATGGATTTAAAGTTTTATGAAGAAGCCATCCCCTTCAATTAAATATGATGCCCTTCATATCTGTCATTTACATTACAAAATTTGGGCGTGCTTGCAATTGAACCTAAGACTTCACTCTTGCGAAGCAAGTACCCTATTGCCGAGGTACAGCCTGTGGCTGATTTTCACTATGAAATAATGGTCAGCATTTGAACACTCACTGGTATCTCCCATCTTAAAAAAGAAGAAGAAGAAGAAAACAACAGAACATACTTTCTCGAGTTCCTCGAGTCTTCACCTATAGGTGCTGCTTTAATTTTCTTCACTGCCAGAATTCTCAGTCGAGTCCTCTAAAACGGGCTGTCTCCATGTCCTCACATTCTCTATTTCTAATTCCACAGCAAGGGAAATTCCAGCGCCACTAACCACTGTGTCACCAAATCAAATGAATCTGTGCCTGTCTTACCTTGTTAGATTCCCTATAATATTTGACACAATTGAATACTTCGCTCTGGCTCTTGCTCCCCTGACTCCAGCACTATTGATTTTCCTCTTAATTCATTGTCTGCTCCATTTCCATCTCCTTTATTTTCTTCCTTTCTATCCTAGCATCAAATACTGTGCTTTCTTTATCCCCCTGTAGGCAATCACATGCATTTCTTATTGTTTTAACTAAGTTTTCTCTGCCAAATTTAAAAAATATATTTCCAGTTGAGAACAGTATTCTAAATTCCAGCAGCTTACTGATATCTGGACTCAGAGGTTTCACAGGATTCTCACATTCGAACTGTTCAAAATACATCCCTTGGTCCTTTTTTCCTCATTTATTTGCTCTCCATATTGATATTCCATCAACGGTCGACATCCAGAGTACAAAACCAAGCTCCTGGAAGAGAGCGATGCAGAGTCTCTGGCCCCTGCACCTGGCTGTTCTCACTGGGGTCCCTAGGAGGGGGGTGGGTTGAGTTTCCCTCCCTGCCCCAAGCAGAGCCCTGGCAGTTGAAGACCTCCAGAAGCCAGCCACAGCCATGCCCAAGGCCACTCTCCACACATTTGGATGAGCCTCACGCATGAAGGAACCAGCAGAGGAACCCAGGTGTATGGGACCCGGGGCCAAGATCTCCAAGTTTGCTCAGATTGGGACTGGGCCTCTTCCACCCAGGTTCCCCATTTTCCAGTAGCTAGGCAGTCACACCCAGAAACTCCCCCTGGCACCGTGTAATTCCATCAATGGCCAACATCCAGAGACTATAAAACCAAGCTCCTGGAAGCAACATCTAATAGCCTAGTTCTCCCTCTTGGAGAACCTGACAAGCTACAGAGAGTTTACTGCCCATACCGGGGAGAGTCTGGCAAGCTCCCTGTGGCATATTCATATGCCAAATACAGTAACAATGATGGATATCATTCCACTGACCCTGAAGAGCCTCTAATGCAGCATCATTGGGAAGGATGAGTAAAGAGAGGCTGCTAAAATCTCAGGACTGAAATGAATGGAGACGTTACTGGCGCCCACTTGAGCAAATTGATGAACAATGGGATGACAGTGATACAGTGATTAATATGCAACATGTTACACCTTTGCCCTTCCCAGTTATTTATTTATTCTTTTTCTTCATCATAAAAGGCACCCCTGCCCAGACCATCACAACAATTTCCCCCAATTCATTGTGTGTTCGGTACATCAATTTGCCCTCTCGAGTATCTCTATGCATATATATTTGCTTTTTGGGTCACACCCAGCGATGTTCAGGGGTTACTCCTGGCTCTGCACTCAGGAATTACTCCTGGTGGTGCTCAGGGGACCATATGGGATGCTGGGAATCGAACCTGGCTCAGCCATGTGCAAGGCAAACGCCCTACCCGCTGTGCTATCACTCCAGCCCCATCTCTACGCATATTGTTAATACATTGACTTGTCACATTTTCTCCTTCTCTTTTCAAGCAATATGATTTCTTACCTTCAAGTAGCCTTCTCTGTTCCGTCCTCGTCTCCACTCCCATCTGTCTTTTGAAAGAGCAAACAGAATGATCTTAAAAATAGAATGCAGATGTCATTCCTTGTCTCAAATCGCAGTATTAATTTTTTAATATCCTTAAAATAAATCTTCCTCTCTCTGCCGTGGCACTGTTCTCTCGCTTCAGCCTCATTTGTCCTGCACTGCCTTCCAGTCCAATATTTAGGGACCGCTCCCCTGTTCTTGCATCTGCAATGCTCTTCTCAAACCCTCGTCTATTTCTCAGTTTTCGGCTCCCAGAACAAATGCCATTTCAATGTTTTATGTTTTTGTTTGGGGGCCACACCCAGCTGTGTTCAGGGTTTATTTCTGGCTTTATGCTCAGGGATCCCTTTTGGCAATGCTCCAGGGACCGTATGTGGTGAAGGCTTTGGCTTTTCTTCCTGACGGATGCACTGTTGGCTGCCTAGCCTGAAACCGTTTCCCTGTATCCTTGTTAAGAGAATGCTGGTTTTATCTGGAAAACTCACCTTTATTCACCAGCCAAGCACTTTACTCAGGCCACTCCTTCCCCACTAAAAAAACCAACTGAGGAAGGGGCATGCAATACAACGCTTGTGAGTGAGAGCTTTTCCTTCTGCTTGAAAGAATATCTACTTTGTAAGGCCTAGAACAGAAGCACAATTCTATCAGCAAGAGGATGAATAACTGAGAGTGTGGCAAAGCAGACAGCTGGATGGAACCCAGATCCTCCGTTTAATATATTAGTCTCAGAGTCTACTTATGACTTGTTATGGGATTGGAAATTAGTTTTATTTATAGTAGCTCTGTTGGGCTTTCTGGTCCTTTGAGCTCATGGTACATAGTTCTTGTTTCATTGATTCTTCACCAAATATGAGACTAGCATGATGCTGATTTCTTTCATGGAACCTCCTCCTTTTCCTTCTAATCTTTCTAAAAATTTTAAAATATATTTCTCTACTGTGCATAGACTCATTTGTTTGCACCTGACTTTTAACATGGTAGGTCGAAGTCTAAATAAACACGAAATTTTGTTCAATTATAAAAAAATATTTTTGTTTTCAGGGCTGGAGCAACAGTATGGTAGGGAGAATGCTTGCCTTGCATGTAGCCAACCCAGATTTGATCCCTGGCATCCCATATGGTTCTCTGTGCCCCACCAGGAGTGATCACTGAATGCAAAGCCAGGAATAAGCCCTGAGTGCTGCTGGCGATGGCCTCAAAATCAAAAAACAAAAACCCAAACAAACAAAACAAGAGTTTGGGGCTGGAGTGATAGTACAGCGGTTCGGGCTCTTGCCTTGTATATGGCCAATCTGCTTCAATCCCTGGCACCACATATGATCCCCCAAGTCCCAGCAGGAGTAATCCCTGAGCACAGAGGCAGGAGTAAGCCCTGAGCACTGCTGGGGGTGTCCCCAGACCAAAAAAACAAAGCATGTCTTTTCAACTGCTTCTAATTCTGTTGATCTTGCATTTGTAGGGGAGGACGGTGGTGAAGGGCACACCCAATAGTGCTGGGGGCTACTCGTTGCAATGCTTGGGGGACCATGTGGGACCTGGGATTGAGCCTAGAGCTCCCACATGGGAGACTGGTGTTCCAGTCACTGGAGCCATCTCCCCAATCCCGCTGATCTTTCTTTAAATACATTGCCATGAAATAGTTCTAAATCATCAGGGGCCCAGGAATTCCTCTGAAATTCAAAGTTCTGCTCTTCAAGTCAACTATTGCATACCATCTTCCTTTGCCACAAGTCTCATGTATTCTTCCTTTATTTCCTTTCAAGTCACATGAAAGCAGTAGAAATCGAATGTCTGTGTTTTTCAATCTACATCAGACACGAAGCTATAGCCCCTCAAGTCAGTGAGGAGAGAACCAATCACCCTATTGCAAGGCATTTCCTGGAAAGTCTGCTTCTAGTTGCTGTGTCTTCAAGGTCTTCTCTTTCTGTGCAGTTAGTTTGGTCCTCAGCAATGGCTTCTGCCGAGAAACGATGGTGTATAAGGACCTATCGTTCGATCTAAGGTGGGGAGGTGGGGGTCCTCTAGTGGGCAGCCTGTTTGAGCTGAGTGAGCAGATTGTCAGGACAACATCACAGGATTTTGTGATGCTGCTGGACCCAACACTTCCTTCACAGGAATCACCACCCCAGCCTCATCATCGTCGTTTTGATTTCTCGCCCTGTCTCTGTATCCAAATCTTGAAACACTCACGATCTACTGGTCTACCAATGCTGGTGCCTCTATACAGTGTCCAGCATGAATGAAATGGAAAGGTTACTGACTCAGGTTAGATGCTCAATGCACGTACCAAACATTATTGCTCCTACTTGAGTAAGAGTTTTTCTATAAGAGTTGCTTTCTCTTACTTCATTGCTTTTACTATTTTTTTTGTTGGGGGAAGGTGGGAAAGGAGGGTTGAGCCACACATGGCTGTGCTTAAGGCTTACTCTTGGCTCTGTGCTCAGGGATCACTCCAGGTGGGCTTGGGGGACCTTATGGGGTAGCATGATCAAACCTGGTTCAGCTATGTAAAAAGCAAACACCTTACCCACTATACTATCTCTCTGGCCCTACTTTTGCTCACTCTATTGGATGATTTTTATTTTTATTTATTTAAATTTTTATTGATTATCCATGAGATAGGCCACTACAAAGCTGTTCATGATTTGGTTTCAGTTGTATAATGATCCAACACCCATCCCTCCTCCAGTGTACTTTTCCCACTATCTTAATTAAAATAATTTAGAGACTGTGCTAGTAATATTTAAACTACTTTGTTTGGGTTACAATATCTATTTTTTGGGGGTCACACCCGACAATACACAGGGGTTATTCCTGGCTTTGCACTCAGGAATTACTCCTGGTGGTGCTCAAGGGACCATATGGGATGCTGGGAATCGAACCCGGGTCAGCAACGTGCAAGGCAAACGCCCTACCCACTGTACTATTGCTCCAGCCCCACAATATCTATTTTTTTAAAAGTATTTTTTGTTTCATTTTTTGGTGCCACATATGGTGCCAGGAGTTACTGCTGGTGGGTTTGGGGGACCATGTGAGATGCCAGGGATCCAACCCAGGTCAGTTGTGCACAAAGCAAGTGCCTTACCCACTGTATATCAGCCCAGTTCATTAAAATATCTATTTTTATTTTCTAGTGAGCATTTGAAAATTTCTGGTAGGCTTTATTCTTTGTCTTATAATTTTGTCAGTTTCCAATATCATGCTTATTAGCATTTCATTTCTGAATCCACTTTTTGTGTTTTTGAAATGGAAACATCTGTGCTGCTTCAGTCTTTTGGCAACGTATGTGTTTTTCTCCATTTCTTAAAATTAATTACAATGATTCTGATGATATCATCCAGTATTATGTTTTATATCCATGAATGTGATTTATTTGTGACATAGTTTGAATATTCTTACTATGCTTCCGTCATCTGATCCTCTAGCTCATGTAACCCTATAGAATTTGAAATCTATTCTTTTCTGGGGTTTGGGGGACTCCCAAGCAGTGATCAGCAGACTTGGGGCCCCTCCTTTGATTCTCGGCCAGTTTGACCATGGGTTTGATGAGAAGTCCAAGGATGTGGTGCTGCTTGGACATTGTGATGCTGGGTGCTACCCTGGGCCTTACCTGTAGTGCTCAGGGATCTTTAGGGCTGCACCCAGCAAGACTTCAGAGACCATGTCATGTCAGCAATTGAACCAGGGTCAACCCGTGGAAAGCAAGTTCCTTAACCCTGTACTGTCTTTCTGGTTCCTAAACCTATTATTATTATTATTATTATTATTATTATTATTACCTGGGTTCTTGGCCACACTGAGTGGTGCTCAGGGCTTACTGCTGGCTCTGGACTCAGAGATCCTTCCCTGTGGAACTTTTGTGGTGCTGGAGCTTGATAGCACCCTATCTGCTGTACCATTCTGTCATTCTGGCCTCTGAAATTTATTCATCTCCCATCACATTTTAAGGCCTCTTTGAACTACCAAGTAAGTGGATTGGTTGATTTGTAGAGAAAACATTTTTCAATTATTTTTTAAATCAACTTAACAGTGATAAACATGATGATTGACCTTTGAAAGCAAAATATTTTTTAAAAAATTTAAAAATGGAATCACAATTTTGTGATATATACAGTGAGATATACAGTCACAAAGTTGTTCATAGTTGGGTTTCAGTCATATCCAACACCTGTCCCTTCACCAGTGTACATTTCTCACCACCAATGTCCTCAGTTATCCTCCTGCCCCACCCCCCTCCCTGCTTTCCTCTATGGTAGGCACTTTCTCTCTCTCTCACTCTCTCTCTCTCTCTCTCTCTCTCTCTCTCTCTCTTTCTCTCTCTTCCTTTTTGGCATTAATAGTTTTGCAATACAGATACTGAAAGGTATCTTACATATCCCTTTAACTACTTTCAGCACTTAGTTCTTCTTCAGAGTGATAATTCCCAACTGTTATAATTGAATTGAGATAATAGAGACAACACAGTGGTCTCTCCGATATCCTAACTGCCCTCTGCCCTACTCCCCCCACCCCCACCACCCGCACCCAATACTTGTGGCAAGAAATTTGTTCATTTTTGTTTGTCTGTTTTGTTTCTCGTCAACACCTGGTGATGTTCAGGGATTACTCCTGGCTCTCCACATAATCCTGGAAGTACTCGGGGGATCATATGAGATGCTGGAGATAAAACCAGGTCAGCTGCATGCAAAAAAAAAGCACCCTGTATCTCCCCAGCCCAAGAAATTTACTTCTAATAAATAAATAAAGAAACACCTTAATAAATAGAGACAATACACTTTTCTTTCATGTCTAGGGAGAAATGCAAATGATCTAATTATCACTTTTGTTATAATTTGTGTGGTAAGGAATATATTTACTGTACACTAGTAAAGGAATGGATGTTTGAACCTTATATGACTGAATCCCAATCATGAACAACTTTGTAACTGTGTATCTCACTGTGATTCAATTAAAAACATTTTTTAAGAGAATATATATAAAGTCTCCTGCCCCACGCCTGGCTGTCTTCACCGGGGCCCCTTGGAGGGGGGCGGGTTGAGTTCACCTCCCCATCCCAAGCAGAGCCCCGGCAGCCAGCCAAAGACCTCTGAAATCCAGCCACAAACATGCGCAAGGCCACTCTCCACACACTCAGATGAGCCTCACACATGAAGGAACTGGCATAGGAACCGAGGTATGCGGGACCCAGGACCAAGATATCCAAGCCTGCTTGGATCGGGACTGGGCCTCCTCACCCAGATCCCCCTTTTTCCAGTAGCTAGGCAGTCACACTGACAAACTGACCACAGGGCCATATAATCCCATCAATAGCCAAGATCCAGAGACTATAAAACAAAGCTCCCAGAAGTGCATGACCTCTTATTGTCTAGTTCTCCCTCTCGGAGAACCCAGCAAGGTACCGAGAGTATCAGAGTATCCTGTCCATATGACAGAGCCTGGCAAGCTCCCCGTGGTGTATTTGGAATGCCAAAAACAGTGATAATGATGTGTCTCATTCCCCTGATCCTGAAAGAGCCTCCAGTGTGGCACCATTGGGAAGGATGAGTAAAGAGAGGCTGCTACAATCTCAGGGCTGGGATGAATGGAGAGGTTACTGGTGCCCGCTCGAGCAAATCGGTGAACAACAGGATGATAGAGACAGTGACAGTGATATTTCTTTACAAGTTAATCATCATGTTTGCCATTTATTATTTTAAAATTTTGATGTGGTATGCTGCATTGAAAGGTAATGAGCAGGATTATTTTTCTTAAGTACACTCTTGTTCTGCAGGATAAAAAATGAAAGTCTCCATGAGGCCAGATAGAGAGATTAATGCAGCAGAACTAAGAATCCAGAATGGTCAGTTGATTTTTAGGTATCAAGGAAATTCAACAGGAATCTTTTCCATCAACGTTTTAAGAGTAACTGTATATTTTCATGGAAAAGAAATGAACTTGGATTCTATCTCTATGCCATCAATCCAAATTAATTCAAAATCAAAGATCTAACTGCAAAGGTGACAGACAGCACACCTAGTTACAAACAAGGCATAGGAGGAGAAGCTTTGATATCTGGGGTAAGACAGAAACAAGTGAAATGTAAATAAACAACCGGCTTCAACATATTTAAAATCTTTCGCTCGTTGGAAACATTAAGAAAAATAAAAGGGAAGTTTGGAGGGAGAATATTTGCGAAACATTTATCTGGCAAAGAACTTGCATTCAGATCCAGTGAAGAGCAGCAGTGAGGCTGTGGAAGTGTGTGTGGGGCTGGTGAACCTCGGGCAGTGTGAGGGTTTGGGCATATTGCAGTAGTGGAGGTACACACATGATAATGCCAGAAGCATAAAAGATGGATTGCCTTGAAAGATGCTGTTTGAGGTGAGCATCTGTTGGGCTGTGTTGTGGGTTCCATGGCTTTGCTGCTCTTTCCTGCTTGTGGAGTGCCATGGGGAAGGGGTAGAAAATTCTCAACTGGAGTTGCACTTTCTTTCACTCCCCTGGTCTTTTTCAGGGTCTCCTGGTAGCAGGCACGGGCAGATTACTGCTCCTCCCTCCTGGCTGCAGTTCTGTGAGGGTGTAGTGGCGGCATTCTCTCCCTATATTTATATTTTCTCTCTCTCTCTATCTCTGGCTGTCTTTCTGTCTCTGTCTCTGTCTCTCTCCCTCAGAGCTCTCTGGGCTCCTCTTTGTGGCCAGGGGAAGCTCCTAGCAGTGCAGCGTCTCTTAGCTAACTGTACCTCCCCACCCCACCAGGCATGTTTTCTCTAGTCCTCACCCCAGATTGGGAAAGAGACAAGAACAAAGCCAGCTCTGCACCAATGACTAGGCAAGTACACAAGTGTTCAAAGCCTCACCATTTTCTGCGGTCCTATTCCCAAAGCCCCACTGTTGTTGTTCGGTTTTGTGTTTAGGGCCCTACCCAGCAGTGCTCAGGACTTACTTCTGGCTCTGTGCTCAGAGATCACTTCTTCTTTTCTCTGGGGACCCTATGGCTTTCTGGGGATATAACCCTGATGGGCAGCTTTAAGGCAAGCACCAAACCGTATCTCTCGAACCCCTCAAAACTTTGTCAATATATTTTTGTTTGTGAAGCCAGATAGTTTTTCTTGAGACTTATTTAGGTCGTTGTGAGAGAAGAGGGAGGGAAGTATGTGCTCAGGATCTAACACAGGCTCCTTCAGAGTGAAACTATCACAATCACAATCAATCACAATATCCCGTTAATCACTGATTTCTCAGACGGGCTCAGTAACATCTCATTTCTTCCTTTCCCTGAGATCTTAGAAGTCTATCTCGACTTGGACCTCCTAACGATGTCGCACTGAGGGCTCTTCAGGGTCAGGGGAATGAGGTCCAGCTTGTTACTGGATTTTGCATATGAATACACCATGGGAAGCTTGCAAGGCTGTCCCATGTGGGCAGGAAACTCTCAGAAGCTTGCCAGTTTCTCCCAGAGGGAGAAGAAGGCTAAAGATATCGCTTCTGAGAGCTTGCTTTTAAGTCTCTCTCTGGATGTTGGCCGTTGATGGGATTACACACACCGGGGTTCCTTATCGGTACCTTCATGCATGAGGCTTGTCCAAAAATGTGGACAGGGGCCTTGACCATGGCTGTAGCTAGGTTCCGAAGGTCTTCGGCCACTGGGAGCTCTGCTCGGGGTGGGGAGGGAAGCTGGAGCCCATCCCCTCCGAGGAGCCCCGGGGAAGACAGCCAGGCATGCAGGTAAGAGCCTCTCTGAGTGAAAATAATCAAGAAAAATTATAGAGACAAGCAAGCGAGATATGCATTCAAGGGAAAACACGGGCTTGAAGAACAAGCCACCACCAACTCTCTTTTGCCTAAGTCCAGGACTCGGTCACATCCTGGGTTCCCAGGACATGCTCTCAGGCACAGGGTTCTGTCAGGATCAAAGCTTAACTGTGCTTAGTGAGAGAGAAACGCCCAATACAATACCCCAACCACCGGGTTCTCATTATAAACCTATGTTTGCATGTAGATTCACCACTAGAAGTTTCCTTTACCTGTTGTTTGTTCTTTCCCCCTCGCAGCCCCAGTACCTCAGACTGTGACTATTTGGAAACAGTTTTTATTTTGGTTTTTGGGTCATACCCCGTGATGCACAGGGGTTACTCCTGGTTCATGCACTCAGGTATTACTCCTGGTGGTGCTCGAGGAACCTTATGGGATGTTGAGAATTGAACCGGGGTTGGCTGCTTGCAAGTCATCATATTTGTTTCATTATGTACTTTTGGCATGCATCTCCCATCCCAACTGGTTTCTCCAGCCATCATTTTCTTAGTGATCCCTTCTCTATTCCATCTGCCTTCTCCCCTCTGCTCATGAAGCAGGCTTCCAGCTATGGGGCAATCCCCCTGGCCCTTGTATCTACTGTCCTTGGGTGTCAGCCTCATGTGTGTTGTAAAATGAGTTCTAATGCAAGAATCCATGTCTTTCACCAAGGAGGAGACTAGGATGAATACATATTTATAAGGGGAAGATGACCTTCTACCAGCCAAAGTAAATGACCAAAAAGGAAACCAGCCTTGGTCTCGGGTATCTTGGGTTTCTAGCCTTCAGAATTGTGAGAAAAAAAAATTTTTTTTGAGATTGATAGAAGTCATTTATTGGAATTCAAAGAGAAAGAACTGGCCCAAAAGGTGATTTCTTGAGTTAGGAAATATTTTTTATGTTTAAGCCAGCGTTTCCCAACTAGGGGCCGGATGGCCCACATAGGCCCCAGGGCATCCCAGTGGGGCAACAGGTGAAAAAAATCACAGCATAAAACCAGGGGGACCAAAGGAAAGGAAAAAGGTCAGCAAAGAGCCTTCTGGGAAAAAGGTAGAGAAACCAATTTAAGCCACCCAGTCTGAGTCTTTGTCGGGTATTACCTAAAAACCCATGAAAGGGCATGTTTCACTTCCCTCCTGTGCACCTGATGACTCCACAGGCTTTCTAAGCTGAGAAAAGTCAACAGGATAGAAATCCTGATCTTACTATGATTCTCCTGCTTCCCGTATGACAAAAAATAATCGGAGTACAACAGAAAGAGTGCTTTGGAAAGCATTTAGGTACCGAGGGAGAGGAAGACACAAACATTTAGTCAGATAATATTAGCCACTGAGTCCAGGAAAAATATCACGATTATTGCCCTTCTGTTCTTGGCTGCAGAACCAGCCCAGCTTGATCCCCCAACTGGCAGGCACGGCCCTCAGCTGGGGAACAGGAAGAAGCTGGCCCATGAATATGGAAGGTGGGAGGACTTTGGACTGTAGCAAGTAAATAATTAGTTGCACATGTTTCTTTGTTAGCAAAAGAGAATTTCAAAGCATATGTATGCCGGACAAATAGAATTAGAATTAACTGTTTATTCCATATTCATATTTAGCTTAGATCAGTTTTCAGTTTGCTTCATGCAACTAATTTCCATCCCTGTTTGTTAGTCCATAAAAAGTACATAGTCATTTGAAAAAGTGCAAGCTATGGTTTCCTTATTTTAGTTTTCTTCATTTGAACAGAGTGAAGCTTCTTTGAAGTGGGTAAATATCAATTAAGAATGGATCAGAGGCTCATCTAGGCAAAAATACAACTTGATTTTACTTTTAGAAAAGACATTTTAATAACACACCATATCATTTTGAAATTACAATCATTCAGTAGCAATAATAAAGGTGAACTCCATGCATAATGCGGATATGATTGGGGAATGAGAGCCAATCAAACAAGGCAGGAGCAGAGATAAAGGAAGCAGAATGATCTCCTGGGGTTGCAGTTCTAAGAGATTAATCCCCAGTTGCCCTCCAAGGAGGGAAATGTGTTTTGTAGACAGACTTTTCCATGAAACACACTTTCTTCTCCTTGCTCTCCTCTGCTGTATCTCTCTAGAACCTCAGTTTTAATTCTCCTTTGGGGTTTCAGAGATAGGGCAGGATTAAGGCGTGTGTCTTATATACGGCAGACCCCCACCACCCAAGTACTGCTGGGGTGCCCTGGTGTAACAGGACGAGCGCAGTACCACATCCTCAGACTCTCTCACTTGACTGCCCCAGTACCTCTGATGAAGCCCTTGAGAAAAAAAATGAATAATACATAAAACTAAAATTTTCCTCTGAAGAAAAGTCTTCCCCTCAGCTCCCAGACGTGGGTGTCTCTGTTAGTCACACCATAGTCCTTACATCATGTTCTCTATAACACTTAGACATTTGGGGAATTTGTTCCCTGTTTCTTTTCCTGACTAGACTGTGGTCACATCCGGTGGAATCTCTAGGCCCTGGCAGGCTTCCTGGCATGGAGCAGAGGTGCTCATTTAACATGGAGGGAAGAAAAAGATTAAGTTTGTACCTTAAAGAACTTTTAGGTAGACAAAGGACCAAACGTGATGACCTCTCAGTATCTGTATTGCAAAACATAATGCCCCAAAGTAGAGAGAAAGTATGGGGAAAATTGTCTGCCATAGAGGTTGGGATGGCGGGGAATACTGGGGACATTGTGGTGGAGAATGTGCACTGGTGGAGGGATGGATGTTTGATCATTGTATGATTGAAACTCAAACATGAAAGCTTGTAACTATCTCAAAGTGATTCAATTAAAAAAATCACTTTTAGAAGGAAAAATTAAGTTCCAAGATATCCCCTATGCCCACTTTCATGTGAAAATAATAATTACAAAAATAAAGAGAGCACAAGCTACTTCTCTTTAGTTTCTGACATTTTCATCATTTTTTAACAGAAGCTCTGTTAGGGCAGGGACTGTTTTTCTTTTCACTCATTATCCTATTACCTAGAGCTTTATTAGCTCCTTAGTAGACATGGACTGTTTTCTCAGAGCTACAAAACCACAAACATTTCATAATAAAGAGGTACTGAATAAGATACTACAAAACATTAAAATTAAGGCAAAAGAGGTGAGATAGTAGAGTTCAGGATACAAAAAGATCATAAGTATGTCAAACCTCAGATTTGGCATTATTTTCTCAGAGTTAAAACAGAAAGAAAATAGTCAAGTTCTTAGTTATTATGATCAAGAACATATAGGCATTAGAAATAGCCAAGTTTTCCCATTATGGTTTAATTTTATTTAGTCAAGTTGTGCTCAATGAGGATTTCACTAACTAGGGGTTTGAGATATAGTACAGGTGTTAAAGTGCTTGCCTTTTGGGTGTGGGGTGGAATTCATGTGACAACCACAGTGCTCAGGGGTTACTGCTGACTCTGCACTCAGGACTTACTCCTGGCAGTGCTTGGTGGGCCAGATGGGATGCTGGGAATCCAACCCTGGTTGGGTTGGTTGCACGCAAGGCAGACACTTTACTGGCTATACTTTCTCTCTGGCCCATTAAGATGCCTGCCTTGCACCGTTTGATCCTTGGCATCACATATGGTCTTAGCACAGAGCCAGGACTAAACCCTGAGCACTGCTGGGTGTAGCCAACAAACCCCCCACTCCCCCTCCCCCAAAAAAGAATTTGCTAAGTAGGGTAAGAAACAAAGTTTCCAGGAACTTTTCTAGAGTGCATATGATAGCGTGTCATTTGGCTACTGACAAAAGCCAAAAACATGGAATTACAAATTTACTAGGGGAATAATTGGTCAATTGTATAGCTCAGCTGGATGAACAGATGCTTTGCATGTGGGAGGTCTGGCTTCCATCCCTGGCACTGAGTGGTCCCTTGAACACTGCCAGAAGAGACCTCCAAGCACAGAGGGGAAAGAAACCCCCGGCACCTCCTGGTATTGCCATAAAACTGGAAAAAAGCGTAGTTCATTGGTTGTCCATGATAGAATCCACCCGCAAGTTTCCTCCTGGTACCTGCTGGGGTATGCTGAGCTTACCTTTATGAAGTTTCATTTTAGATGCACAAACCAACCTTAAGAACCTCAGAGGACTAGATAAATTTGTCCATGTAAAACACTGGACACATACAAAGCTTTCAGACATTTTTTTTAATGTTACAAAGATCTTTAATTGTGAGCATTGTAAACTTTTTGAATATCTTTGAGACTGATGTAATGTGTTTTTAAAAATTTATTCTTTTATTGAATCACCATGTGGAAAGTTACAAAGCTTTCAGGTTTAAGTCTCAGTTATACAATGCTCAAACACCCATCCCTTCACCAGAGCACATATTCCACCACCAAGAATCACAGTATACTCCCCACCCCCCCACCTCCCTAGCCCCCCACCCCGCCGCTTTCAGACATTTTGGCTGTTGCTCTCGCAGAATGATCACATACAGAGGGCTTCTCTTGCCCACACCTTCAATCTCCATCTCTGTACCTTAAGTTGTCTGCTGCCTGGTTTCTTAAACTGTGGGTCACAACCTGATCTGGAGTCAGTTCACTGAATGTGGAGGTCCTGATAAACTTGGCAACAGTAAAAAAAAGTTTCTGAGTACATTAAGGACCAAAAATTAATTCAAACTCAACCACCTAGTGAATCTGAGGTGTTTCTAGAAGCACTCCTGTGGGAAATTGCTGGGTGCATTTAAAAAAATTTTACTTATTGAATCACCGTGAGAGCAGTTACAAAGCTTTTGGATTTAAGTCTCGGTCATACAATGTAAAATACCCGTCCCTTCACCAGTGCACATTTTCCACCACCCAAAAACCTGGAATACCCCCTCATCCCACACCCTCCCCCTACCTGTGTGGCAGATGATTTCCACATTGTTATCTCTCTACTTTGATTACATTCATTATTTCAACACAAGAGTCACAATTATTATTTGGGATTTTACTCCAACACTCAGATCTGCTGAAAAGGCAACATTAGGCAATTTGTTTTCTATTGCTAACTATGAATAGCATATGATCTATGCTATTGGACGCGTGATTTTGGAATTCTGAAGTTTTAATAATTAAATCTGGGGAAATTTCTGTCAAAAGCCACTGGGTTCCGAGATTTGTTTCTGAGTCTCTGGGATCATGGCTGTTAAGCAGCTTGCTTGGTTGCCAGAAGGCTCGTTCGTGGGCAGTGACTTGGGATCTTGTTGGGGTGGGGGAGGAAAGGGCCAGGTCCACCCCCAACACATGAGGCCCTGTATGTCTCGTCACTGCAGGCCCCTACCTGGCCGTCCATAGGCCTCTGGAAGATGGCGGCAACTGAGCCACCGGGGGAACAGGCCAACGCATGAAACCTATTCCCACCTGGGATGGCCCAGCACTGTAAACCTAATGCGAAATCCAAATGCATTTCTGCCAAAAGCCACTGGGTTCTGAGATTTGTTTCTGAGTCTCTGGTCTGGCCATTAAGCAGCTTGCTCGGTCACCAGAGGGCTCCTTTGTCTCCTGGGTGCATTTTTAAGGCAAAAAGTGGGGGTGGGAAGGAGCAATGGTAAAGTAGGCAGGGTGCTTGCCCAGCATGTGGCCTGACCCAAGTTTGATTCTCAGCACCCTATATGGTCCCCAGAGCCCTTGAGGAGTGATCCCTGAACTCAAAGCGAGAAGTAAGCCCCAAGCACTAGGAGGTGTGCTCCCCCCAAAATCAAAGGCAAAAAGGAGTGGTTTGCAATGGAAGATGTGTGAGAACCCATACCCCCACTATACTTACTTACTCAATGACACTCAACGAGGAACAGCTTCATAATCTGCTTACTTTTTCTGATAGTTATCTGATTTCTGGGAAAAGAATGACACACCACAAGGCCACATTTTCCAAAACTATTTTGCATTTTAGTATCCTTAGAACTTTTACTGACTTGCTAAGATTTGCCCTTGCATTATTTCTTCCCAAGTCCCTATCAGAACTTTACTTCCTCACTTCTTTTGAGGGTGACTGGGGACTAGACACAATGGTGCTAGAGAACTTCTCCTGACAAGTTCTCCTGACAAGTTGGGGGTTACTCAGGTGCGGGGGACCAAATCATGTGCTCCCACAGACAAAACTTTGAAATATTTCCCTCATTTTCCTCACCTTTAACTGACAACTTTGCCTATATGTGATAGAGATTTGCCTCTATGTGATCATATTCAATCTTACTGAATGGGATACTGCAGCTTCTATCTGAGTCTTTGTTACATAACAAAATGCCCCAAATCATCACTGTCTGTATCACTGTCATCCCGTTGCTCATCAATTTTGCTTGAGTGGGCACCAGTAACATATCCATTGTGAGACTTGTTGTTACTGTTTTTCGCATATCAAATACACAATGGGTAGCTTCCCAGGCTCTGCCGTGTGGGGGAGATACTCTTGGTAGCTTGCCAGGCTTTCAGAGAGGGGGGCCCCAAATTATAGTGACCTAAAACAGTATCAGCACAGGGGTACAAGTTTGTTTGTTTTTTGGTCATATCCAGTAGTTCTTACAGCTATTGAATCCCACTTGTGCACTTGCAAGGCAAGCACATTCCTAGCTGTTCAAACCACTTATGATTTTAGGGGTTCTCTATCTGGGTTGGGTTTAATTAGGAAGTTCTTTTTAAGAGGCTGGAGGAATGTTAGATGCTTGGAGGTGCTCTGGGCTATTCCTGGCTCTGTGCTCAGTAGTGACTCTTGGAGTTTGATGGAGGACCATTTGGTGCTAGAGATCAAGCTAGAGTCTGCCAGGCAAGCACCTTAATCCTTTTCTTCTCTCTCTGCCTCTAGCTAGGAAGTTCTGTGCTCACGATTGGGCTTATCCATTCAGCCTCAGTCAATCAGTGGCTAAGTGGACCCTGACTGATTAGGTTGGGCTCGTGTGTCTGGCTGGCTGGGGACCTTGGTTCTCTTCCCCATGGACTCTCTAATGGTAACTCAGGTGTCACGGTTGTCAGGAGCAAGAGAGATTAAGCTTCTCCATGCAGCTGTTAGGAAAGATGAAGTTATGAAATAAATTTGCTTACAAGTGGATGGTCATGGAGAGTATCATGCTAAGTGAAATGAGTCAGAAAGAGAGGGATAGACATAGAAGAACTGCACTCACTTGTGGAATATAAAATAACATAATATGAGACTGACACCCAAGGACAGTAGACACAAGGGCCAGGAAGATTGCTCCAAGGTTGGAAGCCTGTCTCATGAGCCGGGGGAGAAGTCAGCCGAAATAGAGGAGGCAATCACTAAGTCATTGACGGTTGGAGGAACCTTTCGGGATGGGAGATATGTGCTGAAAGTAGAAAAAGGACCAAACATGATAGCCTCTCAGTATCTATATTGCAAATCATAATGCCCAAAAGTAGAGAGAGAATGGGAGAAATTGTCTGCCATAGAGGCAGGGAGATTGTTGGAAGGGGGTAAGGTATACTGGAGACATTGATGGTGGAGCTTGTGCACTGGTGGAACTATGGGTCATTATATGGCTGAAACTCAAACATGAAAGTTTTGTAACTGTATCTTACAGCGATTCAAGGAAATAAATAAATAAAATAAAACGAACTAAAAAAAAAAGAGAAGTTAAGCTTCAGTTCACCATTAATTTTAAGGATCTAGAGAGATGATAGTACAGTGCATAGAGTGCTTGCCTTGCATATGGCCGACCCAGGTTCCATCTCTGGCATCGCATATTGTCCACTAAGCCTCCAAAAGTGATCCTGAGTACAGAGCCAGGGTTATGCCCTGAGTAGTGTTGGGTGTGGCCCCTAAACCAAGTTTGCTATTCATTTTTAAATACACGCTGTAAGACCTTTGCAAACATCCCATTTGAACTATCTAACCGTATGATCAAATCTGTGTGCAAGGTGTGGACAAATGGGAGGAACAGTTCCGGTGCACAAAAGGGCATGCACAGGGATGCGGAGAACTTGTGGTCATCTTGCAATCAGTCACACTCTCTCTTCTCAATGAATAAATTGTTTTTATTTATATTAATAGAAATTGAATGTATAAATAAATATGATTTATAAAAACAACTGTATAAACACACATTTAAGATATATTAAATTTAACACATTATATCTGTATCCATGGAAGAGCAGGCATAAAATTAAGAAATATAGGAAGTGTTACGAGAGAATGAAATGTGGGGCTCTAGGAGGTCCTGTTGAGCCAAAAAAAAAGCATTCATTCTGCAAATCCTGGGTATCTCGAACTTCCACTACCTGATCTGTACAAAACATAGAGCCTGGCACTTAGTTAATATGTGAGAACCAAAGAAAGACACTTGATTAACACTAGTATCCCATTGTCTATCTCCAAGGCTGTGTGTGAACTAAAAAACGTAAGCAAACAAAATGTTCACTGCAGAGAGATCAATAAATTTTTCTTAACCTGGCTCCTGCTTGGGGGCATGCTGTTTAGAAATTTAAGAGCTGGGAATTTCATCAGAGTTGAGGATAGAGCTGGTGACAGAGCACATTTCAGCATGTCTGAGGCATTGGGTTAGATTCTAGCACAAAACCTGACCAAAGCAAACTAAAACACCCTTAAAACTAGAGGAAATGAGCAGCAGGAAAGGTACCGTTTATTCAAACCATTTGTGATATAGAAAACAGCTTGGATGCTGTCAATTTTACTCAGACAACAATAAGAAAGCAAGCTAAAGAAATAAAAAATCACGGATTTTTCTTGGCCTCAACAGATTGTTGAGGTTGTAGGGCAAACTGCCAACCCTAAATCTAGAGAGAGTGAATATCAGGAAACAGAGCCAAGAACAGCTTCCCTAAGCAGAGGCTGCTGGAGCCATAAACTGGTGAGAACAATTGGCATTTTGATGATCTGTGAGAAGCTGAGTGTGGACTCGTATCAGCGTAAAGTAAATTCTTGATATTTTTTATTTTTGGGTCACACACATCAGTGCTCAGGCCTTACTCCTGCTCTGTGCTCAGGGATCACTCCTGGCGTTCGGGATACCATATGTAGTGCTGGGGATTGAACCTGGGTCTACGTCTGCAAGGCAAACCCCCTATCTGCTGGACTATCTCTCTGCCCTGTAAAGTAAATCCTTAAGGACAATGATCTTTTTAAGTTTAAAACCAACTTATTAAGGTGTGATTATCATATAAAAAGCTATGTATATGGGATATTTCCCCAATTTTCCCTCTTTCACCCCTCCCCCAGACCTCTGACAATCATTATAGTCTTTCTCTTCTATGAATTTGACTACTTTGTTTTTGGCCTTGAATGCAATACTCAGAGGACTGGAGGATTGATACTCTGCCAACTGATACTCATTAATACTCAGTCAACTGGCCCAGAGGGACAGTGACTTCTGCTCCTGGGCCTTGGTGCTCCAGGACTCCAGGGACAGACTATGTAGTGAGGAGGGGGCAGTGGCATTGGGTACGCAGGATTGAATTTGGGGTCTTGAACAGGCACTTCGTAACCCTGCATTGAACTACTGTGGGTAAGATGTATTAAGTGGTATCATGTAGTTTTTGTCTTTCTGTATCTTGTTTTTTTCCCCCACGTATCCAGGAATTCTCTGGGTTTGTCGTTATTGTTGCAAATACCAAAACTTTTTTTTCCCCTTAAACAATTTCTTTTTGAGGAGGGTTTGGGGCCACACATGGTGGGACTCAAGGGCTACCTCTTGCTCTGTGCTCAGGAATGACCCCCTTAGTGCTCAGGGCATCATATGTGGTGCGGGGTCACTGGGACCCAAGGTGAGTGCTGTAAACCTATACTTTTTTTTTCTTTCTTGTTTATTTATTTTTTTATTGAATAACCATGTGGAAAGTTACAAAGTTCTCAGGCTTATGTCTCAGTTATACAATATTCAAACACCCATCCCTTCACCAGTGCCCATATTCCACCACCAAAAACCCCAGTATACCTCCTGCCCCCGCCCCCTGCCCCCAACTGCGTAACTGATGAATTTCACTTCATTTTCTCTTTACCTTGATTACATTACATATTTCAACACAAAACTCACTATTGTTGTTGGAGTTTCCCCCCAAGAAAGACAGCCCTACTACCAAGGAAGCATTTGATAATTAGTTTTCCATTGCTGAGAATGAGGAGATATGTAGCCCTACTGTTCCAAGTACATAACTCTTTTTTCCCCCTTTTTCCTTTTCCTTTTTTTCCCCCCTCATCCCCCTACCACGCCTCATAGTATGGTGGACGCCATGCTGCGTTTCTCCCCGAAAATAGGAAACAACCGGGAAAGAGGGATATTTCCTCTTCTCAGCCGGAGTGGGGCTATTGCTTAGTTCACAGTCCAGAGAAATGGCTGCTACTTTGATTACCTTCAATATTTCAACAAAAAACTCACTGTTATTATTTGGAGTGCCCCCCCCCCCAAGTCAGACCTGCTAAAAAGGAACCGTTTCACATTGCTGACAATTAAGATATGTTAAGTCACGAGGACGCTACTGCATCCGCGCGGTTTTGGATTTCTGTATAAAGTCCAGGGAAAATTCTGCCAGAAATTGCATAGCCCATCTCACAGTCCCAGTGCATTGCTGTAAGAAGCTGCACTGGATGCCCAAATGTGTTAGGTCTCTGGAATCAAAGTCTTTAGGCGCAGAGGGTCCGTTTCGCTCTCAGCAGCTCCGGATTTATTTGGGCCGAGGGTGTGCTGGTTACACCCACTTCCCATGATTCCCTAGGAGCCCGAGTGTAAAAACCGTATACCTCTGGGTTAGGAGTCTTAGAAGATGGCTACTGCCATGTGGATGTTGCTGCTGCCGCCATTTTCCGTGCAGAAAGACAGGGTGGGGAGGAAAGATCCATACCCGGGCAGCATGGAGTTGTAGCCCAGCTCACAGTCCCAGTGCATTGCTGTAAGAAGCTGCGCTGGATGCCCAAATGTGTTAGGTCTCTGGAATCAAAGTCTTTAGGCGCAGAGCGTCCGTTTTGCTCTCCAACCTATACTTTTTCACTGGTCCAGAGTTTTCTTTTCTCTTTCTTCTTCTTCCCTCCCTTTTTTTTACAAGGAAGAATAATATTTATTTGCTGTATAAAACATGTTTTCTTTATGTCTTATTAGCCTTGTAGGTTGCTCCCATACCTAGGCTGTAGCACTGCAGCACTGTCATCCCATTGTTCATCGATTTGCTCAAGTGGGCACCAGTAATGTCTCCATTGTGAGACTTATTGTTACTGTTTTTGGCATATTGAATATGCCACAGGTAGCTTGCCAGCTCTGCCGTGCGGGCGAGATACCCTCGGTAACTTGCTGGGCTACCGAGAGAGACAGAGAAATCGAACCCAGATTGGCTGTGTGCAAGGCAAACGCCCTACCCACTGTGCTATTGCTCCAGTCCATATATCTAGGCTATTGTGAATAAAATCAATGGAAATGGGAGAATAAATATTTATTTGAGAGGTTGATTTTTCACTTCTCTACTTACATATCCATAAGTTGGGTTCTGGGATCATACGGTAGGACAATTTTTAAATTTTGAGCAACACACAAAAGTGTTTGCTGTAGTGACTGCCTTAAGTTAGAGTCCCACCGCCAGTTTGTTATCTTCTATTTTCATGATCGTAGCCCTTCAAACAATGGGAGGTAGCATCTCATTGTGGTTTCAACTTGCAGTTCTCTGATGTTGGTGATTCTGAGGCCCTTTTCATGTGTTTACTGGCCCCTTGATAATCTCCTTTAAAGATATGACTATTCTTTTAGAGATAAGCCTATTCTTTTGCTTATTTTTTTAAAGATATATCTGTCCCTAACTTTGAAGGTTTTTTGTTTTTTGTTTTGCTTTTTGGGTCACACCTGGCGATGCACAGGGTTACTCCTGGCTTTGGACTCAGGAATTACTCTTGGCGGTGCTCAGGGGACCATATGGGATGCTGGGGATCGAACCCGCGTGGGCCGCATGCAAGGCAAACGCTCTACCCGCTGTGCTCCAACTTTGAAGGTTTAGGTACCTATTTTCTTGGTTTCGCATTGTAGAAGTTCCTTACTTATTTTTGCTATTAGCCCCTTATCAAAAAATGTTTTGTAAACATTTCTTTCCATCCCATATGTTTGTTTCCTTTTCATTTTGTTAATGGTCTCCTTTGCATATAGAAGCTTTTAATTTTGTATTCCCACTTGTCTATTTTTGCTTAAGTTCCCTGCACTTTTCATGTCATATCTCAGAAATTATTGCCAACACCAATATTAAGCAAGATGGTGAACTAGAAATCTTTAGAACCTTGTTACTCCTTAGAAATATTAAATAGCTATAGAGGCACTAAAATTACGATGAGAACTCTGGAAATCAGGGATCTATGGTAACAACAAGAATGTCCAACCAACAAAAACTACATTAAAAAATGACAGAAAATCTCATGGTATTTTCACCTTAAAAGAGGTCACTTAAATAAAACAGAAGGAGAGCGTGGGCTGGAGACAGTACACTGAGCAGAGTAGTTGCCTTGCACACAACTCACCTGGGTTTGATCCCTGGCACCCCAGAGCTTGCCAGGAGTACTGAACCAGGAGGAAGGCCTAAGCACCACCAGGTGTGGCCCCAAAGCTAAAAATAAAAAAGACAAAGGAAAATATTTTCTCCTTTTAAGAAAGAATTTTTTTTTAAGGAAGAGCACCAAAGAAGAAATACATAAGAATAAAATAGATTCTATTATTTTTATTTTCAATTTATCTAATGTATAACTATTCAAAGTAATGGAAGTAATAAGACATTTAGCAGAGCATATAAATAAGTAAGATAAATGATAGCAATGTCACTTATTCATGCCATTTGTGGTTTTTGCTGTTGTTTGCTTGGGGGCCAGGTTTACTCCTGGCTCTGTTCTCAGGGATACACCTGGCAGGACTCAGGTGGTCATGTGGGGTTCTAGGGATCAAACCTGAGTCAGCCACGTGCAAGGGAAGCACTATACCTGCTGTTCTATTAATCTGGCCCCCAGTCATGTCCCTTGTTAATAAGATTATTTGCTGTGGGGATTTAGGTCAGCAGAGTGACACCTATGTACTAGAATTAAATCATGATAAAAAAATGGATGTTGTCTACTATAGGAGCTAGTTGGGAGAGGGAATATATGCATAAGCGATTGGATGCAGTTATAATGATCTATGTGATAGTATAGTATCTCATTGTGCTTTTACTCTGCATAAAACCACATAAATCAGCATAAATTCATGTTCAATTTTTTCTGTCGATTGAACCCCAGGCTTATGCATGCAAAGCATACACTTTGCCCTGAGTCCCTTACCTGACCCACTTATTAATCTTAGTATGATTACATGTAGAAATATTTAGGGATATTATATGTCTAAGCAAATCTACATATACATATACATATATATATATATATATATATATATATATATATATATATAGAGAGAGAGAGAGAGAGAGAGAGAGAGAGAGAGAGAGAGTCGCTTGTCCCCGAGCCTGGCTATCTTCACCAGGGCCCCTCAAAGGGGGTGGGTTTCAGTTTCCCTCCCCGCCCTGAGCAGAGCCCCTGCAGCTGAAGACCTCCAGAGCCTAGCCACAGCCATGCTCAAGGCCCCTCTCCACATGTTCAGACGAGCCTCAAGCATGAAGGAACTGGCAGAGGAACCCAGGTGTGTGGGACCCAGGGCTGAGATCTCCAAGGCTACTCAGATCGGGACTGGGCCTCTTCAACCCAGATCCCCTATTTTCCAGTAGCTAGGTGGTCAAACCCAGGGACTGTCTCCAGCGCCATGTAATCCCAATGGTCAACATCCAGAGACTATAAAACCAAACTCCCGGAAGCGACATCTTATAGCCTAGTTCTCTCTCTGGGAGAAGTTGGCAAGCTACCGAGAGTTTCCTGCCCGCATAAGAGAGCCTCACAAACTCCCCATGTCATATTCATATGTCAAAACCGGTAACAATGATGGGTCTCATTCCCCTGACCCTGAAAGAGCCTCTAATGTGGCACCATTGGAAAGGATGTGTAAAGAGAGGCTTCTAAAATCTCAGGGCTAGGACGAATGGAGACGTTACTGAGACCGTTTGAAAAATTCAACGATCAAGGGGATGATGATGATGATGATGATGATGATGATGATGATGATGATGATGGTCTATATCTATATATCTGTGGACTGGAGCAATAGCACAGTAGGTAGGGCATTTGCCTTGCATGCGGCCGACACAGGTTGGAGTCCTCCGTTCTTCTCAGAGAGCCTGGTAAGCTACCAAGAGTATCCTGCCCGCATGGCAGAGCCTGGCAAGCTACCCGTGGCATATTTGATATGCCAAAAATAGTATCAAGTCTCACCATGGAGCTGTTACTGGTGCCCACTCGAGCAAATCGATGAACAACGGGATGGCTGTGGTACAGTGCTATATATATCTGTATAGACATAGAGTATCCCACCCACATGGCAGAGACTGGCAAGCTACCCGTGGCGTACTCGATATGCCAAAAACAGTAACAATGACGGTCCTCATTCCTCTGACCCTTAAAGAGACTCCAATATGCCATCGGACTACACTAGCATATGACAGGGACTAACGGAGACGTTGCTGGTGCTTGCTTGAGCAAATTGATGAACAATGGGATGACAGTGATACAATGATAGACATAGTGTAGGTATACGTATATACACTTTTAGTGTAGATACACATATTTCTTTACTTTGTGAGGTAAGAGGACCTAAAGGAAATAAAACCTCAGAGAAGTGAGTACACGTCACAACTATCATCCAAAAAAGAAATGACCCAAATTAAGGAACCAGACAATGTACAAGCATTCCTTTTCTCCACTGCTCTGCCAACACTTATTTCTGGTCTTTCAATTATAGGCCGTTCTGACAGGTGTGAGGTGATATCTCATTGCTATTTTGTTTTATTTATTTTGGGGGCATTTGGATAACTCTTGGCAGTATTCGGGGGACCATTTATGGTGTGTGGGGATCAAATCAGGGTGGACCATGTGCAAGGCAAACACCTTGACCCCTCTGCCCCTCACTGCTACTTGGTTTGCATTTTGGGGAATGAAGTTTCAATCCCTCATGGTTCTAGCCCCCTGGATGCATTACGTTCAGCTGCAAATTTATATAATAATTGAGTCTCCTTAGAGAAATAGAACTGCTATTAGTGATATGGAATAACAGGATTTTTTTTTCTTTTTGGGTCATACTCAGCAATGCTTAGGGGTTACTCCTGGCTCTGCACTCAGGAATTACTCCTGGCAGTACTCAGGGGACCATATGGGATGCTGGGAATCAAACTCTGGTTGACCACGTGCAAGGCAAATGCCCTACCCACTGTCCTATTGCTCTAGCCCCTATAAGAGGACTCTAAAAACAGAGATTCACTTGCAATGGTATTGGAGCTGGGGAAGCAGTTGAGGTATGGCTTGAGGTTATTCAAAGTCATTAGTTGGGAAACAATTTAGATTAGAAGTAAGGGAAAACAGGGACACATGGGAACCCTCCAGGACAAATGGCACTCGTGAAGACAAGCAGGAAATTGCATCTGCCTTTCACTCTCTAATGTCAGCGATGTGGGTGGTGTACAGAAGGAGCTGACTTCCTTTACTCTGGAGCTATACGGTCCGACCACCCGGCCAGGACTCATGGAATCCGAAGAAAGAGTTTTGGCAGGAGCTGTGAAGTGTTATGGAGTTGGAAGGAAGAGTTATGGCAGCTTGATGTGGGGCTTGGCTGGTGACTTACACAATGAAGGGATTCCACAAATCAGAGTCAAAAAGTGTGAGTTTTAATAGCATCTGACTGACAGCATCTACGCTACCCTGCCACGGTGGCACAGCGCTACTTAACCTCTATCTTCCAATATTACATACATTTCTGTCTTTTTGCTCTTTCAGTACTGGGATCAAACCTGGGCCTCACATATACAAGATATATGGTCTACACTGAGCAGCATCCCCAGACCTTATGCCCGGGATAACTGTTTGGCAAGGTACCATAAAAGGAACTCTCGGAAACTTAGCTCTAGCGTGATAATGTAACATTACAGAAATACTATGCCTGTTCTCGTGGATTTTTTTTTCTTTTGCTTTTTGGATTTTGGATCATATCTGGTGATGCACAGGAGCTACTCCTGACTCATACACTCAGGAATTACTCCTATCAGTGTTCGGGGGATCATATGGGATGTTGGGAATTGAACTCGGGTCGGCCGCGTGCAAGGCAAACGCCCTACCCACTGTGCTATTGCTCCAGACCAACCCTGTTCTTGTGTTTTAATTTGTGAAGATGGTTAGGAAGGTTTTGGACATGAAAATTCCTCTTCTATAATCACTTTTTTTTATATCTCTACAAGTATTTTGCCTTGGACAATTTGGACAAGAGCTTCTGTGAAGCTCTTGGTTTGTGAATAATTTTTTTCTACAAAAAATAGTCTAAAACTTGTCTGTGTTGAAACACATTTGCCATATGCCAGCTCATTCACCCAAATGAGTGAATTGTTCTGAATATTTTAAAAACTTTGGTTCTGAAACCAATTTGATTCCCAATAAATTAGAAGCATTATCTTCTTTATATGACTTAAAGAAATTAAAAGGTTTGAAATGATTATAGCATTTCACTCAATAATACTCTACACAACAAAATAGTTTTATTTTAACAAATCCTGGGACACAGTTGCCATACAATCCATCTTTCTTAGCATTAGAATAAATGACTCAAAAAATAATTGGTAAGAAGTTTAATTTTGGCTGGGGAGAGGTCTCAAAACGCTGGAGCACTTCTTTGCATGGGAGGTGTGTGTGTGGGGGGTGGCGGCTAGGGTTTGTGATGGCGCCACATGACCCGATCCCTGAGCATGGCTGGGAACAACTCCTGAAGCAGTGGTATGGCCAGGTGTGGCCCAATTCTTTGTAAAAAAATAAATTTAATTGAAAAAATATCAAAAATTGTTAGCAGTTTATCAGACAATATTTGTGTTGTTTTTTGGGGGGATCCTGGGGGGGAGGAACCTCCTAAGGAGTGCTAAGGACCTTGGAGGTCACTCTCAACAATCCAGAGTCCTACTGATTTCCCTTAGATACATCAGCATGAAGAAACTAGCACTCTGTCCTCAAGGGACCCAGTCATGTGGGGTCCCTAGTCTGAGATTGGAGAATGTCAGCTCCAGCGTGGCGCTGCTTCCCAAGTTATTTGCTGTTGGCATGGCAAAGAAATTCATATTTATAGACTAGAGAGACGTTTAGTAAAATGACTGTGATGGAGATAATTAGGGGAAAATCCTTTCCTGAAATATAGAAGAAAGGGCATTTTCTGAGAAGGAGCCCAGAAGAGGCCGATTAGGCTGCCTGATTTGGCCATTTGACTCCAACCTCTGGTCCCCTCGTCCCTTAATCAGGTCAAGCAAATCAAAAGCACCCTCCCAAAGTGTTTGAAAATAAGTTAATTCAAACTATGTGGGATTCCTTTTCATGGGCCAAATCCCACCTGTAGCCTCCATGACCAGTGAACTAAAAATAGTATTACAGCTTATTATACTGCTATAGATGGTTAAACATTTAAGAACTTTGTGACGCATAAAAATAATACAACATTTTAATTCCCATACATCCACAAATAAAAAGTTCTCACTGAATCACAGTCATACTCACTCATCGCAATATTGAGTAAGTAAGCCCATTTCTTGGGACAATAGTAGATTGGAGTTTTTGTGTATGTGGTGCTAGGAATTTACCCCAGGTTTCACACCTACAAGTCATGTGTTCTATCTAGTGAGCCACATCCACAGTCAGAACTAAAAGGTTTGGAAGGTTGAGTGACCCAAAAGGCTGATACTATTTACTTCCTGGCCCTTCCCAGAAAAAAGAAAATGTACAGCTCCTGCTGTAAGAGAGGGACAGAAGTAGAGGGTGGGTGGCAAGGAGGCAGAATTGGGTTTTACCCTGAAAGGAGATGCCCAAGGTGGATACTGTGTGAGTGTATCTTCTTGGCCTCTCTGTTGACAGATTGTGTGATAGATTTGTCTAAATGCTAGTCACTTAGGAGAAAATAGATTGTAGCATTTTTTTTAATTGGGAGAGCTTATCTTTTTTTTTTTTCTTTCTGGGTCACACCTGGCGATGCTCAGAGGCTACTCCTGGTTCTGCACTCAGAAATCACTCCTGGAGGTGCTTGGGGGAACATATGGGATGCTGGGGATAGAATTCAGGTTGGCTGCATTCAAGACAAACGCCCTTCCTGTGGTACGATCCCTCTGGCCCAGAGATTATCTTTCAGATAGAGAATGTGTTATTTAATGTTTTTATTGATTGAGGCTCTTTAATTTACAATACTGTTAATGATGGCTTCCCATGCACATAGTTCCAATACCACACACATTACCAGTCTACCCACCTTCCTCCCTCCAAGACCTAGACTCCCCTTCTTTTCATACCACTCCTGTCCTCCACTAAATTGTGTGGATCAGTTCTCCTGTTGTGCTGCCTTTGGCCCTTTGTTGCTATCTTTCTCTGTATCTTTAGATCCTGCATATGAGAGAGATTATCCTGTATGCCTTTCCTTCTGACTGACTCCACTCAGCATGATATCCTCTACTTCCATCTACATTGCTGCAAATTGCATGATTGTTCTTTCATAGAGCTGTATAGTATTCTGTTGTGTATATATTCTACAGCTTCTTGATCCATTTATCTGTAGTTGGGTACTTGGGCTGTTTCCATTTCTTGGTTTTTGTACTAAGTATGGCAATGAACATAGATATGCATATATCCTTTTGAATGAATGGTTTTTGTGTTTGGGGGATAGATGTCAAAAAGTGGTTTCACTGGGTCCTATGGGAGTTAAATTCCTAATTTTTTTTGGTGTGCTTTTGGGTCATATCCTGCTGTGCTCAGGGCTTAGTCCTGTCTCTGCACTCAAGGGTCAATTCTGGCCAGCTTAGGGATCCATATAGAGTGCTGGGGTTTGAACCTGGGTTGGTTTTGTGCAAGACAAGCATCTTACCTGCTGTATACTATCACTGTGGTCCCTCTAATCTTAATTTTTGGAGGGATCTTCATATTGCTTTCCAAAGAGACTGAAACAGATGAAATTCCCACAAACACGGGGTGAGAGTTCTGTTGTGTATATATATCCATGCATATAGTTTAAAAAAGAAGCTTTTGAAGAAGGAATGACTCAGTTTTTCAATGGACTGTGTGCTGGGTCACTTTAGGGCATCGGGGCTTTCAAAGGGGGAGAGCACACAAGCAGCATGGCTCAGAGAGAGAGAGGGAGGGGGTTGAGGGGAATAACAGAACCTGCAGGATGCTAAGGGAATGTTGTTTGTTGAGATGATCTTTGGGGAACCCTTATTCTTCCTCATCAAATTTCCCTAGAGGAGAAGAAACTTCTGTTTTGTTTTGTTTTTTCCTAGAGGGAGCAGTATTACAGAGAACATTTTTAGTTTCTCTTCCCACTCATAATCCATTGGTAAAGTAAAATCCACTTAACTGGGGGGTGGGGTGATCTTGCTTATAAAACAAAACCCAGGTTAAGGCCTTCCTTCATTTGGCTTCATCTCTCTCTTGCCTTGCTTGTCTCACGGATCACTGAGAAGGGTGATGGGTTTTCTTCCATTTCCTACTTCAAAACTGTGGCATACTTGCACCCAGGACTGATCTCAGCAGTTTTCAAAGGCAGGCAGCCCTGGAAACCTAACATTATCTCCAGTCTTTTATCCATTTGTGGGACAAGTGTCAGTTGTTTGGGTATATCAAATCATATCATCATCATCCATCATCATCATCCCGTTGATCATTGAATTTCTTGAGCAGTCTCAGTAATGCCTCCATTTGTCCAAGCCCTGAGATTTTAGAAGTCTTTCTCTACTCGTCCTTCCAACGATGCCGTACAGGAGGCTCTTTCAGAGTTAGGGGAATGAGACCCAGCTTGTTACTGGTTTTGGCATTTTAATACACCACGGGGACCTTGTGAGGCTGTCCCATGTGGGCAGGAAACTCCCAGTAGTTTGCCAGTTTCTCCCAGAGGGAGAAGTAGGCTATAAGATGTCGCTTCCGGGAGCTTAGTTTTACAGTCTCTGGATGTTGGCCGTTGGTGGGATTACACAGTGCCAGAGGCAGTCCCTGGGGATTGAAAACAGAGACCCAGGAGCTTCTGACCACTAGCTCAGCTATGATTACAGGTTGAGAACTGTGAGTGTTTTTGAGCTTTTACCAGTGAGATCTTGATACTGTATTTTGGGAGAGGTGTGTTTTGCTTAGGGGGCAAAGTAGGAAAGTGGAAAGGATGCTATTTTGCTTAGATTGCAACGTTATGAAATTAATTTTTCTCTCCACTTTCAAAATGAATTCAGTGGTCTTTACTTCTTGTTCTTTCGGTGTGGGCATTGGGTGTGCTTGGGCCTTACTCCTGGTATCTTCCTTTAGGGGTCACTCCTCTCAGGCTTGGGGGACTAGATGGGGTGCTGGAGATTGAATGGGTCAGTGATATGTAGGACAAGTGCCTTACCTGCTGTGCTGTCTCTCAGACCCCTACTTCCGGTTCTTTTTTTTTTTACTTCCCATTCTTTAACTGAGTTGGTAGTAACCCCATAGTGCCAGGGGTTATATTGTTATCAGGTAGGATATCATTTTTTCATAAAACAGATTCTAAAGCAAAATAAAATTTAAAACCCTGCTAGTCAGAAACTGCTTTCTTCAGGAAACCTCAAATCTGCTTCCTTTAGGAGACCTCCAGGAGGAGAGTGCATCTTTTCCTAACATTTGAATCATTCAAATGATTCAAAGAACTCTGAATTTTTATAATATTTGTTGTTAGGTATGTCTTTAACATTTGCTGTGGGAGAGCTTCCCCTAACAAAAACCCAGCTTCCTGGTTGGGAGAGCCCCAGGGCCAAAGCAGTGGATGTTTTTGCATATAAAAAGGCAGCAAAAATGTGCCCCAGTAAGAATAGAACAAAAATAAAATTAAAATAGTATAAACAAACTTTTATTAAATAAACTTTTATTTAGAATAAAAACAAAAGTTTAGAGTCTTTGTACATTAAAGGTACCTGCTGATTTGACTATACGAAATATTCCAGTTCTTAATATACCCATTGAGAATTTTTTTTGGGGGGTCACACCCTGGCAATGCACTCAGGAATTTCTCCTGGCGGTGCTCAGGGGACCATGTGGGGTGCTGGGAACTGAACCCAGGTCGGCTGCATTTCGCATTCCACCGACCTGGGTTCGCAAACGCCCTACCCTCTGTGCTATTGCTCCAGCCCCTTAATGTACCCACTGAACATTGATGTGTTTACTGTCTTTGACATCTTTGTCAACTCAAACAATATTCGGACTCACTTGCTGGGAACCAGGATAGGGGAGCAATGTTGTATTGAATAAATGGTCACTTACGGTGACTCTAAAAATGTTTGTCTCATTCTCTGCAACCACTCCCCTCCCTCCTCCTCCCTGTCACAGATGTCAGACCAGTAAGCTTTAGACAATTTCCCCTGGTTTATTACTGAAAACCAAGCCCGGGCTTTGAAAGTTGGTTTGATAATTTCTAGCTGCATGACCTTGGGTTACTTAGTCTGGCCATGTAGGGAACAGAGATAGATTGGGGGGGGTGGGGGGGCAATAACTTTCTATGGCAACCATTTTGCATAGCGCCTGGTCCAGAGTAACCACTCATCAATTATGGTAGTGTCTGCCCAATTTTCTTTTTTTAAAGGGACAATAAGGTGTATGGGGTAGAGCTTGGTCTCTGCAGTGTCATGGGGGGAGGCGGGGTATAGTACTCTTATTCACTTCCTGTGTGTGGCAACAAGAGAAATTTAATTAACTCTTGGGGCCACCGTTTCCTCATTTCCTAACTGCATCTGGTGTAGTCTCTCCGCATCACGGGGCTGCTCTGCAGAAGACACGGATAAAATGTTTCTCCCAATCGATTGTCAACAAGTTAACGTTCATGGAATCTAGTCCAAGGGCAAGGCCAGGCACGAGATGTCACAGGAAGTTCCAGCGGCGAGTGTCACAGGAGGTGCTTGCTCTAGGGCCACAGGCGCCGAGGGCGGGCAGCAAAACCCAGCCAGTGCAGCACCGGGACTCGTCCATAACACACACAAATGGAAATGGGTCTTGCCCGCCTGTAATTTTTTTTTTTCCCGTGAGAATGTGGCGGAATTTTCAATGAGAGCCCTTGCCCTGGTGAATTTCAAGTCAGCAGCTCCCTACGGCTCGCGTGAATGGGGGAAGGGGCCATTCAGGGCCGTCGATCAACCCGGAACGGTCCCCGAGAGCGTTCGGTGGCCAGCGCCACAGCCACCAGGACCCAACCAACCTCTCTCTTGCCTCGCTTTGGCCACACCGGGCGGTGCTCGAGATGCTTCCAGGCTCAGTGCCAGGGCTCTCTCTCCCCGATCCAGCCCGGGGCTCCCGCGGGCACGGAAAGCAGGCGCTCCGCTCCCCAACGCCGGCTGCAGCTCGGCAGGTCCGGGCCCCGGAGCCAGCGCGCGGCCAGGGCCGGGGCGGGTGCAGGGGTCGGCAACCCGCCCCGCAGAGGCGTCCCCGGGCCCCTCTCTCGGCATCGCCGACCTTCCCAGTCCCCATCAAGGAGGATTTGGCTCCGGCGTCGGGACCGACCCGAGGCGTGGCCCGGCCGCCGCCCGGCAGCGGGGAGAAGTCTAGCGCGCACACGGTTAAAGCGGCTCCCAGAAGGGGCGTGCGGAGAGGGGTGCCCGCCCACGAGCACGGAGCCCCCCCTCCCGCCCCCTCCCCCGCTCCCCAATCTCCCCGAGCCCCGCCCCGGCACCGCCCCCCGCCCCACCCCTCGGGCCGCGCTCCCCGCCCCGCTCGGGACCGACCCGCGGGCCGCACCTGCCCGCGCGCACACGCCCCCCGCGCGCCCGGCCCCGCGCCGCCGCCGCCGCCCTCCGCACGCGCCCGGACGCCGCCGCCGCCGCCGCCGCCTCCGACCTCGGTTCTCGGCATCCTCCTCCCCTCCTCCCCGAGCACCTTCGCACGCCCCCCTCCCTCCCCCCCACCGCGCGAAGCAGGCCGCGGGAATCCAGGGGAGTGGCTGTGGGGGCGCGTCGCGGCCGGCCCCGCTCGCCATGGTCTGATCCCCATTGTAGAAGCGGCGCCCCGAAGAGGAGAGGATGGTGTGCGGCCGGGGGGCTGCGGGCATCTCCGGGTGCTGAACGCTCTTGCGTTATTGGAGGGGAGAGAGAGGGAGAGGGAGAGGGAGAGGGAAGGACCCTGGATTTGGGGGGAGTGGGGCTGGGCGGGGAGGAGGACCCGGAGCGGGAAAGGACGCACTGCCTGGGAGTCGCGGAGAGACTATGGGGAAGGACCAGGAGCTGCTGGAAGCTGCTCGCACTGGAAATGTGGCTCTGGTGGAGAAACTCCTGTCTGGCAGGAAAGGAGGGATCCTGGGCGGTGGATCCGGACCCCTGCCCCTCTCTAATCTGCTAAGGTAAGGACGGCCGGCGGCCCCCGGGATGGCAAACCTCCTTATTGCATTGTGATGGATACGTCCTCCTGCTTCTTCTGGGTGTTGCACCTGGTGACAGCCAGCGTTTCATTCTTAAATTAGGCAGCGAAACAGACGGTGTGTTTGGAGAGGAGGCATGAGCCCCCCCCCCTCCCCTCATCAGATGGATGCCTTCGATTCTTTGAGTAATTTTAAAATAGCTTTCCATCAATGCGTCAGTAGCTACTTTTCTCTGAGCCGTGGTGCAGAACTTGTACCTGTACTAGTGCTGCTGGAAGGAAACTGGCGTTCCACCCGCTTGCCATCAATATTTATTAGGTATTTGCAGCCTCGAACCCAGCCTTTTATTTATTTATTTATTTTGGATCTATTTAAAGAAAATCGGCAGAGACGCTCCTGCGTGCGTGCAGTTACCCTGCAAAATCCCGAGCCTTGGGTTCTGCTGCTTTCTCGTGCACAAGGCATTTATTTGCTGTGCTGTGGGTTACGAGCCCACAAAATGAAGAAAGCCAGCCCTCTGGTGAGGTGTGTGTAAAACTTGGGTAGGCAGGTCAGGCGACACAACCCTCAGCAGTACTTTTCAGTGCCCTGGACATAACGGAATGAAACTTGGTTATTCTATCCCAGGATGAAGGAAGCCCCGGGTGCAATTGGGGTATAGTGTGTAAGGCATGGAGAGAGGCCTTTTTATGGGAAGCTGTGGCAGGCGAGGCTGATTTAGCTTTGAGGATCTTTCTGACATTTAAAAAGAAAAGTCACGTTTTAAAGATGTAGTTGGCAGTACCTTAGACATAATAGGATTGATTTGCATACTTGAAGAACAGTTAACTTAAAAGTTCAATTGATGGACACATGAGATCAACTGGAAGGAAACCTGAGGAAGATTCACCAGATAAAATGTAAGGGAAGCTCTTTAGTTTCTAAAATCATGGCTATTCACTTTAGCCTGGATATTTTTGGAGGCATCAATTATCATTCATATTTTCACCCTAAAATATCTCTTAGGCAATCCAGCTGTACTTTAAAAAAATGTAAAATCTCCACTAATTTTCTTGGTTTCAAGGAAACTGCTCTACTCTTTGACAACATCTTAATACAAACTTTTGGACACCAGCATTACATTCTTTACACAAGTCCTAGTATGTTGTAATGGTCAGAAAATGCAGTTAATCACAGTACTGTCTGATGGGCGGAACGAAGACATTTGTATTGCAGTGAAATTAATTTAGTCAGATAATAGTTACTGGGATTTTTAAAAAGAGCCATGTGATTTTCTATTCTTATTGGCAGTGGCATTTTCTTGGAGTGACAGCTCATGACAGTGAATCTTTGGACAGTATTTTTTTTCCTCAGTAGATATCATAGGTATTGACTTCTGAGTGTACTTTCTTGCTAGATAATTTCTCTTAAAAACCTGTGTTTCAGATTATAGTTCTAATCATTTACCGTAGTCACAAATTATATGCAAGTAATTTATCTGGTTACAGTCTTAAGTTGCAAGTAAAATAATAAATGTTTCCCAGTGGATCATGTCAATTAAAAAAATGATTATGGCTGGAAATCTAATGACTGCTAAAAGAGGGCTCTAAAAATAATCGATTCCTTTGGAGAAGTGCTAAAGAAGTCTTTGGGACCAGAAAGAACTTTGGTTAATTCCCTTGAGATAAAGGGTATTTTTAAAAAAAAGGATATTTTTGTGATAGAGCTTAAAGACAAAATCTTTTTAAAGATTTATCTGGGGCTGGAGAGATAGTACAGCGGGTAAGGCACTTGCCTTGCATGCAGCCGGCTCAGGTTCAATCCCAGGCACCTGATATGGTCCTTCAGCCCACCAGGAGTGATTTCTGAACATGAAGCCAGAAATAAGTTTTGGGTACCACTAGGCATTCTCCGCATCCTCACAGTTTCCCCTCATTGTTGTTGATGCTATTGTTGTGATGACCAGAGGACTGCAGGCACACGTGGCTGTGGTGCTGCAAACACAGTATTTTGCAAACACAGTATTTTGTTTGTTTTGAGGCTACACTTGGGGTGGCTACTCTCAGTTCTGTGCTCAGGAGATGCACCCAGCGGTTTTCAGGGGTGGTGCTGGGGATGGAGCTGACCGCTTGTGTGCAAAGCAAAGCATAAAGGCAGCTGGTGGAGTTCTGTCTCTCTGGCCCAAATCATACATTGTTGACTGTGGTGCTCACTGCAGGTCGCCCTGCTTTGGGTGCTCACACGGTGCTCCTCAGGGTTGCACTCTTAATTGAGGGAGGCAGGTTCTGGTTGAGGTGCTCTAAGGGGGCCGTTATGATGTGGGGTCACACATCTGCTTGTCAAAGGTTGCACTCCCTGGCCATGGTGCTCACACATCTTTTCAATTGATGTGCTTCTGGCCATGCTCCTGCCATGCTCTTGGGGCTCCTTTGAGTGCTCCCAGACACTTGGCTGAAGTGTACAGCAGGTAGGCTCAGATGCCTGAGCCGTCAGGATCATATGAATACATACAGGACTCTGGGATTTGAACTTGTGACCATACACTTGGAAGGCAGTACTCTAAGCAATTTTGCTGTTCCTCCCTGATTCTGCAGGTGCTTTTAATTTTTCTTTGGTGGTTTTGAGAATGGGACTAGTTTGCTCTCTCTCTCTCTCTGTCTCTCTGTCTCTCTCTGTCTCTGTCTCTGTCTCTCTCTGTCTCTCTCTCTGTCTATCTGTCTCTCTCTCTCTCCCCATCTCTCTCCCTCCCATTTTTGGGTCACACCTGGCTGTGCTCAGGCCTTCCTTCTGGTTTTGTGCTCAGGAATCACTCCTGGCAGACTTGGGGTACCATATGGAATGCTGGGCCACATGCAAGGCAAGTGCCCTACCTGCTGTACTATCTCTCTGGGCCCCAGGAATGGAACTAGATTTCATGCATGCAAGGCATGTGCTTTGCTGCTGAGCCATCTGCCAGCCCAAGACAAAAATCTCCTAAACACCTTCTCAGTGGTGCCATTTTGGAAAAAAAGAATAGATAACAAATTTTAGGAATAAAGTAACAACTCCTCAGCGTCGGTAAACATTTACTAAAATATCAGCTTTGCGATTCACAGTGCACTTCTTGAATGAAAGGTTTTCTCATTCAAGAAGGGTTTTCTCATTCAAGAAGTGAGGTGGAAATAGTAACTCTACAAGGATGTACACAGAGAACAGTGACACTGAAAACATTCAAGTAGTTTGGGCCAAACTGTAGAAATAAAAATTAAAACCAATACCCTCATTCTTTGTATATATCTGTCTCATATTCAAACTGAAGCAGTGTCCCTCTATTCCTGGCGTGATCCTTGGCATAAAATGAAACTTTTTAAGGTGGCACATTTTATGTGCAGCATTTTTCTTTCATATATAATTGCCATCAGAAACTTATTTAAAGAATGATGAAAAATGTGTCCCCTCCCCTTTGAAGCATAAGGACATTTCAGCATTTAAAAATATTTCAGAATGGATTGTAGGATGGGTTTTTGGCACTCCCCCTCACCCAGCCCCACTTGATTACTTGTGTAATAATTGTGTCAGGTTTTGTGCTAAATGCTTCACATATCTCATTCACTGTTTATTTTTGTTTTTGAGCCACACCCAGTGATGCTCAGGAGTTGCTCCTGGCTCTGGGCTCAGGAATCACTCCTGATGGTGCACCAGGGTCCATATGGGATGCTGAGAATCGAACCTGGGTCACCCAAGTGCAAGGCAAGCGTATTACCCACTGTACTATCACTTTGTATTGGCTGTATTAGTCCATCTCATTTCACAGATGGACTAAAAAGATGAAGATTAAGAATTTGCCTTAGACAAAGTAATTACTTTACCATAATAAGTAATGGCAAAGATCTGAACTTCTGTGATTTAAATTTGTTTTGCTGTAGCTTGAGTCTTACTCATTGGTGTTATTCACAAAAGTTTAAGGTATATTACCATTTTAGATAGTCTGATTGGAACATTGTTTTGTTATGTATGGCAGTTTAAGTTACAAATCCTTAAAGTTTATATTTCTTTTAATTTTATCCCTAAAAAATATCTCATGGATGTTGGGAGAGATCTTAAGTGGCAAAGTACATGCTGAGCATGTGTGAGGTCCTGACTTCTGGCCACAGAGCCACAAGATTTCCCACGTTCTGTCTGGTGTGACCCTGGTGACTCCCGAGCACCACAGCCATGGACAGTCATGGCCGCTGTGTGTTAAAAGCAAGAATAAAACTCACGCTCACCTTTAGGGCATCATAGGATAAAGATTTTCCTGAAGGTGCTTTTGATTGCATTTTTACACACCGTGGGAGCAGTAACAGTCTGAGGGCAGAACCAGGAATGTTTGGGGGACACTGCAGTTGTCCAACGTAGGAATGACCTTGAATAAATACAGCAGTCCACAGTTGTCCTTTTCTGTTGGGTAGGATTTGTAATGCCAAAGGTTGTTGTCAAGATTTAATGAGGTGTAATAGAGTTGAATGTGCATTTAGCACTTGGTGTTTGTCATTAGTGTTATTATTTCTCATGTGGCTCTAGTATACTGCCTCATTCTCTTTTAAACATAGATATATATACACACATATAAATATATATAGCATAAATATCTGTTTTTGTTTGTTTTTATTTTGGCTATACCTAGTGATGCTCAGGGATCACTTTTGGCGGGACTCAGGGGACCATATGGTGTGCTGAGAATAGAACTGGGATTGGCTCAAACCCTGTATCCACTTTACTTTCTCTCCAGCCCCTAAGCTTAAATTTTTTTTTGTTATTGTAGCTTAGTTATAATAGTGAGTATAGTGTTAATAGTTATGATAGAGTTAAAGTTTATGGTTTTGGTACACAAACCATACTTAGTTATAATAGTGAGTATAGTGTTAATAGTTATGATAGTGTTAAAGTTTATGGTTTTGGTACACAAAGTTACCGCACCTTTGTCTAAAGCCAATCGAATTGCTTATTTCCTTGATCCTTTCTTATTTTTGATGGAAGACCTCCTTTATTACAGGTTGACATTTTCTAAACTATGTGATAGCATTGGCTAATTGTGAGGATTTTTGTTAATGAAAACTCTAGGTATTATTACTCTTTTTTCAATTACCTGTGAAGTCATGGCTCCTCTCTGTGGCACTTATAAAAGTGTTAAGTAAACATAAATTGTTCCTATTATATTTAATCTCACTTGTTTTAGCTTATACTTATCATCTATCTAGATCTCTTTGACTCTTGATTCTGCCTTCCAGCATATTAAATCCTCTCTTTTACATCATATGTAGATTTAATGTGCATGTTTTCTACAACTGGAATTCAATACACCATGATGTATTCTCAGAGAACCTCTCTTTAGCTTAGTATAAATTTAAAAGTAGCAGTCATTATGCACACTATTTCTACCAACATTACAGTCACTTAATAGAACTATAGTCAACTATTCATCTCCAATACACCCATGAGGATATTATGATGTATTTTTATCCACTGCCTTCTGAAAATCATGTTATGCTATGTTTATAGCATTCCTTCAATTTACCCCTTAATAATGTGTCTATAAATTCTCCTCAAATTGAGTCACTTTATTATAACATTAATCTGGCAGTGAACCATAGATGATGCTTAATTTGGAAGCACATTCCTTCAACCCCATTGCATCTGATTCTGGGACTGGACATTTGAATGCAGGTAGAGCAGTTTGACATCTATTATGTTTTCTGTCTATTTGGAGTTTCGGTTGTTTCCTTAGATTATCCTTTCTGTTTTGAAAATGATTCTTAATAAGGAAGATAGAAGCAAAATAGAAAGTGGGAAGAAATTAATTTCTTGCCATTGTTAGATGTCATAGGAAATTTTTTTGTGGTATAAAAACATTGACAATCTTAATCTTCCTTTAACTCAGAGCTAAGATTACATGAGCTGGCCCAGCAGTGAACTTTTGTACCTCTCTTCTTTTTTTTTCAAGTTTAGCTGAAAGGGACATTAGAAAGTTTTGAGAACAAGTATATAGATATCTTTTGTGTTTCATTTCAATTGTATGACTTGAGCTCATGAGAACTCACCTGAGTACTCAAATTTATTTATCACATTTCATATGAAATTTACTTTTTCAAAAATGTATCTTCTATAAGATAGCTGTAAAATATTTTAAAAGTTTTTTTTTTTTTTTGCTTTTTTTTGGATTACACCCGGCAATGCTCAGGGGTTACTCCTGGCTCTGCACTCAGGAATTATCCCTGGCGCTGCTCGGGGGACCATATGGGATGCTGGGAATTGAACCCGGGTCGGCTGCATGCAAGGCGAATGCCCTACCTGCTGTTCTATCTCTCCAGCCCCTAAAAGTTTTTTTTTTTTTTTTAGAACACCTTGAGTCAAATGAAAAAATTCCCATTTAAAATATACACTTAATTATTTTTGGGGAGAATCTAGATTATTATTTAAAAATATATTTTAATTGAATCACTATGAAATATACAGTTACAAAATTCTTCATGATTGAGTTTTATTTATATATTGTTCCAATACCCATCCCTCCACCAGTGTGCATTTCCCATACCCGTGTCTCCAGTTTCCCTCCTGCTAGGATAATCTAGATAAAATACCTGCATTTTAACAAAGCAATAAAATTTGTGAATATTTCAGATTTACTTGCTGTTATTTTTATTTTGGAGGGGCCACTTTTGGTGATGCTTAGGACTTATTCCTTGCCCTGTGCTTATGAGTCACCCCTGGTGAGTGTGGGGGACCATATAGAAGTCCAGGGACTGAGTCTGGGTGGGCCGTGTGCAAGGCAAGTACCCTATGCACTTTACTTTTTCTCCAACTCCTTGACTAAAATCACACACACACAGTGAAAATGCTATACTAGATCCTCAGCCTCACTTACTTGCTTTATGCTTTAAATAATTGAGTACTGTTTAAGGTGCATTGAGTAGATTGTGTTGAATATGAAGAACCTAGTTCTCAGGATTCTCATGAAAAATATATCAATTAAAAACAGAAGGGGGATGGGCTGGAGCAATAGCACAGTGGGTAGGGCGTTTGCCTTGCACGTAGCCGACCCAGGTTCGATTCCCAGTATCCCATATGGTCCCCTGAGCACTGCCAGGGGTAATTCCTGAGTGCAGAACCAGGAGTAACCCCTGTGCATCGCCGGGTGTGACCCAAAAAAGGAAAAAAAACACAGAAGGGGGAGGGGATTATTTTTCTGGTCCTCGTAGATGTAGAAACCAGCAGCCAGAATCAGGATTTTTCTTTTTTTCAGCTCTTGAAGTTTTTGGTGGTAGATAAGAGGCAACTTGGGCGTTAGTGAGACCAGCAATGGGAACTCTGACATAAGAAACTGTTAGGGGAACAGCATTGGTTAAATGGAATAAATCACAGATAGAACAGTTCAACTACGTGCAACTGTTTTAATCTATAAAAAATAGTTGAGTTGCAAGCGGGTGATTTCTTTTATCTGGTAATGATGTTTGGAGCAGTAATTGCACCATTATCCGTGTCTGCCAGAGGGAAGAGTATGCCAGCTGCATGAAGCAGGGGTGAGAGGGGAGGGAGTGCACGTTGGTGTTGACCTCTTTCTCTCCTAAGCGGGCTCTGCAGCTTTCTCTTCTAAACGGTGAGGCTGATTGTGCAGGAGCGAATTAGGACAGCCAGCCTATGACTCCACTCAGCCTGCCCATGCCCTCCCCCCATGTGACTCAGTGGATGCTGACAGCTGATGGAGTGTGGAACGGGCCCCTCCCGTGCACAGATGCTCAGCATGTAGTGTGGTGTCAGTGTGTGTAGAGTATATAAAGAGGTGATGGAACCTCTCAGGTGACTACAGAAACAGTTTGGGTGGCTCACATTGTATGGAAATAATGTACTTAATTATGACTCGGAAGTTGCTTTTTTTTTTTTTTTTGCTTTTTGGGTCACACCCGGCAATGCACAGGGGTTACTCCTAGCTTTGCACTCAGGAATTGCTCCTGGCGGTGCTCAGGGGACCATATGGGATGCTGGGAATCGAACCTGGGTTGGCCGCGTGCAAGGCAAATGCCCTACCCCCTATGCTATCACTCCAGCCCCCTCGGAAGTTGCTTTTGGAGAGTTCTTGCCAGGTGCCTCGTTCCACTCAAACATTCTTCCTTAGTATTTGACTGGAGATGGAAGCAGCCTACCATTCGAAGCAAGAGTTAGGAAAGGCCCCTCTGAGGCCACAGATATTCTAGCTGGGCTTTGGTTTCCATTGTGAACATGGTATGCCACAGTGTTAGTTCAGATAGGATGCAATAACCTTAGCTATGATGCGGTGTTGAGGTGATATGTCGATAGGCTGCTCTCTCAGATGCTGATAGGAAGGAATAGTTTAAATTTGGAAAAACCAACCAACCGGGGCTGGAGCAATAGCACAGCAGATAGGGCATTTGCCTTGTACTCGGCCGACATGGGTTCAATTCCCAGCATCCCATATGGTCCCTTGAGCACCGCCAGGGGTAATTCCTGAGTGCAGAGCCAGGAGTAACCCCTGTGCATCGCCAGGTGTGACCCAAAAAGAAAAAAAAAAGCAAACAACTACCAATCCCCAGCTACCCAGGAATTTGCAGAGGCCGATTCCACCACAGTAAGGGGCCTTGCCACCATGGGCAGATAGAGAACAAGGGACCTGGAAAACCCCGCGCTGGCCGTGAAACGCAGAGCCAGTGTTCCCGGAGCCCATAGCCCACGAAGCCGACATTTTTATTCAATCTGGGTAAGACCTGAAATGATGTGATTGTTGAAGGCGGATCAAAACCCGGGATCAAAGGATCCCTTTTTCCCGCAGCTGTTGCTACCACAGTATCCAAAGAGCGTTGCTGCTGAATCTTTTTCCTGTGGTTCTTGCTTTCTGATTGAACAGCAGGTCTTCACGGATCCGTGTGTAAAATGGACCTTTGATTCAGCCGTGCTTTAGTGTTCTTTGGGTCTGGATTTGCCGGGGAGAGTAGCTTTATTTACAGTAGTTTAATTCTACTTAAGTGGGCCCAAACAATTGGCGGAGACTTTCCTCTGGCCTTTGATCAAATAGGATCAGATCTTGAGTGGTGGATGGGGCATAAATGAACATCTGGCTTTGTGCTGCTGCTGGATGAGTCTCCTTTTCATTTCTTTTAACCCTTCTCGGCTCAATAGCAAAGTGCACGAGTTGTTTGCAGACTTGAGTTTCACCCCCAAATGGTCAATAGTAATAATAAAAGAGTAAATTATCTTGTTCCAATTTCTTTCTTAGGAAAAAAAATTCTCCATTCTCATTAGTGAACGTTGACCCTAGCTCTGATTTTATTTTTTTATCGTTTGTCTTAGGGTCACACCCAGTGATGTTCAGGGGTTATGCCTGGCTCTGTACTCAGGAGTTACTTCTGGTGGTGCTTAGGGCTCCCTATAGGATGTCAGGGATTGAATGTGGGTCAGCTGGGTGCAAGGCAAGCACCCTACCTGCTGGATTATCTCTGATTTTTTTCTTTTGCCAACTGGCCTTTCTAAGAGGAAACATTTAGAATGAGGACTCTTGATGGGAAAGGCTGTGGGGTGGCAGTGAGAAGTCCCTTGAAGGACAAACCACGGGACCTTCCAAACTGAGTTCACAGTTTGCTGTTGTCATGCTTACTTTCCCACTTGCTTTCCTGTTAATCTTCCTTCTAGCCTCATGGATTGCGTGCCCTTGTGTCTCTCCTAGATTTATGCAGCCATCAACCGCTATTTGTGGGAGCTGACACTTAACTCATGCTGAAGTGTGATTGATTGATAAAGCTTTTAGGAAGAAGATTTCTTTTTAAAAAAACACCTTATTTTTAGTATTTTTATTTAAAGCAGAAATAAAATTTTGGGTTAAAAGTAAAGCCTTAGAGCTCTGGTGGTAAAGCTAATGGAATAGATGATGTCGAGTCGGCAAGACGGGCTTGGATGAAAGCCACCAGTTCTCTTTCCTTATCCAATTAAGGCCATAGAGGAGAAAGGGGTTGACTAGAGATACGGACAATGAGCGCATAGGCCCGTACATGAGAAACATGAGAAGCCTTTTCTGATATTTATATACTTGTGAATACGCTACTTTTTTGTTTCTATTTTTTTTTGGCCACACTGCTTTTTTAGTGCTCTGGGCTCACTCCTGGCTCAGTGCTCAGGGATCATTCTTGGCAGTGCTCCAAGGGCCATGTGTACTGTGGGGGGTTGAACGTGGTTGAGTCAGTCACATGTGAGACAAGTGCCTCACTCGCTGTTCAATCTCTTTAGCCCCAGGTTATATTCTTCTCTTACTTTTCTTTCTTAAAAAAAATATTTTTTAGTGTCAGTTATTAAACCCAGCACCTTACTCATGCTAATCATGTCCTTTCCCGCCATTATTTCTTTTTTTTAAATTTTTTTTATTAGAGTATCACTGTGATGTACAGTTACAAACTTAAGAACTTTTGTGTTTGCATTTCACTCATACAGTGATCATTTACCCATGCCTCCACCAGTGCCCATTCACCTCCACCAATGATCCCAGCATCCCTCTCACCACCCCCACCCCATCCCCCACCACCCTACCCTGCGTCTGTGGCAGGGCATTCCCTTTTGTTCTCTCTCCTTTTGGGTGTTATAATTTGCAATAGAGGTATTGAGTGGCCTTCATGTTCGGTCTATAGTCTACTTTCAGTTCACATCTTCCAACCCGAATGGGTCCTCCCAACATCCTCTACTTGGTGTTCCCTTCTCTATCTGAGCTGCCTTTTCCCCCAGCATGTGAGGCCAGTTTCCAAGCTGTGGGGCAGACCTTCTGGTCCTTATCTCTATAACTCTTGGGTGTTAGTCTCCCACTCTGTTATTTTATATTCCACAGATGAACCGCCATTATTTCTTGATGTATATGTTTATTGCATAATCACAAGTCACAAAGAAATGGAATAGAATGGTGTAAGAGCCTTAATATATGCTATGGCAGGAAATTCAAGTTCTTCTAAATACATTTTTCTAGGTATCTTGAAAAATGTCATGTGGTAAGCTAACTTCAGCATCTAGTAGATTCCATGAATGCCTGTGTTTATATGGATGGGGCTTTCGCATTGCTGACCCTGGATCCCAATTGCCTCTCTTCCACATTGAGATTTTCTTTCTCTCCCCAAATTCCTGTTTAGTCACTTGAGACTTTGTTTGGTACCTCCAGTTACTAATCTACACTTGAAATGTTTTATGTATCATATAAATATGCTCAATATAGTATCTTGTATTTTGGATACACTAAAAACACTTCTATATTTACTTTCAGATTTATCCCTGTTTTGTGCAACTGTTTTACTGCTAGTGTGGAGACTTGGAAGTGAGTGGGAGTGTGTGTGGGGGAGCGCGGGAATTCTGCAGAAGATGTTTGTTGGCGGGAAACCCCAACGGTGGGGTTGTCCAGAGCAGCTTTGCTTCCTGGCAGCTGGTTATGGTTAACGATCAGAGGGTCTGTCACTCAGAACATTGGTGGGAAGTGTGAAGATATGATCAGAGAACAATTATGAATTATGTTTAATCTCTTAAGATTTTCTTCGCAGGTTATGCTTTTATTAGGTGAAGTTAGGCTAAAATTTAGTAGCCAGCAAACCAACCCCTATTCAACTAACCAACAGGTCAGTCAGGAATTTATGGGAACTGACGTCTAAGAATGGGAATAACAAAGAATGATCACTCCTTATTTTAACAAGAATATAGAAAATCTTGTGATTCTAAAACTGAACGGTATCATCTCTTCCTACTCCCAGTATTATTGTAAAATAATGAGCAAATATATTACTGTGTGTGCAAGCATGCATTTATATACTGTGTATGTATATATATATATGTGTGTATCTGATATATATATACACACTGCAGTAACCCATATGTATGTATGTATATACACATATATTATGCATTATAACATTTCTAAGATACATACATACATATATATGGGTAAGTAGCCAAAAAAATGTGGTAGGCATGTCAGGAGTGAGAAGGAGACACAATTGTTTCTGAGAGATCTGGGAGAAGTCTGGGGGAACTTCAGGGAGAAGGTGATTAAATTAACAAAGACATTGTAGTTTAGGTAATGTGGTTACAATAGAGTTTACATTTGTGGTTTTGATGTAAAAGATTACTACACCTTCTCAGCCACCAGAGTGCCCAGTCCACCAGTCCACCTGAACTTGCCAGGTCTGTCCTCACCGACCCCCCTCCCTCCCGTACTTGGTAATCTTAGTTTTACAGTCCAGGGCCAACAGTATGTCCTCATTTGGTACTGTAGTTTCCTTGTTTTGTTTCTCTGTATGCTGGTATTTGTAGAGGAGGTGATTCTTGAGTATTGTGGGGTGAGTAGGAGTTTGGCAACTGGTGGTGGTGGTAGTGGTGTGTGTGTGTGTGTGTGTGTGTGTGTGTGTGTGTGTGTGTGTGTGTGTGTTGGGGGTAGGGTGGGCAGAGAGGACATTTCATGCAGAAGGAGAAGTATATTTAATTAGAGTGGGAAACTCTAGGATATAATTTAAGATACTATAACTAGTTCAGTATAGAGTGTAGGTAAGGTTAAAGAACTTGTATGTGGGTCTCAGTAGTTTGATATTTTAAAAGTATAAAAAAGCCATTAAGAATTTTTTTCTTTCAGTTTTTGATGTTACTTATTCATTTATGATAATGACATGATTGTGTTTCAAAAATTATGCAAAAGATAAACACTCTTAATCCTGTTGCTAAAATAATTTTTCCTATGTATTCTTAATGTAGTTGTTATTAGATAAAGCAAGCATTTTGAAATTTTTTTCCCACTTAATCAGTATATCATAATTTATAGTTTATTACAAAGTCTTCATGGCAGATTATTTTTTGCAGGGTGCCTCCCAGGTGGTGCTTTTGAGGTCTGGGGGCCCCTCTGGCCAGTGGTTCAATTCAGAAGCCCAAGGATATGGTCCTTCTCAGGCTCTGCAATAACCCCAATAGCTCAGAGATAGCCCAGACCACCCCACCCGCTCTCTCAGGCCTCCAAGTCTGCACCTGGTAGGGTTTGGGGGACCATACGGTGGTGGGAACCCTTCTGTGGCTGTCTGCATGCAAAGTATGTGCCTTAACCCATGTACTGTCTCTGGCCATCCTAAGAATCCTTAATAATGTCAGAGGCATTCCGTTTAATGCAAACATTTCAGAGACCTCCTCTTTCAGAATCATCTACAGTCCGTAGCAGATGCATTTCTTGGTCAGACTTCACACATACCTCATCAGAATTTCTGAGTGTCAGCTTTGGGAATATGCATTTTATCAACTTTCCTAGATAAAAACTGTGTATAGTAAAATCTGAGAAGCATTGATTGTTATGTATACCATAACTTGAACATCTTCTTAATATTGAATCTTTGGATGCTTTTTAACTTATTTATTGTGAGTGTACGTTTTTTGTTTTCCTTTACATTTTTTGTGCCCAGTGCTTCCGGCTGGCTTTGCACTGAGGAATCAGTCCTGACAGTGCTTGGGGGAGTATATTCAGGATGTCGGGGGTCATTTACATGCGAGGTAAATGCCTTCATTTCCATGCTAGCTCTTTGGTACCATTAGTATAAGTAACATTTTATGTACATTTTCCTATATATCATATTTTCTATTATATTCTTGGGATACTTTTCTAGAAGTGGAATTACTAGTATTTTTAATGTTCTAAATATAATGCTAACTGCTTGATATGCTCTTTATGTCCAATCTTTACAACAGTTCTGAAAAGTATATAATTTTAAAATAATACTTATCAATTAAAAATGTTGATATGAATACTTGCAGCCCAAAGTTACAGAGCTAGTAGGTGATAGATCTAAGATTCAAATTCAGCCTTTTAGATCCCAGATAGCTTTTTTTCAACAAGCATAATTATTTAATTTAATTAATTTATTTTTTTAATTTATTTTTTTATTGAATTATCATGTGGAAAGTTACAAAGCTTTCAGGTTTAAGTCTCAGTTATACAATGCTCGAACACCCATCCCTTCACCAGTGCACATATTCCACCACCAAGAATCACAGTATACCTCTTCTCCACCCCCCCACCTCCCCAGCCCCCTACCCCACCTGTGTAACTGATAAATTTCACTTTCCTTTCACTTTACTTTGATTAAATTCAATATTTCAACAAAAAACTCACTATTATTGTTTGGAGTTTCTCCCCCCAAAGTTGGACCTGTTGAAAAGGAGGCATTTGATAATTTGTTTTCCATTGCTGAGAATGAAGAGATATGAGGTTGAGCGACCACACAAGTGGCTGCATGGTTTTGGATTTCTGTATTTTAGTAACTAAGTCCAGAGAAATTTCTGCCAGAAATTGCATCATTGCAAGCTTTTACCTCTCTGCTACTTTATATTCCACATATGAGTGCAATCTTTTTATGTCTGTCTCTTTCTTTCTGACTCATTTCACTCAACATGATACTTTCCATGTTGATCCACTTATATGCAAATTTCGTGACTTCATCTTTTCTAACAGCTGCATAGTATTCCATCCTGTAGTGTACCAAAGTTTCTTTAACCAATCATCTGTTCTTGGGCATGATCCCAGATAGCTTTCTATTGTTCCATATATTTCCTTTGTTTTATAGGGATCAATGTAAAATAAATTTTCTTCAAAATTATATAACATATTTCAGCATCCACACAGTTACTAATGACTTTGACTTGCACATATCATAGAATTTTCTGTGATAGGCAGTGTTAAGCTTTGAATTTATTTATTGAGAGAATATAATCAGTAAACCAAATTTAATGTTAAAATAAATTAGCTAAAAAAATTTTAAGAATACTTTTAAAGTGTCATTTTCTCCCACTTTGAATCATATTCTGGCTCCTTATTAACTTAGGGATCTCATCAAATCTAGAGTTAGAATCTGCAGGAAGGCCAATGGGCCAGAAAGTTTGTTTTTCTAACCTTCCAGTTTCCCTTTTCTGAATCCCTCTTTCTTCCTTTCCTGCTTGTGAGACATTCTTAGGCCTCATTTGCCTGAAACTCAGGGCATCCAGTTTTTATCCTGAACCAATAACAAAGTTTTCTTTATTGCATCTTATTCCCTCTTGAAAAATGGGTCTCCGTTTTCGAGAACAGTAGAGGATAGAGAAGAATCAGCAGGAAGTCCACATGGAAATGCCCATGTCTGGGCTTTGAATGAAAGCTGTCATTGAACAGGCATGTGGACCTAGCCCCATGGTCCACGACAATCCCACTCTCAGTGTTAGTTTCCCTCTACCAGTGTCCCCAGGTTCCCTCCCACCCTCCAGCCTGCCTCCTCTACTGAGGTGTTTCTAAGTCTGGTTATTGTAATGTGGGTCTTAGGCTTGTTAGGTTACTTTTCTCGCTCTCACAGTTTCCATGCTCTAACTACTCCTTAATCTAGGTTGTGTCTGCAGAAGAAATCCTCATTTTTTCCCACTTGCAGGTCTAACACCCCCAGCCCCACCCCTTCTTGGACCAGCTTTCCTGTGGCTGCTGTCTTCCTCCTGCTTGAATTCTGATGCCACATCAGCAAGTACCTCTGCAACCACTACATGGCATCCTTTTCACCTCCTCTGCTGTGGATTCTCTCCGTCATGCACTGCTCTTTGGGGATGCTTTCCTCTGACCTTCTTCACATCAGCTGCCTTTACTTACCACTGCCTGCTCCCCGGCTTGGCCTGTCCCTTCACTGTATGCTACTCTGGGTGTCTTCCTTTCTCATGCCTTTGGGGACTAAATTGTTCTGGAAGACAAGGACGTGAGGAGGGAGGAAAAGAAGGGAGTGAAAGAGGAAGTAGGAAGAGGACAGTGACATAATGCTCTTAGAGACATAATCTGGGGTCAGAGGAGTAGTGCAGCGGGTTTTGCTTTGCAGCTGGCTGATCTGAGATCCCCTATGGTCCCCTGAGCCCACCAGGAGTGATCTGAGTGCAGTGTCAGGAGTAAGCCCTGAGCACTGCTGGGTGTGGCTTAAAAATAAATAAAAGCTATGTTGTTATTATTATTATTTTTGTTCTGGGTCAGCATTGCTGATGGTCTTGTGTTAGAAAAAAATGAGATGATGGGTAACTAACGATTTTAGGTAACAATGGAGATTAGGATGGAAGCTGAAGTACCTTGGGTCAGTCCCCCAAGACCCTATTTCTACTTGCTTTTTGGAGGAGAAACAATTTCACAGACTTCTAATTTTTGCGGTGAGGGGCTTTAGATGCAGGGACTTACATAGGCCAGGCAAATGCTGTGCCTCTGAGTGACACCCCTGAGCTTTACATAATTGGGGCGTGATGCTTTTCATTCCTGTCTGTTGTTATGGTTATGCAGTTGGCTTCCAGAATGACTGAGAGACAGCAAATCTTTACAGTTTTTGCTCTGTTTAGTTGAAAGTCTTCATCTTAATTGTCAGTGAAGTGCCTTCTCAAGAATTTCACTAAGATGATGATAATGCAAAAGAAGAGTTATAAAAGCACTGGGATAGTAACTGTCACTCACTGAGGAAGTTGAGTTTGCAGAATTTGATAGAGATAAGAATTTTAGCAAGTAAGTTTTTTCTGTCATATGATATTCACGCTATGATTCTATAAATGCTGTAAGAACTTTATGTCAGGAAATTGACTCAGTATATTTAAAAGTGTGGAAAATCTACACAGGTCTTATAAAAAATGATTATTGCTCCGAATGAACTAAGACATTAAGTAACTCATACTGGTATTTACCAGATGTTAAATTATCATTAGGAATCCATAATTCCTAGAAACCAAGCTAAGAAAGTTCCAGGAAGCTCGTTAGTAGCTGAAAATTAGCTTTCATATTTGCAAAAAGTGGGAAAATTTGTTGGGAGTACTGCAGAAATAATTTATTGCAAGTATAGTCTTGTGATTTAACTATCATTCAACTTTTCATGACAAACTGAAAAAGAATACCATCAGGCAGCTTTATTAGTTGTTGCTTTCCTTTTTTCAACATCTGTAAAAATAAGCTCAATAGAAAGGTGATCAGAATTTTGGTCTTTCTACTCAGGCTTGGGATTCCATATCATTCTTCATGTACATCTAAGGGTCTAGAGAGACTATAATTCTTAGTCTTTTCTTATCTTCTTGTTTTCTTAACTGATAGTCCAATTGGACTTGCACCTAACATTTTCATGTTTCTTTTTGTGACTTCTCTCTCTCTCCATATATATGTATATATATGTGTGTGTGTGTATAAATGTTACATATATGAGTTTTATATACACATATATGCACACACATATACATATGTGTGTGCGTGTGTGTGTGTGTTTTGCCAGTGGTGCTCAGGGCTTAGTCCTGGCTCTGTGCTCAGAAATCACTGCTGCTGAGGCTCAGAGGACCATATGGGGTGCCAGGGATCAAATCCAGGTCAGCCATGGTCAAGGCAAGCCCCTCACCTTTTATATTATCTCTCCAGCGCCCTGTCTTTATTTTTTAAGGAATCCTTGGGCTGCCATAGAAATGGCAGAAATGAGTCTTCGACTTGGAAGTTAGTGACCTTTCTCAGCAAAACAAGGCACCATCCACACATTATCTATCCTGTTTCCTATTGACCTTTAAAATCTGACCACAACTGGAACCTGGATTGATAGGTATTTTCCCCATCAGTGTAATTCCTAGCTGTACTTGTGAAGGAAGGGGGTCAAGGAAAAAGGATCAAGGGGCACATTTCATGTGATCTTCCTTGGGAGGCTTTTTGCTTGTTCTTTCTAGGAATTCATAAGACTCTAAAAGTCTCGAAGAATCAACAGAAAATGGAATTTCCCCCCTTGATTCCTTTGACCAGTGGAAAAGACCAGGAAATCGGACCAGGAAATAAAATCTTGCAGCATTCATCAGGGATGGGACACAGCCTGCTGGTGGAGGGAGAGCCCTGAATAACGGGAAGGGGACGTGCGGGGGAAATGCACTATTGGACCATTCTGTGAGCTTAAGCGCGTGCCCATTTCCCCTCCCATTTGCTCCGTTGTGCTTCCTTCCCTTTGCCATGTGAGACGGTTGGCCACCTGTCTGAGGGACAGTGCTGCCAGGAGCAGTGTTTTGACTTCTAGTGAGTGAGCTCCAACAGTGTATAATAGTCACTCAGAATGAATGCCTACCCTTCTCTTCCTGGTTATTGGTTGTCAACATTTTTCAGATGCTTACTGTTACTTTTTTTAAAAATGTGTATTTATTTAACCTACGGGGGGCTTCTTTTTGGTCCACACCTCTTGCTTGGTGCTCAGAGATCATTCCTAGTGGGGCTCTGGGGACTATATGTGGATGGAACCCTGATGAGCCTCGTGCAAGGCAAGCACCTTAACCCACTGCACCTAAGACTTATTTCTGGAGGGATTGGCAGACCATAGGGGATGCTGGGAATTGAACCCACGTTGACAGTATGCAAGGAAAGTGTCTTTCCCACTGTACCATCTCTCTGACCCTAATTATTATTATTTGGACTGGAGCAATAACACAACGGGTAGGGTGTTTGCCTTGCACACAGCCGACCCATATTTTATTCCTCTGCCCTCTCGGAGAGCCCAGCAAGCTACTGAGAGTTATCCCGCTCGCACGACAGAGACTGGCAAGCTATCCGTGGCATATTAGATATGCAAAAAACAGTAACAACAAGTCTCACAATGGAGACGTTACTGGTGCCCGCTTGAGCAGATTGAAGAACAATGGGAGGACAGTGCTACGATGCTATTATTATTATTTGGGGGTATGGTGCCACCAGCAGGTCAATCTGTACCTGTGGGGTGAGTGCATCAACAGCCTGATGGTGCCTTCAGACTTCTAGATACCCCAAAATTGCTGCTGTGCCTTTGACCAGACCCCAACAACTTGGGGCCAAGTTTACCAAGAAATTAAATGGCCAAAAGTTAGGCATGTGGGAGATATACTCACAAACCACCTCTGGCTCAGCTATATAAGCTCAAAGCTTCTGACCCTCTCGGAGAGCCTGGCAAGCCTGGGAAGCTACCGAGGATATCCCACCTGTAGAGCAGAGCCTGGCAAGCTATCCATGATGTATTCAATATGCCAAAAACAGTAACAACGTGCTCTTTATGTTCCTGGAGTGAGCATACGCCATTGGGCTACACTAGCATGTGACAGGGACTAATGGAGACGTTACTGGTGCCTGCTTGAGCAATTGGGATGACAGTGATACAGTGATAGTTGCTGTTGTTATTATTATTATTATCATTATTATTATTAAAATGTCTGTGTTTCAGATCAGTGAGAAACCCATTTAGAAAGCCCTGGTGTTGAATATTTAATATAGATTCAACAAAATTCAGACTTTTCATTCTTGTTGCGAGGATTTCTGGGTTCCCTCTCTCTTTTCTCTCTGATACATTCCTCAGTTTAGCTGTTTTCCTCCAGCAACTCATCGTTGTCAGCTCTGCCTGGTAAACCCTGTGGCCAGGAAACTTGAAAATGCTCTAAGGCAGAAGACGGAACAGGAGGTGAGGAAAGGCGAGGAAAAGACCAAGATTTGACCATGGTCTTCTCAAAGGTGCTCACTGTGGCTCGGGCGGGTCAGTGCCTCTGAGGGCCGCCCTCTGTCTGGGTGCCTGGGAGGGCCGAGGCAATGGGGAGCTGCTGGAGAGATGACCCCTCCCACAAGGCCAGGGTAAAGACTGGGCCCACTCGGAGGCCAGTGCTCTCAGCGTCTAGAGCGTGCCACCTAGAAAAACTTGTGCTTTTAATCTATGTCGCAGAAATAGTATTTCCAATCACGAATAAAGGTGAAACTTAAAATAATCCTCTACCTTCTGCATTTGAACGCTATGCATTTTTGCTGTATTTCAAGAATCTCCTGTTCTTTTTGTCCCCCCTTTTTTCAGATAAAGTGCTCATGCTGGCTGTTTTCCAGCTATGACAGTTGGTGGACATGCTTCAGTAGAGAATAGGAAAATTTCCCTGCTTATCTCTGCTCTCCCGTCTGCCCGAGATGGTGTCTCTGTCAATTGTGACCTGATTTTGAAATAATTTATTAAAGAGGGATGCATGATGTTATTTAAAATTTTGGTATGACATTGACTTTTAGTCTTTCATAATAAGCTCTTAACCAGAGTCTCCGGATGAAGTTTATAGCTTTTGGCATTTAAAAAATTTCTTAACTCTTTCTGTGGATTTGGACTGTGTTCAGTGTAAAGTATGAGTAATGTTTATTCAGGAAATTAAACACACTTCTTAATTCAGAAGATACAGCATGCGCAGTTCTTTCATGAAGAATTTTGGAACTATATTAATATTGTAGGCAAGGAAAATGTCCTTTTAGTCGATTGCTTGTGAAAATTGGTATATCAGTGAATGTAAAATGTTATTTATTGTTTTCATTCAATATGTTAGCATCTTTTCATTTTTATTTAAAAATTAATATATGCACATATACGGTATTTTAAGAATTTACATTTGTAATCTTTCCAAATGAACTTGAGAGAAAAGCCTAATTAAATTACATTTCCTTTATAAAGTATTTGCCTGGATTTAAAACAATTGATCATGCCCCAGGATCTGTCTTCACTACTTATCTCTCGTTTAGTCCTTTGTCCGATGCCCTAAACACATTTTTCCTAAGGGCGCACTGAGCCTCGCCTCCTCAGTGGAGGTGGGAATGCAAACTGTTCGCTGTTTTTACCCAGAGTTCTACTCTGCACCTATTGGGTCTCCTTTCTTTCTCTCTCTCTTTTTTTTTTTTTGCTTTTTGGGTCACACCTTGTGATGCACAAGGGTTACTCCTGGCTCTGCACTCAGGAATTACCCCTGGCGGTGCTCAGGGGACCATATGGGATGCTGGGAATTAAACCCGGGTTGGCCGAGTGCAAGGCAAATGCCCTACCCGCTGTGCTATTGCTCCGGCCCCTCCTTTCTTTCTCTTTTGGCATGCCAGTGCCTTCTCACCAAGCTTGACCCTTCCCCTTCCTACTCAGGTCCATTCTGTGTCACCCCTGCCAACATCAATCCTTGCTGGGCCTTCAGAGAAACTGGTCAGGAGTAGTGGTACTTTCAGGCTTAGAAAAATCAGTGGTTCTCTCCTGCTTAAAGTGTTTTGAAGTACCATTTCTGGGGATTGGGTTCCTCCCTCTCTGCATCATTTTCTCCCCGCCCTCAGCAGTAGCCTTCTCCAGCCGTGCCTACTTCCAGTGCCTGGTGCTTTCAGCTGGTCTCCTGGGCTTTCCACTGCTGTCTCCCCCACCTCTCTCTGCCCCCCTCTCCCCCCTCCCCCCCCCCCCCCGCCCCGGGAATACCTGTCTCTCCCTTGTGTGCTCAGCAAAACTGTTCATCCTCCCAGACTCTATTCCTGCATAATCATCTCTTCTGGGAAGCCTTGCCGGATCTTTACCTTCTGTGCTTCCCTGCACCTTGCACACACCTCTATTTTTAGTACCTAGAATATGCATCGTAATTATCTGCTTGCGTGTTTGCCTTCCCATAAGACCCTGAGCTCCTTCAGGACTGAAACCTTGGCTGGGCTATTTTTTTTTTAAAAGTGCTGCACAAATGCTATCTTATGTCTATCAGGCTTCAGGAAAACTATGTGTTGAATATCTAAATGAGTTAAATAACTGTAGAACAGGGCAGGCTAATGGCACAGAGTTTGGCCTGGAGCTCATTAGACTCAGTCTTTGAGAGCAGTTGTTGACTATGACCATAAATTTGGATAGCTATCTCAGTGTGGAGAAATGAAGTTATTATTTGTTAGAGGACCTATTATGTCCTAGGCACTAATGCACACTGCCATACATTAAAAAATTTTTTTTTTATTGAATCACAGTGAGATACACTGTGAGTTACAAAGTTATTCACAATTAGGTTTCAGTCATGCAGTGTTCCAATATCTGTCCCTTCACCAGTGTACATTTTCCACCACCAATGTCCTCAGTTTCCCTCCTACCCACTCCAACCCCCACCTCTATGACAGATACTTTTGCTCTCTCTCTTTCTCTCTCTCTCGTTCACTCTCTTTCTCACTCTTGCTCTCTCTCTTTCTGTGTTTTTTTGGGGGGGTATTATGGTTTACAATACAGGTTCTGAAAAGTTATCATATATATCCCCTTACCTTCTTTCAGCACTCAGCTCTTTTCCAGAGTGATCATTCCAACTACTGTTGTCACAGTGGTCCCTTCTCTCTCCTAACTGCCCCCTGCCCTCCACACACTTGTGGCAAGCTTCCAACCACTGACCAGTACTCCTGGCCCCTTTTTTTTCTGTCCTTCAATACTAGTCTCATACTAATACATGGGTTATTTAAAGGACATTGAGACCTAGAGAAATTGAGTAACTGGATTACTAATTACCTAAGTAAATAACTAGTTCTTTTTGGCATACAGGACTGCTGGCTTAAAAGCCAATGTTCTTTCCTTACGTTGGAAAATTATTAGATCTGAAAGGAGAAACACACTTTAAAACAAAGGCAAGCTGTGTGATTAGGACAAAGTTTGGAGGCACGACTTTCACCTTTCACTATTATTCCAGAGATGTCTGAGAGATTTCTTAGGAGAAGCAGCGGCTGACTCGGAGTAGCTTTGACTGGATGGGAGCATGAATGAAGAGTTGGAAAAGGGGAGGGAGCTAAAGGAGGTAAAAGAGGACAGACTCATAAGATAATTTTTGCTCAGTTAATTTATTAATCAGATTAGAATAAAGGCAGTCCTGGTCTTCATTCACACCCATTGCTGTAATAATTGATGGTCTTATCCATTCTCACAGCAAACATATGATTTTCCCAGTTTGCAGGTGGTGGAAGCTCATATGCACGCAATCTTGTGTAAGGCCATGTAGATAGAACATGATAGAATTTAAGAGATAATCTCAGTTGTAGTGTCAGAAGTCTGAGTGCAGCTGCACTATGAATAAACCATCGTGATGAATTAAGAAGGTGTCACACAGAGGCAAAATCAGTTCAATCAGGCGAATCCTCTGTTTTGCTCAATTAGAAATTATTTTTTAAATACTTTAAAAGGAAGGAGCAATGTGATAGAGTCATGATCTCTTTTTTTGGGGGGAACCTTGCTCATCACTCTAAGATTGAGATAGCTGCCAATCAAGTATGGCATTTAACAAAGGGTCAGGCAGAAGCACTGGCAAGTTAGATGGACACTGGCTGTAAATACCTGGCAAAACTGTATTGGACATTCTAGCCCAGTGTCTTTCTAGTCTATGCACAGATCTGTGGGTTCAAACTGTGTAGAAGTTTTGCTATTTGTAAAGCTCAGAAGCAAATATGCTTTTTCAGCAATGATTGTGTAATAGAATTATTCTCCTATCTGATTAATTTGTTTTGTGTGCGAAACCAATTAGCATTTATAGTGAGAATGACATTTGAGAAAAATGAAAAGAAAAAAGAGGTAGTAGAATAATGAAACTTCTACATTATGTCCCACCTCGTCTGAGACCTTAAAAATGCTTTACTAGTTTTATAATTGGTTTCTCACTAATCCATCTGCCTTTTTTTTTTGCTGTTTCATTTATTCCATATCCTTTCAAGGCTGTTATTTTTTATCAATGTGAATTTTCTCTTTTTTCTTTTATTTTTAACTATAGTGTAGGGATAATCTGATGTATTCTATAAAATCAATTTACATATATGACATATTTCTCATGCTGTATGCTATTGAAGGTGAGAAACCTGCTATTTAATTAAAAAATATTTGGACTACACCTAGCAGTGCTCAGGACTTACTCCTGACTCTGTGCTCACTCCTGGAGGTGCTATTGGGATGATATGTGGTGCTGGGAATTGAACTGGGGTGGGACATGTGCAAGTCATGTACCTTAAGCCTTGTAATACTTCTCTGGCTCCTGCTATTTAATTTTTTTTTATCCTGCATCCTCCAATGTCTAACACAGTGCTTCAGTAAGTCTTTTTATTTTTTTGTGGCTGAATTAAAGAACTGTGAATTCAGTCAATCTGAACGTATATTCTCAGCAACGCAAACCTGCAGATTATAGGTTCCTATAGTCCTTCAGTGATCATGTAATAAGCTCTTAAACCCTGTAAATGATTGTTCAGAGATTCAGAAACAGCCCCTAAGGTGGCTGCAGAAAGAAAAGATTAAATTCCAGGGCTCCAGCATTAGACAGGAGGAGGTCTTTTAAGTGTTTGTCTGATGTATAGTGTCAAAACATTGTCACCTTGGGGTTAAGGAGCATTAGGCGATTAAGATTAGTCAGTTGGGTTGTAGATGGGCTGCGTTGAGCTAGAGAACAGGGATTGAAGTCATCGTCATGAAGATTGTAGAAAAGGGGTTTGGGACCTGTATAGAGGAGTGCTGATCTGTGTCAGACATCAGGAGGGAGCTTAAGCACCTGAGCACACATAGAGCAAAGCATTGGTGGAAAACAGAGTCTGAGCTGTTGGAGCTGATGCTGGACGGACTTGGAAACATAGGACGTCTGAGGGCCGGGGACAGTCGGTGACCTTCTGTCTCTGAAGAGTTTGCTTGTTTGTCGAGCTACTTATGGACCTTAGAATATGAGTGAGGTAACTTTTGTGTAGCATTTCTCAACCTTGACACCACTGGTATTTTGGGCCAGGTTTGCTGGGGTCAGAATGGGACTGTCTTGCATGCTGTACGGTTGCTGCATTATTCTCCTGTCCCCACGAGAGGCCAAGGTTGTTTACACACATTACTAAATATTCTGTAAGGCAAAATTGCCCCTGGTTGAAAACCAGTGTTTTAAGAGGTCTGTGAATCAAATGACTCTATTGAGGAAATATATAATCAAGAGAGCGGTGACTAGATGCAGTGCTACAATGTTATATCTTTTTTTTCAAAAAATTTTGGTTTGTATTTTGAAGAAATCAGGACCGAAAGAGTCACCTGATTGTGAGCGGGAGAAGTCAGAGATGAATTCTAAGAAGGCCGTGCATTTGCAAGTGCCTGGAGATGTAGCTATTTTAGACTGTAGTAGAGAAATTGCGTGTGGAGGAGGGAGATTGTCAGAGTTTGAGAGAATTTTGGTCAGGTAGGAGGTTAAATTAGCCTGGAGTTAGTGTTGATTAGTCTGAATTTAGTCAGGAATGAATATTAAAAGGACTCTAGTACTGAGGAATTCTTATTAGTGTTCAATTTCCTGTCTTTTTTTTTTTTTTTGAAAACAGAGAGAGAGGAAATTCTCTGATTAAAAATTTTAGGTTTTGTACTGGCGTTACCTTCTCCTTGTACCTGCTGAGCAGGTAACCATTTGTCACTAGTAGAAAAAATAAAAATAAAAATTTTGCCATCTCTGAAAAAGTGCTTTTGTTTTCATTTGCATCCTCACTTATTCATGGTAGCTCTCCTGCTGTTGCTGCTTCATCTGTGACTGACTGAATAAGCGCATGAGAGATGGGATGAACAAACACTACCATGAATTTCCTATTGCATTTATCAGGCCTACTATTCTAAACATTTCTCACTCTTCATAAATGTCATTCATGTTCTACTTAGTCGCAGAAGGTAACTATTTTTTATGCTTTTATCTTTTCCATTCACAGCCATTGAACCTCCTTTAAAAAACTTTACTATTTCTTCCCAGTCACTACATCATTTGCCTTCCCATCGTCATCTTCTTTTATTTCCCAGAGCACTTACTTATTTATTACTTTTTGAGCCTCATTGGTCAGTGTTCAAAAACTGCTCCCATTGTTATTTTTGGGTATCATTCCCAGTGGTGGGACTCGGGAGATCATGTGGTTGCAGGGATCATATTTGGGCCACACATGCAAAGCCCTCCAACCTGTTGAGCTGTTTATCCAGCCTCACATTTCTTTCTGTCTTAATACCTTTTCTCCTTTGACCTTTGTGACATTACCCACTAATTATCTTTTTGTTGTCATCATTACTCCTTCGGATAGTGGCAGTTGCTTTATGTGAATTTAGGCATTTGTGAAGATTCTGTTATTGAAAGTTTGCATGTCTTTTAGAAAACAGTATTTTGTCTGTTATTTCCTTTGATAGTTGTAGAAACTTGTTCTCTCTCTCTCTCTATATATATATATGAAAAACTCTCTAAGACTGAACACAATGGTCACTCAACACCTTTATTGCAAACCACAACACCTAATTAGAGAGAGAGAACGAAAGGGAATACCCTGCCACAGTGGCAGGTGGGGTGGGGGGAGATGGGATTGGGGAGATGCAGGAAACAGAAGATTCAGTACAGGAGGGTAGAGAAAGGAGTTTCTAGAATGATATCTTTTCACCAGGCTTGGAGAACTACCTGCCTGGATTGAAGAAAAAGGGATGAAGGATTTGGAAGGAACAAAGAGAAACTGTGAAGTATTTGGTACCTTAGAACATTTGAAACAGAATTGATAGTTGGCTCAGGTGTTGGACTTGAAGAACAATAGTTATAGACATCTGAAAAGCTAAGTGAGCAAATATGAAAAACTAAGCCAATGAAGTAAAAGGATAATTAGTAACTTTGAAAAGACATTTTTATAAGCATGGAAATGGAATCTTATCACATTATCTGGCACAGTATTGGAAATTATTTATGTAGTCGTAATGCTGCAGACTGCAGATTTAAATATATATTAATGTTGGGAAAGAAAAGTTTGCATCTGTGTGGAGCTATGTGGGGGAGGGGGAAAGGCAGATGCATTAGAGCCAAATTCTCAATGAGTCTGGCAGAAATTTAAATGAAAATTTGAAAATTGATTAATCAAGAACCAGTTGTATAAATTTTATTTTTAGATGAGAACAACTGCTCGAAGAGTTGAAGCGGAGTCCAGAAAAAAGTTGGCATTTTTTTTTCTTTAAAGGGTTAGAAAGTGTTTTAGGTTTTATCTATTGGCTTCTTTTTTTATTCTTCCTTTCCCCATACTGTTGTTGATATTATTTCATTGCTGAGTTGACCAGGACAGGCACACACACACACACCTCGCTGGGTTACCTGATAGGGTCCACATCAGGCTGCAGAGGTTTCATAGTCAATGAGGGTGCTCATCAGGGTTTGCTCTGCCTTAGGTGTGGGACATGGCTTCCCTTTTTGGGGAACTTGTATACACATGGCTGCAGCACAGTCTGAAGTCACCTTCAGCACTGGGGATAACAGGCAGCAGGGCTGTCTGGATCTCACTCTACACATGTGAGGCACCAGGGATTTGAACTTGTGACCATTGACTCACAATGCAGGTGCCCCAAGCCTTTGTGCTATTCTTACAGGCCCTATTTTAGGCTTTGCAGGTCATGGGGTATTAGCTGTTGTGAGGGGAAATCAGTCATTGACAATTCATCAATGAATGAATGTGGCTGTATTCTGATGGAACTTTATTAACAAAACAGATGGTGGACAAATTTTTGCTTGTGGTCATAGTTTTCTAATGTCTTGTTTAGTGGGCAAAGAGATGCATATAATTTTTCCTTCCTAATTCAAGCTCTTTTTGTTTTTTATTACCTGTCTTTATTTTCTTATAATTTTCTATATTGCCCCTCGTTTCAGGCCGCATGCTCTATAACTGCTAAGATCCTTGTTTCGTTGCTTGTCTGTACTAAGGCAATAACCTCCCAACCCCTATATTTGACCTCCAAAATGTGCATCTAAACTCTCTTTTTCTGTAAAGAATTTGTGTCATAGGTTATCCAAACTCTTTTACCTTTCTCCAGAATCACTTAACCCTGAATTTGTGCTTCTGTGATTGATGCTATTTTCCCTGGAATTGTTCTGTTTAGTTAACACCTCCTCTCTTAACAACTTGTACAAAAATGTGTATATCTTCCCAGGTTCTACCTGAGATAATTGTCTAAGAAAGTTTCTGGTTACTTTCCTCCAGTTTTTAACCCCTCAATCCACCTAGCCAAAAAGAAATATATTTCCCTTTTGAGAGAGAACTTTAGCTGTGGGGTCAGTCAGTCTTGAATTTGAATACATTACCCTACCATCTGTTTCCTAACTGGCCTTGAAAATATTTTAACCTGTCTGAGTTTGCTTTTCTTATTTGTCAATAAATATTTCATGTGGCTCTTGAAAGGGTTAAAAGTGGATTTGTACTGTGTTTTTCCCACAATATGGCTGTCTTCACTGGGGCTCCTCAGAGGGAGTGGGTTGAGTCTCCCTCCCTGCCCTGAGCAGAGCCCTGGCAGCTGAAGACCTCTGGAACCCAGCCACAGCCATGCTCAAGGCCACTCTCCACACACTTGGATGAGCCTCATGCATGAAAGAACCTGCAGAGGAACCCAGGTGTGCGGGACCTAGGGCTGAGATCTCCAAGCCTTCTCAGATTGGGTCTGGGCCTCTTCCACCCATATCCCCCATTTTCCAGTAGCTAGGCAGTTACACCACAAACTTCCCCCCCCTCCACTCTGTGTAATCTCATCAATGACCAACATCCAGAGACTATAAAACCAAGCTCCCGTACATGTTATAGCCTAGTTCTCCCCCTCAGAGAACCTGGTAAGCTATTGAGAGTTTCCTGCCTGCATAGGAGAGCCTGGCAAGTTCCCCGTAGCATATTCATATGCCAAATAAAGCAACAATGATGGGTCTCATTCTCCTGACCAGAAAGAGCCTCTAATGCAGCAGCATTGGGAAAGACAAGTAAAGAGAGGCTGCTAAAATCTCAGGGGTAGGATGAATGGAGATGTTACTGGGCCCGCTTGAGCAAGTCAATGATAAACGGGATGATAGTGATAGTGATAGTGAGTTTGCTTTTCTCATTTGTCAATAAATATCTCATGTGGCTCTTGAAAGGGTTAAAAGTGGATTTGTACTGTGTTTTCCCCACCATATGGATGTTCTTCAAAAAACTAGAAGCAGAGCTTCCCTACAACCCAACAATACCACTCCTGGGAATATACCCTAGTGGCCAAAAAACACAACACAGAAAAGCCATCCTCACTCCTATATTTATTGCAGCACTATTCACGATAGCCAGAATCTGGAAACAACCCACGTGCCGAACAACAGATGAGTGGCTAAAGAAAGTATGGTATATCTTCACAGCGGAACACTATGCAACTGTTAGGAAAAAATAAAGTCAAGAAATTTGCTTAGATATGGATGGACACGGAGAGTATCATGAGTGAAATGAGCCAGAAGGAGAGGGAAAAACATAGAATGATTGCACTCATTTGTGGGATATAAGAACAACTACAACAACAAAATAGTATGTGAATAATACCCAAAGACATAGGAACAAGGGCCAGAAGGACTGGTCCATGGTAGGAAACTTGTCACAGAAGTGGATAGGGAGTACAGTTAGGACAGAGAAGTGGCCACTATTGACAATGATAGTTGAAATTATCACTCTAGACAAAAACTGAGTGGTGAAATTAGGTAAAGTGATATGCATGATATCCTTTCAGTAGTAATATTACAAACCACAGTATCTAAAAGGAAAATGAGAAGAGAGAGACAGAGAGAGACAGAGAGAGAGACAGAGAATGGAAGATAGAAGAAAAGTGTCTGCTATAAAGGCAAGGTGTGGGGGCAGGTGGGGGATGGTGGAAGGGAAACTGGGGACATTGGTGCTGGGAAATGTGCACTGGTGAAGGGATGGATGTTGGAATACTGTATGACTGAAACTCAATTATGAACAACTTTATGACTATATCTCATGGTGATTCAATGGAAAAATCTTATTTTCTTTCCTTCCCTTCCCATTTAGCACTTACTGTAGCTCCATGCTGTAGTGGCCTCTTAGCTCCCAGCCCAATGGTTGGAACATAGACTGTGCCCTCCTCTCCTAAAGTACCCTGGAGCCGTGCTTCATGTTGACTTGACCAAGTTAAGAAGAAAGCAGTCTCAGTGTTGATTCTTCGCTGAAGAATTTGGAGTGTATTCTAAAATTAGAGAAATTTTATGTTCTATAATTTTTGTTCCCTAATCTTTGTGACAAGGTCTATTTTTATGAGTTCACTTCTGTTTTCCTGCGCGTGGTGATGGAGGCGCAGTGTTGGAGAGGGGGGGGGCTTGCTTTTTCCTTTGGTGGGAACTCAGCCATATGTTTGTGTTGAGCCAGCTACTCCAGACTCTGAATTCTCAATCAGATGGTCAGTGGAGTTTAATTGAATTCCCAATATGTGCATGGCTACGGCTGAGAGTTGTCACTTGAGGGAGGTGTAACCATCTGGAAGAACTTTCTCAAAGAATCCAGGATATAAGAGTATGTCTCTTTGTGTCTAAATTAAATGACACTAATTTTGGCAAGAGAAAATAGCTGGCATAAGTGCTCTTTTGCATCCCTCCTCTTTTATCATTCTTCCAACATCCAAGAAAAGGCATACTTCTTTTGCTTTGAGTAGGATGGCTTATATTTCCCTTGATTCCTGCCCTTACCCCTGCCCCCACTCCGCCTCATCTGTGAAAGATACTGGTACTTAAAGAAGACTTCTTTTAGGATGTGGATCTTGATTTAACTTTAAATATGTTTGCATGAGAGGCAATACCTTAAAAGGAACCACTCGTATTAACTGCAGTGATCTCTGAGGACTTGTGAATGTGGTGGATGCTATTCCTTTGATTATATTTAGTCACTGACCAAAGGAGATTCTTGAGGATCAGAAGAGACAACACACGGGGTTGAGCAGGACCCCATAGTGCCCTGAGCCCTGCCAGGAAACAACTCTGAGAACAGAGCTGGGAGTAGGCACAAAGCACTACTAGGTGTGGCCCCCAAACCAAAAGAAGACAAAGCAACAACAACCAGAAGGGATTTTGAGATATAATTCAGTAGTGATCCGTCGATCTGCAGGTTGGGAGATTTCCTGGGTGGGTCTGATGGAGTCCCATGAACCCCCTAAAAGCAGTTTTTGTCAACTGATAGTGGGAGGAGGGGAAGTCAGAGGGGAAGACCCGTGGCATTGATTTTCAAGGCTCTTTGTGTTGCCCTTCAGTGATGTTGATTTTCCTTTATTTTTTATTTTTTTTTATTGAATCATCATGAGAATAGTTACAAAGATTTCAGGTTTTAGTCTCAGTCATACAATGTTGATTTTCTTGACCGTTTCTTCTTGTATTTTCTAGGCAATTTTTAAACTTTTATTCCTGTTTTATTATTTATTCAGTTCACTAATATTTTCCACATGTCTGTTATGGCCCGGACAACTCTGGTAGGTCAGTTGAGTGTAGCACAGAGTCAAGTCCACGGTAGTTTCTGTGGTGCAAAGAAAGTGGGTCGTTGCAGCGTGCTGGAGTTCACGCTTGCCCTCAGCTCCAGGGATTCCACGCCTCGATCTGGGGGTGACACATGGTGATGTGGAAGTAGGCTGGGGATGGAGTTTGTGTGGTCACACAGGCGAGGAGGGTCTCTGCACTCAGCCACATCCCTGGGCCTTCTGCTAGAGTTTGCCTCGTGCATTTTAATCACCAGAATCTAATTTTATTCAACATTAAAGTTAATTTTAGATAACATGCCTAAAATTATATTTATGGTTTAGATGTACAGTTATTACTCTTCACTACCAGCAAAGTGCTCAATGTCTTATGTTACTGCTGGTGGGCCTCTGCATTCCATCCTGCCCCCATCTAACATGCAGTGTGACAGTCTCAGGTCGGTCATTAAAGACCAAGGGCTTTTCATTGTTCAGTACTGTCTACTCCCTTGCCTTTTGTTCTTTATCTTTATTCCAGAGCTATGTGAAATCATCCAGTATTTGTCATCTCTCTAACTCCTTTCGTGTAACACAGTTCCCTCCAGTTCTATCGAGTTACAGCAAATGGCATAATTGCATCTTTTCTTTTCTTTTTTTTTTTTCTGTTTGGGTCACACCTGGCGATGCTTAGGGGTTACTCATTGTTCTGAACTTAATAATTACTCCTGGTGGTACTTGGGGGACCATATGGGATGCCGGGGATTGAACTCGGGTCGGCCACATGCAAGGCTGCTGTACTATTGCTGTACTACCTTACCTGCTGTACTATTGCTCTGGCAATTTATTTACTTATTTATTTATTTTGCTTTTTGGGTCACACCCGGCGATGCACAGGGGTTACTCCTGGCTCTGCACTCAGGAATTACCCCTGGCGGTGCTCAGGGGACCATATGGGATGCTGGGAATTGAACCTGGATCGGCCACGTGCAAGGCAAACGCCCTCCCCACTGCGCTATAGATCCAGCCCCTGTTCTGGCGATTTAATCTTTTCTTAAAGCCATGTAGTATTTCACTCTGTGTGTGTGTGTGTGTGTGTGTGTGTGTGTGCCACCGCTCCTTTACAGAATCTAACGTTAGAGTTTCAGTATAGTGTCTGACTAACCTTTGCTGATATATATATATATATATATATATATATATATATATATATACTGTATCATTTTTAGTAGTTAACACCTGTACATACTATGCTGTGTTCTGGAAAATCCAATTTCCTCTGTCAGTTTACTCCTTTTACCTGTCTGATCCACCCTTTCCCTCTGGTGACCACTAATTTGGGGCGCTTGTAGTCTAAAATTTTTTGTTTTATTTTTAGCTCATTAATTGGTCTTGTTTCTTACTACATTTGAATGAAATAGTTGGTGTTTGTTTTTCTCCATCTGGTTTACTTCACTAAGTATAACACCTAATATTTCTCCCCGTGGTGTTGCAAATGGTAAGATTTTTAAAAATATTAAAGCAAAAAAAATTTTTTTTGGATCTCTCAAGCAGTGCCTGAAGGGCATGTGGACCCCTCCCATCAATTCTCAGTCCCCCTAGGCCGATGGCTTAGTGCGATACTATGTCTGGGGATTTCCTGGTAGTGCTCAGAGGCCCCAAAGTCCCCTGACATGTTTGGGGACTGTGCAGCACAGGGGATTGAACCAGGGCCTGCTGCATTGTTAGGCATGTTCCCTAACTGCTGCCCTATCTCTATGGCCCCTAGTTTTTTTTTTTTTCTGCTTTTTGGGCCACACCCAGTGATGCTCAGGGATTACTCCTGGCTCTGTACTCAAGAATCACTCCTGGTGGTGCTCACCATATGGGATGCTGGGAATCGAGCCCGGGTCGGCTGCGTGCAAGGAAAACACCCTACCCTCTGTGCTATCACTCCAGCCTCCTCCCCCGCCCCCCCATCTTTTTTATTTTATTTAATTTATTTAATTTTTTTAATTTTTTTTTTTTTTTTTTGCTTTTTTAGTCACACCCACCAATGCACAGGGGTCACTCCTGGCTCATGCACTCAGGAATCACCCCTGGCGGTGCTCAGGGGACCATATGGGATGCTGGGATTTGAAGCCGGGTCGGCCGCGTACAAGGCAAATGCCCTACCCGCTGTGCTATCACTCCAGCCCCTCCCCCAATCTTTTTTAAATTTAGGTACCTCTCTGTCAATTCTTAGGGCCCCTGAGCCACTCCAGGTGATATTCTGCCTAGCCCTCTTGCCTGGAGGCTCATTGTGTCACCAGGCTAAACCTGCAAATCCTGTGGAGTCCACCTGATGCTGGGGATCAGATTCAGGGTCTCACACATGCCAGACATGTGCCCCACCCTTTTGTAAATGCTTTCCCCCAGAAGGATTCTCTCTCACTATCTCTCTCTCTCTCTCTCTCTCTCTCTCTCTCTCTCTCTCTCTCTCTCTCTGAAGGGGTTGCTCAGGGATATTCCTGGCTCTGTGCTCAGGAGTAACTCGTTGTGGTGCCTGGGGACCATCTGCAGTGCCAGAGATCGAGCCAGGGTCAACTGCAAGTAAGACAGGCCCCTAAGACGCTGTATGAGCTCTCCGGCCTTCTCTTTGTCTCTCATAAACAGCTGCACAGTGTAGTGCTTGCACATGTTCATTTGGTGGCAGGTCCTTTCACTGGGCCCCATTCCCCAGGAGCTGCTAGGTGTATGCGTGTGAGGGAACGAGACACCAAGAGCATTCCATGTTGCTGTCTCACCAGCCTGCTTTCTCTTTTTACTTTTGATGACTAAGCTGGAAGCGGTCAGACAGCGGGAAGTCAGGCTATGCCTAAGCCAAGAGGTGTTGTGTTTCAGCAAGGGAGTGACTCTTGCAAGGCTGGAATCTACAACTTTGATTTCATCAGTGACCTGTGATTGCCAATGCTCCAATCTGACTACGTCGATAGGCCAATACAGTTCACATGTCTTCATTCTTTTCTACCACTCCAATGTGTGTGACTGCTGAGGGTCACTGAAATAATTAAAGGATAATTAGTTTTAGATGTGTCTTTATAAGATTGCTTCATGTGATAGGGCAGCAACATAAATGACAAAAGTTTTATTCTTCATAACCCATTTGGTTTGAGCCTACTGTGAGTGGTTTAGAGATTTTGTGCCCTGAGCAAACGGGCACTAATGCTTGGTTACTTTATTGCTGATGCCTGCATACCTGCTTTTAAGAGATCTTTATATTTAATATCACCAAAAGTCAGAGAAGGTTCAATGAGAATTTTTCTTAGTTTTATATAGGTCGTACATCTCTGTACTATTTCTGTGACATTAGAATGGTAAATTGCTTTGTAGCCCAGCTAGTCAGTTTTTAAGGAGAAATAGCATATGGTAAAATACATAAATCCTGCTAGCTCAATGAATCCAGATCAATGAACCTCTATTCAAATAGAGGACATTGTATAATGAACAATTTTGTAAATCATGGTGCTTTTAATAAATATTAATAAATTTTAAAAAGAGAGAACATTTCCAACTCCCTAATTGCTGTATGCCATTACTACCAATGTTCAGGCAGCAGCAACTATCGAAATTTTTTGCACCATATTAATTTTGCTTCAGTTTGATCTCGAAAATACATGTCAATGGAATGGAATCACATAATTAGTCTTTTGTTGTTGTTTGTTTTTGTTTTGGGACCCAAACTGCTGATGCTCAGGGCTTATTCTTTCCTCTGTGCCCAGTGGTCACTCCTGGCAGGGCTCAGGGACCATATGTGGTTCTAGGGATTGAATCAGTGGCTGGCCTTGGTTCAGACCGTGGGAAGCCATGCTGTGTGGGTGATGTAAGATCCCTTGTAAGATATCTCGAATGCGAGATACCTTCCCACTGTGCTATCTCTTTAACCCTCCCTCAAAGTTTATTGCCTATTTTTTTTAAATTGGGTTGCCTTGTTGTTTTATGTGTGCTATTTATAGATTCTGGATACAAGTCCTCTGATGGATGTTGGTATTGTGAGTATCTTCTACTTCTCTGTACTTTGGTTTATGGTTTTTATTATTTGTTTATGTATTTACTTCTGCATTTTGGGCCACACTCAGTCATACTCGGGGCTAGTCCACCTCAGTGCTCAGGAGTGACCCTGCTGGTACTTGGGGACTGTGTGGACTGTGTGCAGTGCCTGGCCCAACTGGGGTTAATTGCCTGCAAGGCAAAAATGCCTGACCTCCTGTATTACTTCTTTTAGCCCTTTTATGAGTTTTTTGTTTGTTTGCTTATTTTGTTTGTTTCTTGTTCTTGGACCACACCTGGTGGTACTCAGGGATTACTCCTGACTGTACTCAGTAATCACTTCTGGTGGCTCTTGGAGGACTGTGATGCTGGGGACCAAATCCTGGTGGCCACATTCAAGGCAAGCACCCAACCTGCTATACTATCACTCCAGCCCATGTTTTATGTTTTTTAATAGTATGTTTTTGTTGTTGTTGTTTGTTTACCAGGTTTTAGGCCATATCTGATGGTACTCAGGGCTTACTCCTGGCTTTGTGCTCAGGGAAGACTCCGAGTGTGACTTGGGGGATCCTATGGAAAGCTGGGGATCAAATCTGAGTTGATTCTGTGCAAGGCGCGCATCCTTCCCACTATATTGCTCTGGGTCCTGGTATCTTGATACAGTGAACTTTTAAATCTTAATAAAATCACATTTGTCTTTTTTTTTCTTTTTCTATTGTGGTTGTGCTTTTGTCTGGTTTGTCATACTTTGGTGTTTTAGTTTATTATTTTCGTTTTGGGATTTGGGACCACACCTAGCAGTTCTTGGAAGTTTTTCATGGCTGTGGGCATGGAGGTTATGCCTGGTGGTAATTGGGCAACCACGTGGTGCTAGGAATTGAAGCTGGGCCACTAGCATGCCGAGTACATGCTTCAGCATGCTGGGTCCCTGGCATTTAATTTTAAATAATAGTATTTCTAGGTTAAAAGAAAGAATATTATGGCTTCTGATAAAGTCATTTATTCTCTCTCAGATTTACTTATTCATTTATCAAACTGTTGTTACTTGTTTTTGAAATATATGTTTACAAGAAACTTAAAAGTTTTTGTCACTGTCACTGTCATCCCGTTGCTCATCGATTTGCTCGAGTGGGCACCAGTAACGTCTCCATTGTGAGACTTGTTACTGTTTTTGGCATATTGAATATGCCATGGGTAGCTTGCCAGGCTCTGCTGTGTGGGCTAGATACTCTCGGTAGCTTGCCGGTCTCTCCAAGAGGGGCGGAGGAATTGAACCCAGGTCGGCTGCATGCAAGGCAAATACCCTACCTGCTGTGCTATGGCTCCAGCCCTAAAAAAAAGTTTTCAGTTGCATGAAAATTACTATGGTTTTACCGAGTTTTAAAGTTGGTTAACAATTGTCACTAGACCTAGTTGTAAGTCATAGCTCTCAAAAACGAAACTTTTGTTCATTGTTGTTTCAGTGCCAGGGATCTCAACCAGGGATGCTCTGGTGCCAGTCAGCACTGGGGGTTCAACTCGAGGCCTGTGCTGGGCCACTGCCCCCAGTTTCTGCCCTCAAAATTAATTTGAACATGAGATATTTTTAAATTGCTTTGAACCAAAATAGAGTTGGGCTTAGAAGCAAAGTTCTGTACTTATGGGGGTAGAGCATTATCTTTTCTTTAAATTTTTGGTATCCCTTAAATTTAATCCTTTATTTTGGTATCCCTTAAGTTTAATCCTTTAAAGAATAGACTTGCCTGCTTGGGCCTCTGCCAAATTATGCTACTGAAATTCTTCCCTGCGTGTGTTTCTTTCCCTATCCTCCTACAGTATTTCGTCTATGCCTTTTCCTACTCTTTTCTATCTTAGTTATGATCAGAATCCTATTTTGTTGCACCTATGTAATTGTGACCCTTCAGTACTCAGCAACACTTTATGGATACTTAGTGTGTGCAGTGGCGTGTGCAGATGGGAGAGAGATATGCTGCCCAGAATTGATGTACATAATAATGTGTAGCATTGTGAGGTGGTGAGCAGTAAAGTCACTGTCACTGTCACTGTTATCCCCTTGCTCATCGATTTGCTTGAGCAGGCACCAGTAACATCTCCATTGTGAGACTTGTTACTCTTTTTGGCATATCGAATACATCCTGGGTAGCTTGCCAGACTCTGTCCTGAGGGCGAGATACTCTTGGTAGCTTGCCGGGCTCTCTGAGAGCAGTGGAGGAATCTAACCCAGGTCGGCTTCGTGCAAGGTGAACGCCCTACCCGCTGAGCTATTGCTCCAGCCCGACAAGTAAAGAATGTTCTGAAAATACTTAAAAGGAGGCCCTTTCTTTACTTGGGTATTAAAAGGAAAAGTTTTTAGAAGGGGTGACATCTAAGCTAAGACCACTGGCTCTGCATGAGTGGGCTAGACCTTGCGGAACCATGAACATTTATTTTGACAGAAGAATTTGACTTTGTTCTAAGAATAATGGGAAGCCCCTGGAAAGATTTCGCATACTGAGTAACCCCTTCATTCTTGTTTTTCATTATTATTTTATAAAACTTAGAACTATTTCGCATTTTGCATCACTTATCTTCCTGTCCCCTTTCCTTCTCTGTTGCTCTTGTTAGTGTAGTGGCCATCTGTCTTACACTTGCTTTGTGATAGTGCTGCACATTGTGGGTTGTGTGACCTTGGTTGTGTAGCTCATATGCTTCTAGGTAACACTATGGTTCTCACGGGTATAGTTACTCCTTTCATTGTGTTGCTTGCACCCATGTTTGTGTGGGTTGTTTTCTTAGTTGCAGTGCTTGCACACTTCATGGTTGTAGAGTTGACTGACTGCAAGTGTAGTGGTCGCACAACTACAGCTGTGGTCTGTTGCCCTATTTGCCTGGGTGAGGAATCCATCTTCTGGATGAATCTCTTAGGGAAACACCCATTCAGTTGCAGGCAGATGTTGTCTGGGCTTACAGTCCTGTGAAAGTTTGTATACGTGAGCTGGAGAGCTGATGTGTCTCTCAATAGGAGAAGGCTTTTCTCAGAGCAGGTATCTCTGCAATCAACCAGGAGCTTCTTTGGTTTTTCTTTTCAAGACTTTGAAATGATGTAAGATCACACCTACATTTTATTGTACAGGTTACACACTGAAGTTGGCTTACACTCAGGAGGAGGGACTGTAGACCTCACTTTTTTTTTTTTTCAGATCTCACTGTGTTTCTGTTCCTGTAGTTTTTGTTTTGGGGCGACATTACTCCTGGCACTGTGCTCAGGAATCACTCCTGGCAGACTTAGGGGACCATATTGGGTTACGGGGATCGAACGCGGGTCAGCTGCAAGCGTCCTTCCCGCTGTGCTATCTTTCTGGCCCCTAGACATTACTTCTTTGTGGAAGAAATGTCCAAACACTTGTGGATGTGTGTTTTCAAACCGCCCACAGCCTCCTCTTTAGCCACGAATCTTATCATTTTCATATATAAAATTCATTTCCTCCCACTCTCTCCTTCACCTCACAGGCTAATCTGTTCTGGTTCGATCTCAGGTTCCTGTTGTCAAAATCAACCCCATGCACACATGAGGCTCCTACTGTGTGGTTTTTCAGGTACGGTGTCTGTGGACCAAAAAGGAAAGTGGTCTGTTAGCCACAGAGCCACTGTGTGGTGGTGTCAGTATCTGCAAGAGACGTTCCCATTCTAAAATAGGGAGAACAGGAGGCCAGGGGCCGCTGGGAATCCAGGGGAGCCTGGACAATTCAGCTAGTCCCGATCCCAAGTTTCTTGATCAGACTCGGTCCTGATCCCCGTTGTTCTTGGTCCCGCCTTTGGGAGGCCGCTTGTTCCCTTTTGAAACATCCCCTCTTTCTTTAAGAAGCGACCTGGGTTTCAACCTGCTTCCTGCCCTGGCCAGTTGGGTGGGTCAAGGCATTTCTTTTCATTTTATATTTCCCCCAGCCAGTTTAGTGTACACTGGGAATACTGTTATTGATCCGAGGCCCCTAAGGGCCTGAGGTCTTGCTGTGGATGTTGTTTGCACCATTGGGAAGTCAAGTCACAGCTATCAAACTCCCTGTGAGCCAGATTAATTTTTCACCTAGGGATACCTGTGATGCTACCACAGGCCCTGGGTGGTGACCCAGGTCTTGTGGCACTTCTTCTGCTAATGTCCTATTCTGATGAGTATTTCTCCTGTCAAGTGACCAAAAAAGTAACTTTAAAAAAGACCCTTTTGGGGGGCTGGAGCTCGGGCTCTGGCCGAGATTCGACCCGGGTGGCCATGCCTCTGCACAGCTGCGGGAATGCCGAGCGAGCAGGAACCAGAGGCAGCTATAAGACTTGGGGTTCCAGAGAGCGCTTGCAACCATGTATCCAGACTGTGAACTAAGCTTTTGCTCCATGCTGCTCCAGGAAGGGAAATGATTCAATTTCCAACTTTAATCTCCCTGGATTTAATTACTAAAATACAGAAATTGTAAACCGCGCGGCCACTACTGTGGCTGTGCGACTTTTTATCTCTTCATTCTCATCAGTGGAAAACTCAATATCAAATATTTCCTTGCCAATAGGGCTGTATTCTTGGGGGATAAATTCCAACAAAAATAGTGAGTCTGTGTTGAAACTCCAACAACAATAGTGAGTTTTGTGTTGAAATATGAAATGTAATCAAGGTAAAGAGAAGAGTGAAATTTATCAGTTACCCAGGCGGGTGTGGGGGGTGGGGGTGGGAGGCATACTGGGGTTGTTGGTGGTGGAATATGGGCACTGATGAAGGGACGGGTGTTTGAACATTGTATAACTGAGACATAAGCCTGAGAACTTTGTAACTTTTCACATGGTGATTCAATAAAATAAATTAAAGAAAAAAAGACCCTTTTGTCTGACCACTAGACCACACACGCACAGGGTGTGTGGTCTGGTGGTCAGAAGTTGGCCATGTCTGAGGTCATCTGAGGCTCCTTGGCCTTGGCCCAGCTGGCTTCCTTGAACAGTGGGTGGCAGATGGTGTCAGAGTACTGACATTTGATCCTAACATGGTGGCGTCTACGGGGCTTGGACTTGCTATTTGATTTAGGTGGGTGTAATTTTTTTGGAGGGGGCTGCACTCTGCAGTGCTCAGGGATCACTCCTGGTGATGCTAGGGGGACCGTATGCAGTGCCAGGGTTTTAACTGTGGTCAAGCATCTAAGGCAACTGCGATAGCCCCTGTTCTGTCTCGGGCCCCAAGATGAGAGTCCTAGGAGTCTCAGAGAGAGCTTTGACCTTTTCTGAGGAATCTCTCATTGTCACTTCTGCTACTCTCTGCCGTTTGTTAGCAGCTTAGCAGGCTGACCCAGATCCAAGGGAGGAAGCTTGGTATGGACTCAGGGACAGAAGGGAGTCTGAAGGACTTTCAGGTATGTTGTATAATTCCCATAATGATCATAATCATAACATACTCCAGTGAATTATAATCTAGCATGTTTGTGTAATAATAGGGGGCACGCTTAGTTTTGGGAGAGGTAGATTAGTTTGAGGGGCCAAACTCAGAGTCTTGACCATGCTAGGTTTGTGCGCTACCTCTTGAGCCATTTCCCTAGCTCCATTTATCACGAATTTTGATAGGCACTTTCTATGAATTACCTTATTTATTTCTGTTAGCAGTTTTGTAAAGCAGGAAGTGAAACTTGGGGAGGTGACATCACTTGCCCAGGGTCACCCAACTCAACTCTTCTCTCGAACCCCAGGGGTACGGCCTTAAGTGTTGTGTGGAACAGAATGCTCCTTGAGCAATTTCTTTTCAGAAGTGAAGAGATGAGTTAAGAAGTTCGTTTTATCTGTTTTTGGACAATATAAGTAACAGAAGGAATGGAAAAATAAGAGTATTAGTATAGTAGCAAGAGACACTAACACTTTTAGATTGGATACAATTTCTGTGAGTCTGGTGACTTCCAATTTTGTTGTTGGTTAAAATAGTCAACTTCATTCTCCATCATTTGTGAATCTCAGTTTTCTCATTCGGGAAGGCACATAAATCCTTGGGTCTGGTGTAGCACTTGTGTATGCTCTTAGAAATTCAGTATATAAGGCAGGATATAAATCAGTCAGTTTTCTTCTTTCCTCTCTGAAAAGCAGATTTTTTTTCCAACTATAAAAATGACTTGGGAGTCAGCCCTGAGCACTGCCAGGCATGCCACTAGCCCCCACCCCCCAAATTAAAAAAAAAAAAGTAAGCCCTGAGCACTGTCAGATTTCCTAGTTTCCTATCCTCTTCCACCCCCTCCCCCCACCAAAATAACAAAATTGAGAGAGAGCATATTGGATTAGCTAGAGGTTTAGCAAATATAACCTTTGGGGTAAGCATCATTTCCATAAATAAGGCTTTATTAGCACAAAGCCACACTGAACAACTCAAAGACTGTCTGTGGCATTTTTTTTTTCTGCTATAACATCCTAGTTGGGTAGCTGTACAAAAGCTCCACAAAGTATAAAATCACTATTATCTGATGTCTTACGAAAAGTTTTCGAATGCTGGGTTACACTGTAATAAAAAGTTCATTTCACTGCTGTAAACGTGGTGATGAAAAGTGCAGCATTAAAATGTTCCTAAACAGAGGACAGGATACAACTGGGGTTCTCTTGGGGTCACTGTCAGGGTTGAGTAACAATGACTTTGTCCACATCCACCCAGTAGTTTGCTTTTTGGCAAAGTTTTACCGGAACTCAGCCATACCCACTCAGTTAACTCTCACTGCTCAGGTGCCATAGTTTTTGGGTCACTCCTGCAGAAACTGTATGATGCACACAACCTGTTTTTTTGTGATGTGAGGTCTCTCTGGGTCATTCTCTTGAACATGTAAGATACTTAGTGCAGATGAAGACACATTCATAGCATTCATAGGGCAGAGCGCCATGTATGCTATTGTGTCTTAAAAGCAGAGACCAGTGATCAAATCACTATTTGGGGCAGATCACAGGTCTCAAAACACAGAGCTCCACCAGCCTCTTGAAGGCGTTCCCGCAAATATGGCAGAGCCATCATTTTGAACATCTTATTCTGTCTTGTGTGCACTGCGAACTGCACATCTTCAGGGTGCTAGTCTAGCTTCTCCGAGTAACTAAACAGAGCAGGTGAGAGACTAGCTCATGATGGAAAAGATTATCTGTAGGTTTTGGTTGTCCTTCATTTGCTCTGCCCGTTATCAATCTTTCGTGTTTGTGTGTGTGTGTGTGTGTGTGTGTGTGTGTAAGCTTCATTTTTGTTTTGTTTTTGGCTCCTGCATCCCGGTTCGTAACCGTCTTTCCCTTTCGTGCCTCAGTTCTCTGGAACCCGTGCTTGTTTGCGTTATCGTATGTGTCAGATGTCCTCATGCCCTATTTAGGTCATTGTTGTTGCAGACAGCGGATTGACCCAGATGTTCCAGACAGGACTTGGAGAGAGCGCGAGCGCTCGAGGCACTGTGGACTCCGCTCTCCTCTCGGGTCATCTCCTCCGGCTTTATTTAGACTAAGTGCATATTCTTTCCAATTATTCTGCTTTTATTTCCCGCAGTTTTAGAACTGTGATTATGCACTGACTAATGTTACAGAAATGGTTTTCTCACATGACCGCGAATATTTTACCTGTCTAAATTGTCAGTGAATGTCCTTCTTCACTGTTGTTATGAAAAAAGCAAAATGCTTCCCCCTCCCCACTCCTGCTTGTAAGTAATTAAAGAAAATAATTCTTTTCTTAAATATGCTGTAAAAGTTAATTTTATTGGCTTCCTGTTTGGAAGTAGTTTATTGATTTATTTTTCTCTGCACTGTAGCACTATCGTTCCGTTATTCATCAATTTGCTCAAGTAGGCACCAGTAACATCTCCATCGTGAGGCTTGTTGTTACTGTTTTGGCATATCGAATATGCCACAGGTAGCTTGCAGGCTCTGCCTTGCGGGTGGGGATACCTTTGGTAGCTTGCCTGGCTCTCCGAGAGGGACGGAGGAATTGAACTAGGGTCAGCTTCGTGCAAGGCAAATGCCCTTCCCACTGTGCTATCATTCCAGTCCTGAGTTCAGCATTTCTTTTTACTTTATAGGTATGGATTTTGTCACACATTTATCTATTAATTTTTTGTTGTAAGTAACTGGTCTACCTAAGAAAAGTGAGTATTTTTGTAGGGGGTGTCAGGATGAGGGCAAGTTGGGGGGCATGGACTCTGGTGGAAGGTATGGTGTAGGATTGTTGTCACTAATATTGTAAATCACAGTGTCTAGAATGTAAAAGCAAATAAGAAATGTGTATTAAATAAGGGATGCCTTTGCTGTTTCTCACTGTTGAGTAAGTAAAGCTAAATCCTGGTTCTTGTTTTTAGTTACATTTATGATCTCAATAACATTGTGCTACAGACTAGCAAGATGGTAGAGCGGTTATGACACTTGCCTTGCATGTGGTTGACCCCTGTTTTGATCCCCAGCACCACACATGATTCCCCAAACACTGCCTGAGCACAGAGCCAGGATTAAGCCCTGAGCATTGCTAGGTGTGGCCCAACTTCTCCCTCCTCCCACAAAATTTGTGTGAATGTACCACCTCTACTCATGATAGAGGGACTTCTGAAAGGAGGATGGCAAGAACCTTCGGAGAGTAGCTCACTTGACTTTGGGTTCTTTCTGTTGAATGTGTCCCCAGACTGGGAGTGATGCTCATTTAAGATAAGGCTAGGCTGAGTTTTTAGGACTAAGGGATTTGGAATCATTAGCGGGACTCCTTCTTTAGTTTTGCCTCTGCTGAAGTGTGATTGCTTCATTTTCTTAGTTCACATTCCTACATGAAGCTTCTACATAAAAGGGCTTCTGGCAGTTCTCCTTCCATTTCTAAATTAGACAAAACAAAATCTCGTATACGTGGATACTCTCTTATTGGCCCAAGGTGAGTTAAGTAAATATCTCTTCCTCTCTCCTGGCCAGTCCAACAGCAGTCTGGAGGGTAGGAAGGGTTTTAAAGAAGTTTCTAATTACATCATTACAAAGATGGGGGTAGGCATAGTTCTAGAAGGTGCAAAGTGGAAGAAAAACATTTATGCTAATGGGGTATGAAGAGTAGCACAGGGCCCAAGCCATCCTGCCTTAGTTCTGGGTTACGTCTAACTGAGCTGCTGTGAGAAAGATTCTGCTAAAACACAGATGTTGTTATGACTCACACCTATTTGGAGTCCTTTAATAACTGCCAGTCCCCTTTATGATAAAAGCCTGACATCCAAAGCATTTCATGATCTCAACCCTTCCTTCTATTTTGGCATTTCCCAAGAGATTTTGCCTTCTCAGATTGTGTGGTCCTTCTCGTAATCTTGCATACCATTTGCTCTTCTTGGAATGCCCTTGCTTCTCCCAGGTACTTATATTTTTACTCATAATTAGCACCCAGGGCAGTTTCTGCAGACCCAGGCATTGTGTTTTACCTCTCTGTATCTTTGGAACGTAACACAGAACAGGTAGTTAATGTACCACGTCAAAGAGCCTAGAATCGATGAGAGGAAATATCTACTTTGGTGTCTGAGCTTGTCTTTGGTCCCTGCTATTTGTTTTTGGCCGTTCTGTTTATAAAATCCATTCTGTGAGCATTGAAGTGGCCAGGGAAAGACTGGCCACCTGAGTGACCACACGAGTCATCTATTCCACCTGCTTGTGCATTGCTTCCTCTGCTGAAGTTTCTCTCAGTGATTTTGACTTTGTGTCCATTCCTAGGGACAGCCACATGATTCTTTTTCCATCTTTTTGTTTGTTTGTTTTGGTATCTGGTTATTTATTATTGCTTCTTCCAAATGCTTTCCTCATGCAGAGAATCTTCAGTTGTGAGAAAGAATTGATAAACATGTGCTTACTGGAGTGATAGCACAGTGGGTAGGGCATTTGCCTTGCATGCAGCTGACCCTCGTTCGATTCCTCTGTCCCTCTGAGAGAGCCTGACAAGCTACCAAGAGTATCCCACCTACACGGGCAGAGCCTGGCAAGCTACCTGTGGCATATTTGATATGCCCCAAACAGTAACAAGTCTTACAATGGAGATGTTACTGGTGCCTACTCGAGCAAATCGATGAACAACGGGACAACAGTGCTACAGTGCTAACTTTAACTACTTTTCTCTCTAGGAAACGTTGATGAAGATCTGCCTCGTGGTAGGATTTCCTTTTGTTCCTGACCTTTACTCAGTCCTACTCAACTACCATGTGAAAGGGTCATCTTTTGGGGATTTGTCACCAGTTCCTCAGGGCAATAACGTCTAACTGCTGTGCATGTTCCATAATATGTATTCCCAGTTTTTATTCTTAAAAAAATACCTTGCTGTGGAATGATAGAGAGAGAAGTGTATGAACTGGCTGTACTCTGGTTCATAAGTTGTATTTTGAGCAGTCTGCAGTAGTTATATCTGCATGGGATATAGTATGATTGCAGTTTGAATCTTGTACCAACATATGGGACTAACACATCCAGGAGTATGATTTTGCAGGTGTCAGTCTTTGAGAGTTACAAAAATCTTTGTAATTTTGCTCAGCTGCAGTGTATCTCTAACTTCTGACCTTTGTTTTGTCCAGTGGAAGGTGGGGAACCATATTAGGGGATTCCTTTGTCCATTTCTATCATAAAGTTCCCCCTGTTTGTTTTCACAGATCAGAGAACCGATGTTCAGATTCTAGCTTCCACTAACTATATCTATTCCAGTTATTTATTTGATGAACAGGTGCATAACCAAATAATAGGGCATGACACCATGGGCCAACTGTGACATGGACTTGGAATAAAATCCATTTATTACCTGGCTTCCATGTGGTCCAACTCTAACTGAAAGACATAAAGGTATTTTGGGGCTTCTGGTATCATGATCTTAGACCCTATGTTGAGTGGTTCCCATAGGGCTTGGGAATTACATCCAACAATGAAAAGTTACTCTGCAAATGATAGTATATCTCCTTGGAGAATGATTGGAGCTACACTAATTAGCGTTCTTGCTCAAGAGGATGTCCCTCTGGGTTTCTGAACTGGTGTTGATCTGGGAACTGCAAATCTCACTCTTTCTTGGTCTTTCAAAGACATATAAGTTATAATTCCATTTGTTTTTCTTCTTGACTTGATTGTGTCCTCCTGTCCCCAGTTTGTGTGTTGAAGTTCTAAACCCTAGTGTTTCAGAATGTAACTCTATTTGGAAAGACCTAGATATAATTGGGTAAGAGGAGGAATAGGTTGAACCCTAAAATCAAATATACCTGACATTCTTATAAAAAAAAAAAGTGCCATTTGGATGCAAAAAACACTTGAGGAAAATAGTGTGTGCAGGTGAACAGAGATCAGAGTGATGCTAAAACTGGCCAAATAAATCCCCAATATTGCCAACAAACCACTCGGAGTTGAGAGAAATACATGGAGCAGATTCACACATTCCTCAGAACCAACTTACCCATATCTCCATCTTGGACTTCTAGCTTCTAGAATCATGGGTCAATAGCTTTGTATTGTTCAAGTTCTCAGTTTGTGGTGCTTTGCTATAGCAGCCCTGGCAAATGAATACATTACCCATATCTTTTGCATCTACAAAGATTAGCTGTAGTCACAGATCCTTGCAAATCAAGTTTCTCTGGCTTCTATTCTGACCTTTTTGCCTTTCACGGCAGGTACACTCACCTTGGTTAAGTGCTGTCTCTGGTGCTTGCTATTTTGGAATCCCGTGATTTCCATTGACATCCCATCAGCGCTTTACGACCTACTTAAGGTTTTCTTGCTAGAAGCTTAAGTATTGAGTCCTGGGAGAATGTCTCCATGTTCAGCCTCTTTCTTTTCTCTAGCTCTCTCCCTTTTGCCTCAGCGCAAAACCCTCTAGATTTACTTCCATCTGTGTGTCCCCAATTATTGATGACATCTGTCAGATAGACTCAGAATTGTATGTGTGTGTGTATGTGTGTGTGTGTGAGAGAGAGAGAGAGAGACAGAGAGAGAGAGACAGAGACAGAGACAGAATAAGAGAACAAGCTTTCTTCCCACAGTGGGCACTGAATTACAGAGCTGAGGCAGTTATAAGTAGTATTTGACTTCTTGACTTAGAGGAATGGGGAAAGAAGTGAAGACCCAAGGTGGTATGAGAAAAGTAAGAGGAGTCTGTCGTCCTTTATGAAAGAAGGGGACCAGACCCTTGTAGCAGGGTTGGAAGTTTCCTATCCTCAGGCACCCATCCAAACCTCGCACGTCCTGAGCCTCCCTCGAGTGCCCTCCCTGACAGCCCTGGGTACAGCTTGGGAGCCCTGCTGTGCCTTGTGCTGTCTGTTTTCTTTTTAGCTCAGGAACTTAGTTAAATCCTGGACCTGATTTTCAGTACAGTCTGTGCTCTGGGTACCAGAGATAAGGTTCACTTCAAATGCTTGACCTAGAATTCTTCTTGTTTACCATGTCCTGAATTGATCGATGGATTACCCAAGGCTGCCAGCCCCATTCTTCCATGATTTTTGAGTAATACTAACTTTAAAATCCTCGTAGCTTTGATACCTTCCCCGGAAATAGCTTTCAAATGTTAGAGAGCTATTTTATAAGGTATATTCTCTCCGTTCTGCTGCACCATGCTCTGGTTTACCCCAGATAAAACTTGGAGTTATTGTACTTCTTATGTCCAGTTACCACTATGTGTTCATCATCACTGGAAGTCTTGTCCTTGCTTTACCAGCCAGCAAGTGCTACAATTGTAGAACTTCATTCTGTAGCTCCAATTTTATTTTGTAATTAAAAATTTTAAATACCCTTCTATTTTATTTGTTAATAACACTAACATATATATAACTAAACTAATCTATGTATAACTAAGATAATATATAAATAACTGAACTAATATACATATATATGTATATATATATAATTAGTTTAAGTGATAAATTGTTTATAGGAGTGATAGCACAGCGGGTAGGGCGTTTGCCTTGCATGTGGCCTACCTGGGTTCGATTCCTCTGTCCCTCTTGGAGAGCCCAGCAAGCTACCGAGAGTATCCCACCTGCACAGCAAAGCCTGGCAAGCTACCCGTGGTGTATTCAGTATGCCAAAAACAGTAACAACAATTCTCACAATGGAGATGTTACTGGTGCCCGTTTGAGTAAATCGATGAACAACAGGATGACAGTGCTACAGTGCTACAGCATTCACATTTATGGCCTTGATATGCAATTACCAACACCAAGGTGTCCAATACCATCCACAATGTCTCTGTGTTCTGTGAATCCACCTCTTTTCTTGTCGTCCTGGCCCTTGTTTGGTAAACTCAAGTTTGTGACCCAAGACCAAAGGGTTGTCATGTTCAAGGCAAGCACTTTCCTGCTGTACCCTCTCTGGCTCCATATGCTTTTTATCTGTGCTAGCAGTATGAAAGAATTCATTCAGAATGCCTTCAGTTAATGAAGTCTAATACAGGTCTCATGAATTGGATGAGTAATTTGATTTGTAAAAATTTCCAAACTTTTCAATGTTAAGCGAGGAACTGCCAAAGTCTTGACTTATGATTGAACTATAGCAATGATATGATGACTGGCTTTGATTTAGTCTTGAGTGCTTAAATATAGCTTGTAGGACCTGCAAGGTAGTTATTTGGAAGCTAATATCTTCCTTTTATTCTTTCTAATCTTTTGTGTGTGGGGGGGCTGGGGGGGTCGTTCTCAAGCAGTGCATGGAGTTCTGGTGATGTCGGTCAGTTGAGCCAATGGTTCTATGTGAAGGCCCAATGATGAGGTGCTGCTCAAGCCTTATGGTGCCCAGGACTACTGGGTGACCTTATCAAGTTTTATTTCTTGACATTAGGAAAGAAAATAAAATGTTCTGCCTGTATTTAAAAATAAATTACATCATGCATAATTTTCTTAGAAAAGTCTTCAATTTCCTAAATTTTCTTTAGAAAAGTCCGTGCTTAAGTGAAACTCAGGGAATTACAACCCTCAGTGAAAAATGTCTACTGCACCAGTGAAACAGTGATATACATTAGGAAACAAAATAGGATGTTTTCTATTTTTAAATTTTTTTTTACTACTTCTGTTTCTCATCATCATCATTGGTCACCAACTAATTATTTCGAGGAAGTGAAATAATTTTTTCAAAGGGACATTTCAAGTGCCAATTCATGGTACAGGTGAAACTTTAGGGAAGGAGAGGCAATCTAGGGCAGGTATGAGAAAGTGAGTGTGGTAGGGGCGAAATACAGAATATTATGCAAAATCTTAGTCTCTTGGCCTCAAACAAAAAGCTGTCTGTTACTTCAACAACAGATAAGTTGACTCAGAAACAGAAGCAGGTTGGTAAATGCATGTTTCCCAGAAATGCACTCATTTTACTCATTCAAAATCCAGAAGCTGGAGCACCTCCTTTTCCCAAGGAGGGCTAGGAGCAATGTCATTCCCATTGGAAATGCAGGGCATGCTGGGGCCTGTAGTTTGTTAATGGCTTATTCATGGGCACTACCTTCTGGTCTTGCATCAGCATTTAAGGAGGGCTTCTGTCTACTAGTTTTAAGAAGTCAAAGGTTGAAAAAAGGCTCATCAGCTCTTCAGTTGATAATATATGTAGTTGGAGAATAATAGTAGCTGGCAAATTACTGAGACAATTAATAGAGTGGTGTCACCAGGAGGAACAATAAATTGAACTGTTGAAGATAGCAAAGGTTAATCACAAACACATCATACTAGACTACTTTAATTTCATTTTGGTGCCCAGGCAAGCTGTACAAGTAAACAAAATCTAATAAACCTGGTGTGTGTAGAAGTTTAATACTTCTTTATGAACATACTAATGTGGCATGACATTTCATGAATAGAAAAAGGTTAATTGAGAAGCAATATATAGAAACAATGGATTAAATTATAAATAATAGTGATATAAAATTTGAATGCACAGACATCTTTAAATAAAATTCAGGGGTCAGAGAGATAGTACAGTGGGTAGGGTGCTTGCCTTGCACGTGGCTGACCTGGGTTCAATCCTGGGTACCCCAGGGGCTCCCCTGAACACACCGGCAGTTAATTCCTGAGGGTAGAGCCAGGAATAACCCCTGAGCATTGATAGGTGTGGCCCCCAAACAAAAAATAAAACAAAATACAAAAAGGAATTCAAAATAAGAAAATGATACATTATTAGCTATCATTCATATATTTAAATTGGTTTTCCCATTTTATGTCCTCTTAAGATTAATATTTTAAGGTGTGACAGTGGCTTAATTTTAGGTATACCTTTAAAAGGGACATCTTCATCTTTTAGTTATATGGGCTGAAGTTTTTGCAGAAATGTTATGCTGCCAGAATTTCTTCAAAGTGGGAGGGGACATAGATAAAACTGAGCCTGAATTGATGAATTTGAAGTTGTGTGATAAATATCTGACAATGTTGTTTTCTTCTACCTTGTTGGCTTATTGTTTTGGTTTGCGGCCTGCCTGCCGGTGCTTATTTGGGGTTCCTCCTGGAGGAGTTCAGGATTGAACCAGGGTCAGCGGCATGCAAGGCAAGCGCTTCAACTCCTGTACTGTGTCTCTGACCCAGAATGTTCTGCTTTTGAATCTATTTAATATTTTTCATAGTTAAAAATGAATAGCTCCGGTGGCATTTTGCTAATGGGTGGCATTCAACTCCCTAAATACATATTAATTATCCTTTCCTTTTCCAGTTATAGTTAATCTTCTCACAACTTTGTATCAGTGGCAGTCACGAAGATACAGAGCAAACAATCTTCTGGCAAGGTTGTTTGGGGCAGAAGATGCAGAATTTTAAATAGGCATTTTGTAAAACGGAATGGATTTTTAAGTCAGTAGAACCATGAAAAATGTCTGTTCCAATTCTGCATTTGCAGATGAGAGGACTGGAATTTGGCTGGCTTGGTTAATTTCTGTCATGACTCAGACAGGAGTCTGGATCTCAGCTTTTGGTTCTGGGACTATTCCCATTATCGCTGATGCCTGACTACAAAACTCATGGAAGACTCTTCTGTTGCTCTCTGAGACTCACTGTTCATCCAGGGAGAGAGTGGAGTCACGACAGCAGTCACAGTGACCAGTGTTCACATCCCTGCTCCACACTTACTAGCTGTGATATTAGAATGATTTTTGTTTTACTACCGCACTTCTCAGTTTTCTCGTTCATGAAATGGGAAAAATCCTTCCCGTTGTAAGAATGAAATGCAATGATGTGCGTGAAATAGGATAGTGGCTGGAGAGTTAGAAAAAGTTTTTAGGTGCTTGCATTGCAGGTAGCTTACCCAAGGCTCAATCCCCAGCACTGCACATAGTCCCCGGAGCACCACCAGGAATGATTCCTGAGCACAGAGCTGGGAGTAAGCCCTGAGCAGTGCCGAGTGTGGTCCCCAAACAAATAAACAGAGAGTAGGAGGGTTAGTAATAGAATCTGATTTCAAAAATCTCTATTGGTGTATAGATATTATGTAATTTTAGGAAATACTCAAGAAATAGGAAGCCTTTAAAGAATAGCTGATGTTATTACTCTTTTTTTTTGATGTAATGGGGGGCTGTCATGCTCGCACATATTGAGCTTTGGTACTCACTGGAGGTGCGGTCCTAGTTTGCTGTACTCCCACACTTGGTGCTCACTGTGCTTTATATGCCTTTAGGTGTGGTGCTTCCACACTTGCCAGAGGTCACACTCTTTAGTGGAGGCACATAATTTATGATGGTAGTGCTCACCTGGGGTGGCAGAGGTGCTCACACCCTTGTTTGTCAGACATCATACTTCTGGCAGCAGTGCACACACGTGTTCTTATTTATTTTGTGTTGTTCATTTTATAACAGTACCAATATTATTGTTTCATTCTGCTTTATGAGGTGCAGCACAGCTGTACCATGCCCACCACCAGAATGCAAAAGCCCCCACCTTTATCCCAAGGTTCCTCCCTCACCTCCTGTACTCGCCCTCTACACACACACACACACACACACACACACACACACACACACACACACACACACACACACACACACGCACGCGCACGCGCACACACGCAGCAGCCTCAAATTGCAGTTCTGTTGACCTCATCTCAGGATTGTTTCCACTGGGGATTGCCTAGTCCCTGGCTTTGTTTCTTTATACTCTGTGCATGAGTGAGATCATCTAGTGTTGGTCTTTTTCTTTATGACTCACTTTACTTGGCGTGACACCCCCCAACTCCATCCAAGTGACAGGAAATTGCAAGATTTCATCTTTTCTCATACCTCAGTAATATTCCACTATACATATGTATACAGAAGCTTCCCACACCCTCTACCCAAGCAGGGAAATTCACTGGCACAGGCCCTGGGCATCAAGTAGTCAGCTACTGCCTCTAGAAAACCACCAGGAGGAGGGGGCATTGAGATTCAGTGGTGGAACAAGCACAGTCTTGCTGTGAGGCCCTGGATTTGCTCCCTCCCACTGCATGCCCAACCCAATACCTCTCTCTCTCTCTCTCTCTATATATATATATATATATATATACATACACATATATGTACATATGTACACACAGTGGTTTATTTATCTACCCATATGTTGTCAGGCACTGTGGTCCCCCCCCCAGATTCTGACTACTGTAAATAGTTTCGTGATGAACATACGTATGCATGTGTTATTTCAAATGAATGTTTTGTGACCTTAGGATAGATGCCCAGGAATAGAATTGCAAGGTTACATGAGAATTCTATTCCTAATTTTTTGAGATATTTCCTAACATTCCCATCAAAAGCATGACTGTTCCTTTCTTGCCACATCCCTGCTAGCCCTCATTGTTTCTGGACTTTTTGCTGGTGTGAGGTGGGTGTTGCCTCATTGTTGTCTTGCTCTTTGTTTCCCTGATAATCAGTGATTATGAACTTTTTTTTGTATGTTTGTTCATCACCTTTTGTCCCCTTTAAGGAATTTTCTGTTCAATTCTCTCCCTATTTTGGGGGATATTTTTTGTTGTTTGTTTTATTAAGATTTTGAGAGTGTTCAATATTTTGGCAAATTAGCCATTTATTGTGTGACTAGCAAATATTTTACCCCTAGTCTTTAAAAATGTTAGTGTTTATTTCTTAGGCTGCGCAAAAACTATTTAGTTTGATGTATCTTCAGTTTGTAAATTCTGCTTTTGTTTCCTTTGCCATGAGAGTTGCATTATTGAAGACTCCTCTGAGGTCAAGATCTTGGAGAGTTCTGACTAGGTTTTCCTCAGTATATTTTATAGAAGTAAGTTTGTTATCAGGGTCTTCAAACCACTTTGAGTTAACCTTAGTGTGTATGATGTGAGAGTTGGTCTAGTTTTTTTTTTTTTGCATGTGATTATCCAATTTTCTCAGCATCATTTGTTGAAGGGTCTGTCCTTGCTACACCTCATGCACCTAGCCACCTTTTTGTAAGTTAACTCCCATAATCTGAGGGGCTATTTCTGTGCTCTCAATGTTACTGTATTGATCTGAGTCTATCATTGTTCTAGCACAATGCAGTTTTATTTACAGTAGCTTTTTGAAGAAGTTTAAAGTTTGGGAATGCAGTCAATGCATCCCGTCTTCCTTTTTCATAAGATTACTTTCATTATTCAGGGAATTTTATGGTTTTATGCTAATTTACTTATTTGTTCTGTGTACTTAAAAAAATGCCATGCTATGCAGGACAGACCTGGGTAGGTGACACTTTGAAGAAGATGATTTTCCTCTTCTTTTTTACCAGCCTGGACTTTTACATCTCCAAGCTGGCCTGAATGTGCTATACCCAGCAAGAAGATAATGAAGAAAATAAGTATAATCAGAGAGGAGAAACATGTTTCAAACACACCATCATGTTTAGTTTTGGAAACGGGCTACAGATAACTGGTGGAGAAAGCACATCTATTTTGATTGCATTCTGAAGATTGTACTGCTGTGCTGTAGCCATCCTTATTTAAGGAGTGTCTGGGGGCTCTACCTGAGGATGTAAAAACAAAAAACACTGAATTCTGTTGCTTCAAGTATTTAGTGATAAAGAATCTAATTTTGTTTTGTTTTAATGAATTCACTTTAACTCTTATTAGCTTTAGGTTCTTAGGAAAATTGAACAGAGTAATCACCCACCTCCCCATTACCACCATCCACGGTCTACCTCTGGTCCCATAGCGGTACATTTGTTGAACACACACTGACTCATCATCAACATATAACTCTATATAGTGTGCATCCTGTGGGCTTTGAAAATATCTAATTACATGTATCAAACATTTGAGTATCATGTAAAGGACTTCCATGTTCCTCAAGTTCCCTGTGCGCCATATTGTCAAATCTCCTACTTCAGCTATGACTCCCCCTGATCTTATTGCCTGTGGTCCCGTTTTTTCAACTTTCATGTAGTTGGAATTACATAGTATGTAACCTTTTCAGATTGGTTTTTCTAACAATAATATGGATTGAGGTTTCTTCTACTCCCCCCGCCCCAACCCCCAACAATGGTTTAGTACTGAAAAAATAGTCCATTGTCTAGAGATACATGACTAAAAAAATTGCCTATGGATGATTTTTTTGTTGTTGCTTATAATTCTTAGTAAATAAGAATAAACATGCTAAAAACAAACAAAAAATAAATAGAAAAGTGATATTGGAAATTTCTTGGAAATTATATCTGTAAGTTACTTTGGGTGAAGATGGTCATTTTAATGATGATAATTCCTCCCATCCAGGCACATCTTCTTGTTGTTGTTTGGTTTTGGGTCATGTACAACTGTGCCAGACCTGACCCCAGGCTCTTACTAGCACTCAGGGATCACTCCTGGTGGTGCCTAGGGAGTATTGGAGATGGAGCCAGGGCCAGCTCTGTGCAGGCAAGCACCCTACCCTCTGGTGCTACCTGTCCAGCCCTAGGAACGTTTTTTGAGGGGGAATGTGCTCCTTTGTGATGCCCGTGCATACCTGGTTACAGTGAAGCTAAAATTTCTTCCAGAACTGAGGCCCGGAAGCAACAGAATTGCCAGGATCACGTTTGGCTCATGGGATTTGAACTCATAACCATATGCTTGTGAGGCAGGTGTTCTAAGCAACTGTGCTTTCTTTAAGACCCAAGAAATGTAACATTTAAACATTTTTAGTGAATAAACTATAGCCTGATAAATGAGAGCTCCCAGGGAACAGTATGTGGGGATATATGTCTATAAGTTATAGATACATGTGTAGGCTGGCACATTGGATATCATTTTTAACTAGCTCTTTCAAGATATGTCTTAGACCTTGAAATGTATAAAGTCTGTAATTCAGTGGTTTTTAAGATATATACAGAGTTGTGAAACCACCATCACACTCTAATTTTAAAATAGATCCACCATTCTCCAAAGAAATTCTTGTACATATTCTTGGCCATTTCCAATGCCTTTCCTTCTCCTTCTGTGCTTCTATACATTTGACTATTGTGGACATTTCTTAGAGATGGAATCATACAACATGTAGTACTTTTTTAAAAAACACATGTTCTTTTTAAGCCCATTCTTTCGTTAGCATGTGTTCAGAGTTTATCCACAGAGTTAAGCCAGTCATTCTTTCTTTTTTCCAAATAATATTTAGTTGTTTTGAATTCAGTGAATCTTTTTGCAAGTTACAGAGAACTTGATGCTTGATGCTATCGTGTCTGGTTTCTGTCAGGAAAAATAGTGACTGTGCACACAAGCTCCTAAAAGCACTGAGATGGAAGCATAAAGGAAGGAGGAAAGAAGGAGGAGGGGAGGGAGGACGGGGAGACTCAGGGTATTTCAGCAGAGATGCGTTTGGAATGCTATCTGGGGTGTTCCCAGGTGAGTGATTGCCATCAATCCTTTAACAAGTTGGAAAATCTACCAAATTGCACCTTTATTTATTAGTGACAGGAACCATTTTTTGAGCATCCACTTGGACTTTGTCCTCAACCTAGGAGATGTAAGGTAAGTAAAATTTCTCTCAAATGTAGTAATTCTATATTGAATTGTCTAATTTTTATTTTTAGCCCCACATTGAAAAATGTGCTCCTTTTTAAAATGACTTTGAAAGTGTGGCAGTGATAATTTTTTCTCCCTGTCTCTCAGCCTTCTAATTCTACTCCTCTTGGCTATGCCCCCAGCCAGGTTACTAAATGATCCATCCCAGAAGGCCTTTGTTATTGTGGACTTTAAAAGAACCATCATTTGAATTTGGTTATTGGTTTAATCAGTTACAAGAGTGTTAAAGCTGATGGTGTTGATCTGCCTAATCCCTACACCCCACCCCTCCTGAAGAGCCCCCCGACCTTCCAGCAGTGTCGCTGTGTCCTCTCAGGGGCTACCCCTGCCTGGATGTTTGATGGCAGTTTCCAACTGGGCCTCTAGCATGCAAAGTACGAACTCCAGCCCTTTGAGCTAGCTCTCTAGTTTCTTAATTAAAAACAAACAACAAACAAACAAACACTCCTTTCGTATAGTGACAAAAAAATAGTTTTCAGGTGAGAGCAAAAACAAAACAAATGCTCTAAGTCTGCCATCTTGTTAAAATTAGGGAACGATTTTATACTTAATTGATTGATCGATGGGTGGGGGAGCACTCCCAGTGGTGCTCAGATTAGGTACCTTGTCGTATGGTGGAAGAGAAGCTGACCTTCTGCGCCTTGAGCCACTTTGTTAGCCCTGAGCAGGATTTTAAAAGATCAGTATCAAAACTGAAGAAAGAAAGAGCAAAGAACACCATTTGATGTGCCATCACTTCCCATTCATCCTCTGGGAAGAGAAAACCCTCCCTCCCCGCTGATGGCTATGAGCTTGGTGTACCAGACATTATTTACAAAGAAGATGTTATAGTTTTCCAGGAAGGAAATGGAATGGCAACTGAGGACGTTTTGAGAACACCAACTGTTCAATCTTGCATCTCTTGTTCATTGTTGAAGTTTCCATTTAGGGCTCTGTCACTTTTCTTCCTGCACCTTTAAATGTTTCGTAGTTCATGCTTTAGAGGTTAGCAGCCATCTGAGGACCCCATGGCGTGTTCAGAGAACAGTCGGGACTTCTGAAGGCTACCGCACACACAGCGTGGAGCCGGGAATGTAAGGGTCAGGGCTTTGGGGAGGGAAGGGCTGCCTGGGCAGATGAGAGCTGCAGCAAGGCTAGGGCAAAGTTTATGTCTAGGGGAAATTAAACACAGAACGGCATTGCTTAGCAAAATGGTCAGTGACATCCTCTGACAGGTTCAAGTGCTCCGTGTTTAGCATAGCATGCAAGTCCCGCCCCGTTCCCGCCCGGGCAATCCTGGTGCTGTTCTCGTCATTGGAACATGCTGGAGGTCTTTTGTTTTTGCTTTTGTTCATTTGTTTTTGCTTTAATGTCTGTTTTTATGCTGTATATGATTGTAGCTATCACTCAGAGTCTGCAAGGTCTGCTTAAGGCAGTATTAGTTTCTGTCACTGCTCCCTGTAGCACCTTGTAGGTATCTCTGTTATACTATGGCCTATTCCCTTGTGGTTATTATTTGCACATCTCTTTTTTTTTCTTCCCTAGACTTTACTTTTCTAAGGACAGGGTTCATGTATTATTCATCATTATGTTTTACACTTCTGCACTGTTTTTGACTTACAGTAAATATTTACTGGATAGGAGGCAGAGGTAGAATAGCAAAGTGCATGGAGGAGGAAGCACAGCAAATTTATTATTTTAAAAACAATTGTACCAGACTGCCTCGTCTAGTTTTATTTTGAATCTAGTGTTAGCAATGTAAAGAAATATGACTCAACAGATATTATCCAGCAACTGCAAGGCTAAAGGGCTATGAGAATGTGTGACAGTATGTCTCAGGGAGTTTGAAGGGATACAAGACAGAATGGAAATGGCCCAGTTCTTTGAATTCCATGGCCAAGAATAAAATACATCCTCTAGATAGTGAGTTATATTAAGTTTGAGGCAAATGATCATCGTTTGTAATTCTAGCCAGTGCTTCCCTGAAAAATAGACCGAGTACAAATCTCTGCTAATTGTGCTTTATGTTTCTATAAAGACTTTGGGCAAATGTCAGAAGACTTGAATGTGAGATTAAAGTGAATTTTGAGTAGCAGATGTTTAATCATGAAGAGATCATAGTGATACACATAACGCAATTCTCATTTGAGCTCTTTTCCATGCCTGCTTCTGCCTCTTTTCTAGCTCTCTGGCTTGATAGAGCCCCTTCACTATTGAGATCAGTCTTGCAGACATTTTTTAGGAGCTGTTTATTCCATTTTTCAGTCAGTGAAACTCAAATTAGGTTGTACATTGCAATCTCCAAGATGCTTTATAAAAAAAATATACAAATGTCTCGTGGGCCAGAGAGATAGTATAAGATTTGTCTTGCCCCCAGGCCCACCCAGAGTTGTCCCTGATCACAGAACCAGGAGGAAGCCCTGGGCACTGCCCAGTGTGGCAGAAACTTCAGGGGTTATTATTTATTCCAATTTAGTCTCACAGTATGTTCGTTAGATTTAGGGGAACAGAGGAACTAGGGCCATTCCAGCATTAGTCTGCTTTGATTTCCTCCTGCTGTCTTGCTGTGCGCTATCTCCAGCTTCATATTGGAAATACAGTTGTCACATTAAAAGTTTACTGTAAAAGTGTTTATTTTAGTTCAATAAATATTTGTCATATAGCTAAACTTGTCCTATCACTGGACTGGAAATCAAATATAGAGAGGTGCATACAGCATGATTTCTGTTCTAAAGGAGCTTGCACTTCAGTGAATATGAAAGAAGAAATAAATGAAGCAGTGATATTCAATGAGAAATAAGGTGTTTTAATTTACTAAAGCATCAAGCTATTAGTTCTGAATCTTGGAGAGCGTTTAGGAACTGGAGCCCAGATTTCACCCAGATCCATTGACTCAGCTGTCATGTGGAACGGCCTCTGCTACTGGATTTGCCAAAGCCCCCTTAGGGGATCTCAAGCTTGTCTGGGCTGCAGTGCAGCCACGGGATTCTCTGTGTGTGTGTGTGTGTGTGTGTGTGTGTGTGTGTGTGTTGAGATGAAAAAGAATGTTACCAGAGCCTCGAGATGCAAAGGCCTTTTAGCACAGCGTTTGCCTTACACGCTGTTGACCCGGGTTCGATTCCTCCATCCCACTCTGAGAGCCCGGCAACCTACTGAGAGTATCTCGCCCACATGGCAGAGCCTGGCAAGCTACCTGTGGCGTATTTGATATGCCAAAAACAGTAACAACAAGTCTCACAATGGAGACGTTACTGGTACCCGCTTGAGCAAATCGATGAACAAAAGGATGACAGTGCTACAGTGCTTTTTTTTTGAGGGGGCTACAACTTGCAGTTCTTGGGACATTTTCCTAGCATGCTCAAGGGACCATGCGGTGCCAGGGTACAACTCCAGGCCTTCCCTGCCTGTATGTACTCCAGCCTGTTAAACTATCTGTCTGGCCCTCAACATCTAAAGCTCTAAACTGAGCTAAGGACTTATTAACATGCGCCTAAAGGGTACACATGAGCTTATGGCATAGGAAGAGCTGGTAGTACTATTCCAGCATCATAAACATGACTCATATATGTCTTTTGAAGATCACTTAAAATGTGGCTGGTCTGCATTCAGATTTGCTCAAAGTATAAAATACACACTAAATTTTGTAAACCTAGTGAACAAAAATATGTACTGTAGTTCACATTTTTTTATGTCAAATACATGCAGACATGATAATATTTTGCATATATTTGAGTCAATAAAATATTTCTTTGTGCCACACCAGTAGGGCTTGGGGTTATTCCTGGCTGTCTGTTGGGGTTTGTCCCTGGCAGAGCTTAGGAGACCATCGGGTGCCAGGGATCACACCTGAGCCTCCAGCCTACAAAGCCTATTGAGCTACTCATCTCTCACAACCAAGTGCTTTAAAAATCAATCCTACCCATATCTACTTTTTTCTTGGTGTGGCTCTATCCATGGCTTATGTTTCATTTGGAATGCTGTTCTAGAATCACTGGAAATAGGAGCCCCGTGCTCGTGGGACTGTGTCTTGTGTCTTTGCTTCTCCCTGGATGTCAGCCTCATTTCCTCAGTTGTAGAGGATTGCCTCCACGAAGCAGGAACCATGCTGTCAGCAGCCCTGTGCCTTACAGAGTGTCTGCTAAAGAGGAAGGGGAACTCCCCTTTCAGAGTTGGAATATCCTAGGAAAGCCTGTTTTTTGGTGTATCAGGAATCAGAAGCCAATTGCTGAGAGGATGGGGTACAGTAATTGGCTGCCTGCGGGTTTGGGTTGAGAGACAAAGAATAATGGTGAATCATTTCTGGAATCCCATGAGGGATCTAAGGGAGGAATTTCCCCCTATTTCTCAGCTCAAGAATACGAACTATTTATTGAGTGCCTGTTGTGTGCTAGGTCTTGTTCTGAGCATATGAGCATCAGTCATCTCATTTACCATGTATAACAGCTGAGGTTTTTGATATATATATCTCAGATATAATGAATCATTTTTCCGTGGGGATGCCCAGCATGCTCAGGTTTCACTCCTGGGTCTTCTCTCTGGATCACTCCTAGTAGACTCAAGGGACCATACGGGATTCCAGGGATTGAACCTGGGCTGGCTACGTGCAAGCCTACCCCACTGTACTATCACTCTAGCCCCAGACATAATAAATTTTGGATCTCTATCTCTTCATTCTCAATAAATATACAACTTTCCACACGATGGCTTAATTCAAATATTTTGAATTTGGTTTTTCTTTCGTCCTTCCATTCATTTACCTATTTTAATTAACTCTTTGCTCTTCCCATGCATTACACAGCGGGGGACTTGAGTGACTTGCCCAAGCTCCTCTGAAGGAACTAGAACATGTTCTGCAAACCCCTTTCTGAGGGTTACACTCAGGCTGGCCTCGCTGGGTCAGGGCTGCCCAGTGCCTCCAGCTCCCGTCCCTGAGTACACATCAGAGTTAATTCCGGTTTCCTTCACATTCCAGCATGATTCCTCTGAATCATCAAGTACCAAGAACTGAGTCTGGAACTTGCACAGATTTTCTCAGCTGAGCTGAAGACTTATCTGCCCAACTGTTAAAAGCAGGTCAAGGACCCCAGTGCCCTATCTACACTGGAAAGAGCCAAGGCACCTGCAATTTCACTTAATGAGAGTGAATGCACTCCAGGGTTGATTTTTGAAGAACCCAGCGATATTACTGAGGGCATTTCCTCTTAAATCAGGGTTAAGAAAACACATTACATAATTTATGTGACGCCTGATATCCAGAGCAAACACTGCATAAGGGTTATATACATTAGAAAAATATATGATGGGGCTGGAGCGATAGCACAGCGGGTAGGGTGTTTGCCTAGCAAGCGGCTGACCCGGGTTTGATTCCCAGCATCCCATATGGTCCCCTGAGCACCACCAGGAGCAATTCCTGAGTGCAGAGCCAGGAGTAACCCCTGAGCATCTCCGGGTGTGACCCAAAAAGAAAAAAAAAAGAAACTATATGAAAAACGCACTAAAATTTTAAGTGCATTTAAACCATAAGATGCTTATGTTTTTATTATTTTTTTAAAGGAAAAGTCAACAAAATAAGCATGTTGAAGAGTGAATGAAATCCAAAGCCCTTTCCGTAGTCTGCTCAGCCCATGTTGCCTGATGTCTATTTCCTGTTCTAGTCTTGTCTAGTCTTCAACTCCTTATTCACTGTGTCAGCTCCGAAGGTCTCCTTCCGTGCTGTGTCTTTACACCTGGGGTTCCTCCTCCTAGAGTGCTTTCCTTGTTCTCTGAGCAGCTATCTCCCTTCTTATCCTTTTTATAACTCAGCTTAAATGTCATCTCCCGAGAGACTTTATCCTGAACATCCTATAGAAGTGGATCTACACTTTACTCTGCGACTGTGCCATCACTTTCTCACCATCTATCTACAATGTATAAACTCCAAAATTATGTTGACCCTCTTCCATTTTTTTCCTCCATTCCTTTAATCCCAGCACTTGTACACTGTCTGGGAACATAGTAACAGACATATGAATGTGAATAGATATTTAACAGTTGAGGGAGAATGGCAGTTATTGACTCAAATCATATCAGTACAAAGTTGCTTCAGACCTAGGCAGCTCCATTGCAAAGTCCTTTTCAGGAATTTACATGCCATAAGAAGGGAGTATTGTGGTGGGTAGGCAATATATATATATATATATATATATATATATATATATATATAAATTTCTACTCAAAAGGAGAACACGTGCTGGTATTGAGGTCAAGAGATAGTATAGTGTATAGGGTGTTTACCTTGCCAAGAGCCAATCCAGGTTTGATCTCTGACACCATCTATGGTCTCAGAGCCCCCGTCCCCTGAGCCCTTCCCCAGGAGTGGCCCCTGAACTTAGAGTCAGTACTCCTTACTGTCTCTTACTGCCTTAATAGCCTGGAGCATAGTTAGGTGTGGCCCCCCAGACAAAAATAAAAGAACAAGGAAGTGCTGGCCTTCAAATTAGACATTTCCTATTGATTTGGGGCTCTGTTGACTGGAGTGAGAAAAGCTGACTAGACCAAATGGATTGAGAAGTAGGGGAGAATTGTTATCCAAACAGTTACAGTGAACTCTACTCAGAGAACTTGAATAATACTGGGAAGAAACAGATGCCTACCATAGGAGTCTAGGGTGTTTCCTGGTGTGCTGAGAGGCCCACGTTACCTTTCCTACAGAGGCCATCTCTTTTGTCACCGTCTTTTGCAATCACTTGAAATTTGAAATGTATTGTTTTCTAGGGGATATTACATTTGCAGTGAAATAGTGGGAACAGCTGGCATCAAGATAATTGCTAAATGTGAAGTCTGACTGCACAGACTGACAGTGTGTAGAGAATCTGATAATATTTTTCTACTTTAATCCATGCACAGTCATGGATGGACAGGATGCTGGGATTGTGCTCTTCATTTTAGTATAAATGACTCGATCTATTTCAAAAGTGTGTCTAATGCATATACATATACATATTATTTTTAGATGCATGAAAACTAGAGTTGAAGGTTATAGCATCTGGTTATAGGATATTCCTCAGACATCTGTTTCTTGTGATTTAAACTTCCTTAATTGAAATAACATTGCATCACAGCATTCTGTAAGTTTCAGTTGTGTGTCATTTGAATCAGCAGGTGTATGTATGACATTAAGCTCATCACTTCTTGTGCTGTGTTCTTCACCATACTTGTGATTTATATTTAGAAAAATGTAATAATTTGTTTATCTGCTTATCAACTCAAAGATAATAACTTTTAGAGGGGGTAGTTATAGTGTAGGACTCTTTATTTTTTAATTTTATTTTAGTTTAAGTTCTATTATCTTTTTTTTACCAGTTACAAAATTGTTCATTATTGGGTTTCAGTCACAATGTTCCAATGCCCGTGTCCCTTCACCAGTGTACATTTCCCACCACCAATGTCCCCAGTTTCCCTCCTGCCCTTCCCCCACCCCTGCATCTCTGGCAGGCACCTCTCTCTCTCTCTCTCTCTCTCTCTCTCTCTCTCTCTTCCTCACATTTTAGGCATTATGGTTTGTAATACAGGTACTGAAAAGTTATCATGGGTATCCTTCTACCTCCTTTCAGCACTCAGTTCTTGTCCAGAGTGATCATTTCCAACTATCATTGTTTTTTTTAAATTTCTGTACAGTCTTTTATTTCATATCCCATTTTCCAGGCACATGAACACACATAGAAATGAGCTCAACTTTCCATACATGGTAATGCATAGTCTCTATGCTCTCCTATAATCTCTTCCACTCAAATCTAATGTGAATCCCTGTGGATATCAACAGTTTTATTTTGTGTTTTAAATTGTGTATATCAACAATCTGATTGTTTTTAATTGTACAAACCAGGATTTCCCTGAGTATAATTCTGTATGTTTTTTTAAATTTTAATTTAATTTTATTTATTTATTTATTTTTTATTAATTTATTCTTTTATTGAATCACCATGTGGAAAGTTACAAAGCTTTCAGGTTTAAGTCTCAGTTATACAATGCTTGAACACCCATCCCTTCACCAGTGCACATATTCCACCACCAAGAATCACAGTATACCTCCCCTCCTCCCCCCACCTCTCCAGCCCCCCACTCCGCATGTATAACGGGTAAATTTCACTTTGCTTTCACTTTACCTTGGTTACATTCAATATTTCAACAAAAAACTCACTATTATTGTTTGGAGTTTCTCCCCCCTAAAGTCGATCTGCTGAAAAGAAAGCATTTGATAATTTGTTTCCCATTGCTGAGAATGAAGAGATATGAGGTCATGTACCAGCTATCTTTTCAGACCATGATGCACTGAAGATAAAAGTTAATTGTGGACAGATGCAGAAAAACAAATCAAACACCTGGAAATTAAATAGCTTGATGTTGAACAATGAGTGGGTCAGGAAGGAAATCAAGGAAGAAATCAAAAGGTACCTGGAAACAAATGAGAATGAAGACACGAGCTACCAGAACCTGTGGGACGCAGCTAAAGCCGTATTAAGGGGAAAATTTATAGCTCTGCAAGCATATCTCAGGAAGGAAGAAAGGGCCCACATAAATAACTTGACTTCACAGCTCAAGACCTTAGGAAAGGACCAACAAAAGGAGCCCAAACCAGGCAGAAGGAAAGAGATAATAAAACTTAGAGTAGAAATTAATGACATGGAAACCCAAAAGACAATCCAAAAGATCAATGAAACCAAGTGCTGGTTCTTCAAGAAAATAAACAAGATTGATAAACCACTAGCAAGACTCACAAAGAAAGAGAGAGAGAACCCTTATAAGCTGAATCAGAAATGAAAAGGGGGACATCACAACAGAAACCAAAGAAATTCAAAAGATCATCAGAGACTACTTTGAAAATCTGTATGCCACGAAACAAGAGAACCTAGAAGAAATGGATAAATTCCTCGACTCCTATAATCTCCCAAGGCTGAACCAAGAAGACCTGGAGTACCTGAATAGTCCAATTAATATCAAGGAAATTGAAATGATAATCAAAAGTCTTCCCAAAAACAAAAGCCCAGGTTCAGACGGATTCACTAGCAAGTTCTTCCAACTATCATTGTTATTGTGGTCCATTCTCTATCCTAACTACCCCCCACCCCCCAGCCCCACCCCCAATGCACACACTTGTGGCAAGCAAGCTTCCAACTATAGACTAAACCTCCTGGCCCTTGTTTCTACTGTCCTTGGGTATTAGTCTCATATCATGTTTTTTTTTTTTAAATATTACACAAATAAGTGTAATCATTCTATGCGATCCTATCATCCCTCTCCTTCTGACTCATTTCAACTCAGCATGATACTCTCCATATCTATCTATTTATAATCAAATTTCCTGAATTTGTTTTCTTAGTGGCTGCATAGATGTACCATAGTTTCTGTATCCACTCATCAGTTCTTGGGCACTGGGTTGTTTCCAGATTCTGGCTTTTGTGAACAGTGCTGCAGTGAACATAGAAGTGCAGTTGGCGTTTCTGTTATGCATTTTAAAAATGCTCCCACTAGTGGGAACAGACATGCGGTGGTCAGGACAGAGGGTGGTGTCCGGTGGTAACTGGGGCCTCAGCTGCGGGATGGGTAGGGCTGCAGAGGGCACGCAGGGATGCAGTAGTATGGGGCCAGCTGCCACTGGCCAAGGTGGTCAGTGAGCGTGGACGCCCCGTTTGCCCGCCCACTGTGAGCCGTGCTGGCTCCAGGGACAGCCCTGGAGGTAGCAACGCTGCGCACCCGCCGCTTGCACCAGGGAAACGCTCTTCCGAGAGTCGGTTGTCGAACAGTTAAGGTTTTAGTTTTCCGTTTGCTTCCCGAGATCCAGCCCCGGAATTCGGCAGCCCTCTCCCTGGACCACTTCCGGCTGCCGGCCCGCACCTGCTAATTTAGGTTCGGGAGACCTTGGCCCCTCGGCCCTGCCCCTGGGCCAGCTCCGGGCTCGGTCCTGGTTCGCCCTGCACCGGCCCGGAGTGGGGAGTCTGGAAGTTTCAGTCTCGCTCTTCTCCAGGCGGATTCATGATCCCAAGACATGTGCCATTCATTTTTCTGGGCATGCCGCAGAAGGATCCGTGCCAGAAGCAAGCCTGTGAAATACAGAAATGTTTGCGAGCCAACAACTTCCTGGAGTCCAAGTGTCAGCTCGTCATCGAGGAGCTGCGTAAGTGCTGTGCTCGGTACCCCAAGGGAAGATCGCTTGTCTGTTCGGGATTTGAAAAGGAAGAGGAAGAAAAGCGCGTACTGAAGTCCAAGTCAAATTCTGCTGAGTCCAAAGTCAAGTAAAGTTCTGCTGAGAAGTTAAATGCTGCGCCGCATGCTCACCAGGCAAGGATTCCTTCTCCTCCGAACTCTTTTATTCGGGCCAGGTAGCAGCAAAGATCAAGTAAAAAAAAAAACAAAAACTCTAAATGTTAATGAATATGCCATCCATGCAGAACAGATAGAGACAAATACGTAGAATGTAAAAAACCACCCCCAAATGGGCTGTTAAAATAAATTTGTTAATTCAATTTTATTTTTTTTTTAAATTAAGATTTTGCGGACGAGTGTGGGCGGGGGGCTCAGGACTTACTCCTGACTCTGTTCTCAGGGACCATTCACTTGTAGTGGAGCTCAGGGGACCATATGTGGAACTAGTGATCGAACCCGGGCCCTCTGCTTGCAAGGCAAGCACCCTACCTTCTGTACTATTGCTTGGACTCCTGATTCTTTTTATTTTTTCAATTTAAAAATTTTAGCGTGATTTGCAATTACATAATGCTGTCAAAGATGGGATTTCATGCAGATGACATTCCAACACCGCACTTCTCACCAAAGTGTCACTTTTTCTCCACCACTTTCTTGGAATTCCCCGCCCCCCCCAAAAAAAATGAAAAGGAAATTGGAAAGTGAGGTTCTAATCCTGGCTCTGCTTCTCAGTAGCTGGGATTTTGGCAGAGACACGTATCCTGTATGAGTCATATTTCCTCTGTGACTTAAAGGTGGGAATCATATCATCTGCCCCACTTACTTTTCACGGTGATGAGAAGGACTGACAGTTCCGCAAATGATCTCTCTGCAAATAAATATTAAATAGTTTTCTACCAACAAAGTTGTATCCTAAGGTTAAGAAAATCATTTATTGGACTATAATTGGGTTTGCCAATTTGATTTTCTTGAAATTATTTTAAAACGAGGCTTTGTTCTTTCAGAGTTACAGAAGGGTTTTGAGAGGAATGTACAGAGGTTTTTGATCTGTCTTGACCTCAGCAGAGGCATTGTTTCCCCTTTGTCAGATTATACTTTAAAACATTATTATTATTATTGCTTTTTGGGTCACACCCGGTGATGCACAGGGGTTCCTCCTGACTCTGCACTCAGGAATTACCCCTGGTGGTGCTCAGGGGACCATATGGGATTCTGGGAATTGAACCCAGGTCGACTGCATGCAAGGCAAACGCTCTACCCGCTGTGCTATTGCTCCAGCCCCACATTATTATTATTTATTTATTTTTTTGCTTTTTTTGGTCACACTCGGCAATGCACGGGGGTTACTCCTGACTCTGTGCTCAGGAATTACTCCTGGTGATGCTCAGGGGACCATATGGGATGCTGGGAATCAAACTCATGTTGGCCGCATGTAAGGCAAATGCACTGACTGCTGTGCTATTGCTCCATCCCCTAAAAAATTATTTTTTTAAATTTTTGGGCTAAACCTGGTGGTGCTCAGGACTTCCTCATGGTCTTGTGCTCAGGGATCATTCCTGGTGGGCTTGGAGACCATGTGGGGTGCTGAGGATAGAGCCCAGGTTGGGTATGTGCAAGGCAAGCACCCTACCCTCTGTCCCATCACTCTGGCTCCATTTTATTTTTAAAAGTTAAGAATGACCCTGCATCAATAGATATAATCACTTCATCTTCGTAGCTTACATTCTGGTTTACTCAGGGTCTTATGCACTTTATGGATATGGACAGATGCATAATGACATATAATCCATCATTATAGCATGGAGTATTTTCACTGCTCCGAAAATCCTCTCTGCTCTGCCTATTCATCATAGTTGGAATCAGACCATATGTAACTTCACATTAACTTCTTTCACTTAGTGTACAATGCATTTACTATCCTTCTATATCTTTTTGTGACAAGAGAGCTATTTTATTTCATTTTATTTTTTTGTTTTTGGACTATATCAGGTGGTGCTCAGGGCTTACTCCTAGTTCTCTGCTAGCAGATCACTTAGGGACAATATGTAGTGCTGAGGATAAAAGTGGGGTCAGCTTCATGCAAAGCAAGCACCTTAAACGTACTATCTCTCTATCCCAAGAGTACTATTTTTAGTACCTCAAATTCCTGTATCTTTTCATTTTGCATACCATAGATAAGTGAGATAATCTGATATTTATCCTTCTGCCTGAAATCACTTAGCATGACATTCTCTAGTTTCATCCAAATTACAGCCAATTACACTATTTCATCCTTCTTTGTTGCTGCATAGTATTCCATTCTGTCTGCAGTTCACCCCTTCATCATCCATTCATCTATTTTTGGGCCCCTGATTTGATTTCCTGTCCTTGATTTGTATTTAGTGCTGAAGTGAATTAAGCATAGTGTCCTTTCAAATTATTATTATTATTATTTTATGTTTTGTGGGTAGATACCAAGAAGTGGAATCACTGGGCCATATGGAAACACTTTTCTGAGAAATCTCCATACAGTTCTTCTGCATGAAGAACCCTGAAAATCCTCAATTATAGTTTAGGTTTTTCTTCCCCATGCTGGTTCCTTTGGTGGTTTGTACTGGTGACTCAGTACTCCTCTCAGCCAGCTCCCCCCACCCTTCCTTCTCCATCTCTCCAGGTCGGGAATAGCACTGTGCTTTTTTCTTGCTTTCCCTTCCTGATAGATCTAAAAAGAGTTGCTGATGTTTTTCTGTATGGTGTTATAAATGGCAACGTCCAAGTTCCTTCTATGGGTTCTGTAACTGGAATCCTCCCTGGAATGATTCTTTGCCAATGTTATGATTCAAAATGCTTTGAAGTTCCCCGAGGAGACAGCAAAGGCATTATTCTTGCTTACTTTGTGTACATTCTTATTTATTTTGTAAAGTGGAAGTTTTAAGAGAACTGATATTAACATTTTTATATTCGCTATAAATCATCCTGATTTTAGGACATAGAAGCCCTCTGCGAGAGTATAATAAAATGAAAGCACCTTTCCCCTCTCTAGAAATTAATGCATGTAAATACACAAACATTGCTCAGATATAATATTTGTAAGAGAAAGATGTATTTGTTGATCTACTATGAATTGTACTTGAAATATGTTTTTAAAATTGGACATTGATCGGTCACCTTTATATCTTTATATTGGATTTATAGGCATGTTGTTAGTGGGAGAGCACTGGAGACTCCATCTTGCTCCTCATGTAGGCACTTAAAACTGTTCATTCCTCCTTTGCTTTTGCAGTGTCTCCTAATTCTAAGAGATGTTCCTTGCACCTTAACATCTGGTGTTAAACCCAGTCATGTTAAGGCTGGAGGAGGAAAAAGCAAACTCAAGGAGGTTTTGAAAATACTCATGAAATTTTTCTTGCAGACCCCATAGAAGGATGGCTGTTTAGCCATGTTAATCTCAAAATTTTATATGGAGCAGAGTTTCCATCATCTTGCAGCATTTATTTCTTTAAGTTTTGGATTTTTGGGCCACACACCAGTGATACTCAGGGATTATTCCACACTCAGAAGTTACTCCTGGTAGTGCTCAATGGACCAATGCATGCCAGATTCTAGCCCTGGTAGCTGTGTTCAAGGCAAGCACCCTACCCACTGTGCTGTCGCTCCAGTTTCTGTATCAGAATTTATTAACCTGGTGCCAGGCAGGGCTGCCATAAGACAGGACTCTGCTGTTCTCTACCTGACCATATATTTTTTCTAACTTTCCCGACCAACCTCTACCTATAACCTGAATCTGAGATGAATTTTTGAGAACCATTTTCTCAGGTTTCTGGTACCTGAGTAAAAGTCATTTGCTTGCTTGTTTATTTTTGCAGGTTCAAGCTCTTGGATTTGGATTTGGTAATAGTACCAGATAATATCATATATTAGCAAATAAATGCATTATGTACTTCTATTTTTATTTATTATATCTAAGTTTTATATTATATTTCAATTTGACCACATGCCTCACTAAGTTTGGGAGGTAGGTTTTAAGGAAAAGAACATTAAATAGCAAGGCATTTAGAAAGATTGGTGATTAATGGGACAGGTTTTGAGTCAGTCTGCTTTACATTCCATTTCTGCCACTCTTTTGTTATCTTGGACAGCTTTCTTAATCTTTAAAAAAATTTAATTTCTTTGACTTAAAAATACAGTACTTAGTATCTTGGGCAGCTATAGGATTACATAAGAAATTTCATATGCTTAGCGTTTTTTATTTTTTAGTAACGTCATCATCATCATCATCTCGTCATCATCATCAGCACCTCACCATTCCCTGACACTGATCTGTAACCTTAGCCAAGTTATTTAATCTCTTTAGCATCAATAAGTACTCTCATTTGTAAAATGAAAAGACTCCATCAGTTGACCTCTGCAGAGCTGCTATTATTATCAAATTGAGATGATGTTTTAACAGCACTTCAAACAAAGCTAAACAGAGGTATCATCGTGGTCCTCTTAGGGGTTTTCACACTCTAAAATGTTTTAAAAAAATAATAAATCAGGGACCAGAGCTATGGCACAAATTGTAGAGTACTTGCCCTCTATGTGTTAGAATCCGGTTCTATTCTGGTATTGAGGATCCCTAGGGTGCTCTGATTGTGGCCCTCACAACAATGGGAGATAGGTGGTAGAATCTGTCAAATTAATCCTTGGCATTTCAAAAGGTATGGCTGAAACAGAGAGCAATTTGCATGGAACATACCTAATCTTTGCTTTTTTTATTCCTTACTCCACATTTTCCCATTGTATGTAATTACAGAAACTGGGACTGAAATGGAGAGATGAGAAGGAAGCCTTAAGTGATTAAATTTAGGCTTCCCACTGAGTTTGCTTTTTCTGAAACACTGTGATTTATAAGGTTGGTTATAACACAATTGATTTCAGGTATCCAATGTTCCAACACAAATTGCACCATCAAAGTATCCTTCCTTCCACCAATGTCCCCAGTTTCCCGTCCCAAGCCTACCCCCTTACAGGCACAAAATAATTTGCTTTATATTGCTTCTAACAACATAAATCTTGCAGTGGTGTTGCTAAAGTCATGGCCTAAGGATTTACTGAGCTCTTTGGTGCTTGTTGAGTTTTTGATGCTATTTCTTTTTTCTCATTGTGCTTCATGGACTTGTGCACTACCTTCTGATATAGTTTGCTGTGCTCCTACTGGTCTGTCAGTACTGTGAAATTTGGAGGTGTCCAGGAATAGTGGAACTAGGATAATTCAACATCTTCGCATCTCTTTGAAATTAGTCATGGAGCTGTGAGTCTGGACCATTTCTGTGCTAGAGAATGTTGGATATAGGGTGGGTGCTGACGCTGGGTCTATATCAGGGCAGGGACTTGGCCTCCTCCCATCCTGAGAAGGATCCAGTGATCTCAGTCCAAAGATTGGGCTACCTGGCATACTTCACTGGGGCATCTTTTTGAAATTAGTTCTCTCACTGAAAATTTTGTTGTCGTTATTGTTCCAATGAAGGTGAGAGAAGGAGGGGGGGTCTGGATGCTCATAGATATTTAGTGTTGTTCTGATTCTAAGTTCGTTTGCTAGTAAGTCTTTTCCTGTCTGTCCCTTGGTGAAACTTTTGACCTTTTTGCAGGACAGAAATGTCTGTTTGGCGGTCTCCAGTCTTGAATGGTGTCAGAGAAGAAGGTTATCATTGCCTGGGGAAAAATAAAGCTGAATTTTTTTGTTCACACAGAGATTGATTTGAAGTACAGAGTACTTCAAAGTAATGTGCCTTTTGAATGATATTGAGAACCTAGAAGTGAAAGGATATATATGAAATTAAGTAGAGTGAATTAGATGAACTGTCTCTAATGTTTGTTCCAGGCATACTCATGTTTATTAGTTACCTAATGACAGGAAATAATGTCTTAAAGTTTCAGCTAAAATAATAATAACTATCAGAGCAAATGTTTATTCAGCCTTCCTATGTGCCAGATTCTGTGCTAAGAGCTTTATATGCTATTTAATGTGATTGTGTGCATTTAAAAAGCATACACTCTCCTTTTTTCACCTGAGTATTTATATTCTTTAAGCATTTTTAAGGTAAAATTTTAACATTATTTCACTAGTTATTTTATAACAATTCTGCAGGTTTTAAAACTTTTCTGTTATGGTGGTTTTCAGACTTTTCTTTGAACATATATTTTACTTAATTTTGGGGGAGCCCACACCCCGAAACAGGGTTCATTTCTGGATCAGTGATCAGGGTTTATTTCTGGCCCTATACTCAGGGCTCACTCCTGGTGTGGCTTGGGGCACTGGTGTGCCAGGGATTGAACCTGGGCTAGCTGCATGCAAGGCAAGTGTGTTACCCATTGTACTACCTCTCTGTCCCTGCATATTTTACTTTTCTGCTTATACCTTTGAAATTTCTGCTCTCATTTCTTCCTGTATTTTCTTGGCATTCTGTTCCACTGTTTCTTTCATGTCCTCCATTAATTTACTAGATGTCTATTGCATCTTTACTTTGAGTTCATTGAACATCAAAATTTCATCTCTAGAATTTATTTTATTTGTTTGTTTGTTTGTTTTTACATCTTTGAATTTATTATTGAGAGATTGTATTTGTGGGTAACCCCTGTTGGGACTTCTGGACATATTTTACTTTTCAAACTTACTCTTCTTGATCAAAACCCTTTGCCTCTCTCCTTTCTGTTATTACTCATAGTTCCAGGCTTAGCTTAGTTCTCCATGTTATAGCTGTCTTGTTATTTCAGCTAGAGTGGCTTCTCTTTCTTGATAAGTACTGATATGGAAGAAAATATTTGTGTTAAATACAATGCTACTTAAAAGTTTTGAATACACTTTGAATACTCTAGAAGATTTTATTTCAGTAGATGTTAAGTGTAAAGTTGTGCTTCAGCTGCTGGAACTGGAAAGATAAAAATAATGATTTTATCTAAATATAGAAAAAATTGCATAGCCTTTTGTAACTTGTTCAATAGTTTAACAGTAATTCTAGAGTAATTAGAATGATTAGGTCTCCATTATGGATAGCTTTAGTCACTTTTTAAATGAAAATCTGTAACAGTGCTCAAATTTATTAATTCTCCCATACTTTGATGTATCTCTCAAAATGTTCCTAGTCTTGATATTTTGAAAGAGAAGTAAATGTTTATCAAAGTGGCAAGTGACCAATGGCGAGAGTGCAAACATGTCTGGAAGATGGATTTTTTTACAAGATAACCACTATAAATAGTGAGGCATGATTAGTAAATATGTGAATTATTTCCTGCAACTTCAAAGGTTGTTTAGTTAACAAATTGGTTTAGTTAACAAATGAGTTTAGGCACAGAGAGTTCCTGTTTAGGAACAGACCTCCTACACAAGTTTGTCTGAAGGTTGCTTCTTTGGGTCTAAGGCACCGCCCCTTGGATTTCAGGCTAGACCACTAAATCTTGAAATATCTCACAGCATAATATTCCGCCTGTCACTGCTGGGGAAGGATGAGTCAGAAACCACCAGGAATAGTCTTGGTCATGCGCAACTCATTTGGAATTTGCACCGGAGATGGCACTTTGTATATGTGAAGAGCAAAAAGATTTTCAACATTTTATTAAACAATCTTCTCTAGAAATCTAACATCCAAAACAAGTAAAATGGTAGGACTTCTCTAAGTGAAGCATGGCCCAAAGTCTTGCTTCTGCTTTTGTTGCTTTCTGTTCATTTTTAAAGTATTCCCTGGAAAGGAAAGATTCCCTAGGAAAAAGACTATAACTCCAGGCCAGCTACTCTGATGTAAATATCAAATATTTTGACTTTGTTAGAGTTATGTTAGTGTGCTATGGTTAGTGTGGATTGATCTTTCTTTTGTGCTTGGTGCTCTGTGGGCATTTCAGTTCAAAATTCATGTCCTGGGACCAGAGAGAGGGAGTGTAGAGGTTAGGATTGCTGACCTTGCTTTGATTACTGGGTCTTCTGGGGGTCCTGGCTGGATATGCCTGGGTAATTCCAGGAGAGTCCCTCAGTACTACTTGTGAGATCCAAAATAAGAATGAAACCAAAAAGGACAAAAACACAACCACAGCTCATCCTGCAATTCTGGATTCCCTTTTTTTAAAAATTATTTTTGTCCATTTTCTTCTCTTTATTTCCATTAAGGTGTTGACTTCTTTGGTTTTGACTTTCACTTTTCTTACTACTATAGTGCTACCCTCAGTATTATTCAGAAAACAGCCAATGGTATCCCTGCATTCAGAGAAAGAGCATGAGACTGTGTAGACCGCAGGCTCTCAAGCCATAGAAAAGCTGCCCTTGAGTACCAGGCAGTCTGTGGCAGAAACACTCTTTTCTCTAGGGTTAGATTTTTGGGTTTGTTTGTTTTTGATTTTGAGCCCAAACAACCTGGGTGTGCTCAAGGCTCACTCCTGCCTCCTCTGGGTCAGTATGAAAAAAAAAATTCTTCTCTTTTGGATTCAGCATATGTTTCCATCTGGGGGAGGGAGCATCCCAGATGGTTCTCAGGACTCCCTGGGGCCCCTTCCCAAGCTGAGCATGAAATGCCAAGCTAGCATTCAAACTCAGGCTGAGGTTGTGGTGCTGCTTGGCCTCTCTGCTTCTGGCAATTATCTGAACCACATTGCAGGTGCTTAGGAACCTACATGGCTGTGTCTGTGTCTTGGGACCCTGTGATGTCAGGGATTGAACTGGGATTAGCCGCATGCAAGAGACCATGTGCTGTCTCTCTGACCCTGGTTAGATATTTTGGATTCTTCTAAGTCTGTCTATGAACCTTCAGGGAATGGAATCAAGGCACAAGCTCTATATAAGCAATCTATAAAATTTTACTTAGCGACCTTGCTCATGGCATTTCCCCCTTGTTTTCAAATGTAGCTACAATCCCCCCATCCAGAGAACTTCTCTTTCTCTTTTTTTCTTTCTTTATTTTTTAATAAGTGAGTCACCGTGAGGGTACAGTTACAAATTTACCCATCTTCATGCTTGTGTTTCCTTCATACAATGTTTGAGAACGCATCCCTCCACCAGTGTCCATTCTCCACCACCAGTGAACCCAGTATCCCTCCCACCCTCCAATCCCGTCCCCCCCCACCCAGAAACTTTGGTACATCTATACAATGGAATACTGTGCAGCTGTTAGAAAAGATGAACTTTGCACATAAGTGCATCAACATGGAAAGTATCATGCTAAGTGAAATGAGTCAGAAAGAGAGGGACAGACATAGAAAGATTGCACTCATCTGTGGAATATAAAATAACAGAGTAGGAGACTAACACCCAAGAATAGTAGTATATAATACAAGGAGGTTGGCTCCATGGCTTGGAAGCTGGCCTCACATGCTGGGGGAAAGGCAGCCTGGATAGAGAAGGGAACACCAAGTAAAATGTGGTTGGGGATCCCACGTGAGAAGAGAGATGCGTGCTGAAAGTAGACTAGAGACTGAATACGAGAACTTCTCTTTCATGCTCTCTAGAAAACAAACCATAGTCTTTTGCTGGTATAGAGCAGGGCTAGTTGCTTGACTATAGGATGAAGAAAAGTATTGGATTCTTTTTTTCAGTTGACTTCTAAGCATTCCTGGGCATTTAGTTCCATTTTCAAATTAACTTTTGGAGGTACCTGGTGGTATTTTTTCCTAAACAGTTTAGGGCTTTTGTTATCTGAATTGGGATGCTTTCCCTTCTCACTTCTGCCAGATATGGGGATTTCTTACTGTTCAGATAGATTAATTTTAATTTACTTCCTAGCATGCAAACTTTGTTGTTGTCTCTTCAATTTTCTTTTGTTATTTAAAAAAATTTCTCTATGGGGAGATTTTGTGTTAGGACTATATAGGTTAATGCATGTTAATGTGTGAGTTTTTTTGTTCCTTAAAGTCTAGTATGGATGATAACATATGCAAAGTGAATAGAATAGTATTATGAGTCCACATGAATCAACTTCTTAGTTGACAACATATGGCCAATCTTTTATTTACATGCTTCTCCCATACCTCCTCTGGATTACTTTATAGTATCCAGGTTACTAATTATCCAGTGTTTCATCCTAAAAAATATTCTCAAAATGCAAGACTATAATATCACTATCAAAAATAAAATAAATGGAGTAGTTTCTTAATATAAAATATACACTGTATGTTCCAATTTCAAAAATTTCATCACTCTTCATACTTGTTTTATTCAAATCTGTATTATAATAAGGACCAAAGTATTTTTAAAAAGTGCTTTAAATATTTAATATTTTGTAAGTTTTTTCTTTAATAGACATTTTACTAAAGGTCTTCAAATGGCTAATTAGCACATGAAAAGATACCCAGCATAGTCATTATAAATGCAAATTAAAACCACGGTAAGATACCACTACACACATTTACCATAAAATACATACTCCACACTCACTCAGTTCAATTAATTGACTGTGGTTTAAAAAAGAGGGCAATAATAATGGTTGCAGTATTTGTAGTCTATACTGGTAAGATGATGATACAGCCATTTTGTAAAACAGCTTTCTCAGTCCCTTTAAAGTTTAGTTCCATACTTACTGTGTTGTATATTAGTTCCACTACTAGGTTTTTAACCAAGAGAAGTAAAAACTTATTTGTCAGTGTCTATACTAGCATAATTCATAGTGTCTATACCCTGGAAAACAACATGGGAGTCCATCAGCTGGTGAATAGAAAGCAAAATGAGGTATATCTCTATAGGGGGAGTCTATCCAGCAATAAAAATGAATGAAACACAAATCATCATTATCATCATCATCATCATCATCATCATCATCATCATCATCATCATCATCATCCGGTTGATCGCCTAATTTCTCCAGTGGTCTCAGTAATGTCTCCATTCGTCCTAGCCCTGAGATTTTAGAAGCCTCTCTCTACTCGTCCTTCCTAACGATGTTGATTTGGAGGCTCTTTTAGGGTCAGGGGAATGAGACCCAGCTTGTTACTGGTTTTGGCATGTGAATACACCATGGGGAGTCTCTCCCATGTGGGCAGGAAACTCTTGGTAGTTTGCCAGTTTGTCCCAGAAGGAGAAGTAGGCTATAAGATTCTGGGAACTTGCTTTTATTTATTTATTTTTTAAAAAATTTATTTTATTGAATCACCATGTGGAAAGTTACAAAGTTCTCAGGCTTATACAATGGCTTATACAGTTATACAATGCTCAAACACCCAGTGCCCATATTCCACCACCAGTGCCCATATTCCACCACCAAAAAAAAAACCAAACAAACAAACCAGTATACATTCCACCCCCCACCCCCAACTACCCCCCCTGCATAACTGATACATTTCACTTCCTTTTCTCTTTACCTTGATTACATTCCATATTTCAACACAAAACTCACTATTGTTGTTGGAGTTTCAACACAGAACTCACTATTCTTGTTGGAATTTATCCCCCAAGAATACGGCCCTATTGATAGGGAAATAGATGATAATTAGTTTTCCACTGATGAGAATGAAGAGATATAAAGTCGCGCAGCCGCGGTAGCGGCCTCGCGGTTTATGATTTCTGTATTTTAGTAATTAAGTCCAGGGAGATTTAAGTTGGAAATTGAATCATTTCCCTACCTGGAGCAGCATGGAGCAAAAGCTTAGTTCACAGTCTGGAGACATGTCTGCAAGCACTTGCTGGGACCCCAAGTCATATAGCTGGCTCTGGATCCTGCTTGTTCAGCAGCAAAGCGGCTGTGCAAAGGCATGGCCACCCAGGTCGAATCTCGGCAGAGCTCGAGCCGGCACTGGCCCTGACCCGAGACTCGGGAACTTGCTTTTAAGTCTCTGGATGTTGGCCATTGATGGGATTCCACAGCTCTGGGGGCAGTCCCTGGGAGTGACCGCCTAACTACTGGGAAATGGGAAATCTGGGCAGAAGAGGCCCAGTCCCTATCCGAGCAGGCTTGGAGGTCTCATCCCCAGGTCCCACACACCTGGATTCCTCTGCCAGTACCTTCATGCGTGAGGCTCGTCTGAACGTGTGGAGAGGGACCTTGAGCATGGCTGTGGCTAGGCTCCGGAGGTCTTCACAAATACAAAATACAAATTATACTATATGAATTAGTTTCAGAAGTCACATGATCATTGAATTCAGCCAGATGCAAAAGAGTACACAGTGGATGATTCTCAGATAAGTTCATTAAAGGCAAATCTTTAGCTTATAACCACATTTATATATGTATGTGATTACATATAAATATACATATGTGTATATATATAAATTATATATATGATTCTATACATTATTTGGTAAGTTGCTAAAATATTGTAAATGAACTGAAATTTGGTTCATTGTTGATTCTGTTTATTTTTTCAGTACAGTTTCCCTTTGAGGAGGTGTTGGGTCACACGTGGTTGTACTCGGGGATAACTCTTAGCAATGCAAGGATGGCCTTATTCAGTGCCAGGGATTGAACCAGGATAGGCTGCATGGAAGTTCAATGCCTTACCCCCTCTACTATCTCTCTGGTCCAAGTTTTTTTTTAGTATGCTATGACAGTATGAAAAAGTAAGCACAAATCTTACCTTGCTTTGGAGTATTTTTGAAAGGAAGTATGTGTTTTGATAAGTGCTCACCTTTAACATAGAATTTATCAGCAATAAGAGCATAAGAGTTTGGAGGAAGTGAGTGTTTATAGTTTTTTTAACCTCTTTTAGTTGGCAGACAATTGCACTTATAATTTATAATGTTAGGAAAGTGACTTAATAAGTGTGGATCATTTCATAAAAAAGGTCCTTCTTAAAATGAGAAATGTCCCAAATCAGTGGGACACATATGGGATTGACTTACTTTTACAAACCTGACTTTTTAAAGATAGTAATAGTCTGGGATAGGTCATGCTCTGGGTCATGAAGGATAAAAGTCAGATCTCCCATCTACATAATATCCTATACTAATAACATTTATTATTCTTGGGTCTTAAACGGATGGTCAGCTTTCCTACTTTGAAGTGTGTTATACACCTTTTAACACAAAGTGTCATAAGAACAAAATAACCTATATAAAAATCTTGGAACTGAGTAGTTACTGACTGAAGATACTTCAAGGGAGTCACTTATAGTGTTTTAATCACTTAGAATCACTTAGAACAGCATTGAGTTCTTAGCACAATGCTTTCATATATAATTATAAAGTAATACTACTTTCAAATAAGTGATACATATATGACTCATGTGTTTGTGTGTATGTGTGTGTGTTTTATGTGTATATATTTAAACCCTTTCTCAAGGGCTGAGACTTAAGAGCTCAGAGACCCGATCTGTGCCTGCCAAAATCATGAGTTATTTTAGCAAATAGCCACAATTTTAAAGGAGATTTTTCCTATTAACTTCTAGCACTGTGACCTGAACTTTAAGCCATTACTGTGAAGAAATTTCTACACACAATAGCAATCCCATATTATTTTAGTAAATTCCATAGAGTTCATGAAAAAAAGTTCCAGACAAGTAGAACTCTGATTCAGTGATTCGTTTGTGTTAGTTAAAATGTCTTTACATTTTAGAACTACTAGTAAACAGTTAGAAAGCTTGTAATTTCCTAGAGCGGGTGTGATAAAGCATGAGGGAGGCAGAGACACTGGCAGTGCCCAGTCTCCCCCACCCACACTTGTGTCTCTAAGAAAAATTTCATGACAGTCATGAAATAGTTAAGGCAAGGGTTTACTAAAAGGTAGAAGAGACAAGTGAAAGAAGCTAGCAGCCAGCTGGGAAAAAGTCAAATTTTTATTTAAGGAAAAGAGAAAGGAGTAAAGCCACTCTGGCCGGCTCAGGGGGTGGAGGCTCAAAGGGGCTCGAGGAGTTCTGTTGGTTTCACCGCTGTTTATGGCTGCAGACTTCAGCCTTCCCACTTCCCTCCTACTCTCTTCCCTAAATGAATCAAATTACCTGAGAGCTGAGGTTTGGATTTGGCCACGTTCATGGGTTGCCATGGTAACTATAAACTGTCATGGCACGAGGTGGGGGGGTGTATGCTTGATTTTTCGTGTTAACATAATACCATGACCATATAATGAGCTCGAGTTCACTCAGTGGTGGCTTAAGGCTGACCCGCATTTGTTCCTTTGGGTTGTAATTGAGGGAGAAAACCCTGTAGGGTGTCATAAAGCTCTGCTGACATTTGTTGCTTCTGTAAATTAGGCCTTGGTACCTTGCTTGGAGCAGTGGTCTGGGGAGTCTATTAACAATGCTTAGATTCTCCAGGCTCCTGTGCCCTCATGCATATACCATTCTGCTGTTGTGCCTTCCTACCAAGCAGCATGCAGTGGGAGTTGGCAGGGCTCTCTCTTTTTCTTTTTTCTTTTTGGATCACATTCAGCGATGCACAGGGGTTACTCCTGGCTCTGCGCTCAGGAATTACTCCTACTGGTGCTCAGGAGACCACATGGGATGCTGGGAATCGAACTCGGGTCGGCTGCATGCCAGTCAAACGCCCTACCTGCTGTGCTATTGCTCCAGCCCTGACTCTCTCTTGTCTACATCTTCTTATGAAGGAGGTAGATACTTAGCAGCACCTCTCTGCTCCAGGTTGTTTCATAAAGGAACATTTAGGGTCAGTGCCTGGCCTGTTCCTCTGTGTCATTTTCTGTTTCGTTATGAGTTTTATGAAAGGTACTAGACAGGAGGAGCCTTTTTTTATTTTTCACTTGAGCTATTACCTAGGGCAAGACATATTTTTATCTTCAAAAATCATACATAAAGGCACCTTTCTGTGCCTTCTCCTGTGAAGTAGATCGTTTTGATTTTGAGAAACAGCCCTTTTTCATTCATCTAAAGGGGAAAAGAATTTATTGTAGACAGGTGGACAGGAACTGGAGTGTGTCTGGATCTCTGAAAGCGTTAGGAACAAATTCTTTTAAGTGTTTCCCTCAGGTCATGTAGCAGGTTATAAGTAGATAATGATTAATATTTGTGGGATGAGTGAATGACTTTTCTCTTATTACTCTGCTTCTTTCTCCATTATCCCCCTTGTTATTAACTGGTCTACATATATTTGTAGGGTGAATTGTAAAGACCAAATAAGACTAATTTATGAAATTATTGCTGATCCACTAATAGGGTCTATTACACTTGACCATGTATTGATTGAATCACAGAGGGACCATACTTAAGTCAAGTGCCGACTTTACTTACTTAGTGATTGCTAAGTCAGTAACCATCCACCCCTGTCTGTTTCTGTGGTCATAGGAGTTGTGTGAACCCAGGCCAAGACACTGGGGATAGTAAGTACTTAGACCAATACACCTATTACAGAAATTTAGCTCCTACATAAATTTATGGTGAAGTGATCTGAGAAAGAGGAGGAAAAGACAAATTAACATTGAGTGACATTTAATCAGAGGTAATACCTTGTTATATCTTTAATGTTTCATTTGACCTCTTCATTGTACTGCATGTTAGGTTTAATCTTGTCATTTTAAATGTGAGAAAGTTCATCTCAGCAGTGTTAAATGATACTTCGGAAAGTCACTCTGTAAGTATGTTAGGATCTGGAATGTTAGCGTCATTTTCTGCATCAGATAGCTCACTTTGACAAACCATACTGCTCCGGGTGTGCTTGCTTTATTCAGTACCCAGTGGAAATATTTTATACCTATGTCATATTAAGTTTTCAAGTAGTTCCAGTTGAAAAAAAGGAAAGATAAGCAGGTGAAATTAGTTTTCATGACACATTTTATTTAACCTAATATATCTAATATGCAATTTCAACATTTGATTAAGGACTAACAATTACTTATTAGGCATTATGCATTTAAAAAGTCTTATAGGGGCTGGAGTGATAGTACAGTGGGTAGGGCGTTTGACTTGCACATGGCCAACCTGGGTTCGATTCCCAGCATCCCATATGGTCCCCTGAGCACCACCAGGGGTAATTCCTGAGTGCAGAGCCAGGAGTAACCCCTGTACATTTCTGGGTGTGTCCCAAAAAGAAAAACAAAAACAAAAAGTCTTATATCAAATATTTAATATCTTATGTTGATGGGATCACTTGATTAGGATTTGGCACATTTTATTTTTGTTTTGGACACACACTTGGCTTTGCACAGGGGTTAGTCCTGGCTTTACACTCAGGGATCACTCATGCAGCAGTGTTTGGGGACTATATGGGATGCCAGGATCAAACCTGAGTTGGCTGCATCCAAGGAAAGCACCTGCCCTGCTGTACTGTTGCTTTGGCCCAAGGGATTAGCCACGTTTTAATTGCTTAAGAGTCTGGTATGGTTTGTGGCTCCCATGTTTGCATGGGAGTGGATGCCTAACCATTTAATAGTGTTGTCTTCTGCACTGACTTTCCAGTTATCTGATTTGTTAAAAAGGGATTCTTAATACTGAAAGTGTCTTTACTGTAGGGACTGCAGTAGGTGATTCACACAGAGTAGAGTTTGAAGATTCAGGATGATCTCCCGGGGATTGACTCTGGGGATGCATCCATAATTGAGTTCCAGCTACTTATTAATGCTGCTGGCAACTCTAGTGGGATTTTGTCACTGTGTGTAAGGTACCATATAAATCATGCCTTGAGTTTTTTGAAAGTCACATCTCTAACATTTTTGACAGCTTTTATCAAAAGATGAAGGAAAAGGTTGGTTCCTGAGTGCTTTTCTGTGTGTTTGTTGGATCTGTGCCCAACAATGAGCTAAAGTTAGTAGACTCATATACATATATATTGATTTTTTGGGGTTTCACTGAGATTTTGGAATCACTAGCTTTATTTCTTTTGCCAAATTTGAAAAGTTTTTGGTAGCCACCTTTACAAATATATAATTTTTTTCTAAACTTCAGTTTCTCTTCCTTCTAGGAGTAGTAGATGAATGTTAAACATTTGGAACTGTCCCACAGGTCATGAGATTTTATTTACCTAAATACTTCGCCACTTCTTTATTGTATATTGATGTGTATACATCTTATTAATGTACCTTTAATTTTATTTTCAATTTTCTTTGTCACCTGTGTTCAGACATACAGCTGTTTAACTGATTTTCAAATATTTAATTTTTGCACTTTTTCAGTTCTAAAGTTTTCATTTATTTCTTTTTAAAACCTTTCATTTTCTAATAGACAGAAAGTTCCATACTTATATTTTTTAAAGGTATTTTTAAATCCTTACTGTAACAACTTTGCCAGCTAAATATAAGTTATATGTTTTCTTGACGTTAATGTTTGTGAATTTTCTTCTACCATGTAAATTAGAATTTTCTGAGCTCTGAGTAATTTTAAGCAATTTTGATTTGTATTCTGGATATATTGAATTCTATGTATAGGACTTTGGATCTTATTTCCTTCTTATAATGAGTGTTGATAACCTAATCTAAGCAGGCAATCAACTCAGAGAGTTCAGGTTGCAAGTTCTGATCAACCCTTCCATGGTTTGTAATTTCAGTACTATTTAATTTTTCAGTGAATTCTCCCTTCCTCCTTCCTTCCTTCCTTCCTTCCATCCTTCCTTCCTTCCTTCCTTCCTTCCTTCCTTCCTTCCTTCCTTCCTTCCTTCCTTCCTTCCTTCCTTCCTTCCTTCCTTCCTCATTTTTAAGGGAATCTTTGTATGTCATCTTCAGGAGACATTCCCTGGGGTATTTGGTCTACTGGGTTGAGTGGGTCAGTGCAAGGTACAAAGGATGCTGAGCCCATAGGACCATATAGTGTTGGGGATCACTGGGATCCCCCTGCTGGTGCTTAAGTTTCCAGGTCGATACCCAGTGGTGCTCAGGCTAGGGTATGTGATGCCAGAATTTAATGCCACGTGATTAAATTCTAGGACCTTCCCTCACCCACGCACATATTCACACACTTCCCTGAAATCTCAGAAGTCTTATTTTATAAATCTTTGCCATGAATTTGCATTCTTGGGGCCAGTTTGAGATCTGGGTGTTGGTCCATAAATGAACTCAATTCTCACATCTTAGCTGTGGTATAGTAATTTTGATTGTGTCCTTGCAAGTACTGTTCAGGAGATGCTCAGAACTCCAGCCTTTCCATCTGTGTGTACTATCTCAAGTGCTGGTTGATCCCTTGGTCAGAACACTGGGACTTGATTGTCTTATTGCGCCATTCTTGAGCTGTGACTGCACTCATGTTTGGTGCTAAGAGGTAGGTAGAGGGAGAGACAAAGAGAGCAATGGACTCTGATCCCTACTTGAACCTCAACTCATCCATTAGGAAAGCAACTGTCTCCTCCAAGTTTGGCATCTGTGGGTTCCTGTCTTCTCACTGTTATTGTTTCTCCACAGGATTGCCTGTGGTCTGAGGCGTGAGACAAAAAAAAAAAAAAAAAAAAAAAAGAATTCTTCCTGTGGGCTGAACCGGGACGAGAAGTCTTCTCTAGAACTCTGTTTACTTATCTTAACATTCCTACCAGAATAAAGGTTCCCCGGCCCCCACAAACACACACTCATCCGCACTGACACTGGTTGTTGTTCTTTTAGAGGAGCAGCAGACTCTGTAGTGTGAGGCGATATCTTCTTATTTTGATTTGCTTTCCTCTGATGATTATTGATATAGTGTTGTAGCACTGTAGCACTGTCACCCCATTATTCATCACTGTCTCCATCAATGGCACCAGTAATGTCTCCATTCTGAGACTTGTCGTTACGGTTTCTGGCATATCGAATATGCCACAGGTAGCTTGCCAGGCTCTGACGTGCGGATGGGATACTCTCGATAGCTTGCCAGGTTCTCTGAGAGGAATGGAAGAATCGAACTCTGGTCGGCTGCATGCAAGGCAAATGCTCTACCCTCTGTGCTATTGCTCCGGTCCTATAAATAGTGATATAGAGCATTTTCAAAATATCTTTGGCCACTTGTATTTCTTAGTTGAGGAAGTTTCTGTTTATCTCTTCTCCTCATTTTTTTTTTTTTTTTGCTTTTTGGGTCACACCCGGCAATGCACAGGGGTTACTCCTGGCTCTGCACTCAGGAATTACTCCTGGCGGTGCTCAGGGGACCATATGGGATGCTGGGAATCGAACCCGGGTCGGCTGCGTGCAAGGCAAACGCCCTACCCGCTGTGCTATTGCTCCAGCCCCTCTTCTCCTCATTTTTTGATAGGGTTGTATTATTTCTTCTTGAATGCTTTCAAATAGCTGCTTTATTTTGTCTAGGTTGTTGTTGTTTTTATCTTTAAGCTGTATTTAGTGGGAGAGGGTGGGATATTTTCCATCTTAACCAGAACTGGAACCCAAAGGACACATGATTAAATTCTGGTTACTCATTTTTCTGGAGAAAAAAAAAAGCAATCTCCAAATTATGTGTCTGTGCTTCATTTGTGCTTTCACTTGTGTGGCTAATTGCTTAGTTAATAAGAACTTCTCTCCTAATGGGCTCTTGGCAGAGAAGGTAAGTTTTCACTTTTACAAATTTACTAGTTAATACAAAGAAGATAGATGTAGGAAACCTATTACAATGCAATAAAGACTATCTAATCATTGATTAATTTGAGACCTGTGGGCTTAAAAACTATCATCTGTTCATATTTTGTGTTATTTACTGATTATGGGACTTAATATCACACACATTTTATTTTATTCTCCCTTTACATGGAAAGCAGAGAATAAATTTGTTCAGATTTTTTAGTGTTATTTTGAAATGTCTTGTCTGTTGTTGGTACCATATACAACAATTGGCATTTAGTAAATTACATTTGAATGATGTTGTTCTTGGGTTGTATTCTGTAAGTTATTAAGCTCAAACACCTTAAAACAAATCATTTGGATTAAAGCTTGGTTAGCTGCTTTTAGCCACACAGCATTGGACATGTGGTTGAAGCTATTTGTATAGCAGTACTATCCTCTGTAAAACTGGCCTGGCAGTGTTGTTTTTAAGGGTCAGTGATCTAAGTAAGGCATTTAGAGCAGTGCTCTCTCTCTCCTTCAGAAAATCAGATGTTGGAGTTAATAATAGTAACTCGTATTTATTGATTATTTCGTACCCCAGGCACTTAGTTCACTTAGTTCTTACCACAGCTATACATTTTTCAGATTAAGAGATTGATATAAAGAGAATTTGTCCAAGACCAGATGGTTGATAACATGGAGGAGATTGGATTCAAAACTAGCAGTTGAACCTCAAGAGTCCATGCTTTTAGTTACTATATGATAATGCCAGAATACAGGAAATAAGCATCTTAATAACCATTCTCACATTTTTCCTCATATTCTCATTGTTTTTTTGTTATTATTATTTTTTAAAATATGCCAGGGTATGGGTACCTATGGTGGTTCATAGGAGGCTGTGTCCCAAAGACACCTTTATGAGGTAGAGTTTTACTTTGGAGCTTATTTTGCTCATGTTTCTGAGTGTTTTTAAGTTTTAAATTAAAAGTTAAAAGCTTTCCTTTTTAAACAATGTGAGGAAAATGCTTCTTTACTAGAAATTACTTAAAACAACAAACAGAAAAACAACAGACAACAGTCTATCTTCAGTAAAATTAGGGGTCTCTTTAACTTTTACATGCAGAATAGGAGGATGAAAAGCAGATGGAGGAATTGTTAGTGACTTAGCAGAGAGAATGTCAAATGCAGCCATCTGCAGAGGGACATTCTAGTGACAGACAAATTGATTCATCCAGCAAAATCTGAGAACGACTCAGGAATTATAGGTGATTGCATGTTGTAGAAAGTCATTGAGACTTAGAAAGAGGGGATGCAAACAAGATTGTCTGATATAAATTATTTTTCCATGCATATAATCTTTGAGAACTTTGAATGGGAGACTGAACAGGATGGTAGAGTGAGGGTAAGGAAGTGAAAATCTGCCTATAAGTGATACCTTCTCCTGTGTAACTATAATAGTAACAAGGCTTAGAACTAGTTTTTTGTTTGTAGGTTTTGGGGCCACCATATGTCTGGGGTAATAGCACAACGGGTAGGGCATTTGCCTTGCACATGGCTGATCCGGGTTCGATTCCTCCATTCCTCTCAGAGAGCCTGGCAAGCTACCGAGAGTATCCCGCCCACATGGCAGAGCCTGGCAAGCTACCCATGGCGTATTCGATATGCCAAAAACAGTAACAACAAGTCTCACAATGGAGATGTTACTGGTGCCAGCTTGAGTGAAACAATGAGCAACGGGATGACAGTGATGACAGTGATGATGACAGTTTGGGGGCCACACTTGGTGGTGCTCAGGGCTTACTCCTGGCTTGTGCTCAGGAAACACTCCTGGCAGTGTGGGGGGACCATTCTGATGGGGTCCTACTGATTGAACACTAGTTGGTCACATGCAATGCTGTACTATCTCCGTGGTCTCTTAGAACCACCTTGTGATTCTAATACTCCTTGGGGAAGAGATTGGAGAAGCCTTCTCTGAAGACTTTGCACACTGCAGGGAAAATCTCCATTGTTATGTATATTGTTTCAATCTCAACCGCTTCAGTCTCAACAGAATCAAAGGCCTTCTTTAAATCAATAAATGTTAGACAGAGCGGCATCTTGAACTCTTGCAAAACCTCAATGAGCTTGGTTATCGTGTGGATATGGTTGATCGTGCTGAATCCTTTTTGGAATCCGGCTTGCTCACATGTTGAGAGTGAAGCAGTCATCAAAGCCCTAGCCAAACAGGGTGTTCAAACTCAGTACATCAGGGTACTCCATGAGCAGTATTATGGATTCACCACCAAGATCTCACCATTCTACAAGGAAGTGATCATTGACGTAAAGAGAGGGGTTTATCAGGGCAATACCATTTAACCGAAACTCTTCAGTGTCACCCTCGAGAATATCATGTAACGACTAGAATGGGAAGGAACAGGAGTGAAGATAGATGGTTGGCAATTACACCACCTTCGCTTCGCTGATGACATCATTCTCATAGCACCAAACATTAGCCAAGCGGCACAAATGCTGGCCGACTTCAACCATGTGTGTGGTAAGGTTGGACTACAGCTGAATCTCACGAGACAGTGTTCATAAAAAACGGACTAGTTCCTGACATTCCATTTGCTCTCAACAGAACAAACATCTCCGAATGCAGCAGTTATGTGTACCTAGGTTGAGAACTCAACATGACGAATGATCTGGCACCTGAGCTGTGCAAGAGGAAGAGAGAAGCATGGAACGCCTTCAAGAGGGTCAAAGAAGTTGTTAAGAGGACTAAGAACCTCCGATCTCTGGGCACATCTTCTCGACTCTACTGTTCTTCCTGCACTAACATACACCTCAGAGACCTGGGCCCTATGAAAACAGGATAAGAATGCTATTTAGGTCTCCCTAATAGGAATCAGAAGAGCTATGCTTGGAATATCACATTTCACTCAAGTGAAAGAAGGAACTTGGAGTTTGGACCTCCATCAATGACGGAGAACCAGGGATGCTGTCTTGTTTGCCAAGGTATCGAAAATCAGATGGTTTGGACACGTAATGCAATTTGGAGATGACCGCTGGACTAAAGCTGTTACTGACTGGATTCCATAGGATGTCAAAAGAACACCTGGCTTCCCATCTATGAGGTGGTCAGACTTCTTCGTCAAGACCCTGAACAAATGGTTTGAGTCTCTTTATGTTTCTGGATCGAGTATACGCCATTGGCTACACTAGCATGTGACAGGGACGAATGGAGATGTTACTGGCGTCCACTTGAGCAAATCAATGAACAATGGGATGACAAGTGGTACAAGTGATATATATTGTAGGCTTTCCTAAGAAAACCAAAAAACAAATTAGTATTCTCAGCTTCTTACAGGACAGCTAATGCTCATCAAGCTATGCCCATAGCAGGCAGCTTTCAGTGGCCCTTTTCTATACCACATTCTTACATATGAACACAGAACAAATTACTAACAGTCAGTTGAGGATAGCTTATGACAGGAGAGAAGCCAAACAAATAAGTTGAAAAAGCTCAGAAGAAAGAGGCAGATTCAGAAAAGAGAAGAAAACATCAAGAAAATATGATCAATATCTTCAGAGATACAATAGAATTTGCATCTATAAAGTAAGAATGTATCACTGTATCACTGTCATCCCGTTGCTCATCGATTTGCTCGAGCAGGCACCAGTAACGTCTTCATTGTGAGACTTGTTGTTACTGTTTTTGACATATTGAATATGCCACGGGTAGCTTGCCAGACTCTGCCGTGTGGGGTGATACTCTTGGTAGCTTGCCGGTCTCTCCGAGAGGGGCGGAGGAATTGAACCCGGGTTGGCCGAGTGCAAGGCAAATGCCCTACCACTGTGCTATCGCTCCAGCCCAAAGTAAGAATGTAATTCTATGAAAAAGAGTAAGAGAAAAAGAAAAGACCCTTAGACAAAAAATAGTCAATGGATGGATTAAATGGAGGGCAAGAACCCTTCCCCCCAGAAAATAGATTTAAAATGTAATGATATGAAAAATAGGAGAGAAAAGACAGATAATCATCAGCTGAGGTCCCTACTTTTTGGAAGCACTTTAAAAAAAGCAAAAGCAAAAAAGAAACAAAAACAGAAATCAGAAGAGCAAAAATTATCAAAATGAATCAGAAAAGTTGCCAGATCTAAAAAACATTTGTTCAAATAGGAAAAGACTTACAGAGTGCCTGCATATGGAGTGAAAGCAAATTCCCATCACAACACCATTTCATATACTTTGATGCCATTTCATAGATGGTTTGGCCCTCTTAACACGTTCTAATCGCTCCCCTGTGTTTTCAGAAAACCTACTTTCTGAACTCCTTTGAAGCTAAGCAAAGTAAAGTGTGCTAGAATGCTCATCTATAATGTTTAAGTGGCACTGTTGTAGGACTGCCGTAGCATTGTCGTCCTGTTGTTCATTGCTAGGCTCTGCCGTGCAGGTGGGCTACTCTTGGTAGCTTGCCGGGCTCTCCAAGAGGGATGGAGGGATTGAACCTGGGTTGGCCACGTGCAGGGCAAATGCCCTACCCACTGTGCTGTCACTCCAGTCCAATATTTAAGTATGTTCTAAAAATATTTTTGAGGGAGGTTAGGGATATACCAGTTTTTTTTTTCAGGGAATTAGTGGAATACCCTGAGAAAGGCCTCTCGTAGCCCCACCAAAAGGATGTCCTGTCAAACAGGAAGCGGGAAGACACAGAATCTAGGAATGTCACCCATAACACAGAACAGCAGAGAGAAGCTGGTAGAGCTCAGGGTTCACTGGAACAGACTACTAGGGGCATGGCTATAAGGCAAAGCATCATATATATCTGTATATATTTATATATATAAAGATAGATAGATATATCACCGTATCACTGTCATCCTGTTGTTTATCAATTTACTCGAGCGGATGCCAGTAACGTCTCCATTAATCCCAGCGCTGAGATTTTAGCAACCTCTCCTTACTCATTTTCCCCAATGATTGGAGGCTCTTTCAGGGTCAGGGGAATGAAACCTATTATTGTTACTATATTTGGCATATTGAATATACCACAGGGAGCTTGCCAGGCTCTTCTGTGTGGGTGGGATACTCTTGATAGCTTGCTGGGCTCTCCGAGAGGCATGCATACACACACATACACATACACACACACACATATATTTCTCTTTATGGATGATGTGTCATGTGGCCACTTTGCAGCTGCGCGGCCCAGGAATATGTTCACTCATGCAAGAGGCTCGGCCCAAGGGTGTGGAAAATGGCCTGGAGCGTGGCGGTGGTGGGTTAGTGGAGGTTGGCTGCCGGGACTGGGTCCTTTAAGGCAGGAAGGGCTCTCACCTGCCCCCCCCTCTGGGGCACCCCTGGTGCAGAGTCCAGTGGCATGGTTATGGGGGCCTCATTTCATGCTCCTTTCTGGGAGAAGCAGCCGTGGGTTGGCCGATGAGGAACTTACTGGTGCTGGCAGGAGGTGGCTTATGGGTGTGACCCCTGGGTCACCAGAGATTAGGGGAAGCAGGCAGAGAATCTCTGCTTCCAGGTCCCATTGAGCCCAGAGTCCAAGATCACATTGTGTGATATATACATATATATGTATATAATATTTTAAGAACATTTGTATTTAGAAGAGTCTTTAGGTTTATTCAAATATGGATGAAGAGTTTGATATAAGAACAACATGGGAGTTTTAGAGATAATACAGCAACTAGGGCTCTTGGGTTACATGTGGCCCACCAGGCTTTGATTCCCAGCATCCATGTGGTCCCTTGAATATTCCCAGGAGTAATTTCTGAGTGTGGAGCTAGGAGTAACCTTTGAGCAACCCCAGGTGTGCCCCTGCAGCTCCTTGTTAAAAAAAAAGACCAACAGTGTATGTAAGTCAACTACTTAGGGAAAATTTTTTTGAAAGAAGGAATGCCCTAAATCAGCAACCAGCATTTACTTAGTCACTATAAAAATTAATGTTCTCACCTCAAATTAACTTAGTCATTATAAAAATGCTCCCACCTCAAATTACATTTCACTATTTTGTGATTCTGAGATAGTAGAGATAGGGTTGGTTTAAAGCAAGGAATTCTCTCTTTTTTTAAATTTTATTGAATTACCATGAGATAGTTACAAGCTTTCATGTTTGGGTTACAATCTCACAATGATCAAACACCCATCCCTCCACCAGTGCACATTCCCCACCACCAATATCCCAGGTATACCCCTCCTTTCCCACCCTCCCCCTGCCTCCATAGCAGACAATATTCCCCATACTCTCTTTCTACTTGTGGGCATTATGGCTTGCAACACAGACACTGAGAGGTCATCATGTTTGGTCCATTATCTACTTTCGGCATGCATTTCCCATCCCGACTAATTCCTCCAGCTGTCATTTTCTTAGTGATCCCTTCTCTATTTCATCTGCCTTCTCTCCTCTGCTCATGAAACAGTCTTCCAATTATGGGGCAATCCTCCTGGCCCTTGTATCTACTGTCCTTGGGTGTCAGCCTTATGTGATGTTATTCTATACTCCACAAATGAGTGCAGTCCTTTTATGTCTGTCCCTCTCTTTCTGACTCATTTCTCTTAGCATGATACTCTCCATGTCTATCCATTTGTAAGCAAATTTTATGACTTCATTTCTCCTAACAGCTGCATAGTATTCCATCGTGTAGATGTACCAAAATTTCTTTAACCAGTCATCTGTTTTAGGGCACTCGGGTTGTTTCAAGATTTTGGCTCTTGTGAATAGTGCTGCAATGAATATATAGGTACAGATGTCATTTCTACTGTTAAAGCAAGGAATTTTCATGCCGTGTGGGATACCTGTTTATCAGTCTGTGCACAACGTAGGTGTATTAAAAAAAAATGAATACAAAGCCCCTGCTTTTTCTCTTCCCGCCTGCGTTCGGTGGTCTCGGATGGCAATTGGCAGAAGAAGGAGGAAATGAGGGGCAGGCTGCTCAGTATCAATTGCAGTTTATTCTAGTCTCATCTCCATTCTCTCCTGACTCTCCTTCCCCTGATTTCTTCATCCTTCTCCTGGATGCTACTTCATTCCTCTTCCCTCTTGCCTGCTCTTACAGCCTTAGTTATCTCCCAAGTCACGAGTGGCTTGGGGTAGCAATTACACATAAGTGTCCTCATATAATCAACAGATGTAAGTTCCCTCCCTGACTCATGGGAAGATTCTTCCAGGACAAACTCTCATTCAGCAAGGAGACCCGCTAAGGGCAAAGTACCATCTACGGGTGCGTTTCTCCTTTACTTAGTCCAACAGCCATTTAAACATTCATCTTAATTCTATTTCTTAATAGTATTAATCATTTTGTATGAACACGGTAAGAGATACACTAGGCTTATAGGATTGCTCTCCTGGAGGCATCTTGCTATAGATCTCAGACTGCAGTGCTCAGGCCAGATTAGTCTTTCCTAACCCTAGCAGGGTCCTAATCCAGTTGTTACTTTTTGGATCATGACAATTTGTCCATGACCATACTCTTAACTTATAGTTAAGTATTATGGCACTTGGCCTGGCCCATTTTGATGCCAGGGTAGCTCACAGCTTGCCCTAGGTCCATCCAATCCCTCGTCAGTACCCTGCTTTCGAGGTGTTAGGAAGTAAGTTCAAATGAGACTTAATTTGAGAAAACAGATGCCCAGGAGTGAATTATTATTCAAACTCCCAAGTTACAGAAGCATAGCATTAACTATCTTGCTGTGTCTATACAAAAAGGTCATTGCTCTGAAGTAAACTATGTAAAAGGACATAAGAGAAGGAGAAAAACAATATTTATAAAATCAGAGATATCTGAGGAATTTGGCTTTACAAGTCGTAGGTACTGCTTAGGGGAAAATGGTGATTAATTGGTTGGGGAAGAGAGCACAGAAAAGGGGTTACAGAAAAACACAGAGGAATGGGAGTGCCTCAGGAGCTTTGTGATGGGTATTACTCAATAAACCTACACTCCTTGTGGCAGATGAGAAAGCACAAACCAATTAAAAGCAGAGTTCGAAGCCAGAAGCTCAGTTGAGCAAGGTTAGCCTGGTTACTTCTGGGCATGGGAGAGCCTTGATTGTAATAAAGTGGTTGCTGTGTTTTAAGTCTTTATCATTATTTCACTAGGTGCACACATCATTTAGGTAAAAATAATTAAAGAATGAGAAAGCTTGAATTCTGATACTTTTTATACTTTTTTCTTTGCTGAACACACAATGCTTATTTGCATTGATTTTTTTTTTTTTTTTTGCTTTTTGGGTCACACCCGGCGATGCACAGGGGTTACTCCTAGTTCTACACTCAGGAATTACTCCTGGCGGTGCTCAGGGGACCATATGGGATGCTGGGATTCGAACCCAGGTCGGCCGCGTGCAAGGCAAACGCCCTACCCGCTGTGCTATCGCTCCAGCCCCTGCATTGATATTTTTATTAAAAATATTTTTTGGCTCTTGAGTCACATTCAGTGATGCTCAGGACTTACAACTGGCTCTGCTTTTAGGGATCATTCATGACAGAGCTCGTTGGGCCATCTGTGAAACTGGGGATCAAACCCAGGTTGGCCACTTGCAAAACAAGTTCCCTGCTGGCTGTACTGTCTCCCCATTACTTTCATTACTCCTTATGAACTTTATTCTTCTCCCTTTCTCTCTTCCCCTTCCTAAGAAAATCCTATTTTTAATTAAAAAATTATTTATATTTATTTTTTAAATTTAAACAATTTGGCTGAGTTGAAGCCATCTGTGATCTATCTAATATACCTTTTCTTTGCTGAACACACAATGCTCATTTGCATTGACATTTTTATTTAAAAAATTTAAACTTTTTTTGGGCTGGAGCGATAACACAGCGGGTAGGACATTTGCCTTGCACATGGCCAACCCAGGTTCAATTTCCAGCATCCCATATCGCCCCCCAAGCACTGCCAGGAGTAAATCCTTAGTGCAGAGCCAGGAGTGACCCCTGAGCATTGCCGGGTGACCCAAAAAGGCAAATTTTTTTTAACTTTTAATTTTTTATTTAAAAAAATGTGTGTGTATAAAAACAAAACAAAACAAAACAAAACCAAAAACAGAGGGTAGGGCATTTGCCTTGCACACTGCCGACCCAGGTTCGAATCCCAGCATCCCATATGGTCCCCTGAGCACCGCCAGGGGTGATTCCTGAGTGCATGAGCCAGGAGTAACCTCTGTGCATCGCCAGGTGTGACCCAAAAAGCAAAAAAAAAAAAGTGTGTGTATGATTATCTCTCTTCCTAACTTTTGAGAGTTGCTAACTTTTGACAACTGTGTGTTTACATTTGTTCTTCTGTACAGCCTAATTATTAGTAGATACTGAGTAAAAGTGAACATATGCTTATAAGATGCAGTAGGAAACCTGTGTTCAGGTCTGCCTCTTATTTTCCCTTTGCTACTTTCCTTGATCATGTAACTTAGTGGTGCCATAGATTCTTCTTGGGAAAACTAGATGTGATGATGAGTTTCCAGGTGCTTGGGAATTTGAATAGCTGAGGTTTTTTTAGATGCAATTGGAAATTTGTGTCTTCACTATTTTTAGTATTTAATTTCCAGAGGACATAGATGTTTGTCCTGTCCAGCATTGTTTCCATGTTTGTTAGACATGTATGTAGTGACACAAAATGAGCATTTGTTAGAGAAATACACAATACTTTTATGGGTACCATGGTTGTTCTTCCAGACATTGTGGGAAAAGATCTTTAAGTCAAAATTCAATAACTGAGATTTGCATGTGGTCCTTGTCATCTCTTACATAATATCATTTCCATCTGCATACTTGGAATGTTTTTCTATTTCCTGTGTATTCAGTGCTATTTCACTCTTTAATTACCTCTTCAAAATTTCTTTCAGGAGGCCTGAGTTAATCTCTTCTTCTAAGTCTCAGCAACTTAATGTATGAGAGCTGTGGTTTATACAGGACATCTTTTTTTTTCTTCAGTTAAACTGTAAATGATTTGGGGCAGAGTTTTTGTGGCTTGATAAAATACTCTCTACATTTTAATGAGTCAAATCTAAATGATTCAAATCTACAAGCTGGCTTTCCTTTGAATACATACAACTAAAAAAGTCAAGGACTTGGCAAAACTTATTTTAAATTTTGCCAAATCCAACATTTTGAAGTACAATTTAAATGTTTAACCAAATCCCTAAACATCACTGCATTTATGCTTTTCTGACTAGAACTTACAATTTGCCAAGGGACTGAATGAAAGTATTTTAAAAAACAATTATATTTTAAAGGATTTTCAACCTTTCTCCTAATCTTCTGTTGTATGTCCAAATTACAGATTATTCATTGTCATTTTTACAATTTAAATTTCTATCTGTATCTGTCTCCCCTCCCCCTTCCTTCCTTTCCTATTTTTCCCCCCTTCAGTTGGTTCTATCATGTTGCCAAGAGCTGCTAGCTCATCCAAGGGATGGTGGATAGGAATGGATCTAATCTTTGCTGAAAACGTACTTTGTACTTGCTATGTACTACCCTTTGTACTTGGCATCAAGTCAGCTGCTTCATATGTACTTTAACCTTTGTAGCAATCCTCTGAAGTGAGTTTCATTTTTCCTATTTTGCCAAAAAAGGGAATAGGAACCCTCTAAGGAGTAAGCATATTGTCCTGATTATTCAGTGAGTATTCTGACCTCCTGGACTATCAAATGTTCTGAAAACGTCAATGATGGAAGGGATCTATCTGAATGGGATATGTGTGCTGAAAGTGGATAAAGGACCAAACATGATGGCCTCTCAGTATCTGAAATGCAAACCATAATTCCCCAAAGGGGAAGGAGTGGACAGAGAGAGGGGGTAGGGGTGAGGAGAGATGGGGTTGATAGGGAGGGAGAGAGGGAGAAAGAGAGATGGAGGGAGAGGGAGAGAGGGAGAGAGGGAAAGAGAGAGAGAGAGAGAGTAAGAGAGAAGCCTGACATAGAGGCAGACTGAAGTGGTGGCAGATGGGATACGTGGGATATTGATGGTGGGAAATGTACACTGGTTAGAAGGAAGGGTGTTGGAACATTGTATTGACTGGAACCTGATCCCAAAAGGTTTGCAACTATATTGAATTTAAAAACAGAAAAAAAAGTACTTCAATAGCAGGATATTTAGATTAATACTATTTGAATGCAGGCTCTGCTTTAGATTGATAATGTTAGAAATTTCTCTTGCAGAGAGAACAAATTAGAATGCCCTGCCACAGAGGTGGGGTGGGGTGGGGGGATGGGATCGGGGGATGGGAGAGATACTGGGTTCATTGGTGGTGGAGAATGGACACTGGTGGAGGGATGGGCTCTCAAACATTGCATGAGGGAAAAGTAAGCATGAAAAGGTGTAAATCTGTAACTGTACCCTCACTGTGAATCACTAAAAAAAAATTTCTCTTGATATTTCTCTTTTAATTTGGCAAAGGTTAATATAAAGTGTAGTGTGTTTGTAAGTATATTGAATGAGAAAATAAGGCTTCCAAAGATTTTGATAGCACTCAAGGAAAACTAAACTTCAATGGATAAAGCATAACCAGTGAGGTGAAGGAACAGGTATGATGGAAACATGGTCATATTGTCAAATATTTGAACATTGTATGACTGAAACCCAATCATGTGTCTGTGTGTCTCATAGTGATTTGATAAAAATAAATTAAATTAAAAAATCCAAACCCAAAACCAGTGATTGTTACTGTGAAGGCCCCCCAAAAGCGGCGGCAGAGTTGATGGGATTTAGCATGTAATGCCAGGTAGTGACATAACTAATGGTTTGGGTGAGATTATGAGCATGAAATTGAGACAGAGCAGGATAAACAGTGCTAATAGAATGCCTTCTAGTGTGGCTCCAAGCAAGGCACTCGTCTTCAAACTAGCAATAAGTAAGTCCCCAGTCTTTTATGGCAGCCTGCAAGGTCTCTCCTTTTGTATACCCAGGGAGAGTTGGTATAGTCAGTGCCAGGTGACCACTAAATACACTCATTATCTAATAATTATATTAGCTGACAGGTCAAACAGTCGTGCCACTAACGCTATGGCATTTTACAATTGCTATAGCAACCCCCGGAAACATTAATTATGGTCTGGAATGTAGACCTCTCCCCCACCTCCCAACCAGGTATCTTCCACCTGTTTGGGGAGAAGAGTGAGAACTCTGATACCATAAAGAGGTGAAACAAAGATGATCTTGGTGGTGTCCCTCCCTGGCCTCCCCCACCACATGGACTCTCCTCTCCCAGCCCTTCAAAGAATGTCTTTGCTACATTTTCCTTAAACACATCATTTCAGCACCGCCCTCCCCCAATGCAGAGTTTACCTTTACCTTCTTAAATAAATAGTAGTTTTCATAGTGTCTTGCTTCCCCAAGAAAGGGGCACCCCAGAGGAAGGTGGGTGAACCCTCCATCCATCCAAACAGAGCCCCAATAGCTAAAATACTTCATAATCGAATCACTGCCATGCTTACAGCTGAACTCCACAGGTTTGAGATGAGCCTCATCCAGAAATTAATCTGTTAAAAATCTCAAGTTTGCAGGTTTTGTGACTGAAACCTCCAGGCTCTCATTGAATCAGGAATGGGCTACCTCCCCCCATCTTCCTATTCTTCTGGGACTCTGGCAGTCATGCCCATGAACTGGTGCCAAATAACGTCATAAACCGGCCATGATCCAGAGACTCATAAATAAATCTTGAAAAAGATTAGTAAGCTGCAGAGATGCTTCCGGATATCAAAGTCACCATCCAATTAAAAATTTAACTCCAGCTGCACCACCCCATTCAAAATTTTAGATTTCCTGGAGTGCACAGCCATGATGTCTCAAACTCCTCACCACTGATATGCAGCAATAGCACATCATATTGGATGGGATGTAAAGTAGAAGGTAATTGATCTTGATTAATAAAATATTAACACACAAGGTTTATTTATTTTTATTTTTGTTTTTTGGGTCACACTTGGCGATGCATAGGGATTATTCCTGGCTTTGCACTCAGGAATTACTCCTGGCGCTGCTTGGGGGACCATATGGGATCCTGGGAATTGAACCCGGGTCGGCCACGTGCAAGGCAAGTGCCCTACCCGCTGTACTATCGCTCCAGCTCCAACACACATGTTAATCTGTAACATGTTAGTAATCTTGTTATACAAGGACTTAATGACTCTAGAGCGAAATACAAGAATCTTTACACACTTTCTTCTAAGAAAACCTTTTTGGGTCATTTTTTAGCGAATCATTCATAACAAATAATATAAGTTACTTAGGACCTGCTATTGGGGCAGGCTTGTGTGGTGGTTCAGAAAATTGGAAATAATGGTGGTGGGAAGGTAGAATGGTGGTGGGATTGGTGTTGAAATATTGAATGTAAAAAATCATCATGAACAACTTTATAAAAATAAAAAGTAAAAAGAAAGAAATCTCTCTTAGGGAGGCACTGGAACCCGGGACAGAACTATGCTTGCTCTCAGTGATGACACCAGAATTGTGAGTGACTATTTCTCAATACTATGATGGCAGCAGTTCTTATAGAAAATTCATAAGGAAGCAGTTCATTTTTTTGTTCTAAATTCAGATTGTATTTTAAATCATTGGTATGGTTTAGGCCAAATTTTAAGGGGAATAGGAACATGATAAAGTTAATTTAGACTGGGAGATTCATAAACATAGGTAGACTGTCTTACTGCATTCCCAGGACGTAGCTATATTAGTCAACATTTTCCAGAGAAACACACCCAACAGGTGTGTGGGTATGTGTATATATTGTAATGAACTTTATTGTATTACTTGATTACCCTATTTATTTGATTTCAAGGCATTTTTATTTATGAGTTTTGCACTCAAGTTTTTTGTATAGGATACACAATTGATTTTGTTTTCTTGCAATGACTTTGTCAGGATTTGTTATTAATAATATTTTATCCTGGAGAATTATATTTAGAAGTATTTATTGTTTTATTGTTCTCTGAGATGAGAGGATCAGTATTGTGGTGTTCTTTTTTTCTTTTTTTGTGCTTAAGATTTTGAAAGAATAAAAAGTTTGGTGTAACTTTGTCTAGATGAAGGATTGGAATGGAGAGGAAATTGGGATAGGTAGTCCTATGGTGTTGCATTACAGTTATAATGTCAGGTAGTAATGTCTCTGGCTATTAGGAAGGCATACGAAGGGACAAAAGTACCAGTATTAACAATACCTTAATTCACATAGTGTTGAGGCTGGAGCGATAGCACAGCGGGTAGGGCATTTGCCTTGCATGTGCCCGACCCGGGTTTGATCCCCGGCATCCCATATGATCCCCCAAGCACAGCCAGGAGTAATTCCTGAGTGTAGAGTCAGGAGTAATCCCTGAGCATCACTGGGTGTGACCCCAAAATAAGAAAAAAAAGTTCACATAGTGTTTTATGGCTTCCATTTTATGCTTACAGTGATTTGGGTGAGTTTAAAAGTGTTTTTTTTTTTAATGACAAAAAACTGAGACGAACAAGCAGTTGAGACAGAGGGGATGGGGAGGACGAGGCCAACTAAAGAACTGTAAACATAAAGATCAACACTGTTGTAACCATGCTAGCCAAAGAACAGTAAAAATGAAAGAAAATAAGAGCCTATTGGGGAAAAAAAGAGTTTATTCTTCCATATCTATCATAGCAAGGCATGTGCAAAGTTTTGGGTGTTTGAATATGACGGAGGCAATTGAGGTCCTCAGTGCTGTTCACTCATTCATTCTCTCTCCAGTTGTAGCTCTGCTCGCTCATGCACAGATTTGTCATTGGTAGAGGTGGGATTGTCTCACGGCTTCCTCTTCTGGCTCTGGTCCTGGGGAGGAGATGATGGCGATGGGATCCCTAGATCAGAATGCATTTTGTGCGTGACCTCAGTTTCTCCATCAAAGTGAAGTCCTCTTTCCAAACCAACCATGTTACTAACTGAGCAAGTGATGTATGACTCTCTCTTCCAGAGGACTTGAAGTATTAGAGCATGTGCTCTACACTGAGCTATGTCCCAGCTCCTCAAAGAGGGATTTGGAATCATACACGGGCATCAGCATTGCCAGAGAAACTTAAAAAATATCTGTGTGAATTGTTTCTCTACTTGTTTCTAATATGTATTTCCTTCATTGTTTTGATCATACTGACTTGTGGTTAGAGACGTCAAAAAGGTTTTGCCTATTCACCTATCTCCTTTCCCTACATATCTCTTAGCATCATTCAGTGGTAAATAGCAGGAACCAGCATTTGCTAATTTAAAAAAGAATTTACTGGAAGGATGTTTCGTAGGTGACAGAATCATCATAAAGGCATTCACAGACTATGAGTGCCATGGGAGCCATGGAAATCAATCAGAAAACAACTAAGCTTTATGAGTGTGTGGGAGTAAGTTAGGGAAGGGAACGCTAGGATAATCATGGAGGGGAAATGTGCCTGCCACAGAGGCAGCCTGGAGTGGGTGGGTGGGGAAACTGGGGACATTGGTGGAGAGTAGTGGACACTGGTAAAGAATTAGTTTGGAACATTGTCCATCTAAAACTCAATCACAAATATCTTTGCAATTTTGCAATTCTTGGTGATTCAATAAAAAATTAAAAAAATTTAAAGAGTAAGCTTTCTTATTAGGGGCCTTTCCATTTAATCTCAGATGTTTCTTTATATTCAAGATTATAATTTACCAAAGAATCTCACTGGTTACATCTGATGCATGTTTCTTTCTTGTGGCTGAGTGGGTGGGTGAGTATAAGGTTTTAGGAAAATAATGGTAAAGTTTAACATTCATTTACTGAAAGATTGCTGGTATCATCAACATAAGTAGGGATATTATCTTTTCCTCCTATTTAATAAGGGTTACTGAGAAAATGTATTTATTTAGTTTTGGGGCCTTATTCAGTGATGTTTAGGGGCCAATACCAGCTCAGTTCTCAGAGGTCACTCACTGTTGTGTGTGTGTGGGAATATGTGGTTCTAGGAATTCAAATTGGTCCTCCTGCATGCAAAGCTTGTTAAATTATCTCTTCAGTCCAATATGTGGTTATTACATTCTTCTTTTAAGTATCCTCAATGAAAAAGAAGTATAAATAGATAAATAAATAAATAATGGCCCAGCATCACATCTCCAAAAGAGTATGACATCTCTGAATTTTCCAAGATAGACTGGTCCAGGCTGAGAACTCCGGGGCCTTTTCAGAGTGGGGGCTGGAGGTCCCCCTTTTTGCCCGAAGGCTCAGCAGCCCAGAGCCATGTCCGTCTAACACCCTCTGACACAGCAGAAATGGCCCAGCTCCACATCTGAATCTTATCAAACTGCCAAGCTACCAGATTATTTTAGCTCCATAGCTCCTGGAGCATGTGGCTGTATGTGGCCAGTTGCATGATATCTCCGAATACTCATAGTACTGTCAGGCCAGTAGGATCACAGTAAATCTGATGGGAAATCTGTATAAAAGCCTACCAAGCTCAATGAGTCTACACAATAACAAAGAAGGCTCAATGAACATTAAGCAGCACAGTACATACTCAATCATTTGAGTAACATCATTGTGAGATACAACAATTGACACAGATTGACATTTATGGATGGAAGTTTTGATAATTCCATTTGCCTTTGTGTTATTACCAATAAGATGAAATAAATTTGTCTGTGCCTGCAAGGAGGCAGCCTGCGATAGTCAATGGGAAATTGGTGACCTTGGTAGAGGGAAGGGCACATTGGTGTTGAGATTGGTGATGTGCTTGATGTTGGAACATTTAATGCCAGAAACAACTGTATTATGAACAACTTGATAAATCAGGTGTTTCAATAAAAAAATTAAAAAGAGAACAGTGATACTCAAATCAGAGAGAATGGCCTCAGGAAACCATTATTCCATTATTTGTAAAATGATGTGTTTAGGTTAGATGATCACTAGTTTCTTATTTTTAAGCTTCTATTAGTTACGTAGGCTGAGAAGTGTAGATCTTCTCATGGTGATCTGTTTTGTTAAGGAGACTAGCATACCTTTATTACTTTTGATACTGAAGGTTTTTGGAAAAAGGATTAGGATAAGAGGAATGGTGTTGGAATGTGAAGGAGAAGAAAATAATCAAATAAACCAGAAGGTAACCCACACAAATTGCTGAAGTGCTTGGAGTAGCAAATGGACAGATAATGCAGATAAAACCTTAATTTTTAAGGTAAATCTTGACTTAAATAGAAGTAAATGGAGTATTGGGGGAAATGTAGTAGGGAATAGTGGGAACCAAGAGTATTCTGTTTAAGACAAGACAAGCAAAAACAATTGTCCCTCTGAGTTTTCTATGTTTGATAACACCTGTATTCACCAGGAACTTTAAAAAAATTTATTAGAGAATCACTGTGATGTACAGTTACAAACTTATGAACTTTTTTGTTTGCATTTTACTCATATAGTGATCATTTACCTATCCCTCCACCAGTGCCCATTCACCTCCACCAATGATCCCAGTATCCCTCCCCCCACCCCCACCCCATCCTCCACCACCCCACCCTGCCTCTGAGGCAGGACATTCCCTTTTGTTCTCTCTCCTTTTGGGTGTTGTAGTTTGCAATAGAGGTATTGAGTGGCCATCATGTTTGGTCTATAGTCTACTTTTAGCTTGCATCTTCCAACCCGAATGGGTCCTCCCGACATCTTCTACTTGGTGTTCCCTTCTCTATCTGAGCTGCCTTTTCCCCTAGCATGTGAGGCCAGTTTCCAAGCTGTGGAGCAGACTTCCTAATCCTTATCTCTACAGCTCTTGGTTGTTAGTCTCCCATTATGTTACTTTACTGCACTCATTTGTGGAACATAAAATAACATAATGGGAACTTTTTGTAACTGAGCTAGACAAAAATGATTCTGGAGCGGGGTACTTTCATTAAATTTTTAAAATTTTTTATTTTTCAGACTGGAGTGATAGCACAGCAGGTAGGATGTTTGTCTTGCATGTGGCCGACCTGGGTTCAATTCATCCGTCCCTCTTGAGAGCCCGGCAAGCTACCGAGAGTATCACACCCGCACGGCAGAGCCTGGCAAGCTACCTGTGGCGTATTCAATATGCCCAAAACAGTAACAACAAGTCTCACAATGGAGATGTTACTGGTGCCCGCTCGAGCAAATCGATGAACAACGGGACAATAGTGCTACAGTACTTTTATTTTTCGGTTGGAAGCTCAAGCACAAAGTTAAGATAAAATGGCTTCAACTTCATACACTGGGATTTCTTAGGGGTGTTCTTAGGTTACCAGCCATAGAAACCAACTCCAGCCATGTAGCAGTTGTTGGTTCATTGAGTTAAAAGGAGGGCTAGAGACCAGCATGGGAAACACCCGGGGTGTTTGATAAACTGGATCTTCTCAATGAACTTGCCAGAACTCTAGTTATGGGACTTTACCTTTCTGTTTTGTTTTGTTTTGTTTTTGTATGTTTGCATATTTTTGTATCATGTCTTTGTATGTTTACAGTGAGTTATGGAGAGGTGAAGAAATGTAAGACCTGGCTTCACTGGTACCTCTAATATAGATATATAGCACATTGCATGGTTTTGAGGTTAGTTATTATTTATTTTTATTTTTATTATTTTTTTTGGCTGTCTGGGTCACACCTGGCGATGCCCAGGGGTTACTTCTGGCTCATGCACTCAGGAATTAACTCCTGGAAGTGCTCAGGGGACCATATGGGATGCTGGGAATCAACCCCGGGTCAGCTGCGTGCAAGGCAAATGCCCTACCCACTGTGCTATTGCTCCAGCCCTTGGGTTAGTTTTTAGAGGGATGCTATGAGATGGGCAGTTCCAATGGTGAAACGCTGCAGAATCCAACCACCAGGTTTCCCTTTGTGTTGGTGCCAGGACTTCAGACTGGGGAGGGTGCAGATCCCACCCTGATTCACACACCCAAGTTTAAGATGTTAGATAAATAACCAGCACAATTAATGATAAAAATCTAAATTCCAACTCTTGTCCTACTTAAGTCCCAACAAGGACTTTTACTCTAAGGAGTTTAAAGTCTATATTAGGTATACCATTAGTCATTTTGTTCTACAATATTTATTGCAACATTTATTGCAGAATAACTGAGGAAAGATGATTAGTGGAAGAAACAATATAAGCTAAAGCAGTTTATGATTTGATGGTAGTGGAAAGAGTGAGTTGGGGGTCAAGAGCTTTAAAGTAGTGAGACTTAGCTGTTTCAACAAGTTGAGAACTCTTCAGAATCCAAACCTTGGAATAGATTAGAGTGTGTAAAAAACTAAAGCTCGCCAAGGGGTGAGTGCACTCGCAGGCTCTCTGGGGGGCTCTGTCTCACCACCCGCGTTCGGTGCTCTGGAACCGCAGTGTGTGGACTGGATCAGGACGGCCGGTGGTCAAGGACAGGCGAAGGAAGAACGAGGACCAAGCTGGTTGCTGATTAGTTACCGTTTATTCAATCTTTCATCTTTCTCATCTCCCGCACTCCCAGCTCTCCGGCCTCTCTCTGGATCTACTGCCCAACTGCTGCCTCTCTCTGGCTTCTCTCTCTCCTCCTCCTTGTCTCTCCCACCTTGCCCTCTAGGCTACAACCAGCCAGGTAGCCAAATCAACATAAGAAAGCCCTTCCTGAGGGCAGGGTACTCCAAAGCCCTTCCTTCCTCACTCTTAAGGTTTTTTTCTTTTCCTTAGTCCAGGAACTTATTAACATCTTAATACTAGTTATTTTTGTATGGACATAGCAAGGGATACATTGAGGCTTGCAAGGCAGCTCTCCTGGCAACATCTTGCCACAGGCTCAGACCACAGCACTCAGGCCAGATTAATCACTCCTCACCCTAGCAGGGTCCAAATCTAGTATCACTGTTTGGATCATGACAACATTTGTCCATGATCAAGCTCTTAACTTATAGTTAAGCATTAGGCGCGTTGGCCAGGCCCATCTCGATGCCAGGGTAGCACGCAACTCACCGCTTGCCCTGGGTCCTTCTTGTCCCACGTCGGGACCGTGCTTTGGGGGTGCTAGGAAGTAAGGGCAGCTGAGGCTTAGGTCAAGAGAACAGATGCCCTGGAGGAAAATATCACGTAGAGTCAAATGACTCCCAGGTTACAAAAGCATAGCATTTGTTAAGTCTTCCTGTGTCCATACAAAAAGGACTTGCTCTGAATAAACTATGAAAAGGACTCAAGGAGAAGAGAAAAACATTATTTACAAGTCAACAGAACACTAAGAAAGAAGCTACAAATAAACAAAGAGGAATGAGAGCACTGTAACAGGAGTAACCAAATCAACCTAAACTACGTGAGGCTATGTTATCCTACAAGAGTGGAAATTGGAAAAGGGGATATAGGATTTGCTAAACCTTTTATAATTGGATATTATTTAACTTGGCAGTATCTTGATCAAATGACGAGAGAGAGAGAGAGAGAGAGAGAGAGAGAGAGACAGAGAGAGAGAGACAGAGAGAGAGAGACAGAGAGAGAGAAAACTTAATGGTCATTAAATAAAACAATTTGATCATTTGATGCTTAAATTATTAGACAAATGTCATTCCTCTTGCACAGAAAAGACCAAGGGCTGGAATTCCCCTCACCATCCCCCTAGATTAGGATAAAATTAGTTTGGATTTGGGGAATGGTGAATTAGAGGTAACAAGGAAATATTGACAGTGTCTGGAAAGGAATAATTCCATTTAGGTCAGAGTCAAAGACTGATATATGAACAAATCAATGGGAGTCAACATTCTCTGTGTGGATAAATGGTATAGCCCATACAAAATATGGTGTAAAGTGTTTGTTCCTAACAGGGATAACCTCTCTATTCCTGTGACAGCTGGGTCTCGGGATAAAGAATTCTCTGCCATATATCTGTTTTCATCTGTTCTAGGAATACTGGGTGAGCTTTATTAAGAACTGAGATCTTAAATCCAAGAGAAATGAGTCCTATTTTATCTCTTCACTCATCCTCTCCACCTTTACATGCCACTTTCTCTCCTACTGAATTCTGTATTCTTCTTGTGACTCCAAGAACATTTTGAAGGTTTATATAAAATAAAAATAGAATGGATTGCAGCATTTAATGTTGAATAAAAAGAAGAAAGCAGTGCATGAGAATAATTTTGAACTCTCTGTTAAAGATTCTGACAGTTCCCTACATTTGAATGTTACTCGATTATCTTTCATAATGGAATAACATCCATCGTATCTGCTACATTAAGCAAAATACATAAACAAGCTGAACTAGTTTTAGAAAACATCAGACCATTTTAGGGACCTATCTGCTTTGGCAGAATTTAAGTACCACTTCTCAGGTTCTATTAGATAAAAATCAGAATGTTTTATAGCACAGGAGGAGGAGCTGGATTCTTTAGCTATCTTAAGTCTATACCTTTATGTTTGTTCTTTTTCTTCAATACTATGTAAATAATGTAGATGTTGTTCTAAATGTCGCCTTAGAAAAAAAAGCTAGTGCTGATTTTGACTATTGAGAGCTTTCGTATTTTTCCACTTTGAAATTTGCTGGATTTTTTTAAAATAAAATAATCCTTTTACAAATAGCAATCCTGAAGTGCTTTGTTTCCTTTTTATATGCATAAGAGCAAGCTCATTGGAAGCATATTGTGTGTGAAGATTGTCACTTGTTCAATTTTGTGCAATGATGGTGAGCAGAAAATCTTTTTAGCCTCCTTCTTTGTAGAAATGATTTATACAACATCTCTCCAAAAATTCAGTGTTAACAGTAAAAATACTTGTAGAGCTATTACAATGAAGAATAAGAGAAAGCCTACTATGATAAAAATGAATAATGCATTTATTTTAATTCTTGCTTCCTCTCCCCCACCAGCTTCCTATTTGGCTACTAAAAGCGATGCAGTAAAATTCTCTAAAAGTGTTATTTTTTTTTTCTGGAATTGTTCCAGTACCATGTCAGAAGAATTTTGAAAAGAACACTCATTTTTTTTGTGTGTAACAGCTTTAGAATATATAATAGGATATATTAGTATGTTTTAAAAAGGAGCATGGGTAGATCATGAAGAACATAAAATAAGTATGTGAACTTCTTTATTGTTGTTCATGATTAAACCAAAATTGTTTGCATGTGAACAGATTTAGTTGTTTACAAAATCTGCATAACACTGTCAACAGAATTGGAGGGTGGGGGATGGAAACTCAGAGCTTTTATCCTAATTATGATTCATAGATGTTCTCTAATAAATGGCTTTCTACAAATATAATCTGAAAGAAAAGCAGCAATGGAAAAAGGTCACTTATTTATGAATAATTAAAAACAAGTCTATTGGTTCTGTAGTCTTAATTTTAGAGTACCCTAAATTAGGAGCATAAAAAGATTAAGAAATTCTTTGAAGTACTGATTTACAATACAAAGAAGTGTCCTTACAAAATAAATCAGGTGACTGTAATTTTTTTTAGGAGAGCCAGTCTCAGGGCAATAGGACATTTCTTTTTATAATTGTCCATCCTAATTTGATTTACTCTACAAATTAAAAAATTATTTTCTTTTATTTGGTGACTATGAAAAATATTTTAGTAGTATTTATGAATAAGTAAAATCTGTAATGAATGTTAAAACACTAGGAAACATAAGTGAATAATTTAGTATTCTAGTAGTGTTAGAATTACATAATGTTCAGATCTGCTGGCAAAGCTAATAGCATCACATAGACTCATATGTCATAATTGCTTATGTGAGGATTTAGGTGACTTCCAGATTCATTATTTCTTGAGATACCACTTGCAGGATTTATATAAAGTATACCGTGAAGATAGGCATATAATATTACTTTATTTTCAAGAGCTATTCACTCTCAGTAGCAGACAGGCCCATGAACACCCTTAAAAGCTGACAGTGCTGCAGACAAGACTGATGATTAGATGTGACCACTTCTCTCCTACATTTGCCTACCCTGGTTCCTGGAAATACTTGGCTTTCACTTTCACTTTGCTCTTTGCTCTGTGCCAGAGCCTCTTGCTCTTGCTCCTAGCTGGATATCGGTTTCTTTAAACCAGTGGTATCCTGATGTTGTTAGATTTTATTTCTCACTGGAGGATTATAATACTTTCCTTGGTGATGTTTTTGTCTTATCACTTGACTGATTTATTTTTTCTTGGGATTTAGACTTTAGTAGCACAGCGGGTAGGGCGTTTGCCTTGCATGCGGCCAACTCGGGTTTGATTCCTCTGTCCCTCTTGTAGAGCCCGGCAAGCTACTGAGAATATTCTGCCCACACAGCAGAGCCTGGCAAGCTACCTGTAGTGTATTTGATATGCCAAAAGCAGTAACAATAAGTCTCACAATGGAGACATTACTGGTGCCCGCTCAAGCAAATTGATGAACAATGGAACAACAGTGCTACAGACAGTGCTAGACTTTAGAAAAATAGAAACATTTTATTATTTAATAGAACATTATATAAACATTAAATAAACACTATATAAACTACATATACTATATAAACATTCTATAAAAATGCATGAAACATATACTTGTTCAGCCTATTAAACATTCAGTAAAATATGTTAGAGTGAAAAGCGAAATGTGGGGTCTCAGCAATAATACAGTGGGTGGGCATTTGCCTTGCCTACAACCAACCCAGATTTGATCCTCAGCATCCCATATGGTCCCGTGAGCACCACTAAAAGTAATTTCTGAGTCTTGATCCAGGAGTGATGCCTGGCATTGCTGGGTATGACCCCAAACAAAAAAGAAAGTGAAATACTCCGTGGAAGCTTGGTAGCCTCAGAGCATCTTCTGTAATGTTTTGTATACAGGGATACTTGTGATTCTTTAAGAACTGAGGGGGTCCAGAGAGATAATATAGGAGGTAAAGTACTTGCCTTTCTGAAAGGCAAGCACTGCCAGGGGTCACTTTTTAGTACAGGTCCCGAACATTGTGGGGTACAGTTACACACCATCTCCCCCCTTAAAAATAAATTTTGGCTCTTTTGACTCAGTGTAGTTTTATATTTCATAACTGACACCCAAAGTGTGATGTCAGCACACATTATTTGATTTGACAATAGTAACTATTTATTTTGTTAACATGTATGCAAACACTGTTAAGGCAGGTAAAAGTCATCAATAACTCTCTGCTATACTCTCTCAAAGAATTCCACATCTTTTATTTTCTTTGTACCTGTCACCACGAATTAGTTACCTGTGCAAGTGTTTGCTTGATGCTTGTGTTTTTTAATAGACTAGGTTTCCTGAGAGCAAAGATGATTTCTGTCGTATAATCAGGAATGTTCCCAGAAGGTGCTACTTAGCCACAGTGCTTTTTAATTTTTAAAAATAAAATAAGAGGCCGCTTACTAAGTAGATACTGGAGGCATATGAGTCAAGGAGGATACCCATCTACATGATCCAGAGAACCCCAGAATGTGAGCCTGTTAACCTGTGGGTCTCTGAACAATAGAACTTGAAAATCATTAGTGTATTCCTTGATCCAGACTGCAGAGTTATTTATGTCACATGGTTTCTTACAAAAGATTCTCTATGTTTATGATGGGTAGTGAAATTTCTTTTTCCTAGCTCTATGCCCATTATCCTGTCTGGATTAGCAATATGACCTTTCATTAAAAGACAGTAGGAGCTGGAGAGATAGTCAGCGGGTAGGATGGTTGCCTTGCATATAGCAGACCTGGGTTTAATCCCATCAACCCATATCATCTCTTAAGCACCACCCGGAGTGATCTCTGGCACAAAGCCAGGAGTAAGCCTTTGGATGTGGCCCAAAAACAAGAAAAAAACCCCAAACCGACAAAACCCATAAAAACAGCAACAAATAACAAAAAACCCACAAAAAAAGATAATAAAAACCAAAAAAAGCAAAGATGAGATGTAGATCAAAACAACAATGAGATGCCATCTCATGCGACAGAGACTGACCCACATCCAAAAGAACAAAAGCAACCGGTGTTGGCCCGGATGTGGGGAGAAAAGGACTCTGTTTCACTGCTGGTGGGAATGCTGACTGGTTCAGCCCTTTTGGAAAATAGTATGGATGCTTCTCAAAAAAGTTAGAAATTGAGCTCCCATTTGACCCAGCAATACCACTTCTGGGAATATATCCTGGAAAGGCAAAAAAGTATAGTAGAAATGACATCTGCACTCATATGTTCATTGCAGCACTGTTTACAATAGCCAGAATCTGGAATAAACACGAGTGCTTGAAAACAGATGACTAATTAAACTTTGGTACATCTACACAATGGAATACTATGCAGCTGTTAGAAAAGATGAAGTCATGAAATTTGCATATAAGTGGATCAACATGGAATGCATCATATTAAGTAAAATGAGTCAGAAAGAGGGGGACAGACAAAGAAAGATTGCACTCATCTGTGGAATATAAAGTAACAGAATGGGAGACTAGCACCCAAGAATAATAGATATAAGTACCAGGAGGTTAGCTCCATGGTTTGGAAGCTGGCCTCACATGCTGGGGGAGAGGGCAGCTCAGATAGAGAAGGGAACACCAGGAAAAGGGTGTTCTGAGGACCCACTCAGGATGGGAGATATGTGCTGAAAGTAAACTATAGACCAAACATGATGGCCACTCAATACCTCTATTTCAGACCACAACACCCATAAGGAGAGAGAGAAAAAAGCGAATGCCCTGCCACAGAGGTGGGGGGAGGGGGGAGGGGAGAGATAGGTGGGGATGGTGGGAGGGATACTGGGATTATTGGTGGTGGAGAATGGGCACTGGTGGAGGGATGGGTACTTAAGCATTATGTGACTGGAATGCAAGCAAGAAAGCTTATAACTCTAATTATACCTCACGGTGATTCAATAATAATAATAATAATAATAATAATAATAGCAAAGATGGAGAAAAAGTTTAAAAAGGCTAAAAAAAGCAAGAGTACATTATTGTTATATTACCCCTGGACTGGAGTGACAACACAGCGGGTAGGGAGTTTGCCTTGCATGTGGCTGACCCGAGTTCGATTTCTCCGTCCCTCTAGGAGAGCCTGGCAAGCTACTGAGAGTATCTGGTCTGCAAGGATACTTGCAAGGCAGATCCTGGCAAGCTACCCGTGATGTATTCGATATGCCAAAAACAGTAACAAGTCTCACAATGGAGATGTTACTGGTGCCCGCTCAAGCAAATCAATGAACAATGGGACTACAGTGCTACAGTGCTATCCCTGTTATTTATTTTCTCATAACCTCTTAAGAGAGAGAGAGAGCATTCTACCTCTTTCAATGTATTTATTACTTTTGCTCATATAATATTTTATATTTTAATGACAATCCCTCTTATTTAGATTTCTAGTATCTCTTCCTGATTAGTATTATGGGTTTGTGAGAGGGAGTAATAATTATATTAGTACTTGGGATGTTTGACTTATATCCTACTTTCATTATGGCGGTCAGATGGAGACAGAGCAAGGACAGAGAACTGAATTCATAAGTGTTGCTTCAGAGGATGGCAATATGGGCCAGAAGAGAGCACTGACACTTCTGAATGTTTAGTTTATTTATATACTAACTTATTGATTGTTTGGCTGCCACACCTGGCAGTACTTGGGGATGCTCCTAGCTCTATGCTCAGGGGTTTCGTGATGTGGAAGATCAAAACTACACCCACTGCAAGCAAAGCACACTCGGGCTTTTGAGCGAGTTCTTTGCCCTGAGTAAATATTTTAGAAAACATTCCCAAGAACATATTATATTTTACATATGGTTTTCATTATTTTACCATAGAAGACCAACTCCACGTAGTTTCATATATTCTGAAGATTTTCAGGATTTTCATATATTCTGAAGATTTTCAGTTCCACATAAAAATGATTTCTGGAACTGGGCTACAAGAATATGGAGGGGAGAGTGCCTGTCCAGGCAGTAGATGGTCATTTTCTGGTTAAGGAGAACTAAAATTTATGCTCAGAGAGAAAACATAGATGTCTTCCATTAGTGCAGATGTTTTGGGAAACTCAAACAAAAGAAGAAAAGAGCAGCACATTATTGAAGATTTGTTGTACGCTTTCATTTTCATTATATCAATTCTTAGATTTTTGTCAGGAATTAAAAATTTGTTTTTGGTTGTAGGAAATTGGACTGGTATTTATAGTTTGGGTGATTTAGAGTACATTGAAGTAGCTGAGAAAGGTTTTCCCCCTATGTCTTTGTCAAAAGCAAATAAAACTATCAATTTTAAACTTGACGTTAGCATGGTGTTCACTGAAAAAGAGCAATCAAGCAAATTTAATCTATTCATACAAAATTAACTCTATCCCTTGAGTCACTTAACATAGTGGGGAATTTCTGCTTGAGAGTTTAAGATACTTCCAATTCTATCATAGGGATGAAACAGGAAAACAAAACAGCTATCTTATATAAACCTGGGATTATTGGTCTGGTTATATTGCTAAGTGTCAGAGTGCTTGCCTTTTATATATGAGACCTGAGTTTTACCTCAGGTATCACAAAATAAAATAAAACAAAACCTCTAGGATTTCTATGTGGTTTTTTTTGTTTGTTTTGTTTTGCTTTTTGGGTCATACCTGGTGATGCTCAGGAGTTACTCCTGGCTCAGCACTCAGGAATTACTCCTGGCGGTGCTCAGGGGACCATATGGGATGCTGAGAATTGAACCCTGGTCGGCCACGTGCAAGGCAAATGCCCTACCTGTGCTGTCACTCCAGCCCCTACTAATGTGTTTTATTCATTGAAATCTTGAGTTAGATGATAGAGAAGTGGTTTTGTTTTAAAGTTCCACATATAATATGAAGACAGGAAAATTGTTTTTCAGGAGAAAGGCACACCCATAAAGCTCAAGGATTACTTCTGGCTTTGTGCTCACTCTCAGGTATCACTCCTGGCGGGGCTTGGGGAACCATATGTGGTGCTGGGGATTGAACCCAGGTTGGCTGTAAACAATGCAAGAACCTTAAATTCCTGTACAACATATCTGGTTCAAGGAGATTAACTTTTAAATTACCAGAAGCTTAACATAAATATTGGAGAGAAGATTTTATAAAAATAAGCAAGTCGGAGGATGAATAGACTCTAGACTTTTTGTTTGTTTGTTTAGTGTGTGGACCACACTTGGTGGTGCTCAGGGCTTACTCCTGGACCTGCTCTTAGGGATAAAATCTAGTGGATTTGGGAAATCTATGGGGTGTTGGAGATTAAACCTGGGTTGGTCTCATACAAAGCTAGTTTCTTACTCCTGCCCCCACACCAGGCTGTACTGTCACTTTATCCACCTGAATAGATTTTTGAAAATCAAATCAGTTATTTAAAATACAACTAGAGTAATTATTTCAGAAGGCAGAGGAAAATAGAATTAGAGAGAGATGTCTATTATATGGACTGGAGTGATAGCACAGCAGGTAGGGCATTTGCCTTGCACGCAGTTGACCCGGGTTTGATTCCTCCATTGCTCTCCGAGAGCCTGGCAAGCTACCAAGAGTATCCCGCTCACATAGCAGAGCCTGGAAAGCTACCCATGGTGTATTCGATATGCCAAAAATAGTAACAACAAGTCTCACAGTGTAGATGTTACTGGTGCCCGCTTGAGCGAATGGATGAACAAGGGGATGACAGTGCTACAGTGATAGTATATTATATGTGTGTGGGGTGAGGCTAATATTCTAGTCATTTGTGTTAGAATGGGAAATAACTGTAGAAATAAGTAATAGTGAAAAATGACATTTTGAATCTTTCTATTGTGTGGAGAGAGTACTGGCCAAAGTATTAGGAAGGAAGAAGTTACATTTATATATACTATGGAATTTCTCAGTTCTGTGGATAAGATTTCTTTTATAGTTCTAGACAGTAAATGCAAGTGCTGTCCAAAAATCAGAGAGAATTAAATTGGTATTGGTCTTTTTGTCTCTAACAGTGGTTGCTACAGGATAGTGGGAAAATGGTGTAGTGTATTCAGAGTCTTAAAGGAAAATAATTCTGACCCTGTTATATGCAATAACTTTATTGATGTGCACCTTTATTTTTTGTGGTACAGAGATATTTCGGACAAAATTCCTCGAGGAATTTCAAATGAAGTTGAATCAGAATCAAGATCTTAAGTACTAGATTATAGTACTGAAATAGATGAAAATTCTTATCATGAGGCATAAACACAAAAATTTTTCTTTTTTTCCACTTCTATTATCACTGAGTCCTATGGGAAGTCTCTTTCCAATGTTTTAACATTAGGAACATTAGTAACATTACTAACATTACTCATGTTTTCTCTATAAAGGATCATGTTCACTGTGTTGTTGTATATGGCCTTTACAATAGTGTGATGTTCCTTTTTTTTTTTTTAATTGTATCACTGTGAGGGCAGAATCTCCTGCCTCACACCAGGCTGTCTTCACTCGGAAGGGGGTGGGTTGAGTTTCCCTCCCCACCCTAAGCAGAGCCCTGGCAGCCGAAAATATCCAGAACCCAACTACAGTCATGATCAAGGCCACTCTCCGTATGCTTGGACGGAGCATGAAGGAACAGGCAGAGAAACTCAGGTATGTGGGACCTGTGGCTGAGATCTCCAATCCTGCTTGGATCGGAACCAGGCCTCCTCTACCCAGATTCCCCATTTTCTAGTAGCTTGGCAGTCACACCCACAAACTGCCTCCAGCACCATTGTAATCTCATCAATGGCCAAGATCCAGATACTATAAAACAAAGCTACCGGAAGAGAGCGATGCAGAATCTCACACGGTAGAGCCTGGCAAGCTACCCATGGCATATTGCCAAAAACAGTCACAAAAAATAATGGGACTCATTCCCCTGACACTGAATGCGACAGGGACAAATGGATATGTTAATGGTGATCGCTCGAGCAAATTGATGAGCAACTGGACAACAGTGATACAGTGATAGAGTGATTACTGTGAGATAGATGGTTTCAAAGCTGTTCATATTTGGGTTTCAATCATACAATGTTCTAACACCCATCTATTCACCAGTGTACGTTTCCTACCACCAATGTCCCATTTCCCTGGCAAGCACTTTTTATCTTTCTATCTCTCTTTTGGGCATTATGATTTGCAATACAGGTATCAAGAAATTATCTCATTTGTTTCTTTACCACTTTCAGCATGCAGTTCTTATCCAGAGTGATTATTTCCAACTATCATTGTCATAGTGATCCCTTCTCTATCCCAACTACCTTTTTCCCTCAGCACTTGAGGAAGGCCTCCAACTATGATTAAATACTCCTGTTCTCTATTTCTACTGTCCTTGGGTATTAGTCTCATACTATTTTATTTTTTTTTGCATTCCACAAATGAGTGCAATAATTTTATGTCTCTCTCCCTCTGACCCTTTTCACTCAGAGCTTGAAACTCTCCATGTCCATGTGATGTTCCTTTAACCTCTCTTTTTGTTGAGAATTTTCATCATGAATGGTCATTTTATCCTGTTAAGTGATTTTTCCCCCCTGCATCTATAGAGATGATCATATGATTTTTGTCTTTACTTCTGTCAGTGTGGTGTGTCACGCTGTTTAATTTCTGTGTATTGAACCTTACTTACATTCTTGGGGTGAGTAATTATATATGATATGTTTAAAGTATTGGATGACTAAGATTTTATTGAGGATATTTATATACATGATCATCAGGGATATTGGTGTATCTTTTTTTTAGTAAGGTGTCCATCAGATTTTTATGCTATGATACTGTTAGTTGCATAAAAATTATTTGGGGGGATTTCTGTTTCTTTCACTTCTAGTAAGAATTTTAATGTGATGGATCATCTTTGAAGGTTGGTAGAATTTACCAATGAACTGATTTTACTTTAGTTTTGGAGAAGATTTTGGTTTCTCAAGGTGTTCTTGACAGTAATAAGTTATTCAAGTTTTCTATTTCCTCTCGATTCAGTTTTAGAAAGTAGCAAGACTGGACCTTTATCCATTTCTTCTAGATGCTCCAATTTAGTGGTATAAAGTTGTTCATAGTACCCTCGTGTGATCTTTTGTGTTTCTGAGACATGTGTTGTATTTATGTTTTAATTTGATATGACTTATAAGAGTTTTCTCTTGCCAGGTATTTTTCAGTTTAACTAGTTTAAAAAAAACAGCTATTGGTTTCATGGATCTTGTATTTTTGATATTCATGTCATTGATAAGAAATTCATATCACTGATGTATGCAGAGAACAGCAGGCCAACACAGTTTGGAGGAATTATATGTAAATTCTCAAAGTCATTTAAGGCATATTTGCTTGCTTGCTTTTTCAAGCCTGTATTCTCTTTTGAATACATCTTTCTTTCTCTCCCCTACCCTCATACCTCTTAAGTTGCTTTTCATAAAAACTATTTTGCTTTACTAAGAAACACCCAAACTAAATTGGTTATAGATGACACAAGTCAAGAAGTTAAGGTGCTTGAAAAACAGGGCCTGTTTGACTTTGATTCTTCAGATCATGGTTGACTCTCATTAAAAGAGGCTCACTCTGGGCATATGGAGAAACTTCTCCTTCCCTTTTTAGGGGAGAATACTTCACAGCAGTAATGTGAGACACACAGCATGGAGACAAAAGAAATTTAAGTACTTACCAATTTTAAAACAAGCACAACTCTTCAGTACAAAAATCAAAACTTAATTATAGACTGCATATATAACAATTGAAACGAAAATTTGACTTGTCAAAACCAAAGTGGTGTGGACAAAGCCACACTCAGTGAAATATCACAGGATGCATACTTTCACTTTAAGAAAGAACAAGATTAATTCAACTCCAAGAAAAAGTATAATAAATAGTTAGATGATTAAATTTTTATTGTTAAAATCAGAAAGGAATAAATTAGAAAGCAAATAAATGAGTAACATATCCATCAAATATTTGATAAAAATTAATTTAGCAGAACCTTTGAATATTTAATAAAATAGACCCCACTTACACAAACCAGGGGAAAGATTGCTACAAAATAGTAGGAATAAAAATGGTGATGAGACACTAGGCCTTGGACAGCTTTCATGCGGGCCCCACCCCTCACGACCTCCTAGACCCTGCTTCCCCTCGCCACCGCCTCTCTGCTCACTCCCCAACTGCGCCTCCCCTATCCTGAACACTGCCAGTGTCCCAAGTGGTTACTATGGACGTGGCCTGTATCTCAGTGGGCGTGGTCTCAAAAGGGGCGTGGCCTCCTGCCGAGCGGTGGCTGCAGCTGCAGTTATTACTTTTTTTAAACATAATCTGTATAACCTGTTTCTTTGAAAAAATTCCCTGGCCATCTCAATCACTCTATGTCAGCAGTTTATTAGCTTATTCTAACTTCACAAAAACTATCTGTTAACAATAGAAACTTTGCAAGGAGAGCATAGTCTTAAACCGTCACCGAGGTCCCACATAAATCAGGATGAATGCCTGAGAGGAAGAATTCTAAAATAGGAACAAGGCTACCATTATCAATTTAGTGCAAACAGAGCCCCTCCTTCCGCAGCAAGAGGGAATAGGGATAGACAACTAGAACATTCCAACTCTATACTTCCATATCAATATGAAGAAACAACAAAAATCCCCTCCACGACGAGAGGATGAAGAAAAGATTCCAGAAACCTCAACAGGGGCTACCCCCATATACAACCTTTCATAAAAAGAATTCAGAGAGGAAATCTTGAGGAGTGTCGATGTATTCCAAGCAACCATGGAACAGACATCCAGTAAATTAATGGAGGATATAAATGAAGAATTGGATCGGGCACCAAGAAAATGCAGGAAGAAATGAGAGCAGAAATTTCAAAGCTATGAACGGAAGTCACACAAATAAAGGAATCGTTAGATGAATTAAAAATCTCAGTAGGAGCCCTCAACAATAGAATGACTACAGCCAAAACAGAATCATCGAGCTTGAAGATGAGCTACACAGAGCTTGCAGGCAACAACAAATAATGGCAAAAGACCTCAAAATGGCCCTAGAGCGAATCAGAGTCCTAGGGGATGACCTCAAGAGGAACAACATAAGAATCATTGGAGTACCAGAAGCACAGGGAAGTAACCTCAATGAAAAAAACACAATGAAAGACATCATTGCTAAGAAATTTCCAGAGCTGGAGGAGGCAGGCATCCAGATCCAAGCAGGCCGAAGAGCACCAGCAAAATGAGACCCAAATAAAAAGACTCCAAGGCATATCATAGTCAGAGTGATGGATGCTGTGGATAGAGACACAGTACTGCAAGCAGCAAGGTCAAAGAAGGAAATCACATACAAAGGAACACCCCTTACATTTACAGCAGACCTATCAGAGGAAACCCTCCAAGCCCGAAGACAATGGTGGGACATAGTGAAAAAACTCAACGAAATGAACTTATCACCAAGAATACTGTATCCGGCTAAATTCTCACTGAAACTCGAAGGAACCATACACTATTTCTCAGATAAACAACAGCTCAAAAACTTCATAGACTCAAAAACAAACTTAAAAGAAGGACTAAAGAGGCTATTGTAAGACAAGGAAGAACCCCACAAGAACAACAAATCCCAAAGGAAGATGACACAAAACCCCATGACAATAATCTCTCTCAATGTAAATGGCCTAAATGCACCAATTAAGAGACACAGAGTGGAAAAATGGATCCGGAAACTAAACCCACCATTCTGCTGCCTGCAAGAAACACACCTCAACAATCAGAACAAACACAGACTCAAAGTCAAAGGATGGAAAACAATCCCGCAGGCAAATAACTCCCTCAGAAAAGCTGGGGTGGCCATACTAGTATCCGACAACATAGATTTCAGGTTGAAAAAAATTCGAAGGGACAGTGAAGGTCATTTTTTATTTATCAAGGGATATGTACAACAGGAAGAACTGACACTCTTAAATATATATGCATCTAATGAACAACCAGCTAAATACTTAAGACAACTCCTAACAGACTTTAAAGAGGACATTGCTAGCAGCACAATAATAGTTGGAGACTTCAACACCACCTTATCACCTCTAGATAGATTGACAAGAACAAAACTCAGCAAGGAAACACTGACTCTAAAAGAAAAAATGAAAGAGAGAGGCCTAATGACCTATACAGGGCTTTACACCCCAAAAAGAAATAATACACATTATTTTCCAGTGCATATGGAATATTTTCGAAAATAGACCATGTACTGGGCCACAAATCATTCCTCAATAGAATCGGAAAAATAGAAATTGTATCAACTGTCTTCTCAGACCATGATACACTGAAGATAGAAGCTAACCACACACAGACTCAGAGAATCAAAGCAAACACCCGGAAATTAAACAGCTCAGTGTTGAACAGTGAGTGGGTGAGGAAGGAAATCAAGGAAGAAATCAAGAGATACCTCGAAACAAATGAGAATGAAGACATGAGCTACCAAAACCTATGGGATGCAGCTAAAGCTGTGTTAAGGGGGAAATTTATAGCTCTGCAAGCATTCCTTAAAAAGGAAGAAAGGGCCTACAGAGATAGCTTGACTTCACAGCTCAAGGCTTTAGAAAAAGACCAGAAAAAGGAACCCAAACCAGACCGAAGGAAGGAAATAATAAAAATTAGAGCAGAAATTAATGACATAGAAACTCAGAAAACAATCTGAAAGGTCAATGAAACCAGGACCTGGTTCTTTGAGAAAATAAACAAGATTGATAAACCGCTAACAAGACTCACAAAGAAAGAGAGAGAGAGAACCCTAATAAGCCGAATCAGAAATGAAAATGGGGACATCACAGCAGAAACTAATGAAATTCAAAAGATCATCAGAGACTACTTTGAAAGTTTATATGCTACAAAACAAGAGAACCTAAAAGAAATGGATGAATTTCTTGACTCCTACAATTTCCCAAGACTGAACCAAGAAGACTTGGAATACCTGAATGGATCCATTAATATCAAGGAAATTGAAACTGTAATCAAAAGTCCTCCCAAAAACAAAAGCCCAGGTCCAGATGGATTCACTGGCGAATTTTTCCAAACATTTAAAGAAGACCTGTTTCCAGTTCTCCTCAAGCTTTTCCAGGAAATTGAAAAAATAGGAACTCTCCCACATAGTTTCTATGAAGCACATATCTCCCTAATACCAAAAGCAAACAAAGACACCACTAAGAAAGAAAATTACAGACCAATATCCCTAATGAACACCGATGTGAAGATCCTCAACAAAATATTAGCAAATAGGATCCAACAACTCATCAAAAAAATACACCATGACCAAGTGGGATTCATCCCGGGGATGCAAGGATGGTTTAACATTCAGAAATCAACCAACATAATCCATCATATCAACAAAAGTAAAGATAAAAATCATATGATCATATCAATTGATGCAGAGAAAGCATTTGACAAGATCCAACATCCTTTCATGATGAAAACCCTCACCAAAATGGGTTTTGGAGGAACTTTCCTCAAGATAGTCGAAGCCATCTACCACAAGCCTATGGCAAGCATTATCCTCAATGGGGAAAAACTAAGGGCCTTTCCTCTAAGATCAGCCCACTATCACCACTTCTGTTCAATGTAGTACTGGAAGTACTTGCGATAGCTGTTAGGCAAGAAAAAGATATCAAGGGCATCCAGAAAGGAAAGGAAGAAATCAAACTCTCACTATTTGCAGACGATATGATACTATATCTAGAGAAGCCTAAATCCTCTACTAAGAAATTCTTAGAAACAATAGACTTGTACAGTAAAGTTGCAGGCTATAAAATCAATACCCAAAAATCCATGGCCTTCCTATATGCAAACAATGAGACAGAGGAAATGGACATGAAAAAAGCAATCCTATTCACAACTGTGCCCCAGAAAAATAAGTACCTCGGAATAAGCTTAACTAAGGAAGTAAAAGACCTCTACAAAGAAAACTACAAGATGCTTCTCCATGAAATAAAAGAGGACATGAGGAAATGGAAACATATCCCCTGCTCGTGGTTAGGGAGAATCAACATTGTCAAAATGGCAATATTCCCCAGAGCATTATACAGATTCAACACGATCCCTATAAGGATACCCATGACATTCTTCAAAGAAATGGATCAAGCAATCCTGAAATTCATATGAAACAACAAATGCCCACGGATTGCTAAAACAATTCTTGGGAAAAGACGATGGGAGGCATCACCTCCCCAACCTCAAACTTTATTACAAAGCGGTAGTAATCAAAACAGCATGGTACTGGAACAAAGGCAGAGCCTCAGACCAATGGAACAGGATGGAATATCCCTACATACAACCCCAAATGTATGACCATCTAATCTTTGATAAGGGAGCAAGAAATGTGAAGTGGAGCAAGGAAAGCCTCTTTAACAAATGGTGCTGGAACAACTGGACAACCACATGCAAAAGAATGGGCTTAGACCTCGACCTGACACCATGCACAAAAGTCAGATCAAAATGGATTAAAGACCTCAACATCAGACCACAATGTACATTGGTCTGATGTTGATTCACAAGGTACATTGAAGACAAGGTCGGCAAAACTCTCCATGATATTGAAGCCAACGGTTTCTTCCAAGATGTCACACAACTGACCAACCAAGAAGAAACAGAGATAAACAAATGGGACTACATTAAACTAAAAAGCTTCTGCACCGCAAAAGATACAGTGACCAGAATACAAAGACAATCTACAGAATGGGAAAGGATATTCACCCAATACCCATCAGATAATGGGTTGATATCAAGGGTATATAAGACACTGGTTGAACTCTACAAGAAGAAAACATACAACCCCATCAGAAAATGGGGCAAAGAAATGAACAGAAACTTCCCAAGGAAGAGATACGAATGGCTAAAAGGCACATGAAAAAGTGCTCTATATCACTAATCATCAGGGAGATGCAGATCAAAACAACCATGAGATACCACCTCACACCAGAGAGACTGGCACAAATCCAAAAGAACAAAAGCAACCGTTGTTGGAGAGGATGTGGAGAGAAAGGGATCCTTCTACACTGCTGGTGGGAATGCCGACTGGTTCAGCCCTTCTGGAAAATAATATGGACGCTTCTCAAAAAATTAGAAATTGAGCTCCCATTTGACCCAGCAATACCACTACTGGGAATATGCCCCGGAGAAGCAAAAAAGTATAGCCAAAATGACATCTGCACTTATATGTTCATTGCGGCACTGTTTACAATAGCCAGAATCTGGAAAAAACCCGAATGCCCGAGAACAGACGACTGGTTAAAGAAACTTTGGTACATCTATACAATGGAATACTATGCAGCTGTTAGAAAAAATGAAGTCATGAACTTTGCATATAAGTGAATCAACATGGAAAGTATCATGCTAAGTGAAATGAGTCAGAAAGAGAGAGACAGACATAGAAACATTGCACTGATCTGTGGAATATAAAATAACAGAGTAGGAGACCAATATCCAAGAATAGTAGAAATAAGTACCAGTAGGTTGGCTCCATGCTTGGAAGCTGGTCTCAAATGCTGGGGAAAAAGGCAGCTTAGATAAAGAAGGGAACACCAAGTAAAATGTGGTTGGATATTCTGCGCAGGAAGATGTGTGCTGAAATAGTCTCAAGAGTGAACATGATGGCCACTCAATGCCCCTATTGCTAACCACAACACCCAATTGGAGAGAGAGAGATCAAAAGGGAATACCTGCCACAGAGGCAGGATGGGGTGGGGGGGGAAATGGGATTGGGGGTTGGGAGGGATACTGGGTTTATTTGTGGTGGAGAATGGGCACTGGTGGAGGGCTGTGTTTGTGAACATTGTTTGAGGGAAAAACAAGCTCGAAAATGTGCGAATCTGTATCTGTATCCTTATGGTGACTCACTAATTAAAGAATAAAATAAATTTTAAAAAATAAATAAAATATAAAATAATAAAAAAAAGAAAAAGAAAATGGTGATGAGGGGTGCCATGGTTGGGGGGCACTGAGTGGAACTAAAGACGTTTAGAGGATTTGGTCTTGGAATGCTGGATACATGACACCCTATCATGGCAGTATTGTAAGTCACAGTGACTAAAATTTTAAAGAAAGAAGGAAAAAATGAAAGAAAATTGCAATTATAAATAAAACAGAAAATGTATAAGTATCCTATAATTTGTTTAAATGTAGCTTATAGGATCAATAGAAGACAGAATTTAATGTAAGGGTAAGTCGGAGCAATGGAAGACATTTAAGGATTTATTTCACTAAAATCAGAGATTATTTTAAATAATCTTTCAGATATTAACAGGCACTTTGTGACATTTAATTTATTCTGGCAGTTAGAAAGAGACAGAAACTTTCTGGTACTCATAGTCCTAATACAAAACTGAAATAAAATAGGCGGAAAAAACTGGAGTCTAGTTTTACATATAAATGTGAGTATAAAATTCCAAATTATAATTAATAGTACAATAATATATTAATACACACATACTATAAGAGGACAGGTTTGTTTCCAGGAGTATAAGTTTGATACTCATCAGGAATGCAGTATGTTAGTATATTACAATAGAAAATCCATATAATTATCCTGAAAGATCACTTGTCACTTGTCATCCTGTTGATCTTCGATTTGCTTGAGCGGGCTCCAGAAACGTCTCCATTTGTCCCTGTTGCATGCTAGAGTAGTCCAATGGTATCTGCTCGCTCCAGGAACAGGAAGAGCCTCAAACCATTTGGTCAGGGTTTTGACAAAGAAATCTGACCATCTGGTAGGTGGGTGGCCACTCGGTCTTTTGACATTTCGTGGAATCCAGTCCATAACAGTTCTAGTCCAGGGGTTGTCTCTAAATCACATTATGTGTCCGACCCATCTAATTTTTGATGCCTTGGCAAACAAGAGAGCATCCCTGATTCTTGAGCGTTGATGGATGTCGGAACTCCTGATTCCTTCTCTCACTTGAGTAAGATGTGATATTCCAAGAATATCTCTTTCAATTCCTCTTTGGGATACACAAATAGCATTCTTGTCCTGTTTTCATAGGGCCCAGGTCTCTGAGGCACATGTTAGTGCAGGAAGAATGGTGGAGTCGAAAAGATGTGCCCAGAGCCAGAGGTTCTTGGTCCTCTTAACCACTTATTTGATGCTCTTAAAGGCATTCCACGCTGCTCTCCTCCTCCTGCGCAGTTCTGATGCCAATCTGTTCCTCATGTTGAGTTCTCGACCCAGGTACACATAGCTGCTGCATTCAGAGATTTTGTTCCGTTGAGAGCAAATGAAACATCAGGGACTAGTTCATTTTATATGAACATTGTCTTGGTGAGATTCAACTGCAGTCTGACCTTTCCACATTCTCGGTTGAAGTCGGCCAGCGTTTGTGCCACTTGGCTAAAGTTTGGTATTATGAGAATGATGTCATCAGCAAATCGGAGGTGGTGTAGTTGCCACCTGTCTATCTTCACTCCCATTCCTTCCCATTCCAGTCGTCGCATGATGTTCTTGAGGGGTGGCACTGAATAGTTTTTGTGAAATGGTATCACCCTGCCGAACCTCTCTCTTTACATTGATGATTACTTCCTTGTAGAATGGTGAGATCCTGGTGGTGAATCTGTAATACAGCTCATGGAGGATTCTAATGTACTGTTTGTATTGTTTAGATAGGGCTTCGATGACCATGTCAGTCTCAACAGAATCAAAGGCTTTCTTTAAATCGATAAACGTTAGACAGAGCGGCATCTTGAACTCTCGCGAAACTTCAGTGAGCTTGGTCACCGTGTGGATATGGTTGATTGTGCTGAATCCTTTTCGGAACCCGGCTTGCCCACATGGTTGTCATTCATCTAGTGTTCTGCCTATTCTATTCAGGATGACTCGAGTGAACAACTTGTAGACGATGGATAACAGGCAGATTGGGTGATAGTTGGCGATATGGTTGTCTCCCTTTTTGTACAACAGAATGGTCCTGCTGGTTTTCTATTGGGATGGAACCTTGCATTCGGACAGGTAATGCGTGAAGAGCCGATCCAGTGTATTGATGAGTACTGGTGGCAGATTCTTCAGGTGTCTGAGTCTGACCTTGTCTGGACCAGGTGCTGTATGCATCTTTACCAACAAAATGGAGTGTCGGATTTTGAAAGGGAGCACGTTGGGAACGACATATCCATCCAACAGAATTTGGTATATGGGCAGGTGGACATGGCTATCAAAGAGATCTGAGTAGAAGTCATGAATATTCCTCTCCATTGCCCTTCTGGAAGATGATCCATCAGGATGTCGGAGGGCAGTCATCTTGGTCTTGTAGTTGGCGAAGAATAGGCGAGCATTGTGAATACTTTTCCCGGCTTCTGCCTCATCAGCCAACACTGCTGCTCTTCTCTTTGAGGTCTTCCTTTATCACTTCTCTGCACAGCTTTGCGAGCCTGGACGTTAGCTTGTGATTGCCTGAGGCTCGTGCCAAACCACGTTGGCGAATGAGCTTGAGAGTTTCTGAAGACAGGCATCTGTTTGTAGCTTTTCCACTCTCGGCATTCCTTGCACAGTTATGGAGTTGCTGAGCCAGTCGATCATACTCCTCATCATTGTTGTCAACGATGGCATCTTTCCACCACAGTACTCCCAAAGAACTCCCAGTCGGTGGTGATTCTGGGAGTTCTCTTCTTAAACTTAAACTTTGCATTCCTTTCTCTCCACTCTGTGAAGTAGAATTTTGCACGAAGGAGATGGTGGTCCAATCTCATTTGGAATTTTGGGGCAACAGCGACATCAGTCAGGCAAAATTGTCAGTTGAATATGATGTGGTCAATTTCGTTGTGGAACTGTCCACTCGGAGACTCTTATCCAACATTTAGATTCGGCCTTCTGGAACTGTGAGTTACTATGGATGGTCTTGGTTGACATGATGACAAGACAGCCTCTCACCCTGTTCGTTCCATTCTAGGCCATGGGTCCCAATGTGGAGTTCTTTGGGTGACCCTCTCGGTCCTATCTTGGCATTAAAATCACTGACAATGATCTTGTAGAATGTGTAGTCTTCTTTATAGACCTTCTCCAGCTCCATGTAGAACTTCTCAATTTCTTCTTCATTGTAGTTGGATGCATAGACGATGAAGATAGAAACTGCCGGCAGTGAGTCACATCTATTCAAGTGTTATCATCTGATTCGGGTTGTTAGGCATTCGAATGAATCAATGCGCATGGCCAAGTTTGTATTGATAAGGACAGCAACACCACTGACACCTCTATTTTCGCATGTTCCGAGGAACAGTTCTTCTCCAGTGTTGAAAATGGCGTAATGTGATCATTGCCTTCTCATCTCAGTCAGACCAATGATGTCGTACTTGATCATTTGTGCTTGCACCATCAGGTCCTCGATGGATGCTTCCGATGCCAGAGTACGTGCGTTGAAAGTACAGACAGTCATTTTAGTCCTTCTTCATTTTGGCAGTCTAGTTTGTCCCTGAGATTTTATCAGTCGCTCCTTGCTCATCCTTCTTAACACTGCCGTATTAGGGGCTCTTGGAGAGACCGGCAAGCTACCGAGAGTACCTCGCCTGCACAGCAGAGCCTGGCAAGCTACCTGTGGCATTTTTGATATGCTAAAAACAGTAACAACAATGGGCTTCATTCTCCTGACCCCAACCCTGAAAGATATTCTAAATAAATAGAATAAACCAGAGGAATGTTATGGATTATTTGTATGATAGAAGAAGTAATATTTTATATGTGTGAATCCTGGCACCAAATTTTATAGGAACTGTGTAATTTTCACAACTTTTGGAAGAAGCTAATACTGTTACTCATTACATAGGTGTGAAACCAACACACAGGTTGGACTCATCATTTCCCAAGTTGTAGAGGTGTAATCAGAATTTGAACCTGCAGTTTGAATCCTGAGTCTGCCTTCGCCTCTCCCCTCCCCCGCCCCCAGGTGTTATTCTGTCTCTCTGTTCATAACTAGCAGAATCAAAGCTTATTTACTACGGTGAAAAGGGATCTATGTGAATTCAGCAGCAATCATGCATGCTAAGTGGCGAAACCCTACCAGGCATGCATTAAATTCGTCAAGAAGACAGGAATTATCCTCTGATTATTGTAGTGGTTCTACCTAATACCATCGTGTAAGAAAACACACACACATACACACACACACACGCACATGTGCACACGTGCGCACACAGACACACACAGACAAACATGCACCCCCACAGCTCAATTTCACACGCAACCATAATTTCCCTTTGCCATGCAACAAGCTTTTTCCATAGATTCTAGGCCATGGATATTAGACTGAGACATGGAAAAACTTATGATACCATTATTCTGCCCACAGCAGCATCCTAAGAAATATTGTTACTTAAGAAGAGAACTGGAGGATAGGAAGAACAGTGGCTGTCAGTATTTTCACAGCAAGAGAATCATCTGCTTTCTTTGTTCCAGGAATTATATACAGGTGAAGAGGAGGAGAAAAGGAGGAGAGAGAGTTACGTGTTTTACACTTTAATACTAATGACCTAGTTGAAACAGGTCTATAATTTTCCCGCCTCTGGTTCTCTTCATGGGTATAAATCCTTCTAATATCCTCAAATTTGTTTTTCCTTGTCTGTCTTTCTAAATGTGCAGCTTATAAGTAAATGAATAACTTTTGCTCACAGCGAGCCAATTTTGGTTTGCTGCACGAAACACATGATTGAGAGTTACACCAAGCAATTCGGTGTCTGTCATTGATCAGAAACTGGTCATTGTAGTTTTGGCTGTGGTGTTTCCTAATGCATATGCTTATTGAAATCATGCATTTTATTGCCTCAGATGTGACTATTAATTAAAATATTACTTACACATATGCTTAAAATTAAGAAATTTTCTGACTCAATCAAATGAACTTACATTTACTACAAAGTAAAATGCTTTTAATTATTTTTAGAAGTCATTCTAAATTATAGAAATTAATCTAAGTTTTATCTCCCCCCCAAAAAAAATATATAGGATCTGTAAAAACACCTCTTTTCCTTTAGTTGGTTGTTTGAGCCTACCCAGGGACGCCAATTTGTAAAAACAAATTCTGCTCGGGCTTGTGAGGAGCTGTGAAAATTCCCCACACCGAAGGGCTGTGTAAGCCCCTCATGAGCGTGGAGATTACCTGTGATAGGTTGTTTGAGGGCTCTCTGGGCGGCTCTCTCTCCCCACCCATGTTCAGTGCCCTTGAGCTGCTTCTTCACCAGGGAAGGCTAATGCCTTGGACAGACAAAGGAAGAACAAGGGCCAAGCTGGTTGCTGATTAGTTTCCATTTATTCAATCTCTCATCTCTCCCAGCTCTCTCCAACCCTCTCTCTCTCTCTCTCTCTCTCTCTCTCTCTGTGTGTGTCAATGTCTCTCTAATTGCACAACTCTTTCTTCTCACTCTCTCCGTCTCCTCTATCTCTGTCTGCTGTCTTTCCTGCAGTCCCCCTGCAGCAACCTTCAGTCAATCAATCCATCAACCAACAATCCCTTTCTCCAACCATTAATTCCCCTTTCTCCCTGCAGCCTCTCTTTTTATCCTCTCACCACGCTTCCCCACCCACGCCGTGCAGAGCCAGGAATAAGCCCTGAGCTCAGCCGGGTGTGATCCAATGTACAGTGGGAAAAAGAGTTATGTATCGAAAAGTTGTATGGATATAAACAAGTTAATATATAACTTGTTCAGATGCTGAGATAGCATATTATTATTTAGATGTTGCAATAGCATATTATAGTCTGTTATTTATTTTTTCACCTACTATGTTTTGGTTGGCATTCAAGGTTAATACGTATAGATCAAAATAGTTTATTTGCATCTAAGTGGATCAATATGGAAATTATCACGCTAAATGAAATGAATCAGAGAGAGAGGGACAGACAAAGAATGACTGCACTCATTTGTGGAATATAAAATAACAGACTGAGAGATTAACACTCAAGGATAATAGAGATAAGAGCCAGGAGGATCACTCCATGGCTTGGAAGCTGGCCTTACATGTTGGGGGGAAAGGCAGCTGGATAGAAAAGAGACCACTAAGTGAATGATGCTTGGAGGTCTCTCTCAGGATGGGAGATGTGTGCTGAAAATAGACTATACACCAAACATATGGCCACTTGCTACCTGTATTGAAAGCCATAACATCCAAAAGGAGAGAGTAAAAGGGAATGTGCCTGCCACAGAGGTGGGGGTGGGGGGAGGGATACTCGGACATTGGTGATGAAGAATGGGCACTGTAGAAGGGTTGGTACTTGATCATTGTATGACTGAAAAGTAATCACGAAAGCTTGTAAGTTGTAACTGTATCTCACAATGATTCATTAAAAATAGAAAGAAATCATTTATTTTAATGGTGCATGATATTCCATAGTGTAGATGAATTCTAATTCTTTTTTTTCCCTCTTTGTTGAACATATACGAACTTTTTCTTATATACCATTAAAATTCTACAGTAAATATTTTTGTGTTTGTAACCATAATATTAATATCTTTATTTCATATCCATTTACAGAAATTTTCAGGAAAAAAATCATGAAAAAAAAAGCAATAGAGAGGGAGAGGTAGTACAGGGTGAGTGTGCTGGCCTTGCACACAGCTGAACATGATTGCTTGCTAGCCTTGATTTGGTTCACTGAGCCCTGAACACAGAACCAGGTGGAAGCCCTGAGTACCACCAGGTATGACCTAAACACAAACCAAAAAAACAAAGTACCAAAACGAAGCTATAACGAAGCTATAATGGAATTCACACATCACTATTAAGAATACCAAACATTATGGTTCTATTGGGCTGGAGCGATAGCATAGTGGGTAGGGCATTTGCCTTGCACACAGCCGACCTGGGTTCGATTCCTCCGTCTGTCTCAGAGAGCTACCAATGACTTTCCTATTAGTGTATTTTTGATGAAAGAATATAATCGAAAATGCCATTTTCAATGTTTTGTCTCCTAAGTTCATTTCTTTTGAATTATCTTGATTGTGTCTTTGGAGAGCAGAATCTCAATTTTTGGTCAAGTCCAGTCTGTCGGATTTTCTTGTGTAACTTCATACTTTCATTGTCATACATGACATAGTTGCTTGTTCAATGCACAAGAATATCTCCATCAATCTTCTTATAGTGGTTTTAAGTTCTGCTTTCAGATATATGATCAAAGAGAAAGAAAATAGAAACCAGTCTGAGCACAGTCTTTCCTGGCAGGAGCCAGGGGTGCTTGGGCCAATAGTGCTCATGAGATACCCAAAGGAATAGCAGTGCTGGGAGGGATATCCTCAGGGCCATACTGTGATGCTTGGAGATGATCAGAGATACACCTGGCAGCATTGTGAAGGGGCCATGTAGTGCCAGGGATTGCACCCAGGCTCACGCTCATGCCAAGCAGATGCTCTGTCACTTGCACTGTCTTCTGGACCTCTTTGTGATTCATATTTATTATTTTGTTATTATTTATTAGTGATGCTTAGAGCGCCCCAGAGCCCACGTTGGTGAACCAGATCAGTGGTTCTGTGTTAGGTCCCAAGGATGTGTTTCTGCCAGGAGGGACAGAGGTTTACCCAGAGGCCACCTGGGTGATGCCCAGGGACCTCCAGGAGTGCACCAAGCAATGCTCAGGATGTATGATTCATTTTGTTGAGGGGGTCACACCCAGTGATGCTCAGGAGTTACTCCTGGCTCTGCACTCAGGAATTACTTCTAGTGGTACTTGGGGAACCATATGGGATCTCAGGAATTGAACCGGGATCAACCGCGTGCAAGGCGAACGCTCTACCTGCTGTACTATTGCTCTGGCCTCAATGTATGATTCATTTTAAACAATTTTTTTCACATTGTGTGGTGATTAAGATGTTATCTGGACCAAGGCTATCCATTTGTTCTGGTGAAATTGAAAAAAATATTTTGGCACTGTGATTTGCAAGATTGTTGACAGTAGGGTTTCAGTTTTAACGCTCCAGCTCTCCCCACCACAGTATCCATGTACAGCTCTCCTTTTTTTTTTTTTTTTTTTGCTTTTTGGGTCACACCCGGCGATGCACAGGGGTTACTCCTGGCTCTACACTCAGGAATTACTCCTGGCGGTGCTCAGGGGACCATATGGGATGCTGGGATTCGAACCCGGGTCGGCCGCGTGCAAGGCAAACGCCCTACCCGCTGTGCTATCACTCCAGCCCCTCTCCTTTCTTTTATGAGCTGACTTTTGCACCTCTGTCAAAGATCTGTGATTTTTATGTGTAGGTCTGAGTCTAGGTACAGTCTCAGTTTCCCATTATATTTCAACGATGTATTACTCTAATCTTTTTTTTTAAACTATGCCTTTATTATAAACTTGAAATCAAGTACTATCAGTATCCTTCCTCGTCTTATGCTACTCCCCCAACTCCAACAGATTTGGTGATTATAAGTCATTTGTATTTCCATATGACTTTTAAAATCAGTTTATTTCAGTACCAGGAGGTTGACTCCATGGCTTGGAGGCTAACCTCACATTCTGGGGAAAGGGTAACTCAGAGAAGGGATCACCAACTATAATGTAGTCAAAGGCCATGCGGGGGAAGGGAGTTGCGGGCTGAATGAGGGCTAGAGACTGAGCACAGTGGCCACTCAACACCTTTATTGCAAACCTCAACAGCTAATTAGAGAGAGAGAACAGAAGGGAATGCCCTGCCACAGTGGCAGGGTGGGGTGGGGGAGATGGGATTGGGGAGGGTGGGAGGGACGCTGGGTTTACTGGTGGTGGAGAATGGGCACTGGTGAAGGGATGGGTTCCCGAACTTTGTATGAGGGAAGCATAAGCACAAAAGTGTATAAATCTGTAACTGTACCCTCACGGTGGTTCACTAATTAAAAATAAATAAATTAAAAAAAATAAAATAATATTATCTGGCTCAAAAAAAATCAGTTTATTTCTACAAAAAAAAAGTTGCTCAGGTTTTAATTGAATGACCTTTAAACCATTTAAGGAAATCGATTTGTGGAAAATCACAGTATAATTATTGAGTCTTCCGAACCATGAACTTTGTATTATCTCACATCATTTGTTTATTCTTCAGAAGTATCTGTAATTTTCCATGTATAGGTTTGCACAGTTTTTGTTAGATTTATTATTAAGTAACTTTTATATTTCATCTGGCGGTATGCCATCAACACAGATGACTCGGTGATCGACCTGGTGATGGAATATTGCCAGTGGTGTTGGGGCTGCCGGGGCCACCCAGCAATGCAGCCATCAGGACCACACCTTGGTGCTTGGTGGGACCATGCAGTGCTGGGGGCCAAACTCCAGGCCCTGTATATGCAAGACATGCATTCCAACACCCTAAACTTTCTCCCCAGCCCCAGATTATTATTATTATTATTATCATTATTATTATTATTATTTGCTTTTTGGGTCACACCCGGCGATGCACAGGGGTTACTCCTGGCTCTGCACTCAGGAATCACCCCTGATGGTGCTCAGGGGACCATATGGGATGCTGGGGTTCGAACCTGGGTTGGCCATGTGCAAGGCAAACGCCCTACCCTCTGTGCTATTCCTCCAGCCCCCCCAATTATTTATTTATTTATTTTGATCTCAACATAATGAGTTTATTACAGTAATTCTGGAGAGGGAATTCTGACATAGTGCATACGGTCCCCAAACATATCTCTCTCTTTTTTTTTTTGTATCACAAGGTAGTTTTTATTTTTATTATTATTATTTTTTAAAATAAATTTATTTATTTTTAATTAATGAATCACCATGAGGGTACAGTTACGGATTTATACACTTTTGTGCTTATGCTTCCCCCATACAAAGTTCGGGAACCCATCCCTTCACCAGTGCCCATACTCCACCACCAGTAAACCCAGCATCCCTCCCATCCTCCCCAATCCCATCTCCCCCCACCCCACCCTGCCACTGTGGCAGGGCATTCCCTTCTGTTCTCTCCCTCTAATTAGCTATTGTGGTTTGCAATAAAGGTGTTGAGTGGCCGCTGTGCTCAGTCTCTAGCCCTCATTCAGCCCGCAACTCCCTTCTCCCACATGGCCTTCGACTACATTATAGTTGGTGATCCCTTCTCTGAGTTGCTCTTTCCCCAGAATGTGAGGCCAGCCTCCTAGCCCTGGAGTCAACCTCCTGGTAGTTGTTTCTACAATTCTTCCCCCAATTATTTTTTAAAAGAAAAAGAATGCTCAGTGTCCAATGGTCTTAATGATAGCACTGTAACACTATTGTCCTGATTTGCTTGAATGGGCACCAGTAACGTTTTCATTGTGAGATTTGTTGTTACTGTTTTTGGCATATCAATTACGCCACGGGTAGCTTGCCAGGCTCTGCCTTGCAGGCGGGATACTCTCGGTAGCTTGCTGGGCTCTCTGAGAGGGACAGAGGAATCAAACCTGGATCAGCCATGTGCAAGGCAAATGCCCTACCTGCTGTGCTATCGCTCCAGTCCGGTCTTAATGATATACTCATATACTCATTTTATTGCTTTTCCAGTTTAACTGTCCCTTTTTCTATCCTTAGGAGGTCAGGTACCTTTGAATAAAATAAACTAATGGATTAAAGTAAAGCAAAGATCGAAATAAAGTTAAAACCTTAAGCTTGACTGATTATATTTGGACATTGGTCTCCTTAGACCTTAATTACCAAATAGATAATTTGATTTGCATCTAACTTGGCCTTTGACTTCCTTTCGGAAGTTTTCTGTTTTAAATTGTGTAGTGCCTTAGTTTTATTTCCTCTCTGCTGGAACCTTAAGTATTGCTGATTGCCCACAGTTCTATTGTCTACTTGCCTTCCTCTCATTTTTTTCTTTTCTTTTTCCTCAGTAGGTGCTTTCACATAAGTTCTTTGAGAGTTTCAGAGAATGCTGGGAAGCTTTCAGGTTTTAGTTGCCTTATACTTGTGTGTGTGGACTGGAGTAATAGCACAGTGGGTAGGGCATTTGCCTTGCACGCAGCCGACCAGGATTAGATTCCTCCGTCCCTCTCAGAGAGCCCGGCAAGCTACTGAGAGTATCCTGCCCGCACGGCAGAGCCTGGCAAGCTACCCGTGGCATATTCAATATGCCAAAAACAGTAACAAGTCTCACAATGGAAACGTTACTGTTGTCCACTCGAGCAAATCGATGAACAATGGGAGGTCAGTGGATAGTAGATACTTGTGTGTATAAGACAGTACTGTTATTTTCTGCCTTATGGTACAGGTGAGGAATTGAAATCAATAGGCAACATACCTCATCCATGCCTACTTCAAGTATTAGAGTCAGAATTTGGATGCAGGTAGTTTTAATTCCAGAGCCATGCTTCTAACTATATTTTAATTATCTTCTGAATATTCTTACTTATATATAAGTGTATCCCATACTTCGAATTCAGTGTCTTCAAACCTGTAATCATGGCTCTCCACCAGCACTGTTCTCTCTCCAAAAGAAATTCTCCTCTTTTCTGTGCTTTGGTTATTGTCATTTTCTTTCTAGTCATCTAAGTCTGAAATTTGCATCACCCTATGCTACTGCTACTTCCTTCAATGGGTCCCTGCACCTAACTGAATTTTCCTTTTGCTATCTATCCAACAAAGCACATTCTATTCATTTTTATGTTTCCACCTTGTTTTAAAGCCATCATTATCTGTTATTTGGAATAAGACAGTCACTGTCTTCTCAGATATGCCTGTGCTTCAATAGTTGTGCTACTTGTAATTGTTAGATTATGTCTCAGCCTTGTCCATTAGCCTCTGCTTTTACAAAAAAAGGAGCTTCAGTTGTAATTTAGTTCTCTTAGTACTTACCTTGACATATGACTTACCATTGTTGTATAATAAATATTTTTGAATGGATGAATTATTTTGTCATTAAGTGTTTCTTTTGATGACTTCAATATCATCATGATCACTAGACAAAGTCATATTTTGTCTACATTTGAAAAATTGTCTTTTGATGCTGTACTTTTTCCAAAAGTTAAAATAGTTTCTGTAATTGTAGCAATTAAGGATAAAATGGACTTTTCAATATCTCTACATGTCATTTCTAGGATATATTGTATGGTAAAATTGTGATATTTCAAGAAGGTTGAATTTTTTTTGTGCTTTGCAACAGTTCAAATTCTCAGTTATATTTTTAATTATGCAATACTTATGTTTCCTTAGTAGCAATCGAATAGCAAGAGGAGTTTATATTTTTTCTAGAATGCCAAAATATCTTATAACTTACATAAATCACTGTCATTTCAGAATGACTATATTAGAGGGGAGGGGGCAGATATCACAAATATTTTCTTGTATAGAACATAATAGCTGAATGTTAATTGCTCCCAATATTTGAGCAATGATATAAATTAAAAGGGAATTTTTTAATCTAAAATTTTAATGTATGGCTACGGACCTATATTTGCAATTCATTTCTGAAGACAGTTATATTTCCTAATAATTTCCTTGCATCATATAAATGAAGTTACTGTTCTGAAGGGAATGCATGAAATATGGCAATCATTTTCCACATGACTAAAATTTTCATATGCAACATACTGCTGGCTGTGGGACTATGAAGCTCCTTTTTGTTTTTCCAAGCACGATTCTGCTTAACCGTTAACTCTGTGCTTCTGCTTCATTTGCAGCATCTGGCGAGGCCCCAATGTGAACTGCACCGACAGTTCGGGTTACACTGCTTTACACCATGCAGCCTTAAATGGACATAAGTAAGTGCCACTCTCTTTGTACCGGAATCCTCGTGTATTCAGTTACATGTGATGAAGTTAATTATGTCCAATGATACCTGTGTCATGTTGCCCTGTGTCCCCTGGGCTGTGGTGAACTTGGAGAGGCCCCAGGCAGCAGTACAGACAAGTTAACATTCAGAGGAATGTTGCTCAGAGGATTATGTGCAGAAGGTAAACTGAGAGAACAACTCTCAAAAAGCCACATCTTTTAGAAGTAGAAAGAAAGAAGCAATGGTACCATGTTAGTTATGCATAGATTAGAGGGGGAAATGGGTTACAGTACACTCAATAATACCATCCTCCCTTTTTTAGTGTTTTTACCTAACATAGGAATACTCGTTTAGAGTGAAATCTTTTTTTTTTTTTTAATTGAGTCACCATGTGGAAAGTTACAAAGTTTTCAGGTTTAAATCTCAGTTATACAATGCTCGAATACCCATCCCTTCACCAGTGCACATATTCCACCACCAAGAATCCCAGTATAGCTCCACCCCGCACCCCCACACCCCTAACCCCCCCAAGCCCCTAGCCTCCCCACCCTTAGCCCCCCCCGCCTGTGTAACTAATAAATTTCACTTTACTTTCTAGAGTGAAATATTAATCAATACTTGCTATTAGCAGCCATTGGCACTTAGATGAACCACTTCAAAAGGATCTAGCTAAAATTAACATTTAGCTAAAATGCTTTTTCTTAGTCATTCATGAGAATATTTCTGGTTTTTCAGCTTATTTATTTTTGGTTTTGGGGTCACACCTGGGTGTGTTCAAAGAGTTACTTCTAGCTTAGTACCTGGAAGTCACTCCAGGTAGTACTCAAGGGACTGTGTGGTACCAGGGATTGAACCCACGCATCTCACATTCACACCAGGTGCTCCAGCCCTTTGTTCTATCTTCCTGGGCTCTGAACTTCTTTAAACTATAGGATTACATTTCAAAAATGTGAATGATAGGTTTACTTTTCAAGCTGTGTTCTCTCTTGAATATGTATCTTGCCTATTTAAGATACATAGAGACTACTCTATGTATCTTTGCTTGCTTTTTCCACTCTGAAGATATCTGTGTTCTCTCATGATCATTTACTTCCTCTCTTTACCTCCCCTCATATCTTTCTAAGTTTCAATTGAACTCTCTGTGTTGGTGGGGATGTGGTCAAAAAGGAACACTTATTCACTGCTGGTGGGAATGTTGTCTGGTTCAATCTTTCAAAACAGTATGGAGAGGTTGGAGCGATAGCACAGCAGGTAGGGCGTTTGCCCTGCACGCAGCCGACCCGGGTTCTATTCCCACCATCCCATATGATCTGTTGAGCACTGCCAGTGGTCATTCCCAGGAATGAACCCTGTGCATCGCCGAGTATGACCCAAAAAGCCAAAAAAAAAAAAAAAAAAAACCAACCCTGAAAAACCAGTATGGAGTGTTTTCAGTAAACTTAAAATTGAGCTGCCGTACAAATCCAGTCATTCCACTTTTGGGTATCTATTCCCACAACAGAAAAACATTCATTCAAGAGGACATATACACACCATCATTCACTGCCACACTTAGTACAATAGCTAAGATGCCTAATGACAGATAAGTAGATCATGGAGATGATAAAATCATACAATTTGCTGCAACATAGATGGAACTAGAAGATATCATGTTAAATGAAGTAAGCCAGAAGGATAAACACAGGTTGATGTCACTTACATGTGGTATTTAGAGTAACTGTATGTGGAGTTGTAGTGGTTTTAAAGGGGATGCCTAGATCACCCTTGGCCCAGAGGAGCTGTGGAAAGACAGATGAGAAGCAATGGGGGTGGAGATGGGCAGGGGTCAAGGAGATTCAGGCTTATTGGTGGTGTTAAGTGACGGATCTAAGTATCCACACCAGGGCTGGAGTGATAGCACAGTGGGTAGGGTGTTTGCCTTGCATGCGGCCGCCCTGGGTTCGATTCCCAGCATCCCATATGATCCCTTGAGCACTGCCCCCCCCACCCCCGCCCAGCCTGCCTATATGGCAGGAACTTTTCTTCTTTCTTTCTCTCCTTTTGTGCATTATAGTTTGCAATACAGGTACTAAGAAGTCATCGTGTTTGTTCAGGGCATTCAGTATTTTTATCGGGAAGATAAGGCTGGAGTATCTTTTTTTAGGTAGGTGGCAGTTTTAGGCTGTGGACATGACTGCCGAGGCTTCCAGACTACAGGGAGGTGAGGTAGCCGATCCCAACCCTGAGAATGCCTGGAGATTTCAATCACAAAACCCACATACCCAAATTTTAGACAGATTATATCTTGGTGAGGTCCTTCCCAAGACGGTGGAATCCAGCCAGAGGCTTGTCAGTGATTTTGGATTGTGGGAGCAAGCAGCTGCTGGGGGCTCTGGTTGGGCAGGCACCAGGCTGACCCACCCTCCTCCATTTTACCCTGGTCTGTTCAGCCTTGAGCAGGTCCGAGATTAACTGAGGCTTTTGATCTCTTTTGAGATTTATTTATACGTCTTTGAAGCAAGGCTCATAAATGAGCTTCTATGGCTGAACCAGAGGTAGTTTGCGGACATGGCTCCCACATACCTAACTTTTGACCACTTAATTTCTTGGGACACTTTGTCCTGAGTTCTTGGGGTCAGACCAGAGGCACAGTTGCAATTTTGGGGTATCAGAAAGTCTGAAGGCACCATCAGGCTGCTGATGCACTTAACCCAGTGAGTACAGGTTGAACTGCTGGTGGCACTGCACCCTCACTAATGCTTTAAAATCTTAAAATGTATTTTTTTTTTTTTTTGCTTTTTTTTTTTTTTTTTGGGTCACACCTGGCGATGCACAGGGGTTACTGCTGGCTTTGCATTCAGGAATTACCCCTGGCCGTGCTCAGGGGACCATATGGGATGCTGGGATTTGAACCCGGGTCGGCCGCGTGCCTCGTGCAAGGCAAATGCCCTACCCGCTGTGCTATCTCTCCAGCCCCAAAATCTTAAAATGTATTGCATAAACAAATTCTGCTTAGACAATTATTTGGATATCATAATAAATTTCTCACTTGGGTTCATAGTATGGAATTAACAGATTATGTTTCTTTTTATTCAATTCCCATACTATGTTTGTCATCTCATATTTTTTAACTTGGAACTTGTTATTTTTTTGAGTTTTTCAGTTGTGTTGCTGACATTTTGTAGCATGGAGAATATGTCCACATTCTTTTTTTAAATTTTTTTTTATTGAGGGGCTGGAGCAATAGCACAGTGGGTAGGGCATTTGCCTTGCTAAAGGCAAACCCAGGTTTGATTCCCAGCATCCCATATGGTCCCCTGAGCACTGCCAGGAGTAATTCCTGAGTGTATGATGAGGAGTAACCCCTGTGCATCACTGGGTGTGAACCAAAAGCCAAAAAAAATTTTTTTTTTTATTGATTCACCATGTGAAAAGTTACAAAGCTTTTAGACTTAAGTCTCAGTCATACAATGATCAAACACCCATCCCTTCACCAGTGCACATGTTCCACCACTAAGAACCCCAGTATACCTCCCATCCTACCCCCACCCTCCGCCTGTGTGGCTGATGATTTTCACTTTACTTTCTCTTTACTTTGATTACATTCAATATTTCAACAGAAAACTCATTATTATTATTTGGAATTTTCCCCCAACAATCAGATCTGCCAAAAAGGCATCATTTGATAATTTGTTTTCCATTGCTGAGAATGAAGAGCATATGAGGTCGCGTGGCTGTGACAACAGCAGGGTGGTTTTGGATTTCTTGTATTTTAGTAATTAAGTCCAGAGAAATTTCTGCCAGAAGTCCATCATTGCAAGCTCGTACTTCTGTTTATTGGCCTTATAAGATGGCGGTCGCCATACTGCCAGAAAAGGAAAGGCTGAGAGAGAAAAACCTTTCCCTTCCTGGGGCAGCATGGGGTCATAACTTAGTTAGCAGTCTAAAGGTATTTCTGCAAGAAGCCACTGGGTGCCAAAAGTACTTAGTTGGCCTCTGGGATCATGGATGTTCAGGAAGCAGAGAGCTGTTTGTATGTGGCCGCTCGGGGTCACATCTGGGTGAAGAGCCTGTCCACATTCTTAACAACTTAATCTTTTAAAAGAATTACTCTTTGTTTAAATGTGGACCCTAGCCAGGAATTTAACAGAATTAAATCAACTTAAGATTTACAAGAGGAATAGGTTATTTGGCCATCTAAATTGTAGTTTTGGTGTAGTTGTATCTTTTGGAGTTATATTTAGGAAGATAAGCTGTCAACTCTAATGGACAGAAGATCTCAGAACTGGCCACTTCACAATAGTCCTTTTCCTATCTCAGCATGGTATTAAAAACATGCCTCAAAATAACATTGTTCCAGAATGTTTTGGCATTCATATAACTCCTTGATTTTCAGTGTTTAATAAATGACATTCTTTACATGTTGGCCTATACATTTCTCTTTATATATATATTCCTAACTATTGAGTTTTCACTGCCTAAAGTTACAGTTGATAAGGTGCTTTTAAAAAAAATCATGAGTTTTCTTTTTTTTGAAAAAAAATATATTTACTTGTTTTTAGTTTCTTGAGCCACACTTGGCAGTACTCAGAGATTACTCTTGGTTCTGCTCACAACTGGCAGGCTTGGGGAACTAAACCCAGGTTGGCTGCATGCAAGGCAAAAGCCCAGTGGGCTATGCTATCACTTCAACCCTGGTAAGATAGATTTAAAGATCCTTCTAGTGGTAGATATTATCGGAAAATTATATACCTGCTTTAAAATTTAATCTGAATATCTTGCTTATCTTTTAATTTTTATATACTTTATGGAAAAATTATACTCATTCATTAGTAAGAAAATTAACCACATCTCATCTCTGCCAATTTTGTGGCCTTGAGCCCTCTAGCCTGCTCTCCTAGACCTCAGTTCAGTGTTCTGAAATGCATTGAATGGTTATCTGTTATTGTTACTTCCCATTATGACATTTTATGATATACTGTTTAAGTGTTAATTGTTGTTAAGTTGTATACTATGCTATACTTCTGAAGTTCCTAATTTGTTGTAGAGTATACAGTTTTTTGAAAAAGTTTCAGTCATTTAAATTATCCATGCACTTTAAACATTAGAGACCATTTATTCTGCTCTACATACCTTCTTTCATTTTATTGTTAAGGAAACAAGGCCGTTCTGGAAAAGTGACTTAGTGAGTCTGTAAATATTAAGGAGTCTAGGGTCAAAGCTTTCTAGCCCCAGGTGTTTGCAATACTAACCTCCACACTGTCTTCCCTTTGTGGCTTATGGACATCAGTTTCCTAAAGTCCAGCTGACTTATTTTTCTCGGTCACATTATTTATTTCTTGACCTCCTCCTACTATAGTCAAGTAGTGTGATACAGATGGAATCCTAATTTTATATTAGCCAGAGAAAAGTAATTTGAAAGAGAAGCACATGTCATAGAGTGTATAACATGACTTTTCTTTGCCTTTGCAGTAATGAACAATTGGTGATGCTCTTGCCAAGAGAGTCTCAGTGGGGTCAGCCTAGAAGCATGTTATTGCCATGCTTGTTGCTGCTGTTCTGTCCATCAGCTATAGATCTTTTCCACAAACATATGATTATTTTACTCCGTAAGGCTATGTATGGAATCAGAGTTGGAACTTATATCATAGGGTTATGTGGTTGAAGTCTTAGTTGAAGTCTTTAGCATTGAGCAAAAAATTTAAATTTAAAATTTTATATTGCAAATTAAACCCATTTCCTCTTATTGACATGTTTTATTAAGAACTCTTTCTTATAAACGTTAGCGAATTCACAAATGGAGCAGCATTTGTATCTGAGATATGTTTTTTTTCATAATGAACTCCTCTTCTCTGCTTAGTCCCATCAGGGTATAATAAGAAGTGAACCCTATTGGTGATTTTCTGGGTCATTTGAAATGACATATTAGAACATTAATACCATCAAATGCTAGGGAAAGTGTAATTAGTAGGACAAAATCTACTAATATCTATTTTAAATTAAATATATTTATATTTAATATTTATGTATTTATATATTTTAATATATATTTATATATAAATACATTTATATATTTAATTTCTAAAATTAAAGTAGAGGTGACCCCTCTACTTTTTGCTACAGATTTAATCTTCATTTTTTGCTGAATTGCAATTAGCTAGCATGGTGGCAGAGATAACCCTGTCTTGCTCACCATTTTCCTTTCTTCCCTCTTTCCTTCTTTATTTGTCCTTTTATTTTCTACTTTCTTTTCTTTTTTTTATTTTTAATTAGTGAATCACCGTGAGGGTACAGTTACAGATTTACACATTTTTGTGCTCATGTTTCCCCCATACAAAGTTCGAGAACCTTTCCTTTCACCAGTGCCCATTCTCCACCATCAGTAAACCCAGCATCCCTCCCACCCTCCCCAGTCTCATCTCCCCCCACCCCAAACTGCCACTATGGCAGGGTATTCCCTTTTGTTCTCTCTCTCTGATTAGATGTTGTGGTTTGCAATAAAGGTGTTGAGCGGCCATTGTGTTTAGTCTCTAGTCTACATTTGGCACGCGTCACCCCTCCCCCGCATGACCTCTGACCACATTTTACTTGGTGTTTCCTTCTCTGAGTCGCCCAGAATGAGAGAACAGCCTCCAAGCCATGAAGTCAACCTCCTAGTATTTATTTCTACTATTCTTGGGTGTTAGACTCCTAGTCTATTATTCTATATTCCACAGATGAGTGCAATCTTTCTATGTCTGTCTCTCTCTTTCTGACTCATTTCACTTAGCATGATACTTTCCATGCTGATCCACTTATATGCAAACTTCATGACCTCGTTTTTTCTAACAGCTTCATAGTATTCTATTGTATAGATGTACCAAAGTTTCTTCAACCAGTCATCTGTTCTAGGGCACTCAGGTTTTTTCCAGATTCTGGCTATTGTAAACAGTGCTGCAATGAACATATAAGTGCAGATGTCATTTTGACTATACTTTTTTGCTCCTCTGGGATATAGTCCCAGAAGTGGTATTGTTGGGTCAAATGGAAGCTCAACCTCTAGTTTTTTGAGAATCGTCCATATTGTTTACCAAAAGGGCTGAACTAGTCGGCATTCCCACCAGCAGTGTAGAAGGGTCCCTTTCTCCCCACATCCTCTCCAACAGCGGTTGCTTTTGTTCTTTTGGATGTGTGCTAGTCTCTGTGGTGTGAGGTGGTATCTCATGGTTGTTTTGATCTGCATCTCCCTGATGATTAGTGATGCAGAGCACTTTTTCATGTGCCTTTTGGCCATTCGTATCTCTTCCTTGGAAAAGTTTCTGTTCATTTCTTCGCCCCATTTTTTGATGGGGTTGGATGTTTTCTTCTTGTAGAGTTCAACCAGTGCTTTATATACCATTGATATCAACCCCTTATCTGATGGGTATTGTGTAAATATCCTTTCCCATTCTGTAGATAGTCTTTGTATTTTGGTCACTGTATCTTTTGCGGTGCAGAAGCTTTTTAGTTTAATGTAGTCCCATTTGTTGATCTCTGTTTTTACTAGATTGCTTAGTTCCGTGTCATCTTTGAAGATACCTTTATCTTCAATATCGTGGAGGGTTTTGCCGAACTTCTCTTCAATGTACCTTATGGTTTGTGGTCTGACAATAAATGCCCACAGATAGATAAAACAATTCTTGGGAAAAAAATGATGGGAGGCATTACCCTCCCCAACCTTAAACTCTACTACAAAGTGGTAACAATTAAAACAGCATGGTACTGGAACAAAGGCAGAGCTGAAGACCAATGGAACAGGGTGGAATATCCCTACACACAACCTCAAATGTACGATCATCTAATCTTTGATAAGGGAGCAAGAGATGTGAAGTGGAGCAAGGAAAGCCTCTTTAACAAATGGTGCTGGCACAACTGGACAACCACATGTAAAAGAATGGGCTTAGACCTCGACCTGACACCATGCACAAAAGTCAGATCAAAATGGATTAAAGACCTCAACATCAGACTATTTTCTACTTTCTTTTCATCCTTTCTTTAAAAATGTGTAAACAGTTTCCTATAATTAATCATTCTCCATAAATTTTACTAATTGCCCCATATATTTATATTTAATTTTAGTTTTCTAACATACAAAAGGAGCAGATTGCTCCATTTCTTTCTAACCAGTTTTTTTATTAGTGCATTGTAATTCTTGGATTCTGTCCTGAAAAAACATTAGTACTAAATTGTTAGCTGTGTCCTTGGACTGTTCGTATTTGATATATGTGGGGTTAAAATGTTTTCTGTTTTTACATTTTGTATTTTAAATATTTAATGTTCAATTCCTAGACAATTATCTGTAATCCAAATTGCACTTCAGATGGGATCTAGAATCCAGATTAGCAAAATTATCTGCTGTTGTTTTGATTTGTACTTTTTTAGATTTTCTTTTTTTAAATATTTTTTTTAAATTTTTGGGTCATACCTGGTGATGCACAAGGGTTATTCCTGGCTCTGCACTCAGGAATTAACCCTGGTGGTGCTCAGGGCACCATAAGGGATGCTGGGAATCGAACCCAGGTCGGCTGCGTGCAAGGCAAAACGCCCTACCCGCTGTGCTATTGCTCCAGCCCCTTAGATTTTCTAATGAAAGTAATTCCTATAAAACTTTATATAATCTGGGCCATGAAGTGCTCTTTGAATGATGTGAAGACAGATTAGTTATGATTGATTATTTCCTGGATAAAGATAGCAACTAGCTAAAATTGACCTTTATTTACTCTAGAAAATTATGAAAGTGAATCCAGAATATAGTAGGCCTCTGCTTGCAAAGAGTGTTAGATGAAATCTTTTCCAGATATTAAACTCATCTGCAGCTTTATTTCTGTTAAAGAGATGTATATATTTTTTCCCGCTTTTTGTGTCACACCCGGTGTTGCACATGGATTACTCCTGGCTTTGCACTCAGGAATTACTCCTGGTGGTGCTCGGGGGACCCTATGGGATGCTGGGAATCGAACCTGGGTTGGCCACGTGCGAGGTGAACACCCTGCTCGCTGTGCTATTGCTCTAGCCCTGAGAGATGTAAAATTTTAAAGAAAATCTGAGCTTAGAAGGGCCTTAATGAATTTGAGAATTTCCTCAGCTTATTTATACTGTATATGATGATGATTTAGATTTTTTCCCCATTTTTTAAACTACTCTCAGGCTGAAGATGATATACAAAAATAAAAATCTTTGGTAATTTAATTATTGACGAACTTGCAGTTGAGATAAAGAAATTTGAATACTGAATTTTCTCATTTAATTTAGTTTTGCTCAAAACTTATACTCAGAATTTCTTAAAAGATACTTTATATTAATCAGAGGTATTTTTATGTATCAAAGAATGAAACAAAGTATATTAGAGTATTAGAAAGTATTAGAAAGTAATACTCTTAGAATTCCCAATTTTACCTGAATTTATAGTACACCACAAGATACAAAATATACTGCTCTTAACAGGATTATTGTTAAATTTAATTTGATGTTTTGGTTCAGGGAAATAGAATTATTTTTCCTCTACTCTCAGCCACTTTTACTTTGAGGTTTAGAGTATGACTTATTTCTAAGTGCTGTGTATAAAAATTGATATTATGTTTAAGATACGGGCATTACTTCTCTACTTCTGTCCTCTGAACACTATTCATTAATATAACAATATTTCATAGCATGTTTATTGTTCATTTTCCTGGAAGGTGAGTGCAACTTAAAAAGAAAATGAATATTAAATATATTTATGGTATTGACTATTTTGGAATATATACAAGTATTGAATCATTATAGTATATTCCTGAATTAAGTATATGAATTTTAGCTTGATAAAAATACTGATTTAGTGCAATACCAGTGTTACCGGCCCTTCTTAATTAAAAATTATAGAAAGTGCAACTGGAGCCATAGTACAACAGGCAGGGCACTTGCCTTGCCTTTAACTGACCCAGATTTGATCGCTGGTATCACATAAGGTAACTCGAGCTCCATCAGGAGTGATGGAGTGAAGTCAGAGCCAGGAATAAGCTCTGAGTGAACATTGCTGGGTGTGGCTCCCTCCCTCCCCCTCCTCTGCCCTGCCCCCCCAAAGGTATAGAAAGGACCTGAAATTTAATATTTTCTTAATGAGCCCAGAAGAAAAAGGCCTAAGTACTTATAATATATATGGGCATGTCATTAAAAAGATGAATAACAATTTGTAACTTAACTTTTTTTATGGTTTAGTAAGCTTGACAGATACATATATATTGCTGTATATACATATATACATACATATATATGTATATATATCACTGTCACTGTCATCCCATTGTTCATCGATTTGCTCAAGCAGGCACCAGTAATGTCTCCCTAGTGAGACTTGTTGTTACTGTTTTTGGCATAACAAATACGCCACAGGTAGCTTGCCAGGTTCTGCCGTGTGGGCAGGATACTCTTGGTAGCTTGCTGGGCTCTCTGAGAGGGACAGAGGAATCGAACCCGGGTCAGCTGTGTGCAAGGCAAATGCCCTACTGCTTTTGGGGTCACACCCAGCTATGCTCAGGGGTTACTCCTGGCTCTACACTCAGGAATTACTCCTGGCTGTGCTTGGGGGATCATATGGGATGCCGGGGCTTGAACCCAGGTTGGCTGCATCCAAGGTAAACACCCTACCTGCTGTACTATCGCTCCGCCCATTGACAGATGTGGGGTCCCATCCTGTCCCGCAGGGAGGACCCTTCGTGGGGCTAAGGAGGGGACGTAACCGAATGAACAGATGCAGAGCCAGAAGGAGGAGGAGAGAGAGAGAGTTTATTCACAGCAGTTACAATACTTATACCTCTTGGTGGGAGGGGGCAGTATGCATGCTTGGACCCCCATAGGAACAATAGTAAAATGCAGATCAGGCATGGGCATTGGGCAGATCAGGCATGGGCGTTGGCTAGTGAGAGGAATGGCGAACTGATAAGATCAGTAAGGTCAGCAGTGGTGACCTTCTTACAGAAATCCCAAGTAAGCCCCTGTTGGACTAGAGGATAAGAGCCGGGCTTGTAAAATGGCTCCCTACAGACAGATATACTTAATCAAAGATATACTTTTGTTTTTCACAGATATTTTCACATGTCCTTTATTTGGGAACCTAATTTCTACCAAAGGCCATTATATAGCATACCGATTATAATTACTTCTTATTTTTTGGACCACACTCAGCTATGCTCAAGGCTTATTCCTGGCTTTGTGCTCAGGGATCAGTCCTGGTGTTGCTCTGGGTTGAACCTAGGTAGGCCACATGTAGAGCAAGTAGCTTACCTGCTGTACTATTTTTCTATTCTCATTTTTCTCTGGTTTAAGTATTAGATGGGTAACACTGCACAATACAAGTGATTAGTAAATTGTTGCTGTGAACCTGAAGATCACACCCCCCAGTGGGTGCCAGAGGTCAAACTCAGATCCATGCAAATGCAAGGCATTGAACTACACTTCCAGGCTCAGTTTTTTCTTTTCTTTTTTCTTTTTGCAATTTTTTTTTTTTTGCTTTTTGGGTCACACCTGGCGATGCACAGGGGTTACTTCTGGCAGTGCTTAGGGAACCATATGGATGCTAGGATTTGAACCTGGGTTGGCAAGGCAAACACCCTACCTGCTGTGCTATCGCTCCAGCCCCTTCTTTTGCTTTTTTTTTAATCTTTGCAATTTTTATACATTTACTTTTCATTGAGTAGTTCACAATTGTTCATTACAGATAATATTCAAACACCCACCCAACCAGCAAGCATCTCCTGACCACAATAAGAAGGAAGTGTGTAAAGGTTGTTGATTTCATTCTGGGGCCCTTTAAGCCCGTATATAAGAGAATACAAGCAAGCATGTTAAAACCAAACACACGTGTGCTGCTATAGGTACTTCAGTGGGCAAGAGTATAAGAGGTCGTGTGGCCACAAATATGGCCGGGTGCTCCAGAAAAAAACTGTGTCGCTCACTTCCAGGAGCTTTGTTTTATAGTCTCTGGACCTTGGCAGTTGATGAGATTACATGGTGCCGGGGCAGTTTGTGGGTTTGACTGCCAAACTACTGGAAAAATGGGGATCTGGATGGAGGAGGCCCAGTCCCGATCAGAGCAGACTTGGAGATCTCAGCAATGGGTCTCATATACCTGGGTTCCTCTGTTGGTTCCCTCATGGGTGAGGCTCATCCGAGAGTGTGGAGAGTGATCTTGAATATGACCACAGCAGAGTTCTGGAGGTTTTCGGCTTCCGGGGCTCTACTTAGACTCAGTCTTTTCAATAATTATAAATACCCATGATAAATAATGAATGTATATCATGTACATCATTAGAAAAATGTCAATAAAAATTGGGTCCAAGAAAAAATAAAGTCTGAATGACTTGAGAGTAAAATAGTATACTGGTAAGTTTATTAAATATTTCTTGTTACACTAGGAAAGAAAATATTTTTGTCAGAATTTTCAGAATTTGAAAAAAAATTTCCTAAGCTTAAACAGAATGATAAATGAAATAAAACCATTCAGGTAATCGTCTTTCTCAATATATAAATTTGGAGAAGGCTATTTTTGTTTGCATTACAAATTCTGCTTGTTAGGTTGAGATAATGAATTAAGTTGAGCTTCGTTTTGTATTATTTTGCCTTTAGTTAAATACTGAAATATTTCACGTAAAAGTATTACTTTAATGCAATTTCTTGTCTGCTTTTGAGAATGATTTTGGTTGTATACAATCACTATTTTCAGTTATTGTTTGTGATGATTTGATTCAAGTTTATCCCTGTCACTGTCATCACTGTCATCCTGTTGTTCATCGATTTAACTCGAGCGGGCACCAAGAATGTCTCTATTTGTCCTAGCCCTGATATTTTAGCAGCCTCTTCTTACTTGTCTTTCCCAACAACAGCTCTTTTCAGGGTCAGGGGAATGAGACCTGTTATTGTTACTGTATTTGGCATATTAAATATGCCACAGGGAGCTTGCCAGGCTTTTCCATGCGGCAGGGCCCTTCCATGTGGACCCGAACTCTTATTTCACTTTAATTTGAGGCTCTAGTTCCACAGCTCTTCCTATATAGTACAGATTCTTAAGTTAAAAAGAATTTCAACAGTTAATAAGCATTAATGTTTCTCCAATAAGATATTTTTGATTGAGAATTTCAATTTCTCTGTAGGTGTCACATTCTTATTAGAAAGGAATCTTTGCTTAAACCTTTGTCTAACAAGTTCCAAAAAGGCCTAAACTTTTAAAATTGCTGGATTGCATATCACTGACCTCTGTGATGGGGCTGCAGGTGTCCAGGTTTAAGGATTTATTCTTTTGATTTTATCCTGACTCGAACATTTTAGTACTCAACACAGACAGACAGACAGACAGACAGACAACAAACATCACATATACATGTACAGATATATATATACATATATATATATATTTGATCGATTGATCTGACCCTTCAAGAATGTCAGGGAAAAAACTGATAGACTGAGAAAGGAAGGACAGTTCTTAGGGTAAAAAATTCCCCGTTGGCCGATGGGATTGTTCCTCATTTCTCAACCTAACTAGCCTCTCTCTGTATATATATGTACATATATACATATATATGTATGTGTGTGTGTGCGTGTGTGCACACGTGTGAAACAAATAATGAAATGAGATTCAAGGAGAAAAGGAAGCTAAAATTTCCTCCCTCTGTAGAATCTTCATCATGTGTATTATTCTGGAAATTCCAGAGATCCACAACAAAGCAGAGTAGATGAACGTACTAATTTTACAAGTAAACATGCACATTAATTTGCTAGCTGTGTGACACTCTTGCCCTACCTTGTAATACTGAAATATCCTCTGTCCTGAGTTCATAGAGTTACTCCAAATATTAAATGTGGTAATAGCTGTAGTTAGAATAAAGCTTGACAACAGGAAGTACCTTCATATAAATATTTGTTAAATAAACAGATGATTAAAATTTAACAAGTTTATAATACAGGCTAATTATTACTAGTTATTTACTCTTGAGGCTAAGTATTGAAGTTCAGAATTTTTACTTCAAAAACTTGGCAGACAGGGGGCTGGAGCAATAGCACAGCGAGTAGGGCGTTTGCCTTGCATGCAGCTGACCCGGGTTTGATTCCCAGCATCCCATATGGTCCCCTGAGCACCGCCAGGAGTAATTCCTGAGTGCAGAGCCAGGAGTAACCCCTGTGCATTGCCAGGTGTGACCCAAAAAACAAAAACAAACAAACAAACAAACAAAAAACTTGGCAGACAGTAATAGAAAATCCTACACAGGGGATATTGAGTATATGTTCTATTGCTTTCTTACTGGGATTTCTTAAACTTAGACTGAAAGAGCAGAAGCTTACACATCAGCATCACTTTTTTGAATGGTGTCATGTGCTATCCCTGAAGAATTTAACTTGTTTTGAAACCTGGGTGTGTATTGCAGCTTGCTGCTAGAGTTTTTTTCCTTACTGTTAGGTCTGCTTTTCTTTAATATTCACCTTCAATCCCTTATGCCAGTAATTTATTGAAATGAGATATTAAATTCTTAGATAACTCTTGGTTAAAAAATAACTTTTTTTGGTATGTTTCTGTATGTGGGGTTTTCTTGAATCTCAACTTTTGCTTCAAGCTAAAACTCAAATATGGGTTATCCAGAGGACCTCCAATTTAAAAAAAGACAAGGAGATAGTGCTTTCAATCATTTTTCTTAATCTATTTAGTTAACATAATTAGATCAATTTTGCATTTTGCCCAGATGAATTCTATGAAGTAGTTTCTTTGGTGTATGTGTGTGTGTGTGTGTTTATGTATATTATAGTTTCTTTATTCAGTCATCTGTTCTTGGACACTTAGGTTGCTTCCAAATTTTGACTATTCTGAATAGTGGTACAATGAACATAAGCATGTAGTGGCTTTTCTGAATAGAGTATTTTGACCATTAGAGTAGATGCCAAACAATAATAAACAAGCAAATTCCTAAACTCAAATTCATGAGTCTCAGTCCCTTGAATGATTACCTCATTATTCTTCTTATTATAATTAGTTTGCTTTTGGGGCCACACGTGACATTGCTCGGGGGTTACTCCATTATTCCTGGCTCTGCAGTCAGAAATCATTTCTGGCTGGATTCAGGAGATTTTATGGGATGCTGGGATCAAACCTGGCTCCGCCACGTGCAAGGTAAGTGCTTTATCTGCTGTACTATGTCTCTGGCTCATGAATGGCTACTTTAAATGCCAGCCACCATTTAATATACCCATAAAGATCTATATATACTCATTTAATATACTCATTGTATGACATGTTTTCTTTCCTGTTACGTTCTTTGTTTCTTTTTACTTTTTAGGGACATAGTTCTTAAACTACTTCAGTATGAGGCTTCCACAAATGTAGCAGACAACAAAGGTTATTTTCCTATTCACCTGGCGGCCTGGAAGGGAGATGTAGAAATTGTGAAGATTCTTATTCATCATGGACCATCACATTCCAGAGTCAATGAACAGGTGAAGTTGCCAAATGTTCACTCATGCTGTGTTTTCTAGTTTTGTGAAAATAGATGAATTCTGTCTTTACCTTGCATAAGACTTTTTCCACTGCAGAATTTTATAAACGAGAAATTTGAAAAGTTCTTATTCCTATATGGTACATAGGCAGTAAGTTAGGAATTTATAAGTATACATATTAGCAAGATTATTCTATATAGAAAAATTTTTAATATTTTTGTTCACCTAATATAAGCATACATTATATATTTGTCCAGTATTAAAGATAGAGTAGAATTTACTTTTGTGATGGGGATAAGTTTTCCTAATAGAAATTTAGATGCTAAATCAATGGTACCTGCCATTTCCATAATACTTTACATTTGTATAGTATATTCGCAGTATGTACACTTTGTGACTTAAAACACAAAATACAGTGTCTGCAGTTGTTAGTCACTTGATAAGCTAAAATTTTCTTGTATGCAAATCTTTACATCGCAAGTTGAATTAAATATAGCAGCAGTATGATACTGACATGCAAAAGTTGAAATATTTGCATGTACATAATATCCATACAACACATAGTGGACATATTTAAAAAGGAATACTATTCTCAGTACTCTAAATAAACAAGCCCACAGATTCCAGGAAGTAAAATATGGTCTCTTAATACGGTATGATAAAAAACATCTTGAGCTCTGCATGCCCCCTGCTGTTTCCATTTTGTAAAACTATATTTGAAAACCAGCGTGCAATCCAACAATTGAATTACAAGGATGGCATTAAACTACAGGCTGGCAGTTGTCCAATATCAATGCAAGTAGGTTACTCCAGGGCAAGCACATCTAATGAAGTACAATTAGCATACTGTTCAAATGGATACAGACTTCGCAGGCCTTTGGCTGAAATTCAGATTAAGAAATAAAAGCACACTACTAATAGCTATAAACAGCAAAGGGAAGAAAAATATTTTTTTTGACGAAGTACAATTACAGAAAGTACTAATGAGAAAAATGTATTATTAATTGAGAAAGTACCTTATTAATATTTATCACAATACAAATTTCTATTTTCAAGTTAAAAATTAAGAACATTTTAATGAGTGCATATTCAAGATATATTTTAAAATCACAGATATGGATATCTTCATCAGCATATTATGCCAAAAGGAAATTTATAAGAATGTTTTTCCGTTCCTTAGAAAAGCAGAAAATTAGAGATCATTTGTGCGATGGGCCATCTGGTGGTGGTTCTTAAAACTGTCTGAGTGCTTGAAAATAAGAAAAAAAAACATTCTAACGTTAACCCATAGAATGTTAGCTTTTACAAACAGAATATTAAAAAAAAAGTATGAAAATGAAAAAAAAACCCAGTCATATAATTGAAAGTGGAGCATTTTAAGTAGCATAGAACTTAAAGGTACTTTTAAAGGATACACTTGTTTTCTGTCCCATTGAAAAGACTAAACCATGAAGTATTTTCTCTTTACTCAAGTATGTGACCCCTGGTGAATGATCATTGTGACAGTACCAAAGGGAATCAGTCTGAGAAGATGAGTATTTTTTAAAAAGAGCAAAAGTCTGATTTGTTTTTACTTTCCTTGCTTAGTGTTATGAGTTCTACCCATAAAAGTTGAAAATTTCCCGAGATGATTAATATTATGGCTTCAGTATTTTTATTATCACATAGATACTCATCCTCTTATTTAATGTCATTAATTTTAAAATTCTGCGATAGGGGAATTTTATCTTCATGAGGACCATCTGATTATAGCCTTAATCTATGATGCCCTGGAATGGGGCAGAGTTTATAGAGGGAGGGAATGAAAATGCTAATTATTATACACTGAAGCAAAAGCTAGCCAGATCCCCTGTGGTGCTTTTTCACCTACTATGTGGTGTCTAAATAATTCCAAAATCTTCTGAAGTGAGAGCATCCCTTCAGCGTTTTGACAATAAGAAATTTGGTTCGGTAAAGGTAAGTAAGTTGTTGAAGACTATTCTTGATCAACTAAACCTGAAATATGGATTTGGGACTAAGGACTAATCCAGAAAACTCCTCCATAGTCCATTGATAAGGTCATCATAGACCACATCACTTACAGAGGGTTTATGGTATGCCAAAATTTGTGCAAAATTTTTCAACTCAGAGGTACGTATGAATCATTGCTCCTACTTTAGATTGGAAACTGCCTTTGAGAGGTTAAGAACTTGCCTGAGATACTAGTTACTAAGAAATGTGGGCAGTATTTGAACCCAGGTTTTTCTAACCCAAAAGTCTAAGATTGAAAACTTATTAGCATCTAACTCTTGATAGGACAGTGATTGTGCATAATTCTAAGAGTTTCATTCTGATCTCTGAATGTTATCTGGGTTTCTGATACGATATAGCCTTCTTTAATCCTATCTTAAAATTTAAAATTAAAGCAAAATTAATTTTTCTATATTAGAGGAAGTAATGCATTTTTATATGATGTCTCTGTGATAAACTATAAGTTTTAAGTGGAGGTAAGATTCTGATTATATAGATCAGTTAGAACAGGTTCAGGGAGACTGAAATTGAGGGATTTGCTGTATCTTGGCTATCAGTATCTAGCACTTCAATGGACACTGGTGTGCATCAATATTTTTACCTTCATAATTTTGTGTTTTTGAGTAGATGCCAAGAAGTGGAATAACTGCATCGTATGGAAACTCTATTCTTAGTTTTTTGAGAAGTTGTCCATTACTGTTTTCTACAGAGGCTGAATCAGACATTCCCACAGTGTTTCCTTTTTCATCACATCCTCAACAACACTGGCTGTTTCTAGTCTTTGTTTGTTTTGATTTTTTAATGCGCATTTAGTGGTGTTCAGGGCTTACTCCTGCTTCTGTACTCAGGAATCAGCCCTAGTATGGACTGCCAGGAAACTAACTCATATTGGTCAAATACAAGGCAAGAGTATTATCTCTCCGGCCCTGGAGTCTTACCTTATAAGTATTCTTTTGCTTTTGTGTTAAACCATGAATCCAATTAGTGTTAATTACTATTGGTTTTACTTTGAAGCTTATGCATTTGGTGGTTAGCTTTTGCCAGCCCATTTCGTATTGCCATTCATTGCCTCAAAGTATCTTTTTCTTTTTTCATAGTATACTCAATTGGTAAAAAGAAGGAATTCAAAGCCATTTGAAAATCTTTGGTGTGGACAAACTAGCAGTTATTAATTAGTGCTCTATTACAAATTTTTTATTTTATTTTCTTTGCTTTTTGGGTCACACCCGGCTATGCTCAGGGGTTACTCCTGGCTAATGCACTCAGGAACTACTCCTGGCGGTGCTCAGGGGACCATATGGGACGCTGGGAATCGAACCCAGGTTGGCTGCGTGCAAGGCAAATGCTATCACTCCAGCCCCTAAAAATGGTTTATTTAAGTTTTATTTTTTAGACCACTAATGAGTATGGACACAAGAGAACCAATGATGCCTTTTATAAAGGTATTTTGATGTGATAATAATGGATAAATTGACTATCTCTCCTAAGTATTTTGATTACTTCAGTCTTGATTGATTGAAATTTTACCTTGAGATCTGAACTTATTGGAGTTAATAGAAAAAGTTACATGTTTGCATTTATAAATTTTAGGTTAATCCTTCTGTGAAAATAAAGTGGTCTTTGAGGAATCATGATTTTATAATTGGTTTTTTTTTTCTCAAAGCAGTGCTGCATTTTGAAAAGTGATATTAAATCTTTCTCCCCATGGGGAAAGCTTGGTTTCTTCAGAAAATAAGCTTCTATATTTTTATGTTCATTGTATAAAGTAGCAAGATTGATTTTTTAAAAAAATCAGACATGTAAAACAGCATAGAAAATCAGAAATGTAGTCCTCTGTGTGGTCCATTTTCTGTGAAGAAGTCCATGATAGTAACACATTCAAATCAAAATCATAATGGGAGAAATAGTACCTCCAATTCGGTGTCTATTTATTGGATCTTAACATTTCTCTGATTCTCAGGAGTAGATTTCCCACTGGGTTTGGCTTTCAGGTATTCTCATCTGTTATTTCTCCAGAGCTCAATGTTAAGATGCCTTTCTCGGCTCTTGTGCTACTCTTCTTTTTAACTTTTCAAAAAGATTTTTTTACTGTCAACTTATTTATTTGCACTTATTTTCTTTTCACTTTTTTTTATTTATTTGCACTTTTTTTCACTTTTCCCTTTTTTTTTTTGCCTTTGGTGCACACCAGTGGTGCTCAGGGCTTACTCCTGGCTTTGTGCTCAGGGATCACTCCTGGCCATGCTCAATGGACCATTTGTGGCATGGAATCGAATTTAGATCTACCACATGCAAGGCAAGCACCTTACCTGCTATAGCAGCTCTCAAGTGATGCTCAGGATTACTCCTAGCAATGCTTGGGGGACCATATGAAATGCTAGGGAACGAATCTGATTTGGCTTCATGCAAGGCAAGCACCCTACCCACTATACTATCACTCCAGCCCCGCTTCAGGATTTTTTTTTTCCCTACCAGCCAAGGAAGGCTGAGTTACTTTGTGGAACATTAAGATTTGCTTGGGCTGAACTGTCTTTGTTCTTGTGAGACCAACTATCTAAGCAGCCACTTTTATTCCTACTCAGTTGGTTTGCCTTTGGGGAAAATCTACAGAAGTTTCTGCTTTCAGATCATACATTTTCTGTTCTACATTGACAATATTATAGCACTTGGCACGCTGTGTGATGTCGTGAAAGAAGCAGAAAAGAGGTTTGGATTTTGACAGTACAGATAATAAAAGATCTGGATTCTGCCTGTCCATGCAGTTTAACTTTTTTGAAATTTAGAATCTTCATCCATAAAATGGATATGATTATGCCAATACTGTATGATTGTGAGAGTTAAATGATAAAAGGTACATACGATTTTTAGATACTCAAAAAATGACAGAAATAATAGTTACTGTATGGAAGATGAGGTAAGAGCATCGAATATGTTCTAGCCAGGTTCAAATCCTAGCACCAATAGTAAAAGGCTACATTATTACAGGCAGTTTATTCCACTTTTGTGTGCCTCAGTTTTTCATTTAAAAATGGAAATAATGAGAATAGTACCCATTCCCTGGTGGGGGTTAGGCAACTAAGGTGATGTGAAATGCACTTGTACTGTGAGTGGTAGCACTCATATTGTGAGTGGTAGCTCTGATGGTTGCCGGAATGGTTATAGCCCTCCCTCCTCCCCACTTTCTCTCTGGAACCCTCATTCAAAATCATTCCACTTTTCTTCACTAAATTTTCTTGTTTCTGTTTATCTTAGTTTTCTACTTTCTGATCTAGTTATACTCTAGTCTACCTCAAACTATTTTTCCAAGTAGTTTGAAAGGCCCATTTGCTTTACAACTGGGTTTATTATTTTCCCTTTGAACTTTTTTTTATTTATTTATCTTTTGTCTGTTTGGGGTCCACAGCAGGAAGTCTTAGGGGCTGGTCTCTACCTTGTGCCTGAGGATCCCTGTCAGTAGTTTTTGGGGACTACTCACTGAGAAGGCATTGAACCCAGGGCCTCCTGCATGCAAGGCCTGCGTGCAGAATGTCAGATTGTTTAGCTGTTTCTGTCACAAAACATTTTTTATTTGTTTGGGGGCCGCAGCAGGTGGTGCTCAGGTCTTACTCCTGTCTCTGTGCTCAGGAATCCCTCCTCATGGGCTTGGGGACTGTATGTGGTCCCTGGGTACACTGTATGCAAGGCAAGAGCCCTACTTGCTGTACTATCTCTCTAACCCCATACTTACTTTTTCTTATTCTCCTAAGTTTCTTGGAGAATTTCATTGATTTTCAAACAAAATATTTATTATCTGTACATGTACGACTACAATTCTCTTTGCAACATGTTTGGAAATGGGTCTAGATTTGCTTGTTATTTCATAATTACATTTAAAAAAGACAGTGTTTTATCTTAGCTATATTATGTCTTTATTCTGTTTTTAGAAGAAGCAATTGTTTGGATTAATATGAAAAATAAAACAAAATTTCACTGGAGAAACCTTTCTGTAAATCTTCCACTGTAAAGAATTTGCTGCTTCAGTGGAAAGCCAGGTTTTACAAGTGTGTTTTACTTGTTATTAATTGCTCTCATTAACAACTGCGGAGGCTTCATGCCCGGTGAAGACAGCACTGACCATCTGGGTCCTGTAGGACCCATTTAATAATGTGGCGAAAGCATTTATCACTCTTGGAAATTGAAATTATAATAGAGGGTAAGTTTGATTTATTTTTTCCTAGTGAAGTGGTAAGAATAAAATGTGGTATTTTTGATGTATCACAGGACAGACATTCGTCTATTTATATAGTTCTCTTAACTATGTTGATTCTATAATTATCATCTGTATTTTCAAAGCATCTCAGGCTTTATTTCATTAAAATTGTAAAATCATGTTATTTCACAATGGCATTTTAAAAAGATGGTGTTCGATTTTTAGATACGGCATGTATTTTTTCTGTTTGTAAAAGAAGTATGTCATGAGTCGAGGAGGAGATGAGTTGGGATTGCAGTAGAGTTCAGGTTTATGGTATTGCCACTAAGTTACTGTACAGCCCCGCCACTGCAGTGCCCATGACCCTCCAGTATGATTTTGCTTCTTTCCCCCCACATTATTTGTTGATTGACAGTTCTGATGTAGGGTCCCACCACCTTGTGCTTGAGACCCTCAGTTTAAGTTCCCGTGCCACTTCTCATCAGAATGTTCATTTCCCTCCTCTCTCTCCCAGACCTGGCTGCTCTCAGGTCTGTCTTCCAGTATCTGAATTTTCTTACGGCTCGATATTGTCCATACCCTTGATTTTGTGTCTCTGTATACCACAGATGAGTGAGATCACCGTGTGTTTGTCCATCTGGCTGACTTACGTCACTCTGCAGGTCCCCTCCACTTCCATCCTAATTGCTGTGAGCCTCATGACTTGATTTCCCCTCCCGAGTGGCTCTATCGTATCCTGGTGTGTGTGTGTGTGTGTGTGTGTGTGTGTGTGTGTGTGTGTGTGTGTGTCCCACAGCCTCGTTATCTGTAGGGTACCTAGGTGCTGGATGACCGTGCTCGGATGTTGGTAACGGCTGCCTGTGTTGAAGACTTGCCTTCAATCCCACTGTCTCCACAGAACAACGAGAACGAAACTGCCCTGCACTGTGCGGCCCAGTATGGGCACTCGGAAGTGGTGGCCGTGCTCCTGGAAGAGCTCACCGACCCCACCATCAGGAACAGCAAGCTGGAGACGCCGCTCGACCTGGCGGCGCTCTACGGGCGGCTGAGGGTGGTCAAGATGATCATCAGCGCACACCCCAACCTCATGAGCTGCAACACCCGCAAGCACACGCCGCTGCATCTGGCCGCACGCAACGGACACAAAGCTGTGGTTCAGGTGCTGCTGGAAGCCGGGATGGATGTGAGCTGTCAGGTGAGTCTTCTTTGGTGGCCTATTTGTCAGGGCTGGCATTCCGCTTGGCTTTGGGAGAGCAGATGTTTAAAATATGGAGCAAAGTAACCATTCCGCCTGCTCCCTTGGTTTTGGGGCCGTTCTTGGAACTGCCCAGGGCTTACTCCTCGCGCTGAGTTCAAGGATCACCCCTGGAGGGGCTCAGGAAACCATATCCGGGGAGGGGGTGAGAATCGAACCTGGGTTGGTCACGGCAAGGCAAGCACCCTGCCCACTGTGGTCTGCACTATCTCTTTGACCACCAAACCTGATCACCTTTTAATCAAATTGCCTACCAATACTTTTGTAACTGCTGAATTCACGATATGGTACCACCCCCTATTGGGAGATAAAAGGGCATCGTTCTATCCTTATTCCAGTCGGAGCAATGGTCACTTAGAAAAATATTACTTGATTCATTCCTATGTGCTCTGTTTATAAGTTTTCTTTTTTCACCACATGTGATCAGTACTAAGATAGTGTGACAGTTCAGTTGTTCTGGTGTTCAGGGGAAGCGGGTGTGAGGCTGCTAGGACTATATCCTGTGGTTCAGGGAGAGAACATGTGGTTTTAGGCATAGAATTTAGGGCCTGGCTTATGCTAGGCATGTCCTTTACTGCTTTGAACCATATCCCAACACTTGGCAGGTTTTGCAAACTTCTGTCACAGTCTCACTTTTATTTACTTTATTCTTTAGGAAGAGTCGCCTAAATTTTACAGGCACCAGTTTTTATCTTTTTTTTTTTTTGTTATGACTCTGTTCTCTGCCACACAGAAATCCATTCCTAAAATAGATAGTCAGTCTATGAAATCTATAACGAATGGATGATCTGATTGTATGTAATGGGATTATCTTGGTATTCCTTTTTTATAGACCTCTTTTCTCAGAAAAATGCATGGCTGGTATTTACTCAGCTGCATCTTTCCGCTGTATTCTCACACCTTTGTCCCCGTGACTTCATCTCTTCTGTGAGACTAAGAACATTTTAGTGACACTTCTGAAGAGAAACCTCCTTCATCCTTTATCTAAATCATGGCATCATTTTTCCCCCCTCTATATTGCAAGCTGCAATCCAGAATGCTTGCTTGTCTGAATGCTTATTTTATGTCTTCCTTATTAGTCTCTCAGTTCCATGAGGGCAGAGAAACATTTTCATGTTTATGTACTGTGTGCCTGGTTGCCTGGCTTGTTATGACTACTGGGGACAGAGTGTCCCTCTGGCCAAGCTGAGTTTCAGCTGAAGAGAAAAGAAATGACTTGCTGGAGTGCTGTGTATGGTCAAAGAAGGCCTCCCTATTAAGGTGACATTTGAGCAGACACCTGAGGAAATTGAAGTCATGTGGGTTAGAAAACTATTGCAAAGAGGGAGAGACCCACTTTGTCAGTGGTGAAGAAAAATCAGTTAATATGAGGACTAGGAATTGTTTTTGTTATCAAGGATATCTGAGAGGGAGATGACAACTGGAGGAAAATGTGGGTTCAGGAGAGAAAAGTTTATTTTTAACAATGGAAAATATTACCACATCTTTGTGACTTATGGAAATGATGCAGTTAAATGTGGAAAATTTAAGGCATGAAAAAAGAAAGGGAGAATTTGGCAAAGCAATATAACCCAAATAGACTAGAGAGGATAGGATCCAATATCTAAGCAGAAGCAGAGAGCATAAGCGGAGGAGGTAGTCTGATAGATAAATCTAGAAAGCTCATTACAGCATCCGGAGGGAAAGTAGGTACATGTATATTGGAAAGTACATTGGTGGAGATATGTGATGCTTCTGTTATCTCCATGAAAAGGAATCAAAATAATGATGACAACAACACAATGATAGGAAAAGTGGGATTGACATTTGGAAAGAAAGGAGAAACTGTGAACTAATTTTAGATGAGTGATTATTATTAAAATGCATTTCATCTAAAGGCAGCAGGACAGTGAATGAGGGTGTAGGACACTTTGCTAGGTTGAGTAACTTTGTTTTTTTTTTTAATTTTTAAAATTTTATTGAATCACCATGAGATAGTTACAAGCTTTCATGTTTGGGTTACAATCTCACAATGATCAAACACCCATCCCTCCACCAGTGCACATTTCCCACCACCAATATCCCGGGTATATCCCCCTTTCCCACCCTCCCCCTGCCTCTAAGGCAGACAATATTCCCCATACTGTCTCTCTACTTTTGGGTATTATAGCTGGTGCAGTAACTTTGTACACTAAAAACATGACCAGGAACACTATTGACCATGTTACATCAGTTATACAAAACAAAGAAATGAGTCTATCCATTTAGGCAACTTTTCTCCTGCTGCTATAAGAGAGAACACAGTGTCTCTGACCTTTGTCACTACTCTGTCGCTTGTTCTTCCCCGTTAGCCAAAACCTGGCTTGGGCATCGGGAGTTTGTACTCCTATAGTTTTCTCTGGCCAGGTTAGGAGGAATGTGCTACATGAACAAGAGAAGTTTTCCTATCTTCACTGAATTGGAATACTAATAGGGAAAATAGAAAATAATCCCTTACTCGGTTTTGCATCTGAAGAGCTTCAAGATACTTATCTGTGCCTTGTGTGTTTATTTTCTATAATTTTAACTTTTGTTAAAATTTTAACATTTGTATAAAATCCAGTAGATTTTTTATTTTCACTCTGCAAGTTTGAAAAAACACAAGAATCACACAGCATTAAAGTTCTAGCATAATATAACACATCTACCTAGTTACTGAAAATCAGTAAACATTCATGATTGCTAATGTTAAGAGAATCTTGCCAATTAAATCCTACTTTAATACTTTAACATGACTTACCCACCCCCATGTTTATTTAAGCACTGTGGTTTTCAAAGTTGTTCATAATACACTTATTACAGGCATTTAGTATTCCAACACCAATCCCATCACCAGTGTGACCTTCCATCCACCATTGTCCCCATTTCTTCAACCAGCCCCAAGCCTGTCCCCTTAACAGGCACAAAATAATTGGAATTATAAAAAAAAATAATACTGCAGTGAAAGGAAATTTGTGAAAATTGTTATACCTCTCCATGGGGTAATTAAATCCTTGTTTGAGGGTTTACTAAGTTATTCACTGGTAGTTAAGCCTTCTATGTTGTGTATTGAACAGATTTGGCTCCTATGGTACTTTCCCATCTGATTTGGTATGCTCCTACTGGGTTGTCAGTACTGTAGAATTTGGAGAGATTGCAGGGTAGCAAGCAAATGCAGCCACGTGCTCCAGAAACTCCAGATTATTTATTTGGGCCATAAATTTACATGGCTGTGGGTGTAGGAGGTAATGTGGTTGCTGGGGCTTCTGGGTGGGGGATGGGGTGGAGAGAAGCTGCCTACTCCTATTGCAAGAAGACCTCAGAGTTCTCATCCTGAAAACCCATGTACCTTGAACTTTTGGCAGTTTTGGGACTTTCAAAAAAATTTTATTGATTCACCATGAGATAGTTACAAGCTTTCATGTTTGGATTACAATCTCACAATGATCAAACACCCATCCCTCCACCAGTGCACATTCCACACCACCAATATCCCGGGTATACCCCCCCTTTCCCACCCTCCCTCTGCCTCCATGGCAGACTATTTTCCCCATACTCTCTCTCTACTTTTGGGCATTATGGCTTACAACACAGACACTGAGAGGTCATCATGTTTGTTCCATTCTCTACTTTCCGCATGCATCTCCCATCAGTCTTGTGATCTTTGCAGAGATGAGTTGTGAAGCAGTGAAACCCAAGCAGTGTGTTGGTGTGGCAGCTGCTGTGGGGTGTGGGTACAGCTGCTGGGGCTTCAATAGGTGGGGAACTTGGCCCACTCCCTCCTGAGGGCACCCCACAGTTTTCAGTCAGGAGACTGGTGTATCTGTCCACTTTTGTGGCTAAGCCTCTTACATCTCTTCCAAGATTTAATTATGAGTCTGTAGAGATGGACTAACGGATGATCTCACATGGGATGCAGTTGCTATCTTTCTTATTATGAAAAACTTAAAGATTAGAGCTTATAAGTAAGGATGGAATTTACCCTAAACGTGGATTAAATTATCTGCTCACTAGTTTATAGATATGCGTTATTATTTAAAATTGCTCACTGAAAAATGATACAGAAAACAAATAGCCTATAAAAATAATAACATAATGCTACAGTTGAAAACATTTAGTTTCCGGAAAAAAAATAAGACTCTCCAAAGTCATCTCTAAATTTTAAAGAGTTACTTATAATAACGTGGATGTAATTAAAGCCTAAAATTATATTCCTATAATTTACCAGGTATAGTTATTTTTAATACTGCTATTTCCCAACTGGTTAACTAGAGTAAGTTAATAAATATGATACTGCTTAAATAGTTTAGGATTACTCCCTGGTATTCTGGTATTGTACACTCTTAGCCAGTAAGAATGCTTGAAAATATCTACTGTCTACTTTAAATTTTTATATTAAAAATTTTTGTAATTAATCTGAGGAAGGGGAAGTAATAGCAGTAGTTAATTTGTTAATAATCAGCAAAAACTGTCTTAAACTCAAAAAGTTTTCTACTTTAAAACAGTTATTATAAGAGAAAGCAATGAAGGCTAACAAAATCTAATGGACAATTCAACTCCTTGAGATATATTTTGAAAATATGTTTTCAGCTGCATGTCCAGGAGAATTTAAGGGTGAAATCAGAGTGAATACACACAAAGACTCCCCCCATGCTTGGATACCAATCTGAATGCTTCTGATTTAATGTTCATAGTGATTTGAACATATCGTGTATCTTTCACCTAAGATCCAAATGGCAAATTCAAATCTGTTAATGTACCAAGCAGAAAATGAGAAGAAATTAATTTGGCAATGCTATAAAATGTTAGGGAGACTTTGGGGTCTTACCCATCTAAACCCATCTTAATTCGATATTGTTACATATTATTTTAGCCAAATAATACACTTTCTAAAATTATACCTGAAGTTCTACTTCCTGTTAGACTCTTTTTATATGTTTTGGGGCCACTCTAGCATTTCTTGGGAGTAAATTACTCCATGCTGTATGCTTGGGAGTTGCTCCTGACAGGGCTTGGTTCTGGGGATGGAATCTTGGCCTCCTTCAGAGAAAGTATGTGCACCAGCCCTTTGAACTCTCTCAGTGGTCCCCTCTGATTCTCTTCAAACGTCACCCCTCATTAGATTCTAAGTTCTTTCTCCTAAGATTTCTATTTCACCGTTGTCTTCATAGTTCTTTGTTCTAGCATTTAGCTTATTTTGTTGGGGAGGGATTTGAAGCATTGGATCATTTCATGGTGGTTCTCAGAGGCTATTCTTGGCTCTGTTCAGGAGTGAACCTCTGGTTGGTGCTCAGGAGACCATATATGATGCTGGGGATTTGAATTAGAGTCCTGGCTACTGAAGCCTCCTATAATTTCTGTACTCTCTCTCAGGCCTCAGCATTTATTTTGATATTTCACATACAGAAGTTATTGTATTTTAAATTTTGGGCCACACCTACCAGTACTCAGGGCTCATTCCTGGCTCTGAGCTCAGGGATCACTCCTGGCTGGGCTTGGGGACCATAGTGAGAGTGGGAATTGAATCCCTAGCCTGCTGCAACCAAGGCAAATTCCCTATCGACTTTCCAGCCCTATAAAGAAGTTATTCTTAAAAAATATTTTTATTGAGATAACAGAGTGTGACTATCTATATGTTTTAGGGATACCAGGTTATCCAAAGTACAGTACCCTTCCCTACTGCCCATAGGACCCTTTCAGTTCACTCCCTACCTACCATTGTAACCTCAGTTCTGGAGACTGAATATGTAAGTGTGTTAACTTTTAATTTTTTTTAATTTAATCACTGTGAGATAGACCATTGCAAAGTTCTTCATGATTGGGTTTCACTCATACAATGTTCTGACACCCATCCCCCTACCAGTGTACACTTCCCACCACCAATGTTCCCAGTTTCCCTCCCACCACCCCTATACACCCCCTGTCTGCCTCTGTGACAGGCACCTTTCTTCTCTCTCTCTCTCTCTCTCTCTCTCTCTCTCTCTCTCTCTCTCTCTCTCTCTCTCTCTCTTTTGTGCATTATGGTTTGCAATGTAAGTATTAAGAGGTCATTGTGTTTCTTCAGGGCATTCAGTACTTTTATTGGGAAGGCAGAGCTGGAGTAGCTTTTTTTCCCCCTTTTTATGTGAGTGGCAGTGGCAGCTTTAGTATGTGGATGTGATTGCCCTGGCTTCCAGAGGTATAGGGAGGTGGGGGGAGATAGCCCATCCCAACCCGAGAAAGTCTGGAGATTTCAGTCCTAAAACCCACATACCCAAATTTTCAGCAGGTTAATATATTGGTGAGTCTGTCCTGAAACGGTGGAATCTGACCAGGGGCATGGCAGCAATTTTGGTTTGTGGGAGCAAGCGGCTGCTGGGGACTCTGGGTGGGCACCAGACTGATCCACCCCCCTCTGATTTACCCTGGTCTGTTCAGCCTTGCACTGGTCCAATATTAACTGCGACTTTTGAACTCTTTTGAGTTTTATTTATGGGTCTCTGATAGATGAGCTTGTATGACTGAACTGGAGGTGGTTTGTGGGTGTGGCTCCTACATACCTAACTTTAATTTCTCAGGAAACTTGGTTCTGAGTTATTAGAATCCAGCCAGAGGCACAGCAGTGCATTGGGGGTATCAGGAAGTCTGAAGGCATCCTCAGCTGTTGATGCACTTGCCCACCCTGTGGGTACAGGTTCACCTGCTGGTGACACTGCACCCCCTACATCCCAGCAGGGACCAGGACTGGAGCCAGGGCTATACCATTCACACTTGGTGTAGGCTGCAGCCAACAGTCCAGAAGACTCTGAACCCACGTGCCCCCATCCTGGGTCTCAGACAGTTGGCTCTCAGGGAAGATTTCCTCCATAATATGCTGCAGGAGGTACAATCTGGTTTGGGGAAGAAAGGGTGCCACCCCAACCCCCTACCCCCCGGGCTGAGCATGGGAGTAGCTGCTGTTTTTAGCTTTTTTTAAAAAATAAAAAACGGGGTTATTGAATCACTGTGGCATAGACCCTTGCAAAGCTGTTTGTGATTGGATTTTAGTCAACACCCATCCCTCAAACCAGTGTACATTTCCCAGCACCAGTGTCCCCAGGTTCTCTCCCATCACCCCCCACCCACCACCCCATGCCTGCCTTTATGGCAGACGCTTTTCTTCTCTCTCTCTTTGTCTCTCTTTCTCTCATTCTCTCTCCCCGCCTCCGTTTGGACATTGTGGTTTGCAATATTGATACTGAAAGGTTATCGTGTATATCCCTTTACCTACTTCTAACCATCAGATCTTGTCCAGCGTGATCATTCCCAGCTATTATTGTTGTCATGTCATGATAATAGTCTCTTCTCTACCTTACCTACCCTCAACACCACAGATACTTGTGGTCAGTTCCAACTATTGACCAGTCCTCCTAGGCCCTGTTTTCCCTGGACATGGCTTTTGGGCTCAAGTGTCTAGAGTCTCTGAGCCGCCCAAGCCTGTTGCTCATGGCAGGAATGTGGGGCGGTTAGCAGTTCCAGGTGCCAGGCTGGCCTTTAAAAGTGCATTTTTAAAAGAATTAACACATTCTTTTCTGCAAAATTGTGGAGAGTTTCTACGCCATCGCTCTGCAGTTCTAAGAGCTACCCAGCTCCACCTGTCCCGCACCTGCGTCTACACCTCCACCATCGTGGCTCCCCCAAAGTTCATTAACTTTGGACATTATCAGTTCCCTTGTTTGATTTATTTAATTTCTTTCTTTCTCCTTCTCTCTCTCTCTTTTTTTTTTGCTTTTTGGGTCACACCCGGTGATGCTCAGGGGTTACTCCTGGCTCTGCACTCAGGAATTACTCCTGGAGGTGCTGAGGAGACCATATGGGATGCTGGGAATCGAACCCTGTTCGGCCGCGTGCAAGGCAAATGCCCTACCCGCTGTGCTATTGCTCCAGCCACTCTCCTTCTCTCTTATTTTTAACGTGAAATAGTCAAATTCCATCTCTGTTGTTGCAAGATGCAAGATTTCATTTTTCTAGAAGTTGAGTCACAGTCCATTGTGTTTATATACCATCACTTTATCCATCACTGCAGGCACTTGAATTATTCTGGGTTTTGGTTGTTGTAAGTAGTGCTGCAATGACTATAGGTGTGCATATATTTTTCAGATTTGTATTCTTTGGCTAGATATTTAGCAGCAGAATTTCTTGATCTTATTGCAGTTTTATTTTCAAGCTTTTGAGCACCCCCCACACTTTTCTTCGTAGAGGCTGGACTAGCGTACATTTTGCCAACAGAGACCAAGGGCTGTTTTTGTTCCACATGCTCTCTAGAACTTTTTGGTTTTTGTCTTTTTAATAAAGGTTATCTCATTGGCATGAGATGATATCTCATTGTTGTTTGCATTTATATATTTTTGGTAATCAGTAATAATGAGCATATTTTTTTCATGTACCTTTTGGTCATCTCTACTTTGGAGCAATAGCTATTAAACTCTTCTTCCCATTTTTTCGTAGTTATTGAGTTTTGTGAGTTATTTCTCCCATTCCTTAGATACTCGGAGTCAAATTCCTGGATTGCAAGAATAGTCTGTACAGTCAAGTTTAGAAATACTTAACAAATGTTAGGAAAACAGCAAATCTAGACTAAAGAAATTAAACAGATGATAAGCATCTAGGTTATCATTAAACATGTTAAGAAGAATGTTGTGGGTCATATAAAATGGGAAAACATATATCTAATTTCAATCATCCTTTGAGAACAAAGTTCTGTTTTTTAATATGAAGGGTAAAAATATTCTGTAAAAAATTAAAGAAGAGAACATATTCTTGTGCTTATTTTCAAGGCTGCCAATGTAGAATAAACAAGAAACTTTGAAAACTTATTAAAACATCTTCACATAGGTGAAGCTCTAGTGAAAAATTTCTGACTCAGCATACTAATCAGGAACCTACGATGGAAGGGCCTAACATTTAAAAAAATTTAGTACCCCTTACCTCCCCCTCCATCCTCCAGAGACATAATCTTCAACCTCACAAAAGTACATAGTAACCCGAGGTTGAATACTAATCCCTTCTAGAGAGAAGAGGTCTTTCGAATAAGTATTTCTGAACCACTTCATTCTCATCACCTTCAGCTGTTCTTCACATGATGTTTTCCTCAATCTTTTGTCATTTAGAAGCTTCTCTGGACACACTCCAATCTATTTGCTCCTTTGACATCTTATTACCCCCGTGGAACATAGTACTCTAGCTAGTTTAGCTTATGCAGGATATAAAAGCACAGTTGCTTTCTAGTTTGTCCAGACATTCTATGTCTCTTACAATGAACGTACTTATCTTTTAAATTCTTATCTTTTATCCCAAGAGATATCCATATTACTAATTGGTACCAGTCAGAGTAGCAAGGTTGGTACACTTGAGTTAAATGCCATTGCCTTTTTTTCCATTAAGGTTATCTTTTATTCAGTGGTTATCTTTATTCACTTCTTGCAGTGGATACAGCTCTTGCTTCTTATTTCTAGGTATTATTTTCCCAGCTACCTTGGTCTTTTCTCTGCTGATCATCACCATAGTCCTCCCACCCCTCCCCACCCCACTCATAACCTGTCATTCTGAAGAATTGGTCTTTTTTTTATTTGATCATGTTCTTTTGTAAGCCTCAGGAGGGCTATAGGTAGACTAGGATATTGGGATGGAGCTCTGGCATTTTTATATCCCCTTTATATCTCCTGTTTTGCTCCTTTGGTGTAAGAGATAACATGAAAACAATTTCTATGTAGACTTTGTGGATATAATAACATTCTTTTCTTTCCCTTCCCTTCTTCCCTTGCCTTGATTCACACACCTCCACACCCCACCCCAGTTTTTGTGCTACTGAGGCTTGATTTTCCTAATTATGGAGAGAATTTGTTTTTTCTTCTATCAACAATTCAACTGTTAAGATTTTTAAAAATCATCATTTTAGTTCTTCTCACTAAACTGGTTTTAACATTGTTATTCTGAGTTTTTTTTCCCCACACCCAGAAAGAACTGAGACATGTATGCTTTGCATCTATTTACTGGATACATATTGAAGTTTTACTATATTACCAACTGTGTAACTGTCTTATTTGGAAACTTTTTATTTTATAGCATTGACTTAAAAACTGGAGAAATCTTAATCATACAAAAATGCATTCAAGATAAAGTTCTCGGGTTTGGAAGGATCTGAATTTACCTGTTTTTTTTTGTATATATTCAACTTTCATGTAGATTATTTTAAATTAAATATTTCATACACATTCAGTTTTTCAAGATATGACCAGTTACACATTGTAAATTTGGACCAGAGTTCTGAGCTTTATCTGTTGGAATTCTTGGAGGCCTATTCTGAACTGTATTTTTTTTACATAATCTTTTCCTTAGCATTAATATCAGCCTCTGGTACTCGAAACCCAGGGTTATCTTCGTCTACATTCTTTGGCTCAGATCTGAGGTTGACCATACAAATGCAGAATTGTGGTTAGGAATTCTTTGGCGGTAGTTTATTGTTACTGTGAAATTTATAAAATTATTCATGATTGGGTTTCAGGTATACAGTGTCCCTTCAAGGTATCTACCTCTCCTCCATCAATTATCCCCTTCCCCTACCCTACCGGAAGTACCCTACCTACTGTACTGTTGCTTTGGGCTCCTCAGTCTTTATTTCTTAAGGTGAATTTAGAAATTTACCCTGTCCAACAGTCTGTTTCTATGAGAGAGGCACTCTTAAACATTATAAGCTTTTTGCACTGTGGTTTGCTGTACTTTTGCTGATACGATTTTATACATAACAGTTTACCAGCTTTCAGCATCACCTCCTCCGCCACCATCAATGCTGCCCCCTCCCTGTCTTATCCCCCAGTTCCCTCAAGTGACATATTTCCTGCTGGAGATCAGTTCTCATGTTCTTTGTTTCCATCGTTTTTGGGTATTCATTATTCCACCATTACGATTTTTTTTACCTCACATATGAGAGAAATCATTCTGTGTTGGTCTCTCTCCCTCTGACTAACTTCACTCAGCATGATACTCTCTAGATCCTCCCATGTAGCAGCAAATTTAATGACTTTATTATTGTTGTATTTCACTGAGGGGCCGTTAAGCCCTTCTATGAGATCACTAATATGTTAAAGGTTGAGCCTGGTGTGCATATATATATGTAAAATATATATTATATATAAAAATACATAAATATATATGTGTATATACATATATATAGAATGTTTATCTACCATGTTGAAGTATTATTGCCTAGATCTGAATAGTTTTCATAATTTGTCTTTTGTACAGTGCTATATATTTATAAGTTATTATTTTGTGTCTATTATTGTTTGTATATATCATACCACTGAAATTATTCTCAAACTATAATTTTAATCTTTATTTATCTTTGGATTTTGGGCCATACCTTGTGGTGATGAGGGCTTACTCCTGGTTCTGCACTGAGGTGTCACTTCTGCTGGGGCTCTGAGGAACATTAGGGGGCAATGGAAGTGCCCTACCCACTGCTGTACTGTCTGGGTCTCTCCGTCTTTCTTTTTTTTTTTTTTTTTTGCTTTTTGGGTCATACATCACGATGCTCAGGGGTTACTACTGGCTTTGCACTCAGGAATTACTTCTGGCGGTGCTCGGTGGACCATATGGGATGCTGGGAATCGAACCCAGGTTGGTCGCATGCAAGGCAAATGCCCTACCCGCTGTGCTATCACTCCAGCCTGTCAGTCTTTCTTTCTTTTTTTTAAAATTAATTTATTTTATTAAATCACCATGTGGAAAGTTACAAAGTTTTCAGGCTTATGTCTCAGTTATACAATGCTCGAACACCCATCCCTTCACCAGTGCCCATATTCCACCACCAAAAACCCCAGTAATACCTCCCACCTACCCACCCCTGCCTGCATAGCTGATAAATTTCACTTCATTTTCTCTTTACCTTGATTACATTCCATATTTCAACACAAAATTCACTATTGTTGTTGAAGTTTCCCCCCTAAAAACAGCCCTGCTGACAAGGAAGCATTTGATAATTAGTTTTCCATAGCTGAGAATGAACAGATATGAAGATATGAAGGGATATAGCGGCAGCGTGGTTTAGGATTTCTGTATTTTAGTATTTTAGTTATTAAATCCATGGAGATTTATGTTAGAAATTGCATCATTTCCTTTCCTGGGGCAGCATGAGGCTATGGCTTAGTTTATAGTCTAGAGATATTGCTGAAAGCAGTTGCTGGTACCAAAAGTAGTCTAGCTGGCCTCTGAATCGTGGTTGATAGCAGCAGAGCAGCCGCACAAACGTGTGGCCACCTGGGTCACATCTTGGTGGAGCGCGCACCGAGATTGCCCATGAGTCCCGCTGTTTCAAGTTCAAACTTCTTTTTTTCTGTTTTCTTCCTGCACCACCAAGTTTGTACTTGCTTAATGGTCCTCATAATATGGCGGACACCATGCCACTTTTCCCCGAAAAGGGAAAAAAACCCCTTTTTTTGATGGATATTTCCCCTCTTTGGCCAGCGTGGGGCTATGGCTTAGTTCACAGTCTAGAGACATTGCTTGAAGCAGTTGCTGGTACCAAAAGTAATCTAGTTGGCCTCCGGATTGTGGTCGATCAGCAGCAGAGCAGCCACACAAACATGTCGCCACCCGGGTCACATCTCGGTGGAGCCCAGTCTTTATTTCTTAAGGTGAATTTAGACCACACTGATTTTCAGTGTTCCTTAAGCTTCTTTAACATTGCATTTATAAAGTGTGCTAGTTATGCAATCAAATTTTTAAAAGAATTTTTAATATTTTATATTAATCTATAGCGATCATCTTATGTTGGGCTGAAATGAAAGTCCCACATTAGGGATCACTTTAGTATAAGGGGACAAATGACTAGAATGATGGTATTCAATTTGACAAATACACATACAGAGAACTTAAATCTTTGAGGGGGAATTTGGAAGGAGGGCACACCTGACTGTACTCAGGACCTACCCCCTGGTTCTGCACTGAGGGATCACCCCTAGAGGTACTCCTTTCGTCTGGCTCCACACTGAGGGATCACTCATAGAGGTGCTCCCTACTCTTCACTCTGCACACAGGGATCACCCCAAGAGGTATTCATGGGACCATTTATGATGATGGGATCAAACCCAGTTTAGCCACCAGCAAAGCAAGTGCCCTGCTTGCTAGACTAGCTCTCTGGCCTAGTGGTACAGATGCTAATGAAATGAAGAGGGTTTGTAGTTCAATCCCACCGGGAAGAGGTGCTGCCCTTTGAAATCTCTGAGGAAGCAAAAACAATGGTGCTGCCATAAAAATATTCCATCTGTCCAAGGTAGTGGGTGTAAGGTCTGCAGGGAAAAAGTTGAGGTGGAAGAGAGAGGGTCCAAAGACGAAGATGATATGGGCTTTGTAAGTTACATGAACTCACTTATGTTATTAGACATACAAATTTATATAAAGATAACTGTATAGAAATATGTTATATAAACAAGCACGTATCAATCAGACATGCTTATAAAACTGTCTTCTCAAGTGGACTGTGAAAATAAAGTCGATATTGTTGCTCTTATACTTGAGAAGCACGAGGCTCCTCTGAGGCAGCAGGGGGGCTTATAACTTAAGAACCTCAAAGGGCAAGTTGGCATCAGGGTGTCACAGACTGAAGAGTTTGGAATTTGTTTCTAGAATCTCTTCTTTATTCCACACTACCTTTCTGACATCATGTGCTAACTTTACAGAGAATATGTGAAATGAAAAGAACAGATTTCCTTTTAAACTAACAGCATTTTCTGTTATGGACACAGAGCTGATTAAAGAGAGGAGAAGGAGCTGAGCTAGCAGGGTGGAGGTGGGAGTGGGGGATGGGGGCGGGGACAGCTGAAAAGGGGGTTCCTAGGCTGATTATACCTGATGTGCATCTACAGCCAATAGAAGGTCATAATGCAAAGATTTTTTTCAATAATAAAGAAAATAAGCACACAAAAGCCAAGAGAATAGAGTAAATGATTCCCAGTCAGGCAGGTCAGTCTGCTGCCGATGAGCTGGAAGGTGCCGTGGCCACTCTCTGTTCCTTCGCCATGCCCAGGTTCTTCAATATTTTTAAGAGTGAAAATACTGAGTAATGATGATGCTCAGACTCAGAGTTGGAAAGTAGAAAAGTTTTTTGGAAAGTAGAGGAAAAAAGAAAAAGAGCTCTCAAGTAGGTGTTAAGTGGCCACAAGTCTGAGCTCAGCCTCCGAGGGAGACACACAGGCAGGACAGGTATTTCAAGGTTTTACTCACACACCAAAACACACTCATACATGAGGACCCATTCCGGTTGGAAGATGCGAGCTGAACATGATGGCCACTCAATATGTCTATTGCAAACTACAACACCCAAAAGGAGAGAGAACAAAGGGGAATGCCCTGCCACAGAGGAAGGGTGGGGTGGTGGGGGATGGGGTGGGAGTGGTGAGAGGGATACTGGGATCATTGGTGGAGGAGAATGGGCACTGATGGAGGGATGGGTAAACACTCACTGTATGAGTAAAATGCAAACACAAAAGTTCATAAGTTTGTAACTGTACATCACAGTGATTCTCTAATAAAAAATTTTTAAAAAAAGAGATTCAGCAGTGAGACTTCTCAAGCTGGGGACACTCCCTGGACTTGGAACCGGCTCGCCCCCAGGGAGAGGTTTGTATTTAAAAATTTTATTTATTTATTTATTTATTTTTTAATTAGTGAGTCATAGTGAGGGTACAGTTACAGATTCAAGCATTTCGTGCTTGTTTTTCCCTCATGCAGTGTTCAGGAGCCCATCCCTCCACCAGTGTCCATTCTCCACCACCAATGAATCCAGTATCCCTCCCACCACAGGGAGAGGTTTTTAAGCCCTCTGTTCTCCTGCCTACTTGCCTGGGCGCCCCCTGCCAGATGCATTCTCATGACCTTGCGCCAGCAGGCAGAGGATACAGAAGCAGAAACAGAGAGGTTGACACATCTTACATTCACTTGGATCATTCTTGTCATCTGTGGTCAGATGTCTGGGCGTGTATGACCTTAAGGTCTGGCACATTTTTTCTTAATAGGTTGTAAAATCATGACCCTGAGGCACAAAATAGAGTCTGCCTTTCTGTCTCACTGGCACGGGGAAACTGAGGCTTCCTCTTTCAAGTCTTGTTGTTTTGTTTTCTGTATTTTCTCCCTGGGCTGGAGCGATAGCACAGCGGATAGGGTGTTTGCCTTGCATGCAGCCGACCCGCATTCGATTCCTCCGCCCCTCTCAGAAAGCCCAGCAAGGTACTGAGAGTATCTAGCCCATACGGCAGAGCCTGGCAAGCTACCTGCTGTGTATTTGATATGCCAAAAACAGTAACAACAAGTCTCACAATGGAGATGTTACTGGTGCCCGCTTGAACAAATCCATGAGCAACGGGATGACAGTGACAGTGACAGTATTTTCTCCCAGGAAACTTTTCCCCTAGAGATTATTTTCAAACCAATCCCAATCATAACTTCTAAATGTCTAAGTGAATTCTTTTTATAGCTGAGGGGACCACACCCAGGAGCGGAGGAGATTGAGAGCATATGCTTCCAGGATTGAACCCACGGCCTCCCACATTGAAAGCACTTACCCACACCCCTGGCCCGAAATAATAAAGAATTTTAACCTGCAAGAATTTCTAATGTAGCCATGTTGTTCCCCCTGCTTTCTTTCTTTCCTTTCTTTCTTTTTTTTTTTTTTTCAGACAGAAAAGGGGAGTGCACTTCATGAAGCAGCTCTGTTTGGAAAGGTGGATGTTGTGAGAGTTTTATTAGAAACAGGTAATTATGGTTCTCCTTGTCACTTCTTTTGCCAAGTACTATCTGTGTTCTAGAAGTAGACGAAGGAAAATAGTCCAGCTTTTTGTTGTTTTGCAGTCATACTCTCCATCAACATAACATTGAGTCTGAATGTTTTGATAAAAAATGGATATAAATGTTCATCTTCCTGTACTAAATAGATGCTTTAAGTTAAAAACTTCTCTGAAACAGAACTTTGTGCATTTAAGTAACATCAAAATATACTAGAGATCTAAAATATAAGAAAAGCTCTGCTTTTAACATAAGGGAGGAGCTGATCCATCCCTGGGGAGTTCTGACCATTATTTGGTTTTTTGAAAGCACATCATATTTTCCTTGGATATTTATATTGTGAACACAAAACTGGAGTTTCTAGTTTGAAAGGTACATTATTTACAGTTACTTCATGAACTGAATAGCTATTGTTTGTAAATTGCAGTTATTGGAAGATAACCTATTAGAGGGAATGCTTTGAAAGAACATGTCAGGTTTCATATATATATATATATATATGGGCTGGAGTGATAGCACAGCGATAGGGTATTTGCCTTTCACGCGCCCTACCCGTGTTTGATTCCTCCTCCCCTCTTGGAGAGCCCGGCAAGCTACTGAGTGTATCATGCCCGCACGGCAGAGCCTGGCAAGCTACCCGTGGTGTATTGGATATGCCAAAAACAGTAACAATAAGTCTCTCAATGAGAGACGTTACTGGTGCCCTCTAAAACAAATCGATGAGCAACAGGATGACAGTGACAGTGACATATATATATATATTTTATATATATATATATACACACACATATATATATATTCTGATTTATATAAGATAAAACTGAAATTGAGGTCAGGTTTTATTAGAATTCAAATGACATGCAACAATTCATACTTGGAAGAAATATGTGAGTCTTTTGTGTTAAGGGCTATACATACCATCTTATATTTCATAAAAAAAATCAAAAGAAGCATTGCATACTAATTTTTTTATTTTGCTTCTACAAAGATAAAATGTCATTAATTTTTAATTTTGACTTGTAACAGTACTCCTTTGACATGCAATAAATACATTCAAATGTCAGGTATGTATTGGTTACACATGCTTACACAGCTTTCAGGAAAGTATATCATGGTAAATCTGTCCACGTCCTGAAATCTGGCTTTGTTTGTATTTAGATTATTTGGAAAGTTCATAAATTTCTGGGGGCAGTGCAAGGTATTAGTTACAATAAAATCAGTACTTTAGTGCAACAATTATATTCAGACTTAATATAATTCCAAAGTGTTTTAGTTATACACTTCAAGAGGTTCACTGGCATCCCAGACGGTTCCCAGAGCACTGCCGGGAGTAATTCCTGAGTGCAAAAACTGGAGTGAGCCCTGAGTGTCGCCAGGTGTGGCCCCCAAACCAAAACAAACAAACAAACAAACAAAGAAAACAAAAACTGTTAAAGTGAGAGAGTGAGTCCAGAGTCGACCACCCCCCAAGGACAGAGAACAGAGCCAATAATGCAAGTCACATAGTGAGGTTTGTTGTTCCATCTATCTGAGGTCCAAGTAACTGCCGGCGTAGCGGGCTTCAACAGGGACCCCGAGCACTAAATTCAGCAAGTTCTTATACTTTAATTTTAGCAAGTAAGCATCACTCAGCAAGAATATATGAATATATATATATTCTTTGTTGTTATTGTTTTGGCCCACAACATCCAGCCCACTCTCTAACAGTTACATTCTGGAGACCTAATCTTATTCCGGCGATGTAATCTTTGACAAAAGTATCTGTTTTTTCTGCTTTTCTTGTTCCTGGAAGAGGCCTAAATTACTTCAGAGCCTGTCATGGCAGTGCTCTGGCTAAGTGGGTCCTAACACAACAAACAAACAAACAAAAACCCCCAAACAAAAAAAAAATCAAGAACCAAAATATCAACAGACATAACCTTTCTAGGGGAGATTATCAAAAATCCAACCTAGAGGCCCTTATCCTGAACTATATCTCTTCCCTCCTAAAATAGCAGTAGTAATCATTGGTTCACTTCCCACTAAGAGTTAATTCATTATCGAGAATGTTTCTCTCCTTTGATATAGCTCGGTGCCACCTTCTATTAAAATTGTGTCTGAGTGTGTATTTATGAGTGCAAAACAATTTTGAAATTCAGTTTCAGTGCTTTTCTGTGTACTTTGAAATCAGAGCAATTATCTCTTGACATTTTCTTTTGATGACATTCCAATAGTGTATATCTACTCAGCTTTTCTTTTCTTTTCAGGAATTGATGCCAACATAACGGATAGCTTAGGTAGAACTGTCTTAGACATTCTGAAAGAACATCCATCTCAGAAATCTCTCCAGATTGCAACACTCTTACAAGGTAAACAGTATTGAATGATGAATGGGTTTGCCTTGAAGTTCTGATGAAATTAAAACTGTCAAAGTTTTCTCTTGAGTTTTGAGTCAATGTTTATGTTCAAGCTTGCTATTTACATTTTTTTTCAGATAAATTTTTTAGGAAAAATGATTGGTGTTTTAATGTTTTATTTCTGTTTTCCAATTACTCAGGCTTTAAAGGAAAAAGTATTTTTTCACTCACTGCTTAGTAAAGTTATTATTAAAACTCATAGAAAAACATGTAAGTATAGGCAGGCTACAAAAAAATGTAGTTATCGGAGGGAGAGATAGTACAGTGAGTCAGGCGCTTTGCTTTGCACGCAGCTGACCTGAGTTTGGTCCTGACGTCCCACATGGTCCCAAGAGCACTACGGGGAGTGAACAGTGAGAACAGAGCCAGGAGTAAGCCCTGAGCACTGCCTGGTGTGACCCTAACTCCCCTCCCCCCCAAAAGATGGGGTTATGAGCTTGAAGTTAGAAGTTAGTACTAAGAAATAGTTAGAAGTAAGTAGTTATAAGTAAGTAGTAAAAAGTCCAGACTACAAAGTGATGATGTTTATTATCTTAAACGTAATTCTTTTAGAAATTTTAGGGAATTCCTAACAGCCTGTGTGATTTTCCCAACTCTGTGAGATAGGTAAACCCGGCATCATTCCCTCTTTCGCACGTGAGGAGTACTGAGGCTCGGAGAGCCTGTCTCATTCTAAGTGGTAGGGCTGGTACATAAATGTTGGGTTGACAGCAAGATTATTCTTAGTTGAAAGATTATTTTCTTCCTAATCTATAGCATAATACCAGTCAGTTTTGTCAGACATTGTATTTGAATAAATCTGGCAAAGATTTGTATAACTAGTTGTAGGGAACTCATTTGTAGAGGTGGGGTTTTTTTGTTTTGTTGGTGGCCACACCTGGTGCTGCTCAGGGGTTACCCATGGCTCTGCACTCACGGGTCACTCCTGGCAGTGCTCAGGGGCAATGGGATATGGGGGATTGACCCCCCAGTCAGGTGTGTGTGCAGGGCAAGTGCCCTAACTCCTGTAGTATCTCTTCAGCACCACATCTGTAGAAGGTTTGACAAGTCTTTCCCAGAGGTGATACAGTGTCTTCCGTTTGCACCTCCCCCCCACCCTGCCTCCTTCAGGCTACTATTAACCTTTCCTGGAGCTTTCTGCACGCTGCTTAGAATAGAATATTCTAGGTTCTTTTACCTTGTTATTGCCTTTTGCAACTCCATATCAAAAAAAGAAAAAGATGCTTTTAACACAATTTACTTTTTTGTGAGGAAAGAAACAGGCTGTTCCTAAAAGCGACCTAAATGAAGTGTATTTAAATAGTTCAACTTAGGTAAAAATGTTGCTAAATAAGAGTAATTGTCTTCCTTCTCTTAAATGGTTTTGATCATTAGGTATGCCAAATATATGTCTATCTATTTGATACAATATATAGGACATCTTTGAATTTTCAGAAATTCAAACTTTAGAATGTGAATACATGTTCTTTGCATTCCTGCATTTCAAGTCACTGGCAATATCTTACAAAAATATTTTTTAAGAATGCCAGTTTATAGCAGGTAAAATTACTATTTTTGTGTCCTGAAGGAGATTCAATTTGCATAATTTCTCCATGAATCAAATATTTTAAGGATAGAATCCCATCGACTCATGTCCTAGTAGAATTTTCTAGTAGACAAGCCCTTAGGTAGCAACTCATGACAAGAGTCTGTCAGGAATGTGCTACTCAGGATATTTAGGATATAAGAGAGATGTAAGGACCAGAGTGATAGTAGCATGATAGTGGAGTCCTTGCACACCGTCAATCTGGAACGATAGCACATTGGTTGGGCATTTGCCTTTCATGTGGTTGACCCGAATTCGATTCCTCCGCCCCTCTCGGAGATCCCGGCAAGCTACTGAGAGTATCAAGCCCGAGCGGCAGAGCCTGGCAAGCTACCCATGCATATTGGATATGCCAGAAACAGTAACAATAAGTCTCTCAATGAGAGACGTTACTGGTGCCCGCTTGAACAAATTGATGAGCAATGGGACGACAGTGACAGTGACATCCCATGTGGTCCCCCGAGCACAGCCAGCAGTGATTCCTGAGTGCAGAGTCAGGAATAATTCCTGAGCACTGCTGGGTGTGGCCAAAAAACAAAGAAGGCAAAAGAACAACAACAAAAAGAAAGAAGTCAAACACTGATTATCAAAAGTAGAGCATAATTTAGCTATTGGTTTTAAGATAAATGAATTCAAGTGCATAACTTGGAAAACTTATATATACACAGAATACTTAGAAGGCATAGGAAGAGCCACAGTTCTTGAAGAGCAGATCCAGGAGGACGCAATGCAAGAAGCTCAAATTTCATCTCCCGTTGAGTCACCATCCCCAAATGTCAAAAGTGAGTTGCCACCCTAAAGCTTTGGTGATAAAGCTTCCTGCACACCTTTGTGAGACATGGGTTTGAAAATTTCAAGTGTAGTTGGTTGTGGGACTGGAGCAATAGCACAGGGGGTAGGGCGTTTGCCTTGCACGCGGCCAACCCAAGTTTGGTTCTTCTGTCCTCTCTGAGAGCCCGGCAAGCTACCAAGGGTATCCCGCCTGCACGGCAGAGCCTGGCAAGTTACCCGTAGTGTGCTTGATATGCCCCGAACAAGTAATAACAAGTCTCACGATGGAGACGTTACTGGTGCCCGCTCGAGCAAATCGATGAACAACAGGATGGCAGTGCTTTAGTAGTTGGTTGCGTGTTGTATTCAACATTTTATGTACTTATTCAATCAATATTTACTGGGCTCCTGTTATTGGTCAAACACTAGTCTCTGCCCTGGGATACAGTAGTAAGCAAAGAAGATAATTTCTGCATGAGTTCATACACAATAGTTATTGCATAAGAATTTTTTTCTAGAATAATTTTCTTCATTTTTTTTCCAGGGAAGCAAGTAGCTTTATTAAATGAAATTTAGAGAGATGTGAGGGGAGAGCAAAAGAGGAGAAAGATATGTTCAAGAGAGCATGGGCTTCTCTAGAGTGGAAAAACCAAAAAATGGCTTTGAGGAAGAGGTTATGTATAATTTTTTAAAAACATAAACTAAGTCATTGGTACATGTATTTAATGTTATTTTTATATTTTTCTTAAAATATTTTAAATTTGTTTTCAGGAATATTTATTGAGTCATTCTGATACACAAAGTTCTTTTTTAATTATTTTTATTGAATCACCATGAGATAGTTACAAGCTTTCATGTTTGGGTTACAGTCACACAATGATCAAACACCCATCTCTCCACCATTGCACATTCCCCACCACCAATATCCCCGGTATACCCCCTCCTTTCCCATCCTCCCCCTGTCTCCATCAATATTCCCCATACTCTTTCTCTCCTTTTGGGCATTATGGCTTGCAGCACAGACATTGAGAGGTCATGTTTGGTCCATTATCTAGTTTCGGCACGCATCTCCCATTCCGATTGATTCCTCCAGCCATCATTTTCTTAGTGATCCCTTTTCTATTCCATCTGCCTTCTCCCCTCTGCTCATGAAGCTGTCTTCCAGCTATGGGGCATTCCTCCTGGCCCTTGTATCTACTGTTCTTGGGGATACACAAAGTTCTTAATAGGCTTATTTCAGGCATTCAATGTTCCATCACTAATTCCATTATCAATCATATCAATGTTCTCTTCCCTCCACCAATGTCCCCAGATTCCTTCCCACCCCTTAGCCTGCCCTCTTGGCAGGCATATAACAAACTTATTTCATATTATTTGGTCCAACAAAACTTAAAGGAATGCCACATAGAGTTACCAGAAAATTAATAAAACTGGAGCAATAGCACAGCGGGTAGGGTGTTTGCCTTGCACATGGCTGACCTGGGTTTGATTCCTCTATCCCTCTCAGAGAGCCTGGCAAGCTACCAAGAGTATCCCGCCCGCACGGCAGAGCCTGGCAAGGTCCTTGTGGCGTATTCAATATGCCAAAAACAGTAACAACAAGCCTCACAATGGAGACATTACTGGTGCCCGCTCGAGCAAATTGATGAATAACGGGATGACAGTGCTATGACAGAGCTACAGTGCTATTGTCTCTAACCTTTTTAAAGTCTAGTACAGGACAACCATAAGTACATTCGTGAGTGCGACATTCAATGACATGATAGGAAGTTTCTCCTCTCCTTTAAAGGAGCTCTTATAACATTTCTTGCAAAACTTGTGTCAAAGCTATGAATTCTCTAAACTGTTGTTGTCCATAAACCTCTATATGGTTCCTTCAAATATGAATAATAATCTAGCTGGTTAGAATTATCTCAAGAAGGTGCTCATTTTGTTCAGTTTTTGTACTATATCCTTCCATATTCTTCTGGTTCATAGAGTCTCATTTGGTAGAACTGCTGTACATCTTATGGGTTTTCCTTTGTACGTAAGTTCCATTTTTTAATCTTTTTGCATTCAGTATTTTCTCCATCTTTGGTATTTGTAATTTTGAGTGTAATGTGTCTTGGAATTTTCTTAACTGAGTCTATTTTCACTGGGACCTTTAGGGCTTCTTGGATCTCAGTGCCAGTAATCCTCAACTCTGGGAAGTTCTTATTGATGATTTCTTTATTATTTGTTTCTTCATCACATTTTCCTTCCTGATCTTCAGAGACTCCAGTGATACTTATATTGCTCTTCCTGAGCTCATCCTGTAGTTCTCTGGTATGCTGCTTATTTCTTTTCAGACCCTTTTTCCATCTTCTGTTTCCTAGTGTTTTTTTCCTTCTCATCTTAGAGCTCTTCGATCTTTTTGCTCAGCTTTTGTTACTCTGTTCAGAGTTTCTGTTGACTATTTTTTTTTATGTCATTGCCATGTTCTTAATTTCTGTTATTACTGACCATAGTATTTTTTTTCGTTTTGACTCCCGTACTTTCTTTTCGCTTTCTTGACTTCATGTGCTATCATAATCTTTGAACTCACTGAACATCCTCAGCATAATGTCACTAAATACACTGTATTGAGGATTTACTGGTATTGTTCATGTCTCACTGGTACTGTTTTCACTCACTGAGTGCGGTGTGCTTCTACATGTTTTCCTCATTGGTTATCTAGAGTGTTTGCTGTGCTGGGATGGAGTCTTTATAATTAGGCCCCTGGAAGATGCCGAGGGATTAAGCTGGAGATTGCTCTCTATTTTCTTTACCTGTTCTCCTTGAATAACTGTGAGCAGCATATGCAATTTGTTGAGTAGATCTCCTTCAGGAGCTATGATGTGGGCCCTTGATATGGTGTAGATTGGGTGGGAGGCTGCTGGAACCCTCTGGGTAGGGAGAGACCTGCCTTCTGTTCCATCTCTGCCCCCCGTTCAGAATAGGCCCAGTGGCATCGGCTGCAGACTGGGAATGGCCATCTGGGATGGTGGAGCAGCAAGCAGGTCAGTGATACATGAATTTTAATCGAAGGGTTTGTTTTTCCAGAAAAGATTGCAGGTATAAAGTATCTTTCTGAGTGTATGTTTGTTTGCATGCAGCCTACAAAATATTTACATTTGATAGATAAATTACATGATTATGTCTATTTTCTATCACATGGTGCTACCTTATGATTATCTTACATAATTCGTTGTATAAGTAAGTTCTACCATTTTTGAAAAAACATTATTTCCTCTTCCCTTCCCCGTGTGGATGTTGTGGTCATGGGTGTTACACACCTGACGAAGAAGGTCACACACATACTTGCTGTGATGCTCACATGCCCTCTGGCTGCTGTGTTCTCCAGAGGCTGCACCTGGGGTTCTTGCACACGCAGTCACAGTGTCCAAGCACAGCTGGTTGTGGTGCCCGAAAGTCACACACTCTGGGAATGGGATTGTGTCCAGTGAGTGAGGGACAGCGGACTCTAGGTCTCAGGCCTGCAAGGCAGGAGCACCACCAACTGAGCCCTCTCCAGCCCACTTCCTACTTTACAGGAAGTATGTTCTCAAAGTCTTCTCAAATTTGATGATTTGCTGAATCGATCTGGTCAGTGACATAGAGTTCCAGTGAAAGATTATTGAATAATAAATGCTCTAATACATGAAGTTTTAGGAATTGTAATTACAGATGCTCTTAAGTACTACATACGTGTGACATTTCAGTACTTCCCTTTGGAAAAAGAATTAGAATAGCGGAAAACGGGACTTTTCCTCTGACTCTTTGTGCACTAGTGTTAATTTGGGAACAGGTTTTCAGCAGAGTAATTTTTAGGTGTCAGTTTTATTTGCCTCTTTTGGAGTCCCATCACTAGAAGGGTTCCATTATGATTTCACATTGAGTTCTAGCAGTAGGTCTTCTTGGAACTACTAAAAAAGTGTCCTCTCTCTTGACAGGTGAAACTGTGACTGGGGAACTCTCGAAACTCTTGGATGAAATAAAGCTCTGCCAAGAAAAAGATTTCTCTTTCGAAGATTTATGCCACACAATATCAGACCACTACTTAGATAATTTGAGCAAGATGTCAGAGGAAGAGCTCGGGAAAAATGGAAGCCAGAGTGTAGTAAGTAAGGGGGGGCGAAGGAAGATGATGTGTCTGTCCGTGCCAGTTCAGTGTATATCTAAGACTGTGGGTTCTGTGCTTTGTCTTGTCTGCAGATTCCACTGCTGTCAGGCCCCTACTACTCTTTCCCCATGTTCTTGGGGTTTTCTTCTCATGGCATGTTAGGGGACGGGGTGTTTCGATAAGTCACATGACCTCATTAGTATTTGGATCTCAGAATACATGAATGGCTTCTTTGATTCTGTTCTTCTAATTGTATTGGGCATAGTGACATTGGCTTCCAAATAAAGAAGAAAAAACTTTCATTTTCTTCCCTGCTTTCTCTCTGAACCTAATCTCACCTTGTTTTGAAGGGGAAGGAGAGTTGAGCCATGGGGGCTTATGTGCTTCCTCGGTCACTCTGTAAGTTATAGCAGGAGAGAGTATTACGGAAGGTTCCACCTGAATATTTCTTGCGGTCATGTGCAAATCTCATTGTGAGTGAAACCTACTAACTCAGAATTGAAATCATGAGTGAGAGATTCTTACCCATTTGAATTTTTATATTAGCGCAGACTCAAGAAAAACTGTAGATGAGCAATCAGGAGGGAGTTGATATTTGTATACCTATTTTTTTATTAGATTGAAAAAAGGGTTTATAAAGTACACTGGTATTAAAGAAAATACTTGATTTTTATAAGAGGGATTTATTTAATTTTTATTTACTTTTAGTACAGTTTGTTTGAGAAACTTAATACTTTGTACAGAAGCCAGTAACAGTGGAATGTGTCACAAAAGTCTTATATTCATGAAAAGTAAAACATTTTCAGTATAGCAAACTGTACTGAGTGCATTGAGCAACTTAGAACAGTGACCCAGGACCCCAGGACAGGTGTGGCGGGTCTGTTTGTGACTAGTCTCACCTGTCATACTTATTTTTATTTTTGTTGTTTGTTTCTGATATTATCTCTTCTATAACATCACATTACTGACTATAATAAAATTATTTGTGAGTAACCATGTGCAATATACACATATTGAAGGAAATAACCTGTAGGTTTTCACAAATGAAAATTTTATGTCAATGAAACATTATAGAACCATTAATGTCAGGATATACTTTCCACTTAAAAATTCTAAAACAGGATTGTGCATTAGCTAGATTACAAACCAGCATTTCAACATTTCCTTGAAAGTTAGTTAGAAATAGAGATATAACATCCTGTATAAATTTTTTAGGTATTTAGGTCCATTATCAAAACTTTCTCTAAATTGACAGCGTCTGGACCTCTGCTTCTAAGCCCACAGATTTTCTTGAATTTTCTCCTAGGCACTAATGATAGCACAGAAGGATAGGGCGTTTGTCTTGCATGCAGCCGACCCTGGTTCAATTCCTCCGCCCCTCTCATAGAGCCCTGCAAGCTACTGAGAGTATCTAGCCCGCATGGCAGAGCCTGGCAAGCTACCCCTGGCTTATTCGATATGCCAAAAACAGTAACAACAGGTCTCACAATGAAGATGTTACTGGTGCCCACTCGAGCAAATTGATAAGCAACCGGATGACAGTGATACAGTGATACAGTGAATTTTCTCCACTAGTCATTTCTAAACTTTTCTTAAGTGCCATAGTTAGTTAATAGACTTTGAGCAAGCATCGTAATGTGTTTATTTCTAAGTTATTTACCTATTTTAACTAGTCTGAGAATATAGGATTTTTATTATGAGATAGATATCATAAAAGATTTTAAAACTAAGATGATAAAAATTAAGTATAAATAGAAGCATTAGCTTTTTTCTCTTTCTCTCTGGGTACCTTGTCTGTTCTGGGTCTGCAGCTCTGCTAAAGACCTTGTTCAAACATACAAGCAGTGATACCAGAAACTTCTGACATTGAGAAAGTGATGCAATTTGAGGAAATGCTTGGAAAATTTTTTTAAATGAAGGATGGCATAATAATAACCAAAGTCAGAATTAGTGCTCAGATATGGAATTTAAGTTCCTAAAATTCAAATTCATACTTTTACACAAGCAATTGCTCTTTGTTCCTATAACAAATCTATATATTGTGTTCTTTGGAAATAGTATGTAAAGTATTGAGGCAGAAAAGTGGGAATATATGACAGGAAGAATAAATAGCTTATCTGGAATAACAGAGTGCATAAAGGGGAAAGGTGGGAGGAGGTAAGATTAGAAATATAGGTTGAGGTTAGATAATGGATATTTTGAATGTCAGGTTGAGAATTTTGGTATTTATTTCTCTTTGGAAATGAGAAAAATCGAAAAGATTTTGGGCAGATAAAAGACATCATTGGAAGTGACCTTTCAGAAGATTAATCTGATAGAAGCTTGTTATGGAATGTTTGAAAGGTAATGCAATTACTTTGACCCTTCTCTATTGCCTTTGCTTTATTTGGGTTTATTCTGTTTTCATTAATCAAAAATGTCTTTTCCCCCCAGAGTTCTGTTCTGAATTGCACTCTCTGATCATGCAAAATATTTAAGCGGGTGCTTGTAGATACTTTGTATAGATGTTATGTTGTATGAGCTGCAGCATTTATAACTGCAATAATGAGGTACATTATCTGACTTCCAGAAGTAAAATATTTCTATTTCAAGAAGTCTCTAATCATAGTGTGCATCTAAGACTAACATTAAAAACAACAATCTAGGGCTGGCATTTATGAGATACCCGCTATTTGATACTCTAATGTTTTACATGATTTAGGTCATTTAATCTTCTCTGTAATGCATTATAGTTTTGGGAAATGACTCAATTGGTAACTGGCATATCAAGGATTCATACTCAGTCAGAGCAGATGTCTTTAACTCCCAGCTAATATACTTTCCTGTTTTCACACAAACAACCGGTAGCCAAAGGAATTTCTAATTTAATTTATTATGATTATTATTTGCCATACCTAGTGATGCATAATCCTGGCTCTATGGTTAGGAATTACTCCTGGTGGGGCTTGAGGGGGAGGTCATATGTGGTGCCAGGAATCAAACCTGGTCTGCCATGTGCAAAACCAATACCCTACCTGCTGTACTATTGCTCTGGCTCCCAAGGAATTTTTATAAAAGAGATAGTTTAATGAAGATATGTAAATATTCATACAAAGCATCCCTGCAGATAGGACAAGATTGAACGGGGTTCTAGACAAGATATGTACTTCTTTTCCTTTGATTTTTGGGTCATTCTGGGTGGTGCTCAGGAATTATTGTTGGCACTGTGCTCAGGGGTTCCTTGGGGATCAAACTGGGGTTAGCTGTATGCAAGGCAAGTGTCTACCCCTGTACTCTCTCTCTCCTCCAGAGATGTATTTTTTTTGTTTCCATTTGAGAGGTATAGTTTTTTTTTTTTTTAAAAATTCCATTTGCATTGGTCTGAGTAAATGAGTGAATGAATTAATGACTAGGGGAAGATTCTAACCTGCAGAAACAGTTTGCACAGAAACTGAGAGTAGAGACATAGCCTATAGATAGAATATTCTTTTCATATGAGGTCTAAGCTCATAAGTAATGAGACTATCTAAGACATACCAAACACTTTATTTCTACTGATTCAATCTCAAGGTGATTCTGTGAGATTGTTAGTGTCATTCCTCCCGTATTACAGATGAGACAATGGAGGCACAGACACTGCTTTTGACTCCCCCACATTTACATGGTAAGTGCCAGGGCCAGGATCTGAATACAGATAGTGTGGGGCTGAAGCCAGACCCTATAGAACTCCACTATTTGGTTAGAAGGCAGAAAGAGATAGATCTGGTAAGCTAACTAGAAACCTGACATTGCTGATATGTTGCATCTCTATTGAATATGGAGTGATGTTTCTGGAAGACACAAGTTGTTTTGGTGTGCCATATCAGATGTGCTGGGCAGAGAATCAAACAGTGATTGATTATCAACATTGGTTTTTTCATTAGACTTTATTTGGAAGGACTTTTAGAGATTCTCAGGTACTATGTCAAACCAACTCAATCAGAATTGTGTTGTGACTCCAAGCATGTTTGTTTTGGGGCAACACTTGGTGGTGCTCAGGGTGGTGTTGGGAATCTAGAGTTGGCATCATGCCCCTGTACCATCACCCCACCCTCCAAGCCTTGTCTTCTAAAAATCTTGTTCTGACGAACATTATTGAACCCAAGCAGTCCTTCTCAGCCTTTTCCCACCCGTAGCTCACTTCTGACTTGGTTCCTTCCTGGGGGCCCCTATCTTAAGAAATCTTAAGAAATGGACATCTGGCCCTCTGTTTTAGATGATTTTCACTCATGATCCCTTTGCAGTGTTCCTGGGTCTATAGGACAATAATAATAATAATAATAATAATAATAATAATAATAATAATAATAATAATAATTCACCAGGATCTTAACTCAGGCCTGAGATGAAGAGGCTAAATGCTCTGTATAATGTCACAAATATTAGAGTTTTAAAGTAATATCAAAACTCATGCATCTTCTAATGAATATCTTGAAAACGCCACAGTCCCAAACCATGGCGCCTGTATCATAGTGCAATGTTAAGTGTAGAAGAACGTTTTTTGCTTGTTAACATAATTAGTTGAAAAATAGACCTTCGGGTTATGATAAAATTTAGTTTTAGGTGAAAGTAAACATTCAGCTTATTAACTGTAATATGATAAATAATTCTAAAGGTAATTTAGACAAAATCAAAATGTGAGGAAAAATAAAAGCTTTCACAGAGGTAGAGAAAGTTTAAATTGGGGCCATCAGAGGAGAAATTTACTTTGTTTTTACTCTAGTACTAGAATGAATAAATGGATGAATGTTTTGGAGCATTCATATTAGTAATAAATGTATGTTACATATTAATGTTGTATCTTGCATTTTGGAGGTACTTGAATTTCTTTTAGTTCAGCTTCTCTTATTGCTCTTTTTCTTCCAATAGAGGGCACTCTAATTCAGTAATTTAAAAATACAAAACCAGCTATCTTATGTAAGGACTTTTATTTTTTGAATTAGAGGTTTGGATTTTAATAACATGCTAGCCTTAAGGTGGTGGCTTGAACAATTTTGCTAATAGGGATAAATTAAAAATTAAAGTTTTATATCGATTGAATGTTTTCGGCTGCATGTTTTACGTTTAATGTGAAGGCTAGCTCAGGTCAAATTGCATTTTCTCTTGGATAAATCTTAATCCAGAAGTCATTCGGTTTTAACTGCTCTTATAATATGCATATTATGTATTTCTTTAGGGCATTATGTAGTCTAGAGTATAAGTTTTAAAGAAATGTAATTATCCTTACATTCCTCCTCCTTCCACAAAATTTTGGTTTTTGAAAGAATGCAAAATAATCTGCAACAAGGTTGTATTATTTTTCTTTTCCTAAGTTATCTATTCAGTTTTATTCTTTCTGTGTATTGCTAATGTGCAGAACTCTTAAGTGGGAATTCACAGTGCTATGGATGACAATATAAGTTAGTATGCAAATTTGAGACTCTAACATCAAGTACAGCATTTTTGTGTTAGCTGTGGGGTTTATGCCCAGAAGTGTCCAGAGGACCATGCATGCTGATTTGAACTGAGGGCCTTGTGTAGGCAAAGCACATGAAGAAAAGCACCTTAAAGAAAAAAGATTTAAAAATAGAATAAGCTGTATTGCCTCATCAGCCTAAATTTCTTTTTTTTTTGTATAATACTCAGTCATTTATTATTTCATGCTCCCCTTTGCTTCTTTTTTTAAAATATTATTTTCATAAGGTTGTTCATGTTAATTGATTTCATTCAATATTTCAAACCAATGCCACCACCATTACACCTTCATACCACCATTATTTTGAATTTTGCACTACCATTCAAGCCTGCCTGCCCTGGGCAGATGCTAGATAATTTATTTTCTATTGCTCATTATCAATATCATGAGAGGGCTGCGTGCTTCTGGAATTCTAAAATTGTAAATGGTTGGGGTCCAGAGACGTCTCTATAGGGGGCTAATCTATATGGGGATTTATTTGGGAGTCTCTGGATCAGGACAGTTGGTGCGCTGAGATGGTGCCCACACATAGACAGATGTGGGCGTGACAGCCAGGACCCCAAGCGGGCAGGGAGAGGGAAGGGATGGCCCTCTCCTCAGCCTGTATTTCTAAGAAGCTAATATGATCCTGTGATTAAAAAGTAGTTTTTTTTTCTTTTTGGGTCACACCCGGCAATGCTCAGGGGTTACTCCTGGCTCATGCCCTTGGTGCTCAGGGGACCATATGGGTTGTTGGGAATCGAACCTGGTTGGCCACGTGCAAGACAAACGCACTACCCACTGTGCTATCACTCCAGCTCCTACAAAGTATTATTATATATATTTTATCTCCTGAGGAAAACTCAGATATGAACAACATCATGGGTTTTTTTGTTTCAAAGAAGTTATATTGGCAGTTTTCTGTTATTTCACTTTCTCCATTTTTTTTTTTTTGGAAACTTTTTACCGATCGACATTCTGGGATTTCCAGTACCATTGATCACAGCTTCCCATGCACATAATTTCAACACCATGCTCATTATCAGTGTCCCCTCCTCCTGCCCCAAGATTTCACAGTCCCTCCCTTCTCCAACCCTGCAGCCCGAACCCAAATCCGTTGTGATTTTACTGTTGTTTTTTTTTTTTCCAATGGCATGTAAGCCTTCTGAAGTGTGACATATTTTACTTAGTATTTCACATCTCAAGATTCAACTTTATAGATTCTATAACGATATTCTAGAAACTGCTTGAGAATATTGCCTAGGGAGAGAGAATGTCTTATGCCCAATTTGGTACCAAAACTCAAGTGAAAGTCTAGAAACTGCAAATTAGGTTGGTCACAATTCAAATGATAATTGTGCATTAGAGCATATTTGGAAATACATTTAGATAAATTTCTAGATTTTACTTTTTATTAAAAATAGATGTTTCAGAATTGTAAGGGGCTTGGGTGACTAGTTCATTTAATTTCTATCAGAGTCAGAATATCTTGGGAATTGAATTTTCTGAACTGTACATGGAGGTTTTTCCTTTTAAGTTTACAACTGATTATTTAGCAGATGGTCTTTCTTTTTTTAAATAGTGGATCTAAATTGCAAGCAGTGGTAACTATTATTGATAATTTATTTCACTTCAGTTATTCATGTACTATATAGTTGAAAAAATTCTGGCAAGTGGGGAGTCCGTTTTGCTGTGTGTGTGTACTAAGCTTTGTTTGAATTCTCATAATGGGTTTATAGGATTTAGGTAATGAATAGGTCCTGTTTACTTACATTAATATGTTGAAACTAGTTGAACTTATATTATTAACCATATGTGTGTATATGTATGTATATGTATAAGTCCAGAGTCATATTGGTAATATTCTTGTCCCTGGAAAGAACTACCATCCCAGGAAAAATACATACCTATAGTGAATCCAGGATGATTTTGAGAAAAATCACTGCTAGGATAAAAGAGTAATTTTTCTGAACTTCTAACACTATCACTTTTACTTTTCATGATTCATATATCTGTTCTGCTTTGTTTTTTAAATATGATATATATGTACATATACATGCATACATATTAATGATCAAGGGAAAAATTCATTAAGAAGATACAATTGTCTTAGTATCTACACACTAAACACATGTCCACTATATATACAAAAACACTTGTTAACAGAACTAGAGCAAGACAAAGACATAACATGTAATGCTAAAGGAAGAGAACTCTGTGTCAGTGGTGGAGGGAAACAGACACTGTGGTGGAGGATCTGGTATTGGAGTGCAGGAGGCATAAAACACTACCTTTGACAACATTATAAAATTATAAATCATGTTAAAAATTAAAAAAATGATTACAGAATAAATAGAACTGAAACCTTTAATGATGATACAAAATCAAGAGTTGATTTTTTGGAAGTGTAAGTAAAATTAATAACCCTCTGACTAGGTTCACTAAAAAAATATGAGAAGCTTGTTAAAATAGGAATAGAAGAGGTAAAAATAACATTAGATCCTGAAAAAAATGCAGAACATCATGAGAAATATATGGACATTTATATGAAAGTCAGTTGAATAGCCTATGAAAATTAGTCAAATTCCTGGATTAATGAAATCTTTCAAGACTGAACCAGGAAGAAATAGATAGCTTGAATAGGCCAGTTGTATGTACACAGATTAAGACAGTAGTTAACAGTCTCCCTAAGAAATTTCACTTGGCTTCCCTAGTGTATTATGCTGATTGTATTTTTAAAGAACCTATTATACATCTACTTCTCAAACTTTCCCAAAGAATCCAAGAGGAGGGCATGCTACCAGACACATCATCCTTATCCTCAAACTAAGCAGGAACAAGAACACCAATAAAACACCAGAACACACAAAAAATTACAAATCCATTTCCCTGATGACCATAGTTGCAAAAAAAAATCAACAAAATATAGCATGTTAAATCTAGCTATGCAGAAAAAATAAATGCCATGACCAAGTGGGATTCACTCCAGGGGTATAAGTAGTGTTCAATACTTGCAACTAAATTAATGTAATATGACACATAAACAAAAGCAATTATAAAAATTTTGGAATTATGTCAATAGATGCTGAGGAAGCATTTAACAAGATTATTTTTAAATTTATACTCATTAAAAAATGGGAATAGAAGGAGCATGCATTAGCTTAGTTGAGATGGTGTATGGCACAGTCACATGTAACATTATACTCAGTGTGAAAACACAGATATTTTTTTCAAAGATCAGGAGCAAGAAAAGCATATCCACCCATGCTTAACACTATCAACATATTATTGAAAATCCTAGCCAGTGCTATCAGGCAAGAATAAGGTATAAGATAGATAAAACTTGGGGAAAAAAGTGTGATTAAAAGTATATTTTCCAATGATTTGCCATTAGGAAAAAGACCTTTAAAGACTCGACAAAAATAATTGTAAAATATATATAAATACATAAATGAGTTTATAAATAAACTATAAATAAAATTATAGATGAATTTACAAATTGCAAGATGAACAATATGCAAAAATCTATAGTATTTATATGAACCATGCATTAGTAAAAAGAAATTAAGAAAATAGTGGCATAAAAGTGATTCCTGGGAGCTAACAAGGTGAAAGACCTACAAACAGAAAATGATTAGACACTGTTAAAAAAAAAAACCAAAAATTAGAAAGATGTTCTGTGTTTATTGACTAGAAAAAATGGTTTCAAATGCCATCTTACATAAAGCACTTTTCATATACAACACATTTGCTTTCAAAATCCCAGCACCATCTTTAAAAGAGAAAAAACAATTTTAAAAGTTTGTTTAGAAACTTTCACAAAAGATCCCAAATATCTGTAATGACACAACAGATTTCAAATAGCTTAATCATTTCTGTAAGAAAAGAAGAAAAATGGAGATATCTTTCCTCTTAATTTCAACTATACTGCAAAGCAGTATTTATCAAAATGTTATGGTATTGGAAGAGATATAGATGTGCAGAACAATGAAATAGAATGGAGACCCTAGAAATACACCCATAGGGTGTGAGTTTAAGACTATAATATGGAGGAAAAAAAAGGTAAAGGGTTGGAAAAACTGAATAGCTATAGTTAAAAAAAAAAAAGAAAAGTAGGGAAACTTGATGATTATTTAACACCACACACACAAATGAACTCAGATTAGGTCAAGGGCATGTATGTAGGTCCTGAAACCAAAAAATTCATAGAAGAAAGCATAGAAGATTCTACCACGAACTTATATCTCAGAGCCTCAGAGGTGAATCTGGAAACAAACCAATGTCAAATGAAAAACAAACAAACAAACAAAAACCAACAGTAGATAGGAATACGTTAAACAGAAATTTTTTTTCCATAGCAAAAGAAACTACAAGAATAAGGCAATCTCTTGATTGGGAGTTTGTTTTTGCTTTTTGTGTCTGACAAGGGGTTGATATCCAAAATATATAGGGCCTTACATGATTTAATGACAAAAAACCAAGAAACTCAGACAAAAATGGGTAAAGACCTGAATAGGCAATCCCCAAAAAAGATACTCAGGGGACAAACAGGCACATGAAAAAATGCTCAGCATAACTTATTGGGAAAATGCAGAACTAAAATTGCTGCAACTCTAATCACCTCATTATAATGAGACTAGAAATAGGAAAAATAGGAACTCCTGTATACTGTGGCTAGGGTGTAAATTGGAGTATCAACTGGAAATGGTGTGGAGATTACTTAGCAAGCAAAATTAAAATACCAGTATAATCCAGCAATGGCACTCTTTCCAAAGAATATGAATGCACCAATTCGAGACATTATTTGCATCCTTTTGTTCCTAATAGCCTCATTCATATTTGCCATGACATGTAATCAACCTAAATGTCCATTGACAGATGACTGGAGAAAGAAGCTGTGGTATTTACACTCCACGGGCTGCAGTTCACCCGTTTTAAAGAGATGAAATTGTGTCTTTCACAACAAGAATGAAACTTGAGGTGGTTAAACTAACCTAATTAATCCAGAAAGTGAAAAACAATTGCTGGATGATTTCACTTATGTGGAGGATAAATAACCTGGCAAGTGAACTGGCAGAACATAACTCTTAGACTGAAAAATAGTGGTGGTTACCAGAGGGATAGGAAAGAGGAGGTGGGCGAGAGGGAAGGAGTAGAGGGGTTCATTTTGTAGTGTGTGTCACTGGTTATTAGTGTGATGAGTAATATATACATATGGAGCTGTAAAACTTTACTTTCCCAGTTTCAGAGTAAACCAAATGACAAATCAATAAAACTTGTTTAAAAAATTAAATAAAAGGCTGCAGACATAATGTAGTGGGTAGGGTACTTGTTTGTGGCTGTCCTGGGTTTGATTCAGGCATTCACATGGCCCTCTGAACCCCATCACGAGTGATCCTAGAGCACGGTGTTAGGACTGAACCCTGAGTACCTTTGGATGTTGACCTCAAAGCTGAACCAACAAAATATTTGGCCCTCATACTAATTTTGCAAATTCAGTTCTTCCTTCAGGGTACAAATAGTAACTTTATCTACTTTGTATTTACGTTATTACAATGAAAAACAACTGGTGTGGACTCCCAAAAAAACACACACAAAAAAGAAATAAAGTATCTTTTTATTTTTTGTTTGGTGGCCAGTGCCTGGTGCTCAAGGTTACTCCCAGCACAGTGCTCAGAGGTCACTCCTGGTGATGCTTAGATCATGCAGGTCTCTGGCATACAGAGCATGTACTCCCACCTTTTGAGCCATCAGCCTGGCCCAAAATAAGGTATTTTAACAGGATGCATGATATTTCTGTTAAGGCAGTAAATACCTAAAGAATTTAAAACTTTTACATATATGTGTGAAGCTAATTTATTTTTCTCTGCAAATATAGCATCAGCCAGTTTTTTGTTTTAATACTTTTATTCTTTCAGATCATCTTATAGTCTCTAACTTGAATTTAATCTAACAGAAATAACATTGATTTCCTGAGACTCTCTATTTTATACTCAGGTACTAATCATAATGTTTTCTTGAAAGTTTAATAATTCTTTATTCTACCCTCACTTTCTGAATAATGGTGGAGTTAATTTTTGGCAACTCAGCACATGTCACATTTACCTTATTCATGTTCCATAATGCACCTGATCTGAAATTCTGTTTTAAGGGGCACATTTGAGAATTCTTAATTTTCTCTTGGAGTGAAAACCTTGAACAGCCTGCCATTAAAAAAGACTCCCATTTCGCTCCCTAATGCCAAAGGAAATCAGTCTAGAGTTTGAGCTTAAAGAGACCTGTCAGTGGCGATAATTACTTATCTCCGTGTTCAGGGAAATGTTTTTTACCTTGAAGAGCAAATGAATTCTAATGGAACAGTGAGCTAGTAGCCCAGAAAAAATTACAGAACACTCATGCTTTTAACACATTTTATCATGAGATCATTTGGGACATGAGTCCTGAAACTGGAATTCAGTTTAGCCTCTCACAGTTAAAGAGTTAAGTCCTTCTCTGATACGAACTTCATCATAGTAGGTGGAAAAAATGCTGGTTGATCTGCTTCAGTCTCAAGCTTAGATTTAAAAAGATTTCATGTATTAATTTTGCTTCTTTGCCAAAATTCTATTATCATTTGAAAGCTCGAATGTCATTTACTTACAGTTTCACATTGGTTCTGTTTAGTTAGCAGCTGCCTGTCTGTGATAGCAAATCATTAATAATAAACAAAGTGTTCACTGGCAAAGAATGATGTGTTTAAGTTGATGAATTTTACAGGGGGTGGAAGATTTAAAAGTGAACAAACAAAATTAGCCAGTGGCAAGTACATATCAATAAAGTGGATATATCTTTCTCCCAAATAAATGAGCACAACATCAGCATTTATCTTTTCCTGTAATTACCCATCACATTTTATTCAAACTAATTGTGGACTTGAAGATTTCCTTTTGCCCTATAATTTTCTCTAAGTCTGGTGCCGTTTTTCTAAACATTTAAACTACCTTTATGGTTATAAATAATACTGTGATCACAGAATTGCTAAATCTCTAATTGAAGAAATACATGAATTCTTGACTGACAGATCTGTGGGGTGGCATAAAACAGAGAACAAGAGTTTTGATCTTAGAGACTACCTAGGATACCAGTTGTACTGCTTAGGTAAATTCTCCCATGTTTTAGATTTCTCATCCCAAGAATAGACTTTTTGAGCAGTATTTTCTACCTTGAACTGCTAGATTAGCATTCCAGGAGGCAGATACTTTTCAGCAAATGCCGTAAATTCTTGTACTTTGTTGTTTATACACATACACTTAAACATTTTTTCAGTCAGCTACTCAGACCCATTTTCTTCTTATCCACATGGATTGTGGATCTCAGAATTCTATGATATAATTTCATGTCTTGTTTTTTTCCTGTGGATGCACATTTGATTGCTTAAGTCTAAGTTCTCTTTCTGTGAAAATGTCAGTAAATACTTGATAGGCATTGCATTGAACCTATATATGGTTTTGGGTAATATGGAACTTTTAGCAATATTAATTTCTCCAAACCATAACCATGAAACATCTTTTCATTTGTTTATGCCTCTTCAGTTTTTTTCATCAAAGTCATAACAGTGTTCAACGTATACAGACTTTTCACTTTCTTGATTAAACTTATTCCTAAGTATTTTTAAAAATTGTTTTTGATGCCATTATGACTAGAGTTGTTTACTTCATTTCTTTAAAGATGTTTCATTCTGAGTGTATAAAAGCATAACTGATTTTTGTCTGTTGGTTTTGTATTTTGCAACTTTAATGAAATTTCAGAGTAAATACTATAGGTTTCTTCAGGTCTTTAGGAGATTTTTATTATGAGGTAATGTCATCTTCAAGTCATTCTTAGATAGCATAAGTGCTTAATAAATGTTGCTGGCCATTAAACTACTCCTAGACTTTGACATTACCAACGTCTACCTTCCTATCCATTCTGTTACATATAATCAGAAGTCAGCTCACCTCCCAGCTCTGATCTCCAGTGTTCTGAGCAATGATAATCGATGAGATCATCTGTCCAGCAAAATTATACTTGCTCAGTAGCGTTCTTTAAGGGAGCTAAGCAAAGTGCCAGATCTATCCTCAAGAAGAGACATTTACAGGGATTAAATCTTCTTCAGGTTTACAACTTAATTATCATCCAACTGATGTCATCCCTCATTTCTAATGTAATTTGCAATATTTTGAAACTATAGACCACAAGAATATGTGTTTGTGTGTATATGTGCCCCTGAGTGTGTACATGTGTGTGTGTGTGTGAAGAAAGGGAAGGAGTAGAATTATTAGAGATGTAATTTCATCAGTAATGATTTTTATCTTTTACCTTTGATTTAAAAGGCATGTGATTTTATCTGATCCTTTGAAGTATGTAGCATTTTATAGTCTTGAGACTTCCAACTATAGTCACTGAAGAATTTAATCTTTTATAGCTAATAATGTCTTAATCTAAAGCATAAAATTTGACCTTCTTTGATCATGTATGAGAATATATACTTCAACAGTTTTGGTCTATAGCAAAAATTTTATATTTTAAAACTTATTTAGAAGAGCTGTGATTATTCATAATCTGTAAATATATTTATTTAACATGATTCTCATTCACATATAATGAGAAAAGGTTGGGATGTGGTTCTTTATATCTGCAGTGCTATATATATTCTATTATATATACTATATATGTGTATATATATGTATATATATATATACAGTGACTGGAGAAGGACTTGATGAGACCTGATGTACAAACTGTAATATTGATAAGAAGGATCAAGTGATATGAAGTACTAAGGAAAGAAATTTGGAATAAAAGAAAATACTTTTAGTTGATGTGGGACTTTATATAATAGAAAGAAGAGACCAGTGGTATAGCTCGAAGTGTAGTGAACTTGGCAGAGCTTGGAATGGGATTGTTAAGTCTGAGTCTTAACCAGTGTCTGGTAGATCATAGATATTTTTAAGTCAAAAGCTTAATATCAGAGCTGGATCCATAGTACAATGGGGGAGGTATTGAATGTGGCAAGCTCATGTTCCATTCCGGCATCCCAAAGATTTTTGCCAGCACTGCCAGGATAGTTCTTGAGTGTGGAGCCAGGAGTAACCCCTGAGCATTGCCAGGTGTGGCTCCCAAATAAAAACAAAACAAAACAAAATAAATGTAAAACAAATTTAAAAAGACTTACTGATTTTTTAAATTAAACCACCAAGAGATACATAGTTACAAAGTTGTTCATGATTGGGTTTCCATCATACAATGTTCCAATACCCAGTGTACATTTACCATCACCAATGTCCCCAGTTTCTCTTCTTTCACTCCTCCACCCCAGTCTGCCTTTATGCCTTTATGGCAGGCATTTTTGTTCTCTTTCTTACCCCCGTTGCCTCCCTCTCCCCCTACCCTCTCTCTCTTTGTTTGCTGTTGGGCATTGTGGTTTTCCATACAGATACTGAAAAATTATCATGTATATCCCTTTACCTTTTTCAGCATTCTGTTCTTGTCCAGAGTCATCATTTCTGAGCTGGAAGCTTACCACAAGTCGATGGTCAGGAGTCGGGAGAGAGGGCAGTTAGGATGGAGAAGGACTACTATGATAATTGGAAATGATCACTCTGGACAAAAAAGCTTTTTCTTCTTTTTATTCTAGAAACATTTTTGTTCAATGTGTATTGTGATGCTCTTTTTATTAAAGATATTTAGACCTGAAAAATAATATCATAAATTTTCACTTATCACTGATTTTATAGTTATAATGTCATAAATTTTTACAAAATTATTACAAAATTTTTATAAAATTTTACAAAAATTACTGTCTTACAAAATTAAAATAATATCTGAAGATAATTTTGGTTACATGTTAGAATGGCATGTAACACACAAGTTAGAATGGCATGTATCAGGGGCCGGAGCGATAGCACAGCGGGTAGGGCATTTGCCTTGCACGCGGCCAACCCGGGTTCGATCCCTGGCATCCCATATGGTCCCCCAAGCACTACCAGGAGTAATTCCTGAGTGCAAAGCCAGGAGTAACCCCTGAGTATCGCTGGGTGTGACCCAAAAAGCAAAAAAAAAATAAAAGAATGGCATGTATCAGAGAGACTGTACATAACCAATATTGGTGGGGACTTGTGAAAAGGAATTGGACATTTCATCTAGAACTTCAATTTGACCCTGAGATCCCTCTTCTTTGTATCTACACCCAGTAGATACAAACACAAAATCTTAAAGCAAGGAAGTAATATGATCTTATTTATGGGAGCAAAGTTGGGAAGTTTCTGCCCAATCTAAATTCATTGATAATTCTATTTAGAAATCGGTATCTATGATATTTGCAGAAAAATGCATTTCACAATTTGTCCACAGTTTTTTTTAAATCATATCTACTGTGTGTCAGATTTTGTACTAGGCCTGAAATATATTCATTAATTGACTAGGTTTATATGGTACATATCATTAATGAATTTAATAATTCATTAATTTAATAATTAATCTATTAAATTAATAATTAATTTAATAATCTAGGTATGGACATACACAATTATAAAATAATGTCAAAGGTGATATAACTGTGGAAATATAAGGTAGGATTTACACCTTTGTAGGCTGAACTCATATTTGGGTGATCTAAGAGACATTCAAATTTCCTTTTCTCATTATTTCTTTTATATCAGCAAGCATCACTCTCCATATATTAATAATTTTTTTCTTTGATCTCTCCCCTTTATTCTGTATTCCTTGGCTCCCTGTTTTTTATCTTGGGTAGTCTATTCCGTAGAGAGGTAACCACTTTTTGAGTTCATAGCATCACAGCGTTGTTAATTTCTGCTCTATAATTAGCTTCTCACTATTCTCTAGTTCTGTATCAAAATTGTTAGCAAGATATTTTTCTCCAAAAATTTCCATAGCCATTTTAAACCCAACTTGTCAAAATGTAAAAATAATCATTTTGTTTTTTCATCTCCTGGACAAATGCTTTGGTATTTGATTCTTTTTTACAAGTTTTTTTTTTTTTTAATTTTCCTAGTTTGTTGGACAGATCCCTTTGTTTATTCTCATCACATGTCTTGACCTCACTTCACAGTTCAGGAATGCCTCATTTCACTGTTCAGTTTTGAAATAAAACTGGGAGAATTGTCTTGTTCTGTGTCAGTGTCTATCAAGCGACTTTTTTTCCCTTCTTTTTTGCTTTCGTTTATTTGCCACACCTGGTGGTGTTCAGGGCTTTCTCTGTGCTCAGGGATCATTCCTGCAGGGCTTTGGGGAACCATATGAAATACCATAGATTGAACTTGGGTTGGCATTTGCCAGGCAAGCTTCCTACCCACTCTACCACTTTCTCTCATCTGAAACTTGTAAAATATTTTTATATAATAAAATTTTGGATTTTAGTTTTTTTCTAAAAATATGTTATCCCTGATTATTGGCTTATTATATAATTAGAAAGGTTTTTACTTGTAGAGTTATTACTATGAACATTTATTAAAAGTTTTTGATATAATTTCTCTATAAGGTTATAAATAAGTTTTTCATCTCATTCATGCTTATAATTTATAAATGAGAATTATAAATTTGCACATTTAGATAAAATAAGCAGTGTCTGTATGCTTGAAAAAATGTCATAAGGGTCATTATTAAGAATCAGAGATCTTGTTTTCCAAAAGTCAAATGGAGGGGACTTGTTTTTATTCCTGTGTGAAATAGAATATTAATGATTTGCTGGGATGTCTGATAGAAAAGTCAGCAGTTTCTTTAAAAATCAGTTAAAAGTTGGATTATACAACTATGTATGTTATAGTGTACTGGGGTATGCTATTTTGGGGTTGACTCTTTATCTTTCATCACAGTAAATTATATTGGTTTCATTTGATTTGCTTCAGAATTCTTATTCTATTTACTGTGTACTGATTCCTCTACCAGTGTAATATTTTCATCTTTCTTGCTTTCAGGATTTTTAAATCCTGAGAAACTATTTCTGCAACACTAGGTTCTGTTGGTCACAAAGCTAGCCTTGGGCATCATTTTGTTAATATTGACCTCCTTAAGGAGAATTATATTTCATTACTTTGAAATGGCCCTGTGATCACACTTTAGGTCCTATGGCGAATCTTCATCACCTTCTATGAAAGAGGTGTGTCAAGCAGAACATTGTGCATTGGTTCCTAATGCCAGAGGAGGACTTCAACTACTAGGAAGATAACAGAGATCATCCCCTGGCCAATCATCAGGAACAGAAGTCAAACACTTCTGCCCATCAACATCTGGCTGTTCGAATCTCCAGGGAAAACAACACATCAAGCACTGGATGGAATGGCAGGCACTTCTTGCACAGAGAAGAGAGGAAATAGAGCATTGGTCCCCTATGGCCAGCTGTTTCTGCTCCTGGCAGCCAACGTGAGGCAGTTGAACTCTATGAACCTCTTGAACTACTGCAGAAGGAAGATAACCCTTCTTCCTGGAGACTGGAAATTTGAGAGCTTGTCTGGGGACATGGATACACAAACTCACTCAGCACTATGGAGCCTAAAACAGGGAAAAGTATCCCTCACAAGGCCATAAGTCCTACATAGACTGCAGGGACGCGTCTCTTATAGGGAAGTGTTCCAGGCCCATGGCTCACTCTTATGTGGCTGAATCGTGGTTGAAAGATTTTTCACCTGAGATTACTTACCCCAACCCGGTGACATCAGTGTATAGATTATACCAGGTTAGTGTTGAAATTAGGAAGCAGAAGTTTTCTGAAATTCTGTAAGACCTGATGTTTCAATTTTTTATTATTTTTTTGAAAGTTTGGTTGCCAGAGATTGGAGGGGAGGTGAGGGCAGCTGATATCTTTTTGTTAGTGTGGTTACTTGTTTAGTTTTGTGGTGCCAGATTCTGAAGCCCAAAGCTCATATATGCAGGGCATATGCTCTACCACTGAGCTACGTCCCGTACCTATGTTTCTGTGTATATTTTAAAAATCCATTAGAAATTGATTTAAAGAGAAAACTCACTAATCAGTATAAATTATAAACCTAGATTTAGACGTTTCTGTTTGACTATGGCACTGTAGCACTGTCATCCTGCTGTTCATCGATTTGCTCGAGCAGGCACCAGCAATGTCTCCATTGTGGGACTTGTTACTGTTTTTGGCATATTGAATATGCTATGGGTAGCTTGCCAGGCTCTGCTGTTCAGGCAGAGTACTCTCGGTAGCTTGCCGGGCTCTCCAAAAGGGACGGAGGAATTGAACCCAGGTCGGCCTCGTGCAAGGCAAATGCCCTACCCAAATGATATCACTCCAGTCCTCTGTTTGACTAGTTCCAAGTATTTATGCAATACTATCTGGCCAAACTATCCACACAGATATTTGGGGGGTGTCATTAAGTATCCCAAGGATATTCTACAAACTGTTGTGTTCAGCAGTCCAAGCCTAAAAGATGTTTTCTCCATATTCCAGTAAAATTTACAATATTTGTCATGCTTTGACTCCTAATCCAATCTCAGTGGCCAAAGAGAAGGATAGACTGATTAACAGGGGCTGAACTATTTGTCCATATCAGAATTGTGTGCAAGGAAGTCTTTACTTGAATAGAAATGTTCAATCATTTCTTAGTGGTTTGTTTTGATCTGTTCCCAGTAGTTATTAAAATTCACTCATGTTCCACATGGACAAAAAGCAAGCTTTGAAAATGAATCTGTTGCCTGTTGGAAAGAGCTTGGGAAGAAACCATCCTCTATCACACAGGGTGGCAGCAACCTGCTTCTTACTCCTCGGGTTTAATGCATCCTTACTAATTATTTTATTACAACAGAAAGTCTTTTTAAAAAAAATTTCAGGCACTATGATTTATAACACTGTTCATGATAGAGCTTCATGCATACTATGTTCCGTTATACCACCGCCATAGTGTCAGCTTCCTTCCACCATTGTTTCAGTTCAGCAGAAAGTCTTAAGTGAAATAACAAAGCATCATTAGGCAATTATAGCAGTATCACTTGAAATTTGGCTACATTGTTGTTCCATATTTTATAAATAGTTTCAATAAAAATATCTGCTCAGATATCCCTTATCCATGAAGACTCTTTGTCTCCTCATAGTATCTCTGTTTACTCTCCTACTTTATCTTTTTTTACCTAGCTCTTATCTCCATTTCATGTATATTTGCCTATTTACTTAGTTACTGTTTTCTTCCACTGGAATTTAAATTTATTGAGGGCAGTAGCTCTACGTGATTGGCTTATTGTTATATTCCAATATCTAGAAAGTGGCATAAAGCATCCTGTTAATATATGCTTGCTAAATGTACAAATAAAAACTGATAGGAGATAATGCAGTGATTTCCAATATTTTTAATACTAAAAATTTAGATGGGTATTTCCTGGGAAATGTTTTTCAGAATCTAAAGAGAAATAGCTTCTAATATAATTAGCAATACAATTTTATAATTATTGACCACATATTTTTATTACTATTAGTAATATTTTAAGCAGCTAAAAGTACGCTATTTAAATCCAGTTAACATAAAATCAGTGGAGCTTTTGCTGTAGGCTGCTTTTACTTTGATCTGGTTGGAGGTAAAAGTCATTCCCTTGATATTCATAGCATATACTAACCAGAAATTTTCTTTGAAGGATTAGGGCACCCTGATAAAATCAATTTATCTAGTCCATTTGGACATACAAACTTAAACTTAGTACCAGGATGTTTCTTTAGCAAGATAAACCAGCCAGTAGTAATAAGAAGAAATACATGATCAGATGTCAAGCACTATAAGGAAAATAGAAATATATTCTATCTTTAAGAATAGCAAGTGAACACCTGGGTGCAAAAGTGCCAAGAAAAATAAATTTGTATTTAATCATCATTCTTCTTCTTTTACTTTTAGACTTCTGATTGACTCGTGTGATTCTTTTTGATGGATTGTTTGAAAGTTTGGATGTTGCTTCTTGGCACAGATTGTTAGAAAATCGTTCATTTTTCACTTGTGTGAAATAAGAGAGACTTGTGATAACAATGTGATTTTGAAAGATTTTAGTTAAATATAACAGAGAAGGGAGAACATTCATCCTACGTTAAGGGATCTTTTCAAGCTCTATCATATAAATGGGACTGCATGTTCTGTTTGGAACAATTTGATTGAACTGGATGAATGATTATACAGGAGAAAAAGAGAAGGGTTTTAGAGAGACATAAGACATGATAATTTTGAATCCTTGGGTAAGTAGTATGAAAGGTACTCTATGGGTAATGAGGAGCCACTAAAGATTTTTGTATAGGTGGCTAATTTTGAAACAGGTTGAGCAGAAGAAGAAGAAATAGTTTTCCTAGGCGTTCATTTGGTAGTAATACGTTTCTCTGGGAAAGAAGTTCCACTGAGAGTGGTGATGTCAGGAACGAAGTGTATGAAATCTGGACTTGATGGTGAAAGGATCCAGGAGAGACCGTGGAGAGAGGAATCAGGGATCATGCCCTTCTGCAGGTGAGATAATAACAAAAATAGGGAAAGCAGAGAGGAGACTGATGTGGCCACGAAGGAAAGCTCAGTTTCAGGCCTGCTCCCCCTGAGATGACTGAAGCGCTCCAAGGTGCTAACGCCCAGAGCAGAGAGAGGCTTTCGAGAGAAGCTTCGCAAAGCCTTTAAGGTCAAAAGGGTTAAATTTGTAGTATACTCAGAAAAACTTGAGATTTTGAAGGAAGCAGAGAAGAGCACTCAGATCTGGATCTGTTACGAGTCTCGCCTTTGGGGAATTGGAAAAATATGATATATGGAGTGTTATGGAAATAATTATAGCAGGTTCCATGGTGTGACTCCCCACAATAATGCATTCCAGTTCTGTGACACTGACTTTAGGAATTTCATCAACTAAGCATTTACTAGATAGTCTGAGAAGAAGACGAGAGAGTAAAAACCTCCAGCATGGTTCCTGTGTGTACTACTCTTGCAGTCATGTTCTGTTATATGACTTGAGGGTGGAAGAGATGCCCATGTTTTCAGATTGCAGGCAGGATTCTTCTGTGAAATGATGCCTGGGCAGGACAGCACAGCTTGCTTGGGTCTGACCTGATGTGACAGTCTCTAGTAGAATTATCCAGAGTTTGCATACCTTAACACTCTGGACCTAGACGTTTATGCCTGTGCAAGGTATCACTATCAACTTTCTGTCACATTTTTTTTTAACTGCTGTGATATCCTCTCACAGTGTTTATATTTGATTTAATCATGCAGTATCTGTTTCTGTAGTGTCTTTCAGTATGAATTTAACTATTGTCATTTGTCATGACAGTGAGCATATAGAAACAAGGGAGTAAAGGAAGAAGACTCAAGATAGTATAGTATGACAGGAACCAAATGAAGATGTGAACAAAATCGATTACTGCTGAGGTCAAACACTGAACAAAAGGACATTGAGATTGATATCAGGAGGTTGTCAAGTGGAGAAGAAATTATGGCTTCAATTTGATGATGAGACTAATATACTCAGCATTTTAATTTTCAGTACTGACTAGGAATTTAAAAAACTGTTTATTAAACTGTACTACTTGTTTCCATTATCAATATCATTATTTGCTGTTGTATCAATAGAGCTATATCCCAGTGTATGGAAATAATTTATTAAAAACCTTGGGGCAATAGAATTATTTATTGATATTATTGATTCTGTAGAATAAGTTTAGAGTTTCACGGCTCTAGTTTAAACTCTATTGTTTGGACCGACAAAGCTTTGTAACTTTGATTGCAGATGACAAACTGTTGAGTCTTTTTGTCATTATTCATAGAATGGAGATAATTATTGTCATCTAAAAGCCGTTTTTCCAAACCTTACATGACTCATGAACTCCTATTATCCATTCTATGCAACTTCTTGAGCCCCATTTAGTATGCAGAAAACCACTCATTCATTTTAATGGAATGTATTTTAAACATAAGTAATTCCATATTTTAGATTAGTAGTTAAATATTGCCATTTAACACAATTATGAATGTTAAATTAAAGAATTTAAGACAAATGAGATATATTCTCTTTGCATTCAATTTTACTTTAAATTTTTTATTGATTTTTTTGCAGACTGCAAATTGAAAGCAAGGAAATTATTCTTTTGCATTTATTGTAAACGTATATACATAAGCACCATATTTTTCTCTTTACAATATTGTTTTTGAAGTGCTTAGAGTTATTTTATGAGTTTTTAATGACGTTTTAGCAAAATAATGTAACTAAAATCTGATAAGGGTTTAGTTATATTGTTTGTATATTTTTTGAAGCTTCAGACCCTAACCTTGTTTGTATATTTTTCATTAGTTTGCTAAATTTATATTTTTAATCTTTAAAAGTAAAATGTATTATAGTGTAGATAATATGGTTTCAATACTGTTTGTTATTATTGTGTGTAATTACTGCACACGACAGAAGTGTCCATGACCCTCTACTCCTGGTCTGTCCTTCCTCGCCACTCTCCATCTCCCACCTTACATATTGACGGACAGGTATGCTTTTGACGCTCCCTTGGTCACCCTTATGCTGTCCACATCCTCCATTCATGTCTGTGTGTTACTTCCTGTAAACCTAATTTTTCCCTTCCCCACCTCACCCCCACGCTGGCATTCTCAGGTCTATAGTTCTATGCCCCCCCACCTTTTTTGGGGGTTTTGGGTCACATCAGTGAAGTTCAGAGTTACTCCTGGTTCGTGCACTCAGGAATTACTCCTTGAGATGCTCAGGGTACCCTACGGGATGCTGGAGATCCTTGAACTGAGTAGCCTTATGCCCTATCCACTGTGTCATTGCTACAGCCCCTGTAATCCTGTGTTCAAGATTGATTACTGACCTTATACATAATTTATTTCTCTTTGTCACCATCAGTGTTTCTTTTTATTTATTTATTTATTTATTTATTTATTTATTTATTTATTTATGTTTAATGAATCACTGTGAGATACAGTTACAAAGCTTTCATGTTTGAGTTTCAGTCATACAATGAATCAAACACCCATCCCTCCACCAGTGCATATTTTCCATCACTGATGTCCCCGGTATCCCCCTGCCCCATTCCAGCCCTCCCCCATCTCTATGGCAATTTCCCCCATACTATCTCTCTCTACTTTTGGGCATTATGGTTTGAAATATAGATACTGAGAGGCTATCACATTCCCATCAGTGTTTCTTAAGCTTTCATTTTTAATCTTTAATTTCTCTACTTTTTTCTGTTGTTGTTGTTGTTGTTTTGCAGATACTCCCAGTGGTGCTCAGGGCTTACATCTGGCTCTGCACTCAGGGATGACTTCTGGAGGATCATAGGGGATGGCAGAGACCTGGGTTGTTTGCAAGGCAACTGCCCTACCCTCTGTACTATACTATTGCCCCTCCCCCCTCCTCTCCTGCTCACGATCGCTGCTCTCCTCTCTTTCCCTCTCCCTCACCACTTCTCTCATTGATTGATATATAATATATAGTATAAGTCAATTAGTAACACTCAAGATTATTCAAACTTCAATGATTTTTGTTAGTGAAGAATGCCGTGATTGTTTTCAGTGTTCAAGTGAGAAATAAATCAGTAACTGAACCAAAGGTCCCTTGTCACACCTCAACAACACAGTCATGGCATGCTTCTTTGAGATGACAGGAGATTTTTCAGTTATAAAATTACTTATATGGTTGCTTTATTAATTGATTTTAAAATAAAACAAATGTTTAATAATATTTAAGTTTGAGCTCTTATTAGACATCTATGGATCTCAAATTATAAGGTTGTTAGAGAGTTCACAATGCTGGTATACACCAACCACTTAATATCTTAAGAATCTTGCTCTACTTAATAATCCAGCTGTCTATGTAGATATGTAAGGCTTCTCTGTGTAATAGGATTTATGTACTGATTTATGTACTGAGTACTATATACTTAGCCTCACACAGAGATGTCTGGCTGGAAATGGTGAATTGAACACAGATGTTTACGAATATTTACTCGTTGACCTTCACATCATCTCCTAGAGAAGTATAGCAATTATAGCCATCAAATTCTCATTAAATTACATAACACTAGAGAAGTTTCACAATTTGCTAAAGTTGTACAGCTGGCAAATTGAAGAGCTGCGATACAAAATCTGAATGCCTGGCTCTAGGAACTATGAACTTGATCATTGTGCTAAATCACTATTCATGTTCTTCAGGCTCTTTATGTGTTTTTAGTCTTACAAAAACACAATGTTAATATGGTTACTATTTATTGACATATCTTTACTATAATGTAAATAGTGCAATCAATATGCTATAGCTATCTGATGGGAAAAAATAATCCAATTCCTTTAGGACATAGCTTAGGTATGGTTTGTTTTTGTTTTTGTTTTTGGGCTACACTTGGAAGTATTCAGAGCTTACTCCTGGATCTGTGTTCAGGGATGGACTCTGATGGGGTTCAGGTGACCATATGGGGATTGATCTCATGCTGGCTAGGTGCAAAGAAAGTGCCTTTCCTGCTATATATTTCTTCAGCTCCATAAGTTTGCTTCTTCTTCTTTTTTTATTGAATCACTATGTGGAAAGTTACAAAGCTTTAAGGCTTAAGTCTCAGTTATACAATGATCGAATACCCATCCCTTCACCAGTGCACATGTTCCACCACCAAGAACCCCAGTATCCTCCCATCCCACCCCCAACCCCGCCTGTGTAGCTGATAATTTTCACTTTACTTTCTCTTTACTTTGATTACATTCAATATTTCAACAAAAAAACTCACTATTATTGTTTGGCATTTCCCCCCCTCCAAAAAAAAAATCATACCTGCTGAAATGGAAGCATTTGATAATTTGTTTTCCATTGCTGAGAATGAAGAGAGAGATATGAGGTCGCACAGCCGCTATTGCTATTGGTTTTGGATTTCTGTATTGTAGTATTTTAGTAACTAAGTCCAGGGAAATTTCTGCCAGAAATTGCATTAATGCAATCTCTTTAGTGGTCCTTATAATATGGCAGTCGCTATGCTAGCAAAAGCCGAGAGAGAAAAACCTTTCCCCTCCTGGGGCGGCATGGGGCTGTGGCTTAGTCTAGAGACATTTCTGCAAGAAGCTGCTGGTGTAAAAAGTAGATAGATGGCCTCCGGAATCATGGTCATTCAGCAACGGAGAGGCCACACACGTGCGGCCGCTTGGGTCACATCTTGGTGGAGAGCGGCTCAGGCGCAGGTTACGCCCCCACCCCGAGATCTCCCTCGAGTCTGGTTGCTGCAAGCTCGTACCTCTCTTTCCTTAGGTTTGCTTCTTGCCATCAAATTTCTGATATGACCATCGAACTCAGTGTTTAATAGTTTTACTTATGATTCTAAAATTAAAGTGCACATACTAAGGAAATAAGTAGTGTTTTACTTTTTATTCCTTAACAACACCATGTTTCCAACTATTAATTTTTCAGATGTGTTACAATAGATGGCAGTAGATGGGGTCGTGTTGAGGACTCAAAATTAAACTAGAAAAAAATTAAACTAGAGGTAATGGACAACATCACCAATGCCTACTGTCACTATTTTCATTTTGGGGTATTATCTTCCAGGCTGTGTCTTAATATAATTGTACCCATCATTATAACCCACAATTACAGTGATCACTTATGTAACATTTTCTTATTGTTCTCTTTATTTAATTAGATATTAGATAAGTTATTAATGCTTTCAAGGTTTTGAAACATACTTGAAAATCCTGACTTGCACACACCCTAAATAAGCAGTGTCTTCTCCTTCTCAGTGCTTCTTAAGTTCCTAAATCACTTCTTAAGCATCTTCCTAACTTATTGTCCTTAGCATGTTAAGGTAGGAACATACATAGCACAGTGAAAAAGAAATAGATGAAGCAATGTATTATAGTAGTTGATTTTAAGATTCCTTTCAGAAGTCAATCGTAATGTGGAAGGAAGTTGACACTGGTGGTGGGATTGGTGCTGGAATATTTTATGTCTAAAACTCAACCATGAATAACTTTTTAAATCATGTGTTTTAATAAGATAAAGTTTTTAAAAAGTCAATCATAACGTAGAGAGCTTTCCAAGTGGACACAGAGAAGTTCAAGTAAATAGTGTGAAAAATAAATTGAAACTTGTGATCTCACTTAGGGTTACAGTAATTCAGGAAACACATCACAATGGTTTTATTGTACTTTAAGTATAAACTTGCTGATTGAGTTTATATCAGTCACTCTAGAGAAGTTTTACTTTATGTTAAATTTTATAGAATTTTAGTATATGTTGAGAAAAGTTACTTTGGGGCATCCAGTTATATGATTAACTTCCCAAAATGAGAAGTGAAGAGTTATGTGAATTGATTTTACTTAACCCATTTGAAGTCTTTTATGCCTCTCACATGCTGTGTACTTCCAAGTATCTCTGATTTTATTTATTTTCTTGATAGTCTAATATTTTTCCATTGTCACCATTGACTTTTATTAATAATTTTTCTCACCATGGTTGTTAATGATATGCTTTTCAGGATTAACACAAAGCTAGGAAAATGATTAAGGAATATGAAACATTTCCAAGACTCATTATTTAATGATGCATTGAACTTCAGACCTCTTTAAGATATGATTTAGAATAGAGTACTATAGTTGGAAATAATACTGCCTTCATTTTTCAATAGCTGTCATTTTTGGGAATGTCCCCAAACATTTGTTACATATTATATTAGTTTTTATGGAGTTATTCAGTCATTAAATTTTACTTATGAATCAATTTGTGAGCAGTGAAATACTAAGATTAGTGGTAAATTGAACATAATATCCATAAACTTAGAAGCCTTTTTTACTAATCTTCTGTTATGTTAGGCAAACATTTGTGTCTTGGTGGACTTGGGACAAAGTATTTTTTCTTCCCATATCCATAGGCTTAGAATAGGAGAAGAATATGTCAGAGACCCGGATAATCATCATTTACTATAATTAAGTACCTGCTTAGAAGAGGTTACTTAAATTAAACTCTAAGTGATTAAGGCAGTTTCTTCCCATTAGACTTTGAATTAGGGAAACCTCTGAAAGGAGTCTCATATAATAGCCTGAGGTCAAAATGGTTTGTTTTCAAGAATTTTTGGCTAGTTTAGAGAAAGTAAGACATTGATATTTATTGCCTGGAAAAACTGAAGGATATGCCTGAAAATAGTTTATAATATTTGTAATTTGTAATTTCTAGAAAACCAAGAAATTAGCAAATAAGTTAGCATGAATTTTAATTTTATATATTTCTGGTTTGACTTTTGCCAATTAAGCAAATAGTGAAATATATGTATTATGTTTTATTATGTACCTCCCATTCCAAACAATATTATATATTTTCTAAAGCAGATAAAGAGAAATCTAGTTCTTAGTGTACAAGAACAGTTTTTAAGCATTTTATTTTGGTTTTGGCGGCCTCACCTGGTGGTGCTTAGGGCTTACTTCTGACTCTGTGCTCAGGGATCACTCCTGGAGAACCTGAGGGGACCAAATGAAGTGCATGAAGTGCCAAGGATTGAATCTGGGTCAACTTCCTGCAAGGCAAACAAACTATTCACTGTACTAGCTCTCTAGCCCAAGAAAGGGTTTTTTTTTTTTTTTTTGGACACTTATCTTAAACCATACTATGCACACTATGGTTTATCTTTTAACTTATCAAATGTACAACAAAATGCATATAAATTCTTATCAGAGTTTATAGAATCTTGGCTTTCTTATATTTAACTATTGATGTTTAGATTTATTAAAATATCTATTTAGAAAATGTGCATTGCACACTGTAAAGTAAAATTTCATCATAATTGTTTTTTCAACTAGAAAACATTGGAGAGTAGTACATTAAAGATAGAGATGTGTGCCGAAAGTAGATAATGGACCAAACATGATGACCTCTCAGTGTATGTGTTGCAAGCCATAATGTTCAAAAGTATATAGAGAGTATGGAGAATATTGTCTGCCATGGAGGAGGGGGAGGGTAGAAAAGGGGAGTATACCGGGGATATTGGTGGTGGGGAATGTGCACTGGTGGAGGGATGGGTGTTTGATCATTGTGTGATTGTAACCCAAACATGAAAACTTGTAACTATCTCTCAGTGATTCAATTAAAAAAAAAGATAAATACATAGGTTTCAAAATTATTTTTATTCTTATGTCTTGTCATGACTTCTGTTTTTTCTAAAAGTGAAAACATACAAAATTTATATTTTTTGAATTTATTACTTTATTATTTATTATGTTATGTACTCATATCTCAAGATGTGAGTCCATATTTAACACTTTGAGAATGCAAGTGTATATATAAAATCTAGCTTCTGATTCACAGTAACCTAAATTCTATGGACAAGTAATGATTTATGTCCAAAAATTATTCAGTCATATTTGTCAATTCCAAGGATCTACTTCTAGTTCTAAGAATCTGAAGGCTATAATTTTTTTTGAGTTGTATGATCTATAATAAAGACTTGAATTTATGGCTTTTGATTGACTATTCTATAAACATTTATTTTAAGAACAATCATGAATGCCTTTGGCAAGGGAGAACCTTTCAGCGTGTACATTTTTTATTGTTATATTTGAATATCATATTCATATATTATCCTTTCAAAAATTGGTTCATATATAAAAAAGAAGTTATATAGCTAACATACTTGCTACTTGAATCAGCATGGTAAATGGTGCTGGTGACTATTATATATGCTGACTTCTCACTACACATAGTATGGTGTGGTCTTAGCTTAAGTCACTAGTACCTATAACTTAAAACTATATTAACGAAGCATTCAGTGTGTTCTGGAACATTTCTTTTTGTTTGTTTAGTTTAGATGCTTTGGAACATTTTGTTGTTGTTTTCTAAAATTCACGGAAATTTAGATCACTCTCTGGTTTTGTTTAATTGTGATTTATTCCTTTTCCCAGTTCATAAATATGTATTATACTGAGGTTTTAGAGTTAGGGATACATTATCCTCACAACATTCTTTTCTTTTTACTTAGAACAAATGATTATCATTCCTAGAAAAGTGGAGCCAAGTAATGTGGTGTATTGGAGGAAAGTATTTGAAGTGGGTATTAAAGAATGAACATCAATAAGTGATGAATATTGTGGGAGATAGACCTAGTTTGTTTGTTTGAAGGAAGTGACCAAAGAAATAGGTTTTTTTTTTTCTTTCTGGATAATGAGTAATTTTGCTGCTTTTGAATATAGATGTGGGGAAATGTGGGTAGCTCAGCATCTTTCTAGTTCTTATCCAACTAGACTAACTGTTACCATGTTATTTATTTATTTATTTATTTATTTATTTATTTATTTATTTATTTTTGCTTTTTGGCTCATACTTGGGGATGCACAGGGCTTACTCCTGGCTCCTGCACTGAGGAATTACTCCTGGTGGTGCTCGGGGCGGGGAGACCTTATGAGATGCTGGGAATCGAATTCAGGTTGGCTGTGTGCAAGGCAAACACCCTACCGCTGTGCTATCTCTCCAGCCCCAACCATGTTAATTTTTTGAAAAGTCCTTCTGAAACCTTTCCTTCTCCTCTTATCTGTAATACCAAACTTTAACTTCATTCTTTGTATGCAACTTTTTCATTATCTTCTAACCTTATACATTATCAAAGATCCCTAGTTCTATACCATGGTTAAATTAAATGAATTAAAGATCTTTTGTATTGTTACTAGAAATAGAAATACACTATTGAGGGCTGGAATTGCAATCAGAAATAATTTAAAATTATTAAAAATACCTTTGTATGTATCAATAATTTCACTCTTATGTTCTTGGCAGTATATACACTATGAATGTCAACAAGAGAGTTTTATTTTTATTTATTTATTTATTTATTTATTTTTCACTTTTAAAAAAAATATTTTTTATTGAGTTACTGGAAATACACAGTTATAAAGCTGTTAATGATTGGATTTCAATCATACAATGACCCAACCCCCACCCCTCCATCAGCATCCATTTCCCACCACCAATGATTCCAATTTTCCAATTTTCCTCCAGCTCCCCCCTCCCAGCCTTCACTTATGGTACTTTCCTTCTCTCTCTCTCTCTCTCTCTCTCTCTCTCTCTCTCTCTCTCTCTCTTTCTCTCTCTCTTCCCCTCCCCCTCTCTCCCTTTCCAACTTTTTTTTATTAGTTTATTTTTAATTAGAGAGTCATCGTGAGGGTACAGTTACAGATTTATACATTTTTGTGCTCATGTTTCCCCCATACAAAGTTCGATAACCCATCCCTTCACCAGTGACCATTCTCCACCACCAGTAAACCCAACATCCCTCCCACCCTACCCAATCCCGTCTCCCCCCACCCCACACTGCCACTATGGCAGGGTATTCCCTTTTGTTCTCTCTCTCTGATTAGGTGTTGTGGTTTGCAATAAAGGTGTTGAGTGGCCATTGTGTTCAGTCTCTAGTCTGTATTCGGCCCGCATCACCCTTCCCCCACATGACCTCCGACCACATTTTACTTGGTGGTCCCTTCCCTGAGTTACCCAGAATGAGAGACCAGCCTCCAAGCCATGGAGACAACCTCCTGGTACTTATTTCTACTATTCTTGGGCATTAGTCTTATAGTCTATTATTCTATATTCCACAGATGAGTGCAATCTTTCTATGTCTGTCTCTCTCTTTCTGACTCATTTCACTTAGCATGATACTTTCCATGCTGATCCACTTATATGCAAACGTCATGACCTCATTTTTTCTAACAAGAGAGTTTTAAACTTGGGAGAAAGATAAGGGATGAGGAGGAGAGGCAGTGTGGTTAGTTTTCATATATGGATATTTAATTTTTTTAGAAATGTGTAAGGTGGATTTAAAGCTTGGTAAGACTGAATTCTACAAAGCAAATCAGAAGAATGGTTACATTGTCTCTCCATGAAATGATTTGTTGATGTTGGAATATTGGAGATGTTGTCTCTGGTGTGAGGGAGAATGAGGAGACCAGGCTGATCTTCACTCTTTTCAGTTGGGTTACTGAACGGCTAGTGATAGCAATAACAGTAATAAGGAATACAGCTGAAGTTGGGTCTGGAGGGTTGGAGTTTATGTATCTATAGCTGACATTGTCACTAACAACTACAGAGGGGCTTAATTAGTATGATAACTGGGAGTAGGCAGTTGATGTGTACATTTTTGAAACTTTTTGGGAAGAGTAATGTTAACTTTCACAGGAAAGGAAATAAAATTTAGTGCATTAAGGAAAACAGAGACAATTGAGTGAAGATAGCTGATCGATACTGCTCTACTATTAGAAGTTCAATAGTAAAAGCAAGGAGAGATAAGAGATTGTGGGAAAATAAGGTTTGTGAGAAGGTTGTTTTAAGATAGAGGAGAGGGGAGAGTGTGTAGGTTTGCCAGTTGGGAAGAAAATGTCAAAATTCTCTTCCTTCCTACCCATATAGGTAGGAAGGAAGGAAGAGAATCAAGAATATGGGGGTGGGATTAATCATCTGAGACCTGAGAGTAAGGGGTTATGAGTGTAAGATGGAAATAAGGCTGAGAGGAATAAATTCATCTATTTAATGCCTTATGAAATATTTTTTCTCTAGGATATTGAAGACAAGCCTATGAGTTTGAGGGGTGATACTAAGGGGTTTGTAAAATGATAAAGGTAGGAATGGCTATCCCGAGGAAAGAAAATGGGAATGAACATGGTTAAGCATAGTTTTTCAAAGAAATCTGAAGGGATTCAGCATTTTGAATCATAGCAATTTAATAGATTCAATAATAATGTGGGTTTCGTGTCACGGCAACTCAGGAACTGTGGTAGAAAAAGTAGATAGTTGTTTACAGATACAAAGATCATCAATTAGGTGGAGGAGAAGGAAAGAAAGGTACATGGAAATTTAGGAGTGTTAGTAACCATTATTTAAAGTGCTATTAATCATTGCCTAGAAGAATAGAACTTTTTTTGTTGTATTTTTGGTATTGTTTTATTTATTTCATTTTTATTTACAACACACACAGTTGTACTCAGGGATTGCTCTTGGTGATACTTGGAGACCACACAGTGCTGGGAATCAAATCCAGACCTTCTGCATTCAAGGCATGTGCTCGGCTCTTTGAACTATCTTTTCAGCCCCTACAATGTACAATTTTTACCTCAGTTGGTACTTTGTATAATTGTATTCCCTATCATTGACACTAAGCTGTATCACTGTATCACTGTCATCCCATTGCTTATTGATTTGCTCGAGGGCACCAATAATGTCTCCAAGTGAGACTTGTTACTGTTTTTGGCATATCAAATACGCCATGGGTAGCTTGCCAGGCTCTGCCATGCAGGCAAGATACTCTCCATAGCTTGCCGGCTGTCTGAGTGGGACGGAGAAATCGAACCGAGGTCGGCCGCATGCAAGGCAAACGTCCTACCCGCTGTGCTATCGCTCCAGACACTAAGCTATTTTCTTAAAAATATGGAAAATATTGTCTTGAATAAACTTTTAAGATTACTGATAACATTCTTGCTGATTTTACATTTTGGGACTAACTGAATACATCATTTAACAGAGCATACTGAGTAAAACTGTGACTACTGAAGTTATAACGGTCTAGACTTTAATCTTCTTGTTTACTCTCTAGGTCTGAGTGTTTGGATAACACAGTTATTCTCTTTTGTACTTCAATAATATTATGTGTTGAAAGGGACAGCCAAAAATGTTCTCTCACAGAATCATTGTAAATAATGATTAAATGATAGAAATTAAATGATTAATGATTAAACAAGTAGTACAGGTATAGCATGAAACTCATTGTCAAGCACTTTTGAAAATTTCTATGGATGTTCACTGTTCCAGGTAATGTGTAAAGAATCCTTACCAAACTAATTGTCATCACAGTATCACTGTCTTCCCGTTGTTCATTGATTTACTTGAGCGAGCACCAGTAACGTCTCGATTACACTAATCCCTGAGATTTTAGCAGCCCCTCCTTACTTGTCTTTCCCAATCATTGGAGGCTCTTTCAGGGTCAGGGGAATGAGACCTATCATTACTGTTTTTGGCATATCGAATATGTCACAGGTAGCTTGCCAGGCTCTGCCGTGTGGGCGAGATACTCTCAGTAGCTTTCCGGGCTCTCTGAGAGGTTTATATATATCTTTTACTGTATTTGGGATATGAATACGCTGTGGGGAGCTTGCAAGGCTCTCCTGTATAGGCAGTAGACTCTTGGTAGCTTGTCAGTTCTCCAAGAGGGAGAATAAGGTGGCCGTGTGCTCCCGGGAGCTTGGTTTTAAAGTCTCTGGATGTTGGCAGTTGGCGGGATTACACGGTGCCAGGGGCAGTTTGTGGGTGTGGCTGCCAAGCTACTGGAAAATGGGGAGTCTGGGTGGAGAAGGCCCAGTCCCAATCTGAGCAGGCTTGGAAATCTCAGCCCCAGGTCTTGCACACCTGAGTTCCTCTTCCGGTCCTTTATGCGTGAGGTTTGTCCTTAATTGTCATACTAAGGCAAATTTCAGTTTCTCACTCATAGGGATTCTGCTTTATGCTGAGATTCAGTTCTAGACTTTGAGGCAGTTTCAGATTCCTCATTATTCCTCCTATTCCTCCTTCTGAGGTTCACTTAGAATGAACACGGAGTACCAGGACAGTACTCAGATATTGATGTATGAACTCAAGTGTAAGCCACATTCCACAAGCACTTTTAAAACTCCACAAACATCTTGAATAGTTAGTTATATTCCACAGGCCTAAGCAAGCTACATGACCAAGCCGAAGAGCAATGGGGAAGTATATCTCAGGGAAGGAAAGAGTGGAAATAAGTTGATAGCTGAGTAAACCCCCACAGCTTTAGGACTGAGGAAATGGCAGGGCGGGTAAAGTAAGTGCCTTGCATGCAACTGATGTGGGTTTCATCTTTGGTGTCCCTTATTGTCCTCCAAACACTGCCAGGAGCTATCCAGGAGTACAGGACCAAGAGTAAGCCCTGAGAATAGCTGGTTGTCATCCCCAGATAACAGCAACAAACCCAAACAACGCCCCCACCTGGTAGCTTTGTCAATTATTTCTCTACACTAGTTTTATATTTCATCATCATCGTCATCATCATCATCATCATCCCTTCGGTCGTCGAATTTCTCGAGTGGTCTCAGTAACATCTCCATTCGTCCTAGCCCTGAGATTTTTAGAAGCCTCTCTTTACTCGTCCTTCCCAACGATGCCACATTGGGAAGAGCTTCCAATGTGGCAGTTTTATATTTAATGAGGAAAAATAACACCCAGATGAAATAATAGATAGTTTTAAAGTCTAAATGTCATAGATATGATTTTATAGAAATATTAGTTCTATAATAGAATGGAAATGACGGATACATTTTATCTGCTAGTTGATAACATACTTTTAGAATCTCTAATGTCTTGTACATTAACTCAGCAGTTTTCAGCCACAGTTCATTGACCAGTGCTATTCTGCATGTGTAGGAAGGATCAAAACAACTGGGCTCCTGCCCTAGTCATAACTGTTTGTCTGTGGCCTGCTATACAAGGCAGGTGTTTATCTGCAGGTATAAAAATATTGAAGAATTTGAAGAACATTTCATCTACTCATTCAATATATGGGGACTTAAATGTCTCAATTTCTAATCTACTTTTACCACAAAATATTTAATAATTCCCTTCTATTGCTCTTTAAATTTTTATTGAGATTTAATTTAAATAAAATAAAATTTTTCCACCTTAAGGGTACAGTTAGATGAATTTGACAAAGATCTAGTAAGATAACCAGGACTATAATGATGATATACAATATTTATATCATTTCCCTAAAGATTCTCCATTCTTGTTAGGGTCAGATACCACCCCTAGATGGCCACAGTTTTACTTCCTATATCTATGATATTGTCTTTTCTAGAATTTCATCTAAATACAAATATATAGATTTTGATCACAGATTTTATCACTTATATATATTTTTATTACCAGTTAGTACTCCATAGTCCATTGTGTATATATATGTGTATATATGCATATACATACATATATATACAATATACATAGTCCATTGTATATATATGTATACATACATATATATATACATACATATATATGACTGGAGCAATAGCACAGCGGGTAGGGCATTTGCTTTGCATGCGGCTGACCCACCCGGGTTTGATTCCTCCATCCTTCTCGGAGAGCCTGAAAAGCTACAGAGAATATACCGCCCACACAACAGAGACTGGCAAGCTACCCGTGACATATTCGATATGCCAAAAACAGTAACAACATGTCTCACAATGGAGACATTACTGGTGCCCACTTGAGCAAATCGATGAACAATGGGACGACAGTGCTATGGTGCTATACTATATATATATGTGTACATACACACACACACAAAACATATGTTAATATGTTACCCATTCCCATTTGATGGACATGCAAGTTGTTTTCAGGTTTGGACTACAAGTAATAAAGTAATGAATATTTTCATGCAATTCATTGTGTTTTTATTTCTCTATTAGGAGTGGTAACCAAGTAAGAAATTATTGCATTTCATGCTACGTATTGAACTTTGAAAGAAATTGCCAAACTTCTTTCTGAAATGCACTTTTAAATATTATCTTACTTCCAGTACCATATTAATAGTTCCGTTGCTCCACACCCTCGTCATGCATAGTATATCAAATCTTTTTATTTTAGCCATTCTAATAACTGTTTCGTTGTATATTTTTTCAGGGTATATTTTTTGCCACACCCAGCAGTGCTTAGGTGTTACGTCTAGTTCATTACTCAGGGATCATTCCTGGTGGTGCTTGGGCGACCATATAGGGTGCTGGGATTGGACCCAGGTTGGCTGTGTGCAGGGCAGTTGCCTTCCTGTTGTACTGTCTGTCCAGTTCATCTCAGTATTTCATTTGCATTTCTTTCAACTCATTTTGAGCATCATTTAAGTTTCTTATTTGTCATTTAAATTTATTTATCTGTGAAGTATTTTCTCAAATTTTGCCATGTTTAAATTGTTTATATTCTTAACATTGAGCTTTTCTATATCTTGAAACAGGTCCCTTATCAGATGGATGGTTGGAAAATTATCCTCACTGGCTTTGGTTATCTTTTCTGTTTTCTTTTTTAAACCAGTGCCTTTCAAAAGATGAACTTTAATAAATTTTGATGATGTTCAATTTAATTTTTTTTCCATTTGATTTATTTCGTGGGGGGCAGTAGAGAACCCCCACCCAATAGTGGCTAGTTCTTGTTCTTGGTCTTATGCTTCAGGATCACTCCTGGTGGGGTTCAGGGACCATATGCAATACTAGGGATTAACTCAGGTTGGTTGCTGTGCAAGACAAGCACATGTTTTGTTTTTGTGAGTGTCTGTGGTGTCAGAGATTGAACCCTGACACAATATAAACCTCATATATACGAGGTGTGGGCTGTACCATTGAGCCATACCCCTGATTCTGATTCATGCCTTTTGTGCCAGACTTTTTTTGGTATGTGTTTTTCTGAAGATCTCATGGTTTTAAACATTGGTATGTGACTATTTTTAACTATTTTGTATGTAGTATGAGAAAGAATTCCATTTAATCCCCCCTCCTGCCACACACACATACACACACACACATATACACACCCCTATGACTCAGCACTGTTTTTTCCCCAAAGATCTAGTTTCCAGTCTAGGTCTGTATTTACTTCCCAGTCTTATTAATCATCTGACCATAGGGATTTCTGGTATTACTGCATCAGTAGACTTATTTCCCAGAAAAACTGTTGAAAATCATTAAAGAAGAATACTACTTACACTTACAGTCTCTGAGATGGTCTTAAGGATTTGCAGTAAATGAAAAAGCATTGAAGAACATTTTGGTTTTTTTTGTAAGGACAAAAAGACTGTGGTATCTGAATTTGGACTCCATCCCTCATCCAAACTTGAGATAGAAACTCCACCCCAGACTGGTACAACCTTCTGAATAAAACCTATGGGGACACAGATTTCATTCAGAGAACTACTTGTTGCATTTCTTATCCTTTTCCAGCTACCTGTTCCTGAGAGTTTTGAATTTCTTTTTGTTAATCTTTATGACAATTTTTTAAAATTAATTTTTATTAAAAACATTGTGATTTACAAAGTTGTTCATTATACAGTTGTTTCAAGAATTTCGTGTTCCCTCTACTAGTATTCCCAGTTTCTATTCCCAATATCAGCCAGTCCCCCCAGACACATAACAAATTTACTTTATATTTCTTGTTCCAACAAAACTTTAAGAAATGGCAAATAGAATTAATAGATCATAAAATAAATCAGTAAGAGTCAATTTGTGATTGCTGTATGATTTCAACCAATTTAAGTAAGAAAATTAAAACCAATTAATACAATATAATAAAATGCATGTTTTCATTTACATATATGTTTTCAACTCTGGCATGAAGGTATAATGCATTATATTTTATTTTATACTTGGATCTCATTATGGTAACAATCATGTCTCATCTGTCATTAATAAAACTTTTAAAGCAATTATGTGTTAATATATTGTGGGAATTTTACACAAAATAGGTAAGGCCTACATATATAAACACTGTGGCTTGCAAAGTTGTTCAAGATTTGTTACAGGCATTCAATATTCCAACACCTATTCCCAGCCACCCTTGAAGCCTACCCCATAGCAGTCCCTTAATCATTTATTTTATATTGATTATTATCAATAATTTGCTAACAGAATGATCAAGATGTTTTCAATTTCAATAAATTATTATATCTTATCATGGAGATACTTAGGCCTTATAAAGAGATTACTAAGATGTTGCAGGTTTGGCCTTCTGTGTAGAGTTTGAGATGTTGTGTGGTCAGGTTCTCCAAGAAGTCCAGAATTTTTAATGTGGTGGTAGAGTTGGAGTTAAATTTTTAACTGGGTGGCAGCTTTGGGGTGTGGACATGACTGACCATGCTTTTGAAAGTACAGGGAGGTGAAGGGGAGGTAGCTCATCCTGACTCTGAGAAAGTCTAGGGATTTCGTCACAAAACTTGTACATCAGAATTTTTGGCAGATTAATTTCTTGGTGAGGTTTGTTCCAAGACAGTGGAGTCCAGCCATTCAGCCGGGGGCAAGAGATGGTTTTGGAGTTCAGGAGCAAGCAGCTGCTGGTACTCTGTTTCGGTGGGTGCTAGACTGATCCACCCCCTCTCTGAGGTGCTGTAGATGTCTCAGCCATGTGCAGGTGTCTGAAAATATTTTCAGCGGCTTGTTGATATCTTTCAAGATTTATTTATGAGTCTGTGGAGCAAGGGTGGTAGATGAGGTTATATGGTGGCTCTGGAGGTGGTTCCTGCTCTTTGTTAGTATTTTATATATCTTGAATGTCAAACCTTTATATGATGTGTTGAATGCAAATGTTTTTTCCCATTCAGTTAGTTGTCTTTTAGTTTTAGCTGATGTGGTTTTTTTTTTGTCATGAAGAATCTCTTTAACTTTATGTAGTCTCATTTTTGAATTTTTGATTTTGTTGCCTTTGCCAGTGGTGTAAGATCACTGAAGGTACCTTTGAGGTCCAACTCTTGAAGTGTTCTGTCTATATTTTCTTCAATGCACTTTATCGTTTTATCGCTTCTGGTCAGAGCTCAAGGTCTTTGATCCACTTTGAATTGACTTTTGTGTGAGGTGTAAAATATGGATTGATCTTTAGTTTCTTACATGTAGTTATCCAATTTCCCAGCACCATTTGTTGAAGAGGCTATCTTTTCACCATTTCATGTTCTTTGCTCCTTTATGAGAAATTAATTGCCCATATATATGGGGTTTTGTCATGGGGTGTTCAGTTCTGACCAATTGATCAGAGGGTCTATTACCATGCAGTTTTGATCACTATATGCATGGTTCCAAATTAGATAATGACATACCCCCCAATTTATTTTACTTTTAAATTATTTTAAAATTTTGTTTTTTTTAATTGAGTCACCATGAGATACACAGTTACAAAGCTATTCATGATCAGGTTTCAGTCATGCAATTATACAACACCCATCTACTAGTGTCCATTTCCCACCACCAATAACCCCAGTTCCCTCCTCTTCCTCCCAACTTCCAAATTTCTTATTTTTCAGTGCGCATCTGGATATTTTTGGTCTTTTCTGATTTCATTCAAAATTTGCTATTGATTTTTATATATCCTGGAAGAATATCATCTGAATGTAGATAGGGATTACAATTGAGTTTATGTAATAGCTTAGGTAGGATAGTCATTTTAATGATATTGATTCTTCCATCCAATATCAGGGATGCAAGGATGGTTCAACATATGCAAATCAATTAACATACCACAATAATAAAAGGAAGGACCAAAAATCATGTGATCATATTAATTGATGCAGAGAAAACCTTTGACAAGACATTCATTCATGTTAAAAAAAAACCTTCAACAAAATAGGGGTGAAAGGACCCTTCCTTAATATAGCAGTGGTCATCTATAACAAGCCTACAGCCATATTATACTTATTGGTGAAAGACTGAAATAATTCCCCCTGAGATCAGGTATAGGGCAAGGATGTCCACTTTCTCCATTTCTGTTTAATGTACTATAGGAAGACCTGGCTATAGTAATCAGGCAAGAAAGACAAATCAAAGGGATTCATTTGGAAAAGAAAAACTCAAACCATTACTATTTTCAGACATGAAAATATACATAGAAGACCCTAAAGAGTCCTCAATAAAATCTACCAGAAACAATAAACTAGTACAGCAAAGTGGCTGGGTACAAAGTCAACCACAAAAATCAATCTCATTCTTACATACAAAGAATGAAGTAGAGAAGAAAACAATCAAGGAGTCTATCCCATTTAAAATAGTATTAAAAAATATCAAGTATCTAGGAGTCAGCTTAACAAAAGATATGAGAAATATATACCTTGATAACTTTAAATCACTTAAGAGATAGAGGAAAACCCTAGGGATTGAAAAATATTCCATAATTATGGATTGTAAGAAAATGATTAGATATTATATTGAAAGAAGTCATAGTAAACATTTTTAGGGAATGAAGGCCCTTATTAAATAATTTTTTAAAATGCTATGATGACAATTTATCATCAAAAAAAGAATATTAATGATGAGAGAGATGGTAACATAATGAAAATTCTGGACTTGAAATATGGAAAAACTGCCATGAAAAATTCACTAGAGATAGTAGACAGTAAACTTAAATTTTCAGAAGCCATAACTAGCAAACTGAAAACCGCGATTATGGTATGTGAAAAAAAAAGAGTTAAAAAATAACAGAAAGAGGAAGATGAACAAAAAGAACCCTAACATCTGCTCTTAGTGGTAAAAGGCCTATATATATAAAAGATTATATGTAACTCTCAAAAGTTATAGAAGACACAAGGAAATGGAAACATACTCCATAACCATGAGTTCTAAGAACTAACATTATTTTAAAGTAACATTGTTATTTATTTAATTTATTTTTTTGGGGGGATGCTCATGTTAGGCTGTGCTCAGAGTTCACTTCTGGCTCTTTACTCAGGAATAATGCCTGGTGGTGCTGAGGGAATTGCATGTGGTTCTGGGAATTGAACCTGGATCAGCTGACTACAAAGCAGTTGCCTTACATCTTGTACTACCTCTCTGACCCCAAGAAGAACTAACATTGTTAAAATGACCATTATATTTAAAGTCCTATACATTCTAATCGCTGACAAAATTATAATGGCAGTCTTCAAGTACATAGAAAAAGCATTAGTTAAATTTCCATGGAACCACTAAATTACCCAAATTCTAAGAAAAGATGGAAATCATTGTGCTCTCCAACTTTATATTATAAAGCTATTATAATCAAAGTAGCATGGCATTGGAATAAAAGAAGCTAAAAAAGAGTAGTAGAGAGCCCTTAGATATTTGGGTAATTTTTGACAAAGGTTAAAAGAACATAAAATGGAGAAAAACAATCTCTTCAACAAATAGCACTGGGAAATTGGATAAGTTTCTCTCCATTAGAGAGAAATTGGACCATTGTCTTATTTCATGCACAAAAATGAACTCAAAATGGATCAAAGACTTGAGTATTATTTAAGAATCCACAAAATATATTGAAGAAAACACAGGAAAAAAATGTCATCTTTGCTTCCATGGTATATTCAGAGATTCAGCTCCAAGAGTAAGGGAACAAAAACTAAAATAAAGAGTGGAATAATAACAAAGTAGAATCTTTTGCAATATGAAATAAACTTTCACTAAAACAATAAAATATTCTATCAAATGGAGAGAGAATATTTAGTTACTCTCACAAAGATTTAATATCTTAGCTACATTAAGGATTAACAAATATTAATAATAAAAATCCCAAACAATTCCATTAAAAATTAGGAGATGAATTGACACTTCTTTATAGAAGACTACAAATGACTACAGCAACATGAAGAAATGTGCGCTATGACTGATTGATTATCATGAAATGCAAATGGGAACAATAATACAAAGCCACCTCACACCAGGAAATATTCAGAAATAAATAAATGCTGATGGGGATGTAGAGATTAAAATATCCCCATTCATTATTGGTGGGAATATAAACTGGTCCATACTCTATGGAAAGCAGTATGGAAATTTCTCAAAATTTTAAATATATGCCTACTACATAATGCAGTATTTTTTCTCATATCTATATGGCCCAAGAATACAAAAACACTAATTCTAAAAGATGAATGTATATATGTGTTCATTGCAGCATTATTTAAAATAATTAAGAAACTAAAGTACTCAAAATCTGAAGTGAGTGGGTTTTGAAGTTGTAGGACACATGCAGAATAGAATAGTACATAGCCACCAGGAAAGGGGAAATCTTGCCTTTTTCTGTAACATGGTATAGGAGGGGTAATGCTATTATGAAAAATAAATCAGAAGGAGGAAAAATTTCCAGCTGACCTCACTTGTAGGTGGTATAGAAAGGAATAAAGAAAGAGACCAGACATATGCAAAGAGGCTAGACACTGTCCAAACAAATCCTTGATCATGACCACAAAACTGATGTTTTCAAGAGGGTGCAGTAGGAATGAGTAGGTTGAAAGGATCCAGTCGAGAGATGTTGGCACCTGGTGGTGGACTTTACCTATTAACGTTTTAGTTCAAAAGCATTTCACTCTTGTAGATTGATGTTACTGATAAAAAAAAGTTGATAAAAATTGCAGTTGAAATTCTATACATTGTTAACGGTATTGTAAGGCATAAAATCTCAATCAGTTAAGCGATTTAAAAAGACAATTTTAAGGATGCTAGAAAGGGCTTAAAAATAAGGCCATGGGACATTCTTCAAAGAAACGGATCAAGCAATCCTAAAATCCATATGGAACAACAAATGTCCAAGGATAGCTAAAACAATTCTTGGGAAAAAGACGATGGGAGGCATCACCCTCCCCAACCTCAAACTTTACTACAAAGCAGTAACAATTAAAACAGCATGGTACTGGAACAAAGGCAGAGCCGTAGACCAATGGAACAGGGTGGAATATCCCTATACACAACCCCAAATGTATGACCATCTAATCTTCGATAAGGGAGCAAGAGATGTGAAGTGGAGCAAGGAAAGTCTCTTTAACAAATGGTGCTGGCACAACTGGACAACCACATGCAAAAAAATGGGCTTAGACCTTGACCTGACGCCATGCACAAAAGTCAGATCAAAATGGATTAAAGACCTCAACATCAGACCACAAACCATAAGGTACATTGAAGACAAGGTCGGCAAAACCCTCCACGATATTGAAGATAAAGGTATCTTCAAAGGTGACATGGAACTAAGCAATCTAGTAAAAACAGAGATCAACAAATGGGACTACATTAAACTAAAAAGCTTTTGCACCGCAAAAGATACAGTGACCAAAATACAAAGACTATCCACAGAATGGGAAAGGATATTTACACAATACCCATCAGATAAGGGGTTGATATCAATGGTATATAAAGCACTGGTTGAACTCTATAAGAAGAAAACATCCAACCCCATCAAAAAATGGGGCGAAGAAATGAACAGAAACTTTACCAAGGAAGAGATACGAATGGCCAAAAGGCACATGAAAAAGTGCTCTGCATCACTAATCATCAGAGAGATGCAGATCAAAACAACCATGAGATATCACCTCACACCACAGAGACTAGCACACATCCAAAAGAACAAAAGCAACCGCTGTTGGAGAGGATGTGGGGAGAAAGGGACCCTTCTACACTGCTGGTGGGAATGCCGACTGGTTCAGCCCTTCTGGAAAGCAATATGGACAATTCTCAAAAAATTGGATATTGAGCTCCGATTTGATCCAGCAATACCACTGCTGGGAATATATCCCAGAGAGGCAAAAAAGTATAATCGAAACAACATCTGCACATGTATGTTCATCGCAGCACTGTTTACAATAGCCAGAATCTGGAAAAAACCCGAATGCCCTAGAACGGATGACTGGTTGAGGAAACTTTGGTACATCTATACAATGGAATACTATGCAGCTGTCAGAAAAAAGGAGGTCATGAATTTTGTATTTAAGTGGATCGGCATGAAAAGTTTCATGCTGAGTGAAATGAGTCAGAAAGAGAGAGACAGACATAGAAAGATTGCACTCATCTATGGTATATAGAATAACAGAGTGGGAGACTAACACCCAAGAATTGTAGAAATAAGTACCAGGAGGTTGACTCCATGGCTTGGAGGCTGGCCTCACATTCTGGGAAAAGGGCAACTCAGAGAAGGGATCACCAACTATAATGTAGTCGAAGGCCATGTGAGGGAAGGGAGTTGCGGGCTGAATGAGGGCTAGAGACTGAGCACAGTGGCCACTCAACACCTTTATTGCAAACCACTACAGCTAATTAGAGAGAGAGAACAGAAGGGAATGCCCTGCCACAGTGGCAGGGTGGGGTGGGGGGAGATGGGATTGGGGAGGGTGGGAGGGATGCTGGGTTTACTGGTGGTGGAGAATGGGCACTGGTGAAGGGATGGGTTCCTGAACTTTGTATGAGGGAAGTATAAGCACAAAAGTGTATAAATCTGTAAATGTACCCTCACGGTGATTCACTAATTAAAAATAAATAAATAAACTTAAAAAAATAAATAAATAAAAAATAAGGCCATGGGATGCTGGACTTCGTGCCAGGCTATCTCTTTCAGGGCGCCCCTGAGTGGGGTGGGTGAGACCCCTCCCTGTCCCAAGGGACCCAGCCGAGGCAGCTGAAAACCTCCAGAACATAACCACAGCCAGGTTCACGGCTGCTCTCCACACGCTCAGGCCAAGCCTCACCCACAAGTGAACCTAATCCTGGACTGTGACACTGAATTCTAGACTGCACGACACTTCATACCACATACCCTACCCTTACTCTAAGAGTACCGCACCACATTTGATGGTGTTCAAAGTAGAAGGCAACCAATCTTAGAGGGAAATATATTTTTTACAGATATGTGTGCATATATATGTGCATATACAAGGGGCTGGAACAATAGCACAGCAGGTAGGGCGTTTGCCTTGCATGCAGCCGACCAGGGTTTTATTTCTTCGTCCCTCTTGGAGAGCCCAGCAAACTACTGAGAGTATCCTGCCCCCATGGCAGAGCCTGGCAAGCTACCCATGGCTTATTTGACATGCTAAACACAGTAACAACAGTCTCACAATGGAAGTGTTACTAGTGCCCGCTCCAGCAAACTGATGAGCAACAGGATGACAGTGATACAGTGATACAGTGATGCATACAAGGTTCAACCTTTATCAACATGTTAGTGATCTCTTATAGAAGGGGTTAATGTTCCCTCAGTGAAATACAACAGTCTTCATACTTTTTCCTCTAAGGAAACATTTTTTGTAGCATTTTCAGCTGTTTTTTTATAACAAACAATATAAAATATATAATTTTGGTTTTGCTTTGGGCATGGGTTGGGATTCGGGATGGAAACATTCGAAATATGGTGGTGTAATGGTGTTAGGATTGGTGTTTGAATATTAAATGTAATCAAATATTGTAAACTACATTATAAAATAAAATAATTTAAAAAATAAGGTCAAGGGAGAACAAATTTATATTGTCTTTGAAAATATTCAAATTGTGGGGCTGGAGCTATAGCACAGCGGGTAAGTCATTTGCCTTGCACTTGGTTGCCCCGGGTTCGATTCCCAGCGTCCCATATGGTCCCTGGAGCACCGCCAGGAGTAATTCCTGAGTACAAAGCCAGGAGTAACCCCTGTGCATCGCCAGGTGTGACCCAAAAAGCAAAAATCAATAAATAATTTTTTTTTAAAAAAGAAAATATTCAAATTGTTATGAACAAACTTGTCGATAGAAATGTAGATGTTAAAGCTATGTCTCCAGAGAACACAAAAGGAATGAAGAAGCTTTGTTTTACAGTGGTAGAATGGTTAGCAGAATTTTTAACTATTTTTATGTGTAAAAAAGAACTTGGATATTTGTAAAGATTTCCAAACAAAGTTTTTAAGATGTAACCTTATTTCTTCTTGTAGCTTATAAAATGTGAGAGGAAAGAGATAGTAAATCCAGAACCAGAATTTGGTAGTCTGAGAAGTTCTATTTCGTTTTTGAAAGAAGCTAAATTTAGAAAATTTTATACCAGGAAGCTTCTCAGAAGAGATCTAAGGTCTGGTTGGGAACTCTTTTGCTAGTGCACAAAAAGGTATTTAGCTATAGGTCAGGGCTTTAATATAACAGAGGGCTGTGTAAATAAAGGCTGGTACTTAGAACCATTGGCTCACACTTGGACACAGGGATGTGGTTTTAATGAACTTAAATGACAGTGCTGATGTCTATGTGTTAAAGAGGCTAAGCATATAACTAATGAATTCCTTCATATATCTGCGCTTAAGCAGGGAATTAAAATGAGATTATTCAGAATATATTTGTGTAAAAGCCACCCATTGGAAGGGACTGAATACATGTGACCCTCTCTAGAGACTGGAAATATTCTTAAGAGTTATATAAAAGCAAAAATACTGTTGGTATGGATGAAAAGAAAGAAAGAAAGAACAAAATAAAAAATGGCTGTTTGGATTTCCAAAATTCCTTTTTTTAAAAAAATTTTTTTAAGTTTTATTGAATCACCGTGAGATAGTTGCAAGCTTTCATGTTTGGGTTACAATCTCACAATGATCAAACACCCATCCCTCAAATTCTAAAAGGAGGAAGCATGATAATTAAACTACTCAACTGCAAACACATTACCCTTCTTGAAAAAAATTACTGTAAGGTCAGAACTGCAGATGAGGCAACATTTGGGAATGGTCTTTATGTTGATTGTTTTGGATGTAATACTAATGGTTTGTTTACATAAATATAATTTGTCAAAACATATAAAATTTAACACTCTGAATATGTATAATGTTTTGTCAATTATATCCTAGTAAAACAACATGTAAAGAATCTAAAAATGTATTGTTTAGCTTTAGAGAGACTGATATTCTTTTATCTCTAGTTAGATAGTATATGTGTAATGGCTTCATTTCATATACTGAACAAGTGTGTTTTGGGGATATATTAATAAATCTTCTTAATTTTATTTTTAAAATAAGAGCTCTTTCTTCCTTTTTTTGCAGCACACTCTTTAAATTCTTATTATGGCACCATGATTAACAATGTTTTTCATAGTTTCATAGTTGAGTTTCAGGCATGCAATGTTTCACCACCACTATCAATTTCCCTCCACTGCTGTCCCCTGGCTCCCTCCCACTGTCACCTTTCTTCCTTGACAGGCACATATTCAAAATGGTTGTTGTAGTTTGAATGTTAAACTTTCATTGTTGTTTCTGTGAATAAGATAAATAAGATATACCATACCTCTATATTGCCATTCTGTCTGAGGCCCCTGACGCCTGCCCTATTACCTCTCATCCACATCTTCTTAATTCCTCTTCAATTTCTTTCCTTCCTTGTCCTCATTTCTATAATCTAGGGACCAGGATAATCCAGGCATACTTCCTTTGATACTTTGTATTCCCTTGTTCTGTTCTATATACCAGATATAAGAGAAATCAACTGATATTTGCCTTTATTCTGACTTAATTAATATGATATCCTCCAGTTCCATACAAATTGTAGATTCTTATATGATTTAATCCTTCCTTGAAGCTTCATAATATTCTACTTTGTGTACATACCACATCTTCATTATCAACTCACTGTCATTGGACACCTAAGTGGGTTCCATATGCTACCTGTTGTGCTAAGTGTGTTGATGAATGATGGTGTGCATTTGTCCTTTTGTCAAAATTTTATTTTTAAATTGTATTTTCAAAGAGTTGCTCACAGTAATTGATTACATTCGATATGTCAACACCAATCTCACCACTATTACACCTTTCCACTACCATTATTTTGAATTTTACCACCACCACCCAAGCCTGCCCCAAAGGCAGATGCTAAAAAAAATTTATTTTGTATTGCTTATTATGAATAAATGACTGAATTGGTTGTCTTCTACCTTACACCCCATCAAATTTGGTGCACTACTCTTATATCAGTGATATAATGTATGAGATGAAGCGGCTGTGCACTCCTGGAATTCTAAAATTTTACGTAGGGTGCTAGCACTGGAGTTATTTATTTTTTTCAACTGGATAGTGATTTTGGGGTCCGGAGGCATTTCTGCAGCATGTTGCTCTCTTCTGAGATTCATTTGTGAGTCTCTGGATCATGGCTGTTAGTGCGATTAAATCGCACCCAGAGGCAGTTTGTGGGTGTGACTGCCAGGAAACAGGAAGCACAGGGAGATGGGAGGAGGGGCCCATTCCCAACTCTGGAAGCTGGCATTTATCCTTTTGAATGGATGTTTGTATGTCCTGGGGATGGGAATAGTCAACACAGACTGTTCCCAGTCTTTGATAAGTGCCATTCTAATGGTATGAGATGATATCTCATTGTTGTCTTGATTTGGATTTCCCTGATAATAAGTAATGATGAACACTTTTGCATGTGCCTATTGATCATTCATCTGTCTTCAGAGAAATGTCTGTTTATTTACTTTCCTTGCTATTTGAAAGTTTTTTTTTAATTTTTTGGTTGTTGGTCTTTGAGAGTTACTTATATTTACAAATATTTAAAAGTTCTATATATTTATATATCTTGTATACTAACCCTTTGATATGTTGAATGCAAATGTTTTCTCTCATTCAGCTTGGTTTTTTTAGTTTTAGTCCCTATTTCTATTATTATGAAGAAACTTTTTAATTTGAAATGCCATTTGTTTATTTGTGTTTCTGTTGCTTTGCCAATGGAATCATATCATTGAAAACACCTTTGAAGTCTAAATCCTGAAGCTAAATTTTTCTATTTGCATTTGCTAAATTTATCTTTTCAAACAAATACTCTTTGAAAAATATGCAAATGTAGAGGCTGAAGTGATAGTATAGCAGGTAAAGCATCTGCAACGTGTGACTGACCTGAGTTTGATCCTTCGAACCACATATGGTCACAGGCAGTCAGGTGCATCCATCTGAAGCAAGGCCTCCTCCATGCCCCCCTCACGCTCCCCCCCACCGTGTCCCCAGCCCTGTTCTCTGTCAGTACTTGGTCCCTTGAGCATGCCAGGAACAATTTTTAGTGCAGAACCAGAGGTAAGCCCTGAGCACTACTGGGTATAAACCCCAAAGAAAGATGCTGTAGAATTTCAATTTTTTTTTCATAACTCCATTTTTCCACAACCTGTATTTTATTTTGAGGAAATCAATAAATGCTCATGAGGTAAGTATAAAAATAATATTAGCATACCATGTTCCATTTCATAAGGTTATTTCATTATAATGGTCTTAACTCTTTTCTTCATAATCTTATTATTATAGTTATATTATTATAAACATTCATAGTTAGGAATTTATAATAAACCCTTTGGTTTTACTAGTTGTAGGTCTTAGAGAAGAGGACCTCTGTCTTCTGGGTCCCTGGATTTTTCATGCTGGATGGTTTGGGTAGAGATTTTCTATTCAAAGAGGAGTTTGGGTGGCTCTCAAAATATTAACTAGCAAAAAGTAAGCTGAATTACAATTAAAGGAGGTGGAGAGAGATGGTTATTAACTAATTTAATGCATATATATTTAGACTTTTGTTGATTATGATGCACCTCTCTTGGATTCAGGTATAAATGTTGACCTTTATCTCAGTCTGCTTTTGAGTTTAAATGTATGCAAAGAAACTAAAATACAAATGGGAAGTTGTACCCTCCTCCCCTCCCCCCGCCATGGTGCTGGGATTTAACTTACCTCTCTCCCATGTGTGAGACATGTACTTTACCAAGCTTCATTCTTAGCCCCTGGTAAGCAATTCTTACTTGCATTGTGTTTTAGTTCTTACTAGATGTTAACTTAAAAAATCAGAGATGCATTGAACTTCAGAACATTGAAAAGACTCATTGATAACTTCTCCTGTAAGTGTATTAGGAAAAAGAAAAATTTGGTCTCAGTTCTTCTTTCCATGGCATCACTCACCTAGAACATTCCCTAACAAAACACACAGGTATACAGATACACAGATATGAGATGTCTGTCAAGACTTTTCCATATTAGTCATCCAAGTCTGTTTCATTTGTTCAATAAATTTTAATAAAGTAGAATCAAAATTAAAATAGTCATTGCTTTAATTGTTTCTAGAGGGGATGGTCCCTCATGCTTTGGTTTCAGTACTTTGGTGTGATTGTCCTCAAATTTGTTCCAATTAGTGAATTACAAATATTTGATCTTCGATAATGAATAATATTCTGAAGCATTTGAAAAAATACAATTTGGGGGAGTAAAAATAAGGTAGTCATGTAAAATACAATTATGATGAGGTTTTATCTTATCTGTGATAAATATGATACTTTTCTCATTGTGGTAATGACTCAGATTTCTGTTGGATCAAGTATTTGGGGGTCATTTCTATAGTAATCTGAGTTGGAGGTATGATTGCCTGCATTAGATTTAAAAAATATATTTTGTATTAGGAGAAATGCATGAGTCCCACTATGAAAAAGTCATTCAGTTAAGCAGAGTTTAGTTAAAGATACAGGGCTAAAATAGAGATGGGGTGACAAATTAAGCTTGGTTATAGAACTTAGTGAATGTGGCTGGATGATACTGTGACTTTCCGTGTCTTGGCTAAAGAGGGAGCATCAGAACATTGAAACAGGAATCTTGTAGTGGGAAACATTATTTTCATAGAATGGTGTTTTGTGATGTCATCATTACATGGGGTTCAACTCATGGTTATGCTGACATGATTATTCACCGGTATTATCAGCTTGTGGTATTTTTTTTTAATTTTTTAAATTGAGATGCTGTGATTTACAAAATTATTCATAGTTGACTTTTTGGCATAACAATGTTCTCATGCTGATCCCACCACCAATGTCAACTTCTCTCCACCAGTGTTCCCAGGTTCTTTCCCAGCTCCCAGGATGCCTCCTTGACAGGCACATTTTTCTTTTTATACTCTGTGGTTTATAATACAGATAACAGTAGTTATGAGTAACACAGTCTAGCACCACTCCCTCCCCTAGAGTGTTCGAAAACATTCTCTTTTCTCAGTTTCGGAGCCACACCCTGTGGTCCTCAGGGTTTATTTCTGGTTCTGTGTTTAGCAGGTACTCTTGGCAGGGCTCTGAGGACCATATGGGGTGCTGGGGATTAAATCCAGGTCTGCTGCATGCAAGGAAAGCTGCTTCCCCACTGTACTATCTCTCCAGTCCCATGCATGGTATTTCTTAAGCTCTTATTTCATCCCTTTTGGGGTCAGGGTGGTGGGTAGGGATTACTTTTCTGAAAGAAACATTTTCTTGACTCAACTTCTTTTGTATTTGTTTCAGTGGGCAGAAAAAAAGCACACTACGGAATTTTAGATGTTAACAAATGTAGGGTTGACTTTTAGCTACATCATGTGCTAGCTTGCAAACTCTGAAAAGTTACCTAATTCTTTCTTTGTGTCATTCCCTCCTCCTTTGAATACCTACTTCATTTATTATGGTGAGCTTTAATTAAAGTTAGATTTAAATTTTGTAAGGCCAGGAGCTTTGTGAGGCAGAGTCGCCATTCAATAATAGTTAGTTTCTGCTTCCCTCCACATCCCACATACCTTTAAACATAGTTACACACTCAGGTGTCAAAGCAACTGTTTAAAAATCTGCTCAAAGTATTTTGGATTAAAATTGCCTGATGCTTCCTGACGTACCTTTCAGCACTGACAGTTATCATCACATGAATATTTCCCTACATACAACATAGTTATTATTGAACTCCTTCAAATATTCACCTCTAGACTTCTTTTATTTTATTTCTTTTTTCTTTTTGTTTTTCTTTTTGGGTCACACCTGGTGATGTACAGGGGTTACTCCTGGCTCTGCACTCAGGAATAACTCCTGGTGGTGCTCCGGGGACCCTACGGGATTCTGGGAATTGAACCCGATTTTGCCTCGTGCAAGGCAAATGTTCTACCTGATGTGCTATCACTCCAGCCCCTCATTCTATTTCTTGACCTCCTTCTTGCTGACCCACCCACACTAATATTGATGAGTTCTCCCAGTTACTATTGACCCATCAAATTTGTTCTTGTTTGTTTGTTTTTTTCTCACGTTGTTCTCATGAAAAGAATAAACCATAAAATTTCCAAATAACTATAAGGAGTTAGGAGCAAAAGTAATATTTATGACAATGTGAGTACTAGGTTATTTATGACTGTGACTGTGCTAGTGCAGTATTCATCTGTCACTGTTACTGTCATCCTGTTGCTCATCGATTTGTTCGAGTGGGCACTAGTAACGTCTCTCATTGAGAGGCTTATTGTTACTGTTTTTGGCATATACAATACACACAGGTAGCTTGCCAGGCTCTGCTGCGCGGGGTCAATACTCTCAGTAGCTTGCCCGGCTCTCCGAGAGGGGCAGAGGAATAGAACTCGGGTCGGCCGCATGAAAGGCGAATGCCCAACCACTGTGCTATTGCTCCAGCCCGCAGTATCCATATAAAGATTAATCAGTATCACATCAGGTCATTATGGACAGGACTCAGGGTAGGTTGAATAAATGACTTCATGGTATTGAGGTTCTAATTCCTAGAAGCTGTAATTGTGACCCTACATGGCAAAAGGGTGTTATAGATGTCATTTAAATGAAGGATATTGAGATGAGGTTGTCTGGGTGAATCCTACTTGTTAGAATATCTGTCCTTATATAAATAATCAGAGAGAGAACAGAAGCATTAAGGCATAGTTCAATAGTTCAATCCCTAGTACTGCATATGGTCTTCTGAGCACTTCCAGGAGTTATCCCTGAGCATAGAGCCAGGAGTAAGCCCTGAAAACCAATGGATTTGACTACAACCCCTCTATGATATGCCTTGGAGTCTTTTTATTTGGGTCTCTTTTTGCTGGCACTCTTCGGACTTCTTGTATCTGGACACCTGTCTTCTCCAGCTCTGGGAATTTCTTAGTAATGATGTCTTTGACTATGTTTTTTTCATTGGGGTTACTTCCGTGTGGTTCTGGTACTCCAATGATTCTTATGTTGTTCCTCTTGAAGTCATCCCCCAGGGCTCTGATTCGCTCTATAGCCATTTTGAGATCTTTCGCCATTATTTGTTGCTGTCTGTAAGCTTTCTGGAGCTCATCCTCAAGCTCGCTGATTCTGTCTTCGGCTGTAGTCATTCTACTATTGAGGGCATCTACTGTGATTTTTAATTCATCTACCGTTTCCTTTATTTGTGTGACTTCCGTTCGTAGGTTTGAAATTTCTGCTCTCATTTCTTCCTGCATTTTTTTGGTAGATCGTTCCAGTGATTCATTCATCTCCTCCCTTAATTTATTGGACGTCTGTTCCATAGTTGCTTGGAGTAGGTCGACTCTCCTCCAGATTTCCTCTCTGAATTGTTTATCTGAGAGGTTGTAGATGTTGAGAGCCTCTTTTGAGGTTTCTAGTATCTTTTCTTCTCCCTCTCTTCCTGGAGGGGATTTTCGCTGCTTCTTCATATTGTTATGGAAGTATAGGATTGGAACTTTGTAGGTGTTTATTCCTACTACCTCTTGCTGAGAGAAGGAGGGGCTCTGTTTGTGCTATTGCTGATGGCAGCTTTATTCCTATTCTAGAAGTCTTCCTTACACTCAGCCTTTTCTTTCTGATTGATGTTGGGGCTTTAATGAAGACTTAAGGCTAAGTTGTCTTTACAAAAGCTTTGCTAAGCTTCTCTTATTCACTGATAATTTTTCTAAACTTAGAGCTGATAGGCTAGTTCGCATAAGTGAATGAGATGTGTTAAAGCGATTTTCAGAGCAAGAAGACTATACCTAATGTGCTAAGGTAGGAAATAATATCTGCGGCCGGGTTGGAGGGAGCCGGATGGACGGGAAAGCTGGGGCGGTGGGACGCGGGAAGTGGCGGCGGCAAGGGTCCCAAGTCCCGGCGGCCGCGTGGGAACCAGGGGCGCACTCGGGAGGCGTGGCTGGGAGTCGGTTACAACCCCTCTAAAATTAATTTTAAAAAGGACGCAGAGGGAGAGCAAATTACATAAGGAAAAAGCCAGTGTAAAAAAGGAGTTGCTACTCTTCAGATATTGAGGATGAAGAAAGGTGCCATGATCCACAGTGAGCAAGGAATGCCTTTAGCTTCTAGGAGCTGGGAGAGGCAAAGAACTGATTTTTCCCTGGCTACTTCCAACACAGTATCACTGTTGTCTCATTGCTCATCGATTTGCTCCAGCGGGCACCAGTAATGTCTCATTCATCCCTGTTGTGTTCAGGGTCAGGGGAATGAGGCCCATTATCGTTACTGTTTTTTGCATATTGAATACCATGGGTAGCTTGCCAGGCTCTTCTCTGCAAGATTCTGCATTGCTCTCTTCTGGGAGCTTTATTTTATAGTCTCTGGATCTTGGTTGTTGATAAGATTACATGGACCGGGGGCGGTTTGTGGGTGTGGCTGCCAAGCTACTGGAAAACGAGGACCTGGGTGGACGAGGTCCAGTCCTGATCTGAGCAGGCTATAAGAGATCTCAGCCACGGGTCCCACATACCTGGGTTCTTCTGTTGGTTCGTTCATGGGTGAGGCTTGTCCGAGCATGTGGAGAATGGCCTTGAGCATGGCTGTGGAGGTTCTGGAGGTTTTCAGCTGCCAGGGCTCTGCTTGGGGTGGGGAGGGAAACTCCTCCCACAGAATCTCCTGCCCTCATGCCAGGCTGTCTTCACCAGGGCACCTTGGAGGGGGGTGGGTTGAGTTTCCCATCCTGCCCTAACCTGAGCCCCGGCAGCCAAAAACCTCCAGAACGCAGCCACAGCCATGCTCAAGGCCACTCTCCATATGCTAGAATGAGCCTCATGCATGACGGAACTGACAGAGGTACCCAGGTATGTAGGGCCTGGTACTAAGATATCCAAGCCTGGTCAGATCGGAACTGGGCCTCCTCCACCCAGGTCCCCCAATTTTCAATAGCTTGGCAGCCACACCCACAAACTGCCCCCTGTCCCATGTAACCTCATCAACAGCCAAGATCCAGAGACTGTAAAATAAAGTTCCCGAAAGAGAGCGACACAGAATCTCCTGCCCCCTCACCAGACTGTCAGCACCAGGGCACCTTGGACGGGGATACTCCCATAGGAAACCTTATCAGCACACTGACTTTAGCCCTTTGAAGTTGCTCTGTGAATGAAAGCATTGTTTTCTGCTACCAAGTTTGTGATAATTTGTTATAGTAGCTAAGTCAAGTAATCCAATTTAAGAGGTACCTGTTGAGAAGAATGTAATCCCGTGTTAGCCTTCAATGTGTTGTCAAATGAGAATGATATGTTTTTAGTTAGTTGCCTTTGATGCTTTCTTCATGATGGGAGGTCATGAAAGAGAAACTTACCTACCATTTTTTTTCTGTCATTTCCAAACTCTTGTCAACCACTTTAACATGGCCTCATCTAAATAGCAAGATGGCTGTTGTTAGATTTCACATTTTTCTTCTAAGTCCCCTTCAATCGAATCTAACATGCATGCAATATTTTTTGATGGTGACAGCTTTTTCCATTGTGACAGCTGCAGAAAAGTTGGGGCTGACAGATTCAGACCCCACGTTAACCTTCACATCACTTGGGCGAGTTTTGATGAGTGACAGTCTGTCTCGGTGATTGCCCATTCACTTCATTGTTCTTCAGGTGAATGATTCACAGCTGTAGATGGAATCTCTTTTGAAAAGTTTCCCCGCACATATTTAACAGTTTCTGAGTCAGCGTGAGAAGGACATCTAAAAACAAGTTCAGTTTTCTGTAACAATATGATTATGAGAACTCTAAAGCAAGAAAGTCTGTGGAGCTGGTAGGTGGAGGCTCAAATGGCTACTTCTGCCTACCTACCTGTCACACCATTTTTTTCTGCTTCAATAATTCTTGTTTCCTGTTGCCCTCTCTTCCATAAAATAATGTAAGCTTCGACTTTTTGCCACCTACACGTTACCTTCTAATTCCAGGTTAAAAAGCAATGAGAATTTTCTTTCTATTTATTGAGAGACCAGGATTTGTTAAATATTTAATGTGTTAGAATGAGAATATGTACTTTCTGGAGGATCAAAAATTTATTTTTTTATTGTTAAATTCTATTTAATAGAAGACTCTCATGTATGTATTACCTCGTATGACATTTTACTATCAAATACTGGTGTGACTATTACTTTACATTTTGAATTACATTTGAACAGGACAGCTGGAATAATAAGTTGTTTACATTCATTTGTATTAGAAGATACTTTTATGACTTCACGATGATTTGATGATATAACCCAGAATGACTTCAACTGTGGTATCTGCTGATCTTCGGGTAGAGTAGTGTCAAATTTATGAAGCATTCAATAGGACAGAGATTTGACATTAGTAGTCCAATTTTATTACAAGAAACAATATTGTCTATAAAGCTCAAGAGTTTATGAGGTTCCAGAGTCATGGTTTCTTCTGGTTATATTATTCCTTGTTAACAGTTATTTCTGTATTATTTTCTGTATTATTCCTTGTTAACAAATCATCATTTATCTAAAGTGGGTTAAGGCAAAAATGTATTATCTCATGTGTGTCTGTGAATCCAAGAATGGCTTGGAGGTCCTGCTAATGTTCCTTTCCAAGGTTGTAACCAAGGTGTCCACCAGGTCTGGGTTCTCACTTGAGACACGACGAGGAAAGGGTAAGTTTTCTAGCTCACCTGTTTTTGTTTAGTTTGAAGGCCACATCCAGTGTTGCTCAGGGCGTACTCCTGGTTTTGTGATCAGGAATTATTTCTGGCAGTGCTGAGGGGAACCATATCTGGTGACAAGCATTGAACCTGGGTCAGCTACATGCAAGGCAAGCATCTTATCTGCTGTACTATCTCTCCAGCCCAAGCTCATCTGTTTGTTGGCAGGACTTGTGGCTAGTTAGTTGAGGACATATTTCTTGTGGTTAGTTAGTTGAGGGTCTTTGTTCCTTGTTGTTCAGATGCAGTTCATATAACGATTGCTTGTTATGGATAGAATATAATGTCCAGGAAACTCCAAATTGGTTTGGAGTATTCCTTTCATTTCTTGCCACATGGACCTCTCCATGGGTCAGCTTACATCATAAAAAGCAGAAAGACAAAGAAATTCAAAAGGGAAAACCTGCCAGCAAAACTGAAGTAACAGTGTTGTATAACCTAAGCTCCTTTGCCATGTTCTGTTGATCAGAGTAAGGCCTCTGATCTAAGTGGAAATTATAGGGGACCATAAATACCAAGAGGCAAAGGTAACTGGGGAATTTTTAATTTATTTAAAAATGTTATTTATTTTTATTTTTTTAATGTAGGTATACTGCTATTTATTCAGATATTGATTAAGCTGATTGAATTGGACATAAACTCCATATTGCTTTTTTATTCTGAATGTTGATTTTATTATCTTATTATTATTTTCTCTCCCTTTTTATTGATTCACCGTGATATACAGTTACAAAGCTTTCATGTTTGAGCTTTAGTCATACAATCATCAAACACCCATCCCTTCACCAATACCCATTTTCCACCACCACAATCCCCAGTATTTCCTCACCCCACCCTCCGTTCCAACCCTTCCCCTACCTGTGTGGCAGACAGTTTTCCCCATACTCTTTCTCTACTTTGGTTACATTCAATATTATAACACAAGTCCTACCACCACTCAAACCTGCTGAAAAGGCAATGCTAGGTGACTTCTTTTGTATTGCTTGTTATGGGTAGGATATAATGTCCAGGAAATTCTGTGTCGCTCTTTTTCCAGGAGCTTTAGTTTATAGTCCCTGGGTCTTGGCTGTTGATGAGATTACATGGAGCTGGGGGCAGTTTGTGGGTGCGACTGCCAAGCTTCTGAAAAACTGGGGACCTGGGGGAAGGAGGCCCAGTCCCGATCTGAGTGGGCTTGGAGATCTCACTCACGGGTTCTCGCTTACCTCCGTGCCACTGGCCCAAACTGCATCTTTTGATCTCTTTTGAGGTTTATGGGTCTCTAAAATAAGGCCAGTAAATGAGCTTGTATAACTGAGCCAGAGGTTTGTGGGTGTGGCTCCCACATACCTAACTTCTGGCCATTTAATTTCTTGGTAAATTTGGTCCCAAGTTGTTGAGGTCTGGCTAAAGGCACAGCAGCAGTTTTGGGGTATCTGGAAGTCTGACGGCACCATCAGGCTGCTTGATGCACTCACCCTGTAGATACAGGTTGACCTGCTGGCGGCAAAATACCCCCTGGGGGCTGTCTTAGAATGTGTTTGCTGTAGGTACCCAATTAATATATAAGAAATTTATAAGGAATTACCAGGGTTTTAAAGGTTATCACAGAATTTTTAAATGAATTGGCATATTAAATTTAGGTAAATTATATAATATATTAAATGGAGTACTGTTAACTGCGCTTTCCCCTGGAGATCTCTCCGGCCCGCGGAGAGACAGCAGTGGAAAGCGCTCCTAATTGGGTGGGTTCTGTGAGCGGTTCCGACCTGAAATAAAACTAGTGAGGATAATAAATAGGGGGCCCAAGACGACACATGCCGATCAAGGGCAACTTTATTAACTGCCACGCTGGTTTTATACTTTTCTTAGCAGGGGGTTGGTACATAAGTTGTCAATCATCAGGGAAGTGTCTTCTCAGACCAAATAAGGAAAGGTTCGGGGTGTATTAGGTGGGCTTACAACATTCTTCAAGAGTAGATTGAGAAATAGTGGGGAGAGGAAGGCAAGGGTTTATCTGGCAGGAGCATCTGGCAGGAGGAATGCACAAGGTAGAGGAAGGTATTCTACTTAATGGGGGGCTTAATGGCGTCTCTTAGTTAACTGCCCTGGGCTACTTTTACCTCTTGAGTTTGGCTATTTCCTTTGTCACAAGGGCACCTGTGCCTCAGGTCAAGCAAAGCTGGTAATGGAATTTTCCGGTTTGTCCAGGGTAAAGGTTTCGGGGTCCTCTTTTGTTCAGGGTCCTGAGCAGTCCCCAACATCTCCCCCCTTTTTCTATTATAATAATGAGCGAGTGGGTGGAGTGCCTGTCTTAGGTTACTTGGTGGGCTCCCAGTTCTGGACATGGCAGTGACCAAAAAGGTTAGAAAAATGAGCGCACGACTGTAGGTGGTGCCATATTCGCACCCAGATACTGGCACCAAGCTATCCCCGTCTTAGGCATTTCCACAGCCGGGAACAGAGTGAGCAGGGGCTGTATGCCAGGTGCTCGAACTCCGCAAAGCTCAGGGGCTGAAGTGTGGGCTTTTCCAAGTTATCCAGCCCTTCGGGGTCGTGTTGGGAGAGCTGCTGAGAGTGGACCTGTACTGAACGTTTGGTTGCCTCATCAACCTGGTTTTTAACGAAATTTGTGAGTCGGCGGAATGCCCATGGGCCAAAGGAAACTAGCAGTAAGAACCCAATGAAGGGTCCAAGGAGGCTAGGCAACAGGGTCGAGAGCCAGGGTGAGGTGGAGAACCAATTTTTATACCAAGATTCCTCCTGGTCTCTCAATCTTTTACTTTCCTCTAAGTTTTCTTCCACTCATCTAATGCTATCCTTAACTAGCCCAAGCTTATCTTTAAAGAAACAGCATTCCTCCTAAAGAGCGGCACATACTCCCCCCTCTCTCAAAAAGGCCAGGCCAGGGCTGTGTCTGTTAAGGTGGACGACCTCAGCCAGAGAGCCAACAGTGTCAGTTAGGTATAGAAGGCCCTATTTAAGTTTGCGGACATCAGCCTCCACAGCAAGGACAGTTGGTGCAAGTTTTCCTGAGAGGAGATAAGGGAGTAGATGCCCGTACCGGTGCCTGTAGCACCCAGACCGAGAAGGAGGGCAAAGGTGATGGCAGTAACAGGCTCACGGCGGTGGCGCAGGAGAGAGGAAGAAGGGGAGAAGAGCAGGGCATCGGCAGGGCGAACTGTGAGGCGTGGCAAAAGCAGAACCAAAATGCAGTAATCGCTATGTGCCAGGAAGGCAGATGTAACAATGTGAAGAGTCAGGCCAGAGGAACAGGCGAAGTAGGTATCAGCGGGGGCCACGACGTAGGAAGGATAGAGGGTGGCATTAACGCGGAGGGAGGAATTGGATATAACAAGAGTCTGGTTGCAAACGGGTACTAAATCATACGGGGGGAGCATATTGGGCCCCAATAGGCAAAGTCCGGATCCCACCACATGTCCCAAAGTCAATCGGTGCGTGGGCCCCACTTCCCAGTGGAGTTCGTTGGCGTCAGAGACGTTCAATGGAGAGCCGAGGACAGCAATGCCTTCGTAGAATGGCGGTTGAGAGAAGTAGCAGATCCAGCATTGGTCATAGGCGGGGTCGGTGATGGCGGCAGCAGAGGCGTTGACCATATCCAGGATGGGCTGAGAAGAGGGTGCTGGACCCGCAGGCAGAGTAGGATGGAAGAAGGATGTGGGTGGCGGGGTCCCGGAGGGCGCCGGTGGGTAGCGACGGGGGGTAGGGGGGCGATGATGGTGAAGGGTGTTGTTGGGGCCCATGGAAATAGGGCATGAGGAGAGGGCAGTTTTTAGAAGGCGAAGGGAGAAGGTGAAGCCTTTATCATAGCCGAGGTGATACAGGCGAAGAGCCCAGGGAAAAGTATTGGATCAGGGATGCCGTTAGCCAGCAGAAGTGAATTGGATGGTGAGGAAATTTCACGCACGGTTGCAATCGACAGAGGGCCTGTGAGGTGCTCATCGGATCGTGATAAAGTCCCAGGGGGAGGAAGGTTTCCTATAGGTGTCGCCCGTGGTCTCGCAGCCCCAGGTGGCACAAAAAAAAATCAGGGCGATTGCCACAAGTGCGGGCAAGAGAGGTGTAGCCTATGGCGGCCACCAGGGCAAACGTAGATGGGGTTGGAGAGAAGTTTCTGGCGGTGGCGGCGGGTGGAGCATTCAGAAATGACACCATGGCCAGGAATGGCTTTGGGCGCGTGGCCGCCAGCGTAATCAGGGAGAGACCAGAAACTGCTGGGCATTGGGAGGGCGCAGAGGTCAACCCAGAGCTCGGGCCAGGGTGTAGTGGAAGCAAAGTGGAAGTGGAATTGACAACATCGCCCGCTTCATTAAGGACTTGCCAAGTAAAATTAAAAATCTGGGAGGAAACAAGGGAGGTACCCAAAAAAAGGAGGGGGGCTAAAAATCAGAAGGAGATGGGGAAAGGGGAGATAAGGGGGCAGGGGAGGTGGAAGCATGAGCCCCGTCATGGTGGACAGGAGAGTCGGGCGGCACGGCGTCCTGGGCAGGGTCAGCGAGGTCGCGAACCGCAGCAGTCAGGTCGGCAGGACCTTGTGGGTTGTGGAGTCTGGGTCAGTACCAGGAGGATGAAGTTTACTCCAGATGAAGCCATAGCAGGACCAGGAGTACATTAGTAGGTGTTATCTGTTAAAATATAAGCATAGACTTCTCCTCCTACAAGGAGGTTTTCCACTATTTCTTTTTTGTGTGTTCTAATGCAAATATAAGAATCAATTGTTTCCCAAGCCCTTTCTCATTCACAAAGTTGCAAGAACCAGATACTTGGAAGAGTCAAAAAACTGGATTAGCCAGTCTTATCTGTTGGGCAAAAGTGTGATTAGAATTCACTGTTGAGGAGGGTCTGCATTTTCCAGTCTGACTGGGGCAGAGCTGGGAATGCTGAGGGGGGGGGGATCCAGGGAAATCTTTAAAAACCCTCGAACTGACATCTAAAATTAACTCCTTATAACCCTGAGCTAAGTAGCTTAAATTTTTTTTTTTTGTTATCTCAAATCAAATAAAACACTGGTAGGACAAGTTTTGCAACCAATTTTAGAACTCCAAAAAACTCATGTTTTAACTAAATCATTACTCCCCGAACTTGTTTTTATTACAATTATTTCAGCTCACATTCTAATGCAGATGTATATGTACATTGACACAACAGCATAAGACCTTTAAACCATCAATTTTCATGAAACATGAGTAAATCTTCTTTGGCTTAAGTTCAACAGTTTTTGTACCTTAGTTCAAATCATGAGCTTTCTAACTTTATCAATTCCACAATACAAGCATGCTGTCAAACACAGAAAGAGCCCTTCGGGTATACATACACACACACACATATATATATATATATATATATATATATATATATTTTTTTTTTTAACCAAACTTTGATAATAGCATAGGAAAAAAAATTTTGACTATCAAATGTCTATGGAAACACAAGTAACTTTGTTTATTTTGAGGGTTTCTGTACCTCTGTTGTTTGAAAAACAGCTAAATTCCTCATTAAAATTGGCGGAGGCTTATAAGATAAACCTTGCACTCTGAATTCTCAATTCACTTTTAGATTTCTGGCTCTAGTTCTGTAGCTGTTTCTAGATAGTACAGATACTGGAATTCAAAAGAATTTCAATTGGTAATAACTATTAATGTTCTTCCAATAAAAAATTTAGACTAAAAATTTCAATTTCATTGTAGGCGCCATATTCTAATTAGAAATCTTTGTTTAAACCTGGTCTAACAGGTTCCAAAATCACATAGATCCTTTAAATTGCTGAACTTCATATCACTCTGATCTCTCGAGATGATCCTGTTTTCCCCAGGCCTAATTTTTTTACCACTGATTTTCATTCTGGCTCCAGCACTCAAGTGTTCCACATAGAGAGACAGACAGACAGACAAACAGACAGACAATAAGTTCACTAAAAACACCACATGTACATGTGCACACATCTGCAGTTGATCTATCGATCTGACCCTTCAGAAATGGCAGGGAAAAAAATGATAGACTGAGAAAGGAAGGAACAAGTCCCCAGGGCAAAGTTAAGCCCTGTCGGCCGATTGGGAACATTGCTCCCCGTTTCTCTGCCCGACCAGCCAGTTTCCTGCTTGTTAAGAATGGGTCAAGAAAGCGCTTTTGTTGATATAAGCCGGCAAAACAATCCATGACAAAGTTGTTGAAACCTAAGATGTCAGATGTCACAATTTTAAGATCAAGACTACTTCTGAGGTGGATAGACCACCTTAGCGACACTCTGTTTCATTCCTGATATTATTAAACACTCAACCACATGATCTTGCATTTTCCTGACTTCTCTGCTGATAATAATAAGCATAACTAAGAGAAATATAATGAGACAAATATACACACACACTAAAGGCACTCGCACAAATCACACTCCTGCACTCATTCGGACCGGTCCTCTTTCATTCCGGTGCGCACCCCACGCACCACATTCACACAGAAATTCTTAAACCTGCCCTACGGGCGTCCACATTACCTTTGGTCTTGTCCCCCTGACAATGGGGTTGCTCCAATGTACATTGGGCTCTTTCTGATTAGAAGCTAGCAAACTAGAGGCAAAGCAGGGGTGATCATCAGGATGCAAGGGAATTGAGAAAAAGCAGTCTTTTAAATCGAGTACTGTCTTACACATTTCTGAAGGAATGGCTGCTGGGGACGGCAGTCCAGGTTGAAGTACCCCAAAAAATGATCATGGTATTATTTACTGCTCATAGATCCCGTAGCAGTCACCAACTGCAAATTTTTTTTTTTTTTTAGGTGTGTTCCAGGGAGAGGGGGTGGCAATATAAAAGCTATCTGTATAAAGATTAAAGGGTTGAGGGGTTGAGGCAAATAATTTGGACACGGCAGCAAGTTCAAAACCAAGGAAAAGCTGGGGAGGGTGCATCTGTATTATCCTAGGAAATGCGGAAACCCCTGTGTTACAGCGTCTGAGTCAGACGCTGCGCAGCCGAGTGAAGCAGGTCAGCGGCTGCACTGGCCAAGAGGATGTCGTCCATGTAACGAACAAAGTAAAAGGAGGGATAAAAGAGCGCAAAAAGGGTAAATTATGGAAACAACGTATTTTTGGCAAAGGGTAGGGCTATAGGACATGCCTTGGGGCAGGACTTTCCAATGGAAGTGAGGGCTGGGGCCCAGCGCAGTTTGTGACAGGGAGAGAAAAGGCAAACCGTTTGCAATCCTCTGGGTGGAGGGGAATGGAGAAAAAGCAATTCTTAAGAATAAGGACAATCTTAGAGCTGCCGTGGGGAATAGCCGATGGGCAAGGGAAACTAGGCTGGGTGGCGTCTATGGGGATCATAGTTTTATTTATTTCCCGGAGGTCATGGAGGAGCCTCCAACTACCGGATTTCTTTTTATCACAAAAATGGGGGTGGGGTGCCGGGCTGTACCTGCACTAACAACTTGGCGGCCTGTAATTTTTCAATGGAAAAGGGCCCTTGGTGTCAATTAGTAAAAAGCCCACTTGTGAGAGAATATCCCTGCCCCAGAGATTGACAGGGAGCCCAGGCAGAACATAAGGGCATACAGTCCCGGATTTGCCCTCCTCGGTGCGCCAATCAAGTGGGGACAAACTTAACATAGGGTTTTGGGATTGGCCTGTACCCTGAAGGTGAGTCAGCGAGGGGGCGAGGGGCCACTCCTTTGGCCAGTCTTTTTTGGCAATGATCGTTACATCTGCACCAGTGTCAATCAGACCCGAAAGCACCTTCCCGTTGATTTCTAAAGTCATCATGCCCTTGTCCAGGGGCAGGGATTCGGGTTTCGGAGGGGAAGGATTAGAAGCAACAGTAGGAAGGTCCAAGAAGGATTGGGCGTGAGAGGCGGCACGGGAACAGCCCCTGGAGACCATCTCTAAGCGCTCTTGGAGCGTGCTAATAATCTGGGCCGAACGGGGGTTGTTGTGGGCACCAGTGATAATGGATTTGAGGAGTGACCAGTATTGGAGCATAAATCTTTTGTCAGCCTCCGACCCTTTAGAAGCAAAAAAGGAAGTGAGCTCGAGCCTACTTGCTCCCAAGAAACACAATTGATAGTGGGACAAGTAACAACAAACCAGGAACAAATCTTGTGAACAAAAAGGAGGAATTTTAAAATAACCCTATTCCTAACCTCGAGATGTCTATCACGCAATTCTTCTGAATGCCTTTAATAAATCCAGCCTCTTGGCTAACACGGGACCCCATCTTTAAGAGGGGTGGATGGGACGGCGGTGGAAAGGTACCTTATTAGACTAACCCAGCTCTGCGTCGCCCTAGAGGGAGTACCTGACGTCTTATGAGTGGCTCCGGACTCGTCGCTCTGCCGTCCGATCGGTGACCTTTCTCACGAATCCACGCTGGGCGCCAGTTGCGCTTTCCCCTGGAGATCTCTCCGGCCCGCGGAGAGACAGCAGTGGAAAGCGCTCCTAATTGGGTGGGTTCTGTGAGCGGTTCCGACCTGAAATAAAACTAGTGAGGATAATAAATAGGGGGCCCAAGACGACACATGCCGATCAAGGGCAACTTTATTAACTGCCACGCTGGTTTTATACTTTTCTTAGCAGGGGGTTGGTACATAAGTTGTCAATCATCAGGGAAGTGTCTTCTCAGACCAAATAAGGAAAGGTTCGGGGTGTATTAGGTGGGCTTACAACATTCTTCAAGAGTAGATTGAGAAATAGTGGGGAGAGGAAGGCAAGGGTTTATCTGGCAGGAGCATCTGGCAGGAGGAATGCACAAGGTAGAGGAAGGTATTCTACTTAATGGGGGGCTTAATGGCGTCTCTTAGTTAACTGCCCTGGGCTACTTTTACCTCTTGAGTTTGGCTATTTCCTTTGTCACAAGGGCACCTGTGCCTCAGGTCAAGCAAAGCTGGTAATGGAATTTTCCGGTTTGTCCAGGGTAAAGGTTTCGGGGTCCTCTTTTGTTCAGGGTCCTGAGCAGTCCCCAACAGTTAACCATATTTGATATGTGATAGGGACTCAATAAATATCTGAGGAATAGCCCTTATGCTATCATTGAAAATCTGCTTATATACAAAGAGTTTTTACTGGCATAATTTCATTTGTTTCTACAACAGCTCTGTGAGAGTGGCAAGGCAGATATTCCCATGTCCAACTTAAAAATCATTGTAACAGAATTAGCAACGGCTAAATGTAGGTTTCAAATTTTCTATGATTCTAATCATAATTTTTGCCTTGGATTCTTTGGAGATATTGAAGTCTTCCTAGAAGTTCCTGTGGATTTGAGCCAGGATGCAATTCTAATACTTTTTTCTGCCATAGTAGACTATGTAGTAGAATACTTTTGTAGTTTTGTTTTAGTTAATATTATCTTCAAAGAATATCGTATAAAGCGTAGTTTTTGTAAGATTTAATATTATTTGGGCTAGAGATGTACTACAGGGATCAAGCATGGCCCTTGCTTGTGTGAGACCTAGGGTCTCTGCAAAAAGATTTATTATAATTGAAAACAAATTTCCTGCCCATCCACTGATCTTCCTCTCATAACTTTATCATGCTCATCCTTCATATGCTTATTTGGGTTTTGTTCTTTTTTTTGGGAGGGGGAAGGGGTTGTCTACACCCAGCAGTTTTTAAGGCTGACTTCTGACTCTGTGTTCAGGAATCACTACTGGCAGGGATTAAATTCTGGTCCGAGTCATGTAAGTCAGATGCTTTATCTGCTGTACTATCTCTCCAGCCCTATATTCTTTATACTGTAATGGCTTCTTTTGCTCTCTTTCAGTGTGTAGCTTTTAGGTATTATCTATTGATTTTCTGCTATGGAATATAAGTCATTTGTCTCCCTCCATACACACTGTACAAACATACACACCGTGTCCCATTGCTACCTCTCCCATATATTCTTGCAAAAACTGACTCAGATCAATCTTGTCCAGTTGCTTTGTTTGATGTCAAAAATTATAATGTTTACTGGCCCATATACTAAAATCTAATTTCCTTTACTATTTTTTTCTCCAGTTAATTATCTTTCTTCTCCATTGTGATTAGTTTCCTGTAGTTAGGTAATTTCCAAGTTCTTCTCTCATAATGATTTTGAGCTCCATAAAATATTCAAAATATTTTATAAACATTTTGAATGTACTCTGAGCCTATTTTCTCAGATTTAGATTAGTCCCCCTCTAATCCGTTTGCACAGGTCTCTCACCCATCTTCTGGGGATTCATACTGCCTTGCACTTCTGCTTTCTGCATCCCATACTATTTGTTTTGATGGAGCACCTCACCTCTTCTGGCAATTTCGTAGAAGTGTCTTTATTCTGTCTTCACCATTTGAGTTATGGGATGGTGATAGGGGATGGCACTAATTCAACTTCGGTTGACCCTGTGCAAGGCAAACACCCTGCTCTCTGTACTATCTCTCCAGCCCCCTAGTACATTTCTATCATGTGAGTAGGTATGGGGAAAGAGGAAAAGTAAGTGCTTCTGTGCTCAGAGCTCACTCCTGGCGGTGCTGGGGGAATGAGGTGAGGAGCCTGGGATTGAACCTGAGTCAGCTTCTTGAAAAGTCAGTGCCTTTCCTGTTGTACTATCGCTCTGGCTCTCATTCTACTTTTGTTTTGTTTTGTTTGTTTTTGTGCCACGCTCAGCAATGCTCAGGGTATTAGTTTTGGTTCTGTGCTCAAGAGTCACTCTGGGCAGTGCTTGGGAATCATATGGAATGCAGGGATCAAACTTGGTCAGTTGTGTACAAGACAAGCACCTTTCCCCCTATGCTATAGCTCCGGCCCCTCATTCTATATATATACATATATATATATTTAAATCTCAGTCAATTATTATGCTTGTTTCAAATCCCAACCATTCCTTCTTTTTTGCATTCTCAGAAACTGTGCAGGGGAAAATTTCCTCCATCTGTTTGTGAAGAGAGAAAGCCAAATTATCTCTCACACGTTAGGCCACAGAGGACTTCCCTTACTGTGTTAGGCAGCCCAGCCCCCAACACACCTGTCAAAGAATATGGCCGGTTATGTTCATACTTTTTCTTATTTACACAACTACTTTGATATTGTAACTTCTATTTAGGATCAAATTATAAACTTTGGACTCAAAAGTCAAGCTTAAAACGAACTTCTTTAAAGGTCCAAATTATGTCGCCACCTTAACAGCCATGTTCTTAATCCATGATCCTATGTCATTTAAATATCAGTAAGAATATACCAAGTATAATGATTATTTTTCAGACACTGACCATAGAAACAAAAGTACATAATTCATCCCCAAGCCAAGTATTCCTATATTTATGAAGCTTTCTTGTTTGTTTCATTTTTGGGTTTTTGTGTCACACCAGCTGTGCTTAGGAATTATTCCTGGCTCTCTGCTCAGAGATAGTTTTGGGTGGTTTACAGAGGACCATATGTGGTGACCAGAAATCAAATCAGGCCCAGTTTTAGGCAAGGCAAGTACATTACCCTCTGCACTATTTCTACAGATCCTTGTCTTAGTGTTCTTTTTTTAAAAAAATTTTTATTAGTGAATATTAAGTATGGACCCCAGTTACATACTTAAAATCTTTCGTGCTTGCATTTCAGTCATACAATGATCTAGTACCCATCCTTCTACCAGTGCCCATTTTCCACCACCAATGATCCCAGTATCCCTTCCACCACCTCCACCCCCTCCCCGCCATCTCACCCGGCCCCTGTGGCAGGGCATTCCCTTTTGTTCTCTCTTTCCTTTTGGGTGTTGTAGTTTGCACTAGGGATGGAGCGATAGCACAGTGGTTGGGCTTTTGCCTTTCACACAGCCAACCCGTGTTCGATTCCTCTGCCCCTCTCGGAGAGCCCAGCAAGTTACTGAGAGTATGGAGCCCGAACAGCAGAGCCTGGCAAGCTACCCGTGTGTATTGGATATGCCAGAAACAGTAACAATAAGTCTCAGAATGAGAGACTTTATTGGTGCCTGCTCGAACAAATCGATTAGCAACGGGATGACAGTGACAGTTTGCACTAGAGGCATTGAGTGGCCATTGTGTTCAATTTATAGTCTATGTTTGGCTCGCATGTCTCAACCAGAGTTGGTTCTCCAAATACCCTTTAACTTGGTATTCCCTTCTCTATCTGAGCTGCCTTTTCCACCAGGATTTGAGGCTAGCTTCCAAGCCATGGGGTAGACCTCCTGGTCCTTATCTCTACTATTCTTGGCTATTAGCCTTTCATGCAGCCAACCCATGTTCGATTCCTTCATCCCTCTCAGAGAGCCTGGCAAGCTACCGAGAGTAACGTGCCCACATGGCAAAGCCTGGCAAGCTATCGGTGGCGTATTCAATATGCCAAAAGCAGTAACAAGAAGTCTCTCAATGGAGACGTTACTGGTGCCCGCTCGAGCAATCGATGAGCAATGGGATGACAATGACAGTGGCAGTGACTTCCATCAACAATGGAAGCCAGTTCGCTGATTCAGTGTTCTCTTTAAATGAACCTAAGCTCTCTGGATACATTAGATAGCATGTTATTTTTACATTATAGAAACTCAACTGTTAGCTCACAGCTCAAAGTGTTATTTTTTTGTTGTGTATCTATATGCATGTATATAACTTTGTTATCTATCTATCTATCTATCTATCTATCTATCTATCTATCTACCTACCTATCTATCTATATTTAACTTTGTTACATAAAACAACCATGTAAAATCTTTCCAAAGGCAGAATATCTATCTAGGCTGCAATGAGTAGGGCAATTGTTTTGCTGTAGACTGATTCAGCTGGTCTTGGTTAGCAGCATTTTGTGACTGCAACTAACGGGGCTGCTCTCTTAATGATGGCCTCAGCTCAGTAGCTCAGCTATCTGATGTCACTCTGATGGTCTTAGGCTCACCAGGAGATGGCGAGCCAGAAAGACAGTGAGGCTTGAAATCCATGCAACGTTGGCTATCATTACAGTCAGGGAAGAGAAATTGATTCATCCTCTTACGGAGAGTAGCTACAGAGTACTGTGGCCATTTCCATAATCAGCTCATCAATAAATTTACTAAATTTGTGGGCATCTATGGTCCTATCTGGATAGTCATCAGAACTTCTCACTACCCTTCCTACTTCTTTATAAACAGAAACATCAATCTCTATAACTGTCCTTAGGAGGATGATATCGTCACCAAGTACTGATCAGGTTTGACAGTCCTGACAGCCCTTTGTCCCAGGAACTCCCTTAGTACTGGGTAAACCAGGAAAATCTATCATTTTGTATCTAGTGCAACAATGGAATACTCTTTTAAACTTTATTTTGCCATTGGTGCTTTACAGTACAGTAGTGATAGGGTTTCATGCATAACATAATCCCTCACCAAATCTTCCCCCAAAGTACCCACTTCCCTCAACCATAGTCTAAGTGTCTCTTCATCACCCAGATCCTGACACCTCCTCTGTGGTGTATTTCTGGGCCATTCCTGGCAGTACTCAGAGCTTACTCCTAGCTCTGTGCTCATGGGTTACTCCTGGCTGGGCTTTGGGGACCATATGGGGTGCTGGGATTGAACCTCTGTTAGCCGCATACAAGGGAAGTGTCCCACCTGCTATACTAGTGCTATGACTTCAACAGTGGAATATTTTAGACTGGACTAATTTAGTTGGGATCAGTCAGAATTATTTAAAAAAATTAAAAATGAATCCAAGAAAGAGTTGATGTTTCTTACAAAGAAAATTAGAAGTATAAAATTTAGAAGTATTGGTTATGTTTCTTACCCTAAAAAAGAAACCAAGCAATAAAAATGAATCCAAAATGCAAAAAAAAGTATTTAAAAAATTGATGCTTATTTATTATTGATGCTTATCTGAAATTTATAGCTAATCTGAATCCTATAATTATTCCCTAGATTCTGAGATAAATGTTTTGTTTTTTTATTAAACTGGTTTGAGTTAGATTTCTGTTGCCTTGCATCCTCCAAGTGTCTATTAATGCTTGGAAGTGGGGCATAATGGACCGGTTCTAAAATATGGAATAGACAAGGACCAGGAAAAGTATAAGGATTAATATGTCCCAGACTGAGAAATTTTTGCAGTTTTTAAAATGTGGTAACAAAGTTCCACTATAGCTTATAGTGTATTGTTTCTTGGAACTCAGACCAAGTATCCACCAAAGCTCAACTTTTTAGGCAATAATCAGAGGAGTAGATTTGGAGCTTATTGAATTCCTTACAAGATATTGGTGCAAGTAAGATAAACGCCATTTCAGCAGATAGGAAGTGGAAAAGTGTTCTGTAGTCATTAAATAGAGCTCATTTTGCTTCAAGCCAATGATTTGAATCTGTCAAGGGCAGGTTTCAGTGAACTGTGTAAGATAAATTCTCTTGCATACTCTAAAGTTAGTATCTGCTTAAGAATTGTGAATATTTCTTGGAAATGCTAGGAATACTAGGGCCAAGTGGCATAAGTTTATACTAAGTACTTTATTGAACAGCCCCTATCTTTATGATGGGTATCTCTTTTTATTTGGTATGTTCCTTAAAGAAGAAGGAAGTACATTTAACACATCGCAGCATTAAAAATCAAGCTTTGCTAAAATAGTTTAGTGTTTAAAAATTATCTCTAGATAGACTTTGGTAAACTCATAAGTACATTCAAAAAACTACTTATGAATATCTTAGAACATTTAATAGTCTAAGCTCAAAATAATTCTATTACATCAAATTTTTATTTACTAAAGACTGGGAAAAACACTTTCATTTCATTTTTTTAGGCAGCTGGATTTATATTCCATATTTAAAAGGTGCTTTCAGGGCTAGAATAATCATGCACAGGAAAAGGCAAACAGCTTATTTTAAATATGCTTGAAGAAGAAAATTTCACTGAATTAAATCTTCAGGTTACATTTATCAGTTCCAGCACCTGTTTGTTGAAATTTAAATTGAATCACTTGATCAAAATTCTTTCATTTTGCAGTTCTTTTTTACTTCCTTGCATTGGTGAATATACACCCTTTCCCCCAAAGTACAGAATTTTAATCAAGTCTTCCAAATTATTTAAATTTTCTATCCTTTAACAAGTAAAAGAATTTTTAAAGCTACAATAGAAGAAGGTCTTGTCCTTCAACATTTATCAAGAATGTTATTTCTTTTCTGCCAGTCAACATTTATCGTGTAACTACTGTACAGAGTGCTGCATTTTTATCATCATCTGGTATTGATGAGAGCTTCTCCATTGGTCGGCTAAGGACTAAGAACATAAAAGGAATTATTTTTTTTAACTCTGAAATATTTTGTAGCTTAAGCAAGCAACAGTGAAGAGATGGAGATGAACAAAACTGGAAGAATTTTTGAATTAAGTCCTTAAAATATTTATCAGGAAATCAGTTATTTGAGGGAGTCCTAGAGAGATAGTATAGGGGTTAAGGCAAGTTTACGCAGCTGGCCCAGTTTTGATCCCTAGCACAGCAAATGGTCTCTAAGCACTCCCAGGCGTTGAGCAGAAAACCAGCAGTAAGCCCTGAGCACTGCTGGATATGACCCCAAACAAACAAAAAGTAAGTTATTTGGAAGATATGATCATAGGTGCTGCCAATTTACAAACTAATAGAAAACATGGGAGATTATTATTTCTTTTTTAGAGATTAGTTTATGAAAGGAGCAGAATTTGAAAATATTTCTTTTGTGTGTGTGTGTGTGTGTGTGTGTGTGTGTGTGTGTGTGTGTGTGTGGCCCCCAGTGGCCCCACACTACCTGAGCTGGTCTTGGGAGGTTCCCCTGCAAAAAAAAAAGTGAGTATATGTGTTTTGAGGGAAAAACAAGACATTAAAAAAGAACAAAGGCAGTAGTAGGGAGCAGTAAGGTATGTGATAGATCAGCATAGTTTTAAGAAAAAACATCTAAGAGCATGTGATTCTTGGAATCTGTGGAATAGTGGAAAATCATCAAAAGGCCTTAAAGCAAGAAATAGGTGATCATCTTTAATATTGCGGAAGTATCTGTATTTTTCAGAGTGATAAAGAACGAATAAGAATTGGAAAGGTTAAAGGGAGAAAATAATTCTCCAAGAATAGAACACTGTAACTAACCACAGGTGATGAAGATTAGGTATATAAATCTGAGGCTTAAGCACACAATGCAGGAGTTTGCACAAAGATAGGGATTGAGTGAACCGTGAGAACTGAACTAAGGAGAGAAGTACTAGTAGTAGAAGACCGTGTGAAGCCATGAAAATGATTAGAATTTACTTTTTGAGACATGGGAACTGTACTGTTGGTTATAAAGCATGATCACTTTAGATTTTAGAAAAAAACATCTAGTTGTGGTATAGAGATTATTTAAGTGGAGGAATAATGAAGTCAGAAGAAAAAGACCCATATTGGAAAGGCAGATGAATATCCAGATTTAGGATGCTGATGACCTGACTAGGGAATTGCAAAGCCAGGAAAGAGACGTGATTACCTCCAAGTGATATTTTAGAGGTTAGACATACTTTCGGCAAGAATTCTTTAAGACTGATGTGTCCTTAGGGTTTCACCTCAAAGGAACATTCTTAACAGTGTAAATGTTGACAATGGTCTCTTGCTTGATTAACTCAGTGGTCATCACGTTTATTTCTCCATTGTTGTATATTTCATTTGTATGTGTAGTTATTGACTAGTAGTTTGTAGGGGAATTATTTGAGAAGCCACGTAAACATATTGCCCTTCAAATATTATATCCCCCAGTGGTTTTAACATTTATTGATGATTGTTACTTGTATTATTAAAATGACAGAATTTTATAAATGACAATAGAAAATTGCCATTTAACATTTCTGTTATATTTTAATAATATTATAATCCTCTTCTTTCTTATTGGACTCTAGTTTCTCCCTTCTTTACTAATCTGAGTTTATGGCTTCTTTTTCTAAATTAGTATATTACAACCAATTCCTTTCAATATCGTCTTTGATGTTCAAGTTGTTCCTCATTTAAGTTGGCTGGAGTCTATTTAAGCTGGCTTCTGTGTCCTTTGACAGACCTGCATCAATATTGAACACCTCTTTTCTTGAGCAGTAAATTGCCTCAGCATCTCTTTAAATTTTTGCTGCCTAAGCCTTGAAATCACCCATTTTTCTAAAGAGGTCATTATCCTCCTTGTGGAAAGTAATATTTAGCAACCCAAACTTGGGCCCTAAGTACACTTATCATTTGCTAGAGCATGTTATTACTTTAAAACCCTTTTGGCCTTCAAACTAGGAAGCATATAATTATTTATTAACTCTTTCGCCATCCCTCCTTTCTTCTACTGCTGCTGCTGTGGCTGCAGTGACTGGGGGTGGCATGTGCACTTGCACTGGGGTGCTGGCATACATTTGTGAAGGTTCATATACCTGGCCGTGGTGCTCGCTTGCTGTTTTCCCCTGGTGGTGCTTACTGAACTTGAACACTTGAATCGGTAGTGCTCATGAACACTGGTTGTCATGCTGCAGAGATCACACACGTGGTTGGGGTGCCAGGACTCTCAAGGAGCAGAATTGTTGGGATCCCTTCTTAGTACTTTAGCTTTGGCACCTGGGGTCCAACTCATGTCTTCATGCTTGCCACTACACAGTCTCTGAAGCCTAGAAGCCCTCAAAAATATATAGAGGAGTAAGGGAGGAGGGAGAGAGACAGAGAAAGCGAGAGAGAAACAGAGAGAGAATGAACTACTGATACCTCTAATTCAAATTGAATGTGGGAAAGTCTTGCTTTTACACCACCAATCTATATCTTTTTCTCCTTTCTCTTGTAGAGAGACTTCTTGTTTCTACTAATATATAATTGTATCTGCTCATTTACATAATTCTAACATATGAGCTTGGAGTCTGTGGAACATACACACGTATAACTTAGAGTTTCTACTCAAATATACTCACTACTATAAAATTTATTAAGTGAAACCCGAGATTTATTTGCATCTGTCCTTAGAATAATTCCAGTCAGGGTGGAAATACCATTGTGTTTAAAAGATACTTGATTTAATTTGTTTTTGTTTTCATCTGTATAATTATGTTAATCTTTTTGATATACAATTAGCTTCATACAAACTGGTTTGTAATAATTTTAGGGCTTTCAACTCTAAACCCTTACTCTTTTGAGTTTGTTTTTTTTTTCTTTTTGGGTCACACGCGGCAATGCACAGGGGTTACTTCTGGCTCTGCACTCAGGAGTTACTCCTGGCGGTGCTCAGGGGACCATATGGGATGCTGGGAATCGAACCAGGTCGGTCGCGTGCAAGGCAAACGCCCTACCCGCTGTGCTATTGCTCCAGCCCCTTTTGAGTTTGTTTTATGATGATGTAAAGCATTAGTGAGGTCCTAAAGTTAAACATTTAGGTATTTTTATTAAGTATTTAAGTATTTAAGTTCACCACATATTTAGTTTATCTTTCTTTTTGTCTCAATGGGTATGGCTTTTTTTCCCCCCTTTGAGTGACCGAGTAGTATCCCAGTGAACATATATACCATTCTTTCCTTAAGTAGTCATTTTTGATTTAGAATCAAGAATATATTAATGGGGGAATACTATGCAGTTGTTAGAAAAGATGAAGTCGTGAACTTTGTATATAAGTGGATCAACATGGAAAGTATCATGCTAAGCGAAATGAGTCAGAAAGAGAGGGACAGACATAGAAAGATTGCACTCACCTGTGGAACATAAAATAACAGAGTAGGAGACTAACACCCAGGAATAGTAGTATATATATAATACCAGGAGGTTGGCTCCATGGCTTGGAAGCTGGCCTCACATGCTGGGGAAAGGTGGCCCGGATAGAGAAGGGAACACCAAGTAAAATGTGGTTGGAGATCCCGGGTGGGAAGGGAGATGCATGCCGAAAGTAGACTAGAGACTGAACACGATGGCCACTCAATATCCCTATTGCAAACCACAACACCCAAAAGGAGAGAGAGAACAAAATCAAATACCCTGCCACAGAGTCGGGGTGGGGTGGGGGTGGGGGATGGGATTGGAGGGTGAGAGGAATAGTGGGTTCATTGGTGGTAGAGAATGGACACTGGTGGAGGGATGGGTTCTTGAACATTATATGAGGGAAATACAAGCATGAAAATGGGTAAATTTGTAATGTACCCTCACGGAGACTCACTAATTAAAAAACTAAATAAATTAAATATATGTATATATAAATGGGTATTATCTTCTATACAGGGATAAATAATAGAAGTATATAAATGGAGAACTTGAGTCTCTATTTTTTTAAAATATACATTTTATGCTTTCCAGTCACTCATTATAGAGAACTTCCATCTGATTTATCCTTCATATCTTTCTGCTTCACCCTTTATTTCTTATTCAAAATCTTGCATAGATGTTTTATAGTTCAGGGACCACACAGCAGTACTCTGGTATTCTTCCTGGTTCTGCACCTAGGGAATGCTCCTGTTGGTGCTTGGAGGACCATATGGGGTGTTGGGGATCGAGCCCAGGCCAACTGCGTGCACAGCAAGCACTCTGCCTGCTGTACTATCTCTCTGCCCTTTGCATATGCTTTTTTTGTGTTTATTTTAATGTACACATATCTCTTTGTGATGTGCTATTCTATAGATTCTTCTTCCAGTTTAATTTTTAGTTGATTTATCACTAATTTATAATCCTATGGCTTTTCAGAACTTTAGCTTTATAACTTTTTATTTGTGGAATTGTCACTATTCCTACCACCATACTTCCAATGATTTTCCACCACCAAAATGACTCCTCTGCCCATTACTTACACCTCCCCTGCATGAATTTCACTGAGTCTGGGAGTTTTATTATTTCTTACCAGTTTGTGGGCTTTAGTCCACTACATATGAGCAAACCAGTTGGTAATCACCACTCTTTTCCTACTTGTTTCTTTGCATGATCACATCAAGTTTCTTTCTTTTTGTCACAAAGGACATGGCTTTATTTTTTCTCTTTAAATGACAGAGTAGAATTCCATTGAGTTAATATGCTGCTGCTTTCTTAAGTAGTCATCAGTCAGTGGGCATTTGGGCTCACCCATATTTTGGTTATTGTAAGTTTGTGATGATGCACATAATCTTTTGAATTAGTAGTTTTTCATATCTTTTGGATAATGTTCTATGGATTTTGATAAAAGCATAATTTCATGAATTTTCCATTAAATTACCATACAGAATTGTATAACTACCTTGAAAAGTGCCTCTACCTCTTCCTCCCAATCAATGATTTTACTATCTATATAGTTTTGCCCTTTCCAGAAAGTCTATAAGTTGAACCAAATAGCATATAACCTTTTCATAGTGACTTCTTTTACTTCGTGCATACATTTAAGCTTCCCTCATTTCTTTTAATAGCTTGATCATTTATTTTCAACACTTGTCTGTTGCATAGAAATACCATAGTTTGTTTATTTATTCACCTATTGAAGAATATCATGGGTGCTTCCATGTTTTGACAATTGTTAACAGAGCTGCTATAAACATTCCTATAAAGCTTTTTGTGTGAATATGTTTTCAGTTTGCTTGGGTAAATACCAATGACTGCAGTAGCCAAACAGAATGGTAAGACTATGATTAGCTTTGTAAGAAACTTCTAAACTGGCTTCCAACGTGACTGTCCATTCTTTCTAGCAATGAGTGAGAGCTCCTGTTATTCCAACATCCTTGCTAACATTTGGTGTTGTCAGAATTCCAGATTTTGGTCATTTTATTGATGTATACTGGTATATCACTGTTGTTTTTATTTGCAGTTCTCTAATGACATGTGATATTAGCATCTTTCACATGCTTCTGTGCCATCTGTATATTGTTGGAAAAATATTTGTTTATAACTTTTGCTCATTTTAAAAATTGAGTTGCTTTCTGACTTGTGCTTTAGGAGTTTTTGAAAAATATATTTTGTGTGCCATTCTTTCATCACATACATGTTTTGAAAAAGCTTCACCATATGTTTCTTATCTTTGAATTCTTACAAAATGTATTTTGAAAAGTGCTTTGTAATTTTCATAAAGTCTAAATTATACATTTTTTTCTTGACTGGATCTTGCTTTTGATGTTGCATCTAACCTACAAGGTCACCTAAACTCTCCCCACACCTGCACCTACCTTACAAAAGTTTTATACCTAGGGTTACTGTCTGAGTTACTATGTTAACTGCACCTAAATTTATATTTATTGCAGGTGGGTTCACTTTTGTTCAAATACCATTTTTTTAAAAATTATCTTTTTTATTGACTGTTTCTTTCTCTTGTAAAATGGAAAAAAGTTGACATAATTATGATTCTATCTGTTTCTATTTCATTCTGTTGATTTATTATCGAGTCTTTCACCAATATAGCATTGTTTTGATTATTGTAGTTTTATGGTAAATCTTCTAATTGAATTGACATGAAAAAATTTGCAATTAATATGTCCTGGAATCACTTCACATCACTTTATATAGAATTATATCCACGCAATTTAAAAGACTATTTTAGTAATTTAACTTATAGACAGTAAATTATATATTCACTAATTAATAAGCCATAAACTAGATATACCTTTGTACAGGTTCATAATTAGGGAATTACCACATATAAATTAAAGCAAAATTTCTGTGGATATAGATATCAATAACTATTTAATTGGGTCCATTGTCCATGGTCTCACAAGACTGCAATCAAGATGCTGGCAGTCATTTAACATAGGTGTTCTTTTGCAAAATCATGTGTTGTTGGCAGAATTCATTTATTTGTTTCCAGGGGCCTGGTATCTCTTTTCCTTGTTGATTGTTGAATGCAGGATGCTCCTAATTTCTAGAGACTGGTTTCAAATCTAGACATACCTTAACCTCTTACTTCACGGAAACTTGCTTTTCCAAAACAAGTGAATCAGTTTGATGTCTGGACTGACTATAGTGACTTGCTTGATTAACTTGGGCATAGCCAGAATAGTGTCCCTTTTGATTTACTCAGTCAACTGATTAAAGAACATAATTATGTCTACAAAATTCCTTTACTCATATAAGTTACTACAAATTAGGTAACCCAGCTTACCGATTCAACTGATTTGTGTCTGAAGGAAGGATGTGTTAATCAGAGGGTGTAAATCTTTGGGGTCATATTAGAATTCCGTCTACAACTTAAACCCAGTTTATTCCTGTTTTCTTCTTTCATAATGTATCCCTCTGCCTTGTTCTTAATCTCCACATGCTGACACTAATTGTTAGATGATCATTGTCTCATCAAAGGGCAGTAATTGCTCTGGGAATTAGCTTCCTACAGTTAAGAACTTTAAAAAGAAAGGAATAGTATATAAACCAGCTGCTTCATTTATTGGACATTAGGCAGCACAGATATGTGATACCTAAAAACTGAGAAACAAATGAGGTGAACATTACAGTCACCCAGCTCTCTGTCTGCAGGCAGCCTATGGGCAACTGAGCAAGGAGAAGAGACCACAAAAGAGTGTTTAGATACCAAGGTTCATAGGATTTTTAGGACAGAGCACTGGAGAAGTAAAATGTACATTGCAGTTAGAATGAAGATCTGTGGAGGGGGCCCATCAACTCTCTTGGTTGTCCATCAACCCACAGTTGGTTGAATGCTGATCTTTTGCAAGAAGCTGGAAAAGGAATGGAAAGCAGTTTCCTGAATCATTTTATGAGCTCACACAGAGTTGAAATATTCTTACTATCCAGAAGAAAAAACTTAACATAAAATCCATGGTATCAGCTAAGTACTCAGAGGAGTCTCACCTTAACAATGGTGATAATGTAGCATTACTATGGAGATTGTTGTATAAATAAACAAACAAAATTGAAAAGAAATGGATTTTTAAATTAAATTGATATTGAAGTCCATTAACTATAAACAAGCAAAGCAAAATTAAGCATTTGACAGTATAAAATTCATAAAACAAGGTGAAAGATTAACAAATGACTTTGCATACCTAAGTATCATAAAGCTCAACAGGGAAAAACCAATTTTGGAAACAGGTGGAAAATGACAGTTATGATGAACTTCCCAGTCACTGGCCTTAAAACAGCTGTCACATGTCTTAAAAATATGATCAAGCATGTAGCGATTCATGACCTTGATGAGAAGGAAGAGAAGACTCACAATTTTAAGAGGTAACTGATGATAGCTAAGATGAAAAGTTCACTGTGCAGGATTAATATCATGTAGAACTGGAGGAGAAAAAATTAAAGATCTTGATGAAATTGAATCTAAAGTGAAGCACAGAGAAGAATTAGACTGACAAAAAATAACCAGAGCATGAATAATCTGTGGGGATCACATGATGTATAAGAATAGGGTAGAGTGATAGATGTGAAGATAATATCTTAAAATTTTCAAAATTGATTGAAATCTATAGATATAAGATCAATAAATAACAAGCAGTACAAAATAATGCTACATTGAAACAATGATATAGAATTACTGCAAATCATGGATAAGAGTCTGAAGAGAAGAAAAAGACGAATATGAGCACAAAGCTAAAAATAAAGCAGATTTTATGCCCAAAATATGTCAAACACAATGAAATGACATCTTTAAGGAAAAAGAAAAATGAAAAGAAAAGATTGTCAACCACAAATTTTATTCTCTATGAAATATTTTGGAAATAAAGATGAAATAAAAACTTTTCAGAAAAACAAGCTCTGATAAAATTCATTTTCAGTCACTTCTACCATGAAAAAAGGTTAAAGGAAATTCTTTGGGTGGAAGATAAAATGATAGAGAATTTGATCCACCAAAAAGAAAAAGCCCCAGAATGCTATAAATATGTGTAAATATAATCATAATTGTTTCATTTTCTATATCCTTCAGGTATATTGTCTAAGCATAATAATGTATTATGTGGTTTATAGTGTGTAAAATTAAAGATGTGTCAATATTTTCCTTTGTAAATAAACTATTTTCTTCTAGAAAAAAGTAACTCTTAGCTTTTTAGAAAGAGCTAAAATGTTCATTTTTATTTATTTATTTATTTATTCATTTGTTTATTTATATATTCATTATGTGTTTTAGAGCCACACCCAGTGATGCTCAGGGTTTACTTTTGGCTCTATGCTCAAGAAACACTTCTGGTATTGCTGGGGGGTGCTATATGTTAGATGGGATTTAATTGGGTTGACTGCAGGCAAGGAAGGGAAGTGCCTTATCCGCTCTACTATCTCTCTGCCCTCCAGTTTATCTTTAAATATGTGTCATTTATAAATGATTTTTAGGGATGTTAGCTTTGAAAATTTGCAAATAACAATTAGGAAAATTTAAAGTTGACAGGTGTTATTAATTTGTCCATAGGCACTCTTGAGTTTATTTTTATTCATTTGGCATGTATTAGTATAGAAGATACATTCTTCCTGTGTGTTTAATTTGGTCTCACAACAGCCTTTTTCTCCCTACCCTCTTTTTAAAAACCACATTGTGTTTTTTTATAATCTAATATTTATAGAACAATAACCCGGAGCTGTTTTGCACTTCTTGCCAACAGTAAGAAGTACATTTCTCCTGTTTGTTTCGAGTTTGCCTTGAGAGTAGCTGCATGGTTTTTTGAAATGGAAGAATATTTAGTAGTCAAATTAGTTTAGCATTTCTGGAAATGAAAGGTCTAAGAAGAAATGCAAATAAAAAGTCCATTTTGCTTGAGAGGAGATAGCACAAAGGGCTGGAGTTCATGCTTTGCCTGTAAAGCTTCAGGTTCTGTCCCCTGAGCTCACTGGGGAATGACTGAACCAGTAGGAAGAACTGAGCACCTCTATGTGTGGCCCAAAAAACCAACAACAAAAGTGAAAAGTATGTTTTATTTCCGGTTATCGGACCGTGGTTTGAATTCTTAATAACTTATATTCACAAATGCAATGAAAATAAATCTCGCTCAATATTACTTTTATTTTTATTTTTTATTTTTTGCTTTTTGGGTCACACCCAGCGATGCTCAGGGGTTACTCCTGGCTTTGCACTCAGGAATTGCTCCTGGCAGTGCTTGGGGGACCATATGGGATGCCGGGGATCGAACCCAGGTCGGCCGCGTGCAAGGCAAACACCCTACCCGCTGTGCTATCGCTCCGGCCCCTCAATATTACTTTTAAATAAAAATTTGTGCAAAGATCAGAAATTAGGAAGTTTGCTTAATTTCTTAGGATTGTTTTGATTTCTGATAGTTCATTACATCACTAAACACTTCAAACTTGAGTTCGAAGAAGGAAGCTCTTCTCTTTATTGCTTTAAAACATACATTTATTATAGAAGTTGGAGAACTAGTGCAGGGAATAAGTGCTTGCATTACGCATGGATGACCTAGGCTTAATCTCTGGTACTGCATATGGTCCTTTGAGCACTGGCAGGATTAGAAATTTAGGTTGTTTTTAAATTGAATTTCTAGTAAATAATATTATGAAAAGTTTCTTAAATGTAATGTTTTTGTACATCTACCTTATTTTAGAAAAAAATTGGGGTAATACTTTGCAAAAAATAAGATTTTAAAAATAAAGTACCTTTCCAGACCGACTATCAAATTGTCAATATCCCTCAGTAGATACCTTTTGATAGAATAGATTCTAACAAGTGAAGCAATGTGCCAAATCAAATAATAATGTTTCTCAAAATATAAAATTATTCCAAATTGATTGTAGAAAATATGCAAATTCAGAAATATGTAAAGAATCATTTGAATTGACAGTGTTACTTTATTTTTTTTTAACTTTAAAGATCTAATTAATTCTACTAAGTGACTCCTGAGTCGTCAGGTAGCATCTCCCCCAGCAAATAGAAAAAGTGCTGCCTAATATTTCACTTTTTATTTATTTTCATTTTTATTTTATTTGGTTTGGGCCAAACTTTTTATTTAGTATTCTGTAGTTGCTTAACACACACTTAAATGGTCTTATTGGGGAGAGGGGAGAAGGGAAGTTTCTTGCAGATTCCCAAGGAAATGTCATAAAGGCAAAATATGGCCAGCATCCTTTTGCTCTGGGATGTGAATATTTCACTTTTTAGGAAAAAAACCTTTTTTTTGTGTGTGGGAAAGAGTTTTGAGCCACATCCACAGTGCTCAGGGCTTACTCCTAGCTCTGTGCTCAGGGATCACTCGAAACTGCTTAGGGTGCTGCGGATTAAACCTGGCCAGCTGTGTGCAAAGCAAGTGTCCTACTCTCTATACTATCTCTCTAACTCTAAATACTTACTATTTTGGGGGCTGGAGCAATAGCATAGTGGGTAGGGCATTTGCCTTGCACGTGGTCGACCCGGGTTCAATTCCCAGCATCCCATATGGTCTCCAGAGCACCTCCAGGAGTAATTCCTGAGATGCAGAGCCAGGAGTAGCCCCTGAGCATCACCTGGTATGACCCAAAAAGCAAAACAAAACAAAACTATTTTTTGTTAGAAAGTTCTTTAAAATAAAATGCTTCTTTTTTCCACAAAAGGTCTAAATTTGTTTGATTTCTTTTCTGAAGTTTACGTAAATCGCAAAAGGAAGGTTACGATTTAAGATTTATTTTCCACATTCAAATTTATTTCCTACCAAATTTTGTTAAACAATAGCACTGTAGCATTGTCGTCCAGTTGTTCATCGATTTGCCTGAGCAGTCACCAGTAACGTCTCCATTGTGAGACTTCTTGTTACTGTTTTTGGCATATCCAATATACCACGGGTTGCTTCCCAGGCTCTGCCATGCTGGCGGGACACTCTTGGTAACTTGCTGGGCTCTCTGAGAGGGACGAAGGACTCAAACCCTGGTCGGCTTCAGGCAAGGCAAATGCCCTACACACTATACTATCGATCCAGCTTCTTTTTGTTAAGCAATACTATAGATTTTTGATGTTTCTTTTATTGATGTGTTTTAAGGCATACCTGGTGGTGTTCAGGGCTTACTCCAGCTAAGTGCCCAGGTGACTCTGAATAACATTTTGATATTTAACACCTAACAGTTAACATTTGACATTTAACAGTTTGACATTTTCTTTTATTTGATGTTTAAAGTATTGCAATTATTATAAAAATATAAAGTTGACATGATTTTTTTCCTTAGTAGATCTGATGGATACTTGAATTTTAAATTCTTTTCTGATTATTTAGGATATGAAAAATTAATGATGGCAAAGATCTCTACTTATTCTAAATTACTTCTAGTGGTGTCTTACCAGAGCTGATATTTTATATTTGTCATTAATTTTAAGGTTATCCAATAGTTATATTTTTATTTTACTTAGAGTTTGTTTTTTGTTACAGTCACTGAAGTATTCAGACTCATTGATAGGCAACATGATTCTTCATCTTTTTTCTTTTTTTCTTTTTTTTTGCTTTTTGGGTCACACCTGGCGATGCACAGGGGTTATTCCTGGCTCAAACACTCAGGAATTACTCCTGGCAGTGCTCAGGGGACCACATGGGATGCTGGGAATCGAACCTGGGTCGGCCATTTGCAAGGCAAATGCCTTACTCACTGTGCTATCGCTCTAGCCACAAACTTAACTCTTAAAACTTGGAGGGCTTATTCTTTTTGTTTAAATAAAAAGATTTTTTTTTGCCACAAAATAGTTAGATAACCTTTTCTACTAATTTTTATATAGGTATTATCTGTTGAGGGACTGGAGCAATAGCACAGTGGGTAGGCTGTTTGCCTTGCTCGTGGCAGACCTGGGTTCAATTTCTCCATCCCTCTCGGAGAGCCTGGCAAGCTACCGAGAGTATCCTGCCCTCACGGCAAAGCCTGGCAAGCTACCCATGGCGTATTCAATATGCCAAAAACAGTAACAACAAGCCTCACAATGGAGACGTTACTGGTGCCCGCTAGAGCAAATTGATGAACAACGGGATGACAGTGCTACAGTGCTACCTATTGATTTGATCTTTCTTGATTCTGGAAGGTTATAAAACCTTATGTCTGTGATTATTTCCTCTGTACCCACTTGCTCTGACTGATTCATCCAGGATAATCTGTTCTTAGACAAGACAGTGTTCTCAATTCATTTTTATTTACAAACTTTTGATATAATTTTTTTGCGCTATAGCTTTGTTCCTCTTTCTTCAAGCTTGTCATTAAAACAGTAAATTTGATGCTACATCAGTTTGTCTCTTAGAGACTTCAAAAAGGAATTTAAATTTTATAGTGTAATCTTTTCCTACTTTAGTCTGTTTTGTGTGTATCTTTAGCTCAGGTTTTGCCTCTTCTTTGCTCATCATTTCCTGCTTCTGTTTTTTGTGTCGAAGCTCTCAATGACCACATCCAGGGTAGATGATTCACAAGAAAGAGTCATAGGATTCAGCAAATAATTGTACTCACAGTTTGGATTGATTACAGTAAAATAATATAAAGCAGCATCAGACAATGAAAAAGTACACTGAGGTGAGAACTGGAGGTGAGCAGAGGGACGCTTCAAAGGGCCTTCTGAAATTCTCCCATGCAGAGTTGAAACATTATGGTGAAATGTTGCCTTCCAGGAAACTCATGAAAGAAGTGAGAGCTCAGATGTTTTATTGGAGTTAGTTAGGTGGATGCCTCTATCTCGTCACAGTTGCCCAAATTCCAGATTCCTAGAAGGAAATCAGATGATCAGCTTAAATCTTGGCATTCACGATGGAGACACAGTGAGCCACTCTTGACTTAGCAGGCTAACCCCTCAGAAATCTAACATCCTTGCTACCAGCAAGATGTACAAATGAAGAGAGATCTTTCAGAGGAAAGTCAGACATGCATTAACTCTTTTTTGCAGTTTCATAATGACTATAAGAATTAGTTTTGATTTTATTTATTTTGGGGTTTTGTTGGAATATTTCCCCTTTTCCAGCTGCCTTCTGGAGTTTCGTCACAGAAACCTTTTGTCACAGAAACCTAGCTGATCTTTGACCCCGCAGATCTAAGGTGCTAGCCAGGCTTTGATTTGACATTGTAGATTCCAGGCTGCAGCCCAGCCTGGCCTTTGGGATGTAAATCCGAGTGCTTTCAGCCCAAAGAAGGCTTTGGTTTTGTTTTTGTATCTTCTTTCCGGGGGGCCTAGATTAACGGCCGGCCTGCAGATACAAGAGAATTATGTTGCCTCAACATTCTTCCTGTAAGATCTTTTGGTGCCTTTAGTGACGTCAATGTATTGCGCCCTTTGGAAGGGCCATGATCAATAAATGGGGGTTCGGAGAGGAGGTGAGGGGGAAAGTGGATAGAGGCAGAAAGTGTATAGAGGGCGGAAAGGTGTAGAGAGGTCGGGAGAGTGTATAGAGAGAAGATTGGAATAAACTGCAAGTTAGACCAACCATCATGGCTCCGTTCCTTCCTTCGCCTGCCACATCTTTGCCATCAACCTGCCTGGGGTGGGGGAAGTGGCTGGAGGCTACCGAACTTGGTTGGCGGGAGAGACAGCTGCTGCCCTAGGCCCTGTGCCTGGCTCGGTGCGGTGAGGCGTCCCTTCCCTCGCCCGCGCCTTTTCTTTTTATTTTTATACAGGGTTTCACTTAAGGCTTACTCCTGGCTTTGTGCCCAGGGGTCACTCCTGGCAGAACTCAGGGAATCATAGGAGTTGCTGGGAATCGAACTGGGTTGGCCATGTGCAAGGCAAGTGCCTAAGCTGCTGTACTATTGCTCCGATCCTACATTTTAGTCTTTTGAAAGATCCAAAAAGGAGCACAGATAATTTCTTTAGCTTCTTATATAAAGTGAATTCCGGAGATCACGATCACGAAATCCCGTTAATCATCGATTTCTCGAGCAGGCTGAGTAACCTCTCATTTCGTCCTTTCCCTGAGATCTTAGAACTCTCTCTCGACTCGGTCCTTCCAGTGATGTCGCACGGGGGCCTCTTTCAGGGTCAGGGGAATGGGATCCAGCTTGTTACTGGATTTAGCATATGAATACACCATGGGAAGCTTGCAAGGCTGTCCCATGTGGGCAGGAAACTCTCAGAAGCTTGTCTGTTTCTCCCAGAGGGAGAAGTAGGCTACAAGATGGGAGCTTGCTTTTAAGTCTCTGGATGTTGACCATTGATGGGATTACACACACCTGGGTTCCTCTGCCGGTACCTTCATGCATGAGGCCTGTCTGAACATGTGGAGAAGGGCCTCCAGCATGGCTGTAGCTAGGTTCTGGTGGTCTTCGGCTGCCAGGAGCTCTGCTCGGGGTGGGGAGGGAAGCTGGAGCTCATCCCCTCCGAGGGGCCCCGGGGAAGACAGCCAGGCGTTCGGGCAAGAGACTCTCTGAGTTCCGGAGATTTGTAAACTATAATCTGAGATATGTAATCTGAGAATCGTGTATCCCACAGTGCAGCCTCTGGTCTGCACTGTGTCCATCTGCAGGTATAAAAAGATTCAAAAGCACTGTGCTGGGAAATCTATCCCTATTATTTCTCTTCAGCATCTTTTAATAGTTTCTCCTCCCATCAGATAACTTTTTTTCCTCGTTGCTTATTCTCCAGTGAAGTCTATACAGATGTTGTTTCCAATATCACCAGCCTCACATCTAAACTTTAAGGATCAGTGCCCAAAGTGCTTGATTTATGATGCCTAGCAACAAACACCTATTTAGAGAGGATTTTTTTGTTTTGTTTTTCTTTTTAGAATGAAATTTGACCTCTTTCTTTGACTTTTGTTTTCTGTCTAACCTAGGGAATCTAATGCAATTTTCTGTTACTTGAAAAATATTCTACCATAAATAATGTATCAGTTTTCAAAAAACACACTAAAAAGCTAGCCATTGTTATGCCAAGAGATACTTCATTGAACATGGGAAACTAGTGTCACATGGAAATACATGTTACATGGCAACTTAAACAGGCAAATATTGAATATTCCTTTTGTTGTAAGATATTAAAATATCATTGGGTAGTAAGCACAGAGATGTGAAATGAATTAGAAGCGTGTTTTGTGGCTGAGGGAGAATACTCACGGAAGTTCAGACTTGGATGAGATTTTCTCTCCATAAGGTTGTGATTCATATCTCACTGCTCCTGGGATGGTGCGTCTTTGTGGCAGCATCACAGAGAGGCCTGAAGATGACAGGGCCCTGCAGAGTTGGGGACTGCTGGATTTTATGGAGCAGTTATGAGAGGCAAGATGCCCCAGGAAGAGATCTTGGCTTTGAGCAATGTCAAGATAAGCACTTTTTGATGATGTGAACGACAGTTTAACCTGCATGGGGTGAGGTCTGTTTGAAGAAGTTCTGGTTGGGATACTTAAAAGGGATTTGTGATAATGGAAATTCATAGCTAAGGGGGAGAAAAATTCCTATTCTTCTAAGTGAAATGAATCATTATTGAGATTATCCAGGTGGGGGATGACTCAACAGTAACATCTGTTAAGTCAGACCTTGCTGATGTTTGTGGCTTGCCTGTGTAGTTCCTCCTTTATTATCTTAGACAGATAACTTATCCAGCATGGGTTTAATGCCGTGGCTAGACAAGATGGCTCAGGCATTCCCATTTAGACATTTAATCTAGGTTCTGGGAGATTTCATTAAATGCCGACAGATGGTGAGAATATTGCACAGTATCTTGCAGATACTGCCATGTTTTTGAACTTGTCCTAGTGCGTCAGAAAGGCTATTGTCTACTTTAAAAATATTTTATCAGAAGAAAACATAAGTTTTTCTAAGTACTCAGAATTGTTGATTGGATTATTCATTAAATGCCTTTTTGATATTGTGGTGGAGAAATCAATTTTGGTTTTGTTTGCTAGTATAAATTTTAAAAAACGTTTTAAAACATTTTAGAACTTGTTGGCTGCTTTCAAGCATGCAAAAGAATTGTATTTAATTCAGCATACACATACCAACTCTATGCTGGTATTACTTTAGATACTAGGATTACAAACACAACTAAGAGATAAATCTTCTCTTTTACCTGTTGTTATCGTAAGAAAGCAGTCTATTTTTACATGTTACTTTTATTTATTTTGATCTTTTATTTACTTTTTATTGGATCACTGGAAATTACATTATAAAGTCATTCATGGGTTTTAGGTGTACAATGTCCCAACATAAATTCTTTCATCAGTGTCCACTTCCCTCTACCAGTATCCCCAATTCCCTGCCTCCCCCAATCTGTCTCTATGACAGGCAGTTTTTTTTCTGTTTGCCTATCAGCAATGTGGTTTACAATACTGTTACTTGTAGGGTATCATGCATATAACATTTCCCCCTCTAGAGAGCTATGTTTTAAAATTTTTATTTAATTTTTTTACTCACTATGAAGTTACAGCTTTTCATGGTTGGATTTCAGGAATACAGTGCTTTAATACTGATCCCTTCACTGTATCCATTTCTCTCACCAGTGCCCTTCCACCCCTATTCACCTTCCCCCCACCAGTTGCTTCTATGAGAGGTGCTCTATATACATATATATGTATTATCTGTTTGCTATGTATATGTTGGCTATGTACATATATATATCATCTATATATCATCATTATCATCATCATCATCCTGTTGATCATTGATTTTCTCAAGTGGTCTCAGTAATGTCTCTATTTGTTTTTTTTTGTTTGTTTGTTTTGGGTTTTGGGTCACACCCGGTGATGCACAGGGGTTACTCCTGGCTCTTCACTCAGGAATTACCCCTGGCGGTGCTCAGGGGACCATATGGGATGCTGGGATTAGAACCCGGGTCAGCCGGCCGCGTGCAAGGCAAACGCCCTACCCGCTGTGCTATTGCTCCAGCCCCAGTAATGTCTCTATTTGTCCTAGCCCTGAGATTTTTGAAGCCTCTCTTTACTCGTCCTTCCCAACAGTGCCACATTGGAGGCTCTTTCAGGGTCAGGGGAATAAGACCCATCATTGTTACTGGTTTTGTCATATGAATCTGCCACGAGGAGTTTGCCAGGCTCTCCCATATGGGCAGGAAACCCTCAGTAGCTTGCCAAGTTCTCCGAGAGGGAGAACTAGGATAAAAGATGTCGAGTGGACAGTTTGCTTCTGGGAGCTTGGTTTTATAGTCTTTGGATATTGGCTGTTGATGGGATTACACAGCACGGGGGCAGTTTCTGGGTGTGATCGCCTAGCTACTGGAAATACATATATATATATGCATATATATGTATATATAACATCTTGCTCTATGGTTTATAGCACTGTTGCCCGTAGGACTTCATGCCTATCACTTTACCTCCTTTCGGCACCCAGTATTCGTCTACACTGACTGCTTTCCTCTGTCACTGTCATAGTGGTCCCTTCCCTGACCTATGTCCCTTCTTCCCCAATTGCAAGCTTCCCACTAAGGACCAGTTGTCCTGCCTTAATTTCTATTATTTTGGGGCTTTAGTTATACTTCTACTTGTTTCTTTATATCATGTATATGAGTGAGATCATTTTGTGTCTGTCACTCTCCCTCTCATTTCATTCAGCATGATACTCTCTAGATCTGTCCATGTATCAGCAAATTCTATGACTTCATCTTTTCTTACAGTCAAGTAGTATTGTGTATATATACCATAATTTATTTATCCAGTCATCATCTGTTCTTGGGCACTTGGGTTTTTTCCAGGTTTTGCTATTGTGAATAGTATTGCAATGAATATTGCAGTGCAGATGTCTTTTCTGCATTGTGTTTTACAGCCCTTGAGGTATATTCCAGGAAATGGATTTGTTGGGTCATATGGAAGCTAAAAAATTAAAAATTGTTTATTTACTCTAAATCAACCTTGTGAGAGCTGAGTTTCTAGGTTTGCTTCTGTCATTTCAATCTAGACCTTTTTCTTCTCTCATGTTTGCTCTGATAAGTAAGTAACATGGATGAAGTAAACAAAATCAGTGAAAATGCCAGTAGGATGAGAAAATATCTTAAATATAACCTTATACAGAGTAAAAGTCAATTATTGACTAAGACTACGGATATGAAGAACTTCTACTACAAAACACATGTTTACTTATATTTTAATTTAATTTAAATTTTAATTTTTTAAAATTTTTGGATCATAATTAGTGATACTCAGGGGTTACTCCTGGCTCTGCACTCAGGAATTAGTCCTGGCAGTGCTTGGAGGACCATATGGGATGCTGGAGAATGAATCTGAGGTTAACTGCATGCAAGGCAAACGTCCTACACACTGGAAAACATAATTTTTTAAAGTCTAGCAATTTAACTTAATATAGAAGCAAGCAATTTCACCAGATACACTAACAAACACAATCAACAAATTGATCTTTTGTGAGATATTTTTTCCTTGACATTGTTGTATGTATTCACAAAGACACTTCTGTAACTAAAATCTGAAAGCAATCCAAGTAGTCACTGACAGATAAATGAATAAACTAGATGTGATATGCATATACAATGTAATACTATAAGAGAAGGTGAAGCCTTGTATTTTGCCACAAAATGAAATTGGAAGGGATCATTTCAAGTGAGGGAAAGCAGAATAAGAGAGGCGAATATCAGGACTAGACAGTAGATTAGTGTTTGCCTTGCTCATGGCTGACCTAGGTTTGATCCCAGGGACACCATATGGCCCTCCAAGCACTCTGGAGTGATTTTGTGCACAGAGCAAGGAGTAAGTCCTCAACAAAGCTATTGTCCCCCCATCCCCTGCCCGCCAAACAAATAAACAAAAAGGGGCTAGAAAGACAGTACAGCAGGTAAAGTTCTTGCCTTGCATGCAGCCAACCCCCATACGGTCCCTTGAGACCACCAGGGCTCTATATATTCCTGAGTATAGAGCCAGGAATAAACCCCATCCATAGCTGGGTGTTCCCTCCCTGCTACCCCTGCCCTCGCCCAAATACATATATGATCTCACTAATTGGCAATTTATAAGGAAACGAAGCAAGGGAATGGACAAGTTCCAATGTCAATGAATCCTTAGACACTGACCTCACAACTGATGTTACTAAGGTGCAAGGGTGAATGAGTGGAGAAAGCGGAGAAGAAGCAGTAGATGGTGCTGAAGAGATATATTGCACTTTGGTGGTGGCTGTGGAGCCTTGAAGCATATAATCATTGACACTTTTTTATCTTTTTTGTTTTGGGCGTGGGGCACCCTGTAAGGTATACAGGGATTACTCCTGGTTCTGTATATAAGAATCATTCCTGGCAATGCTGGGTATCACAGTGGGTTGGTTTCATGAGAAGCAGGTGAGTAATCCTTGTACCATCTCTCTGGCTTCCAACTTTTACAATCTTGTAAATTGATGCTAACTCATAAAAAATTAATTTTTTAAACTTTTAATTAAAATATCCAGAGTCTGAGAGATTGTTCAACTGCCTGAGCACATGCTTTGCCTACAGGAGACCCAGGATTGTTCCCCAGCACCATATCTGGTTCCCCAATAATTGCCAGGAACAATTTTTGAGCACAGAGCCAGGAGTAACTCTTGAGCACCATTGGGTGTGTCTTAAACCAAATTAAAATTAAATTATGAGGCAAAATGTTACTTACTTTCACTTCTATGTCCATAAAGCTATTATTTATAATAGCCAAAACATGAAATAAAATCATATGCCCCTTGAAGGATGATTAGAAGAAGAAACTGTAGTACTGTCATCCTGTTGTTCATCAATTTGCTCCAGCGAGCACCAGTAACGTCTCCATTGTGACTTGTGACTGTTTTTGGCATATCGAATATGCCAGGCCCTGCCACGTGGGTGAGATACTCTCAGTAGTTTGCCGGACTCTCCGAGAGGGACGGAGGAATTGAACCCGGGTCGGCCACGTGCAAGCAAACGCCTTACCCACTGTGCTATCACTAGAATACTACTCTGCCACTGGAGAGCTGAAATGTTTTTTAGAAAGATGAGTTGGGATTTAGGGACAAGTGGATACAAGTTGAGGTGACTGTTCTGAGTTAAATAAGGAACTAAAAGGACATTGGATGTTTTCACTCAGATATGGAACCGATGAAGGGGAAGGGATGACGTAGAGGAGGAAGCGGTGGAGAGTCTTTTTGAAGGTGATAACTTTGGAACTTTGGTGGTCAGTGTGGGGACACTAAGACACATAAAGAGAAATAAAGTAATGGATTCTATACTGTTTAAATCAGCAATTCATAAAACAACCTTTACAAATGTAAGAAACACTTAAATTTTTCAAAAACACTTCAGATTTTTCAAAAATACTTCAAAATCACTTCAAAAAATCAATATTTTAAGATCTTCTAAAATTCTTTACAATTATTTTTATTACTAATTTTTTTCTAGTGAGTACTTTTCAACCATACTTTTATTTCAACCATACTTTTTAACTGAATTTTAGTTTTACTTACATCTGTTTGCTCAGTATACCTACTTCGTTCTGTGGGCTAGCATGATTTATCTTTGTTCACAAATTAAGAGAAAGAGAGTTCATCTGTCTTCTTGAAGAAGCTTTGAAATTAATTTTATCAATGTTTGTAAAAGAAGTAAGACTACTATATAGTTGTTCTTTAAAAAGAAAATTTGAGGTTTATAATTTGTTCATAGAGTTTAGGCTGGGCATGTATGAGGATCTGCATTTGATCCTTAGATTTCACCTCCCCTAAATTAGTAAAAATTTGATTCATTCTTTTGTCATTATTGAATTTCAGTTTTCATAGTTATTCATGTATATCGATGCAGTAGATCTAAAGGTACGGAAGCAAAAGTGTTTTATAAAATTCTAAAATTTCATATGAGAATAACATCAGTTCGCTATGATTAACATACATGTCTCATTATGGGTATTACGACTATTTCATTAGGCTAAGAAATATGTACTAATAGTGAAAATGTTTGCAAATAGCAGGCTTTAAATGTTTTCCATTTGGAAGATTTTGACCAAAAAAGTGGTCAAATGATTGCTCTTTTTTATTTTTATTTCTATTTTTATTTTTTCCAATAACAAATACTATTCATAAAATTTATGTCAAAAATGGCATTGCAATTTAGTGGAGCAAAGGAACAAAGGTTTTTTTGTTTTTTTCTTTACTATTTTATTTATTTTTTTTAAATTTTAAATCAGTTGATTTTAAATAAGTTTCAAAACTTTTTCAAAAACTATTTTTTACAGTTACATTAATTTTAAAATGAATATTATGAATAATTTTAGCTAATACAGTTAAAATTAAATGAAATGATAAATCATACAAATACGCAATCTACTAAGATGAAGAGAATGATGTCTCAATGACTGTTGAGGAGTTCGTTAAATTATTTTTTTAATTTTTTTTATTGAGTCACCATGTGGAAAGTTACAAAGTTTTCAGGTTTAAGTCTGTTATACAATGCTCGAACACCCATCCCTTCACCAGTGCACATATTCCACCACCAAGAATCACAGTATAGCCCCACCCCACACCACCACACCCCTAGCCCCCCCACACCCCTACCCCCCCCGCCTGTGTAACTAATAGATTTCACTTTACTTTCACTTTGATTGCATTCAATATTTCAACAAAACTCATTTACTATTGTTTGGAGAGTCTCTCCCCTAAAGTCAGACCTGCTGAAAAGGAAGCATTAGATAATTTGTTTTCCATTGCTGAGGATGAAGAGGTATGAGGTCAAGTGACTGCACTTAGCGGCCTCACCCATTTGACCCAGCAATACCACTCCTGGGAAAATATCCCGGAGAGGCAAAAAGGTATAGTAGAGATGGCATCTGCATTTCTGTGTTCATTGCAGCACTGTTTACAATAGCCAGAATCTGGAAAAAAACAGAGTGCTCCAAAACAGATGACTGGTTAAAGAAACTCTGGTACATCTACACAATGGAATACTATGTAGCTGTCAGAAAACATGAAGTCATGAAATTTGCATATAAATGAATCAACATGGAAAGTATCTTGTTGAGTGAAATGAGTCAGAAAGAAAGAGAAAGACATAGAAAGATTGCACTCATATGTGGAATATAATGTAACTGAGAAGTACAAGTTGACAATGATGCAACTTCTGGCAGATATTTCTCTGGACTTAGTTACTAAAATGCTCTTTTAAAAAAATTTATTTATTTATTTATTTATTTATTTATTTATTTATTTATCAATAAGTGAGTCACCATGAGGGTACAGTTACAAATTTACCAATCTTCGTGCTTGTGTTTCCCTCATACAATGTTCAAGACCCCATCCCTCCACCAGTGTCCATTCTCCACCACCAATGAACCCAGTATCCTTCCCACCCTCCAATCCCATCCCCCCACCCCACCCCACCTCTGTGGCAGGGTATTCCATTTTGTTCTCTCTCCTTTTGGGTGTTGTGGTTTGTGATAGGGGTATTGAGTGTCAATTGTGTTCAGTCTCTACTCTACTTTCAGCATGCAAAAAATTGCTCTTTTGACCATTTAAATTTTCTTAGTTATTGTCTCAATGCTTTTTTAAACTGACTTTTCCTGGCTTTATCTGTTCTTCAGAATATTTTTTTGCCATGCAATAAAATTTGAAAGCACTAACATGCCTAATATCTGTTGAATTTTCAGCAGTGTGTGGGGGTTGACTCACACTCAGTGGTGCTCAGGGTTACTTCTAGCTCTGTACTCAGGATCACTCCAGGTGAGGCAGGAGGCTGGGGAGGACTTGTGCAGTGCCAGGAATTAAACTGGAATTGGCTGTTTGCAAGGCAAGGACTTTAACCCTTATACGTTCTCTCCAGTCTTGAATATTTTTATTTTTGTTTGTTTGGGGGTCACCCTGTGGTGCTCAGGACCTTCTCCAGGTTCTACACTCGGAGTTCACTCCTGGTGGGACATGGAAGTCATGTGGGGTGCTGGAGATCAAAGCAGGATTGACCACATGAATAACAACACCTTATTTCTTCAGCCCCATTTTGTTGAGTTCTTTAAACAGTTCTTTATACTTTAATCTTAGTCTTTTTAGTGTTCTTCATGGACATGGACCCAAGCTGGCTAGAAGAGTCCTTTAGTTCTGTTCTTCTTTGAGATGGTATAGTTAAGTATTCTGTTGTAGGTTTGTAGCAGAGTATATTTTCTTATATTACAATAATTAAAGGTTTTTATTAAAATATTCTCTTGCAGGTTTGTAGTAGATCACATATTTCCATTTAAAATGTTGAACACAATTGTGTATTGTGTAATTTCCTCCAGCCAATAATGTGAATCATGGAAGCCACCCAAAAGCATGAAATCATTAGTTGAAACCATCTGTCCCACATCTTTGCAGTGCTATGTCCTTAACCTACCCTTGGCTATATTGATATTAACAGACTGTGCAAACCCCTCAATTTCTATTCCCATTTTACTTATTCTACTTTGATCTAGTGTCATTAAGACCTAGAGTTAATCAGTTTTATGTTAATCTACCAGAATATAAATATCTAATTTATATTCATTTGCTTTTCAATATAAAATGTAAATTTTCTCAGTTTATGATGGTTTAATTAATATGCATTTTAATCACATTCTTTGCTTTTCCAAAATTTTGTTTTCATACATCTGAATGACTTTCCTTAATTAGTTTTATTTAACCAAGAAAACTATTTGAAAAATAACATTTGTTTCTATAAAACAATCTATCATGAAGGATAATTTAATTTTCTAAAAATTAAACATATTGCTTTTTCTATTAAATATTGCACCCCTAAGACCCCCAAACTAAGCTTGTGCAAACTTTCTGAAGCAAATTTAGCTATTCGAAAATGATCTCATATTTCTTGTGTATAAACCGTACATCAATCTAGATAAATCATAGATCAATCTAGAATTTTCTCTCTAACTTTGCAGTGAAAAATAGCATTGATTATTAAGCCAAAGTCAAATACTGGAACAAAAGTTTCAAGAGGTAATAAGTCATGCAAATTGCTAGTATTAAAGTAGAACAGAAATGTATTCTTTGAAATGTCCTAGGTAGATGCCCAGGCAGGGAACGTCAGCAACATAATCAGGTAGCTTGAAGAACAAAATGTGTCTATACCTTTCTGAATAACATAATTGATGACCTATATCTGTTGGCTCAGATTTTTATAGAAACAAATCGGCTTAAAACCTTGTAGTTTGGGGGCTGAAGTGAAGCACAGCAGGTAGGGCGTTTGCTTTGCATGCGGCCAATCCGGGTTCAATTTCCAGCATCTATTATGGTCTCCTGAGAACTTCCAGGAGTAATTCCTGAGTGCAGAGCCAGGAATAACCCCTGTGCATCGCCAGGTGTGACCCCAAAAGAAAAAAAAAATCCCAAACCAAAAAGCCTTGTAGTTTTTCTTTCCAGTACTCTGTAACCCCTAGATTACCAAGTTAAAAAAAAATGGAAAATATTGATACATCTATTTTATTTCTGCCTTTCAGATAGACAGAGAATAATAATTCTTTTTAACTTTGTTTGTAAATTTACTTATATTTTTATAAAGTGGGGCTGGAGCGATAGCACAGTGGTAGGGTGTTCGCCTTTCATGTGGTTGACCCGTGTTCGATTCCTCAGCCCCTCTCGGAGAGCCTGGCAAGCTACCGAGAGTATCATGCCCATATAGCAGAGCCTGGAAAGCTACCTGTGGCATATTGGGTATGCCAAAAACAGTAACAATAAGTCTCACAATGAGAGATGGTACTGGTGCCCACTCGAACAAATCGATGAGGGTGACAGTGACAGTGACAATTCACAATAGCTTATTACAAGTTAATATTCAAATACCAATCCCACCACTCTAAGAGGAAAGTCTGTGAAGAATGTTGTATTTCATCCTGGAGCCATTTAAGCCCTTCTATAAGGGATTATAAATATGTATGTTAAACCCAAACAATTGTGTGCTACTTCTCGTACATCAGAGGGCTAGAGTATAAGAGGTGTGTCACTCTCTTCCAGGAGCTTTATCCAGGTCTCTGGATCTTGGCCATTGATGGGATTATATGGCACTGGAAACAGCTTGTGCGTGTGACTGCCAAGCTACTGGAAAACTGGGGAGCTGGGGGGAGGAGGCCCAATCCCATTCTGAGTGAGCTTGGAGATCTCAGTCATGGGTCCTGCATACCTGGATTTTTCTGCAGGTTCCCCTGTAGGTGAGGCTTATCCAAACCTGTGGAGAGTGGCCTTGAGCATGGCTGTGCAGTGGGGTTCTGGAGGTTTTTGGCTGCTGGGGTTCTGCTGGGGCAGGGAGGGAAACTCAACCCACCCACTCTGAGTTGCCCTGGTGAAGATAGCCTGGTGTGGGATCTGGAGAATAATAATCCTTATGAAAGTTCACCTACCCATCTAAAAGGACTGTCTCTGCCAGTTTGGAGAAAAGCTGTCTTAAAGTTTAATTGCTCTGCATAATAGCAGGAGAGGAATATGGGGAAGTGCTAGTGGAATGAACCTGGCAGGAGAAATAGGCCTTTGGGAAACTAAGCACTTTCTGGTGGAAGAGAAGATGAAAGCCCCTTTCTACCCAATTCTGCTCTTAATTACCAGGGAAATATTTTTATTGGGGAGCAATAAAGTTAATTTGTACAATTTATGCCCATTTTCCTCTCCACTATAGAGCGTTATTGTGAAATCTAAATTGCTTGCTAATGATTGGCATGAATGTATTTTATAACAAAATCTAATAGATGCTAAGGTTTACATTAGTTTGAATATGGGACGAACATAGTGAGAGCAGTTGAATACTGAGGAATCAGAAGATAAAGGAGTTGAAAATCTGGTCTACAGTAAAATTGATGCCTCCTAAAATTGGTGAGGATATGCACATGAATTAACTATTTTTGAGTGCAAACAGACATTCTCCCATTCATCCAGCCATCCATTCAGTCAGCACATACATAATGAAAAACAGTTTAATATCTGAGGCTCTATGCTATGTGCTGGGCTTGTGATGCAGACATCTCTACTGGCACACAGTTTTAAATTCTGAAGTTATATGTGATATTGAATGAGTCAGACAAAATGATTATAATGTATAATAGTGAAAATTATTTTGTTTGCTTGTTATGGAGCCACATCTGACTGTGCTCAGGGCTTACTCCTGGCTCTGTGCTCAAAGAAGCTTGGTAGACCATATGGGGTGCTGGGGAGCAAACCCTGGTTGGCTGCATGTAAGGCTGGCTGTTCTCAGAAAGTGATCTACCTGTCTCTCCAACCCACACATGTGCTTGTTAGTTAAAACAAACATGGCTTCAACCAAATTGTATGGTGCTGTTATTATAGAACAACCCTCCCCTGCAAAAATGAGGTTAGGGGTGAGGGGAGACAAGTATGACAAGCTAGGTGGGAGGATGGATCTCTGCCTGAGAAGCCTCTGTGCTCATAACGTAGGAGGAAGTTTGGAGTAATGAAGCAGAAGAGCACTTTGTGATAAACAGTCTGACCAGGGCAGGGAGATAGTACAGCAGGTAAGGGGATTGTCTTGTACTCAGCTGACCTGGCTCCAATTCCTGCCCCCTTCTCTCCCCCCATACCCCACCTGCGTGCTCCCCTCCCCATAATCCCAGGAGTGATTCTTGAGAACAGAGAAAGCAGAGCCAGGATCTGTGGGTTTGTCTCAAAAATAAACACCCCCCTCCAATAAAATATAAACATTATGAACCAAGAAGAAAGTGGTGGTTGTTGGTGGGACAAAACTAGAGTGGCAGATTAATGCATTTCAAGTTTTTACAAAGTACATTCAATTTTTATTGAACTTTTTAGGGTGAAGCATTCACAATATTTTATAAAAATGGTTTCTAACTCTTGTGTGGGGTAACATATAGACTGGAGCGATAGCACAGTGGGTAGGGTGTTTGCCTTGCACGCGGCCGACCTGGGTTTGATTCCTCCATCCCTCTTGGAGAGCCTGGCAAGCTACCAAGAGTATCCCACCGGTACAGCAGAGCCTGGCAAGCTACCTGTGGCATATTCAGTATGCCAAAAACTAACAAGAAGTCTCACAATGGACACGTTACTGGTGCCCTCTCAAGCAAATCGATGAACAATGGGATGACAGTGCTACATATATACATACATATGCACATTATATGCATATTATCTATTCTCTTTAGCATAAAATGCTAAAGACATATATTACTTCTAAAGACATATATTATCACTTATATATCACATATATATCACATATATATATCACTTCTAAAGACATATATTACAGAGTTGACCCGTGGGGGCTCTAGGAAATCTGTGAAATCATAACTAGTTCCTACTTCATGAACTCGGCAGAGTCTGGTAAGCTACCTGTGGCATATTCAATATGCCAAAAACAGTAACAATAATGGGCCTCATTTCCCAGACCCTGAACGTGAATGGAGACGTTACTGGAGCTTGCTTGAGCAAATCCATGAGCAACAGGAAGACAGTGATACAGTGATACAGAATTCATGAACTGCATGTGCTTTCACTGCAGAAACTTACAGATATTTGGAATTTAAAAATGACCAATTATAAATATAAATTGCATGATACGGAAATACTTTGTGATATTCTGAGTGTCCTGAAATCTGTTGTCTTTTTGAATAAGCCTTAATAATGAGGAACTTCTTCTCATATTTTAGTAGAAAGGATAGAGGAATAGCCTCAAAGACCTGGATTGTAATCCAGTTCCTTCCTTTCTGCCTACCTGAAAGACCTGGATTGTAATCTCCTCCCTCCCTCCCTCCCTCCCTCCCTCCCTCCCTCCCTCCCTCCCTCCTCTCTCCCCCCTCCCTCCCTCTCTCCCTTCCTTCCTTCCTTCCTTCCTTCCTTCCTTCCTTCCTTCCTTCCTTCCTTCCTTCCTTCCTTCCTTCCTTCCTTCCTTCCTTCCTTCCTTCCTTCCTTCCTTCCTTCCTTCCTTCCTTCCTTCCCTCCCTCCCTTCTCTCCCTCCCTCTCTACCCCGCCCTCCTTGATTTTGGGCTATACCTGGTGATGCTTAGGGTTTTTTCCTGGCTCTGCACTCAGGGATCATTGCTCGTGGATTCAGGGGACTTTATGGGGTGCTGGATATCAAATCCAGGTCTGATGTGTGCAAGGCATATGCCCTACCTGCTATATTATTCTCTGACCCCAGTAATCCAGTTTCATTTGTAAAATGAAATTGAGTAATATTGAGAGCATTAGTTTCTTTCTTGCAAAATAGACTATGATTTCCCTATTTCTACCCTATTTATTGGGTAATATAAGTTTGAAATTAATTTTTAAAATTAAAAATTAAATCATGAGATAATTATTTTGAAATTCTTTTCATATATACCAACATATAAGAATGCTATGACATGCAATTTATAATTATTATATAAACGTGTACCTTTTATAATATTTAATATAATATGATGCAATAACATGAAAATATGTATTATGTTGCATAATGTAAATATCCATACATATATATTAATTCACAGAAAAATCTTTTTTTGTTAGACTACTGTAATTCTAGAAATACTTTTTTGAGTTTAAATTTGTTTCTCCATGGTATTTATGTTTATGAATTTTTCCCTCTGCAAAAATGTAGAACCGTTTCAATCTTCATATAGTTACTATATTAACTTAAAAAAAGGAATAAATTGGGTTTATATTTTGTGAGTAATTTCCTGACATCTGAAATTTTTAGAACACAGAAGGATCTCCAGTAAAAAGTTTAGAAAGCATCTGAAATAAAGGCGATGCTAAATTTCAAATTGTGCATCTTTGTTACTATAAATAATGATTATATTTAGTTTGATAAAATCTTTTCCAGGCATTTTTAATTATAAATCAGTGAAGTGGAAAATTATGATTTTACACAGCTGATTTGTATACTGTCTTTAGGGGGCAGTACTAACCCACTGATAAAGTTTATTATTTCTGATAATGCTGCCAGTAATGGTTAATATAAAAAAACTAAAATGATATAACAATAAAAATTGTGATAGAAAAATGAAACACCCTGTAGTATTTGCAAAATTTTGTAGGTATTCTAATAAAGCAGAATTTAACATTAATTTATTTAATAATTAGCTCAGCAAATAATTAATTTTCATTGTTCATCAACATATTGTAAGAGATGAAAATGTGAATAAAGCAATTCATAGTTTACAATTAACTAGGATAAGATGCTCTGATTGTGTGTACGCAAATGCTTAGGCATGCATGGATACTGTATGAATATATACAACTCTTTATAAATAGATGTAGCACTATCACACTGTCATCTTGTTGTTCATTGATTTGCTCGAGCAGGCACCAGTAACGTCTCCATCGTAAGACTTGCTGTTACTGTTTTTGGCATGTCGAATACGCCATGGGTAGCTTGCCAGGCTCTGCCATGTGGGCAGGATACTCTTAGTAGCTTGCCGGGCTCTCTGAGAGGGATGGAAGACTCGAACCCGGGTCGGCCGCATGCAAGGCAAGCGTCCTACCTGCTGAGCTATTGCTCCAGCCCGAATAGATGTAATATATTAAAAAAATATTTAGAATTTTTCCAAGCCCCACAGATTGGAAACTGGCCTCACATACTGGGGGAAAAGGCAGCTGAGATAGAGAAGGGAACACCAACTAGAGGATGTGGGAGGACCCATTCGGGTTGAAAGATGCGAGCTGAAAGTAGACTATAGACCGAACATAATGGCCACTCAATACCTCTATTGCAAACTACAACACCCCAAAGGAGAGAGAACAAAAGGGAATGCCCTGCCGCAGAGGCAGGGTGGGGTGATGGGGGGTGGGGTTGGGGGGGTGGGACGGATACTGGGAACATTGGTGGAGGAGAATGGGCACTGGTGGAGGGATGTAAATGATTACTGTATGACTGAAATGCAAACATGAAAGTTCATAAGTTTGTAACTGCACCTCACGGTGACTCACTAATAAAAAAATTAAATAAAAAATATTTAGAATTTTTATATATCAGTCACAAGGTAAGTAAAATTTGTAGATAAGGAAACAGACTACATAATGCCTAGTGAATTGCTGATCTACTAGGTTGGAAGTATCAGAGCCAGGACGTAAATGTGTATTTATTTTACTTTTAAAGCCAGTGGCCTTTGTCGTTATGTCATCTATCATCTTCCGTTGTATGTGAAATATTGTATTACACAAGCTCACACCAAGACCTTTAGACATTTAAAAGAGACATGATTTCTGTTTACAAGAAATACAAATATGAAAGAGTTGTATTCTCAGCTGTGTTTTGGGGATTCAGTAGGATTCTATGAGAGTAGTAGTTTAAGACAGTAATTAACATGTTTATTTAAACCTCAGTTTCTGTCAGAAAATTAACAGTCATTACTTTAATAATACAATAGAATTCTGAGGATGTCCTATTATAGCACTACTATTTTAAAACCATTCCATACATCAAGGAAGCAAGGTTGACAGCTTTCAGATGTAGTAAAAAAAAAAAATTCACACCGGTAATTAGGCTAATCCAAAGGAGAGGTCTAAATTGAATTCAGGACTAATTTTACCTTATTTCATTAAAAAATTGGGAGGGGAAGGGGCCTTGGGCCAGTCCTGTTTCTGTTTGGGATTTGCTCCTATTGGTGTTGGGAGACCATATGGATTGCCAGTGAAGGAACCCTGGCCTCCCACATACAAAACAGGCACTCAACTTGCAAAGCTATCTCTCTAGCATTCCTGATTAATTTTAGATCCAAACTATTAACCAGTATAACATGCTGAGTTTTGAGAAGATGAAAGGCATGAATAAAAGCATGAAACATGATTGGAAAAGGGTGAACAGTTCCAACTGGTTTTAGTACACTGTGAGCAGAAGAGATTGTGAACTAGGGCTGAGAAATGATTTGAACATAGGACATTGAAGATGATTGTGGAAAATGGATATTATTCACTGTGGAATGGGAAGCAATCCGAGACTTATGAATAGGGAAAAGACATAAACAGAAATTGTGTTTAGGTATGAGAACTTGCTCCAAACAAATTGTAGCTTAGATGAAATAATTGTAGTACTTGTAGTACTGTTAAAAGATAATAAGGGAACCAAAGTGATAGATAGTACAGTAGGTAGGGCGTTTGCCTTACACACGGCTGATCCAGCTTTTATCCCCAGGATCCCATATAGTACCCCAAGCACTGCCAAGAGTAGTTCCTGAGTGCAGAGCCAGGAGTAACTTGAGCATCATGGGTGTGACCCAAATAGCAAAAAAAAAAAAAAAAAGAAAAGAAAAGAAAAGAAAAAGCGCTGATTAATCAATGAAGCATTGATACTTCTTAGTCTAGTGTGCAATAATTTGTAGTACTATGTTGCATCAAGCATGATGTTAAATAGTACTATTTCCTGGCAAGCTACCCGTGGCGTATTTGATATGCCAAAAACAGTAACAATGAGTCTCACAATGCAGACATTACTGGTGCCCGCTTGAGCAAATCGATGAGCAATGGGATGACAAGTGACAAGTGATTCATTTGTAAAAATAAAATTTTACAAATATCACAGGGTATATTTTGTATCACAATTTTCATTATTATTTTAGTTTTATTTAGTATAAAATTATTTTCTATAAATAATGGCTGATTAATCAATGAAACATTTACAGTCCTTAGCCTAGTATGTATTAATTTATAGTACTATGTTGTATCAACTCTGATGGTCAAACTAGTCACTGATTATGAAGTGAAGGAGATGTCTACTTTGTCCATTTTTTACAAATAGCATTGGTCAAACATGGATGCTTTTGTTATCAAGGTTTTAGATACCCCAAGATTTACTTTTACCCAGATGATGTTGGATCAAAAATTTGTACAATGATCACTATTACTGCTTTGAGTTATGTATATTTGTAAAATTATGGGTAATTTTATAAGGAGTAAACTCTAGAGTCAGTCTTGTTTTTCTGCTTGTTGCCAGCATTATTTCTGTGCTTAGTATTTTCCTCAAAGGTGGCTGTATGAATAATAATAATAATAATAATAATAATAATAATAATAATAAATAATGTGCTCAGCAGGCTTTAGCCATTATTGTTGTTCCTTGCATTTAGCAACTGAGGTACTTTATCTAGTCAACTTCTTAGATATTACAATTTTCAAAATGAAATTTAGAGTGTGACTATGAAAATAGTAAAATATTCATTGCTTTATAAAGCAATGACTTTTTTTTTTTTTTTTTGCTTTTTGGGTCACACCCGATGATGCACAGGGTTTACTCCTGGCTCTGCACTCAGGAATTACCCCTGGCGGTGCTCAGGGGACCATATGGGATGCTGGGAATCGAACCTGGGTCGGCTGCGTGCAAGACAAACACCCTACCCGCTGTGCTATCACTCCAGCCCCAGCAATGACTTTTGAGTGTAGTAGGTGCTATTTAAAATTCAGTATATAAGACATTATATACCTCAGTATTCCGAATCTTTATGTTGTACTGGACATTACATTCTGAAGAATGGAATTTTTAGATACAAATCTTTCAAATTGAGTTTGCTGAGGAGTCGGAGTGATAGTACAGTGGGCTGGACACTTTTCTTGCACACGGCTGACCCGAGTTTGATCCCCAGGTTTAATCTTAGGCACCCTGTATGGTCCTCTAAGTTCACCAGAAGTGATCCCTGAGCACAGAGTCAGGAGTAAGTTCTGAGCACCAATGTGTATGACTCAAACATCAAAAATAAAAATTTAAAATGCAGTCTGTTGAAGGTTCAGTAAGGTCTTTGAAAAATGTTTTTGCCTGGGGTAAAATTTCTTGGGGGGATGACTTGGGGATGATTTCATCTCTACATAAACCTCTTAACTTAACCTCTTAACCTTTCCCTCTAGCTCCCATCTTTTATTCTATTTTCTGGGGGAATTTCCTGCTTTTTCTATTGAATTTCATGCATTTGTTTTGCAACATTGTTTTTGTTTCAGAGATGCAATTATCTTCTCTCTCTGTGAGAATACTATATACAACTATTTCCCCTCTACTTTGGTATCTGTTAGAGGTTCTCTTCACTTAAACGGCATTCCTTGTGTTCTTGTTTGTGTTAAAACAGTCCTAATTAAAAGTTAAATTAAAAGTTAAAACAAGTCCTAATTTAAAAAAATGAGGACTTCCCATGTGGACGTGTTTCTTGAGGGATGGGTTTCATAATAGGGTTTAAGACAAAGATCCCTGCACCACTTTCTGAAGTTTTTACATATTTTTTAAAAAAAGAATTTTAATTTCTAGAGAGAAGAATATATTCTCGGCTCTTAGCTGGGGGAGGCATGGGTGGTATAAACTGACTGCCCCATTGGCCAAGCAGATGCTGGGTGGAAGGCTTTGGGCAGGCTGTGAATCAATCTGTACTACATAGTGGCTTCAATCTTTTGTTCTCGAAGATTCACCTTTCTGCTTACTGTGAATGGATTTTCAGAATTCGTAATACCTTCTTATTGACCTCACCTCCAAAGGCAGCCTCAGAGCTCTTGACTGGGTGAGAAAGTGGGTGGAGAGGTCAACCTCCTTCTAATAAAATTTCTGTCTAGTTTCAGCCCACCATGTAGCTATACTTTCACAAGGACTCTCATAAATACTGACACCTTCACAGTCTCATAAATTTCTCAAAATATGTGCTTCTTCTTCTTTCCCCTTATGGTTTCCGTGAGTTTGGTAACCCAGGTAATACCCATCTGTTTATTATATTCCAAAAGTTCTCTTGATATTGCTCATCTGAATACATCTTTCCTGTTAGTCTCGTCTTTATTTTTTAGCCAAGTTTCGTACCCTGTATTGTCATTTTAATAAAATTTTGTCTGCAACAAAAGTAAACATGTTCAGTATAAATGCCCTTTATTAATATTAAAAGTATTTCCTCCACTGTATGTAGTGATACAAAATTTTCTAAAGTTCATGTTTAAAAACAAAGAATTTTTTTTGGTGTTTTTGTTTTATGTGCCATGGACCACTCATGACAGTGCTCAAGAGATCATGTGGAGCCAGGGATTGAATGTGAGGTACCCAGGCTAAGTTTATACCTCTGGGCTGTATTATCAACTCAGCCCAGAGATAACCTCTTTGCTGACAATATGAAAAAATTCCAACTATTTCTATCTTAACCAAGTACTTTGTTCCTATTCTCAATTTATTTTTCTAAATTGTATGCCTAAACTTAAAATATTGATGAATCACAATTTTATTTAAATTATTTTTTGGATCATTTTCACGTCTTAGTATTTACTACAAATTGTTCATTATATCAGTTTCTCCAAGCCATTTTTTTTTCACTGTTGACTTAAATTGAATGACTGTTTTCTTTATGGCACAGCCAAATAACTAAGCTTAGAATTTAGCTTAACTTTTGCTTACAAAGTTGCACCACATTATTTATGTCATTTAATTAATGTTAAGATGTCAAAATAACATTGATATAATATATTGGTGTAATATAAATTTGATTTCAGAGAACTTCATCTACAATAAATTTGTCACCAGGAGAAGTGGAAGAAGAAGACGATGAAAACACTTGTGGTCCTTCCGGACTCTGGGAAGCCTTAACTCCTTGTAATGGATGTAGAAACCTGGGTTTTCCCATTCTTGCACAGGTACTGGTTTGCTTTTTTAAGGTTCAATAAAACATAAAAAAGGTTGCCTATGTTTTTAAGAAAATCCTCCATAGCTCCCCTCCTACCCCTTTCCATAAAAATCCAATTAGTACCTTATTCACAATTTTCTTCTTTAAAGGACAATAAATTGGGTATGAGATTTGCTCTACATGTATGCATATGCAAATACTTCATTTCATAACTTTATGTGGGTTTTTTTGTTTGTTTATAGTGCTAGTTCCAGAAAAATTGAGTTTTTAATGAGATTTTAATATTAATGATCTGGAAATACTTTAAAGTACTATTTTGAAATTAAATCACAATTAATGCTGAAATAATAAAAATGATTTAAAGGAGAATCGTAGCTTTTCTGCTTTAAATGCAGAGTTAGTGATTGTTTTTCTTAACATAATGGAACATTGTATAATGCATGCCACTGGGAATTATGCAACATATTCCAATACCAGAACACTGAAACATTAATATAAATTTGAAAGCATTTTACTATTTTTAAGTCAATTTTAATTCTCTTGTATCATCTTCAAATTTATGCGATGTGCTGTGGTCGGTAAACTCTCAGAGGATTTTACAAAATGAATAAAATAAGCCAGTTAGATTAGAATACTTGGAGCTACCATATTAAATACTTCACTGTAACCTCCAAGAAATGCTTTATTCAAAGGTGGTATATCCTGTTATGCAGTAAATATGAAACAATTGTGTCTAAGAAACCATCACAGTTCCCAGATGCCTGTATTGGGCAATTTGATCATAGATAAATTCCAATATTAATTTGTTGTGGGAAATTAAAAAAGGCAGTTGAGTAAGCATGTAATATTTAAAGAATATCTTTAATAAAAATAATTATAGTATCTTCATAATTTATCCTAAATACTAAATTATGATCAAAATATACTGACCTATTAGTTCCACAAAGGTAGACTAGGCATTATTGTTTACCATCTATGGTCAACATCTAGCTCCTTGGCACATTGTCAGAATTAAGTAATAAATAAGACAATGAATAATTTTTATATTCCAAGTTTTTCATTTCTTCACATAAAGTTTCTGTATAGCGTCTTGCTTTGAGAAATGTCAAATGTTAAGAAACGAATTTATTTTTCATTTTTTTCATACACCTTACTGGTTAATAATTTACTTGTAAGTGAATGCCTTTACATATTTCTTTCAAGAAATGAAGATCTTTATACTTTATGATGTAGTTTCGGTTTTTGAGCTATACCGAGCAGTAGTCAAGGCTTACTCCTAGGTCTGCATTCAGGGATCAATCACTCCTGGCTGTCCTGGGGTGTCATTTGGGTATCGGAGATCGAACCTAGGCTGACCATGTGCAAAACAAGTGCCTTACCCTCTCTACTCTTTCTCTCTCTAGCCCATGAACCCATGAACTTTATATTATGTGTTTGTGTGTGTGTATGAATATGTTCAAGTAGTAGAATTTTGGGGAAGTGTGAGAGTTCTTATAATACTGCTCATCATAAATTCATCAATTACACCACGGTTGTGGCTCAGAGGCAGAGAGTATCTGCTGCATTTGCAAAGCCCTGGGTTCCATTCCTGGCACTCTAAAACAAAACAAGACAAATGTCACCTTTCCAGCCCCAGAATTCCTCTAAACGTGTTTCAAATATATCTTTGTAATTGTTGTTCATTTTGTGTCCTTTTTTTTTTTAACTATTGTCTTCTGGACAATAATTGTCTTCTTTCTTTAATCCTGTTTGGTTTGGTCATCTTCTGAAAGGATTTGATATTTAAAAACCACATTATTGGGGCCAGAGAGATATTATGTTGCTAAGATGCTTTCAATGCATATGAATGACTCCAGTTGGATCCATGGCACTGACATGTGGTCTCACAAGCCCTGTCAGGAGGGATCCTTGATCATAGATCCAGGAAAAAGCCCTGAGCACCTTTAAGAATGACCCAAACACCAAAACAAAACAATAAAACAACAGAATTCCACGTTACATATGGTATAGGACATGAAATATTACGTTAAATCTGTCAGCTGACTTGATTTCCTGATTTTAAAGTGAGTTATTGTTTTCATTTTATGTAATTTAAACAGCATTCTTACTAAAATTTTCATTGTTCTTGCATCAAATTATCTGTTTACTTGAGAGTCAGATCTTTGGATAAAACTGAGTGTAAAAATAGAATTCTGGGTCTGGGAGGCAGCTCTGCTCTAGCGGCCTGTGTGCACATGCACAGCTCCATCAGCTCCCAAGCTGGACGTGATCACGGGGGTCACCAGCAACTCTGGGCTGGAGCATTGAAGCTGTGAGTCCTTCACAGCCAGGTGAGTCTTCAGAATTGACCTCTGAGTTCCAGGATCCTTTAAACATTGCTCGGGAGCCCCTCTTCCCTCCATCCTGCCCCTCCCAAAAAGTTCTTTGACCATTCTTCTCATCTAATATTTTTATATTTTTATTTATGTTCTCATTTTGCTAGAAACCATACACATATATATAATTAAAATGAAATAATAAATAATAGTACACAACTATAAAAATACTTTAGAATGAAATGTCTGATTCCTTTTGTATAGTTTGGTATATATATGTATATGTGGTACATATATATACCATATTATATATATACCATATATATATATTTGTTTTGGGTCACGCCTGGCGATGCACTGGGCTACTCCTGGCTCTGCACTCAGGAATTACCCTGGCGGTGCTCAGGGGACCATATGGGATGCTGGGAATAGAACCTGGGTAGGCTGCGTGCAAGGCAAACGCCCTACCCACTGTGCTGTTGCTCCAGCCCCAAGTTTGGTATATATTTTTTTATAATGTGGAAGGGATTCTAAAACTTGAAAATTTTCATGAAAACTATTTTGAAGCCATTTTTTCTCCCCAGATATGTACCTTGCTTATAGGACCTCATGTAAAACTACTTAAGAGTTTGGGGTTGTGATTTGTTTGGGATCAGTGATATTAGTATAGGACTAGTTATAAACATTAGTAATTTTTTTGTAATTTAAAAAAATGTGTAAACATACTATTTTATGGTATAATGCTTAATTGTGTCCAGCAACAGTACTGAGCTTCAGAAACATGAGGACTATGGACATATACTTGAGATCCAAACTATGTATGTCCATCCTGTTCTGCTTTATAAAACAGTCATACAACATGTTTAGGCTTTGAAGTAGAATATTTTTTCCTAAAAAAATTAAAACACTACTGATTCTGTGGATTTCACTCCTCTAAGACTACCTAATTTCTAGTTACTGAATCCTATATTGTTTTTTCCCACTTTTCAAACTTTTATGTATTTTTTATCATTTCATGTGACTAGATTGTTCAAGTAATTATTTTAAAATTATGCAAGTTTAAAATTCTTAGGAATATCAGGACTTTCAATTTAACTTTCATAGTCTATGTTGGGATTTCAGTTTAATATCAAAACTGAGAAGGAAAACAAGAATGATAAAATCAGGGAAAGGAAGCCTTTCTAGAAAGTCTAAGTAAACTCAATGTTTTAAATTTCTGTTAAAAATAGTAACTATACTTTATTTGCAAAGTTCCTGGGGTATGCCATATATTTCACATGTATATGCTAATTTCCTAAGTCATTTTAAAAAGTAACTTATTTAAGTTTAACCAATATCAGTGTTATGATTCAAACCTGGAAAACAAATTCTGGAGTCATATTGATTTCCGGGGCTTCTGAATCTTTTTTAGTTTCTTCTACTCTTTGTTATATACTTTGGAACTCTTCAAAGAATTATTTTGGATCATATTTAGATAAGAATCTTAGAGAGTAATGTCTTAGCATTTCATTCTATCACACCTTCACTTAATTATAAGTATCAAATCAAGAAACAGGGATTGTTCAAAGACCGATTGCAAATTTATATTTTATTGCTGCCTTTTCCTGGTAATAGAGTACATGTTATCAGAGCAGAGTATTTGAGTTAATCCTATTATTGTGAATGATATTCCTTTCCTCCACCTCTGTACCATGTTCAGTTCAGGGCTTTGCATCAGTCCTGCTGGACAGAGACTCTCTTTCTTCCTGTATGCTAATGTAGCCTTTGATCGTCAAGGTTAAATCCAAGACTGAGCCTTTAACTGTTTTTGCAACAAGCTCGTCAATAGTCGCTGCTCTTGGGGTCACTATATTCAAGCTGCCATTTGGGGAGAGGCCAGCGATGTTTAACCTGTGTGCTAGCAATATCCCTTGAGGAGAAGCAGGAGGTATCTGATCGCCCTGGCTGACAATATCCCGAGATGTTGACAATACCCATTGTGGCCATGCTGACTCTGGTTCCCCTGTTCGGTGAAGAATGCTCTTGTTGGTGCCATGTTTCTCTTCTGAGTCTGAAGATGTTGATGATTACATCCACTTCCATGTTCCCTGTGGTGGTGTCTTGTCACCACGGCTCCTGCCACCACCCATGCCCCTTCCTTGGGCTTTGTGACTGCAGAAGTAGCTGAGTTCCTGAATGCAGGTTGTCTGGGAGGCATGTTGCGTTCATTCCTCTTTCTCACAGGCAGAATTAAACAATTCAGTGTTCAAGTGAAGGCATCTGATGCTGACTTGCTCTTGATCCCTTCTATAGAAGTGAAAGGCCCTTGACTATGGAGAAGACAAGAGTACATAGAATGAGACCAGAGAGCTCGTGTTCCCTACAGCAACACAAGTGCTTAGAAGAATTTTGAGCTTCGACATCCAAGCTTCCATTGGGTGCAGGAAAGGAATCCCTCTAATAAAATTCACTATGACACAGTGACATCCCAATCTTGCTCAAACAGTGCCAGTGAAAGCCCAATACTTCACCAGTGAATAACTTTATGTGCTTTTCAAAAAAGACACTTTTAGCATTTTTTTTTCTACTGGCCAAGTCATAGGCACTTTAATAGTTGATTTACTATTAGGACATTGTGTCATGCACACAAGCCAGCACTGGTGATGTATACCCACATCAGTACAGGAAAAGCAAGGGGAGACTGGTGGCCCACAGCACATTTGCCTCCCTGAGCTGTAGTAGTATTGGATCAGAAATAGAGCAGATGGTCAGGAAGCTATGTATGGCATTATACTATTGACCATGAAATTAAGACCGCCAATAGCTAAAGGAATCTTTGAAATATGCTCTTGGAGAACTCTTGGGAGTTCTAGGAACCTGCCCAGTGTGGCATAGTCTCCTCGAGCCTCCAATACTCTTCCAAGTGAGCCTAGCATCAAATGCTCTGCAGGACCTGTAGCTGTATCCCCCGGAACCCTGGTACGCCCTGGAGATGTCAGACTTACCGGTGTGTTGTTGCTATCTTCCTCAAACCCGGGAATGCAGAATCTGTCCCCCGCGAGGAGGGCCTGAGTACCGCTGTACGCCTCCACCGGGGGCTTCAGGATGTAAACAAGGTTCTCCCAGTGAATGAAAAGGTCTTTTGTATCGGATGAGGGACACAGCTGAAGGTAGAAAGAGCGGCCAGTGGCCAGCTTCAGGCGGAGCTGTTGTTTCAAACCATTATGGATGGAGATCTTGACCAGTTTCAAGGGGAACAGCCGGGTCAGCTCTAAGAGCTGGACGGACTTGCTACCATCCTGGGTGCCAGGACCGAATCTGTGAGTGTCGTCGCAGAGGGCAGCAGGTCGGGCCAGCAACATGACATCAGGGACGGTGAGGTGGGGGCTGGTGCGCACGATGCCCACAGTCACCATCCGCGCCCGATTGTGCACATCGATCACTTCGCCCCGTTTGCTGATCTGTATGAAATCGCTCTCGAACATGGGGGCGTACTTGAAAATGTTGTACTCGCCCTTGTACAGCTGTTGCTGCAGCTTGCCCATGGCAGTGCTGAACATGCCCATGGCCGGACTGCTTTTTGCTGTGTAATATGGTAACTCATCTTGGTAACTCATGGCCATCTTCTATAGACACAGCGCGGAAGCGGCCCGTTTCCGGCCTTTCTGGCAGATGGACAGTTGCCAGAACTGTCTGGTGGACAAGTCTGCAGGACTCTGGCTACAAGTGGCGACCCTGGTGAAAGTGCTGATTATTGACTGCCCAGAGACATTGGCACTTGGACCAATGCTGCCGGTGCGCGGAGACTTTGGAGTGTGCAAAGGTGGATGTAAGAGGAGGTGGAATCCCAGTAGAGGTCTTGGGTGCGCTGATGTCAAGGGCACAGAGATGGAGTCCCCGTGGCTGTTGGGGATGCAGTGATCTGGAAGGGGCAGAGATAGAGCCCTAATCAATATCGGGGCTGGCAGATGCGGGAGGCCGGAGGCGGAACCCCTGTGGATACGGGGGTTTACAGATGTTTTACGGGTGGAGGCAGAGCCCCAATAGATAAGGGGGTAAGGAATTGGAACCCTAGTGGTTATGGGGGTACACAGATGCGAAAGGCAGGGATGTAGAGCCCCAGTGCATAAGAAGGTGAACAGATGTGTAAGGCACAGAGGGAGGGCCCCAGTGAATATGGGGGATACACAGATGTGGAAGGCGCAGAGGTAGAGCCCGAGTGACTATGGGGGTGCACAGATGTGGAAGGCGAGGAGGCGGAGCCTCAGTGGATGTGGGAGGCGCACAGATGAGGAAGGCGCAGAGGCGGAACCCCGGTGGATGGCAGCGTGTGCAGATGTAGAGGTGGGCAGACAAAGTCCCAGTAAAAGTCAGGGTGCGCCCAGGTGGAAGCAGACAGAGGTCGGGGGCCCAGTATGAAGTCAGAATGCTCACATTGGAGGGGCACAAGTCGAGGCTCCAGCGTATGTTGCGTGTGAAGGGATCAGCGTTCACTCTGGACTCCCGAACTTCAGTTCCAACAGGCGTCTTTGCTGTTGGAAGGTGCCACCTCAGCTGCGGGTCTGGACCGCACTGCTGCTCCTCCTGGCAACCAAAGCCTCCGCCTAAGACTAAACCCCCCTGGAGACTGCTTTTATCCACTGCCGCCCATTGTGACCTGTGCTCATTACACAGCCCTTCGTCGCGGTGGCCCAAGGGCCCCTCCCCGCAGGCAGGCGCAAGGCGGTGTCTGCTCCAGCTCACCACCCCACCCAGCCCGGGCTGTGCACTGCGGACCCGCCTCTTCCTAAAGACCCATCCCGGGACCTGAATGCAGACCGGAGAATAATTGCGCCCGGGAAGGGTTAAGCACATCTGTAAGGTCTAAGTTTAAATCATGCAGCGTTTCAGCCAACACTTGCAATTTTAAACAACGCAGCGTCAAGAGATTCGAGTCAGTCCTTGGTAAACAGAGTAGCACAGGCTGTGCATCACTGTTCATTGTAGCGAGAAATGTCAGACGAGATTAATGTCTTACAATAGGGTAGGGTTAAATTGTGGAGCGTTCTCTGGTAGCATCTCCAGCAGTTGTGAAAATGATTAAGTAGTTCTCTAGCTAATGACAGAAGAAAAAAAATCGTTGACATTTTCTTTCTGTAAGGATTTCTGAAAGAGCAAAGCAGCGGCTTGTGTGTGGAAGAGGCTTGGGATTGTGCCTGTGTCCAAGTTTGTTCAGTAAAACATCTGAAATACTTATCTGGATGGCGTCATTTCAGTTTTCTTTGTTATGTTCTCCGTTTTTATTAATGTAATTGTTTTTTCCTAGTAGTAGGAAGAATAGAACTTTTATTAGCAAAGTATTTTTATAACATTGATAAATCTTATGTTTTGATGCACTCTGCATTATTGGAGAGATGTTCTAATTTTTCCCTGGATATCTTTGCCTTGGCGATGCAGAGAAAAAAGCCTTAAATCTGAATCTATCAGATTTCACCCACTATGAGATTTTTATCAGGGATAAAGTGGGAAATTTTGCCAACTGTTATCAATATTTTCACTTCAAAAACTGAAATATTTACTAGCTTGACAACACTTAAGCACATTTTATAATTTGGGGATCTTTAGTTCTGGAAGTCGAAGTGAACAGTTTTTTTCCTTTCATATTGAAATATCTCATTATTTCTGGTAATTTGCATATCTTTATTTTTTGAGAGATATTTATATATCTGCAGCAGTTCTAACTGATCTACTCAAGGTCCTTAATTCTTAATTTCCATTTGACCATGTTACTTACCTCTTAATTAGCCGGAGCCAGAAGCCAAACGTATATTTAGAAATTGAATATACATTTTAAAGTTCTCCAGGTGGCTCTACTTTATTTTTTAAAGGAATAAGTAGCATTAGACACATTCTAATTTAACAGCTGATTTAAAAAAATAAAGATCATACCTGTCTTCTTACAGGCACTTTTATGCATAAACATATATTATAAGATATTTATCTTAAGATTCCATTAGAGTACTGAGTTAATTGCCTGGTCTCCAGGGAAACCAGAAGATAGATTGCTTTAGGGCTTATGGACTTTCTAATTTTATTCCTGACCAATCATTAGATCCACAACAATAAAATCATTTAACATTCTGGCAAATATGTATCTATTTTCACAAGTCTTATGACATATGACATTTTTATCTGAAATTCTAGAGATTTAAAGAACTGTCTTACTAATATTTTCCACAATACTTATGAAGCTCAGATGGTTAAAATTCTATCAAATTTGAGATTAGAACATTTTAAAAATATAAGTGTAGCAGCATTCTATATTTTTTCTCTTTGAATGGATCTACAAATGGTGGTGATTGTGTATGTCTATCTGTTTTTTGTTTTTCTTTTTTAAGGGTGGACACATTCAATTATGCTTATGGCTTGCTCCTGGGTCTGTGTTCAAGAGTTACTCCTGGAGGCTCTTAGGTCATATGTATGGTACTGGGGATCAAACTGAGATGGGCTGCATACAAGGCAAGTGCCTTAATCCTGTCTCTCCAAATAAATGATAGATATTTAAAAAATGAGTTTATTTATTTATTTATTTGCTTTTTGGGTCATACCCAGTGATGCTCAGGGGTTACTCCTGGCTCTGCACCCAGGAATTACTCCTGCCGGTGCTTGGGGGATCATATGGGATGCTGGCGCTTGAACCTAGGTCAGCTGTGTCCAAGAAAAATGCACTACCCCCTGTACTATTGCTCTGGCCCCAAGTTTATTCTTTTTTTAAAAAATAATTTAATTTTTTAAAGCTATTCACAATAATGTATTACATTCAATATTCCAACACTAATCCCACCAGCAGTATACTTTTCCATCACCTGTCTGTAGCACTGTCATCCTGTTCATCGATTTTCTCGAGTGGGGACCAGTAGAATCTCCACTGTGAGAATTGTTGTTACTGTTTTGGGCACATCAAATATGCCATGGGTAGCTTGCCAGGCTCTGCCGTGAGGGCGGGATACTCTCGATAGCTTGCCAAGCTCTCTGAGAGTGATGAAGGAATCAAACCCAGATTGACTGCTTGTGAAGTAAACGCCCTACCCGCTGTGCTATTACTCCAGTCCTTCCATCACCATTATTTTGAATTTTCCCACCACCACCCAAGCCTTCCCCTAAAGCAGGTCCTAAATATTTGTATTGGTTGTTATGAATAACCCACTGGAAAGTTTCCTTAGAGAAAGTGTGTGAAGATTACTGTACCTCACCCTAGAGCCATTAAACCTTTGTATGAGAGACTACTAGCATATTGTTACTGGTTCAGCCTTTGTGTGTTAATATATATGTATGCATATATATATATACATATATATTTGATTAGGATGAGATTGGTTGCTTTCTACATTGCACTTCATCAAATGTGGTGTGCTACTCTTGGTTCATCAGTGGTGTAGAGCATGTCACAGACACACGCTCCAAGAATTCTAAAACTTTAAATAGGGTGATACAGCTGCAGTTAAATTTATAATTGGATGGTGATTTTGAGGTCAGGAGGCATCTATGCAGCTTGTAGTTCTCTTCTGAAACTTATTTGTGAGTCTCTGGATTGTGGGTTTTAATGAGTGTATATAGCTCTAGAGGCAGTTTGCGGGCATGACTGTCAGGCTCCCCAAAGAACAGGGATAAGGGGGAAGGTCACCGATTCCAAGTTCCATGAGAGCCTGGAAATTTAGTCACAAAATGTGCATGCCTGAGATTTTCAGAAGATTCATTCTCATGGATGAGGCTTGTCCTGAGCCTGTAGAGATTGACCCTGAGCATGACGACAATCGGGTTCTGGAGATTTTCAGCTGTGGGGGCTCTGTTGGGGCTGCCCTGGATGAGACTCAGCATAGCATGGGGTCTGGAGGCATCTCTGCATCTTGTGGCTCTCTTAAAATGAGTTTATTCTTACTGTTCACTATACAAGTTTGTGTGCTGTAAATAACTTAACTTCCCTGGATCATATTTTTCATACCTTTGAAAGAGATATCTCCTTTATCTGTTAGTTCCACAAGAGAGGCATCTAACGCCTTTCTCCTCTCATAATAAAACTGCTGTATACTTTGGTGCTGAATACTTCAAAACCATAATGAAGGGAGGAAATATTCACACAGTAACTCTGGGAACTTGTTGATTCAGCATGTAGTCTTGTTTTACTGTTGAAGTTCTTGCAAAAGCATTTAAAAGAGCCAAAGGTTGAAATGTCTGACAAAATGTTGATGGAAAGTCAGTCAGTGGGAGTTGTCCTTAAATTTATGTGATTGGAAATATGGGGCTGAAATTTAACATAGAATTCAGTCAGTAAGGAAGATGACTGTGGTAGGTAGGTTCATTCTTCCCAAGTACATCTATATCATAAATTTACCTGTGACTATGTGAACTTGCATGGCAAATACCTGCAGATTTGATCGTTTAGGATCTTGGGATGCAGAACAGATGGGCCCATTGTAGTCACAGTGGTCCCTGTAAGAGAAAGGCAGAAGGATTAGCATCAGAGAAAGAGATGTAATGATGAAAGCCGAGGTTGAAAGGATGCGGTCATAAGTCAAGGACTGCAGAGGTTGGAATGGCCAGAAATATATTCTTCCTGACTACCCTTAAAAGGGGCATGTCCTGCCCAAAACATTAGTTCAGTAAGAATCATTTTGGACTATTGGAGACTTGGGTTCAACATCTCATAACCTATGTGGTCCCCTGAGCTCCCCAAGAGTAATCCCTGAGCACAGAGCCAGCAGTAAGCCCTAAGCACAGCTGGATATGGCCCTCAAGCCAAACAAACCAACCATCTTTTAGTATTGAAATCCAGATAGGAATTCATCCTTTTTTAAAGGATGTGTTATCTTAGGCTTCTAAACTTGTGTTTAGGTTAAAGCAGGCCTAAGAAGTTAACACAGATTTTGTATCTGGCTTTGAGATGTTGCTATTGCGAGAACAATTAATTATATGTTACCAAGTCCAAGGTGTTTGGCGCTTGGGGTATATCCGTTAATAGATCCCAAAAAGCATCAAAAGCAGAGATTTATTACTGCTGACTAGTAAGGGAGATGGTGATAACTCTTAAAGCACAACCTCTCAGACAACCAGTCCAGAAATGTAGAAGTTGTTGTTGGTGTATCAGCTGGGAGTCAGGAGGAGTTTCGCAGCATGCGCACAGTGATTTATCAAGCTGCAAATGGTATCCTTAGCATGCATAGAGGGGGAGTTGCTGAGCGGGTCATATCACAGGTCATTTTCAGACAGCGCATTCTCTACTACAGTCCTGAAGCTACAGGTCTGGTTTGAATAAGTTCTGTCTCGAGCAAACTAGGGTATCTGTAGGAATAGGGTCTTGCTCAAGGTTGATAAATGAGGAGCTAAAATAAACAGTATTTAAAACCACATAATGGAAAGCAGCTATAGAACTGAGCAGTGGATAAAAAGTGAAAGAGTTCTGAATAGCATTATAGAAAAAAAGACTAGATTTTTCTTTTCTGTTTATTTTTGGGTGACACTTGGTGGTGCTCAGGGCTTACTCCTGCCTGTTCAGGGATCACTCCTGATGGGGCTTAAAGGACCATATGGGGTGCCAAGGATTGAAACTGGGTCACCTGCATGGAAGGCAAGTGCCCTACCCCCTGCACTATCTCTCTAGTTCCCCATAGTATAGTGTTTTTCTTTGTTTTTGGGTTACACTTGGTCATTCTTAGGCTTTACTCCTGGCTCTGTGCTCAGAAATCACTCCTAGCCGTGCTTGCTGGACCATATTGTTCTTCTGGCAATTGAATCTGGTTGACTGCATGCAAGATCTGCTGTACTCTCTCTCTAGCCTCAAAAAGTCTAGATTATTTAAAAACAGAAATATGAATGTTAATAAACCATGCTAGTGAGAGCTCAGAAGAAAGTAATTTGGTAGAAGAAACCTCTTGTCTTAATGAATACCTAAATTTTCTTAAGCAGGATGTTCATAGCATGCATTTTAAAGGCTTACTGGGAGAGTTCAGAGCAAAGTGAGGAAAATCTGCTAGAATAGTTATGTCTAGAGTTTTACCCATATCTGATTTAGATGATAAGATTTGAGATTTTTGAACTGATGAGATTTGAGTTTAAATTGATGTCTCACTAGGTTAAGATTTGTGAAAGGAGACTGTTGCTCGTGGGTGAATGGATTTAACATGGATAAATGTGAACTTTAGGGATCAGAGGATAGGTGATTATGACAGAATAATACTTTCCTGCATCTCCTTGTTTTAAGTCCTTGAACCTGCTAATATTTTCAGCTATATGGCAAAGGGACTTTGTAAATATAGCATTATGATCACAATGGTACAAACCAATGTCAAAATGGTTGCCTTTAGATGGGTGTAAAGATACTTTTATGCACTTAGAATATCTTGGAGTATATATACAGAGCAGTAAGTGATTTATAAATCAGGCAGGGCATTTGCCTTGCACAGGGCTGACCTGGGTTTAATTCTTCCATCCTTCTTGGAGATCTCAGCAAACTACTGAGAGTATCTTGCCCGCATGACAGAGCCTGGCGAGCTTCCTGTGGCGTATTTGATATTCAAGAAACAGTAACAACATGCCTCAATGGAGACACCACTGGTGCCCGTTTGAGCAAATTGATGAACAATGGGACGGCAGTGATTCTATTTCATAAAATTAAGTACTATTTGATATAAAACACATACAAAATTGTTCAATAAATATCTCCTACTTTGTAAGGAAAATAAATACCACGAGTTTTAAAAAGTTATAATACATAAGTATGGCACCATGGGTTTTCACAGAGGAATCTGAAGATTATTTCTTGCATCTCTTTATCTACAGATTCATTCATTGATCCCAACTGTTTATTTATTTTTTGACCATTTACACAAATTTATTTTATACCAGCCAGAGTCTCTTATAGCCTCGTTATAGCTATAAGAAGTTTATATCAGAGTCTCTTGATCCCGCGCCTGACTGTCTTTGCTGGGGCCTCTCAGATGGGGGTGAGTTGAGTTTCCCTCCCCACCCTGAGCAGAGCCCGGGAAGTTGAAGACCTCTGGAACCCAGCCACAGTCATGCTCAAGGCCTCGTTCCACATCTTAAGACAAGCCTCACACAGGCACCAGCAGAGGGACCCAGGTGGGTGGGACCCGGGGCTGAGATCTTCAAGCCTGCTCAGATCGGGACTGGGCCTCCTCCACCCAGATCACCCATTTTCCAGTAGGTAGGCAGCCATACCCACAAACAGGCCCTGGCACCGTGTAATCCCACCAACGGCCAAGATCCAGAGACTATAAAACCAAGCTCCCAGAAACATGCAGCTGCTTATAGACCTCTTACAGCCTAGTTCTCCCACTTGGAGAACCTGTCAAGGTACTGAGAGCATCCTGCCCACACAGCAGAGCCTGGTAAGCTCTTGTGGCATATTCGATATGCCAAATACAATAACAATGGTAAGTCTCATTCCCCTTACCCTGAAATAGCCTCCTATGCTCTATGCTCCTATGCTCCTATGCTTCCACTTGGAAGAACGAGTAAAGAGAGGCTGCTAAAATATCAGGGCTAAGATGAATGGAGACATTACTGGAGCCCGCTTGAGCAAATCTATGAGCAATGGGATTACAGTGATACAGTGATAAGGTAATACCAGCCATTTATATACCCATTCATTCTTTCAATCATTTTTCATTAATTTACCTGAGTATTTTTTATACTAGTTTATATCTTTTTTAAAAAATCTGGGTGTTTTATTCTGTACATTTAAAATTCATCTACTTAAATTTCTTTAAAATAAAGTTAGTGTAAGTTAGTGTAGGGATAGCTGGAAGATAGAGTGAGATGAATTGTTTATGTAATTATTGTATATGGTAATTATTTTTCTTAATTATTGTTGGAATTTAACTTTCTGTATTTATTAGTGAAAAGAAACTTTACCCCTCATTGTAAATGAAAGATCTTTTTTAAACTGGGATTTACAATACTGTTGATTATACCTTTCATGCAGGCATCAGTCCAATGTTAAACCCATCACCAGAGAGCCCACTTCTCCCCCACCAGTATCCTAAGGATACTGCCCCTTCCCAGGCATACACCCTATTTCTGTCTCCCCTGTATAATTTCAGTTTTATAGACAAAATATCCAGTTTCCATGACTTTAACAAGTTGTTGTTTCCTTACTATGTTTCCTTTCTTTCAATCCCACATACAAGAAAGATCTTTTAAAAAATAATCTATTGTAGAGGTGGTGCACCTGCACACTTAACGATGAATAGAACTGAACTCCCAAACTTCCACAATCCACAATTTTTCAATCAATAATAACTTGTTAAGGGGATGGGGCAAGAGCACAGCGGGTAGGGTGTTTGCCTTGCACGCAGCCGACCTGGGTTCGATTCCCAGCATCCCATATGGTCCCCTGAGCACCGCCAGGAGTAATTCCTGAGCGCAGAGCCAGGAGTAACCCCTGTGCATCACCTGGAGTGACCCCAAAAGCAAATAATAATAATAATAATAATAATAATAAGAATAACTTGTTAAAATAATTCTTAAAGAACTATACATCTTTCTTTTTTACAGGCGTTCTAATTATGAAAATTAAAATTGTAAATAATTATGTGCTAATACTCTTTGAAATTTACATGAAATAGATAATTCTACAAGTGTAAATTTTAACATGACTGAGGAGAATTAAGGAAACTTTAGGGAAAAATCAGAATGGGCCTATAAAAGTTTAAAAGTATGTTTTATCCTAAAAGGAACATTATATTTATGTTAGAAAATATTGTATTGTAGACAGTGTTTAAATATCCAAATAAATAAGTAAAATTTAAAAAGTAACAGGTAAAAGATTGTAATAATAAAATATTTATGAAATATTTATAAAATATTTATGATATTCCTGTTCCTCAAGGATTCCAGTGATATTTTTATTTTTCCTCTTGAACTCATCCTATTATCTGGTGTGTTCATTTATTTTCAGACTTTTTCCCATATTCTTTTTAGAAGTTTCCTCTATGTCATCTTGGAGCGCCTCAATCTTTTCCTCAATTGCTGTTTTTCTGCTACTCTGACCTTCTACTGAATCTTTTTTTTTTTTAATCACCTACCATACTCTTAGTTTCTGTCATTTCTGCTTGAAGTTTTCTCATTTCAGTTCACACACTTTCTTGTGCTTTGCTGACTACCTGTGCCGTCATTTTTTTGAGCTCACAAAATTGCCTTCAATGTGATGTTGCTGAATTTATTCTGAGAGTTTATAGAGCTGGTTGGTGCGAGTTGAGATTTCTGTGTTTTCACTCATTGAACTTGGTGGGCTTCTTTGTGTCTTCACCATTGTGTCTGCTAAGTTTCTGCTATGCTGAAAGTGAATCTTTGTAGTTACACTCCCTGGAAGTCTCTAGGGATTAGGCTGGGAGTCTCTCTTTTTTTTTTCTTGCTCATCTTTACCCAGTTACATGCAGTTACTATGAGCACTGTGAGATTTGGTGAAAAGAGCTGTGGAGCTGGGCCTGTTGATATGGCAGAGATCAGTCTTGGAGGCTGCTGGGACCTACCCAAGAGTGATAGGAATCCACTTTTGGTTCCAAAAAGACTGAGAAGATGTCAACTGGGAAATTAACTTAACCTGGAACGATGGCGGAGCAAGGAGAATGCATTCTATTTTTGCTGTTTTTGTGTGTGTGTGTGTGTGTGTGTGTGTGTGTGTGTGTGTGTGTGTGTGTGCGCGCGCGCGCGTTTTGTGCTCACTCCTGGGCCAAAGAAATAGTATAAGGGTTAAGGATAAGGATTTAGGAACAACCTTGTATGCAGTCAGCCCATTTGCTCCCCAGAACCACATGTTTCTTCAAGCACCATGATCCTGCAGGCCTTCTGGTACCTTTAGGTGGTCTGGGTAATCCCCCACACTGTAGGTCCTTGGAAGAACCACATCTTAGACCCTCAAATTGAACCCTTGAGGGTTTTACTGAGAATTTGTTAGGAGTGACCCTTAGGCACCCTGAGTATGTACCCTTTTCCCTGCAGAAGATATATTTCATTGAAAGCGAAGAGACTAGGGACCCTCTGTGCCTAAAGACTTTGATTCCAGAGACCTAACACATTTGGGCATCCAGCGCAGCTTCTTACAGCAATGCACTGGGACTGTGAGCTGGGCTACAACTCTGTGCTGCCCGGAGATGGATCTTTCCTCTCCACCCTGTCTTTCTGCACGGAAAATGGCGACGGCAGCAACATCCACATGGCAGGAGCCATGTTCTAAGACTCCTAACCCAGAGGTATACGGTTTTTACACTTGGGGCTCCTAGGGAATCATGGGAAGTGGGTGTAACCAGCACGCCCTCGGCCCAGATAAATCCGGAGCTGCTGAGAGCGAAACGGACCCTCTGCGCCTAAAGACTGATTCCAGAGACCTAACACATTTGGGCATACAGCTCAGCTTCTTACAGCAATGCACTGGGACTGTGAGATGGGCTATGCAATTTCTGGCAGAATTTTCCCTGGACTTTATAAAGAAATCCGAAACTGCGCGGACGCTGCTGTGTCCACGAGACTTAACATCTCTTAATTGTCAGCAATGCGAAACGGTTCCTTTAGCAGGTCTGACTTGGGGGGGAAACTCCAAATAATAACAGTGAGTTTTTTGTTGAAATATTGAAGGTAATCAAAGTAGCAGCCCTTTCTCTGGACTGTGAACTAAGCAACAGCCCTACGCCAGCGGAGAAGAGGAAATATTCCTCTTTCCCGGTTGTTTCCCAATTTTGGGGAGAAACGCTGCGAGGCGTCCACCATACTATGAGGCGCGGGAAGGGGGATGAGGGAAAAAAAAAGGAAAAGGAAAAAGGGAAAAAAAAGTCATGTACTTGGAGCAGTGGGGCTGCATATCTCCTCATTCTCAGAAATGGAAAACTAATTATCAAACGCTTCCTTGGTAGTAGGGCAATCTATCTTGGGGGGAAACTCCAACAACAATAGTGAGTTCTGTGTTGAAATATGGAATATAATCAAGGTAAAGAGAAAATGAAGTGAAATTCATCAGTTATGCAGTTGGGCTTGGGGGTCGGGGGCGGGAGGTTTACTGGGGTTTTTGGTGGTGGAATATGGACACTGGTGAAGGGATGGGTGTTTGAATATTGTATAACTGAGACATAAGCCTGAGAACTTTGTAACTTTCCACATGGTTATTCAATTAAAAAAATAAAATAAAAAAAGAAAGCGAAGAGGCTAACTAAAATTTGATAAGGGCTTATGTCAGATATGAGAAATCTCTAATGAATTGGGTTGAACGAGGTAGATGCACTTCTCTCTCATATCCTTGTTATGACTGAAGTAAAAGCTTGTTTTTTGAGGTCAAGGAAAAGACTGCATCTCATTACAATATTGAATTTACTGCTACTTCAGATCATATAAAGAGTTCTATAATAATTCATTATATAATGTGAAAGCAATTGGTGAATCTGAATTTTTTGGAGAATTCTAGTTAAGCTAATTATGAAGAAAAATTACTTGCTAGAGCAAATCTTTACTATCACTAAAACCTCCCTATTTTGAACTTGGATACCTAAAAGGACTTTGATTGAGAAGAAAACCGATTCAGTATCAGGTTTGAAGGCTTTTAAGAATAGAGTTAACAGTCCTTGCTTTGCAGGCTACAAATTAAAATGCTCTGTTTTCTGGCACGAGGAGAAACCCAAGGCTTGTTCACGCATATCAATTAGCATACTACCAGTGTGCTCTGAAGCAAAAGTCACATTTTTTGTGATTTATTATTGTTTCTGCAGAAACCTGGAAGATATCAGTCTTCCAGGCTCTCCTTCAAACATATCTTCATGAATTATACCAGAAAAAATTCAGAAGTAATATTGAAGAATAATATGCTTTTTAAGATTTTGCTTATAATGCTGCTTTTATTGATAGCTTTCTCTCAGTAGCAAAGTGGTGTTTTCAAGTATCATCAATTCTACTCAGCCAGTGGATCAAGGAGGCAAAGTATATTTTAAGGTCTCACATCAAATAGAATTTCATTTTGTTTTAGTGATAGTTTCTTTCACTTTGAAAGAAAATGTTTTTCTGTAAAAAAGTTTTTCTGTAAAACAATATTTTTTAAATTTACAGAAAAACTTTTGTCATTTAATTTTTTCCTGACTTTTTGGCCACACCTGGTAGTTCCAGGCCTTACTCCTGGTTCTGTGCTCAGGAATCACTCCTGACAGGCATGGGTGTACCATATGGGATATCACAACTTGAACCCAGGTTGACTGTGTGCAAGCTAAGTGTCCCACCTGATGAACTCTGGCCCCTGGTTCTATTTTTCAAAAAAAATCATTACTTTTGGTTTCCTTTTTCAGTGAAATTGAATCACTGAAGACAGCATCATGGAGTGTGTGCTTATGTTTCTATCATTGTCACTGGTCACTGTTATCCTGTTGCTCATCGATTTGTTCGAGCAGGCAGCAGTAATGTCTCCATTGTGAGACTTATTGTTACTGTTTTTTGCATATCCAATATACCACAGGTAGCTTGCCAGGCTCTGCCGTGCAGGCTCAATACTCTCAGTAGCTTGCCGGGCTCTCTGAGAGGGGCGGAGGAATCGAACACGGGTCGGCTACGTGAAAGGCGAACACCCTACCGCTGTCCTATCGCTCCAGCCCTCTAACATTGTACTTTATGGAATTGTGTATAAGATCTAAGTCTTTACTCCACCTTGAGTTGACTCAAATTTTGTGAGTTTTTGATCTAGTGCCATTTGTTTTTGCAAGTGGCTAATCTATTTCCCCATCTGCTTGTTCCATTAAATGCTCTTGGATCCATTGTCATAAATTAATTATTTATGCATTTGAGGGTTTATTTCTGGACTCTCAATTATATTTCAGTGTTCTGAGTTCTGTCTTTATCCCAACACCATACTTTTGGTTACTGTAACTTTATAGTACAGTTTAAATTTAGGGACCATGATGCTTCCTATATTCTTTTCTTCAGGATTGCTTTGGCTTCTCAGGGTTTATGTGGCTTCAATAAATTTTTGTCATATTGTTCTACATTCTTGAAGAATACCTAATTTTGACAGGGATTTTATTACACACACATATATGTCATATATATGTAATATAAGTGCCTTTGATATGGTGGTCATCCAAAGTATTGGCTGATATTCAATATACATTTATGATAAATTATCCCCAAGCACTAGGGATATGACTCAATGTGGTAAAGGTGTTTTGAGTCATATTCTTAGCACTTGCTGAATTGGATTGGAACACATTGTTAAATGAACAATTTAATTCTTCCAATCATGCACATGGAATATTTTCCCATGCACTTGTGCCCATTGTGTCATCTATTTTTTTAAAGTCTTCTTTGCATGTGTGTGTGTGTGTGTGTGTGTGTGTGTGTGTGTGTGTGTGTGTTTTGTGGGGGGGACCATACCCGGTCGCAGGATTTAGTCCTAACTGCTTTTGGGGATCACTCTTGCCAGGGTTTGGAGGAACATAAATGGTGCATGCATAAGAACAGCATTAGAGCTGCATGCAAGACAATTGTCTCACTCACTGTATTATCTCTCTAGCTCTCCAAAGTATTAATTTTTATGAGCTTATTTTATGTTTACTAAACAAAAAATTGTATTAAAAACACTCTTGACATCATATTGATTCTGGAGAGAAAGGGCATGCAAAATTGGATTTTTTTCTCTGTAATATAAGTAACTTACAAAATTTTAAGAGGAGGAAAGATAAGATTAAGTAAATGTTAGAATCTTTCTACTGCCTTTGTTCTTTGTTCCACTTTTTATCTTTTTTCTTTTCTGCCCTTTAAATAGTTATTTATAGTTTTGACTATATAAGTATTTCACCTTTGTTAAATTGATTTCTAGGTACTTCATTATTTTTTGGTCTGATTGGTTTTGTTTCTTATCGAAATGCAGTAGGTTTTTGTATATTTGCTTTTGTAGCTTTCCACTTCGCTCTGTTTCTAACACTATTTCTGTTATTGGACTTTTTAGTTTGAGTTTCTTTTTAAAAGACTATCATGTTCTCTTTGACCGTTTAGACTCTTTCTTCTCCCTGCTCCAGTTTTCATCTCCATCATTTCTTTACATTGTATAATTGCTATGGCTTGGATTCTCGGACTATATTGAATAATAGTGATGGAAGTGACTAGTTTGTCACAGGCTTTATTTTAAGTGTGAAAACTTTTATTTTTACCTCATGTAGTATGATGGTAGTTGAGTTTTGTTGTGTATGGCCTAATCTATGTGTAGGTATGTATTTTTTATTCTCATATTACTGAGTATTGAGGAAGGGTTGTTGTGATGGCTGCAGAGCTCAGACTGGCTCTGGGACTTGATGGTTCAATGTGAAGATCTAGCACCATCCTGCTTGACATTTAGCAGTTCTGGGGGCCACTAAAACCACTCTCATCTTGTGCTTTGAAGACTATAGTGCGGGAGATAAAACTCAAAGTGTCATCATTTTGAGTCATAGTCCTAGCATCTGTTGAGTTTATAACAAATTGTCAAAAGTTTTCCTGCATTCATTGATATGATCACATTGTCTTTATATATTGTTCTTTTTTGTGTGTGTGTATTTTGGTACACACTTGAGTGGTACTCAGACTCACTCTGATGGGGTTCAGGAGACAATGTATGATGCACAGAATTGAACCTGAATCATCACATGCCAGTCATATGCTATATTATCTCTGTACTATCTCTCTGGCCCTCTTAATTTTTATTTTTTATCTTTTGGACCACACATAGTGGTGCTCAGAGCTTATTCCTGATCTTTAACTCAGGGATAACTCCTGGTAGGACTGAGGGGACCATATGAGGTACCTGAGATCAAATCCTGGTTGGCCTTGTGCAATCAAGCACCTTATCCTATGTACTATGTCTCTACACCTCCCTTTTAAAAGATGTATTGCGTTGTTTACATTTGTTGAATCATTCTTGCATCCCATTAGTCATAATCCCATTTAGTCATAATCTATAATATCTATGCTCCTTAGAGATAACAATCTATAATCTTTAATTTTTATTCTCAGTGTCCAGGGCAATGGTGGTCCAAAAAAGAAATTAAATAAACTTTTTATATCAGCTTTTGGCATAAGGGTGATTTGGCCTATAAGAGACTTTCAGAGAATTCTTGTAAAATATTTGGAAGGTTTAGAAAGTTATATAATATGTTATTAAAGAATTGGTAGAACTAGCTTGTAAAACCATGTGAATATGGGCTTTTGTTTTGAAGAAGTTTTTTGATTAGTCTTTTATATCCTTGATTGTAGTTAATGAGGTCAGATTTTATGCTTCCTCCTAAGTCAGTCTTGGGAGGATGTATGATTCTAAACTTTCCCCAATTTCTCCGAAATTCCTCCAATTCTTCAATTTAGTACCATAAAGTTGTCCCTAGTTGCCTGATGGTCCTTTGTGTTTTGGACCACAGTGTGTAGTCCTGGATCTGGTCTCAGGATCACTCCTGGAGGGGCTTAGGGGGCCATTTCTGGTGCCCTATTCACTGTCTTATTCTCAGATGTCATCTTGTTCTTTTTTTCCCAACCAATCAGCTCTTAGTTTCTTGATAATTTCTATTATATTTTATTTCTACTGTTTCTTTTCTTTTCTTTTCTTTTCTTTTCTTTTCTTTGCTTTGCTTTGCTTTGCTTTTCCTTTCTTTTCTTTTCTTTTCCTTTCTTTTTCTTTTCTTTTCTTTTCTAAAAAAAGTATTTTCTTTTTTCTTCTGACTGGATTTTATTTGTTGTTTCTTTTTCTAGTTCCTTAGGACATCACTGTATCACTGTTATCCCGTTGCTCATCGATTTGAGTGGGCACCAGTAACATCTCCACTGTGAGATTTGCTGTTACTGTTTTTAGCATGTTGAATTCGCCACGGGTAGCTTGCCAGGCTCTTCTGTTCAGGCGAGATACTCTTGGTAGCTTGCCGGGCTCTCTGAGAGGGGTGGAGGAATGGAACGTGGGTCGGCCGCATGCAAGGCAAATGCCCTACCCACTGTGCTATTACTCCAGTCCCCTTAGGATAAAATATCTTCATTTAAATCTTTTTACATTTACTTTTATAAGTTGTTATTGACAAAAATTTTCCTCTTAAGTCTCACTTTTGTTCTATAATATGTTCTGATAGATTATTTCTTCCAGTTTTTTTCAATAATACTTTTGTTTCTTCTTTCATTTCCTCATTGACCATTGTGATCTAAAAAGCTACTTGGTATGATGTCAATCTTCATGATTTTATTGATGTTGTTTTGTGTCCCATAAAAAGTGTGTTGGCCCTGGACAGTGTTTCAGGTGTACTAGAGAAAAATGCATATTTGACTTCAGGGATCTAGAGCCCTGTAAATATTAGACCCAGTTCTGCCAATTCCTTAAGGTCATTTTTAAAATTGATTTTCTCTCTTGTTGATATATCCAGAGGTGAAATAACTTTTAAATATTCTTTTCTACTATTGAGATGCTGTCAGTGTCTCTCTTCAGCTTGATAGTAGCTGTTTATAATTTTGATGTCCTTTAATTTGGTGTATATAAGTTGATGTTTTTAGTTCTCTTGGTATATTTGTCCCTCAATCATGTAGTGACTGCACCTGTCTCTTGTTAAATTTTTTAATTTAAAAATTATATTTTCTTATAATACAAAGAATACTGTTTTTGCGGGGGCTGGAGAGATAGCACAGCGGGTAGGGCGTTTGCCTTGCACGCGGCCGACCCGGGTTCAAATCCCAGCATCCCATATGGTCCCCTGAGCACGGCCAGGGGTAATTCCTGAGTGCAGAGCCAGGAGTAACCCCTGTGCATCGCCGGGTGTGACCCAAAAAGCAAAAAAAAAAAAAAAAAAAGAATACTGTTTTTGCTTTATCAAACATGAATTAGTCCATCCTTTTACTTTGGGCCTATGTTTATCACTGGTGTTCAAGTGGCTTTCTTATGAACAGAAGGTTGGGCTTTTTATTTTTTTTGATCCATCCAGCCACTCCGTGTTTTTGATTGATGAGTTCATGCCATTGATGTTCAGTGAAATTATTCAGATGAAGGAATCCTGTGTTTTGACAGTTTTTCTCCTTTGTTCTTATTATCACCCCCAAAACTTGATATATATCTGCCCTTTGTGTAGTGATCAGGTCCCATTTGCCTCATTTTATTTGTTCTAAGTATTTTTATTTTGAGGTTACCATGAGGTTTTCATATGAAGTTCTAAATTTATATTCCATTTTAAGTTTAAAGCAAATGAAACGAGTTTATTCTCAGAAAACTTATTTTTTTTCACCACACTTTCCTTTTTTTTTGGGTTGTGTCTACTTTGCTTTTTTTTTTTTGTAGAAGACCACTTGTCCATATGTATTGCAGCTGGTTTAGTGATCATGAATTCCTTCAACTGTTGTTTTTCTGAAAACTTTTTATTCATCCTCTGAATCTGAGTAGTAACCTAACTGGATATGTATTACTGGAAGTATTTTTTTTCAGTAAATACTTTGGATATATCTTCCCATTTAACTTCTGGCCTGTAAAGCGTCAGTGATAAAACTGCTGTGGGTCTTATGGGAAGATTCCTTACTTGTGAGTCTCTTGCTACATTTAGAATTCTATCTCTATCATTGGATTTTGGCATTTTAATTACAATGTGTCTTGTTGTGCATCTGTTTGGGTTTATTTTTTCAGAGCTCTAAGTTTCCTGGATGGGAACATATGTCTCCTTCCTCAGATAGGGGAAATTTTTAGCAATTATTTCTTCATTCCCTTCTTCTCCTTTGGGATCTTCTGTGATGCATAAGTTATTCCTATGACTGTTGTTCAATATTTTTAATTTTCCATCCCCAATTCAATCTTCCACATCACATTATCAGGCAATGCTGAGAGCAACCCTGAGCACAGAGCCAGGAGTAGCTCCTGATCATCATGGATATGGCACCCAATTAAATATCACCAAATTATTCTACATTTTTCAGGGGATAACAGAACTGTTGATACTCCAAGGCCACCATTCCAAGTGGTCCTAGAGGGGCCATCTAGTGCTCAGAATTTTATATATATATGTATATATATACATAACTATATATACATATATATCCCACTTGCAGTACATACAATCAATTTTTTTTGAGCCATCTTCTTGACTTCCTCTTCTTTTTTGGTGGTTTTTCCAATGTTGACTTTGATCTCACTAATAAAATCTTCAGATTTGTTTTTCTGCTATTGTGCATCTCTATTGTGATTTTGGCTTCAACTGCTGCATTTATTTTGCTTAATGATTTATTCCTAAATTGTTTTCTTTTAGGACTATACCTGGTAGTACTCAGAGACTATTTCTAGCAAGATTCTAGGGGACCATATGGGGTACTGGGGATGGAACCTGGGCTACCTGTATGCCAAGCAAGAGACTTACCCACTGTAGTATCTCTCTGGCCCCAGTAGATTGTTCTTATATTTTCTTTGTACTTGTTCAAGTAGTCTTTATAGGTTTCCTCATTTCAGTAAACATCAATAGGATTGTTTTTGAGTCCTCATCAGAGAGTTTAGAATGTTGATCTCAGCTTTTTCATCATCTATCGGTGTGGATGGATTCTTTTTCCTCATTCTATATGCTGATATGTGGGGACTTGGAGATATCATTCCAATTGCAGTTTGATGTCTGTGGTGCTGCTTCTTTTTATGAGAAATGACCCTCTCCACTTCACCTGATGTCTCTCCTGCCCTTTGTTTGTGAAGGTTTCGGTCCCATTAACTCTGTTCCCTATCACTGTTGCGATCCGTATGTTGACCTCTTTCTTATGGCTGCTGTTGAGGCTGCAGCCAGGTGAGCTGCAGGAGGGATGCCCGCTCTCACCACATCTCTTTAATATAGTATTGGAAGTATTAGCAGTAGCCATCAGGCAAGAAAAAGATATTAAGGGGATTCAGATTGGAAAGGAAGAAATCAAGCTCTCACTATTCGCAGATGATATGATACTATACCTAGAGAAGCCTAAAAGCTCTAGTAAGAAACTCTTAGAAATAATTGGCCTGTACAGTAAAGTCGCAGGCTATAAAATCAATACCCAAAAATCCATGGCCTTCCTATATGCAAACAATGAGACAGAGGAAAGGGACATGAAAAAAGCAATCCCATTCACAATCGTGCCCCAGAAAATGAAATACCTTGGAATCAACTTAACTAAAGAAGTAAAGGACCTCTACAAAGAAAATTATAAAAAGCTACTCCATGAAATAAAAGAGGATATGAGGAAATGGAAACATATCCCCTGCTCATGGATAGGGAGAATAAACATTGTCAAAATGGCAATACTCCCCAAAGCATTATACAGATTTAACGCGATCCCTATAAGGATACCCATGTCATTCTTCAAAGAAACGGATCAAGCAATGCTGAAATTTATATGGAGCAATAAACGCCCACGGATAGCTAAAACAATTCTTGGGAAAAAGATGATGGGAGGCATCACCCTCCCTAACCTTAAACTCTACTACAAAGCGGTAACAATTAAAACAGCATGGTACTGGAACAAAGGCAGAGCCGAAGACCAATGGAACAGGGTGGAATATCCCTACACACAACCTCAAATGTATGATCATCTAATCTTTGATAAGGGGGCAAGAGATGTGAAGTGGAGCAAGGAAAGCCTGTTTAATAAATGGTGCTGGCACAACTGGATAACCACATGAAAAAAAATGGGCTTAGACCTCGACCTGACACCATGCACAAAACTCAGATCAAAATGGATTAAAGACCTCAACATCAGACCACAAACCATAAGGTACATTGAAGACAAGGTCGGCAAAACCCTCCACGATATTGAAGATAAAGGTATCTTCAAAGATGACACGGAACTAAGCAATCTAGTAAAAACAGAGATCAACAAATGGGACTACATTAAACTAAAAAGCTTCTGCACCGCAAAAGATACAGTGACCAGAATACAAAGACTATCTACAGAATGGGAAAGGATATTTACACAATACCCATCAGATAAGGGGTTGATATCAATGGTATATAAAGCACTGGTTGAACTCTACAAGAAGAAAACATCCAACCCCATCAAAAAATGGGGCAAAGAAATGAACAGAAACTTTACCAAGGAAGAGATACGAATGGCCAAAAGGCACATGAAAAAGTGCTCTACATCACTAATCATCAGGGAGATGCAGATCAAAACAACCATGAGATACCACCTCACACCACAGAGACTAGCACACATCCAAAAGAACAAAAGCAACCACTGTTGGAGAGGATGTGGGAAGAAAGGGACCCTTCTACACTGCTGGTGGGAATGTGGACTAGTTCAGCCCTTTTGGAAAACAATATGGACGATTCTCAAAAAACTAGAGGTTGAACTCCCATTTGACCCAGCAATACCACTGCTGGGAATATATCCCAGAGAGGCAAAAAAGTATAGTCGAAATGACATCTACACTTATATGTTCATCGCAGCACTGTTTACAATAGCCAGAATCTGGAAAAAACCTGAGTGCCCTAGAACAGATGATTGGTTGAAGAAACTTTGGTACATCTATACAATGGAATACTATGCAGCTGTTAGAAAAAATGAGGTCATGAAGTTTGCATATAAGTGGATCAACATGGAAAGTATCATGCTAAGTGAAATGAGTCAGAAAGAAAGAGACAGACATAGAAAGATTGCACTCATCTGTGGAATATAGAATAGTAGACTAGGAGACTAACACCCAAGAATAGTAGAAATAAGTACCAGGAGGTTGACTCCATGGCTTTGGAGGCTGGTTTCTCATTCTGGGCAACTCAGAGAAGGGAACACCAAGTAAAATGTGGTCGGAAGTCATGCGGGGGTAGGGTGATGCGTGCCAAATGTAGACTAGAGACTGAACATAATTGCCACTCAACACCTTTATTGCAAACCACAACACCTAATCAGAGAGAGAGAATAAAAGGGAATACCCTGCCATAGTGGCAGTGTGGGGTGGGGGGGGAGACTGGACTGGGGAGGGTGGGAGAGATGCTGGGTTTACTGGTGGTAGAGGATGGGCACTGGTGAAGGGATGGGTTCTCGAACTTTGTATGGGGGAAACATGAGCACAATAATGTATAATTCATTTCAATTCTTAATGTAATTTTATTAGATCAATAAAGTCCAGATTGAAAAAAAAAAAGAAATCTCCTACTGTGTCCCAGGGTTTTTCACTGCCCAGCCCCCCTCTGCAGGAGGGCATCTTTCTCTCTTGAATCTGAATAGAAGGGGCTATCTTTCTTCCCATGCTTGTCAGAGTTTCAGGTAAGTTTTTGTGATTCATCCAAGTGTTGGGCTAGATTTTTTTTTTGGCACAAATATGGGTAGCATTTTTTACCTGGGCCTAACAGCAAGAAATTCTTAGTCATTTGTGGAGAAATGTATTAATGAGTTATTGAAACTGAAACAAATCACATAACTAATGACCAGATCAAAGAAAGACAAGGAACCTGAAGGATATTAGCATTGAAGGGTTTAGAATATTTTTCAGACCTTAAAACACTTATTCAATACACTAAAGGTTTATCCACATTGGCACTGTACACTGGACCTTCTGAGCCCTCCATAGGAGAGCCCCAATCCTAGTCTAAATGTACAGATAAGGTTTCCCAATCCCCAAAAGCTTTGCTTTTGAACACATGTTTATGTTCATGATACATTATCTATGTTGAAACAAAGCTATGATGAAACAGAAAATCACCAAGCAAATTTCTATAGATCTGTTTCTGAAAAGAGTGATGTTTCCTCAAATGCTATTTGGTGGTGCCTTTTTAAATCAAAACTATAACAGTAACATGATTGTAAACACACTGTTATAACTTAAAAGAGAGAAGAGGAGCTTCAGCTGGTTCCTTTAATAAGGATTCCAGGAGGAAATTTTATGATTGATGATGACAGTTCCATAACAACTTACTGCCCCTGAAATCCCTTCAGTAAATGAGATGTGGAAGAAGAGACTGATTTAGATGTTCCTGATTTGTGGAGATATTAGCGTGTGTTTATGTTTCCACTTTTATTATTAATTTATTAGTTTTGGGTCACTCCTGGCTTGCTTAGGGCTTACCCCTGGCTCTATCAGGAATTACTTCTGGCAATACTCTGGAGAGCATTGTGATGCTGGGGATCAAACCAGAGGTTTGATCTTATAATAGGCAAGTGCCTTAACCCTTATACCATCTCTGGCTGGGTGTCTTAATTTCTAACAAAAAGCTTAGAATGCAAAAAAAACAAGTTAAAAATAGAACAAAGTTTATATAATAAGTGTATAGATAAAATATTTTTGTAAAGCTTTGCAATATGTTTATGTTATAAGCTAAATTTTATTATAAATTGACCATATGTATCCATATTTAAGCTCTCAATTCGGTCCTCTTGTTCTATATATTATTTTTTTTGTTTGATCCCTAATCACAGACCCCTTATTCCTGGCTCTGTGGTCACTGTAAGCACAGTGCTCAGGAGACCATATGCTAGAGATTGAGCAGGTTCAACCCCATACAAGGCAAGTACCTTAACCCCTGCACTACCTTTCCAGTCCCTGTGTATTCTTTTTATGCTATATAATACAGTTTGGGTTATTACTGCTTTATTATTACTTAGTAATAGAGTTTAAAACCACAAAGAATTATTTCTCTGATTTTATTCTTTTTTCTCAAGATTTCTTTGGCTATTTAGACTCGTGTGGTTCTACACAAAATATGTATTATTTTTCTACTTGTGTAGAAGTGTCACTGAAATTTTGATAGAAATTATATTGAATTTTTAAATTGTTTAAGGAAGCATTTCCTTAATAGGACAGTTTAACAATAATCCAGAGCACAGAATAAATTTTCATTGTGTGTGTCTTTAGTTTCTTTCATCATTGTCTAACAGTTTTAAGTGTAGTTTTTGAGCTCTACTGGTTAAATTTATTCTAGATTTTTTAGTGCAATTATTAGCCTATTTTATAAATTTCTCTTTTTAGTAATATTTAACATATAGAAATGCAACATGTTTGATATATTCATTTTATATCCTGGGACATTATTAAGTTCATTTATGAGGTCTAATAATTTGGAGTACGGTGAGGTCTATAATGTTTTCTATATTTTATATTATTAGTCTTCAAGTAGTGACAGTTTAACTTCTTCCTTTTTAATTTGGATGCTTTTATCTCTTGTTAAGACTGTTTCTTTTAGTTGTATTCTTCTGTTCTAATATTTCTTTTATTTCTTTCTTGCAATTTTATTTTTCTTTCCTTAATATTTAATAATCAGATGTTAAGAATCTTGTTTGTCTTTTATTTTTCCAGTGTTTTATTTTTTATTTCTTATTTTAAAATTTTTATTTTTATACATTGGCAAATATTTTTATTCTTGCTGAGTTTTTCTTTTTATTGGATTCTTTCCAAAGCATCTTTTCTTTTTGACCATGTACAGCCTCTTGTAAGAACTATTGTTATGTCAGACTCACACACAAAAATATATAATGCCCCATGTATGAATAGCTAAATAGAGCAGTCAAACCCACATATGTAGAAAGTAGAATTGAGGTTACTGAGGGTGAGGGAAAGAGTTACAATTTCGCATAGTGCTTCAGTTTGGGTTGAGACAAAAGTTCCGTATTTGGAATGTAATGGTAGGTGAATGATATGTAAATGTATATCATACTAATAGAGTGTACATATACAATTATTTAAATGGTATTTTGTATTGTATAATTTACCACAATAAAATTGAGCATGCATGTAAATGAATAGTCTTATTAATTTTACATAATTTCACTGTCACTGTCATCCCATTGCTCATCGATTTGCTCGAGCGGGCACCAGTAACATCTCTCATTGTGAGACTTATTGTTACTGTTTTTAACATATCCAATATGCCACGGGTAGCTTACCAGGCTCTGCCATGCAGGCTTGAAGAAAAAAAAAAGAACTATTGTTAAAATTCTGTTTCAAATATCATTAAATAAATCATTTTATAGGGAGATGTTTTTATGACTCCAGGAATGGAAAGGCCATAAATGTAGTGAGATTTTAGTCAATGATCATATAAATGTAATTTATGACTATGTTAAAGGTGATAAGCACATGATCCCCCATTTTTTTTTGCCAAAATAAAATACATAATGCAAGTTAATGAGTTTTCAGTGACATGCATGATATACTCAATTTTACCAGGGTCCTAATTCGGCAATAAAATTTTGAAAATTATCTCAATTTTGGTTTCCTATCATTCCCCTCTGCCAGACGAAAAGTAGCCTGAGAGCATGGAGCCAGAACTCACAGAACTTTGATTTTGAGGTTTCCCTAAGTCCTTTCTAGTGAGTAAGATGATCTACTTTCCTAACCACCCTGTCCCATCTATTAATCCATCCATATATACATACTAGTACACAACAAATACTTATTCTTGTGCCTTTAGAAAAAGAGAGGTAGCAAATGAAGATAAAGAGAGTAAAGAAGTGAGAAATATTTCCTGTGTGAAGACTTTCCTTGATGAATAAAAAAGTTTAACTAAAAAAATAATTCTTTGGGTTAAATGTGGTCAAAGAAATAGTCCCAATTTGTTGCCTCTCTACTACATCTTTCCCATGTAGTCTTTTATATAGAAACAGAGGTGCAGAGAAATCAAAATACTTGTTTTATGGTACTCAGTAATGAAGTAGCAGAGGTGAAAATTCTAACACAATTCTATTTGGATCCAAAGTACTGATCCTTTCCTTTTATTACTTTTTATTTTTCCTTTGGAAATAGGAATATATAATTATGTTGGTGATATAATCTAAATAATCATGGTTAATTTTTTATGGGAAGAAACAATGAAGGCTTCCGATTATTTTGTGTCTCTAGAAAATTTTGTTCTTACATTCGAGTTAGGTCTTGAACTCTGAAATGGATTCTGTATTTACATTTATAAATTTATTCAGATATTACTACTTTAATTTTTTTTTTTTTTTTTTTTTTTTTTGCTTTTTGGGTCACACCCGGCGATGCTCAGGGGTCACTCCTGGCTCATGCACTCAGGAATCACCCCTGGCGGTGCTCAGGGGACCATATGGGATGCTGGGATTTGAACCCGGGTCGGCCGCGTGCAAGGCAAACGCCCTACCCGCTGTGCTATCACTCCAGCCCCATTACTACTTTAATTTTTGATAATTTAATTGCATAGATGATTCATTACTTTATGTCTGTACTCAGCTGTTGAGTATCTATTGTTTTTATTAAAAATGTTGTTGCAGAGGGCTGGAGTGATAGTACAGTGGGTAGGGCATTTGCCTTGCATGTAGCCAACTGGGTTCGATCCCCAGCATCCCATATGGTCCCCCAAGCAGTGCCAGGAGTCATTCCTGAGTGCAGAGCCAGGAGTAATCCCTGAGCATCGCTGAGTGTGACCCAAAAAGCAAAAAAAAAAAAAAAAATGTTGCTGCATATCAGGGGCAAGGCAATAGTATTGCCAGTAAGGCATTTGCCTTGCAAGTAGCCAATCAGATTCCATCTTAGCACCATACGTGGTTCCCTGAGCCCTCTGAGGAGTGAGCCTGATACCTGAACACAGAAACAGAAATGAACCCTGAGCACCACCAGGTGTGATCCCAAAGCCAAAATAAATAAATGAATAAAAATGTGGTCACATCTCACACACTATGGAAATATGCCAAGGATAAGATAAAGGGAATATCTTGGTGTTATCTTTGTTTTGCAACTTGCTAAATAGATGCCTGTTATCATTCAGAGAACCAGCCAATTTTACTTCATCATTTGTGAAAGAGGAACTTAGAGGCAAATGTGAGATTTTGAGAAGGTATTTAAAGTGCGTAGAACACCAGCCCTATGTTAGCCTCTCAAGAAATGATAGCCATTATTGTTTTGTTTCCTGGCATACCATTTGCCTTTTAAGAAGCAATCCAGGTATTGCAATTCAAGGGACAAAAAAGGTGTTCTGTAAAGTCACAATTTTGACAAATATAAACCTCCAAAATGTTCCATGACTATTAGTTTTATCATTTGTCATGTGTGATAGTAACACATCATAGGTTTGCAGTAAGGAGTCGATTGACCTTCGGTGCTTATGTTGAGTGCTTTAATAGTACCTAGCACAAAGGAATTTCTTAAATATTAGTAGAAGTAGTGAGAGCAGAATATGTGTAGCAATACTGCATTCTAAGTCAGCTGCTGTAGCAAAAGTTCAAGTTCTCCCTTGTTAGAGATGATAATTATAATGAAGAATACAGCACACTGTGAATTAATTTTTAGCTCAGTTTGCTGAGGCGGTAGTCTTTCATTGATATCCCTTACTTGCTTATCAATTACCCACAATTATAGGGCCCTTAATAAATATTTGCTGAGTGAATTGTCTATGGTTGGGTCTATAAATTCTCACTCTAAAGCAGTAATATTTTAGGTTTTGATGCTATATGTCACAATTTATCTGGCACTGTACTCAGTGTTGCCATTATAGCTTTGAAAGCAGTTATAAAATATATAAATGACTGGGCATGACCTAATTTATGAAAACAGCTGGATTTCTGCTGAGGTTTACTGATTTCAGGCTAATGGGTAAAGTAATTAGACCTTGATACATTGAGTTAAATTTGTGTAAGTGTGGACATACTTGGAAAAATAAATTAGGTGACACACTTTAAAATCCTGTATAGAGAAACAGGAAATGCGTTGTTCTCCCCAAACATATCCTTGTGCAACAAGATCCCAGTGCCCATCTTTAAACTTTTAAGCTCAAAGCACAGTTTCAGAAATAACTGTAGATTTCAGTCGAAACACTTCTCCACAACTGAGACCAGATTGGAACTAGTATAAGGCCACTCTATTTTTAGTAACTAATTTCTAACTTATATTTGTACCCTCTGTGATGAAATGAGTACTTCTACCAAGTATAAGTGAGAAAATAGATCTTGCGAAAGGTATTCATTCTATAAACTTTATGGGCTAACTTGACATATTGCACCCTTCTTAAAGTCCTATTTAATGATTCCTTGCCACAGCAATCTCCTTTCCCTTAATATTCAAATAATTTTGTTATCTGTGGACTTTCCCCTCTTATGGTAGTTCTTTATAGGCTTCTTCAGTGGCTCTTCTTTTAGGTTGCAGGATGCCTAAGAGCAGTATCTGTGTCTGACAAATGTTGATGTTCTCTAGAATGTCCTGCTCTGTGATCTCCATATAGTAGACACAGGCTCTGCCTGTTGAATTCCACGTTTCTTTCCTCCTCAGTATCTTTGAAGAAAGATAAACTGGATGGGTATAAAAAGCATTTTTTTTGGCAAGCTGACTTCTAATTGCTACTTGATGACTTGTTAGCCATTTACACAATCTTTCTGATTCAGTCTCAGTTTCCTTATTTGTGATTTCAGGATAATTTCATAAAATAACTGTTTTATTATATTAAAAGAATGAGTTAAATTTCTAGTTTTTCACACTACCATGAGAATATTCTAAAATAAAATTACTTATTAATAACCCATCAGTAAATGTCAACAATGAAAAGATGATTGTTTATTGAGTATCAATTGATTAATGCTATTATATTTTATGCCTGTGCTCATATGTTTTATCCACTATTTCTTTATAGTTATCATAATATAAAAAAATGAAGCTGTATTTAAATTAAATGTACTACCAGAAGAAATTCTATTTCTTGCTGGGGCCGGAGTGATAGCACAGCGGGTAGGGCGTTTGCCTTGCACGCGGCCGACCCGGGTTCGATCCCCAGCATCCCATATGGTCCCCCAAGCACTGCCAGGAGTAATTCCTGAGTGCAAAGCCAGGAGTAACCCCTGAGCATCGCTGGGTGTGACCCAAAAAGAAAAAAAAAAGAAATTCTATTTCTTGCTTTTATTCCATGACTAAAGCAAGATTTGGTTCTATTTACTGAGTTCTAATATTCTGATTCCAGATGAAATTACCAAGAACCAAAAAGGAGTTGGTGCAGGGCTGGAGAGATAGTCCAGCAATTCTGATGCTTGCTTTGCTCTTGTCCTACTTGGGTTTGATCCCTGGCTCTCTGTAAGATCTCGCCAGCCCTCCCCTTCCCTTCCCTTCCCTCCCCTCCTCTTTCCTACCATACCATAACTGCTATTATAGTAATGGCGATATTATATTTTATACTGCAAAAATAAATAACCTTAAAGAGATAAGGATACCTCCAGTCCTGCTCTTTCCTTTATTTCTAGAGTGCTTCTTTACTAGGTATGGCAATGGATCATGCTTCTTCTAGGAGACTGGAGTTCAACACTGCCTGGGCTGGATCGTTGATCTTTAACTTTATTCCATATGACTCTTCCTCCTGTTGTCTTACTGAACTTAAACAGTTGTGGTACTAAATGTCAGCTTCTTAAGATGGCTTTGAATTTATCCTAGTGTATATCAGTCAGTCTCTGAAGTCTTCTTGCAAATAGCTTATCTAGAATAGTGAGTTAAAAATTCCTTCCTGGGGGCTGGAGTGACAGCACAGCCGGTAGGGCATTTGCCTTGCCCGCGGCCGACCCAGGTTCGATTCCCAGCATCCCATATGGTCCCCTGAACACCGCCAGGGGTAATTCCTGAGTGCAGAGCCAGGAATAATCCCTGTGCATTGCCGGATGTGACCCAAAAAGCAAAAAAAAAAAAAAAAATTCCTTCCTAGTGCAAGGGTGAAATTTGAAGGGGTCCTAAAAGGAATACAGCTTTAAAGAGAGAATACAGTCAGTTTTAAACAGAGAAATATATAGGTGAGTAATTAATGAGATGGAAATGATAAGAAAGATGGACAAGAAAAAAAATGAAAAGCAATAACGTGCATTGCATTTGTAACCCTTGGCCACAAGTGGTATATCGATTTTTCAAACATGTATGGATGATAGAACTACAAGGTGGAAACTTGAGCAATTTGTCAATGTCACTTGGGCGTGGAAAAGAAATTATAGAATGTTATACACCTGTGATGAACCATTTTTCAATTCAACTAGTAGACAGCTGGCTACCTAACTACACTGAAATTGTTTTTACATTTAAGCAACAGACATGTAGCATAGAGGCCAGAAAGAAATATATTTTTAGTTTTAGCATAACCTGATTTTCTCAGGTCAGAGAAGTTGAAAGTCAACTATTTATATATCTTCTGAGCTACAGCAAGTCTTATTTATATTGATGCTGCAATTTATTCCTTATATGTAATGAGAACTATACTTATGCAGACATATCTTGTTTAAATTAGCGCTAAATATGGTTTGACATATTATAGGAGCTTCTGCTGAGAATTATTTTGTGTCTCAAAATAATGGAAAAGATATAGATGGCCTGCTAATTTTGCTTATCTTCTGATTTGAGATTTATTTCATTAATATTTCGACATGGGCATTATCACTTTCTAAACATAACTTGCTTTCATTATTATTTTTTCCTATTTATGGTCACTCTAGATATATTCCATACTTCATTTTGGTGGAATTTGAAGAATATTTGCTAGTTTTTGATCCTCATGATAGCTTGATATTGGTATTCATGACAGTTCCATTTAGGAACAATGATCATTATCATTCATTCGGGAGGTCCTGAGTCTGGTCATATCATCTTTTTCATATTCTATTTAACATACGTGTTGATGTAGAAGAAAAGTGATCATAATGTAATAAGCACAACAGTCTTACAGATCCTAAAAAGTGCTCTGATTGGGAAAATGCATGTCCTACTTTCATCTGTTCCTTGGAGAGGTGACTGAGTAAGAAGCTGTCTAAAGATTATTAAAGCAAGGGCTCACTCTCAAAGAGACTTCTGGACTAATCTCTTCTGCCTCAACCACCACTGGAAGCCAGTTTTCTCAGTCTGCTGCTTTCATCACTCACTCTCTAACTTTTACCTGCTCCATTGCTCTTCTTTTTTCATACCTTCCCTTATTCCCTACTGTAAAAAATATAGACGCACACACTGGAGGGTGCGATGTGATGTGTGTTATTTGCGGTCTCTTGGGGCGGACCTCTCTCTCCCTCCCTCCCTCCCCCTCTCTCCCTCTCTCTCTCTCTCTCTCTCTCTCTCTCTCTCTCTCCCCACTTGTGTTTGGTGCTCTCAAGCCACTGTGTATGGACCAGATTGGGATGGCTTCTCCTTGTGTTCTGTGTGTGCCTATGTGCTCTCTTCTGTCTGTCTCTATCTCTGTCTCTGTCTCTGTAGTCTTTCCTCTGGTCTCTTCCAACCTCTCTCTGCCTCTGCTTCTGTGTCTTCTTTCTGCTTCTGTTTCTTCCCCCTCTGTGTCTTCTCTGCTTCTTCTTCTTGCTTCTTTCCCTACTTCTCTTACGGTCTTAGTTTATATAGCAATCATATAGGGTAGTGCCACAAAGGTGGGCTGAACATTAACAGGTTGAGCATTAACAAATCAACAAAGAAGGGTAAAACCATTTGTCCAGGAGATTAACAAAAATCTCATCTAAGAAGATTACTCCAGATTACTAGGAGATCCGCTCAAGGGCAGGATCCCATCCAGGGTGTGTCACTTTCTTCCTTCCCCAGCTAGTAGTCCACTTAAATAGTTGTAGTAAATCTACTTCAGATATTTCTAGCAATGTCATTCTGTATGAGCACAGTAAGAGATATATCAGACTTAAAGTTTGGTTCTTCCCGAGGACATTCACTATTTATTCCAGGCCACAGTCCTCAGGCCATGTTAGTCTTCCTAACCTCAGCAGGGTCCTAGTCTCGTCGTTACTTTTGGATCATGACAGCATTTGTTTATGACCATGCTCTCAACTTATAGTTGAGTATTGTGGTGCTTTGGCCTGCCCCATTTCGATGCCAGGGTAGCTCACAGCTTGCCCTGGGTCCATTCTGTTCCTTGTCAGGACGCTGCTTTTGGTGTGCTAGGAACTAAGGGCAACTGAGTTGAGAAAGCAGATGCCCAGGAGTAAATACTATTGGAGTTAATTAGCTCCCAAGTTACAAGCATAGTATTAACTATCTTCCTGTGTCCATACAGAAAGGACATTGCTTTAAGGTAAACTAAGTTCCCTGCAGCAAGCCTAAAAGGACAAACCCACTGTAATCCTACACCCTACTATGTGGGCAATCAAAATCATTACATTCTTATCCTTTTCTTATCCTGTGACTTTTTCAGGTTTTCTTATTTCCCAGAAAAAATCTTTATAAATTCATACATTTATATCAGATGTGAGCATGTGAAAGAGTGGCCTTGAGCATGGCTGTGGCTGGATTCTGGAGGTTTTCAGCTGCCAGGGCTCTGCTTGGGGTGGGGAGAGAGACTCAACCCATACCCCTCCAAGGGGCCCTGGTGAAGAAAGCCTGGTTGGGGGTAGGAGATTCTGCGTCATTCTCTTCCAGGAGAATTGTTATATATAGTCTCTGGATCGTGGCTGTTGATGGGATTACATGGCGCTGAAGGCAGTTTATGGGTGTAACTGCCAAGCTACTGGAAAATGCGGGGTCTGGGTGGAGGAGGCCCAGTCCCGATCCAAGCAGGCTTGGAGATCTCAGCCACGGGTCCTGCATACCTGGGTTCTTCTGTCAGTTCCTTCATGGGTGAGGATGCAGAATCTCCTACCTATGCACCAGGCTTTCTTTACCAGGGCCCCTCAGAGGGGGGCAGGTTGAGCCTCCCTTCCAACCCCAAGCAGAGTCCTGGCAGGCAAAAACCTCCAGAACCCAGCCACAGCCATGCTTAAGGCCACTATCCACATGCTCGGACAAGCCTCACTCATGAAGTAACCGACAGAAGAACCCAGGTATGCAGAACGTGTGTCTGAGATCTCCAAACCTGCTGGAATTGGGACTGGGCCTCCTCCACCCAGACCCTGCATTTTCCAGTAGTTTGGCAGACACACCCACAAACTACCCCCAGCGCTATGTAATCCCATCAATGGCCAAGATCCAAAGACTATATAAAACAAAGCTCCTGGAAGCTTATATTCTAGCCCAATAATGTGCCTAAAGCAGCACACATGTGTTTGGTTTTAAAATACTTGCTTATATTCTCTGATATACGTTCTACATCCCTCTAAAACAGCCTGGCAAGCTACCCAGAGTAACCCGCCCGCATGGAGGAGCCTGGCAAACTCCCCGTGGCGTATTCAATATGCCAAATACAGTAACAATAACAGGTCTCATTCCCTTGACCCTGAAAGAACCTCCAATCCTTGGGAAAGACGAGTAAGGAGAGGCTACTAAAATATCAGGGCTGGGACGAATGGAGATGTTACTGGTGCCTGCTCGAGCAAATCGATGAACAACGGGATGACAATGCTATCAGATGCATTATTACTATGAAATTAATGAGTTGAAACCACTATATAAAGAAAAAGAGTCCTAAGTCAAATGAGGCAAGATGTCCAGCTACTATTCTTATCATTCCTATTTTTCAATAATCATTTCTGTAGTGTGTATTTAGAACTTTCTTGCTACATATCAGATACTGTTTTAATTCAGAAGACTATAATAATGGAAAATGCATGTTATAGTTGGGGAGGCAAATAATACTAAATGAACAAGACTGCTAAATGCTATGTAAAGAAAATTTCAAAGGTATTGAAAAGTAAAACTGAAAACAAATAGAGGACAAATTTATTGCGTACTCGAAAGAAGAGGCTCTGGGAAAGTGAAAGATTAGTTAAACTTCATGGCAAAAAGGAACTGGCCTCATGAAGAGCACTGTGTTAGAGAAAATGAAGTACAAGTTCAAGGTCCAGAGTGGCTTCCTGTGGCAAGTAAGGGAAGTGTTAAAACTAAGACTCAGGAGGGAGATATGGACCAAAATTTATTTGGCTTTGTATCAAGATAAGGCTTTGACTTTATCTTATTCAAATTAGAAGTCACTGAAGGGTTTTAAACTTGATGTAATTTCATTTACATGGAAAACACTTACATATATTCACCTGGTTTCATTAAGTATATATATTTGTTTAAAATGTATTTATGAAGACAAATTATCCAAATAGAATGCTTAGTTATATGTAAGACTTGGCTAGGTATAATAGAGAAATCTCAGTTGGAAGAAATTAATATTCTGTTCCTGGGCTTATAAATTAGCATCTTACAGAGTATATCTTCAGATTTTTTATTATTTAAAATTTTATATTATTTTTCAGAAAGTTAAAAAGAAAGTATAAGAAACAATAGACAGTTACATTGTTGAAGTGAAAAATTGTGATAAATTTCTTGATTTGTTTTGTGTACATGTATACTTTTGTATATGTGTATATAGGTTCTATATGTATAATTGTTATCACATTATACATATATGATATATAAGCTCTGCTAATATTTTCCATACTTCAATATTATTTTTATGAGAAAATGTATCACTAAAAATGAAAATGTTAATGAAATAACTTTCAAATGGAGGGTGAAGATAAAAATTATACCTTTCCTTTGACTATCTTTGAATTTTTTTTTGATGAGCAATAAAGTAGATTAGAGAGGAAGCCTTAAATTATAATAACACTTGTTTCTCCCTGAGGATAAATTAACTCAGAGAATCAAATGAATATTTTTAATCTCTTTGAATTATAGAAAACATGAGATATTCAACTGATTTAATAGTAGAGAAATATTGAAAAAATGGTTGAAATGTGAGAGAAAATCATAATCATCTCTTCAGAACATACTCTGTGTAAGAATGTACATTAAAGATCCAATAGGAGAGATTCAACAAATATGCTTCAAAAAAATTATATTCCAAAAGTTGTATCTGGGTACCTGTGTAATAATTACCAATGAGCATAAGAAGGTTGGAGCCAAGGGCTCCCCCAGCTCAAGGGAAGAGTTTCAGTCTCCTGTTCTTGTTCTTCCCATCATATTCTTTCCCAAATATACCCAGAGGCATGTAGTTCCTGCCCTGGATCAGCCCTGATGTCTGAGTGTGCCTCATACAGGGAGCGAGAGGCCACGAGTAGGCCCTTTTGACCACCTTCCTTGCTGGGTTGACTTTCAGTCGGTCTTGCAGGAGATTTGTTAACACATTAAGCACTGGTGTTTCAGTAGCCTAACTTAGAGTCACAGACTATGATTTTCAGCAAAAAATATAATCCAGAATATTTTTTCAGGATCAGAGATGTGACTGACATAGAGCAGATGCTTCACAAGTTCAGAGCCCTGGGGCCTTGATTCAGGAGTTGTCGTGGTTGCCCCTGAGCTCTATCTGGTGTGTCCCTAGTGACTCTGGCCACCAAGAATCACTGGTTGTGGATGCTACATCAACTCGCACACATACACACATAAGAATACTTTTCAACTTTGTGCATAATTCAAGAAAACCACATTTTCTTGCCCTTATCTTATATTATACTAGGTTCAGAAGTCAGTTCTACATTTCTCTTTCTCTCTCTCACAAACACACACACACACACACACACACACACACACACACACACACACACACACACACACACACACACACCCTGTCTCTTGGTTTCTTTGTTGACCCAAGTTCTTCACTGTTTGATGTCATTTTTTTTCTTATTTTCTTGTTAATTTCTAGCCTCTTACCAGTTTGGTCATAAAACGTGCTTATTTCAATCTTCATATTGTATTGATATTTATTTTTTTCTTAAAATATGTTTTTTCCTTTGGAATATTCCATGTGCATGTGAGAAGAGTATATGTTTATTTCTTTTGGGATGGAAATTTCTGCATATGTCTATTAAGTTCATCTTACTTGTAACTTCACTTAATACCATTTTTCCTGGTATTTCTTGTCTAAATTACTTGTCCAGTGCTGTAACTAGATCCCCCACTATTATTTTGCTACTTTTAAACTTGAGGTCTGAAATTGTTTTGTATATTTATATATATATATATATACCTCTGTTAGGTGTATATATATTGATGATTATTATATCTTCTTGGTATAGACATGACCCCATGGTCTTTATAAAATGTTAATGTTTACCTCTTACTATGTTTTTTCAGTTGAAAGTATCAAAGTATCTTTTTGCAGTCTGAGGATAGCTGATTATTGCTTTTTTTCTCTGTATTGATGATTGGCTTGGAATACATTATCCCATTCTTGTATTTTGAGCTTAAGATGTTTTCTTATTTGATGTGAGATACTTGTATGTGTAGTATGATGAATGATGTTTTATATTATTCAGTCTTCTTGTGTTATTTGATCAATTTACACCATTAGCATTTGTGTGATTATTGACATGTGAGGCACTTGATGCCATTATATCTTTTGTTTTCTAATTATTTTATTTTCCCATTGTTTATTTTTTCATGTGTTTCTATCTTCACTTTTGTTTGGTATTTTTCCTTGGTGATTCAATTTATTCATTTTTCTAGGTATCTCTGCTCTATACCTTTGTTTTGTTGTTACTATGAGGGTTATATGTGTCAAAATTTCTATAACCAATCACGAATCACGAAATCCTGTTGATCCTCGATTCCTTGAGCGGGCTCAGTAACCTCTCCATTCATCCTATCCCTGAGACTTTAGGAGCCTCTCTCCACTAGGTCATGCCACATTGGAGGCTCTTTCAGGGTCAGGGGAATGAGATCCAACTTGTTACTGGCTTTAGCATATGAATGCACCATGGGATGCTTGCGAGGCTCTCCCATGTGGGCAGGAAACTCTCAGTAGCTTGCTAGTTTCTATAACCAATATAGCCCGTTTTTGTTGATATTATCTTGTCAGCATTTGACTCTGCAGAACCTGCCCCTTTTAATCTTAATCCTACCTTTGGTATTTGACTGCCCTCTTGTGTTAATGAATATTTCTTATCCATAAAGAACATATATTGTTTATTTCTAACATTATGTTATTATTATTCATCTTGCTATTCATCTCATGTGTCTTTATGTAGAATTTTTTACATTTCTTGTGGGCTAAGTTTGTTGGTTGTAAATTTTATCAACTCATTTAAAAAAACTTTTTCCTATAACGTTGGAATGATTCCTTCTGAGGTTAGAGTATTCTTGTTGGAGTTTTTGTCTTCCAGTACTATGAATATATAATTCTACTAAATTCTTGATTGTAGGGTTGCTGCTGAGAAGTTTAATGAAAGCCTGGCAGAGGTGCCTTTATGTGCTGCTTTTTTTTCTAGTAGTCCTTGATGATTTTTTACTGCTTACTTTTGATCATTTGACAAGGATGTATCTCTGTGTGGATTATTTTGTATTCAGAAATTCAAGTATATTCCCAAGTTTCTCTCATTATTTTTTAAGATTAATTTTTAATAAAGCACCATAATTCATAAGGTTATTCATATTTGAGTTTCATGAGTTCAGTGTTCCAACACCAATCCCACCACCAGTGCCAATTTCCCTCCACCAGTGTCCCCAGGTTCTCTCCCACCTTTCAGCCTGCCTCCTCGACAGGCATATTTTTAGGTTTGGAAATTGTAGCTCGGGCCTCATTCTCTCATTATAGTTGACTCTGGTTTCGATATATACACATAGCACCTCCTCTATGCCACAGATGTACTCAAGGCTCCTTACGCTTGCCTCTGTTACCTTCTGTCTGCATCTTTTTACTTCTCCCTCAATTTATTTTCTCTCCTGTCCTTCTCATTTAAATAATTTTGGTGTCCTCCCTTTGAAACTTTGCATTGTCTCATCCTGATACTTCATATATCAAAGATAAGTGAGATCAGCTGGTATTTATCCTTCTTCTGACTTACTTCACTTAACTTCATTTAAGTTCGAGTGAACTATATGATTTCATCCTTCCTTGCAGCTTCATAGTATTCCATTTTTTACATATACCATACAATCATTATCTAGTCATCTGCCATTGAACACCTAGGTTGATTTCACATCCTAACAATTGTGCAAGTGTGGCAATGAAGAATGGTGTGCTTCTGTCCCTTTGATAGATTTTCACTGGGGTAGATACTAAGAAGTGGAATTGCTAGATCATATGGCAGCTCTATTCTTACTTTGCTGAGAAATCTCTATGCTGTTTTCCATAAAAATTGAACTAGGTGACATTTCCACTAGCAGTGGATGAGAGTTCCTTTTTCACTACATCCCTGCCAACACATATCCAGTTTTTTGTTTTAATTTTGAATTGTGTCATTCTCACTGGTGTGAAATGATATCTCTTTGTTGTCTTGATTTAGTGTCCTCTGATAATAAGTGATGATTTATTCTTATTTGTAATATAAATTTTTGTTATCAATGTTATACTTGAAATTGTCCATTTAATGACTTTACATTATTTTAATCCTTAAAAAGGAGCTACTGGACTTATAGCATATGCCCCTAGGTCCAGTTAAATACCACTGGCATTTTTTTCAAAATTACAAATTTGTTCTCATAATCTTTTTTAATGAATGTCATAAATACTAAATACATAGTATTTTTTATGGTACTGGAATAGAATTGTTTTAGACATTCAGAACACTGTTGATAGGAGCTTCTCATGTGTAAAAAATTAACTGATGTTATGAATAACAGTTGCCACAGAATTAATTTCTTGTAGAATTTCACAGATTGATACTTCACTAATCTTGGTTTAAATAATAAATTCCTGGGACATAAATTAAATATGATTCATGAATTTTTCCAGTCATAGAAAACTTCTGAGTTCATTTGCCTCCATTAAAACTATCATTGCTTTAAAAAATAATCTCAAACTGGGAATTAAAAATAAATTCATTGTTACTTTATGTGGCATAATCTGTCTGATATCTTATCGAGTATGGAGTATGGAGCTCTCTCTGATTTAGTCTCAGGGGTAGCTATTCTATTTTCCTCGCACATCTATCTCAGGGTATTTACTATCAGATTTAAACTTCTTTCATTTTAGACTCAAAGCACAAAAATTTAGAGATAGAGCTAGAGAGATAAGATAGCACAGGAATTAAGGCCTTGCATATAACTAAAGCAGCTGCAAAGCTGCTTCAAGTCATCAGCACCACAGAATTATTACTAATGATTATTAATAATTGTTCATGGCCCCTGTTCATAGAACAGGAAGAGCCTGGAGCACTGTTGGGTGTGTTTTAACCTCCTTAACCCCACATTTAGAGCATTAGGTGAACCATGGATATGTTCAAATAAATATTCATGTGTGACTAAGAAACTGAAACAGTTTTTTAAAAAAGTCTTAAGATATTTTTTAATTGAAACACTGTGAGATACACAGTTACAGAGTCGTTTATGATTGAGTTTTACTTATACAGTATTCCAACACCCATCCCTCCACTAGTGCACATTTCCCACCATTAGTGTCCCATGTCCTCAGTTCCCCCTCCCCTGTCCCCACTGCCTGCCTCTATAGTAGACACTTTACTTCAGTCTCTTTAATCTCTTTCTCTGTCTCTCTGTCTCTCTGTCTGTCTCTGTCTCTGTGTCTCTGTATCTCTGTCTCTGTCTCTGTCTCTCTCTCTCTTTCCTTCCTCTCTTTACCTTTTAGGAACTGTGGTTTGCAATATTGTTGCTGAAAGGGTATCATGCATATCACTTTTCCTTCTTTCACCACTCAATTTTTGTTCAGAGATTATTTCCAACTATCATTGTCATAGTGATCTTTTCTCTGTCCTAACTACACTCTGTCTCCTGCTCTGAGGAAAGATTCCTACCATGGCCCAGTCCTCCTGACCTTTGTTTCTATGTCTTTGTGTATTATTCACATACTATGTTTTGATTGTTCTTTTTATATCTCACAAGTGAATGTAGTCATTCTACGTTTATCCCTCTGACTCATTTCACTCAGCAAAATATTCTCCATGTCCATCCATGTCTAAGAAAATTTCATGACTTCATTTTTCTTAACAGCTGTGTAGTGTTTCACTGTATAGATATACCATACTTTCTTTATCCAGTCATCTGTTCTTGGGAACTTGGGATTGTTTTCAGATTCTGGCTATTGTAAGTAGTGCCGCAATGAACATAGGAGTGCAGATTGTTCTTTTAAAGCATTATGTTTTGGGGCCACTAGGGTATATTCCCAGCTGCGGTATTACTGGATCGCATGGAAGCTCAATTTCTGAAACTGGTTTGGTCTTGATGTATTATATGTAATAAGTGAAATAGGAAGAAAAGTCGGGTTATGGGATTTGGATTTGGATCAATCTGTAGCTGTCAACGGTGTCTCACTTGAGTGACTTCTGAACTGCTATGACTTTTCTTTTCAAAATATTCACAATTAGAGTACAGATCTTCAACTAAAGACGAGGTTTCATACTGGTTATCCCACTGTTCATTGAGAGTATAAATCCTGACTAGTGCAGTGTGGATTAATAAGGGGATGGGCTCTTTACTGCTGTCTGAACTAATGAGAGCACGTATCTGATCATGTTGCACGAAACTGGAAAACGCTGAAAGGGATCTTGTGGTTACTAATTCTTATTTCTACTCTACTAATTATAGATGCCACTGGTCAAACATATTTATAAAATTGAAGAGGTTTTACTTTATTCCCTGCTGGGTTTCTTAAGGTTGATGTGCATGAGATGCCCCTCTAAAGGAGTAAGCACTTGACTACAATAATGTGATTAAAGAAATCTCTATAGTAATGTCATTATTTTAATATATTTTAAATAATGTTAGAGATTATTTCATAAATGATAATTTTGGTCCTATTATATTTTTAAGATAATCTTAGTTATAATCTAAAGGTAGATTCTTGTTCTCCTTTAAAATAATTCTGCAGTAATAAAAACTTCCATTTTCATTCATCATCAACAGCCTCCATCTAGCTGTTGTCTATGATAGTAAAAAAAATTGAATCTCATAAATTGACTTCTCAATTAAAATGCCTCTTTTCATGTACAGAAAATTATATCTGGAAATAGCATGAAAGAAAATCACTTAGTTCCTTTTTCTGCATTCGCTAAATGCATTTTTATAATGAGCCACTGTGAAAACTAAAATGAAGTTATAATCTTACCCTAGAAAATAATCTCATTTTTCAGGCAATGCTAAAATCTGAAAGATAGAGTAGAATTATTAACATTTTCTATTGAAGTAATATTGGTTTTTTAATACTTGTATGAGTTCAAGATGTACATCCTTGGAAATGTCTCTCATTGTCTTGACATACATTTTCCCTTCCCTGCCTTCTTCTGTCTCTTCTGGTATCCATAAATTAGTCTCATGGTATAAAGTTTATTATGTTTGCTTTCTGTGCATGCCACATATAAGTAAATTCATTTTGAAATTTCTTTCTCTGTATGACTTATTTCACTTAGCACAGTACCCCATAATACCTCCACATAATCTAGAAATGACAGGATTTCATTTTTCTTTATAGTTGAGTAGGACTCATTATGTGTATACATAAAGACATTTATATATCTTTATTCAGTAACTTGTTGATAGGCACTTAGGTTATTAGCAGTTCTCAGTTATGAATAATATGTTAGTAACCATGGTGGTATTTATAGAACATGGTGGTCTTTTTCCACATTAGATCTTTTGTATTTTGGACTGGGGGTGATATTCTGATATATGATGCCTAGTTCATAAAGAATTTTTGTAGTAATTTTTTAAGGACTATCCATACTGCTTTTCATAATGGATTTGCCCATTTACATCCCCGCTAATAATGACTAAGATTTCCTTTCTCTCCACACCCTCTCCCATACTTGTTCTTGTATTTGGATAGTAGTCATTTTCACAGGTGTGAAGTGATATACATCTTGTTCTGATTTGCCTTTCTTTAATGATGAGATAATGAACTTATTTCCAATTGTCTATTGGACATCCCCGTGTCTCGTGTAGGGAGGGATGTGCAGGAGTCTATTTGCAACAGAACTTTAGGGCTTTGGGCACTTTCACTGATCACCAGCAGTGATCTCTGGGGAATGGGATCAAACCTGATGCCTTGAACTTTGTCATGTGTTCTGCTACTTGCATCACCGCCTGACCTTCATCTCTATGTCTCCTTTGGATAAGTGGATTCAGATGATCTTCTCACTTTTTACTGGGTTATTTTTGTTGTCAAATTTTATGAGTCTTGTTTATTTTGAATACTAACAGCCTGTCAGATTATATTGTTGCCATGACAAGCTGCAGCCAACATTAAATCTTACCTAGGCCTCGGTTTCAGTTTCCCAAAGCAGAACATGTAGTTTCTGGTAGACTCCCAGTTGAGTAATTCGCCAAGATAAGAAATTAGGCAGTTGGTTCTGGTCTATCATTAAGTCACTATATCCTGATTAGAAACTGTTACTAACCATTGTCTAATTGCTGACCACCATTGTAATAGGGCCAATGCTAAAAATAGACCAGTCTATAATAGACCAGTATAAAAATTGCTTCTTAACGCTTGAACCCTATATAAACTGCTTGTGATTTGGAGTTGGGGCCCTTGTCACGACTCCACTGCATTGGATGAGACTTGGACCCTAGCTTGAGCTAGCGCTGGCTCGGGCTAGTAATCAACTTCCTTTGCTTTTTATTATCGTGTGTGGACTTGGTCTCTCTGCAATTGAGGATCTGAAACTTGGGCACAACAATATGATGTGCAGATATATTCTACTCAATGTAGTATAACATTTAATGAAATTTTAAATTTCTTTTTTTTCTTTTAAATTTTAAATTTCTTTTGCAGAGATTTTGTAGATAATCTCAATTTATTCATTTATTTTTGCTTTTGTTTCCCTTACTGATGAATTTGAGTCTACAAATACATGTCTGAGGCTATCATGGAAGGTAATGCCTATGTATTGTCCTATTATTCTGTGATTTCAGTAATTATTTACTCTGTTTTTATTTTTTGGAATATGTTGTTAGTGTTCTACATCCTTTTGTAAAAAAATATGATTTTCAAGTTTTCCAGTATTATTCTTTGAAGAGACTTTCCTTGATATTATAGGTATCTAGGACTGGAATAAAGAAAGTAAAAAGGTTATAGCAGTGAAATTAAACTTCTAATAAAAATACTCTTGGTAAGAAAGAGGAAGAAAGTATCATTTCTTCTGAAAGAGGAAAAGTTTACAGAAAAATATATTGAGAATTATCACCTTCTAGGTTAAAATAAAAATTTAAAATACATTTAGGGGAACTGGGGAGAGTGTAGTGGGGCTAATTTGCTTGCTAGGAGTAAACCATAAACACTACAGAGTATAACATAAAAATTAAACAGAGAAAATGTTTTTTAAAAAAGGATCTGAAAGGTAGTCCAATGGGTAGGGTGCCTGCCGAACATGTGGCCAACCCTGGTTCTATCCCTGGCACAACATATGGTTTCTGGGCACCACCATGAGTGATTCATAGCACAGGGCTTGGAAGGGCCTCAAAAAGAAGAGCAACCGGACCCGAATCGGGGCCAGCAACACCGGGGGGCCAGAAGGAGGAGGTGCCGCCAGCACACCTTCTCCAGATGGAGCCCTGGCGACACTGAGCAGCAACTAACACGACTCCAGGATTCGGGACTGGGACACATCCGAGCCGCGGGGGGGACACTGGAGTGGGGCGGCGCCAGCCCAAAACTCCAAGTGGTCCCGGCTGCCGGAAGTCACGCCCTCGACACACCCTCGGTGCCATCTTGCTGCCACAATCCACAGAGAAGCGGCAGGCATTCTGGTGAGCAACGCCCAGACAATGCTCCGGACCCGAATCAGGGCCAGCAACACCGGGGGGCCGGAAGGAGGAGGTGCCGCCAGCATACCTTCTCCAGATGGAGCCCTGGCAACACTGAGCAGCAACTAACACAGCTCCAGGATTCGGGACTGGGACACATCCGAGCAGCGCGGCCGCTAATGCGGCCGCGCGACCTTTTCTAAAACCTGAAAACATACAATCTTTTAATGGAAAACTAATTATCAAATGCCTCCTTATTAGGGTTATCTTGTTTGGGGATATAATTCCCACAACAATAGTGAGTTTTGTGTTGAAATATGGAACGTAATCAAGGTGAAGAGAAAATAAAGTGAAATTCATCAGTTATACAGTTGGGGTGGGGGGCGGAGGGTATACCGGGGATTTTGGTGGTGGAATATGGGCACTGGTGAAGGGATGGTGTTTGAATACGGTATAACTGAGACATAAACCTGAGAACTCTGTAACTTTCCACATGGCGATAAAATTTTTTAAAAAATTAAAATTAGATTGCCAAAAAAAAGAAAAAGAGATTTTAGAACCTATCTCCAGTCGTGCTTTCATCGGGATGTTTCTCTGATGAACTTAGTGACTTTACCAGGAAGTTGAAATCTAAATTTTCAGCCCTAGGACTAGAGATGTGGCTCCTGGCAGTTGCTCATGCCTTGCATTACAGGAAACAGCAAAATATGGGGTGGGGGAGATGACTCAGATGGCTGGAGTACAAACTTTGTATGTGAGAGCCCTAGGTTCAGTCTCTGTTACCACGCGGTCACCTGGCTGAGCACCATCACAATCAACCCCTAAGTATTGCCAGGTGTGGCCTAACCACCACAAAGTAAATAAGAAAAAATGTATTCAGCCTTGTTATTTCAAGAGCTTTCATCAAAAGTCTGTCTCCTACCACCAGTCATTTCTACCTCCATATCTCACCCCATTTAGGGAGAATCCCCTAAATTCTGTATATTAATTTGCATCATCACCATATTGTATAACTTATTTTTTCCTCTTGTTGCCTATACACTTGTAATTAGAGTAAACTTGATTAGATTAAGGTTTTTGTTACTGTTTTGTAAGAGTACTTCATTGTATACACCATCGTATGAGTTGTGTACCACCTATAAATCAGCATTTTGTATTCAAAAAAAAAGAAGAGCAAAAATACTGAATGTATTGATAAACAAAATATTCTGAAATCTGATATTAGATGGTCTTTATCCTATTTATTGAGTCCCGTCAGATACTGGGACCACAAGATATATACTCGCTCCATTCTAAGGGATTTGATATATCTTAAGAAATAGAAAAGACCCATAAAAAATAGAGGATAGAGTTTTTCAAATTCTAAATCCAGAAATTATAGGAGAAATTTTGAAATGGCAGTAATGATAGTTGGCATCATACCAGCAAATTTTCTTGGATTAAGTCGAATCCAAACTAAAGACATTTGAAAGCAGAGAAGGGAAGATATTGTAGGTAGGAGTAATGCCAGGAAACAGACACTTGTTTTTTAAATTTTTTCCCGTTAGGGGGAGGGGGGCTCCCAAGTGGTGCTCAGAAGGCCCTGGGGGATGGGCCCACTCTACAGGTCTTGGCACAAGGATGTGGGCTCTGTGGTGTCATGAGGAATTACTTGGTCCACCCTGTGGCGCTCAGAGGCATTTGAAGCTGCAACAATGCTGCTCTGGGGACCTTCTGGTGCTGGCAGGTTGTGGTGGTGGTGGTTGTGGCTGGGGTCTGGGGAGAGATGGGGCAACAGAATCCAGGTGCAAAGGTATAAGGCATGCACCTTAATCCTGCTTCTATCTCTCTAGTTTCTGGAATTCTCACATGTCATAGAAAGCAATTCATAAATCATTTATATTCAGACAAAGGGTTTTATAGTTGAAAAATAAACATCAGTAAAAAACAACTGGAGACCTGTATAGGAGTCAGGAATTTGGAGGGATTTAGAATTTCTTTGATTTTTTTTCTCAAGCTTTAATTTAGATTAGATTAAAAAAACCTGCTTAGAAGCAATTTTTGACCCAGTTAAAATTGGAAATCCCTCCTGAGCAAACTGTGTGTGGTGGCATGAGTGATTGATATCTCCTGGGGCTAATGGCTGAGGCACTGTTACTCAGGCAGGGAATCTCCGACTCAGAACCACAGGTCTGTGTGTAGTGACTTGATGACCACCCAGGCCTCTGTGTATCACATTCTTGAGATTTGCTGTTTCCCTGTAGCTTTTTAATTTTTTGTCTCTACCTGGCACTCCCTTTTCAACAAAATTCAGTGAGTTCACCCTGTAGTCTCATGAAGATGAAAATCTCTTTATTTCCTTTCCAGCAGCACGAAAATACTGCAGTTCTGTGATTTGGTTTTGCAGGAGAACTAATGCAAGGCTTGTGCACGCAAGGGAGGGAAATGCTTTAAGGGCCACTAGGCTACAGTAATATTTCATCATCGTCAGTTCCCTTCAGGATTTATAGAAGTAATTATTTTTTCCTTTTCAACATCTTTTAGGACAGTGGTTCTCTCCAGCATTTATGAGGCGCCACCACTAGGATCCTAAGTAAATATGATTAGACAAAAATAGAACTCTACATATTCCATTTTTTTCCTGATTCAGAGCTCGATAAGATAATCTTCAAAAAGGAAGCAGGCATTATGTACAATGCCTCACTGGCTAATTGACAGTGGTGGAATCTGAACAGTGACCAGGTTGAAGCATTCAAAATAGTATAAAAAATTGCTGAGGGATTTCTTAGGAACACATTGGTACTTGTAATTAAAGTAGTTTCTATTAAAGCAAGATTTTTTTTTCTTTTTAAAAACTTCAACCCTGCTCAGGACCAGTGATATCTGTCAGATAATGTACAAATGTAGATGTGCATTGCCTAGCTTTCTAACTCTTGCTCTTGTACTCCAAATTTACATTTCCTGTTATGGATCAGCAATGCATTTGGATATCACACAGGCACTTCTAAATCAGCAGGTCTCATGCCAAGCTCATCTTCCCCCTTTGCACATCTCCCAGGATTTCCTTCACTCTGTATCTTCTCCAGAAGCTATGCTGAAACTGGAAATTTAGAAGTTATTCTAAATCTTCCCCAGGATTTTTATTTCTTTTATGTACGTTCAGTCAATAATAACCATATTTGTATCTTATCTAGTTCTTCCTCTTCTACCTTGTTAGTTTTATTTTCAATTTAAAAAATTTGCATCATTATACATATTTCTGGAGTGCTATTTTACATTTTTAATATAAGTTGTTGCATTATGCTTGCTATCAAGTGCCAATATTCCTCCACCACAGTCTATTGTATTCCATTCACCCTTTGTTTTTACTACCCCCAACTTTTTTTCCAGTAACTCCATTATGTATGTAGTTATGTAGTTCAAATCCAAGGCCTAGCTTTGGATTGGTTTTTATCATTTCCTTGCTCTCTTTCCTTATAGCCCATATAGGAGTGTCTTCCTTTCTGATTTCACCCTCCAGCTCCACCCATGCTGTTGCACAAGGCAAAGTTTCATCTCTGCCTATAGCTAATTGTATATAGACCACATCTTCTTTATTCACACATCTGTTTTGAGAACATTTTGGATACATCCAGGTTTTGGCTTTATAAATAGTGCCATAGTAAACATAGGTGTGTATATATCTTTTCAAAATAGGTCTTTATACTTTTTTTTAATACTCTTAAGATAGAAACCTGCACATGAATTTATGAGTTGTGTGGTAAATGCATTTTTAACTTCTTGGGAACCTCCATATTGATTTTTGAAGTGGCTGGACCATTTAAATTTCCACTAATAATATGCAAATATACCTTTATAGACTGGAGCGATAGCACAGTGGACAGGGAATTTGCCTTGCACACAGCCAACCTAGGTTCAATTCCTCTGTCCCTCTTGGAGAGCATGGCAAGCTACTGAGAGTCCTGCCCACACAGCAGAGCCTGGCAAGCTGCTCTTGGTGTATTCAATATGCCAAAAACAGTAACAAGTCTCACATTTGAGACATTCCTGGTGCCTGCTCAAGAAAATTGATGAACAATGGGGTGACAGAGCTACACAGTGCTACAGTGCTACCTTATCTTTACAATAAAGTGATCACCAACAATGGTTGTTTCAGGTCATTGTCATCCTCATGTATGTAGAGTGATACGGTTTTGATCTTCAGAGTTGGGAAAAAAATATTTTCTGATCACTCATTTGATATAGGCTTAATAGTCGAGATATTTAAAGCACTTGTAAAATATAGCAACCCCCCAAAAGCAAAATCAAAAATACAAAATAATTCAAAAAAATAGGAAGAAGAAATGAACAGCCAGTTCTTCACAGAAGACACACAGATATTTGATAAGTATATGAAAATGTTCTGCATTGAGAGCACGGCCATGCTGAGAGCTAGCGAGGCTGGTCTGTGATGATCCAGATGAGAACCTAGTGCCAAAGCTGGACCCCGAGAAAGTGAAACAGAAGATGCATGCGGGTATAATTTTCTTCCATACAAAATTTCCTCACTGACCTTGCTCTGCTGTGAATTACTACTTTTATCTTAAGGAACCTGCACAGCGTCCAAAGGCTGCTCATCATGTGTGGATACAGGATATGAAGAACTTGATTACAGTTTCTCCTCCTACCTGCAAATGAATAGGTCCAGAAAGATGTAAGAGATTCTTTGATTGCATAGGCTTAAAAAATCCTACTTGTTAAAAAACAAGTTTTGATGGCTGAAACAAAACTATTTTGAACATATAAAAAGATATTTTTGTGATCCTAGGATGCCCTAATGCCTGTGATATTCAGCCTCTGTGAATGTTTGGTATAATGGTGAAAAATAGATATAATGGTAAAAAATATTGAATTCCGTTTTCTAGCAAGTATCAGTTAGAAGGGAATTATGTCTGCAGTGGCACTATCACTGCCCCCTGTTTACTTCTGTCAGTTGAAAAGTTTCTTACAGCTAGTTGTTTTATGGGAGATAGCACAAAACCATGATGACATTTAAGCATAGGATTGGTTTATATTTTTAATAAATATATCAAGAAAAAAATGTTCTGCATCATTTTTCACCGGGGGTATGTAAATCAAAACACTGAGATATCATCTCACACTAGTGAATTTATAGACATGAAAAAGAATGAAAATAATTATTGTTGGTGTGGATGTGGGGCAGGGAAGGGACCCTCAATAACTATTGGTGAGAATGTTGATTGGTGTGATTTCTTTGGGAAACAATATGGAAACATCCCCCAAAACTAATAATTGATATTCCAAATGAACCAGCAGTTATACTTCGTTATTTATCCCAAGGGTCATGTACACAAAAATACATAACATAGAGACAGATTTATATATAATGTATACATAATTAAATACTATTAGGTATAAGAAAAGATTAAATCATGCCTTTTGCTGCTACATGGCTACATGGATGGAACTAAAAGGTATACTGAGTGAAATAAGATGGAAAGAATCAGATATAAAATGATCTCTCTCAAGAGGACTATAAAGAAACATGATTAATGGAGCACCAGTTGCCAACGGCAACAGAACTGGATAGTTGGTCTACAGAACTGAGCTTACCTGGGGAGTCAGAGGGATCCCTGGGATGCTTTTCATGGAGGGAGGTGGATACTCTGGTGGTGGGTGGGTGTTGGAGTGATGTGTGCAAGAAACATATCATTGACAGTGTTGTAAATCATAGTACCTTAATAAAAATAGGGAGACATTTTAGAAAGGAAAGACTGTTTTGTCTAAATAATTTCCCATTTTATATTAATCTATCTTTAAAACACACTCTGTAAGAACTTATCCTAACATGTAAATTTGATAGTGAGATGCTACAAATTAAACACTTTGATACTGTAAATTAGGTGAACAACACATTTGGTCATTAGCCTCCTCCCAGACCTCCTCAGAAGAGAAAGAGATGGGAACTCATGGATAGGTGGTCAAAATGGCCCATTTAATGCAGTTGTTAGCATAGTTGTAGTACATCTTTTGTGGGGATTAACTCAAGGATACTCTGAGAATATACTGAGAAATTTTTTCAGGGGTGACAACATCTGTATTGCTTTTCTCTGTCCCTTGCTGGTAGTACATATTAAACAATTAAGATTGCTTCTTATTAATATTTGCAGTTATTTGAAAAAACACAATAAGACACAGAATCCAAAACTTAGTTCTCTGTGCTCCACGTCTAAGTTTCAGGCCAGTTTAGCTTTTCCTACTTCACGGAGTCCTGTCTCTTAGTTCATCACTGCTTGCATCAAGACTGTGCTTTATATAAGCTTACTAGACTGTCCCATCAGTGCTGGGGTATCTTTGCCACTTGCCCTGGTTCATCCAGAGGTTCCTTGATGGGATCCAGCTTTTTGGGGTGTTAGGAACCATGGTGACTAAAGCCTGAGTCAAGTAATTATGATGGATGTCCAGGAGTAGATAATTACAGAGTCAATTAACTCCCAAATATTAGGAGCACAGCATTAATGGTCTTTCTGTGTTTAAGCAAAGAACATTGCTCTCTAGTAAAATATGAAAAGGTTATAGGGGAAGGAGAAAAGTAATTCATTATGAATACAAAATCCAGAGTCAACAGAAAGTTTGACTTTATAAGTAATCAAGCCTGACTTGGGGAATCTAGTCACTGATGGAATAAGAGGTAAAGCATAAGGGAAAGGTTAAAGATACTCGGGGGATTAGAAATGCTGATAAGAGCAGGGTAAGCTTCTCTGGTGGGAGGAAAAGGGGCAATTCACCAATGATGCCTAAAACACTTAGGAGTAATATCCAACACAATGCTACCCACCCCCTATAGGATACAAATCTAAAATGCAATCAATCCAATGTTATTACCCCAAACCTGCTCATCTGTCTCATCTCTTCTGTTTTCAGTTTTCTTCTATCTGCCATACCTCTCACACCTTTCACATCTCCACTGGCCAAAATGATCCTATCTCTATTGTGATAGATTGAAATATGATGCCAAAAATGTTAAGTCAAAATCCTCGGAGCCTGTAAATATTAAGTTATTTGTACAAAGGGATCTTTACAAAGGAATCCTAAGAGAGGAACTCTGTGAGTTCCAGTGTGGGTGTGTTTGGTGGCTGAGAACCCTTCCCCCGTCTGACTGACAGTGATGGACAAATGAAGGAACAAAGGAATGGGGCCACAGACTGGTTTGTAATCAGTGACTGTTTATTCCAGTCTCCCAGCACTAGTTGTTAGTTGTATAGAAATCATGAAAGGTGGGGGTACACATAGGTAGGGCTTGAACATTATCATAACGATAAACAGATGCAAAGACCCTCCTTCAGGGGAAGTTATAGAAGATTAACTCAAGGACAAAAATCTCACCTAACGGTTCAGCACTCTAGCTTACTAGGAGATCAGCTCAGGGTGGGAATTCCATCTACGGGTGGGATTCCATCTAAGGGCTTATTGTTTACTCCTTCCTTAGCTGGTAATCCATTTATTTCTAGTAATTTTGTATGAATATATATGTATACATATATCATGATCACGATCACAAAATTCCATTAATCACCGATTTCTCGGGCGGGCTCAGTAACATCTCATTTCGTCCTTTCTCTGAGATCTCTCTCCACTTGGCCCTCCCAACGATGTCGCATTGGGGCCTCTTTCAGGGTCAGGGGAATTGAGATCCAGCTTATTACTGGATGTAGCATATGAATACACCATAGGAAGCTTGCAAGGCTGTCCCATGTGGGCAGGAAACTCTCAGAAGCTTGCCAGTTTCTCCCAGAGGGAGACGAAGGCAACAAGATATCACTTCTGGGAGCTTGCTTTTAAGTCTCTGGATGTTGGCCGTTGATGGGATTACACACACCTGGGTTCCTCTGCCGGTACCTTCATGCATGAGGCCTGTCCGAACGTGTGGAGAGGGGCCTCCAGCATGGCTGTAGCTAGGTTTCGGTGGTATTCGGCTGCTTGGGGTGGGGAGGGAAGCTGGAACCCACATATATATATATATATATATATATATTTATATATACATATATATTAAGCTTAAAGGGTGGCTCTTCCTGGAGACATCTCGCTATATATACCAGACTACAGTCCTCAGGCCAGGGACTTTCCTAAACCATCAGGATCCTTTTTAAGTTACTTCTTTTTGGGTCATGACAGTTTGTTTCATGACTGTGCTCTTATACTTCTTATGGCACTTAGCCTGTCCCTTTTCAATGCCAGGGTGACTTACAACTTGTCCTGGGTCCATACAAGTCGCTCATTAGGACCCTTATTTTGGGGCTGTTATGGAATAAAGACAACTGAGGCTTAAGTTAAGTAAATATGAGGGATGCCTAGGAATAAATATTATTTAGAGTCAATTAACTTTCATGTTACAAAAGCATAGCATTAACTGTCTTCCTGTGTCTATACAAAAAGGACATTGCTAAACCATGCAAAGAACATACCGAACAGAGAAAAGCAGTATTAAATTAGGAATGCCTGATGGAATTGGGTGTGCCTTGGGAGAACTGTGATGGGCGCAACTCAATAAACCTAAGCTCCCTGTGGGAGGAGCAAGGACAAACCAATGTCATCCTATAAAACTCTATATGGTTAAACTGAATCAGGTTATATTGTTATAAGAATTTTTAAAGCTCAACCATTATATGAGCAATATATTTATTTAAAACCAACCTCAGTTTCTCTCTTACTAGACGCAGAAAAGTATTACCATTACCATGACTCGGTCAGCTTTAAATAACATTTTAAATCATTTAAGTTGTCAAGTACAAAAAAAAATTCATGGATTAGAAGAATACTTCATGTGTTTAAATAGAATTACATTTTCTTTTAAGAAGCTGAGTTCTGAGCTCAGGAGATGGGACGCCTTGCATGTGCCAGTGTCTGAGTTTAGTTCCCGGCACTGCATAACCCACCTAGCATTGCCAGGGATAGCCTGGTGACCCACTGCTGTTGCCTCAAACAGAGCTTCAACACCCGGCCATAGAATTGAATCATTTGTTCCTGCTGGTCCAATATTGTTGGGAGTGGCCCCCAGCCACCCTGAGTCCTTGCCCCAACACTGCTTGCAGGACCCTCCAAAAAGTGAATCAAAAGATTTTTATTTGAATCCATGGAAATTTTATTATTACCTTTAAATTTTTTGTAACTTTGGCTAGAATGTCTAAGTAGATATTGTTTTATTATAATCATAAAACAAACAAACCAAAAAATCCCCAAATGGACCTTTGCAGATGTAATTGAGTTAAGGTTCTTGAGTGGGAGATATTATATCCTAGTTGATCTAGGTGTGACTTGAACATAATCACACATTTTTGTCAGAGGAAAATTTTCAGACAGACTTTTTAAGATTCAAGCCCTGAGAAGGAGAGTAATTTATCCACAAGTGAAAAAAATTCTGGCATTTGAGCAGGGGTTGGAAAGGGCTAGGAACCGTTTCCCCAAGAGCGTCTGGAGGGAGCTCGGTTCTGTCTTCACCTTGATTTTCCCCCAGTGATATTGATTTCACATTTCCATCCTGCTGGGCAGTGAAAAAAAATAAATTTTCATGCTTTTAAGCCACAATGTTTATGATAATTTGTTTCAGCAGCCACAGGAAATGAATACAATGGCTATCCCTGCAATTTCTTTAAACAACCACTGCTCTCAAACATTATTTACCCCCAGCCTGGAATGCTTCTCCTGGTTGACTGTGCCTGAAATTTTTCTGCTTACTTTCAAAGCATACTTTGTGAATGTGAAATCTTTATCTGACTCTTGTGAGCAAGTCAGAGCACTGTCTTCTTTGCCTGCTGTTTGTGTGTTTGTTGTTTGACATCTCTGCGTTGGTAACAGTGATAGACGCAAGTATTGTAAAGCTCCTACAGTGCTTAGGGAGACAGGCCACTTGATTAGTTAGAGTTGGCTCAAGTAAATTTATATAGTTTCTAAGCTGGTTTCCTCTATAATGTGAGGATAATAATGGTACTGTCTTTGTATGTTTGTTGGGAGGACTGGGATAATTTTATGTCGATCTGATATCAATAGTCAATATTTCTTTGTGTGTTAGCTTCTCTTAAAGAACTGTGTTTTCATGCCTGTCTTTTAACTGGACCATGAGTTCCTTTTAGTTTTTACTTTTATTGTTTTGGGCCACCTCTGGCAGTCCTCAGGGGCTCCTCTTGCTTCATTAACTCAGGGGCCTATTCCTGGTAGTGCTTTGAGCTTCATACGTGGTACCGATGATCACACCCATTCTCCTGCATGCATAGCATGATACTCTGGCCCATTGAACTATTGCTTCAGTCTCCTGTGATATATAAAGCATTTTGAAAGAAAGGAGAGATATATTTATATATAGTACCTAATGTTTGTGCTCAGTAATACATAATAGGTGAATGAATAAAATGCATCTGTGTCACAAGTCTGGATTTTAAATCATTAGTTTTTAAACCTGGAGCTCTCAACAAAATGTTCAATCTTGCTTTCCTTTATTTTCAAAATTCATGACATACAGTTCTCTAATGGAATGTGGCATCATACTAGCTATCTCTATAATGAGTTCTGTAGATCCAGGGATCAGATGTTAATTCCCTACTTCATGATAAGCCTTACGTATAGTTTTGTCTTGGCCAGAGGTATGGCTGCCACAGAACAGTGCTTTGCATGTTCAGGGCCTTGGGACCTTGAATCAGGAGTTGACCTAGCGGCCCCTAAGCCCTATCTGGTCTGTCCCTAGTGACTCTAGCTGCCCAGAACGATTGGGTGTGGCCCCCACAACTAATACATGAACATATCAGAATACTTTTCAACTTTGTGTGTATTTCAAGAAAATCACATTTTCTTGTCCTCTTTTCACATTATATTAGGTTCACAGGTAGGCTGTTTGATGTGAAAGCAATTTTATATTATTTAAGAGAAGTTTCTCATGTATGCAGCTCATTTGTATGACTTTACTACCATAGAGGGCAGGAGGTTTAGAACTATTTTGTTTCATTTAACAGGGCTTTTCAGGATTGCCAATTGTTGGAGGTTCTATCATCTGCCACAATCTCCATTTTATAGGACCCCACGGACATTTTTAAAGGTCTAGAAAAATGACTGATATCATTTACCAGAGAAATCTATTGTTAAAATTATCTTTGTGGGAATTCTCTTAAAATAATAATGGTCATTTTTCTCCAAAGAAACATAAATTTAGAGTTACTTTCTACTTCATAGTATTGCAAAATGTCTTTCAAAGAAAATGAAGTAGTTGGTAGAATCTCTTAAATGATTGTTCTTTATCAGAAATATATGGGAAAGATAGTTTGGCAGGCTGATGCCTTGAATATAATCTGGGGTTTTATATAGTTGTCCAACAAAGCCAAATGTTGCAAAAATTAATATTTCAGCTTAAAGGATTTTCCGCTTAGATCTCAGTGAGTTTAACTATTTCTAGATATTTATGTCTATTTCTCAGGTGATTGAAACAAACACTATCATTATGAATTGCCTAAGTGGTGGGTTTGTTAGGTGAGCCTAAATCTGGACCGAAAGCTTTGTTTTCAAGAACAATATAGTGCTTTACCTCATTTATATTGAGCTTAGTAGCTTGTTTAAAATTGCTTGACCCTGGAGAGCTGTGTTGGCAGGGCTCCTGTGAGAACCGGAAGTGCCGTTGGCGTCCGCACAAGATAGAGTCAGAGTGGATAGGTCCATTCTGCAGGGCAGTGGTAAGAGGGCCACTAGCTCAGAACCTTGATGTGAGGGGTTCTGGGGCGCTGCGGCTGGGTGGGGTGGGGTTCAGGGTTACTGCATGGCTAAAGCACACAGATAATATGCTTGCAAACCATGGTTTAAAAACTAAAAAGTCTCTCGAGGTAGCCCGGGGTGAGGGGATTGCTGGACTTCATATTAAAAAGAATCTGAATCCTGTTCCTTTTATTCATTAATTGCTTAGCATTCGGCCAGTTCTCTAAACCTGAATTTAATATATAGTAATCATATCAGATATAGCTAGTTTCAACACTGATGTGTGACTTTTTGTTTGAAATTGTTGATTTATTTCCTATTTACAATAAGTCTCTGAGGCATATAAATGAACCATTTTACTAATAAGAAAAATGAAATTAAAAGACTTTAAATAACTTGGTCAAAATCACAAATGACAGGGCATGACTCTAGCTTCATAGCCTTTGAGCTGCTTCTTTGTGAAGACAGCGATAAATAACACCCATTATGTAGACTGATTGTTAGCATACAGAATGATGTTTATATAGGCATTTTATAAATTAGAAAGGTCTAAGAAAGGTTAGTTATTGTGAGTAAGAAGTTTGAAATTTTAAAAAAGTTTATGGTTAAATGTCAGGATAGGCAACTTCTTTATAGTTTTTCATGAAATTAAATGCTATTGTTACATAGCAGTCCTGCTGAAGATACTTCTTGAAATATCTTTTGAAGAAAAAAATACACATTTTGCTTTATTTAACATATGAGACTAAATGTAAAAGTTAGAATTCATATTTTATAATTCTTGATTGCTTGAAATAAGAATTACGTTAATTAGCATTTTATTAATATATTATCATTTGCATGACAATAATTCTCAAGTGTCTTAAGTAAATTATTTGCCATAGCATGATCTTTATTGCAGAAATATGTTTTTTGATATATTTGATTTTCAGTAGTGAGATTAAGTATTTTAACTAAGTTATTTTATTGAATTTGTGAGTTTTAAGCATCTATAAATAAGATTGAAATTTTAAAAATTAGTTATTTTTTAATTGAATCACTGTGAGATATGTGAGATACACAGTTACAAAGTTGTTCATGATTGGGTTTCATTCATGCAATATTCCAACACCCTTCCCTTCCCTTCACACTTTCCACCACCAGTATCACTGTATCACTGTCCTCCCATTGCTCATCAGTTTGCTTGAGAGGGCACTACAAACATCTCCATTCATCCCTGTTGTGTTCAGGGTCAGGGGAATGAGCCCGTTATCGTTACTGTTTTTGGCATATTGAATAAGCCACAGGTAGCTTGCCAGGCTCTGCTGTGCGAGATTCTGCATCACTCTCTTCTGGGAGCTTTGTTTTATAGTCTCTGGATCTTGGCCATTGATGAGATTACAGGCGCCAGGGGCAGTTCGTGGGTGTGACTGCCAAGCTACTGGAAAACTGGGGGTCTGGGTGGAGGAGGCCCAGTCCTGATCTGAGCAGGCTTGGAGATCTTAGCCACAGTTTCCACATACCAGGGTTCCTCTTCATGCATGATGCTCATCTGAGCATGTGGAGAGTGGCCTTGAGCATGATTGTGGCTGGGTTCTAGAGGTTTTCGGTTGCCGGGGCTCTGCTTGGGGTGGGGAGGGAAACTCAACCTGCCCCCCTCCAAGGGGGCCCCGGTGAAGACAGCCTGGCACAGGGGCAGGAGATTCTGTCCCCACCACCAGTAAGACATTAAAATTCTAAATAGCAAAATTCTGTGCCTGCCTTTGGTCTCTCACAACCAGAGCTGATCTTTACTCTGATGATGTCACTGTCACTTCAGTCCATGAGTGTGTCCATAGTGAAACCTTCCATTTCACCATCATCTTCAGTTTCCTTTATATTTTTTCTTCTCTTCTTTCCATCCTTCTCCATGTTCTTTAATTCAGTGATTTTTGTGGCCAATCTATATTACAAAAACTCCGATGAATTTCATCCAAGCATAAAAACTTAACCTCTTTCATGTATTTTTGTTTCAATCTTACATCAAACAGGTCAGATGCCTCCTTAGAGTTGTAGATTAGAAACGGAATGAAGTTCCCTTGTCACCCAGGATGTCGCCCAGAAATAAGTCATCAGCTTATTCCATTTGGTTCTCATGAGAAAGTTTTGGACTTCAAATGCAATATTTTTAAAAAGACTAAATTCTTCATTCTGTGGAGTGCATATCCTATTCACTTGTATTTTGTTGCAATAGTGTTTTCTTTATATCGGGTACAATGATGGTTTTAATTTCATAGTTTTGCTAAAAAGAACCCGTAAAAATACTACATTTAGGAGTACTCCTGCTCCTAGTAATAAAACAGTACTATATTGTATAAATAATTTTGCTCCTAGCAATAAAGTGCTACTACATTATATGAAAAATATTGCATCCAGAAATAAAACTACATGATATTTAATATAAAATGACCGTCAGTTTTAAGGGTATGTTGCTAACATACTTATTTACGGAGACTATTTGGAAATATAAACTCATTTTTAGCACATTATATTGTTAATTTAAACAGCTATATATTATGTTTACTCCCCACATGAAATTGCATTATAGTTATGAAGTTTATGTTCTGTGTGTGGTGGGGAGCAAGACTTTAACTAGGATTGCGATGTGATTCTTTGTCTCTCACAACCGTTGCTAAATTTGTGCTTCTCTTCAAGTTTGGACCTGAAAGGGTAAAACAGATTTATTCTTAACCCTCGAGGATAAAGAAAATTTAAAATGAATTTATAATTTTAGTAGTGACCAAAATGTTTCACAGGTGGGATACCTGTGATAATGTTCTCTTTACTGTGGAAAAGTAATTACTCCTCGAAGCTACATATTGGCTTGATGAGTAATTTTAAACATTTTGTATAAATGGCTGTATAAATGGGTGGTTCACAAAAACACAGATTTTATTTATAAAAATAGATTATTATTTAAGCCAACAGAAAATGTATGAAAATAACACTTGTTATGTGTCTGAAAACTGTAGTCATGGTTACTTTGACCATCAGAATACTTTCCCCCTCCTCTTTATCCTGGAAAGAAATCAAAACATCTGTTTCTGAGATTTTAGGACAACAAATAACATTAATTTTTGTTCCAATTCAAGTGCAAAGCATTTATATGAAATGAGATCATTTCTTTTGCAAATATATCTAAAAGATAAATTAATAATTGTCTTTGATTCTCATTCTGTTTGATTGCCTTCCTTCTTCCCTCCCTCCCTCACTCCCTCTCTTCCTTTCCTCCCTCCCTCCCTCCCTTCTTTCTTTCTTTCTTTCTTTCTTTCTTTCTTTCTTTCTTTCTTTCTTTCTTTCTTTCTTTCTTTCTTTCTTTCTTTCTTTCTTTCTTTCTTTCTTTCTTTCTTTCTTTCTTTCTTTCTTTCTTTCTTTCTTTCTTTCTTTCTTTCTTTCTTTCTTTCTTTCTTTCTTCCCATACCCAGTGAAGCTCAGGTTTTCCTCCTGGCGCTGAAGCTTAAGTTTTACTCCTGGTGGTGCTCAGAGAACTATATGGGATGCCAGGGATCAAATGGGTCTTCTGCATGTAAGGCAAATACCTTACCTTCTGTACTATCACTCCGTGGTTATAGGGATCAGTACCCAGATCAGCCTTGGGCAAGGCAATTGCCTTACCTGTTGTGCTATCTCTCAGACCCCATTAACTTCACTGTAAGTGGCACTTTCTTGCAACAGTATTCAAGACTCCCACAATTATTTGATATCCATCTAATGTGTTCCTGTTTATTCTCTGAGTTTGCACTACCTTAGTGAAATATTTATGATCTGTGGGAAAACAATGGCAAATTTGATTAATGGAATTTTCAAACTTATAAGCAGAATTTCATCTCTCATGAAGTTGACAATTATAAATGAGACAGATAAATTAAAAGAGAAATTACAGGTACAATTCTGGTGTTATTTTAAAATATATCTTCCTTAATGGTTCAACTCCAAGGGTAAAGCCTGTAATGTCTTTTATTTGGAGAAGTTAGATATGAAATAAAAGTATGTTTTAATGAATGAATGCTGAGGAAATGAGGAAGTACTGTGTTTTAATGCAGTTCCATATTAATTTATATGTATACAATGAAATTGTATATATATATACATATATATGTATACTCAAAATTTAAATGTTTGGTTCTTTAGGGAGAGGGGGAATAGTTTGGACCACACCCAGCAGTGATCAGAGTGTGTGTCTATCTGTGCTCAGGGAATGACCCTTGGTGACACTCAGGGGATTGTTACTCAGGGAATTGTCACTTGGTGACACTCAGGGAATTTATGAATAAATTTACTGCCATTGGATTATGCAATGCCTGAGATCAAACCGGGTTTGGCTGGACACAAAGCAAGTTCCTTACCTCCTGCCTCTGTATTTTCTATTTCTTTCAATATGTCTTATGATTTTTACTATATAGGTCTTTTTACTTTGGTTAAGTGTATTCCAAGGTATTGAGTATCTTACACTGTTGCAAACGTAATTATTTTCCCATTGTGTCTTTCTGCTAGTTTTTAATTTGTATATAGAATTCATCTGATTTTTCTATTTATTTATTATTTCCAAAACAACTTTTCCTGGAGACTGTGGGGTTTTCTGAAGGTGGGGGGAGGTCAAAAGATCAATTAAAATTTGATCAATTAAAATCAAGTAAAATTTGAATAGAGGATTGGGAGATAGTATTGTGGCATGCGCTGGGCTGGGTTTTATTCCTGCCACCACATGGCATGGCCCTGGAAGGTCCCCATGCTGTGTGTTGGAACCCCGATGTCCCTGGTACCATAGGGCCTGAGCAGTGCCACATCTTCCATCCCTTGCACTGAACCATGGGCCCAGTTGACTGAAAAATTGCAGATGGGGACTCAAAACTAACTGAGCACTGCTTTAGAGACCTTGGCCTCCCAAAATTTACCTACGTACAAATGTAAGGGAGCATATATGTGTCAGTATTGTCCAGAGAGTCTTGCCTGCACGCCTGGCTGTCTTCCCCGGGGCCCCTCGGAAGGGATGGGCTCCAGCTTCCCTCCCCACCCCAAGCAGAGCTCCCGGTGGCCGAAGACCACTGGAACCTAGCTACAGCCATTCTGGAGGCCCCTCTCCACATGTTCGGACAGGCCTCACGCATGAAGGTACCGGCAGAGGAACACAGGTATGTGTGATCCCATCAATGGCCAGCATCCAGAGACTTAAAATCGAGCTCCCAGAAGCGATATCTTGTAGCCTACTTCTCCCTCTGGGAGAAACTGGCAAGCTTCTGAGAGTTTCCTGCCCACATGGGACAGCCTTGCAAGCTTCCCATGGTGTATTCATATGATAAATCCAGTAATAAGCTGGATTTCATTCCCCTGATCCTGAAAGAGCCTCCAGTGTGACATTGTTGAGAGGGCCAAGCTGAGAGAGACTTCTAAGATCTCAGGGAAAGGACGAATGGAGAAGTTACTGAGCCCGCTCGAGAAATTGACGATTAACGGGGATTTCATGATTCGTGATTGTCCTGAAGAAATGCCACTAAATTGTGCCCTGGATTTAAGCCTTGATTGAAGTTGAAGTCCCTGGGTACTCGGAAATTCTTCATGTATCTTACTCTAAAGAATACAGTACTGTGGAATATAGGCGTTTCATAAACATTTGTTGATCTCTGATTTCACTTGCCTGAGAGATTTATTTTTAAATAGTTTTATTTAGAGAATATGAGAGAAGAGAGGGGGGAGAGAGGGGGAGGGGGAGAGATAGAGACAGAAAGAGTAAGAGAGAGAAAGAGACAGAGAGAGACAGAGACAGAGAGAGACAGAGGAGAGGAGAAATTATGTGCTATGGAAAGGATATGGATGAATCCCAGCTGGGCTATGGATGAATCCAGAGTAGAGTACACCTGTCTGGGAGTTTTATAAAGTGTATACATACAAAAGGGAACAGTGACATTAATTATTAATTGGGGGGCTGAATTAATCTGTTGCATATTGATTACTTGTATCATTTTATAATTTACCTTACAGTGGTTAACTCTATAATGTATTTCATTAATTGAGTAATTCTGGTATGAAAAAAACAAATCAGAAAATAAGGACCTAGGTGTTAAGTGTTTCAAATCAGTTACATTATTCATTAATTTACTGCCATTGGATTATGCATTATACCTAGCCCACTTAGAATCATAAATATTTATAATTATAGTAATTCCCTTGATGTGTTAAGCATTCTTTGAGTTTGCACAAATTTATCGTGCCCTGTTATCCCCATAATGATTTTATTCAAAATAACTGCATTGCCTTTTTTGGTGCTTTTTTTACTAATTGCTTTTTCCACTCAATCCTTGACAACCAATGGTCTTTTTCTTGTTTCCATATTTTTGCCTTTTTTTCCTATAATGTCATATAGTTGAAATTATATTGTATATCACTCTTTCATACTGCATTTTTTCACATGGTAATCACTGTATCACTGTCATCCCATTGCTCATCGATTTGCTCAAGTGGGCACCAGTAACGTCTCCATTGTGAGACTTGTTGTTACTGTTTTTGGCATATCGAATATGCCATGGGTAACTTGCCAGGCTCTGCCATTCGGGCGAGATGCTCTCAGTAGCTTGCCGGGCTCTCCAAGAGAGGTGGAGGAATTGAACCCAGGTTGTCCACGTGCAGGACAAACGCCTTACCAGCTGTGCTATCACTCCAGCCCTTACATAGTAAGCTATCAGGCCATGAAAAGATATGGAAGAATTGAAACATATATCACATAGTAATATATATCACATAGTAGTATATATTTAAATTCTTCCATATCTTTTCATGGCCCGGTAGCTTACTTTTATTTGTTTATATTTAGCACCAAATAATATTTCATTGTCTGTTTGGTTTTTTTTTTGGGTTTTCTTTTTTTGGGTCACACCTGGTGATGCACAGGGGTTACTCCTGGCTCTGCACTCAGGAATTATTCCTGGCGGTGCTCAGGGGACCATATGGGATGCTGGGAATCAAACCCAGGTCGGCCGCGTGCAAGGCAAACACCCTACCTGCTGTGCTATCGCTCCAGCCCCTCATTGTCTGTTTGTACCAGAGTTTTTATCTTGACCTACTGAAGGGTAAAGGTTTCTCCAAACTTTGGGATTTTTGAATAAAGGTATAGAAACACCTTTGCTTGGAGAAACCCCAAGAATCATTGCTTGATCATATGGTAAGAGTATATGTCATTTTTGAAGAAACTGCCAAACTGTTTTCCAAAGTGTCTGTACATTTTGCATCCCTACCAGAAATGAATGAGAATTTCTTTTGCTTCCCAGTCTCCCCAGCATCTGAGTTGCCAGATAATTTTGGTTTTAACACTCTAGTAGGTGTGAGACAGTGTCTTATTTTTAATTTTAATGAAGTCAGCTTATCAATTATTTTTTCATGGATCATGCTCTTGCTTAAAGTTGTTTAACTGTCAGCACAAAACCCAGTCTTCTCCATTTTTTTTTCTGAATTACCTTCTAATAGACTTCTAGTTTTCCATTTTATATTTGGGACTGATTAAGTTTTAGTTAATTTTTCCAAAAGGTGTAAAATCTGTGTCTAGACTTTGTGTTGTGTGTTAATTTCCATCTGTTTTAGCACTATCTGTTGAAGCGACCATCTTTTCTCACTCTATCACCTTTACTTCGTTGTCAGGGATCAGTTGACTGATTTTGTGGGTTTACTTCTAGACTTTCCGATCTGTTTCATTAATCTGTTAGTCTGTTCTTTTACCAATATCATAAATCATGGTTATAATAGCTTTATAGGAACTCTTAAAGTTGGATTGCTTCAGACTTCAGCGTTTCTCTCTCAATATTATGTTCACTTTTCTGGTCTTTTGATTGTCCATATGAACTTTAGATAATCAACATCTACAGAATGTCTTCTGAAATTATTTATTGCAGTAAACCTGTAGATCAGATTGGGAAGATCTTGGCAATACTATTTCTTCATATTTGTGAACAGAGAGCACTTATCTGCTTACTACTTTAAAAAAAATGCCTTTCTTTAGAATTTAACATTTTTTCTTATGTAGATTTTATAAATACTTTGGTCAATTTTATACCCAAGCATTTCATTGGGGGTGATGCTAATATATATCTACTGTGCTTGACATTTCAAGTTTTCTTTGTTTCTTGTTGTTATAAAGACAGAAATGACCTTTTCCATATTAACTATGCATTCTGAAACCATGGTGTAGTTACTTATTATTGTCATCATTTTTTTATTTTCTACTTAATAATGTAATTTTAAATAAACATGGTTTTATTTCTCCCTACCCAATCTATATAAATTATTTTTGCTGCATTCTTTGACTGACTGCAGTTAGAAATGACTTCCCATGATGGTGGAAAACAGACATGAAACCATCATTGTTTTATTCTTGATATTAGTGGAAAGGTCATAGTTTCTCACCTTATGATTCCTCTAGAGCTTTGTTTTGTTTTTCCATGATACTCTGTTAAGTCTGATGGTCTACCAACTGAGCTATCCAGGCACAGCTGGTAGGGCGTTTGCCTTGCACGAGGCCTACCTGAGTTTGATTCCTCCATCCATCTCAGAGAACCTGGGAAGCTACCAAGAGTATCCCACCTACACAGCAGAGCCTGGCAAGCTACCGATATGCCAAAAACAGTAACAACAAGTCTCAAAATGGAGATGTTACTGGTGCCCGCTCCAGAAAATTGATGAACAACAGGACGACAGTGCTACAGTGCTACTCTATTAAGTTATAGGAGGTCCTTTCTATTTCTATTATACCTGGAAATTTTATTATGAGTTAATGTTGAATTTTTAAAACCCAGTATTTTAAAAATGCATTTATAATTTTGTGATCCTTCTCTAACCTATTAATATTATGGATTATGTTTACTTTTTTTCTTTTTTTGCTTTTTGGGTCACGCCTGGCAATGCACAGGGGTTACTCCTGGCTCTGCACTCAGGAATTACCCCTGGCCGTGCTCAGGGGACCATATGGGATGCTGGGAATCGAACCCGGGTCGGCCGCGTGCAAGGCAAACGCCCTACCTGCTGTGCTATCTCTCCAGCCCCGGATTATGTTTACTTTTAAATGATAAAATAGACTTTCCTACCAAGAATAAATCTCACTTATTCATGGTGTATAGCCTTTCTACACATTATTTCACAAAAATTACTGTTATTTTGTTGAGTGAGTAAATATTTTTGGCAAATATTTTCATGAGTCTTTAGGTTGCGTTCTTTTTTCTATGATTTGGTGTTCAACTTAGCCAGAGGTAGAGTTTTTCAGGTAGGTACAATGAAGAGAAAATAGAGAATTATTATTATAATTTTCCTTATAATAAATGTTTTATACTAATAATATGTAAAAAGTTTTATACTAATAGTGCATAGAATAATACTTGACATCTGAACCTAATTAAGATTGTACAAAATTTAAAAATGTAAGTTTCTCAGATGTCTATACAATTGTATATCAAGGTATACATTATATCAAGGTCTAATAGTACCTTGAAAATATAGAAATTTGATAGAAATATAATGTCTATGACCCAGTAGAATCTATTCTAGAGTAAGAAGGATGGTTTAATATCAGAGAATTGAGCAACATAATCATATATTGTACAGATATAGGGGAAATTTTTCGTATATAAATGTTATATAACATTAAATATATTTGAAAATGAAATTTATTTTAGAATTTACTAGGATTTTGGCTGACTTATTTTGTGGGATCTTAATAGCCTTGATTTGGTTAGCACTATGTCCTCTCTATCTAGTTAAGGGTGACTTATTTACTCTTCAAAAATTTTTGTCTGCTCAATTTTCTTATCCATAAGGTTAGAATAATGAAAAACATACTAATATATAAATTGTGATGTGATTAAATGGTGTATTTATAGTAGATCATGAGAGATAAACATGATTTATATGTGTATTTGATTTTTCTAAAACAAATACTTGTATAAATTAAATTTCCATACAAATCAATTGTTGCTGTTATTACTCAATTTGGTAATTATAGTGAACAAAATGATTACATGGGGATGGAGAAATAGTACAGTGGGTAATGAGCTTCCCTTGCATGCTCTAAACTGGGGTTCAATCTTCTATAGTTCTCCAAGGGCTACCAGGAATAATCCTGAGTGTAGAGCAAAGCGGAACCCCTGAGCATCACCACATGTGACCCAAAAATTTTAAAAAAAATTTCATATAAGTATAGTTTAATTTACATTTTATGTTCATAATCTCAGTTTTGCAGTTAAATGTTTCAAAATTATATTGCAATATGAATTATGTTTCCCCATTTTTTTACCATTTTATAATTGTCACACCCTTGTTTAAGTATGATGAGCACAAATTTTTGAAAAGTTTCATATAATGCTCTTAGCCAACATTTTTGTAAAAAGCATTGGCATAAAATTTGTGATGGTTATGCAGTGAAATGAAGTATGTTCGCTGCACCTATTCTGAACAAGTTTCTCTGTTGAATAAGGCCCCAACGACCTAAAAAGTAACTATTTGTTATTTATTTTCATTTGGGGCCCATGGCAATGCTTAAGGCTCACTACTGGCTTTGTACTCAGGGATACTCTTGGCAGCCTTGAGGGACCAAATGGAGTTTCAGTGATCAAACTTGGGTCATCTGATTTTAAGAAATTCTCCTTACCCACTGTGCTATTTCTCTGGCGTCCACAGTGCAACACTTTAAAAAACTTTAAAAGTTTATACAGTGTAGTTGTAAATGGAAAATTCCAAGAATTAGAGATTGTAACATGGATTTTAACTTAATTCCATACCAGGGAGTTATGATTTAAATTATAAAATTGCATTGCATGCACTAGAATGATCGACTTGCTTGCATATCCATTACTGGATTGCTTGACCTAAGGTCAATCTTATATTATTTCAGAAAATTTAAGGAAAGCATAATAATAGGAAAAGTAGAATTCATATATTTGAACAGTTAAACCTTTATATAATAAGTGACATTTATTTTCAACTTTTTCAAAAATCTCATTTTAATTTTTATTATTTCATTTTGATTCAAGGTTATTTGACTCCCTGTTGCTTGCTTAAGTCTTTCAATGATTTCTTATTAATAATAAAAGTATAATATTTTATTCATAAACTCTAGAATATAAATGTAAGAGACAATCTTACATATGAAGCCAAGATCCAGTGGTAAAATTGCTAGCATTATATAGCTGTTTAGTGGCAAATCTAGAATAGAATCTGATTTCCTTTTTGCTACCCCATTTAATTCAATGTTATTCTATTTTTATTCCATTTCACACAAAATTTTTTAAACATATTTATATTTACTTAGGTCTGGACTCGACGTACATATATTATATACACTTTTCTATAAATAAAAACTCCCAAATCATTTGTATGAGTGTGTATTAAAGGTAAAATGCTTTAAAAACTCAATGTCCAGCCACTCGCCGCGCCCGCCGCTCCAGTATGACTGAGGAGGCCAAAAGAGCTACTTTGGGCACCAGCAGCCCACTGAAAAACTTGCAGTATGTGAACTGAGCGTTTCCACCAGGCTGCCCCTGAGGGGGCCCGGCGTTCCTCTTTTTTTTACTCTCTCTCTCTCTCTCTCTCAACCCCTCCTGGGCACAGCACAGCCTCCACCCCACTTCTCTGAGCACAAAATGGAGACACGGACCCAAATGCACCGTGTGGCTTGCGGGAGATCGCGGGGCGGGGAAGTACCGGTCTCCGCCCACTGCTGACACTTAAGGACAGAGCAGCCACGTGGGCTTCCCACTCGCTGCGCCCGCCACTCTAGTATGACCGAGGAGGCCAAAAGAGCTACTTTGGACACCAGCAGCCCACTGAAAAACTTGCAGTATGTGAACTGAGCATTTCCGCCAGGCTGCCCCTGCGGGGGCCCGGTATTTCTCTAGGTTTTCCCATTTTATGAGCACCATAAAAGGGTAAAAGATTGTAGTGATAGAATTTCAGGCAGAATTTTCCCTGGACTTTATACAGAAACCCAAAAGCAGCCGTGCGACCTAATGTCATCTAATCATCAGCAATATGAAATGGTTCCTTAGTAACAGGTTGGACTTTGGGGGGACCAAAAAAGTGTAAAAGTTTGTAGTGATGTGTAATTTCTGGCTGTACTTTCCCTGAACTTTATACAGAAACCCAAAACCGCGTGGCCGCGTGACCTAATATCATCTAATCATCAGCAATATGAAATGGTTCCTTTTTAATGGGTCGGACTTTGGTGGGAAATCCTAACAAGAATAGTAAGTCTTTTGCTGAAATATTGAAGGCTACCAAAGTGGTAGCCATCTCTCTAGATTGAACTAAGCCATATCCCCACGCCGGCTGAGAAGAAATATCCTTCTTTCTCGGGAAGAAACGCGGCGTGGCGTTAACCATAGTATGATGTCCATTAAGTTGACACGAATCTGGTGGCGTGGGAATGGGATACAAGGGAATAAATTATTATGTACTTGGAACAGCGGGACGCTGGTGGAATCTCGAGCCGGGGGATACCAGCGCACTACTTTTGGTTCCAGAAACTGCTTGTAGACATTCTACCAGACTATCAACTAAGCCAGAGCCCCACGCCGGCTGATGACGGGAAATAACTATCTTTTTCGGTTTTTTTTTCCCTCTGTCAGGCAGCGTGGTGATTACTAAACAGGCGTGAACTCGGTGGCGCGGGACGAGGGGGGAAAAAATAGAAAAGTTATGTAACAAACAGCGGGACTTAATATCTCTACATTCTCAGCAATGGAGAACTACCAAATGCTTCCTTGACAGTAGGACTGTCTTTTTCTTTTTGGGGGGAAACCCCAGCAACAATAGTGAGTTATGTGTTGAAACATAGAATGTAACCAAGATAAAGCGTAAATGAAGTGAAACTTATCACTTTCAAGGGCGGGGATTGGGGGGGCGGGAGGGGGCGGGAGGTATACTGGGGTGGTTGGTGATGGAATAGGGGCACTGGTGAAGGGAAGGGTGTTTGATTATTGTATAACTGACATAATCATGAGAACTATGTAACCCTCCACATGGTGATTCAATAAAATTAAAAAAAAACTCAATGTCCAGCAGTTAGATTACTTCCTAATTTACATCGTTTGATATTCTATTCTTTGTACTTCATTATTTATCATTTATTTAAAAAATATTTGGATATACTAATGACATGGATATATAAAGTCCTTAGGGTAACTCTATGTTTATTTAAACTATTGAATTCCTTGGAGAGTAATTGTTTTCTGAATTCACTAAAGTTTTGAAAAAATAACTTTAAGTTATAATAATCTAAAAGTATATAAAATACACAGAATGCTACAGTGTTTTATTTTTAAAACTTTACTTTGTTCAAACACTGGTTTACAAAATTGCTCATGATATAGTTGTTAAGGGCATTCCATGTTCCAACACCAATCCTACCAACAAAGTGACCTTCCCTTCAGCATTGTCTCCATTTTCCCACACACCCTCCAAGACTGCCCCCTTCGCAGGAAGAAAATAATTTATTTTTCTATTGCTTGTTATAACCATATGGCTAGTAGAATTATACAGACTACTTCAGAAAAAGAAAATTTGTGAAAATTGTCCTATCTCTATCTGACCACAGGGTTCTAAATCCCTGTTCTAAGGGTATACTAAGTTGTTTGTTGCTAGTTGAGCCTTCTGTATTATTTATTGTTTTTATTGAGCTTGGTTGGCTTCAATGTCACTTTTCCATTGAATCTGGTGTGGTCCTACTGGGATGTCAGTATTGTGGAATTTGAAGGTGTTGCTGTAGGAACTCCAGAATCTATTGAACTCGACCGATGATAAATTTTCATGGTGATGGCTGTGGGATGTGGTGTGACTGCCGGGGCTTCCAAAAGTATGGGGGTGTGGGGGAGTCTGCCTGTTCCTATCCCAAGAAGACCCCGGAGCTCTCTGCCTAGAAGCAGTGGAGTTGGGCTGTTGTCGTGGTAGCTGTGGGATGTGGGTGTGACTGCCAGGGCTTCGGCAGGGTGGGACTCAGCCTGCCCCCCTCTCAAGAGCATCCCAGAGTTTTTAGCTGAAAGACCAATGTACCCATGACTCTTAGTGGCTTGGCTTGCATCTGCTCCAGTATTTCATTGTGAATCTGTAGAGCTGGGTTGATGGATGAGTTTACATGGCAGTGACTGTGAGATGTCACTATAGTGTTTTTCTATGAAAAGAATATCTTTGAGATATGTTGAAATAAAGCTTCCGCTTTAAATGCCTTATGGGGTTTGCTCTTAAGTAAAATTTAATATAATTTTTACATGATGCTATTTATGTTTCTTTTGTTAGTTTTCATTTTATTTTTTATTGAGGAAACATTGGTTTACAAGAATGTAAATGTTTTTGTCTTATGGGTACAATGTCAGTGCACCCCAAGCACCCCAAAGTGTTAGTACAATACTTCCTGCCGTTACCAACCAACGCTGTAATCTCGATTGTGCTGCATCAGACATTGGACATTGCTGATTCCCTTGCTTTCTTTGTATACCACACATTAGTGAGAGCATCTGGCGATTGTCTTTTTTTCCTTCTAACATGTTTTCCAGAACACCCTCTAATTTGGGTCCATATTATAGAAACGCAAGATTTCTTCTTATAGCTGAGGAATATTCCATTGTGCTGTGATGAGCATAAGTATCCCTATATCTTCTTGAATTAGCACTATTTTATTCTCAGCATAGATGCAAGGAGTGGAACTACTGGATAATATAGTAGTTCTATTTTTAAGATTTTTGAATACATCTTTATGGTGTTTTCTATAGGAGTTGATTCAGTTTTTGGTTCTGCCAACTTGAATGAGGATTACATTTTACCACATTCAACCAGTCCATTTTTTTCTGGCCTTTTCAGATACCCACCATTCTCAATCTGGGCATGATATCCTAAGGTCCTTTGATTTTATTTCTCTGATAATTAGTGATAATAAATAATTTTTCATAGAATATATTGGCCATCTTAAATTGGTCTTCTTTGGAGAAGTGCCTGCTCAGATGTTTTTGATGGGACTGTTTGATTCTTAGTTGTTTTGTGAATATTTTAGCTCAGAAATTAGCCTTTTATCCCATGTATGGCATGCAAATATTTTCTCCTTTTCAATAAAATGTATTTTTATTTTAGCTGTAGTTTCTTTCACAATGTAGAAACTTTTTATTTGATGCAGTCTCTTTTGTTTTCATTGCTGTGAACTTGAAGCATCAAAGATATCTCTGCAGTCAGTATTCTGACTATGTTTGCTTTGCTGTATTTTATGAATTTTTCTCTAAATTCAAGGTATTTGGGCAGGGGAGGGGACCACACTTAGTGGCTCTCAGGGACTACTCCTGGTCTGCATCAAGGTCACTCACAAGTGTGCTGAGGGACCATAGAGTTTGGGGATTGAGCCCAGGCCTCTGCACACTCAATATGTGTTCAGTCCACTGAACTATCTCTCTGACCCCTAATCCCAAGGTACTTAGTCTTTTGAGTTAACTTTTGCACATGATATGAGTGTTCCAATTAAAAGAAAATCTGATTACAACGTCATGATGTACCAATACATTTGTTTCAGGGCTTCGGTGTTCCAACATTAATTCCACCACCAATTTGACCCACAGTGTGACCTTTCTTCCATCATTGTCCCTCGTTTCTCACACTCCATCCCAACCTGCCTCCTCGAAGACACAAGAGTTACTTCGCATTGTTTGTTACAATACAAAGACAGATGGAATTATCAAACCTTGGTTGGGCAGTAGTCAATTTGTGATGATTGTTATGCTGCTGAAGTCATTGTGGGAAGATGTTACAGGGCTGGTTGGTGCTAGCTGAGCCTTCTGTGTTATTGTTTGGGCTCATTGAGCTTGGAGGGTTTCTATGTAAGATTTGCTGTAATCCTACTGGCTGGCAAGATGATGAAAGGTTGAGGTGTTCCACAACTGTATGTGTGGCTACATGGTACAGGAGCTATAGATCTGGAACAATTGGGTGTCTTGGCAGTTTGATGAAGTTAGGTTGTGTAGCTGGGTTGTTTCTCTGTTGGAGGCTGTCGGGTTTGGAAGGGGGCTGCTGTGCCTTCAGGCAGAAAGAGGATTCTTCCCGATCACATTCCAAGAAGGTGCCAGCATTCTCAGCCAGGACTAGAGTACCTGGGAAGATTTGGCATTATCATATTCTTTTGGAGACATGGTGCTTGGCTGTTTCTTAGCAACAAGTTCCGATTAAAAAAAAATATTAAAACCTTTTTCAATGCATCAACAGGCTGTATTTTATATGCTTTGGAAAAAAATATTTTTAAAAGTATTTTGATAGAATTATTTGCTTAACGGAACAGAATTTAGCTTTTTAAAATATGATCATTAGCATATATGCATTCTATGTACTTTGTTGGGGGTGGGAGGCTTGGGGCCAAACTCAGGGTGCACAGGGGCTAATTTTGGCTCTGTGCTCATAAATCACCCTTGGTGGTGCAAGGGGGATCATATGTGGTACCCCAGATGGAACTGGAGTTAGCTATATTCAAAGCAAGTATTTTACTTCCTGCACTATCTCTTTGGTCCCATTATATTATATATACTTTTATAATATACATATAATGCACCTTATAAGACAGCTTACTACCCAATTTCTATTTTCAAAAAGGTTACAGAGCACTAAAGAGACTATTAGGAGTAATTTCATTAAAAAAAATTTTTTTTTATTAAATCACCATGTGGAAAGTTACAGTTTCCAGGCTTATGTCTCGGTTATACACTGCTTGAACACTGGTCCCTTCACCAGTGCCCATATTCCACCACCAAAAACCCCAGTATACCTCCCACCCCCCCACCCCCCACCCCCGCCTGCGTAGCTGATAAATTTCACTTCATTTTCTCTTTACTTTGATTACATTCCATATTTCAACACAATATTCACTATTGTTGTTGGAGTTTCCCCTCAATAAACAGCCCTGCTGACAAGGAAGCATTTGATAGTTAGTTTTCCATTGCTGAGAATGAAGAGATACAGCAAGGGAAAGCAAACTGAGAAAGATCTTTCTCCTCCTCGGCCGGCATGGGGCTAGGGCTTGCCGGGGGAAAGCGGCATGGTGTCCGCCATTTTATGAGGACTTTAAGCAGGTATGAACTTGGTGGCGTGGGAAGAGAAAAAAAAAGAGAGAGAGAGAGGTTGGAACTTAAAACAGCGGGACACGTGTGGGCAGTCTCAGGCTGAGATGATATCGGTGCACGCTCTGCTGAGATGCGACCCGGGTGGTCACATGTTTGTTTGTGTGGCCACTCTGCTGCTGATGATCCGGAGGCCAGCTAGACTACTTTTGGTACCAGCAACTGCTTCCACCAATGTCTCTAGACTGTGAACTAAGCCCTATTAGGAGTAATTTCTGTATACCAATTACCAATTTCACCAATGCTCAAATATTTTGCCAATCTCATTTCATTTACCCCCCACACCCCAAGGAGTAATATAAAGCAAATCTGAGACAACTATGTTAATTATTGTTAATTGATATCATTCAGTTACAAATCATATTAAAATTTCAATTGTGAGATCTGCAGAACGCCCAACAGCTTGGAGAATAAATTCCTGTTTCCCGAAGTAGAATCTGGGCAGCACATCAGAGCCTCCACTCCAAATATTTTTTAGCCAAAAAAATTTAGTCCTGCATTTCAGTGTTTTTCCCCTAAGCATGAAGTTATTTAATGTTTTTAATGTGCCAGTTATTTTACATATATTATATTTAATTTTTGCATCAACTCCATAAGAAAGCTATTCTTTTTATGATTAAGAATCTTGGAAGTCAGGGAGCTTGTGTGAGTTTGCACAGTGGTAGAAATGAAAGAATTGAGATCCCACTAAAATATGTTCTGACTCCCCAGATCTTTCTTTCATGCAACACAGTCTTTTACTACTCTCTGGTGTCAGTATAATTAACTTCCCCCAGACTGCACATCCATTATTCCTTTACTTTTTGTTTTTAATCTATTAGGTTAACAGTGAATGTTTTTAAATTTTAAAGTCATGTTTATTTTAAGACATTCTAAACCTATTTAAAATTCAAGCGAAATGACTCAAAAGTTGAGTAGATTTTCCTAATCCCTAAAAGGTTAGAATATGTTCTCTGTACTTCTTTAGAGCTTTATTGAAAGCAGGAAGTTAAAAAAGAAAAATAACAGGAATGAATCAAAGGCATATTAATGTCTCTGTGATGATTTCTCATTTGGATTTTCTGTGCTTTGGAAAAGACACTAGATAATGACTATGAATCATTGTAACCATTATTTCTAGCCTTTTAAGCTACTGAATGGGAATAGAGGAAGCTGAGTTCTATTCATAACTCATCGAATATTCCTCTCTAAGTGATCTTGGGAAAGCCTCTTAAAACCCCTGTATGCTTTAGTTTCCTTACTTGAGGATGGTTATAAACTACGCTTACTGTTCCTATCTTGAAATGGCAATTATTAGAGTTTATAGCAAGTTTTGTGAAGGCTTTGAATTAACTCCTGAAGATCTGTTTACTTAATACTTTCAGCTAACAAATGTGTTGATTTTGATCCCTCTGTTAATTTTCTCAGAGGATATAAAAATCTGTAGAAATATATAGCAAACTTTATAAGCAAACACATTAATATGTTATTAACTCTTTTGTCAGTAGCTAAGTGAACTGATAGAATTCAATTATTTAAAAGGATTTGAAAGGTGTAGTCAACAGAATAATGGACTCCAGACACATCTATATCATAATCCACTGAAACTGGAGGTTACTTTTCATGACAAAACAGACTTTGCAGATGTGATTAAAATGACATTTTTGAATGGGAATTATTACTGTGGCTAATCTATATATATTCAATGTAATAAGTTTTATGGGACTGAAGCAGGTAGGGCGTTTGCCTTGCATGCGGCCGACCTGGGTTCGATTCCTCTGTCCCTCTCCGAGAGCCTGGCCAGATACCGAGAGTATCCCGCCTGCATGGCAGAGCCTGACAAGCAACCCATGGCGTATTCGATATGCCAAAAACAGTAACAACAAGTCTCACAATGGAGATGTTACTGGTGACCATTCGAGCAAATTGATGAACAATGGGATAACAGTGCTAACCAGTGCTAATAAGTTTTAGTATAAGATCAACATAGTAATATGAGTGTCAAAGCCAAATTTGAAGGTACTAATTTTGAAGATAGGGAGACAGGCTATGAGCCACAGAATTCAGGTCAGTACTAGAATCTGGAAAAAGCACCAAAGTAGATTCTTTTATAGTTACCTGAAGAAAGCAGCCCTTAACTTTTGTCTGGTAAAAGCTCTGATTTACAGAGCTATAAAATAATAAATGTGTGACATTTTAAAGCTCATAAATTATCATAATGTGTTACAGCGCAGTAGGAAACTAATAAAAGAAGAGTAAGTCCATTTATTTAACCCCTGTATCTTGGTTGATATATAAAGAAGGAACGTTCTTGTGTTAACTATGAGAATTACACCTGGAAGGTAACTGAGACAAAAGGGATGTGTGCAACTTAGATTCCCTCCCTCCCTCCCTCCTTTCCTTCCTTCCTTCCTTCCTTCCTTCCTTCCTTCCTTCCTTCCTTCCTTCCTTCCTTCCTTCCTTCCTTCCTTCCTTCCTTCCTTCCTCCCTTCCTTCCTTCCTTCCTCCCTCCCTCCCTCCCTCCCTCCCTCCCTCCCTCCCTCCCTCCCTCCCTCCCTTCCTTCCTTCCTTCCTTCCTTCCTTCCTTCCTTCCTTCCTTCCTTCCTTCCTTCCTTCCTTCCTTCCTTCCTTCCTTCCTCCCTCCCTCCTTCCCTCTCTTTCTCCCTTCCTTCCTTTCCTTTATCCCTTTCTCCCTTCCCCCTTTCTCCTTCCTTTCTTCCCTTTTCACCCCTCAACATGGAGATTTTGTTTCATTCAGTCCACAGGATGATTGGGTGCCCTTAAGTGTGTCATTGCATTGGTCCTGATATTCTTATCTAGCTTGAGCATAGAATGCAAAAGTTCTCTGAATGTGTCCTGTTGCTTCATGTTGGGAACCCAAGAGGAACCTCTTAGTCTACTTTCTTTGATTAATTTCCCCTTTTCCATACCAAGACTCTTTGCTACTAAAGAGGATAATAAAACAATTTGGATGTATTTTATTTCAACTTTATATTTTATTTCACTTCCCCTGTTGTAATGCACAGACGCTACACATACCTGACTGTGTTGCTCACCACAGGTTACACACTGATTATGATGTTACAATTCTGCTTGCAAAAGGTCATACTGTTTGGTTTTGGTGTTTGCTCACATTTTGATTTCAGTGCACCAGTTGTTTACACATTTTGTTGCGCTGGGAATCCTGAATGAAGGAGCCACTGGGATCACCCTCAGCAGGGAGGGAAGAAAACCAGAGGCTGGGGATTGAATTGTCATCGTCTGAGGCCTCACACAGCTGCTCTTGGCTCTGAGCTATCCCTGGACCTGGGACATGGTTTAACATCAGTTTATGCTCTACAACTTGGGTGCTTGTGTACATGTATGTAAGTTGTGATTGGGAAATGGGGAATGAGATGGGGAATTTTTCTCTGATTACAAACTGATATATAAATATATAGGAGAACATTAAGATGTAATCATGGCTTCTGGTCAGTTGATTTGAAGTTAGTCGAAGGAGAAGTTTGTTTTTTTTTTTAATTTTTTATTGAGTCACCATGTGGAAAGTTACAAAGTTTTCAGGTTTAAATCTCAGTCATACAATGCTCGAATACCCATCCCGAAGGAGAAGTTTTTTGGGTGGGCTGTATCTACAACAGTGATCTCTAAAGAGAGAAATTCTCCCACTGGAGAAATTCATGTCTCTGGAGAGGGCCAGACTTTGAAACTGAGCTTCAGTCCTTTGAAACTGAGAGCTTCAGACTTAGAAATGAGAGGAATTGGCTTCTTCCAATGACCCAAGTAAGTTTGAAAGAGAGCCCTAAGCCCCAGGTGAGAATTACAGAACTGTAGTTGAACTATCAGCAGTGGACTAACTCAGGTTAGCCATATTCAGATATATCACAATATATGGAACTCAGCAGTGAGAAGCATGTTGTTGGAAAATAGAAAAAAAATATTTATTATGTACTAGTGAAATTTAGTGAAATTATAGAGGCAAATATATATGTATATACAAATATATAAATATATGTATATATGTGTGTGTATATATATATATATATATATATATCTTGGAGAGCCCGACAAGCTACCAAGAATATCCCACCCACTTGGCAGAGCCTGGCAAGCTCCCTGTGGCATATTAGATATGCCAAAAATAGTAACAATAACAGGTCTCATTTCCCTGACCCTGAAAGAGCCTCCAATCGTTGGGTAAGATGAGTAAGGACAGGCTGCTAAAATTTCAGGGCTGGGAAGAATGGAGACGTTACTGGCACCCGCTCAAGTAAATTGATAAACAATGGGATGACAGTGATGAAATTTAGTGAAATTGTTAAATATGAAATTTAAACTTGCATATATAGCTAAGGAGATTTTCAAACAAGGTACCAAAGTTAGTTCCTGGCTCCCCCAGGTTTGTTGTAATGTAAATGTGGAGAGATAAATTGAAGGAAGAAATGTTAGACAAAAATGAACTGGAAGGGCTGGAGAGATAGTACAGTAAGTAAGGTGCTTGCTTTGCATATGATCTACCTGGTTTGATCCTAGGTATCCCACAAGGTCCTCTGAGCCCTGCCAGAAGTTATTCCTGAGTGTAGAGCCAGGGGTAATGCTGAGCACTTCTGGGTGTGGCCCACACTCCTCATAAAAAGAACTAGAATAGAACTATTTTGAGAAATCTCAGCCTTTCTTGGTGGCAAAAGATACTAAAATCCACAAATGACTGTAAAGTATGACTGAAAAATAGATATCTCAGAGATATACAATGTTAAGAGTATTTAGTAACAACATTTTTTAGAGTGCCTCAGTAATCTCTCTAAATCAGACTAGAAGACCTCTGGATTTAAGGATATAAAATTTCTTTCAGCCATCTCAGTAAGATGCCATAGGTGCAGGAAAAGAATTATCCTGAAAACACACGAATATATGGCTTTTCCCTGTTTAATGAATCCTTGTGAAATTCATGAAAAATCCACAAAGTTCCTGAGAACTTAATTTTATCAAAATCACCATCTGCTTAATATGAAAAGGTCAGAGGAGTGCAAACAAAATACAACTGCTGAAGATCCAAAATTCTAATGGCAAAAAGTTGACTGATAAAGCTACCTGGAAACAGTATTTTTAAAAAATGCATGTGATTAAAAGATAAATAAAATGCATGTTATTTACAAACACACACAAGGAAAGATGACCAAAATGGTAGGAATAGGTAGAATGAAAAACTTAAGAGAATAGATCTGAGATCCCAGAAAATTTGTTCCAAGGCCTTGAAAACACATCAAGAAATTGTCATTTGTGAATTGGTTTTCAAAACTGCTTTGAAATAGTGACCACTTTTACATTTTCTTCAAATTTTATTTTAGGCACTATGACTTCTAATACGGATAATTGTAGGGCTTCAGGAATGAAACATTCCAGAGTATCTACTTTCCTCCACCTTATCCCCGTGCCTCCCACTTCTGTGCCCCCACCCCACCCCTTACACCTTGCAGTGGTATCTACAATAGATTATTTCTCACTTCCTGTTGCCTTTGGACATTTGTTATTCACTTTCTATACTTGGTTTTCTTTTTCCTTTTTTCTTTAAATATCCTGAAATTGAGAAAGATCATTCTGTGTCTGTCCCTCTTCATCTGACTAACTTCACTCAGCATGGTAGTCTCTAGATCGATCGACGTGGCAGCAAATTGCATGATTTCATTTTTTTATTATAACCAAGTATTATTCCATTGTGTAAATGTACTGTAGTATTTTTTTTATAGCAGCAAACAGTTTCTTAATCTGTTCTAGGCACTTGTGTTCTTTCCAGATTTTATATATTGTGAACAATGCGACAATGAACATAACAGTTGCAAATGTCTTTTCTAAATAAATTTTTCGGACCCTTGGGTGGATGCCAGGAATTGAAGTGGATGGGTAAGATGCAAACTACATTCTTAAGTTTTTTAGAAGTGTCTGTATTATCTTCCAAAAAGGCAGGCCTGTCGGCATTCCCTCCATCAGTGAAGCCGGGTTCCTTTCTCCCCCCATGGATCCCAACACTGTTTATTTTTTTTTTTATCTGTGATATGTGCTAATCTTATTTGTATGAGATGATAATCTCATTGTTTTTTATTTTCATTGCCTGATACGTCATACAGAGCACTTTTTCATATATGTTTTGGCCATCATTTTTGAGAAAGTTTCTGTTCATCTCTTCCCTCCATTTTTTGATGGTGATGACTCGTTTTTCCTGTAAATTTCTACCAATGCTTTTTATATCTTTGATGTTAGCCCTTTGTTAAATGAGTGGTGTGAAATTATTCTCTCCCATTCTGTGGGGTATCTTTTTATTCTGGTCATCATCTTTTGTGTTGCAGAAGCTTCTTAGTTTGTTGTAATCCTATTATTGGAATATGCCTCTAGATTCAATGTCATGATGCATTCAGCCTGTATTTTAATATTGATCCAGGTCTGATATTGTAACCTTTAGTCCATTTTTATTTGAGAATTCCCACTGATACCATTACTTTTCAGTGTAATGTTGTGTTGGGGAACAGTTATCCCCCAAACATGCTGGACATGTTGTGCACCAGGTGTGGGCAAGAGCCTGACCATGGGGCGAAGGAGGACGAATTTTATAGAGGGTCTTGGCTTACAGGGGGTCCAACCACATTAGAGCTTAACACCATTGGCCTATCACCTTTTCCTTTCTGCTTTGTCCCGGTCCAATCCATTTCAAGGCTAAATGTTGGGGTTAGAATGACTTGCTTAAAGGCATACAGATGGTTTTCTGCATTTTAAGCATACGTCACTAGGGAGTTGAGTGAGGCTCAAGACTGGACACATGTTGCAGATGCCCTGTTTTGCTATCTCTTTCCAGTTACTACCCTTTGTGAGGTTTCACTTCAGGGCTGCTTTGTAAGGTTGGGTTTCTCCTGCTCCAGTGCTTATCACCATGCTCTACAATATTGAAAGTCCTTGTCATAGGAATAAGGCAAGAAAGAAATGTTGAGGGCAATCAGATTGCAAAAGAAGAAAACAAACTCTCACTATATGCAGATAGTATAATACTAAACCTAACTTGTGCAGTAAAATGGCAGGTTACAAAATCACCGTACAGAAACCCATGGATTTCCTATTGGCAAACAATGAAATAGAAAAGAGGACTTATTTTTTTTAAAAAAAACCACCACAACAACAACCATATACACAATTGTTCTAAAAATCAAATACCTTGGAACCAGCTTTCAAATAGAGGTGAAAGACATATACATAGGCTACTAATCAATACTAAGAAAATAAGAGAAATGGGAGCACATCCTCTATAAATGGATTGAAAGGATTAATATTGTTAAAATGAAAATTCTTCCCAAAGCACTGTACAAATTCAATAGAGTCTGTATAAAAATACCCATTACATTTGTTTCTGTTTTTTGGGCCACAACTGGCTGTGCCCAGGGATTACTCCTGGCTCTTCTCTTAAGAGTCCCTCTTGGTGGTGTTCAGGGGACCATATGAGATGCCAGCGACAGAGTCTGGTTCAGCCCTGTGCAGGGCAAGCACCCTATCTGCTATACTATCTCTACGGCCATCACCATTCCATTTGAAAAGATGTATAAAATATTATTCAAATTTATATAAGTGATTAAGCCCTCAGAATAGCCATAGAAATACCAGAGAAAAAGAAAATGGGATGCTTCTCTTTCTCCAATATTAAATTTTAATGCAAAGCTATAATTACCAAAACAGTATGATATGGGAAAAAGTAGACTCTCATATCAATGGAATAGAATTGAGAGATCACAGACAGATCCTGAGTATGTGGACAGTTAATATTCAATATAAGCAGCAGAACATATAATGTGGGTCAAACAAAGCTCCTCAACAATTGATGTTGGTCACGTGCAAAATATCAATTCATACTCCTTTCTAAAAATCAACTCAGACTCCTTTCTAACACTATGCTCAATAGTGATTGCTAGTTGTAGTCATCTACTTTGCCTGCCTCACCCTGTTTCCAACAGAAATGTTGGTAGCTATTCTCCTATGCCTATTCTACTACATATAGAGAGATTAGAGTTAGAAAACCCATCTCTTTAGTGTTATGGAGCATTGATGGAGAGGAATTGGTGTTAGGAGCTGGACGTACAGATTATATCCCCAACAAATCAGATAATGTGGCATTGGATTCACAACTGATGAGATCTTAAACTTTGTGTTAATCTTTATTATTTACCACAATGATGTGATCAATTCCTTCACATGGGTATGGTGGACAGTTGCCTACCATGTATATATATAGTGAGCAGTTTTGTAACTTGGATTTTTTTGTGTTGCAATCAATTTCAGATACTTTTCAACATTGGCACATGTTTAGTTGTCTCAATATATTAAAATACATTGCATACATATGTTAAATTTATGTGTCTGTCCTGCTAATAGATGACTTTATCATTTTTGACTTTGTAAGCAGCACTGCAGTAAATATTTGTGTATGTGCATTTTCGCATATTTCTATAAACTCAGAAATTCCACATGTAGCCGTGAACTCTATAGAAGTCTTTAATTCAATATGCCTAGGAGCACTGATTGTAATTCTGTACTTATAAAAAGGAACAAAGCGGCAAAATCCAAATTTCCATTTTTCAGAAAGCTGAATGAATAAATAATGAATGATCAATATCTAGAAAAATACAAAGATTTAAAAGCATAATAGATCAGTAAAACTCAGTTGCTGCATCTACAAGAAGATGAAATCATTAAAATGTTAGGTAACAAGTGACAGAATGATAAATACATATAACACAATTTATGTATTTTTAATAAATGTCACTCCCAGTACTGCTGGGGCTAGGCAGGACTTCTGACAATATTCCACGTAGCGGTGGAGCCCTGACAGCTCAGTACCTGGGCTCAACAGAGCTCAGGATCCACTGGGACCATAGCTGTAAAATTCAGAGCAACACACTAAGCTCAGGGTGCCATGTGGTGCTAACTTGCACATAGTCGAGATGTGCTTCACCCCTTTGATTCATACTCTTGGTCCCTTTTATGTCACTTTAAAAACATTATCGGATGCTATATTATTATTTATGGAAATTTAACAGCAAGCATATAGATAGATGAGTGGGAAGATGTACCACTTTTACTTTAAGTGTTACCTACAGGAAAGGAACAGGATATAGAATCCGGGTAAGATTTTAGAGGATGAGAACAAATATGGGACATTATATTTCTTAAGAAATCAAAATCTGTTTCACTGCAAAGGAAAACGTGTTGCTCTGAAAAGAAATTGTATCTATGGAAATAATGTTGTAACAAACATATCCTGACATACAAATAAATATTGAGATATGCTTTATTGCCCTTGGAAGTTATAGGAAGTAATACAGAAACAAGATAAATAAGCAAGCAGAACTAACTGTACCTTCACAGTTAATTGGTGATCAATCTCCTTCAAAAAATTATTATAGAAGTTAAAACAATCTTACAGTGAATAGGGCATTTGCCTCGTATGTACCCAACCTGGGTAGGATGCCTGGCACCCCATATGGCACCCCAAGCACTACCAGGAGTGATCCCTGGGTGCAGAGTTAGGAGTAAGCCTTGAATACTGCTGGGTTTGTCAAAAATAAAACAGTTATTTATTATAGAGGAAACCATCATTTAGCCCGTAGGTGCACTCAAATTTTTATTCCGTATTTGCTTCCATTTAACATTCCTTAATAGTTTTATAAGGTGATAATTCAAAAGAAATATTTCTGTAGCCTCTATTGCTCTCCCCTTTTATTAACTACTGAAGAACATGACTTCTATATTGTCTTCTATACTTGCTTCATGAATCTTAACTTTTATTCGCAATTAGATATGTAGTTCTCTAAGGATAAGGATTTTATCTTACATTTTATGCAATTATTACACTCATGTGTCTCCATATTTTTATTCTATTCCAAGGTTTAAGCAACCATGTGTGTCTTCATACCCACTGAGAATTTTTCTGTTTTCAGTGGTAGTCAGCAATTCACTATTAAAGAAGGATCACAGATTCGTGTTATGCCCTCCCTTACTTTAACAAGATGCCAACTTATCTGAACCTGTTTATTTTCAAAAGCAGTGATAATTAAACAAACCTAATTGAATTGTGTAGGGTTTAAGTAATAAAATAGCCATATATCATCAAGTAAATATAATTCTTAGGCTTATATAAGCCAATTAGGTTTTTAGAAATTATAATTATTTTGTTTCTTCATGGACTAAAAATAATGACATTAGTTCTATGACTGTTAACAAATTATTAAAACAAAAATACTTTAGTGTAGATTATTATCAGTTGTTTTTAATTGCCTGGTTAAAAGAGATGGTGAGATCCAGGACAAATATTTGAGGCAAACATTGCTTTTATGTGTAGGAAGTAATTCCAGAATATTGTGTGTAATGAGTCCTGTGACAAAAAAGTCAGACTCTTCTAACAAAATTTTGCATCGATCTCAGTGAATAAAAATTACAATTCACATCTTGAATCAATATGACCCCAGATCCTTACCTCTTTAATGTTCTGAATAAATTTTCTTTATTGGTCATGGGGTCTTGCAGTACAGAGCAGTGAATTTTGTTTAAATTCACTGAAGAGAGTCTAGCCCTCCATTTGGTAGGAGGCCTCCCTATAGGTGGTTAGAGGGCCATGGGTGAGTCTCAGCCTCACTCTTGTTTCCTGTGAGGGCCAGGATGTTGCTGCTTAGATGTGCCACGTGGGCATCACCAAGACCACCCACCTGGTGCTCAGAGCCTCTAAGCCTCTTTGGCAATGCTGAAGGATGGGAATAGAGCCTGGAGAGGGTGCATGCCTGAAATGTTCCCTGTATTATCTCCCTGGCCACCCTATCAATTTAAAGCCATAAGTAGATTACATCTAAGCACTGGCTTTGGAGGTTTTGAATGTTATTATCTGCTCATTCAAGATGATTTAGTTAATGCCTCTAGTTCCCGGTACTTCTCCCTTACCCTCCCGGTGGAACACTTTGCTGATTATATAAATATAATCCCTTTGGACACCAACATGGTGATAGTCCATTTCAACATTTAATGAATTATTAATAATTTTCTCTAATTTACATCCTTCCCATCCAGGTTTTTATCCTTTATAGCTGTTCTTTGGTGTTATTTATGGAGTCAAATTTGGCATTCTTTGTGTGGCAGTTCATACAGACTGAGTCTCTTTAGGCACAGCTGGACTTAGAGGCTCATCTGAGACCATCTGGCCATGATTTCTCTTCTTCCCTCTTTCTCCTGTAGCTTGGCTTTGTTTTCTTTTCTGCTGGCATCACTCACCGGGATGCTTTCTCTACCTGGTTTCTAAGAACATCTTCAGGCTTCTACTGTTTTAACAGCTCTAACCAGAAAATGAGTTTTCCTTTTTCAGTTGTGCAAAAAGTCCCAGGATATAGACATTGTGCTATTGTGACTCACATGTATAGGGAAAGAAATATTCTAATAAGTCGGTCCTGGCTTACATGAATGACCTTCTAGCCCTGAAGCTGGGTTAAAATCTATCCAATTTCATGGCTAGGAATGGAGAAGAGATGTTCTCCCATATTAAAATCTTGCTTTGTAAAAATTGTCAAATTAAAATCTTGATGAAAATCACTGCTCATTTTTGTTAACCTGGCATTGCATTCTTTTTGTTTTTTATTGAGATAACCTTGGCTTACAAGATGATAAGTGTTTATACACTGTGGTGAGTCCAGTGTGAACACACTATATCCACTACCCAAGTTTTAAGAAATAAAGTTTCATTGGAACATAGGCATACCTTTTCAGTTACATTATTTCTATGATTGCTTCACCACGGTGGCAGCTGAATAGAGCTGCTTCAGAAGATATCCTCTGAATAGCAAAGTTTAACAGGCCTACATTTTGACTCCATCTAATACTTCTGGATTTTTCTGCTGTGATCATTGTGTTTGGGACCCACGCAACTGTGCTCAGAGACCTCTCCTGGTGGGACTGGAGGATTATATGGGGTCCCAAGGATATTTAACCCAGCATGGCTGCATATAGGCAAGAGTTGTACTGTCTCCCATTCCCTTGATTTAATATTTCTACTACACTACAAAAGACTTCGGAAAGTGGGGAGGAAGCACTGACTAACAATACTGCTAGCTAACAGTGATTCCAGTCTTGTAAGCCCTCTGATGGCCCTTAAAGTCTTCAAATAATTTGATATCCCAATGAATATTAATTGTTATTATTTTCTTGCTCTTTGGTTCATACCTGGCAATGCACAGGGCTTACTCCTGACTCCACACTCAGGAATTATTCCTGGCAGTGCTCAAGGGACCATATGGGATGCTGGGAATCGAACCCAGGTCGGCTGTGTGGAAGGCAAATGTCCTACCTGCTGTTCTGGACTGTTGTACTATTGTTCCAGACCCCTGAATATTAATTTTTAATTTGGGACCAACACATCTTGAACAAAGAGCTTAATAACCTCCTGCAATGTTTTCTAAATTTCATTTGGCTATTTTAATACCTAGTATATATGTTTTAGCTATTGATTTTTAATATTTTGTGTAGCTTAAATTTAGTGTGTAGGATTTATACTGCACTGGTGCTGCAACCATTGTCAAAAGTAAATGTATGTTTTATTGGACACAGAGCCTATTTTTTATATTTAAATAATAAATGCTACAGCTCTTGAGATTTTGCTTTTTTAATTCATACTATTATTCATATATGTGGATTTTTTATACTTAGTCATTGTTCTTGTGTGTGTGTGTGTGTGTGTGTGTGTGTGTGTGTGTGTGTGTATTTGGGCTCCTGGCTGTGTTTTGGGCTTACTCCTGACTCCACACTTTTAAAAAAAATTTTATTGAATCACCTTGAGGTACAGTTATAAGCTTTCATGTTTGAGTTACTGTCATATAATGTTCAAACACCCATCCCTCTACCAGTGCACATTCCCCACCACCAAACTCCCCAATATACCCCTCCTTTCCTACCCTCCCCTTGCCTCCATGGCAATTTCCCACATATTCTCTCTCTACCTTTGAGCATTATGGTTTGCAACAGAGATACCAAGAGGCCTTCACTCTTGGTCCTTTACCTTTTTTCAGCACACATCTCCCATCCTGACCGATCCTTCCAACCATCATTTTTCTAAGTGATGATCCCTTCTCTATTCCAGCTGCCTTCTCCCCCTACTCATGAGGCAGACTTCAAACTATGGAGCAATCTTCCTGGCCATTGTGTCTACTGTCCTTTCGTGTCAGTCTCATGTTATGTTATGTTATTTTATACTCCACAAATGCTGACTCTACACTTTGGGATCACTGCTGGTGGGGCTTGGGATGATGTAAGGTGCCAGGAATTGAACTGGGTCAGCCACACGCAAGTCAAGCACCCTACCCACTATACTGTATATCCAGCCCCATAGTTATTATTCTGTAACCTACTTCCTAACTATAATAACGTTGGGGAATTACGTCTTTTAGGACAAAACATTTATCAGAGCATATGACTGATTATACTGAATGTGTCTTCATGTCTTCATTCAATCTATCATTTTAATGTTGTTTTACAACCATTCATCCATCCATCCATTAATCCATTCATTTACCCATCCATCTAGCCCTCCAGCTTACAATAAGTGTATTCTAAGAATCTGGCACAGTGCTGAGTAAACATACTTTCCTTGGTAAACATAACCACAGTGGTTATCAAACGTTTTCCTGACATGAAAGGGGTTTTTAGTGAAAATAATGTTACAGTGTGAAAAGTTGTTTTTTACTTAAAAAAATCAAAGAAATAATGATTTTAAATAAAGGGCAACTTTCAGAAAGGATTTATTGGATGACATGTTGTTGTATAATGATGCATTTTAAGAACTTTGAATTATTTTCTGTGAACTGGAATAAATGACAAGACAGATGTAGGAAGAAATTATAAGTAGAATTAAAGTCATCAGAGACCTTGTTTTAGGGTGATATCACCCTTTACTGTCACATGCTCCCAAGGGGCTGAGTACTAGGATGTGTCTGTCTTCCCCCCATCCTCTTTTACAACAACAAAGGTCTTTCAGAATAAAAATGAAAATATAAAAAAACACAGAGTAATAATTAAACAACAACACATCACAAAGGCAGTTAATAAACAGTAATTTGAAAGGATATATGCGCACCTATGTTTATCTCTGAACTTAGTACAATAACCAAGATAGGAAAATAGCTCTAATTCCCAACTATAGATGAATGGATAAAAAAGTTGTGATACACACACACACATATATACAATGCAACTCCAAGAAAGAATAAGTCCATGCAATTTTTAGCAACATTGATACAACTAGAGAGTATGCTGAGTGAAGTCTGTCAAAAAGAAAAGGAGAGGTACAGAATGATCTGTCTCAAATGTGTGATATGTGGGATATAGAGCAAGGACCAAAGGCAACACAATGGGAAATATCCACACAAGTTGATGGAGGGTCAAACTGAAAGGAAGGGGCATTGGGGACCTTAGGGGATGGAGGTGGGTACACTGGTGACAGATGTAGTGCTGGGATTATCTACATGAGAAAACCCTACTAATGGTATTGTAAATCACGGAATCTCAGTCAATTTTATTTAAAATAATAAAATACAAGCCATGAAATTATATTTTCTATAGGTCAAATATGTATGACTCTTTGAGAAGATTGGGATTAGAGAATATATCATGAAGACTTCCACAAATGTTCTCAGACCAAAGTGTGCAAGAAACATGGTTTGTCAAAAACATAGATTCTTATGCAACACCCAAATTTTGAGTAAGAAATTCAGGGGAACCCTAAAGGAGTTAAAGTTTTGAGCAGGTATCCCTGATATCAATTTGTACCCCTGATGACAATTAGAGAAAGCAGCTGTTTTAAAATTTTAAACAGTTGTTACTCATAAGCCCTCATGGAATTATTAATTTTCCTTTACTGTCTCATGTAGCCAAAGTCTAATAAGTCTAGAGAAAGACTGATAGAAATTTTACACAGGAAACTCAGTGGATAGAACAACATGGAATCCACTAGAGATTTCCTTTATCATTCAATAACTAATGAATACATTTTAGGTAAATTTGTTTCATCAGAATGCTATTACTAAGCTCAATTTCTTTAGTACACAGAATTCTTTGTCAGACACTTTGGTTTTGAAAACATCTTGACTTGTCAGAAATTCTAGGAGAAGTATCCCTAGAGGTGTCAGACAAGCACTTGGTGAGTAACAGAAATAAAAGAAAATTGGAAGGAAAATAGAGAGTGGAGAGGGTGAGAGGAAGGAAGGGAGAGCCATAGGAGGAAGGAGATAAATTATCTAAGCAAAAATTGAGTTAGAAAATTCCATTGACTTTCACGAATACCTGTTTATTTACTAAGACCTCAAAATCCATCTGCTTCACTGAAAGAATTTTGGCAGGGACTCATCTTAAGCTTCCTACTCTTGCCTCAATTTCTATTTTAAAATTGGAATAAAGAGTTTTCCATCTCCAGTCTTCTGCTCTCCATCTCACTTATTGTGGTTCCTGAATACTCACAAAAGATATTCACAACACTTGGTTTATGTAAATTCTTTTTGTCTTCTGAGCAGTTGTGTATGTGGGCTGGAGCCTTGATCTTCATTCATATAGCTTGATGTACTCTTGTGCTGTATTATCTACATGACTTTTGGATCACATCTGTTGGTGCTCAGGACTTACGCCTGGCTCTGTGTTCACATATTAGTCCTGGCAGAAGTTGGGTTATCATACAGGATGCTAGTGATCCTACCTGGGTCGGCTATGCATATGCAAGCCAAGAGTCCTAAGCACTGTATTATTTTTCCAGCTCCTCTATTACTTATTTTTATTCTCAGCTTTCTTTATGTTAAATAACATTTTATTTTCAATTTTAATATAATTATTAGTTTTTTAACGGGGCTGTACAGTTCAAGATTCGGGTCCAATGATGTGATGTTTCTTTGGCCCTGTGTTGCCAGAGAGTTCACAGCCACTAGGGTCACTTTGGGCAGTGCTGGTGAAGGGTAACTTTCTTTAGTCTCTGATTAAACTCTCTTCCCAGCTCATGAAGATTATTCCTCTTGGGATAGATGGAAGAAATATTGTGCATAGCTGATTCTCTTCAGTTGTTTTAGTAGGAAAACATCTTTTAAATAAACACTACCATATGACTCAGCAACTCCACCCCTTGATACTTTGATAATAATGCAGACTATTAATTTGAGAATATATACTATACACCTCTGTTTATCACAGCTCAATATATGGTAGCCAAGAACCAGGCAGATAGCATTTTATTTGAAAAGAGTTTACCCCCTCTTCCCATCCCTCTTTTGATGTTGACAAAGGGATGAAGAGAAATCACTCACACAGACTTGATTGTGGTGTTCACTGAGGGTTGTGCTTAAAGTTGCAGTATTAGCAAACTGCTTTCTAGGGACTTGCATCCTTTGTTTCTGGTTCGCAGATATGTTTGCCTGGGGTTCACAGTTTACATCATTTTAATTGCAATGCCTGCCTGGGGTTGTGTTTAGTTGTGTTTACACACACCAGGCAGCAATGAGAATGGAAACTGATGAAAGTGCCAACTGTCACAGCAGAGATGCCAGGATTGTGCTCGGTACCTATGGCAGGACTGTAGATCAAACTTGTGGCCTCACACCTGCAGGGCAGGCGTTTGACACACTGAGACATCTCCTGATCCCACTGCAAGATATTTTTTAAGTATTCATATGGATAGTACCATGTGAATATCTAAAAATACTTAAATACTTAAAAAATTTAAATACTTAAAATACTTGGGTACTTAAAATTACTTTTAAAGTTATGGATTTTTTTAATATATTTTACTTTTATTGGTCATATCACTCAATTTGGATGTGAGTATCTTCCTAAGCTATTGTGTAAGTTAAAAATTCAAGCAGTGGGGGCTGGAGCGATACCACAGCGGGTAGGGCGTTTTCCTTGCATGCAGCCAACTCTGGTTCGGTTCTCAGCATCCCATATGGCTCCCTGAGCACTGCCAGGGGTAATTTCTGAGTGCAGAGTCAGAAATGACCCCTGTGCATCACCGGGTGTGACCCAAAAAGAAAAAAATTCAAGCACCAATGAGGTAAAAGGAGAGAAAGACATTAATTTGGACTTATTTAAATAAGGATTGAAGGAGTTTAATTGATGGAGAGAAGAGGGTTCTAAACAATATTGATGGAAATTTGAAGGTAAATTTCTGTTCATTAGGGACCTTCTCTAAGTTCCCCCCCTACTCACCACTACTATATTTCAGTTGGATATTCCCCTGGTAGTCATCTATAACTATACTCATCACAGGATTTTTAAAAATTAATTCCAGCTGGAAAATCATGTTTCTTATTCTGATGTACCTGTTCTATCAAATCAGTAATTTTCATAAATGAATACTTTATAATTTGTAATATAAATCTAGGAATCCTAATAATCGAATGATGACCCCAAAAAAGAGTCTAGTATGAACAAAATAAAAATATCTTTTCCAGAAAAACATTGTTATATTAATTTTACTATCATCTGTTTACTATCTGTCTGTTCTGCCTCAAGAATTTTCCATTAGAAAGTGCTAATGAGTATATTGCTCACCTACATTGGAACCCTCCCCTCCCCAGAAAGATGTGTTTTAAAAGAACTCAGTATCTAACATCTCCAGTATCCCTCCCTCTACCCCCACCCCAACACCACCCCTGCCTCTATGGCAGACAATTCCTTTCTGCTCTCTCTCTGCTTTAGAAAATCACAAACTTTTAATGAAAGGGAAATGTTGAATGGGTAGGAGACTTGCTTAAAATAAAAAAGAAACAAATGAATAAACTCAGATACAAGAAACCTACCTGTGTGATACTGTTACTTATGATAGCAAATATATATATTTAGTTTTCATTCCTTTTTCTGGCACTGAACACTTAAGGGACTTGTAATTTTCTAAGTGAGATATAAACGTATATTTGTATGTTAGGTGTCTTTTGGGATGCCCCAAGATAACCTAAGGATAGAGGTCAGTTGTCAGAGAAACCAACCAAGGTTTTGGAAAGTTGAAACTTGTGGGCAAGGGGTTGGATGAGGGGCTTTGCTACATCTGTCTGTGTTCAGGGCTTACTTTGACTCTATGCTTAGTGGTCACGTTTGGCAGTAACCTCTGTCACTTCAAGTAAATTCACCTAATGATAAATGGAACCACATGACCAAGGAAACAGATAATTTAGCTTAGGATATCTATGGGAATAGTAAATAATTAGAAAACATTTTGCAGCTGGAATGGTTAAAGTAGCAAGATTTATGAGACAGAGGAAGAAAACACGGTGGGATTTTTAAAGGGCAGTTTGGGGAATACTAAAAGACGTTTGCATTAGAACATTTGCCAGCATGGGGCCATAGAGTATCCCAGTCATCTGTGGAGCTTCTACTTTCACTGTCATTCAAGAGCTAATGAATTATGCTTTCAGGGTGGGGCGTGGTGGGGGGCTTAGACCTCTAAGCTTTCTAAAAGCTTTGCTGATATTTCAGATACACAGCTAGGGTTGGAGATAATTGCTCTTGTCACTTAGTCTCCCATCACTACTGACTAACTATGTGGGTGTTTGTAGACTCTATATTCCAGGGTCTCTTGTCATGAAAGCTCAGTACAGCTCCTCAGAGTGGTAATGAAGCCTTCTGCAAAGGAAACTAACACTGTGTTCCAGAGTGATGTTCAGTCTTTGACACAGGCTATTTTATTTCATCCTTGAAACATTTTTTAAATGAAGAAAAGTAGTTCTTTTCTTTTGAAGTCACAGGGCTTCACTGACTTCCCACACATCATAAAGCCCAATAACCAGGAATTGGATCCAGGTCTGTCGTACTTCAAAAACTGCCCCATATAACGTATCTGAAAATTTAAGGTAGATTGGAATTTTTAAAATCTACCAGATTTGGGGCTGGAGCGATAGCACAGAGGGTAGGGCGTTTGCCTTGCACGCGGCTGACCCGGGTTCGAATCCCAGCATCCCATATGGTCCCCTGAGCACCGCCAGGAGTAATTCCTCTGTGAAGAGCCAAGAGTAACCCCTGTGCATTGCCGGGTGTGACCCAAAAAAGCAAAAAAAAAATCTGCCATATTGGTTGTAACTGGTATTGGAATTAAGGAAGAAAAATTGAAACAATAGATAACAGTTTTCTCAGTTCAATATCTATTTGTTCAATATTTGTTCTATATGTTCTATTTGTTCTCAGTTCAATATCTATCAACTTTATGCTCATGCATGTAATATATTCAGATATTATCCTGTAGTCAGTGGCAAGAATTTGCTCTTCCCCCATCTGTCTTCTAACTCTGATTTTAATAGTCTTTTTTCAAGTGAGATACATTTGTCTTTTTATATCCTAATTTTAAATCTCTTTTTATTGTTGTTGAAGTTAAGGTAACATATTGGCAATAGTTTGCAAGTGCTTATGGTCTTGACTGGAGCAATAGCACAGCAGGTAGGACGTTTGCCTTGCATGCGGCCGACCAGGTTCAATTCCTCTCCCTCTCAAAGAGCCCAGCAAACTACCAAGAGTCTCCCGCCCACACAGCAGAGCCTGGAAAACTACCTGTGGCATATTTGATATGCCAAAAATAGTAACAACAAGTCTCACAATGGAGACATTACTGGTGTCCGCTCGAGCAAATCCATGAACAACGGGACCACAGTGCTACATGGTCTTGGTGTACACTTACTATTCAACACCATCACCAAGGGGCCCAATACCCTCCACCAATGGCCTTATTTTATTTTTAATCTACCATCCATTCTCCTTTCCCTCCCACTTGGCAGTCTCAGTTTTGAAACCTAGGACAAAGGGTTTGCCATCATTCATTACCTTTTGACTTCCTTGTTTTATTTCTTTATATCCTGCAGATGCATAACATCATCTGGTATCTGTCTTGCCTCAGAGGTATTTTGCTGAACAGTATACCTCCTAGTTTCATCAATGAATCAGTATTCATCAGGATCACTGTATCACTGTCATCCTGTTTTTCATCAATTTACTCGAGCGGATGCTAGTAATGTCTCCATTCGTCCCAGCCCTGAGATTTTAGCAGCCTCTCCTAACTCGTCTTTCCCAAAGACTGGAGGCTCTTTCAGGGTCAGGGGAATGAGACCTGTTATTGTTACTGTATTTGAAATATCGAATATACCACAGGAAGCTTGCCAGGCTCTTCTGTGTGGGTGGGATACTCTTGGTAGCTTGCCAGGCTCTCTGATAGGCACATATATATGTATATGTATATGTATATGTATATATACATGTATATATATGATACAAAGAACAGGTATTTTATTTATTTAGTAGTAGTTTCAGAGGCTCCACTCCACTCTGTGATGCTCTGGGGCCGCTCCTGACTCAAGGATCATTCCCACAGTGTTTGGGAACTCAAGAGGCAAGACATGTGCTCAGCCCACCTCTCTCTCTCTCTCTCTCTCTCTCTCTCTCTCTCTCTCTCTCTCTCTCTCTCTCTCTCTCTCTCTCCCCCTTTTCCCCCTCCCCCCCCCCCACCAAGTTCATCTGGTCCAACTTCCTTACAAATAGGAAGGAAAATGGAAGCCAAAAAAAAAAACAAAAAGAAAATCAGGCAACTTTACTGTGACCACGCCACCTAAGTGGTAAAGTTACACTGGACCACGACCACTACTGGCTCTTTTTCCTAAGGAAAGTGAAAAACAGGCTACAAAGTCAGACTCTTTCCAGTGAAACAAACCCACAAATAGTTCTTAGATGACCTTGTTAGTCCAGACAACTTTAGCAGCATGAGGAGTTACTAGATATGCAGCCCCTCCACTGAAGTGCTCTACTCCTGGCTGAAAGGGATTTCAGGATATAGTCACTAATGATATAAGAGTTAATTTGGTTGGCTTATACAACTTACACAAGATTAAAAAGAGGTAACATGTTGAAGCAATTAAAATAGTCAATATTACCGAGCTCAGATGTATTAAATAATCTAAGAAATCCCAAGGCTTGTATTTCTGGAATATACTACACGTCCAAATTGTAACCGAACATTAAAGTATTTCCAAGCTAGAGGTCAATGCAATATTAGCATCGATGGAACGCGAAAGGAAGATAATAACTGTCTGTAGGAAAATGTTAATCTTTTAGAGAAAACTTGAATCAAAAGACTAGGGCAAGCAACACACTTCATTTACATGCATTAAGAGTATACTTGTTCATCAGTGTACAAATATATACAAGTATACACAAGTATATACAAGTATATATAAGTATAAAAGCATACAAGTTCATCAGGATAGTGAACTTTAATTTTTTAAGTAATATTTCTATCTGCTTTCGGTATTTGAAAAAGGTTGGCTTCCTAGAAGCTGTTGGGAAGGTTTCTGTTTTGTCAATGTTTTGGAAGAACTTGTTAAATAAAGTTTGAGAGCTTGATGGAACTTACTACTGAAACCATCTGACCATGGGTTTTTGGTCCTTTGTGGGGTGGGGTGGGGGAAAGAGTAGTCTTTGTGAATCACTTACTCTGTGCTCAGGGATCAGTTCTGGCTGTACCAGGAGACAATATGTGTTTATATTAATAGACAAATAATCACTTTACAAAATACTTTTGATTTATCAACTTTCCTTTGCTGTTTTCTTGGAACTGAAGACTATACATGTGATTGATCTTGGATATAGTTTACTAATGAGTTTATCATATAATTTCATGCTTTTAGAAAAGGGTACACTTGTTTATTTCATTATATTCTATCAATGCTGTTTAGGTGGAGGAAAAATAAATAAATTTTTATATCTGTTGCTAGTGATAATACTTTGTGGGTATTGCAGTATAGGTTAATATACTTTAACTCTCTTAGTTTTTGATAATTTTACCTTTAAATTATTAATAATCATTCTTCCAGATATAGCATAGATTTGTTTTTAAAAAAGAAATCCACTTATATATTTCCTTAGTTCTGTCTATGGTGTTATTCACAAGCATGCTTAATGGAGTTTTAAAATTCTTTTTAGGAAAATGGAACCAAGGCTGAGGTCACTGACCATTTATATAGCTCCATTGTCCATGAGTAGCTTTGAAGATAAGTTTTCAATGCCCATACATTTTAAATAGACGACTTGTAAATAATTGAAAAAGGTTTCTATAGGCCTTTAAGCAATTTTCCTCCCCTCAACCCCCCCATGAATAACTTTATCTTCAGAACGATGAAAATTTACTTCAGTATAACATGATTTAAAAATATTATTGATTGCTTTGCTATAGCTTACACACTGTTAAAATGATTTCTCATGCACGTAGCTCTAACACCACACCCATCACCAGTGTACTCACCTCCCTCCCTCAAAGATGCAATGCCCCCTCCTAACTTAATTGTGTGGATCAGTTCTCTCATTGTATTACCTTTGGGCTTTTGTAGCTACATTGCTTGTATCGTTAAATCCTACATATGAGAGAGATTGTTCTGTATCTTTCCTTCTCTTCTGAATGACTTTACTCAACACGGAATTCTTTGTTCCATTCAGGTTGCTGCAAATTGCATTATTTTGTACTTTCTTAGAGCTGCATACTATTCCATTGTGCATATCTATCACAACCTCTTGATCCATTCATTCATAGTTGGGCATTTAGGTTATCTACATACCTTAGCTATTGTACTAAGTGCAGTGATAAACATAGGTGTACCTATATCCTTTAGAATTAATGTTTTTGACAGAGATACCGAGAATTGGTATTGCTGGATAATGTGTAGTTTTATTCCTAATTTTGGATAGATCTCTATATTGTTTTCCATTAAATATGAACCAGATGACCAGATGATATTCATACCAGCAGTGGATGAGGGTTCGTTTCTCACCACAACACTGCCAACACAGGCTATTTACCAGAATTATAACTAAAGTATGTTTTTGAGTGAGATGGAGGTGACTTTGTTGTTGTTGTTTTTGCTTAAATTACCATGAGATACAGTTACAAAGTTGTTCAAGATTGGGTTTCAGCTATACAATGTTTCAATACCCTCCCCTTTTCCATTTCCCACCACCAGTGTCCCTAGTTTTCCTCCTTCAGCCCAGTCTGACTCTATTGAAGAAAAGGCTTTGACTTTACTTCGCTCTCTTTCTCTCTTTCTTTCTCTCTCTCTCTGTTGTGTGTTTTTGGGCCCCCAGAATATATACCCAGAAGTGGTATTGCTGGGTCAATTTCTAGGTTTGTTTTTTTTTTTTGAGGAATGCCACACTGTTTTCCAACAAGGCTGGACCAGTTGGCATTCCCACCAACAATGAGTAAGAGTTCCTTTCAGAGGTGACTGCTCTAAAGACAATCAGAGCAACTCAGAGAATCTCAGTTCTGTACGAAAAAAAAATTCTTAAAACCAGCTGGGTTTCAAACTATTCTCTTTAGTAAATTGCACAATTTTATAGGGAAATGTCTTAGTATCAAAACATAAGTCAAACATTTTCTCTTTCTCAGAGTGTTAGAAAAAATAATATTATGAGGATTTCTATTAGATCCTGCTAATAATCCAGGTCCTGCTAATAATATCTATTAATAATAATAACTCTTTTTATGAGTAAAAAAAATTTTTTTAGATTCCACATATAATTGATCGTGCAATATTTGTTCTTTTTCTAACTAATTTTATTTAGCATAAGGCCTCCAAGTTTTGTTCATGCTATGGCAAATAACAGGATTTCCTTTCTTTTTTATGGCTTAAAAATATGTTATTTATATTTCCTAAATAAGGAGACCTTTAGATTAAAGTGGCTCTCAAACTGTGGTGACCTCCCCAAATCATATCTTAAACCAAAATCTAAGCTTTTAAATGCAGTCAGGGGGCTGCTGAGCTTGTTTGATCTGAGAATTCTCCGTAGGTTTGAAGACATTTGCAGCATTCTAGACTTGTCCAATCCCCTCCAGTAATGTTAGGTTGCTGGAGTTTTGTTTTTGTTTTTTACAAACTAGAAGTTAATTTTGAATCATTTGAATAACTTTCGCATTTTCTCTCAAAGCATTGTATCACAGCAGGTTACAACTTTGGGATAAAAGGATACTTCACAACAAGGTTCCAAGTACCTCTTACTGATTTTGTGTATCCCTGCACATCACAAATACAGTCTTTGATCAAAAATATAAAATAGAGCCACCTGTTTATTTAAGGCATATTAAAAAGGAAACTAATTGGATCATTTCTGTTTGTTTATTTTATACAAAAAGTTATACATGTTGCACTTTATTTAGATTACAATTTAGAATAATTATGCATTCGTGTTATACAGCATCACTCAATTGTTAAAAATTAGAAGTTTCTATAGCACTCTTCTGTATCACTTAATATTATAAGAGACTTAAAAATACCTACTTTAGAACAAGCAGTCAGTATCATTACAGATATTTTTTAAAATGTATTACCAAGCAAGACTAAAGTTTGGTGAATTACATCATGTGATCCATTCATTATTTTTAGTTGTTTTTGCTTGTTTTAAGGCCACACTCAGTGGTGCTCAGGACTTACTCCTGGCTCTGCACTCAAGGGTCCCTTTTGGGTTTCTGGGTGCTGAGGTGGGGTTGACTGCAAGCAATGCAAACACCCGACTATTGCTGCAGCCCCTGGTGATCCATTCTTGTGCACTTTTCACTTCTTGAGTCACCCTCCAAATCTATTTGTATGTTACTCATCAACCAAAAAAAAAAAAAACAGAATAAAGTGTTTTCAATTCTTCCTTTAAAAAACTCACAGGCTGATGGTTTTTAAAATTTACTGCTGGAAACAAGAGATAGTACAGCAGGAAAGCTGCCCTGCACGTGGCTGACTCAGGTTCAATAACACCATATATGTTATTGGTTGTGAACAAAAAGGGGAATTTCGAAAGCCCTTGATCTTCAAAAAGAGATGGTGATGGCATTAGCAAAAATACAGGTAAGAATGTGACCTTCCTGGGGCCAGAGTGATAGTACAGTAAGGCACTTGCCTTGAACGTGACTGACCAGGGTTCCTTACCCAGCATCCCCCAAGCACTGCAAGGACTAATTCCTGAGTGCAGAGCTAGAAGTAACCCCCAAGAGTCACTGTGTGTGACCCCCCCAAAAAAAGAAAGAAAAGAAATAAAGATAAAAGAGGGCTTTTTTCTTTAGAAGGCTAGAGTTCATCATTCATTAATGCAGATTTGTATAGAGATATTTATTGGATATTTACATCTGGTACTGAAAAAATATCATACCCTGTGGCTATCATTCCTGCCTTTAAGGAATAGCCTGAAACTATAGGTTTGAAGCTGGATCACTCTTTTGAGGTAATTATAAAGATGTGTAATTTCACAAAGGTGAAAGCCTTTTCTGTAGATTATATTTGTGCTCTTTGCTTCACAATTTCATGTGTCAAAATGGATCTACTTAAGTAGACTTTGTTTACTTAGTCTAAGTCTCTTAAGCTATCTGTTTAAGAGACTCACACCTCAGGGGGATTAATTGATTTGTAAATTTGGAAATAGGAACTAAGCATATATCACTGTTTTTTGGTTACTTTTGTTTTATTTTGGCCACACCCGGTGGTAGTCAGGGCTTCTGGCTCCCTGTGCATTCTTTTGTTTGTTTTGTTTTTAGGCCTCTCCTGGTGATGCTCAGGGGCTACTCTGGATTTGCACTCAGAAATCACTCCTGACAGTTCTACTGAAACCTATGGGATGTTTGAGATAGAACCCAGGTCTGCTGTTTGCGAGGCAAACACCCTCACAGCTGTACTATTGCTCCGGACCTTTCCTGTGCATTCTTGTAGACTTCATTTATTTGTTGAAACATACCATTTACTTAATTTATCAGGAAATATTTTCCCATTTTTTCAAATAAATTATTTCAATCTCTTAAATAAATTTGAAGCACTAAACTCTTGACATTGCAAATAACTTTTTTCTAAAAATAATCTTTTTTTCTTCTGTGTCCTGACTATAACAAACATAACTGAGACAATCACTGTATCACTATATCACTGTCATCCCGTTGTTCATTGATTTGCTTGAGCAGGCACCAGTTACGTCTCCATTTATCCCTGTCATGTGCTAGTGTAGCCCAATGGCATCTGCTCGCTCCAGGAACACGAAGAACCTGAGATTTTAGCAGCCTCTCCTTACTCGTCCTTCCCAACGCTGCCATATTAGGGACTCTTTCAGGGTCAGGGGAATGAGGCCCGTTATTGTTACTGTTTTGGGCGTATTGAATATGCCTCGGGTAGCTTGCCAGGCTCTGCCGTGTGGGCAATATACTCTTAGTAGCTTGCCGGGTTCTACGAGAGGTTAAACTGCCTACTGCGACAATATAATCTTTAATCATTTGACCAAATTTGTTCCACAGGATATAGTTTTCCTCTTTGCCATCTTATCAGTGAACAGCATTTTCTTGACTTTTTATGTAGACTACCTGCACCTTTTACTAAAGACTTTTACATATTCCTGTTTAGTTTTGTTTAGTATTCTGCATATTCTTTGTAGTAATTATGTGCTTATGAAAGGAGATTATTTTGGGGATTTTATCATCTTCAATTTCTCAGGGGGAATGCAAATTAATACACAACACTGCCAGGAATAAAAGTATAAATTCATGTATATTTGAAATAATATAACCATCTTCCTGAGTTGGTATTTATACTCCTGAAATGTATTTTTGTGCTGACAATAACATGCATATGAAATCTTTAAAAGAAATCAAGTGAAACAAAAGAGGATATGGCCTCATTCCCAGTGGTGATTACTAAGCTTTTAGTCATCACTTTGAGAAATATTCTAGGCATGTGCCACAAGTGCGTGTACTTTCTTTTAGCATTGATGTCAGTGTATATTACATATTATTCTTCCCTTCATTCAGTAATTACACATTTATCTCATGTTTTAAATGATAGAATAGTAACACTTGTTGCGTTTATTGAGCAATTAGACACTTGAACTATATTTAGCACTTTATACATTTCACTTTATTTCAGATGTATTTCATTAGTTGTATTGTTTTACTTATGGCAGAGCCTGGCAAGCTACCTGTGGCATATTTGATATGCCAAAAACAGTAACAACAAGTCTCACAATGGAGGCGTTACTGGTGCCTGTAAAAAACTAAAAAACGCCAAGGGGCGAGTGCACTCGCGGGCTCTCCGGGCAGCTCTGTCTCACCGCCCGCGTTCGGTGCTCTGGAACCGCAGTGTGTGGACTGGATCGGGATGGCCGGTGGTCAAGGACAGGCAAAGGAAGAATGAGGACCAAGCTGGTTGCTGATTAGTTACCGTTTATTCAATCTTCAATCTTTCTCATCTCCTGCACTCCCAGCTCCAGCCTCTCTCTGGATCTACTGCTCAACTATCCCTCTCTCTGGCTTCTCTCTCTCCTCCTCCTTGTCTCTCCCACCTTGCCCTCCAGGCTACACCCAGCCAGGTAGCCAAATTAACATAAGAAAGCCCTTCCTGAGGGCAGGGCACTCCAAAGCCCTTCCTCACTCTTAAGGGTTTTTTTCTTTTCCTTAGTCCAGGAACTTATTAACATCTTAATACTAGTTATTTTTGTATGGACATAGCAAGAGATACATTGAGGCTTGCAAGGCAGCTCTCCTGGCAACATCTTGCCACAGGCTCAGACCACAGGACTCAGGCCAGATTAATCATTCCTCACCCTAGCAGGGTCCAAATCTAGTATCACTGTTTGGATCATGACAGCATTTGTCCATGATCAAGCTCTTAACTTATAGTTAAGCATTAGGCACTTTGGCCAGGCCCATCTCGATGCCAGGGTAGCACACAACTCACCGCTTGCCCTGGGTCCTTCTTGTCCCACATCGGGACCGTACTTTGGGGGTGCTAGGAAGTAAGGGCAGCTGAGACTTAGGTCAAGAGAACAGATGCCCTGGAGGAAAATATCATGTAGAGTCAAATGACTCCCAGGTTACAAAAGCATAACATTTGTTAAGTCTTCCTGTGTCCATACAAAAAGGACTTGCTCTGAATAAACTATGCAAAGGACTAAGGAGAAGAGAAAAACATTATTTACAAGTCAACAGAACACTAAGAAAGAAGCTACAAATAAACAAAGAGGAATAGGAGCACTGTAACGGGAGTAACCAAATAAACCTAAACTACGTGAGGCTTTGTTATCCTACAGGTGCCCACTCTGGCAAATCGATGAACAACGGGAGGACACAGTGCTACAGTGCTACCAATTGCTTACTTATAATCACCAACAACCCTTTTAAGCAGAGCCTACTATTGCCCTTATCTTGCAGATGAGAAAACATACTTTGCTAAAGCAATTTTGCTAAAAATAGCAGAGTGAGTATTCTGATTTCATACTTCGCAAATCACTGTTTTAAAATATATTTCACTAATCATTTGCATTAATAAAACCAGGAACCCTGATAAAACATAGGTCTATACTGTCACTGCCTATGTTTTAGTAAAAGATTGTGAAGTCATAAATATAAAACATAGATATAGATACTCTTTTACTTATAGATACTCTTTTACTTGCTAGTCCCTAGTTGATTACTTATTTTATTTTACTATTTTGGTTTGGCGCCCACACCTGGTCTTGCTGAGGATTTCCTTCTGTTTGGCACTCAAGGGTGACTCCTGGTGGGGCTTGGGGGACCAGATATGGACAGGAATTGAACTTGGGTTGACCCCCTGAAGAGCAAGTACTTACCCTCTGTACTGTGTTTTCTCCCCTCACCCCCCCGCCCCAGATTAACAGTTAGTTTTTAAGGATAAAACACTTTAGAATATAAAAATAGATTAGTCAGAAGGTAATTTTTCTTAAAACTGTTTTTGTAAATATATTTTTATCCTGTGGGCTGGAGCAATAGCACAGCAGGTAGGGCGTTTGCCTGGCACTCGGCCAACCCGGGTTTGATTCCTTCATCCTTCTCGAAGAGCCACCGAGAATATCCCGCCCGCACGGCAGGGCCTGGCAAGCTACCCGTTGTGTATTCGATATGCCAAAAACAGTAACAAGTCTCACAATGGAGACGTTACTGGTGCTCACTCGAGCAAATAAATGAACAATAGGCCAACAGTGCTGCAGTGCTACTTTTATCCTGTAGTTTGCTAGGTCTTTCATAATAAAATGCCACAATAAAGCATGTCTGGAGTAGGATTTGTTGTTTATACAGTTCTAGGTTAGAAATACAAAATCCAGAGTGCAGTACTGTTGGTTTATTTTAAAAGATGAAGAAGAATATATTGTATATATTTCCCCTGATGGGCTTTGTTGGCAAGGTTTGGCATTTCTGGGGTAATGAGCACATAACTCTTCTCCTGGTATTCCTTTTTGGCACTTGTGTATCTCTAGTCACTTTTTGTAGAAACATCAGATGTTGGATTATGAGTTCATCCCAGTGATATTAATTTAGATGATTATCTGCAACACATCCGATCCTATTCTGAGGTTGTGGGCAGGAGTTAGGACTTGGACAGATGAAGTTAGGGGAGATGCAGTTCAACCCCTAACATACCCGATTGGTCAAGTTCTTAGATACCACCCCAAGTAATTTCTCAACTCTTTGTGTGGACATTTTCTTTAGTGCTTTCAAGTGTTTAATGGAACCATCAACTTTAAAGTGTCAGTTTAAGAGAGGTATAACTAAGAATAAAGTTCCATGAACATTAATAGTTACTTTTTCCTAAGAGGGAACACTATCCTGAAAAACATTAACCACTCATCTTATTGCTATTGGTAAGACTGAATTGTAACCATTTTCACTCAGGACTCTAGAGGTAGACTTTGCTTTTATCTCCAATTCCATAATTTATTTTTTGATAGAAGCAGTCAAAGTAGCATGTACACATAAATAGTTTTAGAAAATTAGAACGAACATTATGTAATATATATAAATAGTATCCTGCAGAGCTATGCTTTAGGAAAAATAATGGCAGTTCATCCATCCTATCTGTTCCCAGGTGAATGAAAATGCAATGCAGCAAAAGCCCCAAACTTGATGCTATCTAAAAATCTTTCTAAAGTTTCTTGTATCAATGGGCAAACTATTCTGGAAGAGGTTTATATCAATTCATTCTTAGACCAACCACATATAAAAGTATACTCCTTAACTGGGTATTATTTATGGCTATTTAATAAAAATAGTATACTGTGTCATTTAATTTTAGAAATATTTAAGAATGAGATCAAGCATCTTTTCATGCAAAAATATATGGCTGTTATCATAAACTGTTCTGATATTTGTTTACTTTTTCTGTTACGTAGATGAGCTGTTTTATTTTTACCTTTTATTTATCTATTTTTAATTCAGTCACTGAGATACAGTTATGAAGTTGCCCATGATTGGATTTCCATTGTATCATATTCTAAAACCTGTCCTTTCACCAGTGTCCTACCACCAATGTCCCCAGTTTCCCTCTTGCACCACCCCACCACACTGCCCACCCCCACCTCTATGTCTTGGCACTTTTCTTCTCTCTCTTTCTCTCCTTCCTTCTCCTTCTCCCTCTTTCTCTGCCTCTACTTTCTCTTTTATTTTTGGGTATTATGCTTTGCAGTACTGAAAGATTATCATTGTATATCTCTTTATCAACTTTCATTGCTCAGATCTTGTTCAGAGTGATTCTTTCCAACTATGCTTTGGTCATACTTGTCCCTTCTTTATCTAAACCACCCTCTGCCACCCACACACTTGTACTTCGAACCATTGACCAGTCCTCCTGGCTCCTGTTTGCCCTGGCCTTGGATATTGGTCTCATACTATTTTTTTATATCCCACAAATAAATGCAGTTTAGATGAGCTGTTTAGTATAATTTTATAATTCCATTTTATAATAATAAAGATATCACTCCTTTATAATATGTTTAAAGAATTGCCCCAAATCTATTTTATTTCCATTTTAATGACTTTATATAAGAATTAAATATTTTTATGTACTCAGATTCATCAAGCTTTCTCTAGGCAGAGACACCAAACCTCTGCAGGTGTGGTTGTAGCTTTTGGTCAAAGATCATTTCTGTGTTAAGAATATTATTACAGATGTATTTATTTTGTGGGGTAGGGCATATCTGGCAGTGCTCAGGATTTACTCTTGGTTCTGTGCTATGGGATCACACATTGCAGTGCTCAGGAGACCATATGTAGTGCTGTGATCCAACCAAAGCAGGTCAATGGAAGACCACAGCCTTAACCCCTATACTATCACTCAAGCCCCTCCATGTGTACTTTTTCCTTCCTTCCTCCCTCCCTCCCTCCCTCCCTCCCTTCCTTCCTTCTCCTTCCTTCTTTCCTTTTTTCTTTTCCTTTCCCTTCTTTCCATCCTTCCTTCCTTCCTTCCTTCCTTCCTTCCTTCCTTCCTTCCTTCCTTCCTTCCTTCCTTCCTTCTTTCCTTTTTTCTTTTCCTTTCCCTTCTTTCCATCCTTCCTTCCTTCCTTCCTTCCTTCCTTCCTTCCTTCCTTCCTTCCTTCCTTCCTTCCTTCCTTCCTTCCTTTTTTCTTTTCCTTTCTCTCTCTCTCTCTTTCTTTCTTTCTCTCTCTCTTTCTTTCTTTCTTTCTTTCTTTCTTTCTTTCTTTCTTTCTTTCTTTCTTTCTTTCTTTCTTTCTTTCTTTCTTTCTTTCTTTCTTTCTTTCTTTCTTTCTTTCTTCCTTCCTTCCTTCCTTTCCTTTCTTCTTTTTTGAGGGAGGAGGGCTTCTGGCTATGCTCAGAGCCTGGCTCTTTGTATAGGGGTCACTCCTTATGGGCTTGGGAGAACATAAGGGGTGCAAGGAATTGAACTTGGGCTATATGCATGCAAGAAAAGCCACACTATGGCTTTGAGCCACAAGCACATTTACTCATTATTTGAATATGTATCTGGAATTAAATTTGTAGAAGGAATAAAGTATAAGTCCTATTTTGTTTCTTTTCACATGGCTAGTTTGTTAACTCACTTGCAAGAATTATGTAACCCATTTTCCTACTGATCTGGAATTCTATCATCAAAGATAACACACTTTCAGAAACTATGGAGCTTTGCTTTGCGAAGTTTTCTCTTCTACTGTCTTTTGATTATTATATCATCAATGATTTTTTAAATGTCTGATTAAGACTGATCTCCACCCCCTCCATTACTTATCTCTTTTCAAATTGATGCCTGGCTATTGTCACACGTTTGTTTTTCTAAGTGCACCTAGGTTTGCTTGTAATGATGTAAGATAGGTGGGTGGGAAAACTCTATTTCAGTACTATTGCTTTAAATTTAAGACTAAGTGATAGTGAAAGAATTGCTAACTTTAAAATAACCACATAATGATATGGTGAGGATTATTTTCCCATTAGCCTCCACTTTAAGGCCTCTCTGATCCCTTATGTTTCCTGCTCCTTCTCTATGTGATGTCTTTAGCTGATATTAGTAGATTGATTTCCTATGGCTACAGTAACAAATTACTGCTAATTTAGGTTGGCTTAAGGAAACACAGATTTGTTATTTGACAATCTAGAAATCCAAACTAGGTACGAATGGCATAAAATCAAGGGGGTCAGTAAGGCTTCATTCCCTTTTGGAGATTCTGGGAGAAACTGTTTTCCTGCCTTTTCTAGTTGCACTGTCCATGTCTTCCAGCTGCCTTCCTAGAAAGCCCATAGTGACCAATGAAGTCTTATTTGTTGCTTTAACATCACTTTAGTTCACTGGGCTTCCCTCTTCCACTCACTAACAATCATAACTCCATCTGATCACAGGATGACTCAGGGTGACCTCCCATATCAAGAGTCCTAATAAAATCACATCTGTAAATTCTCTGTTCCGTGTAATAGGATAAAATCACACATTCCAGGAAGTAGGCTGTGACCATTATTCTGTGTATGATTGGTCATCAGTGACCCTTTCTCTTGGGTTGCTTCTCTCCCAGTCAAAAATTGCTTGTTATCATTTCTTATTTTCCTTATCATTCTACATTTCTGTTGTCATCTTCCTTATTTGAGTGTTGTTGTAAGTCCTTAGGGTATAGTTTTCTTGTAATGTGGAGCATGTTAAAACAATAACCCCAAATCAAGTCTTCTTCTCCGTTGGGTCATTTAAAATGATGAGTCATCTTTAAACTCTGATAAAGCCACACACCCACACTCTCTTGAGTTGGTATTACTTTCCCCATCATCAGAAAAGCAATTTGAAAAGTTGAGAAAGTACATCGGTAGTTTGTATTATAGCCCCTCTGTCTTGCTTAAAAATTTATCTAAGTAAAACCTCCACATCTTCTATTGTCAGGGGAATTATGTTGTGATGATCATACTAGGCTTCAAGAGTTTTAGTACCAGAGAATCTGCTACCTGCCAAGCAGCCAGATTCGTTCTGGGAACTTCTAATTGTGGGACAGCTCCTCTCAAGCTGAAATCTGTCTCCTGATTAATGTTTTTTTCCCTAACTGCCCTATTTCCAGCTCTTGTTGGCTAGAAAATCATTTTAGTTACTCTTCTACATTTCAAATACTTCTGATATATGTTTTCCCGTATGCTTTCTTCTTTAGTTTTCTCTCAAGTCATGCTGGATACTCAAAACTTTTCTTACCCATGCATAAAAAGAGTCACCGGCCTGTACCTTCTCAATCATAGGCTCCAGAACCCAGCCAGGTGTGCTATTGCTGTTGTGTTGGTTCAGTTCTTCACATGTGGGTAAGACTAAAGGAGTCCCCCAACACACACACAGATACACACACATACACATACACTTTAGTGCAAGGAATTGAATCTTATAGATTTGAGGCATTTTAAATGTGTCCTCTTAGAATGACAATATTAGACAGCCAACCCATGTTTTATGAGACCACTTAACTAAATTATTCCCATTTCTAATTAGCACAGAGGGAGGCACAGCTGATAGCACAGCAGTAGGGCACTTGCCTTGCACGTGATCGACCCGGGTTCGATTCCTCCGCCCCTCTCGGAGAGCCTGGCAAGCTACTGAGAGTATTTCGCCCACACAGAAGAGCCTGGAAAGCTCCCCATGGTGTATTTGATATGCCAAAAAAAAAATAGTAACAACAAGTCTCACAATGGAGTTGTTACTGGTGCCTGCTCGAGCAAATCAATGAGCAACGGGATGACATTGATACAGTGACAGTGATCATACTGTCAGCTCTGTCTTAAAATTGTTTAACTAGTCAGCGTCAGCCCATGCTGAATTTCTTTCTCTCTTCCTTTCTGTCTTTTCTTTCTTTCTTTCTTTCTTTCTTTCTTTCTTTCTTTCTTTCTTTCTTTCTTTCTTTCTTTCTTTCTTTCTTTCTTTCTTTCTTTCTTTCTTTCTTTCTTTCTTTCCCTTCCTTCCTTCCTTCCTTCCTTCCTTCCTTCCTTCCTTCCTTCCTTCCTTCCTTCCTTCCTATCTTCTTTCTTTCTTTCTTTCTTCCCTTTCTTTCTTTTTCTTTCTTTCTTTCTTTCTTTCTTTCTTTCTTTCTTTCTTTCTTTCTTTCTTTCTTTCTTTCTTTCTTTCTTTCTTTCTTTCTTTCTTTCTTTCTTTCTTTCTTTCTTTCTTTCTTTCTTTCTTTCTTTCTTTCTTTCTTTCTTTCTTTCTTTCTTCCTTTCTTTCTTCTATTGAGTTACCGTGAGATACACTTACAAAGCTATTTGTGATCACATTTCAGCCATATAGTGTTCCAACACCCATCCCTCCAACAGTGTACATTTCCCACCACCCACCAATAACTTCAGTTTCCCTCCTGCCACCCCACCCCCTCCTCCAGCTTGCCTCTATGACAAGCACTTTCCTTCTCTCGTGCTTTCTCTCTCTCTCTCTCTTTCTCTCTCTCTCTCTCTCTCTCTCTCTCTCTCTCTCTCTCTCTCTCTCTCTCCTTTTGGGCATTATGGTTTGCAATACAGATACTGAGAGGTTATCATGTTTATTCCTTTATCAACTTTCAGCACACAGTTCTTATCCAGAGTGATAATTTCCAACTATCATTGACCTAGAGTTTTCTTCTCTATCCCACTGCCTTCTCCCGCAGTTTTGAGGCAGGCTTCCTACCATGCACCAATCCTCCTGGCTCATGTTTTTACTGTTCTTGGGAACTAGTCTCATACTATGTTTTTTGGTATCCCATAAATGAGTGCAATCATTCTATGTCTGTCCCTCTCCTTCTAACCCATGCTGAATTTTTATAATATGTTGCTCTGCTGAACCACTGAACTCACTTTAAACACTAATAAATATTGAGTTATTAGGTTTAATCCACTACTAATGTTTTGTTTTAACCTTTCATACAAATATGATGTAAGGAACTTGTAAAAGCATTTTACATGGATTTCTATTGGTAGTATTTATCTTTCTTGGGGACAGCATAATTTTTTATTTAGTACTAAAAATAAAGTAGCTGTTAGCTCTAGACAAATGTTTTCCATGCAGTCGACTGCAGCAGGAAAAATGAAGCTTAGTGGGCCTAAGCCTCAAAACTAGATACTCCTTTATGAGCTGTGTGATTACCTAGTACAAGTACCTTAGTGATCTATTTAGGATTCAGTGACAAGGCAGATCTTTGACATCAGGACTGAGAGCAGAGTCTGAGGAGGCCTACAATCATTAAAAAAAATAAATAACCACAAAAAAGTCTGGGATCCAGGAAGCAGCCAGGTATCAGAATAAAGATAAAGGCCAGTTTAACCAAAAAAAAAAACTGCCTTCCAAAAGCCTATTGATCAAGCTTTAGTACATTTTTTGAGAGTAGGCCCAATGGAGTATTGAAGCTGACTCACAAATTGTTGGGCCTAACCCATTGCCAGATCTTGTCACTGAGAGTATCTTGGAAACTAATCTATATCAAAAATCCAGGTTTGAGACCAGAGAGATAGTATGTAGCCTGGGGTGCTTACCTTACATGCAGCTGACCCATTTTCAATCCTGGCACCGTATATGGTCTCAAGAGTCCCTGACAGGGAACAGAGCCAGTAGTAAGTCCTGAGCACTGTTCAGTCTGGTCTCAATATGAAACAAAAGTAACAACAACAAAATCCAGACTTCCATCTATTAGGTAGAGTGCTTGCGAGGGCAAGACACTGCTTTCTAATGTGTGATTTCCTTTTCCCTTTATTGCCCATAGGAGATCTTGTTATGGTCCTTTTTAACCTGTGATGCAGTGGCATGAACACTAGGTTTTCTGCCATAGCACCTAGAATTGAGCCCTGAAATTTCCACCAACCAAATGCTTAATATTGGACAAGTGATTGATAATTCCAACCCTTCATTTCTGAATTAAGATAATAGTAACATTGGTAGAATTAGTGTAAGGGCTAAATAAGAATCACCTGAGTAAATGAAATATCACTCACTTGGAAGACTGAAAATTCCTCCATAAGTACAAGTTGTTGATAATTTGCTTTTCTTTTTCATGTTTCCCCCTCCCCCTTCACAATACACACCAAGTAAAGAGCCTGGACTGAGGTATATATGGGATGGATATACTGTGCTTCCTCGTTCTGTATAGTCAGTATAAAGACCACATCCTGTGGTTCACTCTTGTAGACTGAGTTATAACTAATTCTTTTAGTTTGCTTTGGGACCAAACCTAGTGGTTCTCTTGATATACTCCTAGCTCTGTACTCAAGGACCATATGCAGTGCTGGGGATTGAATGGGAACTGGAAATATGCATGACAGGTGCCTAAAGCACTCTTGTACTACCTCTCCAGCCCACAAGTTGATGTTCTTACAGTTATTTGAATCTGTGATCGGTTTTGAATTAATTATTTCAGATTTTACTCTTTAAATGAATGTTTATAAAAGTATACTATGTGAAAAGGATGACTGTGGTCCTTGCCTTTCTAGTTCTTTAATTTTAGTAGAAAATTCAGATCTTAAAATACTGATGGAAATATTATTTTATCTATTCATTTTTATCATATATCATAGAATGCTACCATGTGCATGATATTTTGTTAGATGTTATGTAAGGATTATTTTTTTCCTTTTTGGAAATGAGCCCTATTTATGATGTAGAATATGTAGTTATTTTATTATTCCATATCTTGTTATTTTGGTGAGTTTATTCTCTAGATCTTTAATTTCTTTTGGAAGAAATTGTGGTCATGGAGGTTTGGGTCACACCTGGCAGTGCTTGAAGGTTTACTCCTGGCTCTGATCTCAGGGGTCACTCCTGGCAGAGCTCAGGGACCAAGTGGGGTGCCAGGGATGGAACTTGGATCAAGTGTGCAAGGCAAATGTCCTACTTACTATATTATTTTGAAAACCCTCGGGATCATTTAATTTTTTTTAAGAAATCATTTTATGCAGCCAGAGCAATAGAACAGTGGGTAGGGCATTTACCTTGCCCGCGGCTGACCCGGGTTCGATTCCTCCGTCCCTCTCAGAGAGCCTGGCAAGCTACTGAAAGTATCTTGCCCACGAAGCGATATGCCAAAAACAGTAGCAACAAGTCTCACAATGGAGACGGAACTGGTGCCCTCTCGAGGGAACCGATGAGCAACAGGATGACAATGATACAGTGAAAGAAATCATTTATCAAAAGAATTCTGGGATATTAAAACAGACCATTATAGGGGACTGGAGCGATAGCACAGCGGGGAGGGCGTTTGCCTTGCATGCGGCTGACCCGGGTTCTGTTCCCAGCATCCCATATGGTTCCCTGAGCACTACCAGGGGTAATTCCTGAGTGCAGAGCCAGGAGTAACCCCTGTGCATCGCCGGATGTGACCCAAAAAGCCCAAAAAAATCCCCAATAAAACAGACCATTATAAAATATCAGCGTGTATGCACTATGACAGGTATTTTATGATTCTCTCATTAACTAAAGTTATGATCAAAGGAGTGAGTTTATTTTGACATGTTTTATGCTTGATAATTTCAGTCTAATGTTTAAAAGTGAAATAATTGGAGAAGAGCAACACTAGGACCTACTTTGAATGTGACCCTGTTAGTGGGACACTGTTCATCTGTATTGGGTGGTTGTAGGGGTAGAAAGAGATGAATGTTTTTGAGATATAATTAATAGCGAAATATAGAATTTAGTATTAAGTATGGAAGGTCATAACAAATAATAATTGAATAACCCCTAGTTGTTTGAATAGCTGACATGTAGAAGTATTGTTTATTGATGGGGAACAAAAGAGAAGGAATGAATTGAAAAGAAATGTGCAAAATTCTTAAAGATTTTTAAAAAACAAACTTAAAAGCAATCATGAATGGTTTTGTTAGTTTGTATTGGGGATTTACATAGCTATACTCAGGGATAACTCCTATCTCTGAGCTCAAGGATCACTCCTGGTGCTGTTTGGGGGGCCATATGGAGTGGAGGGTATTGAACCTGCATCAACCATGTGCAAGGCAAGTAAGTGCCTTGCCTACTGCACTATCACTCTCGCCCCTTTAATCATGAATGTTTTGACAAAGATGAATTTGATGAGAGACTTAACCAACCAGGTAGTAAAATTAATTTTAAGCCTTTACTAATCAAAACAGTGTGATTCTAATATGAGAATAGACTGACATATGGAGCTAATTAGAAAGGCCAGAAACAAATTCAATTATACCCAAGCATATGGTACATACCTATTGTCACAGGAATTCAATTGGAAAATAAATAGTCTCACATGTAAACAAAGATATATTCATAAAACTATGCCCTTGAAAGCAAAACATGAACATTTTGGTACAATAAGATTGACTTAATAGTGAATGATTGCATATGGACTTAAATTTATCATGTAGACATATATGCATCATTGAAACTGTTCAAAATATATTATTAGAGATAAATGCCAGATTTTTACAGGCTGATAGTATTTTTACATACTCATATGTAATATTCTTCATATAAGGTTTACAGGAAATCTTTAAACCTGTGTCTCATTTTGTATAAGAAAATGCAATGTTGGGGCCGGAGCGATAGCGTAGTGGGTAGGGCGTTTGCCTTGCACGCGGCCGACCTGGGTTCGATCCCCGGCATCCCATATGGTCCCCCAAGCACCGCCAGGAGTAATTCCTGAGTGCAAAGCCAGGAGTAACCCCTGAGCATCGCTGGGTGTGACCCAAAAAGCAAAAAAAAAACAAAAAAAAAAGAAGAAAATGCAATGTTCTCATCCAGATTTCTCTGGAGTCTGCCAACCAATCTCCTGTCACAAACTTGACTTCTTGTTCTGAATTCCTGTTTGTTTTGTTTGGGGCCAAACCCAACAGTGCTCAGGGTTACTTCTGACTCTGCTCTCAGAGATGACTTTTGGTGTAACTTTGGGGATCATATGGAGTGCCAGGTACCAAACCTGATTGTGCCACATGCAAGGCCAAGCGTCATACTCCCTGTATTATCACTCTTGCCGGTGAAAATTTCTTTTTGCAAAGTAATATTGATTTTCTTTTTCTTCTTTTTAAATCTTGTGTTTATTCTTACTGGAATAGGTTGTTTTGCATGAAATAGTCACTGTTACATTGTTCTTATTAATGAAAGTCTGGCAAGTGTTGTCAAGTCTGGCAAGTCTATTATCAGGAGATCATACAATAAATTATGGTATTGTGATGTAGTAGTGGTCCCTTGTACCATACATGAAAGAAATGAAACACAGAAATGTGATATTGATGCAAAAAAATCACAAAAGAGCAAAAACCATTTTGTATCTATATATATTATGTTCAAAAGTATCACATACTTTATTTTTTATTTGTATATATATATATAATAAAATTTTGACAACCTAGCTAATTATAAACACAAACTTCAGATAGGATTTAGCCCTGGTTCTACAGGGATGAAGAGATGTTTGAAAGAATACAGGTAGAAGGGATTTGGTAACAATAATTTATCTCTTAAACTGTGTAGTGTGACGCATGAGTTCATCTTATTGTTTTATTATCTAACATAAGCTCTATTGAGGCAAATTTTTTAGGCACTTTGTTGAATGTTCCTCATTTAGAAACCATGCATACTTAGTTTCAAAAGCATAATTTTGCTCTTTCTTTTAATGTCACCCTCTCTTCGCTATTGTTTATTGCTTTGTATCTTCAAAGTGAGAAACTGGAATTATGGCTAAATGTTGTAAAAAAAAAAGCCTATGAAAACAGTCTCTAGTTTAAAGCCTGTATCACTCTATCGGAATAGCCTATTCCTCATGTATTTGGTTCACCTGGAATTTGACTGTTTATAAAGAAGTATGGGTGTATTTAGATGGGTCTTGAAATACTTTCCATAGAAACATATGCACTAAAGAATCACCTCCAGGGAGAAATGATGTGATCTCCTAGGAAGCAAAGAAATTAACACACCATTACTATCCTCTTTTCTTCTCACAGACCTGCAGGCCCACACACATTTACAGAGGAAAGCAGTCTGAGAGGAAGTGAGCCAAGGTGTTATTGGTTATCTGTGCATACTAGGGTTTCATTGGATGCTTCAGTCATTTTATATTTTTAAATATTTCTCTAGTAATAATAAATCCTCACAAAGGCAAAGCAATATTGTTGGAATATAGCTCTAAACATTTTAGGATAACATAGGTATGTCCTGTTTCCCTTGCCACAGGAAGTTTAGGTTTATCACAGTGCTCCCGAGGCAGTTCCATTCCTCTGTGTTTATCTGTAAACTTTTCTCTGTGGTCTCTTCCCCAACCAGTCTATCACTTTTTCTCCCTAATCAGATTCTTTAAAGTCAGATTGTAGGGTCAGATTCCTCAGAAGTCTATAATTTTATATTTGTGAATGAAATGTTGATTTTCTCCTTCTCTTATGTCCCTTTGCATAGTTTACTTTAAAGCAATGTCCTTTTTGTATAGACACAGGAAGACAGTTAATACTATGTTTTTGTAACTTGGGAGTTAATTGACTCCGAATAATATTCACTCCTGGGCATCTGCTTTCTCGACTTAAGCCTCAATTGCCCTTAGTTCCTAGCACCCCCAAAGCAGGGTCCCGGCAAGGGACTGGATGGACCCAGGGCAAGTTGTGAACCACCCTGACATCAAAATGGGTCAGGCCAAAGCACTATAATTCTTAACTATAAGTTAAGATCGTGGTCATGGACAAATTCTGTCATAATCTAAAGAATGACAACTGAATTAGGACCCTGCTAGTGTTAGGGAAGACTGATCTGGCCTGAGCATTGTAGTCTGAGATCTATAGGGAGATATCCCCAGGAGAGCCATCCTATAAGCTTAATATTTCTCATTCTGTGTCCATACAAAATGAATAATATGAATGTTTATGTGTTTGTTGGACTAAAGAGAGGAGAAACACACCCGAATTTTGCCCTTAGGCCAGTCATCTTGCTGGTTGAGAATCTGTCCTAGAAGAAGCTTCCCCTGAGGGAAGGACCTTACATCCGCTGATTGCATGATGACACCTATATGTAATTGTTACCCCAACCTTTCATATTTTGGGTTTTAACTCAGGCTGTAAGTGTGGGCTGGGGTAGGAGGCAGAAGCAGGAAGGAGAATTATGAAGGATCAGGATCCAAGAGGAGGATGAAATGGATCAGGGAAGGGGAATACCAGGGAGAAAATCAGGAGAACCCAGGAGGAGAATCAGAGGAGGATGCAGATGAGATTGGAGTAAACTGCAATTGATACCAACAAGCCTGGCCCTCATTCCCTCCTCTGTTCGCCCATGCCACCGGCCCCCTCATGGATGGGGGAAGCCCCATGAGATCACCAAATGCAGGCATCGAGAGAGAAAGATCCTCCTTGGGCCTTTCATGTCTATTTTTTTGGATACACACAGTAGAATTTACCCTGTGTGTTTACGTTTCAAAACATATTTCGAATAAAACATACTTCAAAACATACTTCTTTATAAAAGCAGTCAAATTCCAGGTGAGCCAAATCCATGAGGAATGGACTATTGTGATAGAGTGAGATAGGTTTTAAACTAGAGACTGTTTTCATAGACATTTTACAACCTTTTGTCATAATTCCAGTATCTTACTTTGAAGATACAAAGCAATAAGCAATAGCAATAACTAAACTGAAAAGCAAAATAGTTTACAGAATAGGCATCCTCAAGCTTCTCACTGGTGGTTAGGTTGGTTTGCAACAAACCAGCTGTTGAGTGAGCTGTAAATATTTGCTTATCAATTAGGGAATCTACTACTTGATCTTAGATTCTGAAAATTGAGTGAACAGGAGAGATTCAAGCCCTCAGGCATCTGTATACAAAATATCCTTATCATAATTTTATCAATAGTCCTGCTGAAAGATTTTCCATAATGAGAGGTTCCATCTACTCCTCTCTAGTGCTAGTTTTAAGATGACTTCTTTTACCTGTGCATTTTCATTTTAGAAGGCAAACAGAACAGTTAGTTCACAAGGAATTCGTTTTCTGTGTATTGACCAATATCTGTCCTTCTTAACATATAAACATTGGTCTTTGTCTGCCTTTAAGGACCTTAGAATAAATCTACCATAGCAACTTTCCCCTTCTTAGTTTTCTGGGGTTGCTCTTGAGGGATAGCCTTTAAAATCCGCGGAGAACACTTTTATGCTGCTAGAAGGCTTCTCTGCGATAGAACATTGCAGTTCCTTTAATCAATTCTTCTGTGACATGGTTTTTTAAAATCATATCCCATCCTGATTGCTTTCCTCTGGATGCTTTCTACTTTGTCACCCTTTGTTGTTAAAAATAAATTACTCCCAATTTCCTGCTTTCAATAGAGTCGAGTGAACATAATTGACTCTTTGATGTGTGAGGATCTGGTGTGGTCTGAAAGCAATTACACTGACCTTGAATACTTAGTCTGCTGTACTGTAAATATCATTATAGAAAAATAGGAGCTTGCACTGAATATCTACCAATCCTTGGAAATCTTGAAAATGTAATGCTTTTATTCTTTTAATTATCTTTGATTTAGCTCATGAAGTATACATCATAACGGTAGCAAAGATAAAAAATAAAGTATGATTAATTATTAAATTTATCTTAGAAAACCTGTTTTCATAAGCTTTTGAGAGCAAGGTTATGTTTTACTGGTTTAGAAAACTCTCCATTACTTAGCATAGTCTTCTCTACATAATAGATGCCCAATAACTATTTATGCCTTATATATAAAATTATATATATATAATTATATATAAAATGCCTTATATAGAAAATTAAAATTGTGTAAACTAAAAAAAATTCTATATTTAAGAATATGTTGAAGAATAATTAAAGAAGAGTTGAACCTCAAAATTTGCTTACTAAAAGTAACCTTAATATCTTATTTAATAATGTTTCTTATTGCTAGTGTTTTGGGTTAGAGTATCTTTACTTCTGAATGACAGTTGACCCAATTAGCTGATCCAGCTAATAAAGTTCTCAACCTATAAAGAACTTTATTCCTTTTATACCCTGGGACAACTGGCCCTGGAGTTATTTGAGCAGATCAGTAGTGTAATTAATTTGATATTTAATGATGTCATATCCCCTACCAATAACATCAGTAAAGTCATCAAGAGCTATGATGGTAAAATGGAGAATAGAGAGGTGTAAGAGAGAAATAGCTAGTTTATTTTAGGATAAGTAAGATTAGTTCAGGTTTAAAGACTGGAGGAACTTACTGGCAGAGACCAATACTTGATGATATCTTTGTAAACTCTTTCTAACCTTCTCTTACTATTTTTGATCTGTTATCTTTTCAATCTTAGGTTTATTGCCTTATGGTCACAAAATGACTGCCTACCTCCAGACAAAAAACAATCCAGAGAGCTGATCCTGAGTATGACCATAGTGCTGAAAGAGAATCCATGTATGTCTTTATTGGGGGAGAATAAAAAGTTTCCAATAATCTTTCAGAAAAATTCTAAGCACCCCCCCACCAAGAGCCCTTTAGATCTCAACTGCTCATATTTGAGTCATACAGTTTTCTCTAGGAATTCGTCAAGAGTCTTGAGGATTTACTATTCGTTAAGCAACATTTCATGTTATTACTAGAAAATAAACATATTTTACAAGAAGACATCATTATAAGCCTGTGATATATTCAAGATAAACTATACAAGTAGAATTATACATTTAGAGGAACGGAATTGTAAGAATCCTTTTTAAGTTATCACAGAGAAGCTGGTGAAATAGTACAGGGTTTAAGACCCTTGCCTTGCATGCGGCTAACCGTGGTTTGATCCCTGGCAATGCACAGGTCCCTGACTACTGCTGGGAGTAGCCCCAGGCACAGAGCCTGAAGACCCCTGAGCACCACTCCGTGTGACCCAGCTCTCCTCAATGATCACTGATAATATCAGGGTTACATGATTCACGTAGATGAATCATCTCTTCTCACTTTTGGAAGATTTGATGAACCTGATTATCTTTTATAGCTTTCATAAATTAAAAAAGCTGTGTCTTTATCACAAAGCTATTTTTATTTTTTCTCCTTCCTTTCAGGAGTCCTATCCAAAGAAGAGGAATTACACTATGGAAATTATACCATCTGCTTCTCTGGATACATTTCCTTCAGAAAATGAGAATTTTCTAGGTGAACTCACGGACATAGCCGTTACAAAGAAACCATGCTCCTTAGAAATTGCAAGGGCCCCCTCTCCAAGAACAGGTAATATATGTACTCACAATTAGGCTGATTGAGTCGGCATATATATATAAAGTAGTAGCATTAATATTTTTGGATCTTAGAGTGTTTTCACACTGAAAGTACCTTACTATAATCTCTTTCTTTCTCTCTTCACACATACAAGCACACACATGTGCATGTGTGTGTGTGCATATGTATACATATGTTTGTGTCCAGTTAAGTAGATCATTTTTTACATAAAGACTCTTCCTGGTTTGAGCTCTCATGAAGATGTTACTTCATTAATGAAGATTGTTAGGGAACAGTTTTTCCTCAACGTGCCCAGACAAGTTGCGCACCAGGTCCGGACAAAGGATGACCGGAGCATGGAGAAACCACTCTGGGAGACAGCTGATGGCCACCCACTTTATTGCCAAATACACACATATTTTATAGAGGGTCTTGGCTTCAGGGGATGGTCCAATCACATAAAATTAAGCATTACTGGCCAATCACCTTTCCAACTCTGCTTTGCCCCAGCCCAATCCCAATTAGGGGTAGAGGCTGCAATTAGGAATGACCTGTCCTTGCATAGCGTAGGTGACAATTCTTGAGGAGTTGGGTGAGACTCAAGGCCAAGGCCGGATACCTGGTGCTTGTAAACTGAGCCCAGACACTTCGTACAGGGTCGCTATGCAGGGACAGGTCTTATCTGCCGTGCAGAGACAGGTCTTTTCTGCTCTGGTGCCTGTTACCATGCTCCACAGAAGATACTTTGAAACTTTTTGTAATTGTGAAAATTTGCTCAAGTCAGATCTAAAACTCTGGACACTTCAGAATCTCAGGGCAGTTTTGCTGACTGGAATCTTTGGACCTGCTCTTCCGCCTCCCACTGTTTCCAAGTTATCTCATGACTCAGCTACTTAGTCTGTTTTATATTTCTTATGGTATCTAAAATCAGCAATGTTCTTTTATTATAAAGTATGCACAAAACAAATAAATATTATGTCCATTTTCTTGACGAGGGAGACTGGAGTTAGGTATCTTACTTAAGATCAACATACGGAGCGAAGTCTTTGACGCTCAAGTCTGCTCTGTGCCACCCCACCGTCGCCTCGGAGAAAGAATGCAGGTGATTACATGGGCGCTTACGAAGGAGGAAAGTTTCAAGTGGGTGGTCAACATGCCAGTGCTGCAAGGGAGTTGTAAAAGAAGTTCTGAAGACAGACTGTCTTGGTTTGACAATATAATTGCTGCTTATTTTTGAAAAGCAAATTTTAGAAATGATGTAATCAACCATTTTTTTTAAAGTTTAACAGTGAGAGACTGGGAAATGGGAAATGAATAATGGGGAATATATAATACTCCTGGGTATTCCAACTTCTGCTATTAAGACTTTGTTGAACTTGAGTGAGAGTACAGCATGTAAGGATTTGCAGGTAGTAGACCCGGGTTCAATCTCTGGCACTATATATGGTCTCCTGAGCCCTACCAGGAGTGAACCCTGCACACAGACCTAGGAGTAAACCCTGAGCAAAGCTGAGTGTCACTGTCACTGTCATCCCGTTGCTCATCGATTTGCTCGAGCGGGCACCAGTAACGTCTCTCATTGTGAGATTTATTTGTTACTGTTTTTGGCATATCCAATACGCCACCGGTAGCTTGCCAGGCTCTGCTGTGCGGGCGAGATATTTTCGGTAGCTTGCCTGGCTCTTCGAGAGGGGCGGAGGAATCGAACGCGCGTCGGCCGCGTGAAAGGCAAACGCCCTATCGCTGTGCTATTGATCCAACCTCAAAATGGAGAAATAGGAGGAAAGGGAGATGGAAAAGATGAATAATGAGGAGGGAGAGGAGAATTGTTGAATTATATTTAGGAATGAAGTTGAACAGGTATTTTGAACCAAACACAAAAGCCAGTGGCGTGAGGAGGTGAGTGTGCCTTCTGGTGATTTTGGAAGTTTGGCAGAGGATGGGGGAAGGAAGGGCTTGGGGGAAGCTACTCACCCATCTATGAAAAACACCAGAGTTCTCAGCCTGGGCACCAGTATCGGAAATTATTCTCAGTTTTGACATCTCTTCAGGGAATATTCTTGGAGCAGTAGAGTTGAGCCCTTGGTATATGACTGCAGTGGTGGAGTGTGGGTGTGGCAGCCGGGGGCTTCAGCAGGGTGGGTCTTCAACCCACCTACCTCACACCATAGATCCTGAAGTCTCTGGACCACACAGCATCGTAATTTCGCAATATTGAAATTCCAGCAGGAGCACACCAAATTAAATGGGAAAGTAGTAGAGAAGCCAAATTCAGCAAGCAACAGTAACGCAGATGGCTCAACTAGCAATAAACAGCGTGATAAGTTCTTAGACAAGGACTTAACAACCCCATGATCAGATATAACAATTTTCACATAAATTAATTTTTATACTTATTGATTTTAATATCAGAGCCTCAATATCTAATCCAGTTTAATTCTAGAATTGTATCAATAGTTGTGAAATTTTTCTACACTACAATTTAAAAAAGGAAGAGTTGGTTTATGACTGGAAGTCTGCATGTGATAATAGTAAAACCATAAAAGGAATGTTATCATGGGAATCACAAAAACTTCAGATGATCTGCAGATTTTGGATATATCCAAAAGAACAGTGAGATTCAGGAAGCAAGATTCATTGAGAATAAAGTTACAGCTCCTCTCAAAGTATGGGAACTGATAACAATCTTTTAAAAATTCTAGATGAAGGTGAAATAGGGCAAAATGTGGGAAAATGAGGCATAAACCTCAGTTAACATTGGAAAATGGAGAGTTCACATGAATTCAAGTGGAAATGAGTTTTAATTGGGGTACAAAGGTATTTAGTAAAGGTGGAAATTAAAGATATGGTGATAAGTTGTTGAATATAAATTAATTTAAATCAACTATTGATAAATAAATTAGTAAATAAAATTAAAATTTACTTATAAAATACAAATATGAATATTTTCAGTTCCTTCATATTCAAGACACCGTTATAGCTATGAAAATCAGGTAACAAGACTGATTAAGAGTATAATTCTGCTGAAAAAATTAAATTTACTGGATGAAAAATAGAAAAAAGAACATTTTTACAGCATAAGAAAGTAACCAAAAGATTAAATAAGTTGAATAACGTTTTAAATCAGGAACTTTGGTGTGGGAAAGTTTTGGGTCACATTTGGTGGTGCTCAAGAGTTACTCTTAGTTATGTGCTCAGGGCTTATTCCTAGCAGGGCTTGGAATGGACAAAGTTCTTCTACATGAAACACAAGTGTCCTAATCTCTGTGCTGTCTCTTTACCTCCTAAATCAGGAACTTCTTTGAGGGAATTCTCTGAACTTGGTACTTGTTTGACTTTGTTACTCAAGGCCTCTGTGGGTTTTGTATTAATAACAGTTCTCTGTCCACTGCAGCATGTATAAATTAAAGAAAATTTCTTCCTCCATAAAATTGATATCCCAGGAACTACACTCTTAATGTAATAAGAAATAATTCTTCCGTTTGTCCCCAACCCAAGGAGGCTATAAAGAAAGATGATTTGTTTTGAGAAGAATAAGAAAGAAAACTCTGAGGAATTATTATCACAGACCTTATGAATATCTACACTGAAAATTTATATTCCCTCGCTAATGGAACACCGGAATTAATATTTATATTTAATAACTAAATTTTAATTTAGTTTAAAGTAATATACTAATGGAGCCTTAAAAGTAATTCAGTAAAAGTAGGCTAGGGTACTTGCCTAGCATAATCCAGGTTTGATCCTTAGCACCCTCCTCTCCCTCCCCTTCCAAAAAAAAAACCCTAGAAAAACAGAAAACAGAAATTAAGTAAAGCAATATCCTTAAGGCAGTTAGCAGAAGCAAATGTAACACGTTTAGATAGAAATGTACTTTCTGATCTCAGCTACTTCCTATAAATATTTTTCTAGTTAAAATAAGACATTTACTAAGTACCAGGAGGTTGACTCCATGGCTTCGAGGCTGGCCTCACGTTCCGGGGAAAGGTCAACTCAGAGAAGCGATCACCAACTACATTGCAGTCGAAGGCCATGTGGGGGAAGGGAGTTGCAGGCTGAATGAGGGCTAGAGACTGAGCACAGCGGCCACTCAACACCTTTGTTGCAAACCACAACAGCTAATTAGAGAGAGAAAGCAGAAGGGAATGCCTTGCCACAGTGGCAGGGTGGGGTGGGGGGGAGATGGGATTGGGGAGGGTGGGAGGGACACTGGGTTTACGGGTGGTGGAGAATGGGCACTGGTGAAGGGATGGGTTCCCAAACTTTGTATGAGGGAAGTGTGAGCACAGAAGTGTATAAATCTGTAACTGTACCCTCACGGTGATTCTCTAATTAAAAATAAATAAATTATAAAAAAAAAAAAATCAAAAAAAAAAAAAATAAGACATTTACCATAAAAAAAATCAAGGATAGGAATTCCAAAAAGGAATAAGCAAAAATAAGAAGAACGTTTACATCCATACCTGAAAAGACTTCAAATATTGGGTTTATCAGATGCAAACTTAAAAATGACCTCATTATTATAAGTAAAATATGAGCTTAGAGGCATTTTGAGAAATAGAAACTATGAAAAGATTCAGTATACTGAGAAGAAAAGCAGAACTTTAGAAATAATTTTTAAAAACCCTGCCCAGAGATAGTACAGTGGGTAATGTGCTTGCCTTTCATGCAGCCCACCTGACTTTGGTTCCCATCACCCCACATTGGCCAAACTTCCCATCCCCCGTGTGTGTGTGTGTGTGTGTGTGTGTGTGTATTGGCCACCCCCATCCTCCGCATGTGTGTATGTGTATGTTTATATATACATGCACAGAGATAAACATGCATACACACATATAGGGTGATGAGGAAATAGAGAATGAGAGAAAGAGGGGTGGTGAATAGAAATTAGATTCTGTAGAAGAGATACTTAGTAAACTGTCATTGGATTAGAGAAATGTTGGTTAGGGATGTAGCTTAGTGGTAGTGAGTATGCTTCACATATATAAGGCCTCGGGTTCAATTCTGAGTAACCCCTCCTCTCACACATGTCAAAAATAATTTTTCAGTATGTTTTGCAGAAACATAGTATGAGGGAGAAGCTCGATACCCGGACCATAAACAGAGAAATTATTATTTTTTAATCCAAGTTCAAGGAAGAAAAGAGGAAATGGGTCAAAAATGTTCTATTTGAGCAGCCAATTTTCAAAAAAAACTTGTCTTCCCATGAGCTCAAAGGGAATGCAGGCAAGGAAAGAGTTAATTTCACTGAGATCACAGTAAGTACAAAGAGGTATTGTGGTATGTTGGGGAGCATATCTGCCTTCTAAAAATAGTGAGTGCTTTCTACAGATGGCTTTGTAAGGAAAGGAGGCACAGATAAGCCCTACTTGGGAGGTGGAGGAAAACTTCAGAAAGATAGTACCTAGATCAGTTATTTATTATTACAGCATATACTATCCCATTTATATGTATTTAGAGGAATATCTGTCATTCATTTTGCTAACAAGTATGCAAGTGAGAGAAGGTTCATCTGGCAAAGGGAGTTTGTCTGTGACACGTGGTATGAGCTGAAGTTGTTCAACTGGGGGTCAGAGGACCCACCTCTGAGGTCACCCCGGCAAATGGGAGTCTGGGAAGTTGACCGAAGCTGTGGGATGAGGATCATATTCCATCTCTATGGTGGTTTCCTCATGAAACCATATTGGCTGCATGCTGAGCGTGAGGATCCCGAAAAACGCGCCTGGAAGATGTGTCATTTTTACTATCTAGTCATAGATCATTGCTTCTACTATAGTCCCCAAATTATTTTGATTTAAGAAGAAGGAAGGGATATAGACTCCAGTTCTTGATTAAAGGAGCATCAAAATCATTGTGTCATAAAAGAATGTAGGATGGGAGCCATTAAAAAACTTATTAAAGGGTCATGATTTACAAAGTTAATAATAGTTGAGTTTTAAGCATGCAATAATTCAACACCAATTCTTCCACCAGTGTCAGATTCCCTCCAACAGTGTTCCCAGAGTCTCTCCCCACCCTTGCGCCCACTCCACCCCTGCCTGTCATTTAGACAGGCACATTACAAAGTTTCAGTGGTTGCTGGCTAGGTCTCATGTTTGCAGTTTCGTTAAATCTGTGTTTTTACTGTCCTCATAAAATACAGTCTTTCCTGGTCTACCCCATGCACCCAATAGCTTATTTTGGTTATCTAAGATATTTTTGGGATATGATATAGGATATTTATATTGGATAGTTAACATATCCTTTACTGATGCAAAACCAACAAGCATAGTTTCTTCTAGTTAATGTCTCCAGACATCAACCCATCACAGCGCGAGCTCCAAGTCTCAGATATGCAGAAGATTCACGAGTGCAGGTCTCATGGCTCAGGGCCCTTGGTATTGATTGGCTCAGCAGTCATGACCTGTGAAATAAAGAGACAAATTAACAATTTCTCCATCACACTGAACTAGCAATCATGGAACAGGTATAAGGAGATGACATTTGCCATTCTCAGTCAACTACAGGGAACTGAAGGCACACGGCATTCACTACTAGTTGGTGACAATTCTAAATTAAATCAGGCACAGTTCCTTGTAAGGCTCTAACTCCATTGCTCTAGGGTCCAACCGACTAAGTTACCTGTCCTTGTCCATAGAAAGTAGTGTGTGTTTGCAGCTGAAGTATCTTTCTGACCTACTTCCTGTCTGTAAAAGATTAGGGGTTAAAGACCTCTTTCCATGTGTACTCTTTTTTCTCCCAGTCCAACCTAATATAATTTCTTTTCAAACATTGTGTGCTTTTTGATTTTCAATTTTTATTCTACTCTATTAGACAAGTCTCTATATACTCCAGATAAGCTCTCTCTGTCTTGCTTAGGAAAGGTCTGTGGAAAAGTGTTCTTGAGATTTTTTGAAACTCTGGTTGAATAGCGAGGCTGTATGAGGCAAGTTCTTAAAATTCCTTAGAGGATCTCTGGTCTAATTTAAAAGGTTTTAGTGGCTGCACTTTAGATCTTTTTTAGGTCTTAAGAAATGATCTCATAATCCCACCCAATTTGATCAGTGATCTTAATTTGAGAATTCTTTCAATGTCTTCTCTCTGCTTGACTTTAGCATAGGAAACTGGGTAAAGCCAGGTTACAGTTCAATTATTCTGCTGACTAGATCATAGAGTTTGTTTGGTTTATTTTCAATTTTCCATGTTCCTGAAGGTAGCAACATTGTCAAACTTCGTACTGTTACATTACAAATGACTCCCTGCTTTTGGCATTCGCTTTCCTTCAAACCTCTGCCAACAGCTTTCTAGTAGCTCTTTGGATTTCTGTGCATCCTCTCCTTCACCTTGGTACTATACAATCACTCATTTTGAGATCCTGCAAGTTTCCACTTGCTATCTCCGTATAGAGTTAATGCCCCATGTTTCAGATTTATGATATGACAGAGACTCAAGTATCAAGCTCTGTTCTGGATATGGATTGCTGCATAACAAAGTACCTCAATACTTAGTGACTTAAAACAATAACCATTTATTTTTCTTATAAATCTCCAGTTTGGGAAAGTCTGGTCAGGGAAAGCTTCACCCTGCCCCACAATATATTAGTGGGGGACAGTTTGATCAGAATCTCGATTATCCATTAAAACGTATGTTTACCCAGATTTCCCACCGAGATTTCCTCATGGTTTTTGACAGATTTCCAGGAACAAGTATCATGGGAGAAGGAGGAAGAAGCTGTATTACCTTATAAGTAAGCTTCAAAAGGCAGTATCACTTAGATTTTCCTGTTTATGGGACAGTGCCACTAAAGTCCTGTTATAGAGTCCTGTGTTACTACCTAGTTCTTTATCACCACAGTCTTAGGACATGAAGAAAGGAACTCTCACTAGGCCCATGGAAAGGTGAATGAAGATGTCTGTGTCTCTGAGGCCTGACCTTGAAAAGGTCCCGAGTCAAGTAGCTCAGAGGTTAAATAGCTTGACATTGAGGGTACGGCTGGCATATCAACTGCGGATAGAGAATGTGCTCTTTTTCCTCAAGAAATAAGCTAAGTATGCATGTTAGCCCCTCTTCTATGCTTTTCCCTATTTATTAACAAGATGAGCTTGTACAAAGTCAATCTCATCCTGACTCCAGGAAAAAAAAATTTCATCGTATCCACTAGTTTAATTAATTAATTAATTAATTAAGTAAGTAATTTAAAATTTTTTTGTCCATCTTTTTTTGTTTGTTTTTGGGTCACACCCGACCAGCAGTGCACAGGGGTTACTCCTGGCTCATACAGTCAGAAATTACTCTTGGTGGTGCTCTGGGGACCATATGGGATGCTAGAAGTCAAACCTGGGTCAGTCACGTGCAAGGCAAATGCTCTCCCCACTGTGCTATCACTCCAGCCCCTCCACTAGTTTAATTTAATTAATTAATTTATTTTAAATTTTTATTTTATTGAATCACTGTGACAAAAGTTACAAAGCCTTCAGGTCTGAGTCATATAATGATCAAACTCCCATCCCTTCACCAGTGCACATGTTCTATCACCAAGAACCCCAATATGCCGCCCTCCCACACCCCCAACCTGAGTGGCTAATGATCTTCACTTTATTCTCTGTATACTTTGAATGCATTCAATATTTCAACAGAGAACTCACTATTATTATTTGGAATTTTCCCCCAACAATCAAACCTGCTGAAAAGGCATCATTTGATAATTTGTTTTCCATTGCTGAGAATGAGATTATATGAGCTCACGCAGCCATGACAGTGGCCGCGTGGTTTTAGATTTTTGATATTTTAGCTCCAATTTACAGTCTAGATGCATTTCTATAAGAAGCCACGGGGTACCAAAATGGGTTAGTAGACCTTCCGGATCATAGTCTTTAAAGAGCAGAGGGGCTGTGTCATGTGCGGCTGCTCCAGATCTCATCTGGGCAGAGAGTGTGCCAGTAACACTCCCATACCATGATCTCCTGCGTGCTATGTCACTGCAAGCTCATACCTCTGGGTTGTGAGTTCTAGAAGATGGCGGATGCCACGTGGGCATTGCTGCTGCCACTGCCGCAGTTACTATCTCCCCCATAGAAAGAAAGCCTCGAGAGATAAAATCCTTCCCCCTCCCCGGGGCAGCATGGGGTTGTAGTTCAGTTCACAGTCTAGATGCATTTCTATAAGGAGCTGCGGGGTGCCAAAATGGGTTAGTAGGCTTCCTAGATCATAGTCTTTAAGGAGCAGATGAGCCGTGTCGTGTGTGGTTGCTCCGGATCTCCACTAGTTTAATTAATTAATTTATTATTATTATTTTTTGCTTTTTGGGTCACACCCGACGATGCACAGGGGTTACTCCTGGCTCTGCACTCAGGAATTACTCCTGGCAGTGCTCAGGGGAACATATGGGATGCTGGGATTCGAACCCGGGTCGGTCGCATGCAAGGCAAACGCCCTACCTGCTGTGCTATCACTCCAGCCCAAATAGTTTTGTTTTTTTTTTTTTTGTTTGTTTGTTTGTTTTGGCTTTTGGGTCACACCCGGCGATGCACAGGGGTTACTCCTGGCTCATGCACTCAGGAATTACTCCTGGCGGTGCTCGGGGGACCATATGGGATGCTGGGATTTGAACTTGGGTCTGCCGCATGCAAGGCAAACGCCCTACCCGCTGTCCACTAGTTTAATTTAAAGGTTAAAGCAGCTTGTAATATATAGTCAACAAGCTAATACAATTCAAATAAAAAAACTATTCTTGGCAGGGGACATTTTGCTAATGTCTCAATGATTGAAGATTTCATTGTTGCTCACGTACTAGGCACATCAAATAAAGATCAATAGAAGTGCTTTAATAGATTGATAATTTTGTTTTTATTTCAGATTCGTGTTTATGTAATCAATCAATTGAATAATGTTTATTTCTCATATTGAATAAAGCATAGGACTTGTATGATTATAGTCTTGAGTTGATTCCATTGCATAAATGAATGAGAAAGTAGTGAATGAATGAATGAATAGCATGTTTAAGAGAAAATGACTATTATGTAAAAAAAAGCCCTTAGATACCATCTAAAATAATGTTTTCTTATCTGCCTTTCATTTAATTTTAATCTACATAAGGAAATTTTTCTACTTTTTTGGTAACCAGGCAACCAGTTATTTTGAATCACTTTAGTACAGGCTTTGCACACTAGGAATGCTCAATAAATCCATTTTGATTAATGAGCAATTTACAAGAACATCAGTGAAGACTGTTTCTAATCCTGTTGAAAGAAAATAGATGATCTGTGATAAAAGCCACAATCAATAGTTCCATGCTAGGATGGTGTGGGTCTTGGTTACCTCTCTATTCAACTTGCTAATGTGATTACTGGACTGTGGTCTACCTGAAGTGAAAATGACATCTGCTAAATAATCCTCCACATCCCATTACGCCTCCTCCAACATTCTGGAATAGAGAATAGTGTGTGACTCTGTAACTTATTTATAATTTATAAACCAATGTCTTTAAAGTGGTGAAACTTTAAAGTGCCAACATTAACATTAACATTAAATGAAAAGAATTCAGAGTGGACCATGACTACTATTTATCTCTGCTAAACAAGTGGGTAGTGTCAACACAATTTCTGTGGGTATGTTTAACTCATTTAAGAGAGTAAACTATTTTTAAGCCCGATGAAAGCATTCTGTTACATACAAATACTGCGCTTGCTGATAAGAACCATTTTTATCAAATAGCAATTATTTATTTGGCATTTGTTCTGTGTTCCATGTTATCTTAGTCATTTATTAGAATCCTACATGGTAAATCTGCAACTTGACTGTTGAGGGGCAAAGAGAAAAGTAGGTCGGCAGGACTTTCAGTAAAATTCTTGTAAATTAACTGCCCCCTGGAGGCTTACCAACAATTTACCATTTGAAAAGTGAAATCATCTTATTTTTTCATTTGCTCAAATTTGTAGAAGTTTATTAAATTTGGAAAATAACATCAGAAACAAGGACTGCTTTTCCTCACTCCAATTTGACTAGCACTCTTCATACAATTATAGAGTAAGTTTTTTAATGCACCAAATTCTTGCTAATGTGATAATCAGTGATGAGAGGGTCTTTAAGTGATGTTTTGTATGGTAATGTGTGCAACAGTTTTTCCTGTAATGTCAGGATATCTGTAATCGGAAGGTAAACATTGACTCATTCATACATTAACACACACCGAATTTGAGTGCTTCATCACATTCTGCTCTTTGTCTACTCAAGTCTCATAGCTTTTTCTGCTCTGTTTCACACTCTCGGCAGATGGCCTTATATTTTAGTTAAAAAAACAAAGCCATCAAATGGAACCTTGTCATTGTCTTTAATTCTCTATGTCATTCCTTAGCCCATTTTAGTCATGCCTATGCTCCTCATTGTTCTGTTGAAATGTACTGTTTAAAGGCATGTGGCATTGATAGTACAAACCCAAAGGACATTTCTCTCTCCTCATTTTTTCTTTCCTCTCAGCTGCATTCCATAGGTTACCTTTTTCTCCAAACTAATAATTTATTTATTATATGAATCACTGTGTCACTGTCACTGTCATCCCATTGCTCATCGATTTGCTTGAGCGGGCACCAGTAATGTCTTCATGTCTTTATTGTGAGACTTGTTACTGTTTTTGGCATATCCAATACGCCATGGGGAGCTTGCCAGACTCTGCTGTGTGGGTGGGATACTCTCGGTAGCTTGCTGGGCTCTCTGAGAGGGATGGAGGAATCAAACCTGGGTCGGTCGAGTGCAAGGCAGACGCCCTACCAACTGTGCTATCTACATTAGTACCCAATTACATATATTCATCTGAATGATAAGAATTTTAGTCCATTCTAATGATTATGCTGTTTAGCAGCTGTAGCTTTTAACAAAATTGAAAATAATATACCAAAAAATAATCTTTAACAAATTTTTCATAATGCCTGTATTCTCTTACTTGACTGCCTAGTCATATCAAATACATCTGCTCAAAAATTAATTTAAGTTAGGGTATTGTTATATGTAGATTGCAATTTCTTTATATATTTCTACACTCTTTTGCAAAATCAACTAATACCTAATTAGAGTAACACAACACATTTGATATGAATAAATTGGTGTAAACATTAGCGTACTTTGTTATTGATTTTGATTAATATATTTTATCTTTATAGTACACAAATGAAAACAATAATTTTTTTCAGAAAGTTTATTAAAATTACAAAAATAGCTTATTCATAGCTATTGTTTTTTATTAACAGACTAGGCTTGCTTAGTTTAGAAATTTACTCTAAAATTTAGAGTAATTTTGCTGTTTAATGTCAGCCAATAATTATTGCACAAAATATTTCCAGAGCATTTATTATCATCACATTTATCATCATGTCTCATAGTAATTATGGAAGCTAAATCAGAATGGATTAATAGCTTGTTGAAAGAAATAGGAATTCAAAAACAAATCTGACATGGAGAATTCACTGTGACAATATTTTGTTCTTAGCACTTCCCAGTGCTCCTCCAAACTGTAGTTTGGAACTATTTTTCCTTTTTTTTTTCTTTTTTGGGTCACACCTGGCGATGCACAAGGGTTACTCCTGGCCCTGCACTCAGGAGTTACTCCCGTCAATGCTCAGGGAACCATATGGGATGCTGGGAATTGAATCCAGGTCAGCCACGTGCAAGGCAAACGCCCTACCCGCTGAGCTATCTCTCCAGCACCTGGAATTTTCTTTTAACAAACTCCTTCATTAGATATGGTCTGCCTCTTTTTCAAAGTCCTGTAGGTAAATAATACACAAAAAGGAGATATACTACACATCATATAATAGGAAAGGTTTCTCCAACATGATATTGCAAAATAAAAGCTTAAAGCATTTCAGGTACTGAAAGTCATCAACACTCAATCAAACCATTATTGTATCCAGTGTTACATAATTTTCTGCCAAACTTGGCCACGTTTCTTCTCAGTGGAAGATTCTATACTGCTATTTATGCGCAGAGCCTAGGGAAGAAACCACAGGTGTCTTTTGATTACATAGGTTATACTTTGCTTGAAATTTCTATAGAACCATTGAATTCTTTGTCTCTGCTAGATAGAAATCTAGTATCATCTGTGTCTCTTACTTGTGAATAGAATAAATTAAAAGAGAATAATAGACTACTTAATGCTTTGTCATAAATAAATCAAGATCAGTGAACCAGATAACATTTCTTTCCTTTCAAAATTTAAAAGTATTCTCACAGATAAGTGTGAAATATTACATTACCATTCGTCCTCCCTCCCTCCCTCCCTCCCTCCCTCCCTCCCTCCCTCCCTCCCTCCCTCCCTCCCTCCCTTCCTTTCCTTCCTTCCTCCCTCCCTCCTTCCCTCCCTCCCTTCCTTCCTTCCTCCCTCCCTCCCTTCCTTCCTTCCTTCCTTCCTTCCTTCCTTCCTTCCTTCCTTCCTTCCTCCCTCCCTCCCTCCCTTCCTTCCTCCCTCCTCCCTTCCTTCCTTCCTTCCTTCCTTCCTTCCTTCCTTCCTTCCTTCCTTCCTTCCTTCCTTCCTTCCTTCCTTCCTTCCTTCCTTCCTTCCTTCCTTCCTTCCTTCCTTCCCTGTGTTTTTGGCCACACCTGGTGTTGCTTCATGGCTTACTCTTGACTCTGGGCTCAGGGATCATTCCTAGTAGGTTCAGGGCACAATGTGCAAGGCAAGCATCCTTCCCACTGTACTATGTATTGGGCTCCATATATCATTATTTCTAATGAAAAATACTTTGATTACTAAGTGTGGAAAAGAATGGTTTTTCTAAATTCAGGGGCATAGCAGCACAGAAATCTTTTTGAAATTTTAAACCTAATATTTCCTTAAGGAAGTTCTATTGTATTAGTGTTGTACAACAGCTGATAGAATTTTTTTTCTCTAAATATTTAGCTATTTAAAGGCAAGTTTGGGGCATGAGGTTCCTGGGTACAAAGGAAAAGACATTTGTCCAGCAAATAGCTAACCCCAATATGGTCTCCCAAGTGTTGCTAGCGGTAATACCTAAGCACTGAGGCAGGAGAAATCCCTAAGCACCACTGAGTGAAATCCCCAAACCCAAAGAGAAGCAGTTTCATTTTTAATATAAAATTAAGAAAAAAAAATTTAGTAATTTTTTGGACACAGTTTGAATGGTAAAAGAGAATAAAACATTTTCCCTATTATCACTAAGGGAATTATTTATCAGAACAACTAACGTTAACATTCAGGTTCCTTTCTTTCATTTATATTAGTTTTACATAATTTAACATGCAATTTGATTCACGATATGCTAATTTCTACTTGGGCGGAGAGATTGTACTTATGACTTAGGATAGTCATATAACTACTATATGGTCTACTGAGGGACATGGTTGGTTTACTTGTGTATGCATTAATGTTATGAGTGTTTTAAATGTTAGGTGTCATATATGCCATTTCATTCACATACTAATGCTTTAATGACATGAAAATATCACTTAAAATTTTGTATTTTCACACAAAATAATTTTCACACACAACAAATTAACATTTTGCACAAAACAAGTGGAAATTTTATAAAAAGGAAATCTACATAACAAGGATATCTGTGTTGCTGTGCTGATAGAAGAGAGATGGGAGAGAAGGAGCATTTCAGCTTTTCTGTCACCCAGGATGGGCCTGTAAAGGTCAAGAATGATGGAGTCTACCTCGAGCACCTACGTGGCATGGACACCAATGTCTCTCCAGCTCCACAAGGCCAGTGTCCGATGCTCCTGAATTTCACTTTGCCAACATAGCGTGGGGACATCACTCTTTTTTAATCTTTTTTTTGCTTTTTGGGTCACACCCAGAGATGCTCAGGGGTCACTTCTGGCTCTGCACTCAACAATTACTCCTGGCGGTGCTTGGGGGACCACATGGAATGCTGGGAATCAAGCCTGGGTCTGCTGAGTGCAAGGCAAGCGCCCTACCCCCTGTGCTATCGCTCCAGCCCCGACATCACTCTTTTTTGAAAAAAATGAAGTAAGATAAATTTATTTGGGGAGTGTGAAGGGAGAGAAAAAAAGGGAAGGACTGAGGGGGAGAGAGCTGAAAGTACATATATGCCAGAGAGATGCACGCAAATCCCCAAGACAGAATACATACCACTCTCATTGTAAAGTTACTTTGATGTGCTTTTTCCCAAGGTGAATATCTTGAGGGTTTTCTGTGATATCCTTATTATGGTCTATTCTCTTGCCCGAATCTGTCTGCTCAGGAGGTACAAAAACACACTGGACCTTGCACTCTGGATTTGAAAAGGTGTGTTTCCTTCTCAGTTGTTCCTGTGTTTTAAAAATCACCAGATTAATGGGCTGGTTTGGCTGGTTTTGGCTGGTTTGATCCTTGGCACCACTTGGGCCCCTGAGCATCGTCTGGAGTGACCCCCTAGTGATTTTTGAAAAATCCATATAGATATATGAAATGAACTTCTCTGAGCCTCACCTGTATGCAGCCATAGAATCATAATTCAATTGTCAGTGAAAAGCGGAAGAACATGTACCAGTAAGCCAGGGTTAGGAGGCCAGAGTGAAAGCTCTAGCCTGCAGATCTGGTATAAATTTAGAAAGTCCCTAGTGAACTCAGGTCTTCGGAGGGGAGATGCCTCTCTAGGTAGCGTCTCCTGTGGCCACTGAAAGATTTGGAGAAATCTTCTGAGATCCACAGGCTTGGGGGTCTGGTCCAAAAGCATCTCAGATTGGTCTCAATTCAGCTCCCAGATCTTTACTGCTTTCTAGTGTGTATTATCAGGGATAGCTTTTAGCTTAATTTAGGGTGTATCTTCTCTGCACAGATATGGTTTCTTCTGTCCTTGCCATTCATGTATCTGCTTATCAATGTCCATGTAAGTGGCTGCTTAAATTTGAATGTCTTCACACAAGTTTTCCCACTTACTGATCAGTCACGATCGTTATAGTAGCAGCACATATGACAATCCACCTTTGCGCAAGAAACCAAGTTACCATGAATAAAAGGAGCATGGTCCATATTGATATTTTGAGTGTTGTAAATATTGTGTGCTATGTATGCCCTTTCATTCATCGTTAAAATGGTTTTGTAACATGAAAATGTCGCATGATGCTTTCACACAAAAAAATTATCATGCTAAAGAAATATTAACATTTTGCACAAAACAAGTACATTTTCACAGAAAGGAAAAAATTATATATTTTAAACATTATAAGTATGGTTGAATGAAACATAATTAAAAAAATAACTCAGGGGGCTGAGTGCATGCTTTGCATGCAGGAGGTTTTGGTTTGATTCCTGGCACCATTGGGCCCCTGAGCACTGTCTGGAGTGACCCCCAAGTGAAGAGCCACAAGATACCTCCAAATACTTTCAGGTGGGCCACACTCCCTTCTACCCCAGATTAATCTACCTTTCCTAGCCACTGAAAATTTTACCGAGCTATTCTGGCACAATGTTATTTTTTTCATCATTAAGATGAATATCTAAATTTTGAAGCAAATGCAAATTTGAAGAAATAATAATTATAGGTGATATCATTTCATCAAATATTAAATACTTTTTATGTGCCAGACATTGCTTGTAGCATTTTGCAGATAGTATCTCACATATTATTTTTATTCATTCAATTTTACAAAGAGACTTAGACACAGAAAGATTAAATAACTTGCCCAAAGTCATTAGACAGTATGTGTGGAGTCATGATATAACCTTACTGTCTTGTAGACAGTGATTTTTGAAAAATTCATATTGAAATATATAGAATTAACTTCTCTGTGACTCACCTGCCTGCAGCATAGGATCATAATTCAATTGTCAGTGAAAGGGGGAATAACATGTACCAGTAAGCCAGGTCTGGGTCCACAGCAGGCTGATTGGCCAAATTGGTTTGCCTAAAATTAAAGGAATTCCCTGGCTGTAGCAGTTCCTTTCCTGCTGTTGCTGTTTTGTTGTTTCAACAACACCCAGTGATACTCAGAGGTTTCTCCTGGCTCTGCACTCAGGAATTACTCCTGTTGCTTGAGGGACCATATGGGATTCTTTGGCTCATACCCAGGTTGGCCAAATGCAAGGCATACACCTGGCCTGCTCTACGTTATAAAGGCTGTCCACCCTCTGGCTTAAATCTTCTTAGCTCCATCTTGTTCTCTTGTTCACTCACTTTGATGGAGCCACTATCCACAACAGGAACTACTCCATGAAGTCTATGTGCTAAGGAACTAAGGCAACTTTCTAGTAAGCACAAATGAGAAACTAAGGCCCCAAATCCAACAGTTTTGTGAACAGAAACCTACAAAAACCATGTGAATGAAACGTTTGCTCCCAGGCAGTCTAAGACCACAGCCTAGTTGAAACGTTAATTAAAGTCATCTCTGTTTTTACCAAGGGATTTTTTTTTATTCAGCGTGACACCTCAGAGATGATTTTATAGCTTTCTTTTTTTTTTTTTTTGGCGATGCACAGGGGTTACTCCTGGCTCATGCACTCAGGAATTACTCCTGGCAGTGCTCGGGGGACCATATGGGATGCTGGGAATTGAACCCAGGTCCGCCATGTGCAAGGGAAAAGCCCTATCCACTGTGCTATCGCTCCAGCCCCTGTAGCTTTCATTTTTATGTCTCTAAACTATATTCATTTATTTTCCTTTCATTTACTTATTTATTTTTTTTCTGGTGTGAGTAGCTAGTAATTTTTCCCTTTGCTCATTTTACTATTATAATTATTTGTTATAGCAATAAGAATTTCCTTTTATCTCCACAGTCTCACAATTAAGTACATATTTCTCTAGAATAATGTGAAAACAAGATGCTAGATGTTCTTTCCACTAAGACAGTATATTCTCCCATTGATTGCTCCCTTGCCCTATGCATTAATTAGGACATACATTTGACTGTGGCAAATTATATTCAAAATACATAGTTCTTAAAATGTTTTCATTATAGTTTAGATAATATGTTTATAATAGCATTTAAGTTTATAGCACAAATGTATAAATTCTTAGCTCAGCATTCCCATCAAAGTGCCCATGATCTGCCACCACTGTCCTTATTAAGTGAGATAGAACATGTTTCTCTGTGCAATACTCTTGGCATAAGGAGCCCAGGGTTGGCGTAGTGAGTACATAGGGTCAAGGACCACGTTACTCCATTGTTCTGCTTGTCTTAGGTTGTGGGTCTCATTCACACCTTACCTGCACCACAATCACATTCCAATTAAAAGGAGAATCTGGGGTGTGTTAGGACACACTTTGATCCTTTCAGTGCATAATTTGGAAGTTACACAGATGCTTTCGCCTCGTGAGAATTTAATCATATGAGCACTTCCTGTGGAGCTAGACTTGTGTAAATCTAAACACTGAGGTTCTGCTATTACCGAACAAGGAAAGAGCAGATATTGGGAAATAAGGAGCAGCTTCTGACCTCCCCCTATAACAGAAAACATTTACCAAAATTTAAGTTCTGCACTTCCATTTCTCAGAAGTAGATGTAGAATAATACTTCTTTCTTCTCCCCTGGTAACATGCAGTTTCCCCAAATTTAATAGATTTGACCAGTGACACAGCTCCCGTGGTAGAGCGTATGCCTTGTGTGTGGAAGGCCGTGGGTTTATTACTCATCACCTCAGGGTCAGCACTGGCGAGTGTGAGCTCTCATTGAGGCTCAGGAGAGGGGTATCTTAGCAGTTTCCTCGCAAGCAGGGGCTGCTAAGACTATGAATTTTATCCCTGACATGACCCCCATAGCTTGAACATGATGTCAACACTTGTTCAGGATCTCCTGTACACAGGAACCAAGAACATCTGAGCCCTGCATCTAAGGTTTCAAAGATGCAGTTAAAGAATGTGATTCCTAGTCGTTATATTCCAGAAACAAAAGCATGGGAAATAAAAAGGGTAAAATTCATAGGCTCTCTATTCCAGAACTTTATGTCTATTTTATGTTTATTTAGAATGCTTATTTAAATCACTGAACCATTATCAGATCGGTCAGATATTTTTACACAGAGTAAAACATAATTATAGTAGTCCCTTACAGATATTGTTTCATCATTTATTATGTTTTTTTTCCCTTTGTGTGTCATCTATCTTGAAGTTTCTATTCTACTTATTCCTTAAGTATTTTCCTCAAATTAATAATCTTTCATCTTTCCCGTATTACAGATTAAAATTTTAGTTTAAGTGCCTTTATGTATTGTATGTGATGTATTATTTCCTTCTCGAAGCTTGAAACATTTTTCCCCAAATATAGTCAGATTTTTTATATATATCTGTATATGTCTGGCTTATTTCATTTAGTATTAGTTAATCACTCCTACAAAGAGCTTAAATATATAGACTATAAATGTTATTCATTAAAGAAAATTTTAATTGTACTTTAAAAATTATTAGTACATCCCCATCTGTCCCTTATTCTTTTTCTAGAATTCCTATTATTTGCATAATGGATCTCTTGGATCTCTGCCTTCATAAATTTTGGGTCTTTTGCAAGGTATTTTAAGATATTTCTTGTACTTTGTATTTTAGGGAATTAATTGAATTTTGAATAATGTCCTATTATTTTTCACCAACTTTTACTTAGGCACCATGATTTGTAAAGCAATTAATTATGGAGTTTCAAGGCATACAGTGTTCGAACTCCAAACCCAGTGTCATCATTCCTCTGCCAATGTCCCAAGTTTCTCTCCTCTCCTCCACCTCCTATCCTACCTTCTTTACCATTTTTTAAAAGTTTGACTACAAATTACAGTTTGGGCACCATGCTTATAAGACTGAGACTTGATTCTAGTGATTCTGATGTACACAATTTTTCACCTCTTCACCACCAAAAAACGTCCGAGACCCTGGGCCAAATATCCTGTTATTTCTGCCCCACCTCACACACTCACTTCCAATTCCCTTTTTCCTGGGCATTATCATTTCTGTAGTTCTGTAGTCCAAGGCCCAGAGTTTACCTCATTTAATACCCAACTTTACCTTAGTTTGTTTCTTATGTATTCCATATGTATGAGAACACGCTGTATCTGTCCTCTTGTCTGCTACACTTAATAGGCTGCCTTCCAGTACCATCCTTGCTGCAGCAAGCTGCATTATTTTATCTTTTCTTGTGACTTTGTAGTATATCATTGTGTAAATGTGCCACAATTTCTTTTTTTTTATTATTTAAAGGTTTTTCAATTTTTTTTTTGGTTTAAAATACTATTGAAATATCCAACTTCTGTAGCCACTCATCTGTTGTGGACATTTGGGTTGCTTTCTTACTGTGATTATTGTATTAAGGACTGCAATGGACATAGATGTGCATACATCTTTTTGAATCAATGTTTTGATATTCTTAAGATAGAATTCCACACATGGAATTGCTGGGTCATATAGGTTCTCTATTCTTACTTTAATTGGAGAGAAAGGGGCTTACCGTTTCACCTAGTTGTGACCAAGGTTTACTCTTGGCTCTGTGCTCGGAGCTCACTTTTGGCAATGGCACTTGAGAAGCAATATGCAGTGTTGGGGAGCAAATCAGGGTCTGTCACATGCATAAGAGGCTACCTTAATGACCCTATTATGGTAATGATAACTAATAGTATTACTAGTTTTTGATTACTAGTTTTGATCACCACACACCCAGTGGTGATCAAGGCTTATTTTTGGCTCCGATTCAGGGATCACTCCTATAGGAGGTCTGGTGACCATATGAGGTTCCAGGGATTGAACCCAGGTCAGCCCCAAACAACACAAGTTCCTTAGCCATTGTACCTTAGCCATCATTCAGTGCCCCACCATTCTTTTTTTATTTTTTATTTTTTTTTTATTTATTTTTTATTTTTTTATTAGTTTATTTTTAATTAGAGAGTCATCGTGAGGGTACAGTTACAGATCCATACATCTTTATGCTCATGCTTCCCCCATACAAAGTTCAATAACCCATCCCTTCACCAGTGCCCATTCTCCACCACCCGTAAACCCAACTTCCTTCCCCCCCTCCCCAGACCCGTCTCCCCCCACCCCACCCTGCCACTATGGCAGGGAATTCCCTTTTGTTCTCTCTCTCTGATTAGGTGTTGTGGTTTGCAATAGAGGTGTTGAGTGGCCATTATGTTCAGTCTCTAGTCTGTATTCCGCCCGCCTCACCCTTCCCCCACCTCTACATTCTTTTTTTTTTTAAAGAAATCTACATCCTGCTTTTTCTAGGGGCTGAATCAGTGAACATTCCCAAAAGTGAGCTGCTTTTTGTTTTTGCTACATGCTGACCAACACTGGTTGTTTTCCATCTTTTTAATATGTGCCATTCACACAGGCATAAGATAATATCTCATATCTCATTGTATTGATTTGCATTTCCCTGATATTAGGTAACAATGAATCTTGAATGGCCATCTATGGGTCTTTGAAGACTTATCTGTTTATCTCTTCTTCCTATTTTGTATAAGTTTCCCCCCCCCCCAACTGTTGAGCTTTGTGAGTGCTTTATATATTTCATTATCAATCCCCCCTCCCCCGACTTTTTCTTCTCTTTCTGGCTTTGGGGTCACATCCTGCAGTGCTCAGAGATTGCTCCAGGCTTACTGGTAGCACTCCAAGTGGGGCTTGTGGAACCATATGTTGTCCTGTGGATTGAATTACATGAAAGGCAACTGACTTACCTCCTAAACTGTCTCAGTCAGGGCTGGAGTGATAGCACAGCGGGTAAGGCATTTGCCTTTCACTCGGCCAACCCGGGTTCGATTCCCAGCATCCCATATGGTCCCCCGAGCACTGCCAGGAGTAATTCCTGAGTGCATGACCCAGGAGTAACCTCTGTGTGACCCAAATTTTGTGCCAGCCGGGTGTGACCCAAAAAGCAAAAAATAATGAATAAATAAATAAATAAATAGTCTTGGCAACCGTCCTGGATATCAGACCTTCATTTTCTCCCATTCCATAGCCTTTGTTTTTATTTTAGTCTTAGTTTCTTTTGTTATCATAAACTTTTAGATTTGATGTAGTTACATTTGGGCTGGAGTGATAGCACAGCGGTAGGGCATTCACCTTTCACGCGGCCTCCCGTGTTTGATTCCTCCGCCCCTCTCGGAGAGCCTGGAAAACTACCGAGAGTATCGAGCCCCCACGGCAGAGCCTGGCAAGCTACCCGTGGCGTATTGGATATGCCAAAAACAATAACAATAAGTCTCACAATGAGAGACGTTACTGGTGCCCGCTCAAACAAATTGATGAGCAACGGGATGACAGTGACAGTAGTTACATTTGTTTATTTTTGCATTTGTACCATTTTCTCTTGAATCATCTGATTGAGAACTCCTCTGAGGTCTCTAGTCTAAAGAATTTTAAGTATGTTTTCCCCAATGTCTTTAATCCACTTTGAATTGACTTTTGTGAATGACGTGGTATATGATTCCACTTTCATAATTTGGCATGTGACTATCCAATTTTCTCATCACTTTGTTGGAAAGGCTTCCTTGCTTCATTTTATGCATTCAGTTTCTTTTTCATAGATTAACTGTCCGTAGATCTGGGGGTTTATCTCTGGGTTTTCGGTCTGTTTCATTGAATGAAAGTCTATCTTTATTATAGTACCACATAGTTTTGATTACTGCAGCTTTGTACAATAAAGTCAGTAAATACAATACCTCCATCCTATTTTTCTCAGAATTTCTTTGACTATTTGGGGGGAATTTATGATACCATATAAATTTGAGGGTATAATTAGAGTTTTGATGGCAATTGCACTCAATTCGTATAATGCTTTGGGTAGAATAGTTATTTTGACAGTATTAATTCTCCCAATCCATGAACATGAACTATGTCTCCATTTTCTGTTGTCCTATTTCTCTCAGTGGTGACTTTACAGTTTTCAGTGTAAAAGTCTTTCACATTCTTTGATAAGTTGACCTCTATTTGATGTTTTTGGACACTATTGTAAATGGGACTATCATTTTAATTTTCTTCTGTTTAAGTTCATCATTGTTGCAGATAGAAATGCAACAGAATTTTGCGTGTGGATTTTGTAGCCACCACTTCTTTGTATTGGTCAGTTGCTTCTGAGTATTTTTTTCTTTTTTGGTCACACCTGGCAATGCACAAGGGTTACTCTTGGCTCTGCACTCAGGAATTACATCTGGCAGTGCTAGGGGGACCATATGGGATGCTGGGAATAGAACCCGGATCGGCCGCGTGTAAGGCAAACGCCCTACCCGCTGTGCTATCACTCCAGCCCCTCTAATAGTATTTTTAAGAGGTATGGTTAGGTCTTCTTTATATATTTATCATTCTATTAACTTCTTTTTTTCAATTTCATCATTTTGACTTCTTTTTCCTGCTTTATTGCTGTGAGGTAGACTTCCAAAACTATATTGAATACAAATGGAGAAAGTGGGTATATTTATTATGTTTCATCTCAGAGGGCTTTTTCTCTGAGTTTCAGTTTTTCAATATTAGGTAGCATGTTGGCTGTGGGTTTATTGTAAGTGACATTACTGCTTTGCAGTGTGTTCCATCTAACCCTAGTTTGTGGAAGGTTTTCCTCATGAATGCGTGTTTAGTCTTGTCATAGACTTTCTCCATATCTATTGATATTGTCATGTGATTATTTTTCCTTTTGTTGATATGGCATATTACAAATAAATTATAAAATAATTAGTAAGTATTTAACTATCCTGTATCTCTGGAATGGACCTTACTTGATCATGATGTATGATCCTTTTGATATATTGTTGGATTCAGTTTGCTAAGTGCCTGTTGAGGATCTTTTCATTGATCTTCACTGGGAATATCAGTCTATAATACTCTATTTTTAGAGATCTCCACTTACTTTAGAATTAGGGTCATATTGATTTTATGGAAACTTTTGAGAAGTATTTCTGTTTATTCAATTATATGAAAGATGCAAGGAGTGCGGATAGTAATTCTTTTTTGAAGGTTTTGTAGAATTCCCAAGGAAACTCATCTGGACTTATGATTTTGTTACTACAAATATTTTGATTACTATTTCAGTTTATCTACTTGTTATTGGTCAGTTAGGGTTTTATAATTCATCTTGATTTAATTTTGGGGGGCTGTATGAATTTTGGAATTCCCCATTTCTTTCAGGACTTTTATCTTTGTGACAGTTATTCATAGTAACTTTTTATGATCCTTTGTTTTTCTGAGTTGACTAAATATTTTGTCCTGTTTAATCTCTGATGTTATTTTTACATAAATTAAAAGAATCCCACTTATTTCAGATGGTAAATTACCATAATAGCTTTCTGTTCTAGATACAGTTTGTCTACTAGTTTCAAGGATGTTTTGTTTGGGCTAAGTAGTTTGAATACCTTACCAAATTTGAGATGGTGATTAACTCAAAAGAAGATAGAAGAATAGGTTTATAATCTAAAATAAGTTTACAATAGAGTAAAAGTGAAATTTTAAGTGAATTCACAATACATTTTAACGTTTCAAATGTTTCAAAAGAATTTTAATGGATAAAAGTAATATGTACTCATTGAATAATATGGGAATAAGGAAATACTTTATAAATAACAATAACGCATAATTTCCCTTATAAATAATATGTACATATTATGTCAATTATAGTTGATATATACATTCTTACAAATATTATAGGAAAGTTGGTTGTAGAGGAGCTTCTTGATGACAGCATTGTTACTCCATTCATGAAATACTTTTATCTGAAAGCTTTTTAAGAAAGCCTAAAATGTGTTTTGAAACATTTTCCCTGAAATATGTACTAAAATTATTTTACTTCTTCACTATTTTAATAATGCTCATATGGGAGGAAGTATATATTACATTGTGATGAGCTTAATGTAAGATTTAGAGGAAATAATGCAGGAATCCTTAGAGGATTATTGACTGAGCGAGCCAGAGAAGAATACTGAAGGTCATTTTCAAGCTGGGTGTGCCATGATATTTAGTGAGTTGTCCTACAAAGGTTCTACATGTCAGAAGGAAAAGTAGATGTGTTCTGAGAATTTATGTTTTTGTGACTGAAATTGAAGATGAGTAATGGACAAGAAAAGATGAGAGAAGATATAGGAATTTGAGTTCACGCTTACCAATCTGAGACAATGTGGAGCCAATAGAGGGGAAAATAAAAGGAGTGCAATTATCAGATACCTATTTTAGGAAAATAACAGAAACTATCATCTTATTTTTTTCTTGAACATAATAATAAAGAAACATAAATTTTTTGAAAGAGTAAGCTCTTGATTTTTAAAGATAAATTTGTTGCAGTTCACAAGATACTCTTGTACATGTGTGTTTAGCATATATATATGACTATTAGTAACTAGTAATTAATATTTTATTAACAAAATGTCTTTAACTTTCCAACAAAACTTTATGTCATCTCTAACAAAAGCATCACTGATTCCAAAGGATCATGTAGACAATTTCACTGAATCTGAAAAGTTTAGATAAAAGGTCTTGAAGAGGAAAGCAGCCTTTTTTTAACTTTTAAAAAATTTTATTGAATCACTGTGAGGTAGTTACAAGATTTCATGTTTGGCTTACAATCACACAATGATCAAACACCCATCCCTCCACCAGTGCACATTCCCCACTACCAATATCCTGGGTATCCCCCCCCCCTTTCCCACTTTCCCCCTGCCTCCATGGCAGACAATATTTCCCATACTCTCTACTTTGGGGCATTATGGCTTGCAACACAGACCCTGAGAGGTCATCATGTTTGGTCCATTATCTACTTTCAGCACACAACTCCCATACCAACTGATTCCTCCAGCCATCATTTTCTTAGTGATCCCTTCTCTATTCCATCTGCCTTCTCCCCTCTGCTTATGAAGCAGGCTGAGGAAAGCAGCCTTAAAAGAACTTTACTATTATGTGGATTATTGATATTTGAAAGTATTTTTAGTGGGATTGAGAGCATTTCATTTCTACTAATACTATTATTTGAATAGAAAGATTTCTTTTGAGAGAGAGAGAGAGAGTAAGAGGGAGTGTGCCTGCCACGGAGGCAGGGGGTGGGAAGAGGTGGGAGTGGCAGGAGGGATACTGTGAACGTTGGTGGTGGAGAATGGGCACTGGTGGAAGAATGGGTACTCAATCATTGTATGATTGATGCATAATCATAAAAGTTTGTAAGTATGTAACTGTATTCATGGTGATTAATTAAAAAAATAAATGAAAATTGTATTTATTAAACATTATGTTGGTTAACATTGGTTGTCCTTGCTCCTCCTGCAGGGAACTTAGGTTTGTTGAGTTACTCCCACAACAGTGCCCCTGAGGCACACCCAATTTCATCAAACACTAATAATCCTATATTGCTTTTCTCTTTATTTTATGTCACTTGCATGGTTTAGCAAAGTAATTTTGTATGGACACAGGAAGATAATCCATGCTATGCTTCGTAACATGGGAGTTAATTGACTCCAAAATAATATTTACTCCTGGGCATCCATATTTATTTAAGCTTCAGCTGCCCTTAGTTCCTAGCACTTTAAGAACAGGGTCCCGACGAAGGGGCTGGATGGACCAAGGGCAAGCTTTAAGCTACCCTGTTATCAAAAGGGGACAAGCTAAGCACCATAAGTATAATAAGTTAAGAGCATGGTCATGGAACAAACTCTGTCATGATCCAAAAAGAAATAACTGAATAAGGAACCTGCTGGGATTACAAAAGAGCAACCTGGCCTGAGGACTGTGGTCTGGAATATACAGAGATGCCCCCAGGAAGAGCCAACCTTTAAGCTTAATATATATCTTACTGTGTTCATACAAAATGACTAGAAATGTTATAGGAAGTAAATTTACTATGATTATTTAAATGGATTACTAGAAATATTATAAAGGGGCTGGAGCAATAGCACAGTGGGTAGGGCATTTGCCTTGCACGTGACTGACCCAGGTTCTATTCCCAGCATCCCATATGGTCCCCTGAACACCACCAGGAATAATTCCTGAGTGCAAAGCCAGGAATAACCCTTGTGCATTGCCAGGTATGACCCAAAAAAGAAAAAATAGAAATATTATAAGAAGTAAATTTACTATGACTATTTAAATGGATTACTACCTGAGGAAAGGACTGTGTAGACTTTTTATTTCCTCTTGATTCACTTTTGGGAGGTTACATGATTCTAAGAAATGATTTCTCCTAGGTCTCCAGCTTAACTAGTACAGTTGCTCCTTGTAAGATCTCATGATGTCTTGCATTTCTGAAGATTCTGTTGCATTTCTCCTCATTCATTTCTGATCCTGTTTGAATGGTGTATCCCCTTTTTTCCTTGTGAGTCTAGCCAAAGATTTGTCTATCTTACTTATTCTTTTGAAGAAACATCTTCTAGTTTCATTGATTTGTATTATAATGCTTTCTTAGTTTCTGTACTGTTGATCTCTGCTCTGGTTTTTATTATTTTCTTCCTTCTACAGGGATTTGATTGACTTCCTAGTGGTTCTCCTAGGGCTCAGATGTTCATTTATATTTTCAATTTTATCTTTCTCTTCTTTCTGATTAGGCTTGTATTGATATGCATTTCCTTCTAAGTATGGCATTTGCTGTGTTCCATAGGTTTTAATAACTCATTCTTTTATTATTATTAGCCACAAAGAAATTTTAATTCCTTCCTTGATTTCCTCTTTGATTCAGCTGTTATTTTGTAGCTTGTTTTTTAGTCTCCAGTTGTTAGAGTTTCTCCACTTCTTTTTATGTGACATTATGGTCTGATATGATACTTGGTATGATTTTTATGTTTGTGAATTTGTGTGTTTATTTTATGGTGTAACATGTGATCTTGGAAAATGTTATATATGCACTAGAGAAGAATGTATATTGGGCTTTGGGGAGGATGTAAAGCCCTGTATATATCTACTAGCCCCAGCTCTTCTAGTTCTTCATTTAGGATTCTTATTCTTTTACTGACATTCTGTCTAGTTGATCTGTCCAGTGGTGACAATGTACTTTTGAAATCCCCCACTACAATTGCATTTTCATTCATTTGTTTCTTTAGGTTTGTGAGCAAAATCTGTATAAACTTTGATGATTAATAGAGAAGGGATCACTAAGAAAATGATGGCTGAAGGAACCAGCTGGGATGGGAGATGCATGCCGAAAGTAGATAATGGACCAAACATGATGACTTCTCAGTGTCTGTGTTGCAAGCTATAATGCCCAAAAGTAGAGATACAGTTATGGGGAATATTGTCTGCCTTAGAGGCAGGGCGAGGGTGGGAAAGGGGGGATATAGCCGGGATATTGGTGGTAGAGAATGTGCACTGGTGGAGGGATGGGTGTTTGATCATTGTGTGATTGTAACCCAAACCTGAAAGCTTGTAACTATCTCACAGTGATTCAATAAAATTTAAAAAATTATAAAACAAACAAATAAATTTGTATATTTATATTTAATAAAAAACTTTGCTGATTATACATTTGGTGCACATGTTAATTACATTTAGTACTTCTTGATCTATTGTTTCCTTAGCCAATAAATACTGTTCATCTCTATTTCTAATTACTTTCTTTAGAATGAGTGGTGGGCTGGAGCGATAGCACAGCGGTTGGGCTTTCATCTTTCACAGGGCCAACCCATGTTCGATTCCTCTGCCCCTCTCTGAGAGCCTGGCAAGCTACTGAAAGTATGGAGGCCCCCACGGCAGAGCCTGGCAAGCTACCCGTGCATATTGGATATGCCAAAAACAGTAACAGTATGTCTCTCAATGAGAGATGTTATTGGTGCCTGCTCAAACAAATCGATGAGCAATGGGATAACAGTGACAGTGACAGAATGAATGGTGCTTGGTCTGATATAAGTGGCTGTCCCAACTTTTTTCTGTTTACCTTCAGCTTATATGATTGTTTTCTTTCCTTTCACTCTGAGCCTGATTATCGTGATTTTATGTTTTCTGTAAGCAAAAAATGAATGGATTTTGTTCCTGACATATTCTGCCACTGTGTGTCTTCTGATGGGAGTTAAGTCCATTGACATTCAGAGAAATTATTGATGTATAAGGCTGTTTGACATTTTACTATATGAGGTTGTTGTTTCTACAATTGGCTATTTTGTTTCTATAAATAATTTTTCAGTGTTTCGTTCAGGGTTGATTTAGTTATAGCAAATTCTTTCAGCTCTTGTTTGAGAATGGTTTTATCCTTCCCTCCCATCTAAATGAAAGCTTTGCAGGGTAGGGGACTCTAGGTTGAAAGTTTTTTTCAGTGAGTAATTTGAATATGTCATCCCACTCTTATCTTTACTATGCTGCTTCATGTAGTAGATCTGTTGTGATCCTGATATTGGTTCTCTTATATTTAAGTTTCCTTCTCCCTAGAAGCTTTAAATCTATATCTCTCTTTGAATTTTGATTACATTCTTTTCCTGTACTCTTTTCTTGAGTCTGTATATCGGCCTCCCTCCAGAAAGTGGGGAAGTTCTTAGCTATAATCTCTCCTGCCACTTTTCTTCCATTTTCCTATTTTTATCTCCTTTTGATATTCCTATAATTCAGACATTATTCCACTTGCTGTTATCCAGGAAGTACCTTCCATTCTCTTCCATTCTAGTGCTTCTCTTCCCTTTTACCTATCAATGATAGCTTTTATTTTGTCTCAAGTTCATCCACATGGTTGGATGGAATCTGTCATACTCTGAATCAGTTCTTTGAGTTGGTCAAATGTCTCGTCTAATAATTACTTGATTTCACTGGTAAGTGCTTGCCTAATTTCTATTGCCAATTGTAATAAGTGCTGATTTCAGGTCCTTGTGGTCCAGATGAGAGTTTTAATGGGCTTGATGATTTGCCTGGTTTCTATCTCTGACAAAACAGTTGGGTTCCTCATTTTTCTTTGAGTTTTATGTGGGTTAATGTTGGAGGTTTAGATTCCCAGTTACTTAAGAAGTGGTATGTTCAGTTGTTTACACCAGAGGGCTCTACTATTCAGATTTTTTCCTTTACTTTTTAGTGCTGTTAGACTATGACAAGAGGCTTTTTGAACTAATCATTCCATTTAGTTGACAGAGATACATATGATTACAAGTTCAGTGAAGTATAATTGTTTCTCTCACTGGACTCAAAATGAAGAGTGTTCAGTAATAATCTAATGCAGAATCTATCATGTCTGTGTGGTTTTAGGTTTGGAGAATTAGAGCTGATGTCATGTGGGGGAATTCCTGATATTGGGGAGACTCCTGATATAGGGCTGGGGTCTGTGAAGGGGAAGCCTGCAAGGTTCCAGGCACAAGGCTTTCAATTCGGACCAGGCCATGGTGAGAGGGAGCAGGTAGGCAGAGTCCCAGTGCCCAGAAGCACACCAAAAGATCTTGATAATAATAATAATAATATATATGTACAATAGTAGAAGATAGAATTATCTCTAAATTAGGAAAAGATAACTATTACTTACGATCCAGTTTTATTTCCATTGTGAGTATGAAAGTAGAGAGATAAGTTTGGATTTAATAGTACTATAGTTTCGGGGCTGGAGAGATAGCACAGCGGGTAGGGCTTTTGCCTTGCACGCGGCCGACCCGGGTTCAAATCCCAGCATCCCATATGGTCCCCTGAGCACGGCCAGGGGTAATTCCTGAGTGCAGAGCCAGGAGTAACCCCTGTGCATCGCCAGGTGTGACCCAAAAAGCAAAAAAAAAAAAAAATAGTACTATAGTTTCTATTTTACTTTCTGGGGGTCTATTGAAACTATTCAATATGATTTCAAAAGCCATGAAAGGCATGAGGCTTTTCACTAAATATGTAAAGTTTTCATTATGATCAATGTATTTCATTTATGATATATGAAATTGTCATCATGAATATCCACATAATTTGAAAGCATATTAGCATATCAAGGACATTTTTGTTCAAATGATAATAAAGTAAATGATAATAAAAAATGATAATAAAAATGATTATAGATATATCTTACACTCAAATTCCACTTATTCAAAGTAAATTAGGGTTCCTGACTAATGTAGATTTCTAACAAAAGTTATATTGTTGCTGAATTTAATCTACTTTTTCTTGGATTTACTGATATTTTCAGTAAAATTCATGACTTCAAGAGTTACTCTGTACTTTTTTAATTTACACATCAAATTTATTCTCTGAATTATCTTTTGATGTGCCTACATGCACACACTTGATAATATATCAAACACATCTTGCAGATGGCACATAAAAGAAATAATCCAGTAAACTTTGTTTACATGTATTAAAAATTGAGAATTGATAGCTTTCCTGGGTAGGAATTTTATTCACTAAATAAGAAATTAAGTCTTCTCCATAAGATCACAGCATGGTGTGATAATCTACTATTCTCATTTCCTGAACTTTGTTAAGTAGTGAAAGATTTTTAAGATACTCCTATATTTGTATTTCTTTTTATAATTATGATGCTTTTCTAAGATATGTGATATGAAATGAACATGAATCTCTAGGTAATTAAATGGCTTATATTTAATAATGCCTATATCTGACACTGCTTATTATAATAAGAAGATCAATAAGTTCATATCTTTGAATTAAGAATGAATTCTTGTTTCCTATTTAGTATTTTTTTTCTATGCAAGTTTTTGACAAGTAGTATTATTCTTTTAAACTAAAGTTGAGGTACAGGATGTGGTTCAATGTGTAGACACTTAACTTTATGTGAGTAAAACGCTGGGTTCAATTCCTAGCACTAAAAAAATATATCACCAAACCAAACCCAAAAAAAGCAAAATTGATAGATGATTAAATTAAATAAATAATTAAATCAATTAAATTGTTATAGTTAAACATTTAGCTTCATTGTTAAATTATGAATATTTTAAAATTTATTCTCATCAGTATTTTGCAAAAACATTAACAAATATTAAGTGAATGATTGAAAATACATAAGATGTCTTAAATACTGATTTTCCTGTAATACTATGACTGTTTTACTTTATTTGTCTTTTTGGTTTTTTTTTTCTTTTTGGGTCACACCCAGAGATGCTCAGAGGTTACTTCTGGCTCTGCACTCAGGAATTACTCCTGGCGGGGCTCAGAGGGCCTTATGGAGATACTGGAAACTGAACCTGAGTTAGACACACGCAAGGCAAATGACTTACCCACTGTACTTTCGCTCTGACCCCACTATGAGTACTTTAAAATTGAGCTCTGGCTTTTAATGAAATGAACCCATGGTAATGAATGATAGTGCAATATGTAGTCATATTAAATGTATGATGTCTAGTTTGAAAAAACCCCTAGTCCAATTAAAGAGGAACACAGAAACAAATTATAATCACTGTGATAATGTATGTTAATGCACAGGAAACTTATATAGGAGAGCCACATAATTCACCATACATTTTCATACTCATCCTTCATTAAATTTTTCTCTCAGTCTCACAGTAGTTGTTCAAGACAGACTTCTTCGCTTTAGAGGGTTGACTCTAGATCTGAGGCCAATGAAGGCTGGGAAGATATCCAAGGTCAAAAGCAGTGCTATGGCAAAGTGCACGCTGAAGTGCTAAGAGCATAAATCATGAAAAACATTGTAAAAAATGGAGGAAAAGACAGAAAATAGAGGGACAACTAGAAGGGAAGTAGAAAGTGATTTAGAATAACCTGAACTTGTTAAATAAATGTGTTTATTTATACTCCTGCATTATTATTGTAAAAGGATTGGAAAATTTATGAGGTCTGGTATGTGGTCCTGATTGCCTAAACATTATTTATTTCTTGGCTTACAGCTTTCTTCAGTCCCTTTCCAATTGCATAGGAGAATCCTGATTTTTTAATAGGTGCCCTTCTTTGATTGACCTTGTATTTCCAGAGAGGTTAACTTCTTTAATCCCAGTCATCTAGGGAGCTGGTACTCTTAATCTAAGCCTACTGTTATTAGTTATTTAATTAGACATCAACACTAGATACAAATAAAGCTTTTAAGACATACACACAAATAATAGATATTATAGGTATCTATGCTTCTTATTATTTGATTAAAAGTCTTTGGTCTCTCACTGGGGGCTACTGTGGTAGGCTAGGGACGAAGTATAATTTGAAGGAGGACAGAGCCAAGACAAGAGGAATCTTAGCTCTGATGCTTAGCACTTGGAGCAACTCTGATTACAGGGAATAATCAGAGTCCTATTTCTTAATATAGTTAAGGGTAAGTTTTATATTAATTACTACTCAGTTATCTGATCAACTAATGAGCAGATACATAATCTGGCTCTCTAAGAAAATTTAGAAAGCCAGATAGAATAAAAAGGGAAAGAGCAAAAGGGACATAAGATGAAGTTTGGATAAACCAATCCAAACTTATAGTTACCTAAGCTTCCATTTGTGTAAGTAAGTGATATATTGTTAATGCACATTCAGACCTACAGGTGCTTTCCCAGTCTTTTTGTAATAATTTCTTTAAGAACTTAGAGCAAAATGGGAGTCAATATACCACCTAAGGATTGAATTATGTTGCGTGTCATATTGCACTCTTTAAATGAATAGATGTACACATATCTTGGTTTCACATTAACTGGATCAGTTCACAGAAGAATGTGTGAAGTACATAAGCTCCTATGCAATATATATATTTTTATTTTTGTGTTTTTTCTGATTGCAATTTTGAGGTTTACAAAACTGTTGCAAATGGTTTCTCATGTACATAATTTCCACACCATACCATCACCAGTGTACCCACCTCTCTACCCCAAAGTTGCTATGCAATATTTTGAGCAAGGATTGAGAAAAGTGTCTATACATTTATTTGTAATTTTTGAAGTGTCTTTTGTTCCATTTTTCTCTTAGAATGTTATTTTCCCATCATATGAAATGATTTGTGCTATTATATCAAATCACTGGTAACATTAATTCATAGCAGTTGAACAGTTTTTTTCAGTGGTTAGTATTTGAGTGTTGAAAATAAAATGCAACTCGGGACCCCTGAGAACAATTAGGCTGAATTCATTCCAGGACGGACTGAGAAGAAAGTAGATGCTAAGATGGACATTGGTATGAAGGAGGTCAATTAAGAGTGATCTTGAAAGCAATGAATGTGGAAGAGATGCTTGATAGGGCAAGTGAGGTTTGTGATTCTTCTCAACAAAGGCTTCCACAGACTCCCCAGGGAACTTTGAAGCTAGGATTGTCTTTTGAAATAATCTTCATTGGTCACTAGTCAGAGCCTTTGTACTTCTGAGATAAACAGACTTTGAAGTTGATTGCTCCTAGAGGGATCAGGGCCTTGTGTCAAGCAATTCTGTTACTCTAAGATAGTTCTCCAAAGGAGCTGCTAGTGACAAATGTCCATTAGCAGTACATCAAAAAAAAAAAAAAACCTGGAAGAATCAATCTTCTGATATATGGGGAAATTGGGTGACACATTAAAATGTCAGCTACAAATTGAATTAAGATTTGACTCAGAATGAATGGCCAGATGGCAAGAGGAATGAATGTAGGTCTTGACAAGTGAATCATTAAATGATGGTCCATTTTATCAAAGTACAATAAGTAAGCAAGTAAAGACAGAAAAATATTTGATAGAATAAAATGGTATATATGAAAGATCTCAGTGAGATTGAACAGTAGGTATAGTGTGAGTGAGGGAAATGAAAGAATAAAATGATCACATCGCATCTATTATAATGAGTTTTTAGAGACTAAGATGCACATATGAAGTGGTTGCTGTTTGTAATGAAGAACACAGGTGACATGGAAACTGAATAGCGTTAAGGTAAGGATCACATGAGTAGAAATCAAAACATCCATGCACTTAGGTGTGTGCTTGAACATCTATAAGAAAACTGAGAGTCCTCTGGAGGCCGCAGACTTAGAGCAGAGAACAGGGCTGAAAAACATAGACTGGGAGAAATGTGTGAAAGTAAGTAGAACTTCCCCTAGTGATAGATGTGACTCAGTTACAGCCTATAGCAGAATGTGAAAGCTCACTTTCACAGGAATGTCATACCTGGAATATTTAGTCTCTTGTGAGAGTCATTGTCTGCTTAGCAATGCTGATCTGATTTTGGCTTTTGGGCCACAGCTGGTGGTGCTTAGGGTTTACCCCTGCGCTTAGGAATCACTCTTAGTGGTGCTCAGGGGACCATATCGGGTGCCAGGGACGGAACCTGGGTCTTCCATGTGCAAGGCAAATGCCCTAACCACTGTATTGTCACTCTGGCCCTGTGTTTACACCTGACTTTATTTTTTATTAAATAAAAAATTTACTGGATCATCGTGAGATAGTTACAAACTTGCATGATTGCTTTTCATTCGAACAATGCGCAACTACCCATCACTCCAGCAGTGCACATTTTCCACCACCATTGTTCCCAGTGTTCCACCCGCCATCCCTACCCTACCCCACTCCCTGCCTCTGTGGCAGGTACAGTCTTTCTTACTCTCTAATTTTGGGCATTGTGATTTGCTATATAGATACTAAGAGGTCATCGTGCTTGGTTCTTGGTCTACTTTCAGCACATATATCCCAACTTGGGCGATCCCTCCAATCATCGTTTACTTGGTGGTTCCCTGTCTGTCCTAACTGCCTTTCCCCCAGCATGTGGGGCCAGCTTCCAAACCAGGGTGTGATCTTCCTGGCCCTTATTTCTACTGTCCTTAGGTGTTAGTCTCATATTATGCTACTCTATATTCCACAAATGAGTTCTGACTTTCTCTTTTTGACTAATTTCACTTAGCATGATACTCTCCATGTCCATCCACTTACATGCAAATTTCATGATTTCATCTCTTATAACAGCTGCATAGTATTCCATCTACACCTTACTTTTTTAAAGTAAGGTGTAGATGGAATACCAGCCACCATGCTGCCAAATTATCCCAGGTAGATTGATCTCTATCTGAAAACTGCAACCTTCTTAAAAGAAATTGAGGGAAGCAGATTTCCCTCCCTTTCAGATAGACCTAGCAGCAGACACACAGAGTTTTTATAGTCAGGTTGAGGCCTTGGACTCCTTGATGTCTTCTAAGCATTTATGAGAGATAGTTTTCCAGCTCCTGCTGCATACCCAGCAACTAAAAGTTATACTTCATGAGTTGTAAGCGAATATTATTATTACTTTTATTGCATTAAGACTTTCTACAACAACCTCCTCAAGCTACTCAATTATAATGTATGCATATGGCTAATAATAGAAATAGTTACTTTTATTGAGTCCTTATTTTGTGCCATGTTAAACACACACTCAGCTCTCTTTAACACAACAGCTTGAGAAAAGCATTCTTGTAGATGAGGGAACTGAGGTTACTTATGTGAAGCTTAGGTTGTTTTATTCCAAGTCTAAATCCATTGTATATGATCCATAGCTTCCTTACTACTTTCTGCATAAATGTTAGATTCTATTCCAGCAGGATTATTTATTCCATAAATATGTCTAACTTTATTCCATAAAGCTATCTTTTTGGTCATTTTACTTCCAAATGTTGGAATGCATTTTATTCTTCAATTTTTATCTCTAATCTGTTTAATCTTTCAGAGACCTGCTTAAGCACTATTTTTATGATACCTTTCCCGATTCCCCAGCCAGAAGTAATCTCAGTTTTATTTGTTAGCTATATGGCAGCTAGCATAGACTTTGCTGCACTTAAACTGTTCAGTACATGCTAGTGAATGATGTCAAAACTCTGCTCTATAAAGCTGCACATGAATTATTTTGTATTCATAGGATATTTTTCTTCTAAAGCTCAAGTAAACTAGATGTATCTTTTACAAAGCTTCTTGTTATGAAGGAAACTGATAGTCATAATGTATAATCGGATGCATAATAGGAAATCTGACTACAAGATAAATTTCTCTTTCTACATCCGAGATTGCAATTCTACTTAGTAATTTTCTCTGAACAGTGTTAACACACCTCATTTCCTTCCATCAGCAATGCTTTGTAGCTGCAGGTGTGGAGTGTAGATGGACCATGTAAAACTATCTTGGACACAGGATATAATTTAGCAAAATATGCTGAATAATTAGTATTTTCATAAGTAATATAATAAAGGATATTTGGAATAAGTCCACTTCGTAAGACTCTTTTGTTATGTTTTTATAATGTGCTCCTCCCCTGGATTTTTGTCAGAAGGTACATAGAACTTGTAAACTCTAGACCACCTTTCTTTATGTATTTTAGGATGCTAATGATAGTTGCCAGTGGTGACATGCTGGTTTTGTTTCATTTATTTTGTTTCACTAAGTGTTTTTTTTTAAATGAATTGAGCTGCAGTATATATAGGAGATGTAAATCTCTGTGAAAATGCGCCCTAGCCTAGAAGAGAAAAAGAGCAGAGTATGGGAGTATAAAATCACATTACAGTGGTACAGATCATGGATTCAGAAGACCGAGACACTTAGAGTGTTTTCTAAATAATTTAGTACTTGATTACCAACTTCCTAGTTCTGTTTTAAATTACTTAAAAGACATTCAAGAAGCACTTGCCGTAAAGTCTGCATTGACTACCGGAGCAGTTTTTCTGACTTTGATGCAAAGGCAGTTAACTGGATCATTTCTTGTGGTGAATCATTCCTCAAGGGATCATTTCGTATTCCTGGAATTAAATTCAGTTGCTACCAATTTGTGTTGATAGCTTAAAGATACTGAACTCAAATCTTACTCAAGTACCCATAATCATTGCTCTAGCTATATTATCTACAAAGTATTACTATGTATTTTCCTGTCTTCCTCTTCTGGATTCTTTTCCTCTTCCATATTTCATCTCATATTAATGATATTTGGTTTTATAGAAACAAGAGAAATTCAAATTTATTACTCATACTAAATGTCTGACGGTGTGCTAGTGATTTTTCATGTGTATTGTATCATTATAATCTGGATGCTTAAGCCCTAGAAGATAGTTATTAATCATTTTCATTTTTTAAGTTGAGAAACACTAAAACTCAAAGACATTAAATTGTTTAACATTGAAAAGGAACATTTTTTGCAGCCTTCAGAGACTCACTATCTGGTACTAGAGGATCACTTTGGATGCCATTCCCAGCAGCTGCAGCGAGGAAGGTTAACACCACTTCTGATAGTTCTACGCTTTGGGCTACTGTTGGTGCCTGGGGACCATGAAGTCCTATATATTAACTTCCTTTTTTTCTTCTAAATTTATCTCCAACTTTTTCCTAATATAAATAAAAAGTATATATGCTTCTTTATATCCCCATGCTTTCATATTTTTGGCATTCTTGTCTGAAAACTGAAGCCTTTCAATATGAGTTTGCTTCCAAGCCATAGTGTGATCATTTTTACCCCCGTCTTAACACTGTGCTGCTTCATTTACCTGTTATCAATTCTCAAGTTGTATTGCATTATCATTGTTCTCATGTTTGGTACCATAGTTGGCTACGTCTCAAGATGTTATGTTAATTGAAGTCATTTAAAAGGATTTCTAAGAGATTTTAAAAAAAGATTTTTTGTTGCAGATTTAAGATTGAAAAAGTTGCCCCCACATACAAATATACACTATAGAGGATTGCCAAATTGTCATTAAAATAGCATTTGTTTTCTTTGTGTTGGCAATTGTTCTATAGAGAACATTTCTTCCTTTTCCAAGCATTTTAAACATCCTAAATCTGTATCTTTCCCCGCCTTCCCTTTGTTGCTATGATGACCTGGGGGAATGCACATTAGGTTACAGTTTATGACACTTCTAACGTGTGTGCATATACTTGTTGGGGGTGCAGTGGAGATCTTGAACTTTTGATAGTGCCAAGGATCACAAATGGCAGTGTGAAGTGACAGAATTTGGTCATTTGGGTAAGGCTGGGATGGAATTCCAAGACTTATCCTTGAAGATAAGCAGTATGTCACTGATCTGTCTCTGGGTTAACAAACTGCATTTTGGAGATTGTTTTGCTCAGGAAAATTGAAGAAGAAAAAATTTACACAGCTTGCTGATGATTTTTTGCATGATTTTTTTCTTATTCTAGCCCCATTCCCAGCCTCCAGCCCGTGCTTACTTGAGGTGGTAGCTTTAATTTTCTCTATGTCAATGTTTAGCAAAGTGGGTGGCATGCCACACCAACCTACACCCACCTGCTCCAGATGCTAGATTCTGGAACAATCCAGGCTAGCAGTAGTAGTTCATTCAATGGAGGGTATACTTTCGGTTCATTCTCTTAATGAAAGTAGATTCACAAGGAGCACCAAGTCATTTATTTTCTGAAAAGGAAGTCATTTATTTTTTGGTAGGCCAAATAAATTTGAGTGACTTTGATCTATACAAGCAAACCATTTTGCACAAATGTCAGTTTTTCATCAAGTTCAAGTCACTAGGATTTTTCTCAGAGAGTGATTTCTGGGAAAAGTGCTGCAAGCTGGCTTGCATTTGGAATTTGTGAATCATAGAGATGTGAAATTTATGATTTAATGCATATTAATGCTTATTTGAAAGATCATGGGAAAGAACCATCCCAATCATATTAAAAGTTTCATACTTTTTTGTTAAGGTAAAAGTTTAACCATTCGTATAGTTGTTGTAATCTATTCATATAGTTGTTACATTTTTGTTTGTTTATTTGTTGGGACCTGAGTGATAGCACAGAGGGTAAGGTGTTTGCCTTGCATGCGGCTGACCCGGGTTCGATTCCCCTGTCCCTCTCGAAGAGCCTGGAAAACTACCAAGTATCCTGCCTGCACGTCAGAGCCTGGCAATCTACCTGTGGCGTATTTGATATGCCAAAAACAGTAACAAGTGTCACAATGGAGACGTTACTGGTGCTCGCTCTAGCAAACTGATAAACAGTGGACAACAGTGCTACAGTGCTACAGTTTGTTTGTTGGGTTTTGGGCCATACCCAGTGATTCTCAAGGGTAACTGCTGACTCTGCAGGAATTACTCCCAGCAGTGCTTGAGGGACTGTATAGAATGCCGGGAATTAAATCTGGGTCAGCTGCATGTAAGGAAAGCACCTACCTCCTGTACTGTCTCTCCACACCCTGTTGATGCTATCTTAACCACTGACCTATGATCATGAGGTGAGTAACAAAACTCATCCTTTGTAGAGCACTACAGTAATTTACCTTTTTAAAAGAGAACAGTGCATCCATTAAATAATCTTTAAAGTATACTATTGAACATATTTCTTTTTATTATCTTGTAATTGATACCACTTTTAAGCTGAAATGCCAACTGATGTTCTCTAAAATAATGTCAGTCTTAAAAGGCAAAATGAGTTATTGGTTCATAGAAGTTTTATTTTTATTCACAGAAAATGCCTCTGAGGTAGCAATTACTGCCCCAGGAACTAGTAACCATAGAAACAGTTCGACAGGCCCGACACCTGACTGCTCACCTCCATCCCCAGACACTGCCCTCAAGAACATTGTAAAGGTGATTCGACCCCAGGTAAGTGCCTAGGATGACACCATCCTCTCTGTAATGCATTTTGCTTTAGGAAAGAGTGCTTACATATCACTAACATTGCAGTGCTTAAGCTATTTTATGATATATAAATCAATTTTTGGCTTACAAGGAGGAAATTGAGTGTTCTTTGAGTCACACCTAGAGGTTTTTAGGGATCATTCATAGGAGCAATCGGGAAACCGTATGCAGTACCAAGATCAAACTGGGGTCAATCTCATGCCAGGTACGTGCCTGAATCCCTGTGCTATCACTCTAGCCTAAAGAGAATTGAGTAAGCACGTTTCCTTCCCTTAGAGCTGATGAAACACACTGGACTCTCTATTGATTTAGAGGGAAAATGAATTTGTTTATTATATTTTTTAAAAAGTGAAGCTTAGAAAAATGACTGTCTCACATCACTTTCCTCTTATAATATTTTAATAATTATGTTTCAGTTATAGAACTATTATATGCATTTTTATGGTTCGTACTGCTTTTGTCCTCATTTCTCTAGGCATGCAGTATTGTTTGGGATTACTTCTCTATTCTCTAATTCCAGACTTGTTTGTGTATTTTCTTGAAATTCTCCTTTCCTTATGGTAACTAATTTTATCTGTGTTTGATTTTGCACCTCTCATTGCTCCTTATTTGCTTCCAGAGCTCACTTTTCTCTATCTGGTCTCTTTTTATCTTTTGTTCCTTTTTTTCCTAATTCTTGTCAGTATGGATTTCTTTCTCTTCCCCCTTCTCTTTCAGTTGGATTTCCCAGTAGGCGGTTTGCAGGCAAGCTTTAGAAATATCACTGGGACAAGCTGTTCTGTGATATTTCATTGAAAATAGCACATATAAAGCTGTTTGCATTATATTTTTGCCAACAGATGGACTCAAAACATGGAATTGATAGTGTTCTCAACCTGGCTCATTCTGAATGGGTCTCATAAAATCCAAGGAAGGGAGAGTTTGGATCCAATCAATGCCATTCACCATCTACTTAGACATATAGTATGAGTGTATTATTTGAACAAGTAGGACAAGTGACTTTTAATATAGTATTGATATATATGAGAAAATGATTTGCTTAATGTCTTATTTTCTTTATCATAACTTATTTATATATTTTATCATTGCTGTAACCTTCACTAATAAACTGGCAATTTAATTTTACAAATATATAGCGCTTAGAGAACACCCTCACATAAATTGTTTAATTTAAACTTCATCATCTCTAAGGAAGTATATATTCCCTTGTTATGGATAAAGATGTGGGTGTACCAAAAAGACAAAATTATGCAACTGATTTGAAGTTCTTCTACTTCTCCTGCTTCTTTCTTGAATATTATTTCCACCAATCTAATTCATATGTTGCAAAAATCTTTATGACCTTGAACAACTTATTACATCTTTGTGAAAATGGGACTTACAGATTCATTTAGGTCTAGGTAATATTTCATTCAGTGTCCCAACATGTGGAGAGAGAAAATGTCTTCAAAATCACTTCTTTCTCTTCAGGGAAATTTAACCTAGTTTATTAGCTTGAAGAAATAAACTCCACTAAACCCAGGTTTAGATGCTAAATGTCACATTTATTATTGTTGTTTCTCTCATTATGTAAAGGAGTTTGTCAAATTATTGCACAATTTCTACATTTCCAGAAGTTTTAACTACTTAGAGAAGATTTTGCCCCATATTTGTCAAAAAATTGCTAAATATATTTATTATACAGGGGTAAACTCCCTATTAGTAGTAAATGGGTTTATTTATTCACTGAATGAAAAAGCTTACTTTCTACATACCTATAATTTAATCAACCCCAAGAAATCTTACTCCATAAATACTTTTTATACTATATTATATTTTCATCTATTAAAATGACAAACTTTGTAGAAAACTGTATATTTTATTTTAAAATAATACATTCTATCTATTTTGTCTCCATTCCTTAGTCTGTCCACGCTTCTATGCCTAGAGCAGTAACTATTTCTGTTTTCCATACTGAGAAGTTATAATGATGATTTAGGGAGGGGAAATTAAGTAAGAAAATCAGGAAATGAAGGATAATGCTATTTAAATTGAACCATATATTGTTTGTAGTAAGTATACAAATAATGGGAAAATAATTGCTAGGGTTTTTAATTGGGAAAGAATATAACCTCAGTAGTCCTACTCGACCTTTGCCCTCAGGGACTTTGGTACTTATTATTCCTTATGTATTCTGATCTCACGGAGTGCTTCACTCATTCTACAGAACAGAGAATGGAATGACAAAATGTATATAATGATGAGGGGATATTGGGCTAGAACATGTGATTTCAAAAAAGGATTTAGAGACTTGAGGATTAGTTGAGGATGGCAAAATAGATGGAACAGGGGACTCTCAGTGTGTTCTGACAGGTCATAGATGTGTCAGGGATTGAGCATTGTTGAGAGCTACTGTTCTAATGAAAAGATAATTATTGGTTAGCTTATATAAGAGTCTATATTTTGGTCACAGGTTTAATCTTCCAAAATGTTACCTAATTCTGGTTTCCTGTCTTTCAGTGCAAGAAATGTGAAGTTAGACTGACTTGAGAGTATTGAAATACTTTTTTTCACATTTACAAATTAGAAATATATCCCATGGTTGAAAGTTATCTTATCACACTTACAACTGGTGATGGGCTTTGAAAATAAAAATAGAGATGCTACTCCTATTCACAAATGTATATTTCTTTGGCTAGGCCATAGCAGATGCATTCTGTCTTATGAGGAGTATAATATAGAATAGAGGAGAGATTTAAAAAGAACTTTCATCTCATTCAATACAAGAAGCCACTGATTAGACTGAGCAAATTATGTTACTTTCACTTTGCTTCATTTATACCTTAATCTAGTCTACTGTTTATAACATTACTTACAAATGGAGAATTTTCATTGTAGCGAAGCCATCACATGACACAGGGAAGGTCATTTAATTTAATGCATTTGTTTGATTAGTGTGTTATTTACTTGAAAGCCACAGAATTTGTAGTGTTTTTTATCACCATGCAAAAAAAGTAAAATCAAAATGGATTAAAGATCTTGATATTAGAACTGAATTGATAAATTATATGAGGAAAACACAGGTACAACATTTATGACATTGAATCTAGAGGTATCTTCAATGATTCAATGCCATTGGCCAAGCAAATGGTAGCAAAGATAAGCAAATGGGAGTAAATCAAATTAAGAATCTTCTGCACTGCCATAGGAATAATGACTAAAGTAAAAAGACACCCCACAGTCTGGGACAGAATATTCATCTGATAAAAAGTTGATATGCAAGGTACATAAAGCATTGGTAGAACTTAAGAAAAAATAAACCAACACTATGAACAAGAGAGAAGATATGAATACAAGTATACTTAAAGAAGACATACAGATGGCCAAAAGGTACATGACAAAAATGCTCTTTGTCACTTATCAGGAAAATTCAAATCAGTATAAAAATTAGATATATCATACCAGTGAGACTGTCACATCAGAAAGAACAAAACTAACCAGTGTTGGCATAAATGTGGAGAAAAGGTGATTTTACAACTGCTGATGAGAATGTCAACTGGTCTAATCTTTTTAAGAAAACAAGATAGACACTTATTAAAAACCTAGGAATTGAGTTTCCATCTGACCCAATATTCCACCTCTGGGCATTTTCTATTCAAAAAAGATATTTGCTTTCCTATGTTCTTTGTAGCATTATTCACTGTAGTAAAATCTGGAAATAACTCAAATATCTGAGACATATGGCTGGATTAAAAAAACTATTTTATATATATACACACACACACATATATATATATGTATATGTATATATATATGTATATATATATATATACATATATATATGAAACCCTGTGCCATGTAATCCCACCAACGGCCAACATCCAGAGACTATAAAACAAAGCTCTGGGAAGAGAGTGAGAGAGTGATGCAGAGTGTCCTGCCCCCTGCGTCTGGCTGTCTTCACTGGGGCCCCCTCAGAGGGGTTGGGTTGCCTTTTCCTCCCTGACCCAAGCAGAGTTTTGACAGTTGAAGACCTCCGGAACCCAGCCACAGCCATGCTCAAGGCCACTCTCCACATGTTCAGACAAGTCTCATGCATGAAGGGACTGGCAGAGGAACCCAGGTGTGTGGGACCCGGGGCTGAGATCTCCAAGCCTGCTCAGATTGGGAGTGGGCCTTTTCCACCCAGACCTTCCATTTTCCAGTAGTTTGGCAACCACAATCACAAACTGTCCCTGGCGCCATGTAATCCCACCAACATCCAGAGACTATAAGACCAAGCTCCCAGTAAAAGATATATACATACCTCTTAGAGAGCCCAGAGAGCTACCGAGAGTATTCCGCCCGCATGGCAGAGCCTGGCAAGCTACCCATGGCGTATTTGATATGCCAAAACCAGTAATGATAGGTATCATTCCCCTGACCCTGAAAGAGCCTCCAATCGTTGGGAAAGACAAGTAAGGAGAGGCTGCTAAAATCTTAGGGATGAATGTGATAGAGACATTACTGGTGCCTGCTCAAGTAAATCAACGAACAACAGGATGACAGCAATACAGTGATATGCATATGTAAAATAGAATACTAGTTGGCTTTAAGAAAACATGACATCCTACAATTTGCTGCTATGTGAATGATCTGGAAAGTATGCTGAGTAAAGTTAGTCAGAAGGAAAGGGACAGACACAAAATGATCCCCCTAATATGTAGGGTATGAAAAAAACATAGTAGGAAAATAAAAAATAATGTCGAAAGGCAGCAGAAAATGAGAAATGATGTTCACTGCAATCTTAGCATAGGGGTGTAGTGTGGCAGTGAGTAGGATGGGAACTGGAGGACGGACACTGGGACACTGGTAAAAGGAAGGGGAGTTTGGTGGAGGGTGTCATGCTGGAATATTTTGTACATGAAACACTGCCTTTAGTAGTTTTGTAAAACATAGAGCCTAAAATTTTTCTAAATTATATTAAGCCTAAAAATCTTTTAAGATACATATTTGGATGGCCATGGTTTCTCTGTTCAGTTGATATGATGAATTACATTAATTTGTGGCTTTAAATAAAACCTTGTGTTTCCAGAATAAATGCCATGTAGTTATTATACCTTACTTAACTTTATTGGTATTATAGTTGATAGAGAAAACAGATGAAGTATTATTAGATGGAGTGATAATTTAAATATAGGAAGTCAAAAATTACCAATGGTTTGACTTTGGTTGTCTACAATTTTGGAATGGTATTAATAAATATAGGACAGACTTGAGAACTAGTTCATTTTGATGAGAAAGATCATGGCATAACTGAATTTGTAAATGTATTAAGTGTGGAGCTCTGACGAGGGAGGTATACATATAAGGATTTAACAGAAATTTACATAATCTGATGGGAAAAGAAATACCAAAGAAAGGAGATGGAGGCAGTATTTATACTTAAAATATTAATATTTGTTAATTAGTAATTTGATTTTTAATGGAATGGATATTATGTAGTCAATTAAATGAGAAGAAAATTGAGAACCAGGAAGTTTGAGTGACTATGTATAGTTTACAAAGAAAGTCTTCAAAAATAAGAGAAAGAGAGCATTAAGAAATATCAAGAATGAAGATAGAGAATTAGGAAAAACAGAAAAGGAGAAAATAAAATTGAAAAAATATTTAGTCAGCATTGCCAAAATGTGTTGAGAGCTTGAGAAGATTGCAATGTCAAGATTCAATTTCCCTCAAGTGGCAAAGGTGAATGTTTATCTTGCAAAGTTCTGAGAAACTGGAGAAAAACAGGGTCCTGGTTGTAGATTAGTATTTTTGTTTGCTTTTGTTTTGTAGTCACACACCTCTGTGCTCTGTTCTTCCTTCCTGCTCTGTTAGGAATCACTCCTGCTGTGCTTGGGGAACTATATGTGGTGCCAGATCAAATTTGGGTCTACCACATGCAAGGCCTCTTATTCCAGTTATAGCTCTCTGGACTCTAATTAAAAATATTAATTAATGTATTAATTCAAAAGACTGATTTTTTTAATAATTTGGTAATAAAGAAATCAGTATGGTTATAGATTGAAAGAAGGGCAGAGTTGAGGAGACAGTTTTTCTATTATTTCAGGATGTATGCTATTAAGCTTGGGTATATTAAGGTTAATTGGAGACATATGAATGATTGAGACAGAAATGTTAAGTTCTATAATAGGATAAAAGAATAAATCTAATTAATTTCAAAGTTACAGTTGTCAAAGCACTGGGTTCTTGGCTTTGCTCTGGGTTATGGCTGTCTTTGCATATGATTTCTTTTCTACTGTTTCATAACACAAGTCAAAACTAACATGAGAGGGCATTTGAGAAGTGATTAAAGGTAGAGGCAGAAGCAATTCAAGGTAGAGGAGGGAAAAAAGCTATTTTAGATAATTTAACAGATAAATCATCCAAGCAGGAGATAACTTTTGATCATTATAGTAACATATTTAGTGAACGTTGGTAGAGGCACTCAGGAAGTCAACCTGGAAAATTGCAAAGTTCCGATTTATTTGAGGTGTTGCTGGTGTCACCTAGATTCTATAACACCTACATCTGATCCTAAAAAGAATTCAGAAGTTTGAAATGACTTCGGTTAGCACTCATTCTTATCGAAGCATGCTCTCTCTCTCTCTCTCTCTCTCTCTCTCTCTCTCTCTCACTCTTTCTCTCTGTAACAAATGCATGCTTGCACACATGCCACACACACACACACACACACACACACACACCATCATAAGGGTAAATCAAAGAAAGAAAAATCAAGACCTTCTTTTACTTCACAGATTATGGGAGCTGATCTGAGGAAAAATAAGCTGATTCTGAACTTCTAATGATGATAGACTTTGTTTTCATCTGTTATTAACTTAACTTAATTGGAAGAAAAAAGAATTTTGAACATTTTTCATTCTTTTGGAATTTTTTGTGCTTAGTGAACTAATCGTCATCATCATCATCATCATCATCATCCCATTGATCATCGATTTTCTCAAGTGGTCTTAGTACCTTCTCCATTTGTCCTAACCCTGAGATTTTAGAAGCCTCTCTTTACTCGTCCTTCCCAACGGTGCCGCACTGGAGGCTCTTTCAGGGTCAGGGGAATGAGAGCTATCATTGCTACCGATTTTGGCATATGAATATGTCACAGGCAGTTTGTCAGGCTCTCCCGTGTGGACAGGAAACTCTCGGTAGCTTGCCAGGTTCTCTTAGAGGGAGAACTTGGCTATAAGATGTCGTTTCCGGGAACTTGGTTTTATAGTCTCTGGATGTTGGCTGTTGATGGGATTACATGTCACTGGGGGCAGTTTCTGAGTGTGACTGCCTGGTTAGCTACTGGAAAGTGGGGAGTCTGATCGGAAGAGCCCCAGCCCCAATCCGAGCAGGCTTAGAGATCTCAGCCCCAGGTCCCACACACCTGGTTCCTCTGCCGGTTCCTTCATGTGTGAGGTTTGTCTGAATGTGTGGAGAGCAGACTTGATTAGACTGTGCTGGGTTTCAGAGGTCTTTGGCTTTGGGGGTTCTGCTCAGGGAGGGGAGGGAAACTCAACCCACCCCCTCTGAGGAACCCCCGTGAAGCCAGCCAGGTGCAGGGGCAAGAGACTCTGCTAACTAATAATAAAGCACTTTAATCTAATCAACATAGATATCTGTCTCTTCCATTATTAATAGTTTAGAATGGGATTACATAAAATTCTTACTAAATATAGAATAACATTTTAATGGGCAACGTGGGGTTATAGAATACGTATGCTAAAATTTAAAATTAGAAATGAGAGTGGGTATGTAAAATGCAGAGGCATATCACTTAAAAACCCAAAACCTTGTATTGTGTTGTAGCAAAGATCAAAATAGAGAAGGAATAAAAAGGCCTTCTAATAGTTCATCTTCAAAATATATTTTTACTATTTATTTTGAGCCATGCATTTCTGTTATTACTGAGTGCACATTTTATTTTCTATAAAATGCTAAAAGTAGATATTTTTTATTTTACTGACTGGAGCTTGAGACTTATGTTGAGTGATTTTTCTAGTGTTAGCCATCCACTGGGAGAACTCTGATCTTCATACTCCAATGACCTCTTAATATTAATTCTCTTTTGAGAGAAAAATAATCAGGTGATGAGTATTGATATTCCAAGGGAATGAAGGTTGAGAGGAGAATATTAGAATGGAAAAAAGGAAGACAAGCAGAGCATAAGTATCAGCAGTTGCAGGGAACGTGTGGAATCTTGCCACATAAATGGTGAGATTACATTCAGAAAGTTAAGAAATGTAGGAGTTAGTCTTAGTTGAAACAAAGAACAATTTGGAAAGAAAAAAGAAAGAGTTAAGAAGTTAGTGATGGGATTGGGGTTCCAAGGCATGTCTTGTGTGCCTAATTGAGGTTCTACCCCGGGAACCGTGTAGGCTCCAGAATAAGGCTGGAGATAGCCCTGGAGGCTCTGAGCACTGCTCTCTGTGACTCCGAAGGCCTCCAAGCACCTCTGGGCTGGCCCGGAACTCCAGGGCTTGAGCTGCACTGCATCTTCGATCCCTAGCTTTGAACTAGGTTTGAAGCCCAGTTGCCCAAGTAGTTAGGACAGGCTCTCAAGTCACTCAGCACCACTTGGGAGGTAAAAACAAAACAAAATAAGTACCAGGAGGTTGACCCCATGGCTTCGCGGCTGGCCTCACGTTCCAGGGAAAGGGCAACTCAGAGAAGCGATCACCAACTACATTGTAGTTGAAGGCCATGTGGGGGAAGGGAGTTGCGGGCTGAATGAGGGCTAGAGACTGAGCACAGCGGCCACTCAACACCTTTATTGCAAACCACAACAGCTAATTAGAGAGAGAGAACAGAAGGGAATGCCCTGCCACAGTGGCAGGGTGGGGTGGGGCGGAGATGGGAGTGGGGAGGGTGGGAGGGACGCCGGGTTTACGGGTGGTGGAGAATGGGCACTGGTGAAGGGATGGGTTCCCGAACTTTGTATGAGGGAAGTATAAGCACAAAAGTGTATAAATCTGTAACTGTACCCTCACGGTGATTCTCTAATTAAAAATAAATAAATTATAAAAAAAAACAAAAAAAAAAACAAAACAAAAAGACTTAATGCCACGACAGTTAACTGGCAGTCCTTGACAAGTTATGACTTCCTGGAGAACATTTTTTTTTAAAATGCTTTGCCCTGAGCACCACTGGTAGCCTTAGGATCTGGAGCACTGCACCAGACTTAGAGTACAGGCCTGCTTCTCCGGTCTGAGCATCTCTGGAAATACCTCTAAACACCACCCCCCCAGTACCGCTGAGTGTGGCCCTTATTTAAAATATTCCTGAACTGATAGAGAAGGGAACACCAAGTAAAATGTGATTGGAAATCCCGCGCGGGGAGGGAGATGCATGCTGAAAGTAGACTAGAGACTGAACATGATGGCCACTCAATACCCCTACTGCAAACCACAACATCCAAAAGGAGAGAGAGAGAACAAACTGGAATGTCCTGCCACAGAGGCGGGGTGGGGGGGGATGGGATTGGGGGGTGATAGGGATACTGGGTTCATTGGTGGTGGAGAATGGACACTGGTGGAGGGATGGGCTCTTGAACATTGCATGAGGGAAAAACAAGCACAAAAATGTGTGAATCTGTAACTGTACCCTCACTGTGACACACTAATTAAAAAATAAATTAATTAAAAAAATAAAATATTCCTGGACCTTACTGCAAAACAAATTGTACCTCTAAAGGCACACATATTAGCCTAGTTTTTTAAATAAGCTATAGATGTATATAAAATTCACAGAATTATATGAAAACTTTTACTTGTCAATGCCTTTTTCTAAGAATTAGTTTCTAATCTTATTTTGTCACATACCCCCTATATAATTTTTCTGACCCTCAGTTGGTCAGCAAAGTGAGCATGCTCTTTATACTTAGAAATTGATATAAGGAATAGAAAGGCCTTCTAGAGAGAAGCGGCAGGCATTCTGGTGAGCAACGTGGCCCGGACAATGCTCCGGACCCAAATCGGGGCCAGCAACACTGGGGGGCCGGAAGGATGAGGTGCCGCCAGCACACCTTCTCCAGATGGAACCCTGGCGACACTGAGCAGCAACTAACACAGCTCCAGGATTCGGGACTGGGACCTTTTCTAAAACCTGAAAACATACAATCTTTGAATGGAAAACTAATTATCAAATGCCTCCTTATTAGGGTTATCTTGTTTGGGGATATAACTCCCACAACAATAGTGAGTTTTGTGTTGAAATATGGAACATAATCAAGGTGAAGAGAAAATGAAGTGAAATTCATCAGTTATACAGTTGGGGTGGGGGGTGGGGGGTATACCGGGGATTTTGGTGGTGGAATATGGGCACTGGTGAAGGGATGGTGTTTGAATACGGTATAACTGAGACATAAACCTGAGAACTCTGTAACTTTCCACATGGTGATAAAATTTTTAAAAAATTAAAAAAAAATTAAAAAAAGAAAGGCCTTCTAATAGCTCATCTTTAAAATATAATTTTACTGTTTATTTTGAGCCATATATTCCTGTTATTATTGGGTGTGCATTTTATTTTCTTTCAAACCCTCAAGGCAAATATTTTTATTTTACTGACTGGAACTTGAGACTTATTTTGAGTTTTTATTTACTTCTCTCTTGGCATATCGAAAAACTCAAATCAGATAAAATGTGCCATGGTGTTGTGCAAATTGTCCAGTCACTTATTACTCTAGTGATGATTGAATCATGTTTGCTGACATGAGGGGATGACCTTTGAGAAAAAATATTCTTACTCTAGCTGTCTCATCCACAAATGGCTCTGATGTTACTAATGCCAGCTTCTGTAAAATATGTTTTGGACCCTCTGTGTTTCCTAAATCATCTGAATCTCTCTTGGATCATTCTGGCTACATGTGGGATGATCCTACCTCTGGGATTCATCTCTTAAGGGAGTTGGATAAAAAGAAACACAGAAAGTGTAAACACCTGAAGTTTGGAATGGGAGAGAAGCCAGTGGAAATCAATGGCCATCAACCTACCCGAAAACAAGGATGGAAAACCCAGAATCTGCTATTGAACCCTAACTTTTCACTAATCACTAAACTCACCCCCATTCTAAGGGAGGACCTTCCATCATATGTCAGCAAAAGATTATTTATCCTTCTTTTAATGAAACTCTGGCTGAATTCATCTGCTCAAAAAATAGAGATTTGTTTGTTACTGACAATTTCTATGCATAAAAATAATTTTTATCTTCTTTTCTAAGCACAAAATAGGATTTTTTTTTTTTGTGCTTTGGATCCTGTGCCCACATTGCCATAAATAGCTGCAGACCGTGTTAGGATTTTGATTTTTGTTCTGTTATTCATGTTTTTTTCTTCCATATATATCAGAATCTCAGTAGATGCCTTCCTAGACGTGTTTTTCTCCCTAGAGCATCTCTAGGCGATCGGAGTAAGATGTACAGATAAAATATTCTCCGTGAAAAAGAATTCCATGAAAAACAAAATATTCAAAAGATAGAGTTGGTGTTACTGCTTTGAATATCTTAAATGCAGGCTAGAATTTGAAATCTAATCTCGTCTTTCCTATTAAATCTCTTGTTATTCACTTGTAATGTATAAAATGAAAAGCCTCTAGTTACCACCACCTCCAAATTCATAAACTCCTATTTGGCTACCTTATGAATAGTGTATTGACTATATGAACATGAGTGAGTCATTTGCACTTCCTAATCTTGGCTGCTTCAAACTGGTAGAATTTGGCTACGAAGGCACTACAGAGTATGTAAATTATTTATTCACTCATTCACTCAGTGCTATAGTGCTACAGTGCTCAACAAATCCAATAGAGTGCTTACCACATTCTACACATCCTAAAAGGAGATATGAATATGAAACTGACCTAAAGGAATCTTTAATGAACCAAGGAAAGCCAGAGCCTTGCAGATAAAGGCTGAGGTTTCTCTGATGGGATTCATTGATTGAATACGCCAGGCATTATCTCCAGAGCCTCCTTTATTCATTCCCTCTATACTGATACCCACTACTGGAGCTGGAAATGCTATCTGTATGTTGATTACTCATTACTGTATGTCTGAAGCCTTGGCTACTTCTCTGAAATCCAGGCTCATATCCAGTCGGATTCACTAAATCTCAGTTTAGTCTCGATGTGGCATCTCAAGTTGAAGGTGCATGGCATTAAATTTAGTGGCTGTGAGACTAACACACTGAAGCCTGTCATTTATTTATTTTTATTTCTCTCCCATCCTCTTACAATCTATCAGAAAATCTTCTAAACAAAATAAACAAAGGATTCTTCTTGGGCCCATGAAGATAACTCAAAGGGTTGGAGCACATGCTTTGAGTTTGATTTCTGGAAGTACATGACTTCTATTGAATATGGCACGGGTAGCTTGCCAGGCTCTGCTGTGCAGGCGGGATACTCTCGGTAGCTTGCCAGGCTCTCCAAGAGGGATGGAGGAGTTGAACTGGGGTTGGTCGCATGCAAGGTAAACACCCTAGCCACTGTGCTATCACTCCAGACCAAAAATAGTAACAAGTCTCACAGTGGAGATGTTACTGGTGCCCTCTTGAGCAAATCGATGAACAACAGTGCTACAGTGCAGTGCTACATGACTTCTGCCCTAGATCTTTCACCTAGTGTAACCCTGGTATTTCTTGATCGCTGTTGGGGTATCCCTGGTGGCCTCCCGCAACTGAGTCAAGTATCTCTGGGAGTGGATCCCTGAGAACTGTCTAGGAGTCCTTACTCCCCAAATTAGTTAACTTAAAAATTTCCACTTAGATTCCCTTTCAAAGCATCTCTTGAATCAGGGCTCTCTGACCGTCTCTCCCCTGTCACTCTCGTATGGTTTAATGAGCCATTAGCCTGAAAGTTTAAATGTCTCTTACTTTGTTTCCTGGAATTGACCTTTTGCAAGCCTGGAGCCAGACTCACATAATAACTGAGATCATTTTATCCATCATTTTAGTCATCTCTGAACCTTCCTGTATCTACCCATAACACTCATTGTGAAGAAGTGCATCACTCTATATCATTTGGTTCTCGTTAGCTCATTACTCTTTATTATGCTCTACCTTCCTCATTTCATCCTAGCCATGCTATCATGCGTGCATTGCCTTAGATAAACCAGTTTCTACCTTACTTAAAAAGTTCTTTTTCATTGATGCATCTGAAATGCCCTTGTCTCAGAGTCTTGCATGGCTCATTATCTTTCCACTTTCAGGTTATTATTCAGACTCCACCCTTTTAGAAAGATCCTCTCTGACTTCTGAATACAAAGCAGCCACAGGAACACTGTCTTCTTTATACTCTTTTCTTTATACCATGTTCACTCTTTAATTATCATGCATGTGACCGTGTGTATATATGTTTATTTATTCTCCATGTGATAAATGTTCCATGAGAATAAAAATCCTATCTTGCCATTATACTAATTAATATACATTCACTCCTAGTACCTAGAGTGGCACCTGGTACATAATTGATGTTCAGTAGATAGTCTTTGTAATAACTAATGGAATTTGGTTGAGTAAAGGACAAGAGGAGATTATGAGCCAGATATCTAAATATGAATTAGCTAAATGAAACTGTAGATGGAGTCCAGAAAGCAAGATAAAATGAACAAGTTATGTATGTGTGTGTGTATGTGTGTATTTTCTTAATATCCAATGCTATGTCAAATTCACCAAAGGGCATTTTAATGTACTTTTTCATTTTCATTTTATTTTATTAAGGCACCACTATTTACAAATTTATTCATAGTTGAGTTTTAGACATACAGTGTTCCAGCACCTGTCCCATGACCAGTGTTTACTTTCCTGCCAGTTTTCCCAGGTTCCTTCCTCCCCCCCCCACCCCGTATTCCTCGCCACCAATCTTGACAGGCACATTTTTAAGTTTGGTTGTTGAAGTTTGGATCTCATGTTTTCAGATTTGTTGACTCTGTCCAGTGATACTACTCCTTTACACCACCAATGTACCTGAATCCTCCTGAAACCGGCCTCCCATTCTTCCAATTGGTGGTCTCTTCTACCCCTCTCAATTTTTTTCATTCTCTATCCACCTCCTCTCTATACTCAAGGGCCAAGTGTTATCAAGGGTTCCCTCCACTTAAAACATTGCATTTCCTGGTCCAGTTATTCTGTATAACACATATAAGTGAGATTATTCTGTGTTTGTCCTTGTTCTGGCTTCATTTAAAATCATGTTTCCAGCTCCATCCATGTTACAGCAAACTGCATGATTTCATATTCCTTACAGCTGCAGAATGGATCGTGAATATATATACATATATATATGCATATGTATTTATTTATACTGTCATCCTGTTGCTCATCAATTTGTTCGAGCAGGCACCAGTAATGTCTCTCATTGAGAGACTTATTGTTACTGTTTTGGCATACCCAATACACATGGGTAGCTTGCCAGGCTCTGCTGCGCGGGCTTGATACTCTCGGTAGCTTGCCAGGCTCTCCGAGAGGGACGGAGAAATTGAACTCGGGTTGGCCGCGTGAAAGGTGAACACCCAACTGTTGTGCTATTGCTCCAGCCCCTTATATATACACATACATATATATTATTTATCTTATAGTTACATATAAATATATAGCACATTTTATCTCTAAGGAGAACTCATTCTTTCAGTAATGTCCTTGGGAAAAAAAGATTCCAGTATATTGGAACTACATTGGGGAAGTACAGGGTTAAAAAGTTTTCTTCACTGAAGAGTTTTCTGAGCCTCTCTATGGCTACTACTGGAAACCTATTAATATTTTTTTCACAACTAGTGATGTAGCCAACATCATTTCAGAAATGTGACCTAGGCCATTTCAAATTTTTCTTTATAGCTGACCCTTACAATTCCACTCTGCTTTGATTTTTCCTCTATTCTGCACAAATTCACACAGGTGAGAATGGGAGCATGTGGACTCAGCAATAAATATGTTGCTGCATTTTATATGTTATAGAATGATCTCAACAGTCTGCTTAATCTTCTCAGTGCCATTGAGATGGATAGGGCCATTACAAGTTCTGTTTTATGTATGAGGAAAAGAAATATTAGTATGTTATATGTTGTATCTCATTGAAAAACAACTTTTAAATCAATGATATTATGCGCCACTGCTGAAAACAAGCCATTAGAAAGATCTATATCACTGAAACAGTATTTTTTTAAGTATCATTCTTTTGAAGGGGATCCTCCCAAGCATGTCAGGAGTCTCAGGTGTCACTTCTGGTCAGTCTCATCCAACTGAATTGGTGGTTCAGTACTTAGAGTGCAAGACTGTGTTTCTGCCTAGTCCCTGTGCTACCAGGGATTACTAAGAATACTCTTGAGGTGATTAGGGACTTTCAGGACCACACCTGGTGCTGCTCTAAGGACTATATGATGTCAGAGATTAAGTCAGAGCCAGCTGTATGAAAAGTATGCACGTAACACTTATTATTTGTCTGGCACCTAATAATACTTTATTTCATATTGATTGAATTAAATGCAATTAAAGTCTTATGTAAGGCACTGTAAGCGAAAAAAATAATATAGCTTTTTTTTAGTATCTAAGCATGTAGTTAACTTGTCTCTCCTCAAAATACTGGAGGTACTGGGGCTGCAGCAATAACACACTGTGTAGGGTATCTGCCATCTGTCTTGCACAAGGCCGAACTGGGGTCGGTTCCTCTGTCACTTTGGAGAACCTGGAAAGCTACCAAGAGTATCCCATCCGCACTGCAGAGCCTGACAAGCTAACCCGTGGCATATTCTATATGCCCAAAACAGTAACAACAAGTCTCACAATGGAGACGTTACTAGTGCTCACTCAAGCAAATCGATGAGCAACGGGATGACAGTGCTTTTGCTTGGGGGCCACACCCAGCAATGCTCAGGAGATTCTTCTGGCTCTGCACTCAGGAATTATTCATGGGGGTACTTGGGGGACCGTATGGGATACTGGGGATCGAATCAAGGTTGATTGCATATAAGGCAAGTGCCCTACTTTCTGTACTATCTCTCCAGACCCAGTACGTACACTGTTTTGAGGAGACAAGTTAACTACATGTTTTCCCTCCCAGATTCAGAACCTGAAATCTACATGGAACCTGTGTATAGAGTCAGGCAAATTCAATCAAGTGCATTATTATTATAGTGATAGAGCTGATTGGACTCTGCGGTACTCAATATGTGACCAAGTGTGCCTGCTTTAACTTTGCCTAAATTTGGAGCATCCCAGACCATTAACAGCACTGAACAATGTCCAAAGTGATTTTCCCGCATACTGACATTGAATATATACATAATGCTGACTGGCTGAGTCAAAAGAGGAAAAGCCCATAATTGGAGTATTTAAATATGTATAAATCCTCTAAATAATTTTCAGCAGAGTAACTTTCAGAAGAGGAAAAGTGAAGGTGAGACAATAAATAGCCCAAGAATGTTGAGCCAATAGAATCTTCTTTTATGTGTAAATAGAGGCCCACATGTTTAGCCTAACAACAGGATAATAGACACCTTCCCCTAGTCATAGTCCTAGCATGTTTGAATAGAAAGATTCCCTACAATAACTTTCCAGATATCAAAATCATCATCTTAGTCTAAAAATCTGTTCTTCCCCTTTGTATTAACTAATGACAAGGCCATGTACTCAGTTATTCAAATCAGAAATTTCAAGTTACTCTAGATGCCTAGCTTTCCTTTTCCCCCCTATTTCTAATTATTCACCAAACCATGTCAAAACTATTTCCTAAATATCTCCCAGAGGCTTTTCATTTACGCAGCTCCCACAGAAAATGGTTCAAGTTTACCTTCTCTTGACATATCAACTGTACTCTCTCTCCAACCCTCATCATTATTCAGATGTTATTGTGTCTTCCAGGGTTTTTAAAATTTTATTTTACTTTATATCATTTTTGGTTTGGTGGCCACACCGAGAGGTTTGCAGTGCTAATTCTGGGCTCTGTTCAGGGGTCATTCGTAGTGGAGCTCAGGAGACCATATCATGTGCTAGGATTGAACCTAGGTGTGCCAAAGGCAAGGCAAGTGCTTTACTTTTTGTACTCTCACTGCAGTCCCAGTTCTTCATCTTAAAATTATTCCTTTCCTTTTAGAATTTACAAATGTTTTCTTAGGACTACTTTGAAACTATATTAATATCTCATTTCTCATAAAAATCTAATTTTTATTTGAATATATTTGTATAGATTTATGCTTACCTGTTTTACTCAGTGAGTTACACTACATGACTATCATGATTTGTTTTGATACTTACAATAGCTCCAATTTGGCCAAAGGGAACTTTCCTGTGTCCTTCTGATTGTATTTCATCATTCTTTGGCTACCTCTTTGCTTTCTGGAATAACAAAATAGTATCAGCTTATCATATGCGTGTGTGTATATATAATTCAGTTCCAGATACAGGATCAGTCATTTATCTACTTTGTTTTGTTCTTAGTGGAAAATGATAGTTAGATGCCAAGATGTAAGCACTAAATGTTATTTTTTTATTGAGACATCATGATTTCAAAAATTTCTCAGTGGGTAAATCTTGGAATATATAAATGCACAATATATTTGTATGTATGTATTATGTACATATGTATATCATAGATATACAAGTATATTTAGGCATACACACCATCTTTTTATTTATTAATCACTGTCACTGTCACCCCGTTGCTCATCGATTTGCTCCAGTGGGCACCAGTAACGTCTCCGTTGTGAGACTTGTTACTGTTTCTGGCATATAGAGTATGCCAAGGGTAGCTTGCTAGGCTCTGCCGTGTGGGCGAGATACTCTCGGTAGCTTGCCGGGCTCTCTTAGGGGGTAGAGGAATCGAACCCAGGTCAGCCGCATGCAAGGTGAACGCACTACTCGCTATGCTATCATTCCAGCCCATATATTAATACTATAAGAATAATTGTAAAAATTGCTTAATAGCATTGCATATAAAAGAAATTTATTATAAAATTATAATATTTCAAATAATAAATGGTTAAAACTTTTAAAAATGGAAATAGGTATGGTAAATACATCATAAAAATCATTCTCACAGACTGATAATGGAAATATTTCTAAAAATCCTCTCTTAATAACAATCAATAGATACATTAAAATTAATATAGTATAATAATTATGCATTTGAATGAAATTCTCACAATAAGGATATATCTATTAAATATTCATTATAACATTTAATAAAAATGAGAATGAATATTTTGATATTTCAATGGAAGACATATTAAAAATATTTTTAAAATAATTCTATCATGGAGAACAGTTAACTTTAGGGTACTTGAAAATATCAATTTCTTTTTACTCTAAAGCTAGAATCTCCATATGTTATTTGCATTTTTAACATGTGTTTATTTAATGAGACATTTACATGTCTTTTTTAATGCTGTGCATCCATGCATATATGTATGTGTGTGTGTGTGTGTGTGTGTGTGTGTGTGTGTGTGTGTGTGTTCCAAATCTGCTTCTACAGAAGAAAAACAAATTCTTTCTAAGTCCAATGAAGATGTAAAATACATATTGCTTCTCCGAGTGCTATACCATTTTCCCCAGATATGTTCAAATGTTCCCTAACTTTAAAATACTTAAGCAGGCTCCAATACTATTTCTTGGTCAAACTTAAAGCCATTAGATTTACTCAGCGGGTAAATCTCTCTCCTCTCTTCTCTTCTCTATACACTATACCTGCTTCCTAATTCTAGACTCATTTTTTTCCTCCAAAGCACCAAGATTATTCCAAAGTATGTGCCAGCATTTCTCCTAAAAAAACAAACAAAAAGCCTCCTCCATTCTCTTCTTCTGCTTCATGGCATGGCTATAGATTCTTTATCCTTTAAGAACTCACTTAGGCCTCACTTTCTCACAGTGGTTTACTCTGACATTCTCAAATATGGCCCTAGGGCTCACTGTGATCTCTCTCACATCTCTGCCTGAGAAAAAAGATCTTTTTGTTGTTGTAGGACTGACAAAGGAAGTTGTCCAAAATAAGTTTTGTGTGCTTAAGGTTATCTAATCTTCAGGGAAGCATTTAAAGAGGTAATAAATGCAAAGACCAACTCTGGCCACTGAAGTTTCCTTTAGATACTTCAGAATTTTATTTCAATGCCTATGCCTTTTCTCTCGTCTTTCGCTAACATTCACTTTTCTGAATGAATTCTTCCAATGTCCTAGAATGTTTTGCATGGTACTTTACAAGAATTTAATAATGAATAATTTTCCCAGTCCTAACTTAAAAATTTGGAAGGAACTTTGATTAGTCCTCTATTTGCTTGTTAACCACTGAATTTGAAGGTTTAGTTTCTTCCAAAGTTGTATTTTTTTCTTTATCTATTTTGTCCTGCATTCAGCTTATATTTATATATACATGCATGTAAATATATGTACGTATATATATGTACATATATATACATGTATGTATGATGTGCAGAAAACTGAATGGCTCCAGTACCTTACTTTACTGTCCACATTTTAAAACTAACAAAGTTTCACAAAAGTTATGAAATAATCATCAAATTACAGAAGTAAAAGTTTTGTGAACATGTAATCAACTAGAGAAATGGCCCATGAAAATGAATGTGTAATAAAGAACTTGCAACTAAAAATGTGCAGTGAGATATGATAGAAAGTATACTTATGGTCAGAAATGCATAAGTCGATAACATTTTACCGTTATAATCATTGTTGGTGATTCAACTTCTCCACATATATGTTCAATTAAATTTTTATCATGGCATGTGTGTTGCTTTGTAATTTTTTTAATGTAGTAGGAATTTCTTCTCAGATGTTTTTCATAATAGTAAATATCATTTTGAAATAAATTTAATGATTGTATATAAATATATTCTCAATTGATTAATTTACCAAAATGTGTTAGTAAAGAAATTATTTTTCATTAGTTTTCCTACTAAACTGAATACAATCTATAGGTGTGGTATTTAGTGCATGTTTATTAGATATTCTTTAAATCTCTGTCCTCCTCCTGGAAGCCTTAGGTAGAAACTATGTCAAGAGGGGAACATTTTACTGAATTTGGAGCTATAAAGGGAGAGAGACCCTATGACTGCTGAGAGTGTTTCTATTAGTTGTTCCTGGGGCCCAGAAGGTTTTTTTGTTGGGAGCCATACCAGGAGATACTTAGAGGTTACTCCTGACTCTGTTGCACTCAGGAATTACCCCAGCCATGCTCAAAGAACCATATGGAATGCAGGGAATTCAAAGTGGGTTGACCGCATACAAGGCAAACACCCTAACCGCTATACTATTTTTCTGGTCTCTTACACGGTTTCAGAAAATAAACTCATTTTCCAATCAGAAAATCACCTGAGAAGAGCTTTTTGGTATCTGGAATGGTTAAAATTACAGTAGATAGAAGACCCCAAACTCGAACCTGGCACTGCATGGCTCCCTGAGGACTACAGGCTGTGGTTGTGGAGGGGCCCAGGCACAGGGCTATCAGACTTGCACTGCTGGGTCTAGCAATTTAGAAGTGGTCCTGGACTCTCAGCACTGTGGGGGGTAGTATATTCCTCATTAAAAAATATTAGAGGAAAAAATAAAAAGGTCTTTGGGCAATGTCAATTCCAGCATCTGAAATGACAAATGATATTATTAAGTCACTAGAAAAACACATGGTCTTTGTTGTAACAAGGATGTCCTCTAAACAGTCAGTTTGATATCTGCATCACCATCTTATTGATGCTACTGTATTTGATAACTTCCCTAAATAAACTCTAGGACAAGCTTGTTGGCAGTCAGGAAGCATAAGGCCATGACAGGAAGGCTACTTGATCCGAACTTTGATAAACTCCGTGGGTCAATGGATGAAGTGATGCTTTTTTTTGTGCCTCAAAGTGGACATGATGCCACTATTTGCCTTCTGTATCAGAGATGGCATGGTCTATGGATATTGACCTGTCTTTAGTGCTAAGCTTGACATGGTTGATTTTGACCACTAATTGCTGGGCAAGCCAAGTAGAGATGCAGAAAGAATTGAAATCAATTTGAGGGAGGTATCACATTTTTTGTAGCTAATTAAAAACGAATGTTGAAACATTTGTGTAGGGACAGAAGGATAGGCCTTTGGGTTATGTTCTGCAGATAGCTACAGAGTGAACACCAACGGTAAGATCAGCACAAGCATGATTATATTTGCTGTTGCTTAACCCTTGCTTTGGGTAGATGGAAATGGGCATCTATTTTTTTGTTTGTGCTTTCAGTTCTTTGTTTTTATTGTGGCCTCTACTTCTGTGGGGGAAACCATCCTATCAAATAGACACCCTATAGATGAAATCAATAAAGGGGTCACAGCTGGTGGCATATTATATTTATATACACATGCTATAGTATATTTTCTAAATAATTCTTTTTAAATTTATGTTTAATGTCAATGTTTAAAAACCTGTGGAAATTTATTTATTTATTTATTTAAAAAAATTTATTAGTGAATCACCGTGGGGGTACAGTTACAAACTTAATGAACTTTCATGTTTGCATTTCAGTCATACAATCAATGGTCATTTACCATCCTTCCACCAGTGCCCATTCTCCTCTACCAATGTTTCCAATCTCCCTCCCACCACCCCCACCCCATTCCCCACCTCCCCATTCCACTTCTGCAGCAGGGCGAGGCCGCATGCGCCTGTAGTTCCAGCTACTGGAGAGACTGAGGATCTCTTGAGTCCAGGAGGTCTGGGCTGTAGTGCGCTATGCTGATCAGGTGTCCACACTAAGTTTAGCATCAATATGGTGACCCTTTGGGAGGGGAGGACCACCAGGTTGCCTAAGGAGCAGTGAACCGGGCCAGGTTGGGAACGAGCAGGTCAAAACTCCCATGTTGACCTGGAGAAATTTAAACCCACTATGAGTAGTACAGGGATTAAGATAACCAAATCATCTAGAAAAGAAAGGGGCAAGAGAAGGAGAAAAGGAAGTGAAAGAGGAAGAATAAAATGAAAATAAGTAGCCACAAAAATGAACATAAAATAAATGACAGAAATAAAATTAAGTGGTGATTGTCATTATAGATGTAAATAAAACTATCCAAGTTAGAGGTAGCTAATAGTTGTTTAATTGTCTGATATTTGTAAGTGACAATTTTATAAGTGAAAGAAAAAAGTTGAACACCTAATATAGCAAAAGCACTTATGCACTAAGTGAAATTATTTATAATAGACAAATAATTCCACAATAAAAAGCAATAAGATTTTCTATTGACAAATAATAACAATAAGCACATAACTGCATACCTTATTTCTGTTATGATAGTAAACTAAAATAAAAGCACATGAAAACTTATGTACACATTTATATATGAAATAAGTGAAAAATTGCAAAAGTAGTGAGTGACTATTTTCAGATAAAATAGAGAAATTTAACCAATGTATAATTTTAATTTAATATTAGAAATTTATTATTATAATTTATAATTTTTATAAAATTATAAATAAATTTTATTTAATTGGGCTCTTTAAGCATAACTTTATTTCTCCATTAGTCTGTGTGCAAACTAAGATATTGTTTCCCCCTACTCGAATAAAAGTAACTTCATTCCCACTTAGGGAAACATTGGAAATCACCAATGAATTTTCATAGTTAAAATCTCCTTGACCCATCATTTCCTCTGAAGTAGAGGTATCCGTCTATCCCTTTATAGCCCCACTCTCCATGTGTTTTGTAAATTCTATACCCTCCCTCAGCTCTCTCCCTTGCACTCTCAATTCTTTTGAGCTTCATTTCTTTAATATGTCTGTGTTTTATCTTTTTCATCAACTTTTCCGCATGTCAGGTCAACGCCTTCATAAAATATTTCACTTAGTCCTCGAGTTGTACTGATTTTCTCTCATTTCATAAACTTACCGTGTCCACACTCATTCAGTTCCTGCCTTGTCTCAAACATGCCAGTTTCAGGCCTCCCTCTCTCTTTAATTATTTCTGCTGCAGTTCATGCGTGTGATATACCCTCTGATCAGGATACTTTTTTTTAACCTGATTTTAATTTGGCTAATTTCTACTCCTTCTTCAGGGAGCAGCTGAAATGCCGTTCCCTTTCCCAAGGCTTCCCTGTATTCTCTATGTTGCTATATGCCTTTCTAGCATATCTGACTTTTGAACAGCATTTTTATTTCTTCACTCCACATCTATATTTTTCACTATAATAGGAGGTCCAGGAGGGAAGGAATTTTAGATAAGATTGCTTGGGACTGGCCATTCCTCTTCACCCTGTTAAGTGGAGATAGTGACGGTGAAGCAAGAGCAGCCCTGGCAGAGCTATTATTTCCTGTAGAGCAATTATTTTCTTCTTTGTACTTGGCAAATCACTGTACAGGCGCACCTTTATATCCCACTTTATGTTTTGTTTGGGTTCCATTCCAATACAGAATGTGTCTGTGTCTAAATGACTAGTTTCTTTTTTCAAAGGCGCTATCCAGCGCATCCTTTTCAAACTCCTAATAGTCTCTTAACTTTCCGCTTTCATCACTGAGGCTCTTGGACCTCCGAATGCCTTGCTTTTTGAAATTATAGATCTGCAGTGGTGAAATAAAGATTACTGGCATGTGCTTTGTTTTCTTTTTCTTCAATTCCATGGGTTGTTATTGCCTTGAGTCCTTCCTCCTCCAAATCAGATTGTTTTGGAGGATTTCTACTGACATTGTTGGCACATATTTCCCATCAGAAATGTTCCCTTTCCCAAATATATTTATGCTTAAATCAGTTGCTTCAATTTCTATTTTAAAATTTTTTTAAAAAAAATTTTGGGTATGAAGTCACACCAGGGGTAAACATCCCCTCACCCAATATTTTAATGCTCAAGTCAGTCACTGCAATTTCTTTTATTTTTAAAATAAAAAATATGTATTGGTTCTTGTGTCACACACAGTGGTGCTCAGAGATCACTCCTGGTCGGGTTTGGGGGAACTTATATGGAATGATGGGTATTGGACTTGGGTCAGTCATATGCAAGTCAAGTGCCCTACCTCTGTACTGTAGCTTTGCGCTACCCCCACCATCACCACCACATTGGATTTTTGTTTTTGTTTTTGGACCATGCCCAGCAGTGCCCAGGTTTTCTTGATTCTGTTCTCAGGGATCACTCCTTGTGGGACTTGGCAGACCATAACTGGTGCTGGGGCTCAAACCTGGCTACATCCAAGGCAAGCATTTTACCTGATATACTACCTCTTTAGCCTCTCAATCACATTTCTAGGACAAGTCATATAATTTTTGAGCACTTGAACTCTATATTTTTTCAAACCTACTTATTGCCTTTTCCCCTTTGACTCTCACCTCTACTCATTATAATGCATCTGTGAGGGTCCTACCACTGTCTTCCTCCATTTAATTTGGTGATAGTGCCATTTATTAGGAGAGTTATGTTGTGATTTATTTTTTTCCTCTAAAATTGATAAATATCTTTTCCTCTTCTCAAGATTTGGCATAGATGCGACTCATATCACATCCAAGCTAACTCTTGAAGAGGGAAAAAACATTATTTATCAATTTTCCACTCCAAATTAGGTACTATCCTAGTGATTCATTTATAATCACAACTAACCTAGACAGTCACTCTATAGGACAAGTTATTCTAAACTCCAATCAGATGCAAGTACACAACTGTAAATACTGGCACTAAGAGTCAATCCACTTCTATCTTATGCCAAATCTCATATTGTGCTGCAAATAAGTGTCACTAAATTTTACCCATAGGAACTAGCAGGAACATATGAATTATTTTTCACTTAGGATATTAATGAATTCAGTGTTTAGTTAACTCATTGATATACAAATGAAGAAAGGTTTATAGATTTAGAAACAGTTTCAAAATTTAATGACTGAGATCATTTAAACTTGGTGACGGCCTTGGTGCCCTCGGACATGACATGCTTGGCCAGGTCCCCGGGCAACAGCAGGCGCATGGCTGTCTGGATCTCCTGCGATGTGATGGTTGAGCACTTCTTGTAGTGCGCCAGGTGGACTACCTCCACTACCCAGCCACTGCCACGCTCCAGGTCACTCTCTAGACACTGGGACCGAACTTCACGCATGAGTGAAGCCCCACAGAACCAGATAAAGCAGAACTTTGCGACCTTGGACTCTAGGCTCAAAGAGACCCGGAAACAAGATCCTCTGTCTGCCTCCTCCAATCTCCAGGGATCCAGGGATCAAATTCAGATGTTCCACCCTACCAGAGCCAGATAAATACCTCGCCCACAGACCTCCACTACCTCCACTACCCAGCCACCACCATGCTCCAGGTTGGTTTCCCAAAGTTTAAGTTTAAGAAGAGAACTCCCAGAATGACCACCAGCTGGAAGCTCTTTGCCACTATTGCGGTAACGTGGGAAGATGCTGTTGTTGACAACATTGATGAGAAATTTGATCAACTGGTTCAGCACCTCCGTGACTGTACAAAGAATGCTGAGAATGTGAAAGCCACAAACAGACACCTGTCTGGAAACTTTTGAGCTCATTCACCAACATGGTTTGGCACGAGGCTCTGGCAACCACAAGCTAACATCTGAGCTTGCAAAGCTGTGCCGAGAAGCTATAAAGGAAGACCTCAAAGAGAGAAGAGCAGCAGTGTTGGCCGATGCGGCAGAAACTGGGAAAAGTATTCGCAACTCTCACCTGTTCTTCGCCAACTACAAGACCAAGATGACTGCCCTCCGACGTCCTGATGGATCTATCACATCTTCCAGAAGGGCAATGGAGATGAATTTTCACAACTTCTACTCGGATCTCTTAAACAGCCACATCCTCCTGGCCACATACCAAATTCCGCAGGATGGATATGTTGTTCCCAACGTCCTCCCTTCCGAAATCTGACACACCATTTCGTCAGTAAAGACATGTACAGCACCCAGTCCAGACAAGGTCAGACCCAAACATCTGAAGAATCTGCCACCAGTACTCATCAATACATTGGCTCGGCTCTTCACATGCTACCTGTCTGAATGCAAGGTTCCATCCCAGTGGAAAAGGAGCAGGATCGTTCTGTTTTGCAGGAAGGGAGACATCCATGACATCGGTAACTATCGCCCAACCTGCCTATTGTCTACAAGTTGTTCACTCAAGTCATCCTGAATAGAATAAATAGGTAGAACACTAGACAAAGGACAACCATGCGAGAAAGCCAGGTTCTGAAAAGGATTCAGCACAATCGACCATATCCACACAGTAACCAAGCTCATTGAAGTTTCACGAGAGTTCAAGATGCTGCTCTGTCTAACATTCATCGATTTAAAGAAGACCTTTGATTCTGTTGAGACTGGATTGGTCATCAAAGCTCTAGACAAACAGAGCGAGCGTTCAAACTCAGTACATCAAGATCCTCCTTGAGCTATATTACGGATTCACCACCAGGATTTCACCATTCTACAAGGAAGTGATCATTGACGTAAAGAGAGGGGCTTGGTAGGGTGATACCATTTCACTGAAACTCTTCAGTGCCACCCTTGAGAATGTCATGTGACAACTGGAATGGGAAGGAATGGGAGTGAAGATAGACGATCGGCAACTACACCACCTCCACGTTGCTGATGACAGCATTCTAATAACATCAAACATTAGCCAAGCGGCACAAAACTGGCTGACTTCAACCGCAAGTGTGGAAAGGTTGGACTGAAGCTGAATCTCAGCAAAAACAATGTTCATGAAAAACAAACTAGCCCCTGATGTTCCATTTGCTCTCAACAAAATTAACATCTCCGAATGTAGCAGCTATGCCTACCTGGGTTGAGAACTCAACATAAGAAATAACTTGGCACCAGAACTGCACAGGAGGAAGAGAGCATCGTGGAACGCCTTCAAGAGTGTAGAAGAAGTGGTTAAGAAGATGAAGAAACCTCCCACTCTGGGCACATCTTTTTGACTCCACCGTTCTTCCTGCACTAACATACACTTCAGAGACCTGGGCCCTGTGAAAACAGGATGAGAACACTATTCAGGTATCCCAAAGAGGAATCAAAAGAGATATGCTTGGAGTATGTTTCACTCAAGTGAGAGAAGGAATCCGGAGTTCTGACCTCCTTTGATGGTCAAGAATCAGGGACGCTCTCTCATTTGCCAAGGCATCAAAAATCAGATGGGCCGGACATGTAATGTGATTCAAAGACTACTGCTGGACTAGAGCTGTTATTGACTGGATTCCACGGGATGTCAAAAAACCACGTGGCCGCCCACCACGTACGAGATGGTCAGAGTTCTTCGTCAAAACCCTTAAAGAATGGTTTGAGACTCTTCCTGTTCCTGGAGCAAGCAGATACCATTGGGCTACACTAGCACATAACAGGGACAAATGGAGACATTACTGGAGCCTGCTCGAGCAAATCGAAGATCAAAGGGATGACAAGTGATACAAGTGAGATAATTATAGGGCAATCTAAGCAGTTTGAATGTAAACCATGTCAATCCTTCATTTTTTAGAAATGCTATTCAGTTTAATTTTTACCATTTTATTGTATCTTTTAATTTCTTCTTTTCAATTTTCTGAGTATTCATAGTTCAGATGTGCCCACAGGGAAGGAAGATTTTAGCCAGTATTTTGGCAAATGTCTTACAAATAACTTAGCAAAATAAGGTTAAAATATCAGCTAAATTTTATTCGAGTGCTTGATAAAGAATACCTGATCATCCTATGAAATAAATTCTTCTGAATTTTTGCTTCATATCAAGGAAAGATTCTGCACTTATTCTGTTGTATATTCTGTTGACTATTTTTGATGTTTACCTACCTAATTAATTGCACTAAAACATCTTTATTGTTTAAAATATACCTTTTTTTGTACTATTTACTTTTTTAGTGATAAATTGATGGCTGGCAAATACCTTAATAAATGCTCAGGGAAAAGATGTTTTCTAAGCTATTGTTTCTATAATTGTGATTTTTTTTAAGATCATAACTGAGGGGCTGAAGAGATAGTGCAGGTAGTACTGCAGGTAGCTTGCCTTGCCCATGACTCACCTTGTTTTGATCCCTGGCGCTAAATGTGGATATCAGTATCACCAGGAGTGATGCCTGAGCACAAAGCCCAGAATAAGCCCTGAGCACAGCCAGGAGTGGCCACCAAAAAAACAAAAAGATTATAACTAAATTAAATATAAATAAATAAGTAAATATTTTTTCATTTCTTTTATAACGGCCTTTTAGTAATTATGGAGAAAAGGCAGCCTGATGCAGTAAGAAATATGTATATGGCTTTGAAATATTGAGAAAGCTGTATTCTAAAACTAGCTTGGAAAGTTACAGAATATCATTTCAGAATTCTCAGTTTCTTCATCTGTAAATGATGTCTAAATATGTAGAATTTTTGTGTTTACATTCAGAAGTATATGTAGGGTGCCTGATATAGCATGTGTTTTGTAAGAGCTATTATTAAAGAAATTATGTAAATTCAGAATTAGAAAGCAGAAATCAAACTGTACCTTTCGTTTGTAAAAATATTTTTCATTTGTAGTCATTTATATGTGCTTTATGTTTTGATTGCCAGAACATAACTTCTATAAATCATTACATAAATATTTCCAGCTGCTCTTACACTGAAACTTGAAAAATAAGAGAAAATACATAAATTAACTATAGCAGGAATCAAACAGATGAAGTCACTACAGACCCTGTAGACATCAAGAGGATAAAAAAGAAATTTTACAAGTCATTCTAGGTATATATATTTGACAACTTAGTTCCTAGAAGTTGATTCTTCTTAAAACACAAACTGTCACAAATGTATCCAATATGGAAAAGATAATGTAGAAAGTCATATAACTATTAAGAAAATTGAATTCATGATTTAATATTTTTTCACAAAGAAATTTGCACTGGGGAAATAGCTCAAAGGGGTGGAGCACATACCTGGCATGTGTGAGACGATGTTTGATCCTAGGGTTATTTTTCCACTGTTACTCCCACCACTAACAACCCAAGCACTGCCTGCCCTTTACAAGCAACATCAGATGTACCCTAAAGTCCCCTAAATATACTGGGTGTAGCCTGAATGGATCCATTCCCAACAGAACTGAGCACTGACCCATCCACCTACACATCAAGGTTGTGTATCACTGGGAGTGACCCGTAGACCCCAGGGCCCCTGAACTCTGCTTGGGCACCCTCTCTCAGAAAGAAATCTCCAGGTCCTGCTTTTGCTGAAGAATTATTGAAACATTTAAAAAAGGATTAATTCCAATGCTCAACAATAGTTTCTTAAAACAGAATAGCTAGTTTTTTGCCCAGTAACTTTTATGAAGCTAATGTTCCCTTAATACCAAAATCAGACAATACAAATAAACTCTCCCTGCAACACAAAACATGCACACGAAAGGATAAACTACTGCGCAATATTGCTCATAAATATAGACAAAAAAACTTAATAAAATATTAATAATATAATTTGGCAACAAATAAAGAATTATAGACCTTGACCAAGTGCCTTTTATTTCAGGAACTATTTTAATTTTAATATTTTTAAAATGTAGGCTTAAAATTTACAGGAAAAATCCTCATGTCCATATTAACTGAAGCTGATAAAGCAGGTAACAAAATTCAATACCTATTCATGATTTTAAGGAACTCAAAGGAAATAGAAGAGATTACTTAAGTGATTAAGATTTTCTTCAGAAATCTATAGATGATATTATACTTAATGATACCAATGTGAATGCTTGCCTGCTAAGATTGAGAACAAGGTAAAGATATCTACCAATTTTATTCAGCATTATTGCTGGAGGTGTTGGCTCTACAATAATGAGAGAGAGAGGATTAGAAGGAAAACATATATATGATATGAAAAAATATTCATCAATTCTTATTGTAATTAGGAAAGCATGAATCAAAAGCAATTAAATAATACCTCACACCTGTGAGGGTGTCCTGTTTTTTAAAAAGCTAGAAAGAAGTGTTAATGAGAGTGTGGAGAAGTAAAGTATGCTTGTATACAGTTAGTGGTACTTAAAATGATGAAGCCTTTATGTAAAACAGTATGGAGGTTTCTCAAAAATTAAAAATTTCATGGTAACACAACCATTTTCTTAGCTACAGTACTAAAAAGCACGTGATATGTTTAGCAAAGAGAAAGATATAAATCAATGGATGGAACTGAATAAAGAATCTAGAAACAGGCTCACATAAATATGCCCAACAAATATTTGACAAAGAATCACTAGTACTTCAATGGAGGGAAGTTGGTCTTTCAATACGTGGTTCAGGAGTTACTGGATATTAAATGAATCTTGGCACAAGTATAATACCTTATATAAACATTAGTTGAAAGATAATTGACTCATAGGTAAAATATAAACTCAATATGAAACGATAAGAAAACAACTTACAGATAATATTAGGGATCTACACCTAGACAAATAATTCTGATACTGGACATCAAAAACATAATCCATGAGAGGAAACATGGATTAAATATGCTTCAGAATTTAAATACATTTGCTTTATGAAAAAAAAACTATAAAAGATAAGCACAGACCCAGGAAAATGCGTGTAAAGAACTAGCATGTAAAACCAATTAAAAAAAAGTGCTTGAAGCTAAACAATCCAATTACAAAAGTGGACAAGATATAAAGAGATATTTCACTGCAAAGGATATACAGATGGCAAATAAGACAGGAAAAAATTAAGAAACAATGCTATGTGAGCAAACACCTTTAGTAGACTGGCTAAAAAATATCAAATCAATATTAAATACTGGCAAGGATAGAGAGAAACTTATACATTGCTGGTGGGGATTAAAAAAAGGTACAGAAACTTTGAGAAGCAGATTGGAAGTTTCTTAGGACACTCAACAGTACTAAAGAAATAAAAATTGATGCAAGGAAATGAAAGCACAATCTCTACTCATAGATTAGGAGGATTAATATCATTAAAATGACTCCCCCAAGCATTGTACAGTCCAATAAGATACTCATGTTATTTTTCAAAGAAATATTTCAAATACTCCTAAAACTCATAGTGAACAATAACTATCCCCCCCATCCTCTAATTGTTAAAACAGTCCTTGGGAAAATGAACAGTGGAGGCATCCATCACAAGGTGTCTTTTTCCCAACTTCAAACTGTATACTACAAAATAGTAGTAATAAAAACAGCATGGTACTGGAATAAAAACAGACCATTAGAGTAGAATAGAGTTAAATATCTTGAGACAGACCCTCAAGTAAAAGATCAGTTAATATTTGATAAAGGAAAATAATATGAAGTGGAGCAAAGAAACTTTCTTCAAAAGGTGATGCTGGAAAACTGGTCAGCTATTTGCAAAAAAATAAAACAAAAAACTCAGACCCCTCTATTGCATGCACAATAATCAAATCAAAGTGGACCTCAATATCAGACCTGAATCCATAAGACATAGAACGAAACATAGGCAGAACTCTTCATGACACTGAAGCTAAAAACATTTTCAGGGGCTGGAGCAATAGCACAGCGGGTAGGGCGTTTGCCTTGCATGCGGTTGACCTGGGTTCGAATCCCAGCATCCCATATGGTCCCCTGAGCACCACCAGGAGTAATTCCTGAGTGTAGAACCAGGGGTAACCCCTGTGCATCACTGGGCGTGACCCAAAAAGCAAAAAAAATTTAAAAAAAAATAATAATAATAAAAATAAATAAATAAAAACATTTTCATGGAGTTTGAACACCACTGACCAACAAGTGGCAGCAAAGATAAATGGCATTACATTAAACTAAGAATCTTCTGCACCTCAGAGGAAATGAAAACCAGGATGCAATGACAGTTCACGGAATAAGAAAAATTATTAACCCAATATACCAATCTGATAAGGGGTTAACATCAAAGATATATAAAACACTGGTAGAACTTTATAATAAAAAACATCAAACCCTACTAAAAAATGGGAGAAAAAGGTGAACAGAACATTCTTCAAAGAAGAAATATAAATGGCTGAAAGGCACATGAGAAAGTGCTCTATGACACAAATCATCAGGGAGATGCAAATCAAAACAATGTGGTATCATCTCACACCACAGAGACTGGGACACATCCAGAAGAGCAACTAGTGCTAGAGTAGATGCAGAGAGAAAGGGACTCTCACTCACTGCTGGGGGAATGCTGATTGGTCCAGCCTTTCTGAAAAACAATATGGACATTTCTTAAAAAAGCTAGAAATTGAGCTTCTATGCAACCAATCAATACCACTCTTGGGAATATAGCCTAGGGGGCTCAAAAGTCAATGCAAGAAAGCCATCTGCACTTCTGTGTTCATTCACAATAGCCAGAATCTGGAAACAATCCAAGTGCTTTTGATATTCTGCAAATGAGTGAAAACATTCTATGCCTGTCCCTCTCCCTCTGACATTTCACCAAACTGGGGAAAAAAAAAAAACAACACTAAGATATATCTACACAATGAATACCACGCAGCCATTAGGAAAACAAAATCAAGAATTTTGCTTATACGTAACTTGACATAGAGGATATCATGATTAGTGAAATGACAGGAAGAGGGGGACATGAATAATTGCATTTATTTGCAGGATATTAAGGAAAAAAAACCATAGTAGAACTGTAGCACTTTCGTCCCATTGTTCATCAATTTGCTCAAGCAGGCACGAGTAACATATCCATTGTGAGACTTGTTACTGTTTTTGGCATATAGAATATGCCACAGGTAGCTTGCCAGGCTCTGCCGTGCGGGCAGGATACTCTCTGTAGCTTGCTGGGCTCTCTGAGCGGGAGGGAGGAATCGAACCCAGGTCGGTCGCTCTATAGCTCTATAGCTCCAGTCCCCCCCCAAAAAAAAACCCCATAGTATAAGAATAATAACCAAAGACAGTTAGAAATGAAGTCCAGGAAGGCTGGTTCATGGTAGGAAGCTTGCCATAGTGAGGGGGTAGTGCAGTTAGGACAGAGAAAGGACCAGTATGACAATGATAGTGGAAGTGGTCACTCTGGATAAGAACTTAGTGCTGAAAAGAGGTAAAGTGAGACACATGATAACCTTTCAATAACAGAATTGCAAACCACAGTACCAGAGAGATTAAGAGAATGAGAGAGAGAGAGAGAGAGAGAGAGGAAAAAGTACAAAGGTGTCTGCCATAGAGGCAGCCTGCAGTGGGGTGGGGGTGGGGAAAAGGGCAGGAAGGAAACAGCACATTTGTGGTGGGAAATGTACACTGGTGAAGCAATGGGTGTTGGAACATTGTATGACTGAAACCCAATCATGGACAAATTTGTAACTGTGCATCTCACGGTGATTCAGTTTAAAAAATTAAAAATTAAAAATGCTAAAGCAACTTTGGAAAACAGATTGGAAGTTTCTTAAAACACTCAACAGTACCAAACCACTCAACATTTGCCCTCCTGGGAATGGATCCCAGTTAAGTGAAAACTTATGTTCACCCAAAAACCTGTATGTGAACATATATAGCAGGATTATTCAAGATAGCTGAGCTGGAAACAGCCCAGATGTCCTCCAATGGGTGAATCGTTAAACAAACTGAGAAACAGCCATACCATTGAATACTACCCAACATTAAAAGGAACAAACTTTGGTATGCACAACAACTTGAATAAATATCTGGAGAGTTATGTTGAGTGAGAAAAGCCAATTCAAAAAGTTTACATACTATATAATTTTAGGCTGGAGCTATAGCACAGCGGTTGGGCGTTCCCCTTTCACTCGGCCAACCCGAGTTTGATTCCTCCGCCCCTCTTGGAGAGCCCGGCAAGCTACCAAGAGTATCTCACCCACATGGCAGAGCCTGGCAAGCTACATGAGCATATTGGATATGCCAAAAACAGTAACAATAAGTCTCTCAATGAGAGATGTTACTGATGCCCGCTCGAACAAATCAATGAGCAACGGGATGACAGTGACAGTGACTATATAATTTTATATATATTAGTGTGTGTATATGTGTGTGGGACCCGGGGCTGGATCTCTAAGCCTACTCAGATTGGAACTGGACGTCCTCCATTCAGATCCCCCATTTTTCAGTAGCTTGGCAGCCACACCCACAACCTGTGTAATTCCATCAACGGCAAAGATCCAGAGACTATAAAACAAGCATTCTCAGCCACACGACCTCTTATTGCCTAGTCCTCCCTCTCAGAGAAACTGGCAAGTACTGAGAGTATCCTGCCTGCACAGCAGAGCCTGGCAAGCTCTCCGTGGAATATTCAATATGCCAAATACTGTAACAATGACGGGTCTCATACCCATGACCCTGAAAGAGCCTCCAATGCGTCACTGCTGTGAAGAATGAGTAAAGAGAGGCTGCTAAAATCTCAGAGCTAGGACAAATGGAGACGTTACTGGCACCCACTTAAGCAAATCGATGATCAATGGATGACAGTGATATAGTGATACAGTGATGTGTGTATATGTATATGTACATATTTTTACATTTATATATTATAGTTTACATACGATAGCACAGCGGGTAGGGCATTTGCCTTGCATGCGGCTGACCCGGGTTCGATTCCTCCATCCCTCTCGGAGAGCCCAGCAAGCTACAGAGAGTATCCCGCCCATATGGCAGAGCCTGGCAAGCTACCCGTGACATATTTGATATGCCAAAAACAGTAACAACAAGTCTCACAATGGAGACATTACTGGTGCCCGCTCGAGCAAGTCAATGAAAAGTGAGATGATAGTGCTATAGCGCTACATACTATATAATTATATATGCATACATGTATACGTGTATACATGTATACATTTTGTCATATATATTATTGGTATGACAAAATTCTAAAAATAGAGAATTTACTAGTGGTTGGCAGGTCTTAGAGTGGAAATGCGGGGACAAAGGAGATGTAGGTAGGTATGGCTATAAAAAGATAAACTGGGATATTTATAGGGTAGAAATGTGTTTCTTTGTTGTGTCCATGTCAATATTCTGGGTGTGAAGTCATATTATAGCTTTATAAGAGTTATCATTGAGGAAAACAAGGAAAAATGCATGTGAGTTTTCTCTGTTTTTTGTTTGCTGGGAAGCTGCACCTGGTCTTATTCAGGGTCACTCCTGGCTGTGCTTGCAAGCCATATAGGGTGTTAGCGATCACACCCAGGGCTCCTGCTTGCACACATGTGTTGTAGCCCCTTTTATCTACCTTTCCAAATCATCTGCATTGTTTCATACAACTGCAAGTGGATCTACAGTGATTTCAAAATCAAAAATTTAGTCAAAAAATTAAGTTGTAGAAAAATATCAGTATGCACTTTTATTCATAAAATGTCTTTCTTTCACCCACACAGTGATATGAACTTCCTATTTTGGTTTCTCAGAGCATAACTTCTTTAATCCTTTGCATAATTACTTCCTGCTGTGCTTAAACTGGAATAAATCATTTCAGATTACTTTTTAAAAGAAACTAAATGTAGGAAATAAAGCTGCTCATATTTTTAATTTTGGACACATTTGAATTTGACATGAGCATCTTTAAAATATTAATGCAGACATGTTGCAAATGTCTAATTCAAAAATATTTTTGCAAATAGACATGCTTGTTTTAATGCTGAGAAAAGCTGCTCTGAAAGCAATATCCCGGCTGGCAGGTCAACATGTGCACCAGTTTCTCACCACAGAACTGCGTCCAAAAATGCTGAACACTTTCTTCAAAAACTAGAGGGTAAATCTAGACTTTACATACTATCTTCTGGATGTACACGGTATCTTCCTAATTAGGCTTGACTAACTTGTGTGATGAAGCCTAATTCTTGTGAAGAAACATAGGTTACAGATCTTCCATTTTAAAACTTCATATTTGATTAAATATTTATGGCACAGCGGGTAGGGCATTTGCCTTGCACACTGGCCAACCTGGGTTAGATTCCTCCGCCCCTCTCAGAGAGCCCGGCAAGGTTCCAAAAATATCTTGCCCGCATGGCAGAGCCTGGCAAGCTACCTGTGGCGTATTTAATATGCCAAAAACAGTAACAACAAGTCTCACAATGGAGACATTACTGGTGCCCGCTCAAGCAAATCGATGAGCAATGGGATGACAGTGACAGTATTGTCACAAAATAGTCACAAAATACTATTTCAAAGTGATAAAAGTGATGTGAAATAGTAAAGTTATGCAAACAGTTTTACAATTTGTCTGTAGCAGGTTTGATGGCGATTTACCACAATTAAGCCAATTGATTTGGCACCTTTTTACCTCTGTGCAACTAGGTCAGTCTCAAAGAATAAGACACATGATGCTGTAGCATGTCCAGGTTGCAATCTAGCCTCTACAGCACCCCCCCACAAAAGGATAAACCGGCCATTTATTGAACAGAATTTCTGTCCCCAATCCTGGCTCCCTATCTTCAGACACATAAGCCCTTTTTTTTTGTTTTGTTTTGCTTTTTTGCTTTTTGCTTTTTGGGTCATGCCCAGCGATGCTCAGGAGTTACTCCTGGTTTTACACTCAGGAATTACTCCTGGCGGTGCTTGGGGGACCATATGGAATGCTGGGGATTGAACTGGGGTCGGCTACATGCAAGGCAAAAGCCCTACCTGCTGCACTATCGCTATGGCCCCACATGAGCCATTTTTAAAGTTGACAATAGACACATCAAAATTTAACAGGTACTTTAAGAACAGAGCCTGGGATATTTACATTGCCAATCTGCTGGCAACTTTAAAGTATAGGGTAAAATCATGGTTATTTCCTATTCTATTCATACCTGAATATCTAATCTAACCAATACTTGTTTTACTCTTGCCTGAGCTCAACTTTAATGCCCTCATGTTTAAATTAGCTAAACTTGTTTTACCAGAGGAGCCTGGGAAGGGCAGCTATCTTGCTCTTGGAATTTAGGTTATAGGGTCAATTTCCCACATATAGGAGTTAATAATTCATAACCAAACTGTCTATAAAATAAAATTAATTAAAAAGATACAAACAGAAAATAAAGATTTAATTTTTTTTGCCTTTTAAGAAAGCACCCAGTAACTGAATGAATCCCACATCAGAATTTGATTATGTTTGTTCCTAATACTAGCCTATTTGTATTTTATTCAACAGTATTTGAAATAATAATTTTTCTCTTACAAAATAAATGCTGTCAAAGTATTGAAAAATAGGAAAATAGCTTTTTAAAAAAGTTTTCATAAGATTATTCATATTAATTGATTACATTCAATGTATCAACACCAATCCCACCACTATTACACCTTCCCACCACTATTTTTTAAAATTTTTTATTTTTTAAATAAATTTAAAAAATTTGTACCATTTATTTATACCACTATTATACCATCATTATCACCATGAGAAAAGTCACAAAGCTTTCAGTCATACAATGATCAAACACCCATCCCTTCACCAGTGCACATGTTTTACCACCAAGAACCCCAGTGTACCCCCATCCCACCCCACCCCCGCCTGTGTGGCTGATGATTTTCACTTTAATCTCTCTTTACTTTGATTACATTCAATATTTCAACAGAAAACTTGCTATTATTATTTGGCATTTCCCCCTAACAATCAGTCCTGCCAAAAAGGCATCATTTGATAATATGTTTTCCATTGCTGAGAATGAAGAACATAAGAGCTGTTGCGGCCTTGTGAGTTTGGATTTCTGGTATTTAGGAATTAAGTCCAGAGGAATTTCTGCCAGAAGTTGCATCACTGCAAGCTTGTACCTCTGTTTAGAGGGTTCTAAAAGATGGCGGTCACTACACCGCTGCTGAAAAAAACGGCCGAGAGAGAAAATCCTTTCCCCTCCTGGGGCAGAATGAGGCCATAGATTAGTTCACAGTCTAGAGGCATTTCTGCAAGAAGCCGCTGGGTGCCAAAAGTAGTTAGTGGGCCTACGGGATCATGAACAGAGGAGCCGTTCGTGTGTCCCCCACCACTATTATACCTTTCCACCACCATTATTTTGAATTTTCCACCACTGTTCAAACCTGCCTGCCACAGACAGAATCTAGATAATTTATTATCCATTGCTTATTATGAATATCATGGAAGGTTGCAGCCATGCACTTCTGGAATTCTAAATATGTAAATGATTGGCATCTAGAGACTTTAACTTAGGGAGCTGATCCATTTTGAGATTCATTTGTGAGTCTCTGAGTCAAGACTGGTGGTGCACTTAAATATGACCTGGAGGCAATTGTAAGCATGACAGCCAGTTCCCTTGTACCCGGGTTTTTATTCTGAAAGTTTGTGGCGCCTCCAAGGATTCATCTGGAGTGGGTGGAGAGAAGACACCCACTCCATCTGAGGAGCCCCGGTGAGATCTGCTTGGCTCGGGGTCTGGAGAGATCTCTGGTTAGCTGCTACTTTCTGAATTCACTGCTGCATCTGAAAATAGCTTATTAATACGAAGATGGGAAACTCAAGGACTTTTGGTTTCTTGCCTTTACCTATAACTTCTTGTTGGCTTCTTTCTTGCTTTATCTACTGTGTGAATTATGAGGGGAAAATATGCAATCAAAGTGAAATTCTGTGGATCTATGTTTTAATTGAACTTTCCCTTTTATCATTAAGGAATGTACAAATCTCAACTTCGTTGAAATTGAAAACATATACTAGCTACTTTTAATACCAATGTTATAGGTTTAAATGATATTATAAATCTCAAATTCCTGGAAGAGTGTCTATTCCTTCTGAGTACTCAATATTTACTCAGATCTTCTTTAATTCCCTTGTGGTGATCATATATTTTTTTTTCTGTGTTTGGCTAAAGCAGACAAGCAGTACTTTGCTAACTCAAAGATGTTCTACATATTTATATAGATCTTAGTCATATTAATATCACTCATGAAAAAATTATATTTATTCATCCTTTAGTCGTTTGGACTTCCTGAAATTCCTTCTCTACTGTTTTTTAAATACGATTAGCTCTGGGGCTTTAACATTTGCTAAAACACTTGGGTTGTGAATGGACTCAATACCCAGCACCACATATCACCAAGAGGGATTCCTGAGTACGGAGCACGACCAGGAGGGGTCCCTGAGTACAGAGCACGACCAGGAGGGGTCCCTGAGTACAGAGCACGACCAGGAGGGGTCCCTGAGTACGGAGCACCACTAGGAGGGGTCCCTGAGTACGGAGCACCACCAGGAGGGGTCCCTGAGTACGGAGCGAGGAGTAAACCCCAAGAACAGCTATAAGTGGCCCCCCAAAACAAATAAAAAATATAAAACAAAAATTTGAGTAAGACAGAGAAATATGAGAATTCTAACTCAAGATGGCGAATTTTGGACTATTGTGTACATCCTCTCAGTCTCCGTCATTTGATGAAAATGATAATATAAAGATAAAAGCGGGGCTGGAGCGATAGCATATTGGGTTTGCCTTGCACGCGGCCGACCCGGGTTCGAATCCCAGCATCCCATATGGTCCCCTGAGCACCGCCAGGGGTGATTCCTGAGTGCATGAGCCAGGAAGTGACCCCTGTGCATCGCCAGGTGAGACCCCCAAAAAAAAGCAAAAAAAAAAAAAAGATAAAATCAAGAATAAATCTATAGGAGTGGTGAAAGCAGGAATTGGGCACATTTGAGAATATCTTACTTGTTTGCTTTGTTTTTTTTAATTCTTAAATTTATTTGTTTATTTTTGGGCCATATCGGTGATGCTCAGGGGTTACTCCTGCTCTACACTCAAGAATCACTCCAGGTGGTGCTCAGGACACCCTAAGAGATGCCTGCGGTTGAACCTGGGTCAGCTACCTGCAAGACAAACGCCCTGCCAACTAGGGTCCATGTTTTTTGTTTTGTTTTTTTGATTAATTTGTCCCATACCCTTCTGTGCTTCAGGGCTTAATCCTGGCTTTTTGCACAGGGATAACTCTGGGCGGTGCTTAGGGGTCCAGATGCAGTTCTGGGAACCAAACTGTGTTGCTTCATGCAAGACAATTTTGGCTTGCAATTTGAAAGGATATCTGAAAGAAAAAACAACAAATGGTATTGGATTTGGACATGAATTTGCAAATAATGGAAGAACTGCAGCTTCCTATACATGGAGCAAATGACTGTGTTATTTACCCACCAGACAATAATAACCATGTAAATAACTAAACTAAGTGAAGATCTGCTGAAGCTCTAAAATTGTGGAAGGAGAGAGAAATGGGACTGTCCTAGGTAATAAAAAAAATTGGTTTATAGGAAAACGAGGCATTTGAAGAAAATTAATGAGCAAAAAGAAGAACCATCAACAAAGTAAATGACCTTTGAGAAAGGCAGACTCAATGCAAGAAAAAAAAATTGTAATTAGAAGCCTCAGAAAGATTTAAGAGGTTATTCAGTTCATAAAATTAAGAACAGGCTATTAAAGGTGGAATACATGGAAATAAAAATTGTTAGAACTAAAAATAATATCTTCATAACTAAAGTCATAGTTTACTGCCACAAAATTTAATACCTTATCTTATTTGTATCATTGGAGCTTAGAAACAGTGCATGACATGTGACTAATGGTCAGTAGTATTTTTCTGGACAAATTAAGGGTAAGTATTTTAGAACAGGGCTTAAACTTTTCCCACTCTCTCTATACTCAATAAATTTTTACATGACCCCAGGTATATAGTTGTATAAAATAAGTATACCAAGCAACATTTACTAATAAAAAATCATAAGGAAATTCAATTTTGAAAAAATTTTAAGATTATCCACGATTCCCACATTCAATTCCCACTGTTGTCACCCATTGTTTAGAAAGCTAAACTTTAGAGTACCAACTGTAGAATGCTCAGAACATAAAATGAAGGAATAATAAAAGATCTTTCAATACTTGGAGCTCTACAAGTAATAGAAGAAGCTGCAACAGAAGTTAGTACAGTGTGTTCTTAGGTCAGAAAAAAATTAGGAGATCAATGGGAACCTTGTAGACTCCAAACTATGTAACCTAGGACCTGAGAAATGGTTTTGTGGCAATGACACCTTCTGTGCCATTGTGAGGCCCTGAGCTTGACCTCTGGTGCTGCTCAAATGCTCAGAGCACGATCCCGGCAACTGTGCTGCAGAGTGTGTGATCTCTGGAGCATCGCATCCAGATTGTTCAAGCCCTTGCAGCTTAAATGTGCAACCCCTGGTGAGCACCATGACCAAAGTTGTGCAAACACTACAAGCCACAAGTATGATCCTCAATGATCAGGTATGAGCAACACAGCAGCCTCTAGCTAGCACTATATCCAGAAGATGTGGAAAGCACAGCTAAAAGAGTTTGAATCCTCATGCGCATGTGTGCAAACATGACAAGTAAAAATGTACTAGCCCCAATAAGCAACATGTGGCCGAGGATGTGAGCACTCCACTCATGTTTACAACCTCCAACATGCACCACAATCATGTGTGATCCTTGGTCATGGTAATGGCAAAAGGAAGGGGGTTTAGGAAATCATCTATATAAATAAATAAAACCAAATGTAACCTCCCCTTTATAGAATGTGCTCAATGTGGCATTGCAAATTGCTGAAGAAATTATGTTTTGGGGATAGAAGGCAGGCCCATTTGGGAGAGAAAAATTTAGAATTAAAAAATTTTTACTGTAGTTTTGATTTGCATCTTCCTGATGACTAGTGATGTGGATCATTTTTTCATGTGCCTTTTGGCCATTTGTATTTCTTTTTTGAGGAAACTTCTGTTCAATTCTTCTCCCCATTTTTTGATGGGGTTGAAGGTTTTTTCTTATACAATTCTACTGGTGTCTTGTATATCCTGGATATTAATCCCTTATCAGGGGGTATTGGGTAAATATTCTTTGCCACCCTGTGGGCTCTTTCTGTATTTTGGTCACTGTTTCTTTTGAACTGCAGAAGCTTTTTAGTTTGATGTAGTCCCATTTGTTTATGTTTACTTCCAATTGCATGGTCAGTGCTGTTTCATCCTTAAAGATGCTTTTAGCTTCAATGTCATGGAGAGTTCTGCCTACATTTTTCCCTATGTACCTTATAGATTCATATCTGATATTGAGATCTTTAATCCACTTTGATCTGACTTTCATCATCACACATCACAGAAACTGGCACACATTCAAAAGAAATAAAGTAACCAGTGCTGGCGTGGATGTGGGGAAAAAGGGACACTCTTTCACTATTGGTGGGAATGCCGACTGGTCCAGCCTTTCTGGAAAACAATATGGACAGTCCTTCAAAAACTAGAAATTGAGCTTCTTTATGACCCTGCAATAACACTTCTTGGAATATATTACGAGGATGCAAAAAAAGTACAGTAGAAATGACATCTGTACCTATATGCTCATTGCAGCACTGTTCACAATAGCCAAATTCTGGAAACAACCCGAGTGCCCTAGGACAGATGACTGGTTAAAGAAACTTTGGTACATCTACACAATAGAATACTATGCAGCTGTTAGGAGAGATGAAGTCATGAAATTTGCTAATAAATAGATAGACATGGAGAGTATTATGTTATGTGAAATGAGTCAGAAAGAGAGGGACAGACAGAAGGATTGCACTCATTTGTGGAGTAAAGAATAACATCACATGAGGCTGACACCCAGGGACAGTAGATACAAGGGCCAGGAGGATTGCCCCATAGCTGGAAGCCTGCTTCATGAGCAGAGGGGAGAAGGCAGATGGAGTCGAGAAGAGATCACTAAGAAAATTATGGCTGGAGGAATCAGTTGGGATGGGAGATGTGTGTCGAAAGTAGATAATGCACCAAACATGATGACCTCTCAGTGTCTGTGTTGCAAGCCATAATGCCCAAAAGTAGAGAGAGAGTATGGGGAATATTGTCTGCCATGGAGGCAAGGGGGAGGGTGGGAAAGGGGGGGATACCCGGGATATTGGTGGTGGGGAATGTGCACTGGTGGAGGGATGGGTGTTTGATCATTGTGTGATTGTAACCCAAACATGAAAGCTTGTAACTATCTCACAGTGATTCAATAAAATTTTAAAAAATATTTTAACTGTAGACCATGGACACACAATACACCAGCTTGATTAAAGTTCTGAAAGAAAATATTACTAATCTGACTTTCTATATTACTCTACCACTTCATCCCCAGACGTTAAGAAATCTTCTAACCTAATTATTACAATCTTGACAGAGCTTTGCTTTCATATCATGTTGATACAATTTATCAATAGATGAGTATCTAGAAGCTCTGTCATGCTGACATTCAGTCATCTTCTCAGGGAACTAATTTTGAGCCTTGGTTTTGCTTGGATAATTTAATATCGCCATTGACTTTTACTAACACTACTTTTTCTTTGCACTGACACTACAGTCTCCCTCTAGTCCTGTTTGACATTTTATTAGGAAGGTTGATGGGGTCCTTTCATAATTAAATTAAGGAATTTAAATGATTTAAAATCCACTTAAATCCAAGTAAGTGGGTTTTTAAATGACTATTAGCTTTTAAAATTGAAAATAACAGAGGAGGAAACATCCAAGAGAACATTTTATGCTTTACATTCCAATCCAGAGGAAATTTGGAGATAAATGTACATATTACCCAATTTCATCCTAGGTAGGAATTATGTATTAAATCACATTTGTCTGGAGGGCAGAAAATATGTGAAATTCTTTTTTTTTTTTTTTTGGCTTTTTGAGTCACACTGGAAATGCACGGGGATTTGCACTCAGGAATCACCCCTGGCAGTGCTCAGGGAACCATATGGGATGCTGGGAATCGAACCCAGGTAGGCTATTGCTCCAGCCCCAAATGTGTGAAATTCTTAGCATTACCTCTGGATATGTTTTATTTTGATTTTCTTTTTACACATAGAAATATATTATTTGTAGTTGTTTCTTTTAATTTTTTAATTGGTCGAGGTACTATAATTTATAATACTGTTAATGATGGTTTCATACATATATTACTATGATATTAGGGTGTGACTGATGAAGAGAATCCAAAATAAGAGTAGGAAGTACACGTCGTCTAGCACATAACAGCAGTAAATTGATGCCATAGACACTTTAAGGTTATAACTAAGAAGGTGCTGACTTCAGAGATATCAGATGGTTAAAGTGCTAATAGCCTCCAGTCTCAGAAGGAGTCATGAGCTTGGACGTTAACCCTCTTGGGTCTGAAATTCTTAATGAATTTTATCTCTGAATTGATTTTTGTAAATGAAGTCTGTGGGAATATAGACCATCTGTCAGGCTTGGTGCTTTGGTTCCTTGTTAACCTGACCTCCTACCTCCCACCTTATAAGGTGGCACTGTTGACTACTTGCCTCCTGAATTCTATTGCTCCAGGTCATCCCAGCACCTGCTTTGTAGCTGTGGGATGCGGAGACTAGAGGGGATTAAGTTCAGATTCATATGCAAAGTTGCAGGGCAGAGCTCCTGCGCAGTTGTGAGGGTCTGCTCTCAGCCTGATTCCTGTGTCCAATGGGTGAGATGTTAAATAGTAAATAAAACCATCTCCAACAAATCTAGAGACACCATGGAAGAAATAAAAAATTCTCCTTGATTTATTTTATAATTAAATCACCTTGAGATAAAGTTACAAAGCTTTCATTTTTGAGTTTCAGTCATACAATGGTCAAACACTCATCCATCCACCAGTGCACATTATTCACCACCAATATCCTCAGTATTACCCCCCACTTTTCATCCCTCCCCCTGCTTCTATAGCACACAATTTCCCCCATGCTCTCTCTCTACCTTTGGGCATTATGGTTTGCAATATAGATATTGACAGGCTGTCATAATTTTGGAGCAAGGAACCTCAGATTTTCCTGTTATACTGGGTCCAGCAGTTCCACTCATATTCATTTACATGTCCATTTAATTTAGGTTCCTCAAAGAATTTCCATAATCACTCACTTGCAGGCATCACCAACTTTGTCTGTAAAGATCAAAGTAATGAAATAGCATAGTATTTGTGGCTTATTAGGTTTTTGTTGTAACTGAACAACTCCACTGTTGCGATCTGAAATCAGACATATTAAGTATGGAATTAAATAGCAAAGCTATATTATAATAAAAATTTGTGATGCTGGAATTTGAGTTTCGTACAATTTTTATCTTTCACTAATATTTTTCTTTTTTAACCATGAAAAGTATAAAAACTATTCTAAACTCACCAACTTTAAAAATGTACTTATAAACCCTGTTTGTCTGTCTCCTGTTAAATAAATATGTGTGGGGCGGCTCCTTTGTAAAGGAGGGAGATAACAGTGCTGAACTACAGGGGAGAGAGAAGTTAAGAGACATTATCGCAGTGACTGTATGTACAACTCAACTTGCATAGTAAAACATGGAAATCCCATTTGCAATTTCAGTTAACTTGTGAAAATGGTTTCTTTGATTTACTGCATGGTTTAGCAGGAATTAAAATCTATGAAAAATAGAATGTGTTAAAATTTAAATTTAAGCAAATATTCCAAGAGAATCCTCTCTTATTTCTCATTTAATACCTATTGGATCTCTATTCTTTTCTCCCAGTACTTTTTATTTAATTTCTCCTTAAGGATCTTTAAATTCTGCCTCTGTCCTTTGCATTTTGAGGTGCCATTCCTTTGTCTCTAGATTTGCACACCTGATCATTCTAATCCAAGCCATCTTTCTAGTTATGTGAACTCGAGGGAATAATTTAACCTCTTAGGGCCTCATGCTAGTTAGGGTAAGTAGTTCTGGGTGCTTACAGGTACCGTAGACAAACCCCAAATCTCAATGGCTTGGTCTAGGGAAGTTACTTCAACTTCTCATCAGTCTAAGGCAGGATCAGTGACCCTTTGTCTAGCAACAACAGCATCCTCTGAGTGTGAGAAGGTGGAAAAAAACTCACTTCTACGTACTTGGTCAGACTGTCCCAGTCTAAATGCAGAAGCAGCTGGGACATAAAAGGGATCCTATGCTTACGGTTTTGTTCAACATTAAAGGATGTCTAACATGATCCCTTAGAATAGGAATGAGAAAATGGTTTTTTGTGAAGGAACATGAATAAACATTCTAGTCATTACGCATATTATGATCTGTCATAACTTCCCAACTCTGTGAAAAGTCATAAAAGTAAACAAATGGGCATAACTATGTTCCAATCAAATTTTATTTTCAAACAAGGAGGTAAAACATAGGTTGGCTATAGGTCATAGTTTGCTGGTTTCTAACTTAGAGCAAGACTAATATGTTATGATTATCATATTTTTGAAACATAGATTACTTAGCTCACACAATATCACTTATTCTGGCTAAAAATAACCAATAGTCGGGGTTAATATCCAAGATATATAAGACACTGGCAGAGCTTTGCAAGAAAAAAAATTGAACCCCATCAAAAAATGGTGAGAAGAAATGAACAGAAATTTCCTCAAAGAAGAAATACAAATGGCCAAATGACCCAAGAAAAAAAAACTTTGCATCACTAACTCTAGGGAAATATAAATTAAAACAAAAATGAGATATCATCTCACACCACAGAGATTGGCACACATCGAAAAGAATAAGAGCAACCAATGCTGGCCTGGATGCAAGGAGAAAGAGACTCTTCATCATTAGTGTGAATGCTGACTGGTCCAACCTCTTTGGAAAACAATATGGGCATTTCCTAAAAAGCTAGAAATTGAGCTGAGTGAAATGAGTCAGAAGAAGAATAGATATAGAATGATTGGACTCATTTGTTGGATATTTAAAAAAACCCGAAATCAAAGATCAAAGATCAATAGGACAACAAGTGATACAAGTGAAAAAAATATATTCTGAGACCTATAAAAAATGTATGTGATATTCTGGAATTCTAAAATTTTAAATAATTGCGGTCCAGAGACAGCTCTGCAGTGAGCTGCTCTGTTTCATGTGCTTAAATGGCTGTTAATGTGCTTACATGGCACTCAGAAGCAGCTCATGGGTGTGACAACCAGGACCCGGGAAGTATGGAGAGATAAGGGGTGGCCCATCCGAGCTCCTTTGGGCCTGGAGTTTTCAGTCACTGGCCCGCATACCTGAGTTTTTCAGGGGATTCATTCTCTTGCATGGGGAGCTCTGGACGAGCCTCAGGTAATTGGCCATGAGGGTGGCTTCAGTTGGGTTCTGGAGGTTTGTGGCTGCTGGGGTTCATTTGGAGCAGGAGAAGGGGCAGTGGCAGCTATGGTCTGAAATAAGCAAGGTACAACGTCCAGAGACATCTCTATAGCGTGCTGCTCTGTTCAGGGATTCATCTCTCTCTCTCTCTCTCTCTCTCTCTCTCTCTCTCTCTCTCTCTCTCTCTCTCTCTCTCTCTCTCTTCCTTCCTCCCTCCCTTCTTTTCTTTCTTTCTTTCTTTCTTTCTTTCTTTCTTTCTTTCTTTCTTTCTTTCTTTCTTTCTTTCTTTCTTTCTTTCTTTCTTTCTTTCTTTCTTTCTTTCTTTCTTTCTTTCTTTCTTTCTTTCTTCCTATCTTTCTTTCTCTTTCTTTCTTTCTTTCTTTCTTTCTTTCTTTCTTTCTTTCTTTCTTTCTTTCTTTCTTTCTTTCTTTCTTTCTTCCTTCCTTCCTTCTTTCTTTCTTCCTTTCTTTCTCTCCCTTCCTTCCTTCCTTCCTTCCTTCCTTCCTTCCTTCCTTCCTTCCTTCCTTCCTTCCTTCCTTCCTTCCTTCCTTCCTTCCTTCCTTCCTTCCTTTCTTTCTTTCTTTCTCTCTCTCTCTTTCTTTATTTCTTCTCTCTTTCTCTCTTTCTTTCTTTCTTTTTTCTTTTTTTCTTTCCTTTTCCTTTGGTATCATGATTTATAATACTGTTAATAATAGGGTTCCATGCATGCAGTGTTCTAACATCACACTCTCCACCAAACTGTCCCCTTCCCTCCATCACCATTGTCCCATTTCACCACCACCACCACCACTTCACATCACAACTGCTAGTCCCCCACTATGGTAAAATCAGTTCTATAGTCTCAGGTACTCAGGTTCTGGTGTCTTTTTTAATTTATTTCCTTACTATATTATTTTTGTATACCCCACATTTAAAGAGAGGTCATTATGCATCTGTTCCTCTCCTTCTGGCTAATTTCACTTACATGTTACTGTCCAGAGACATCCACATAGCTTCAAATTATATGATTTCTTCCTTTTTATAGCCAAGTAGTATTCCATTGTGTATATATACTATAGCTTATTAGTCCAGCCATCTGTTCTTAGACCATTGGGTTGTGCCCTGATTTGGGATAGTTGAATAGTGTTACAATGAACATAGGAGTGCAAATGTCTTTTCTGAATAGAGTTTTTGGGTCCTTGGGATAGATGCTGAGAAGTTGAAGTTCTGGGCCAGATGGAAGTTCAATTCCTAGGATTTACAGAAGTATCCATATTTTCCTAAAAGGTTGAACCAATTGGCATTCCACCAGGAGTGAATGAGGGTCCCCTTTTCCCTCACATTCATAACAACACTAGTTATTTTTGTTCTTTGTGATGTGTTCCAGTCTCAGTGGTGCTTTTTTATTATCTTGATTTGCATTTCCCTGATAGGTGATACAGAGCAATTTTTCATAAATATAGTGGCCACTTGTATGTCTTCTTTGACAAAGTTTCTGTTTATTTGTTCTATTTTTTTTGGAGTTGATTGGCTTTTTTCTTGTTCTGCAAGTTTTGCAAGTAAATTAGATATTAACCCTTTGTCACATAAGTGGTGAGCAAATATTTTCTTTCAGTCTGTTGGGTTTCTTCTCATTCTGGTCTTTTTTTTTTTGTAGTGCATAAGCTTCTTAGTTTGATGTCCCATTTGTTTATCTTTTCTTTTATTTGCTTGACCAGTGGCAATAAATGATAACCCTAGTTTCAGTGTCATTAAATAGTCTGTGTATGGTTTCTCTAGTATGATTTATGGATTCATGTATAATATTAAGCTCTCTAATCCATTTTGAACTGACTTTTCTGCATGGTACTAAAATGGCATCTGAGTTCATTCTTTCACTTGTGATCAATCAATTTTTCCAACTTCATTTGTTAAATAAACTCTCCTTGTTCTATTTCATACAATGCACCTGTATCAAAGATTAAAATTCGTATACCTGACGATTTGTCTCTGGACTTTTAATCCCATTGGTCTGAGCATCTATACTTCAGACACACACATTCTTGATTAATATAGTTTTACAGGATAATTTAAAATTTAGGAAGGAAGTCTTTCATAATTTTTCTTAGAATTACTTTGACCATTTTCTTTGACTATTTTACTCCATATGAATGTCAATAGAAATTGTTCTATGTTTTTCAAAAGACTGTCACTGTCACTATCATTCCGTTGCTCATCGATTTGCTGGAGCAGGCACCAGTAACATCTCCATTGTGCAATTTGTTGTTACTGTTTTTGGCATGTTGAATACGTCATGGGTAGCTTGCCAAGCTCTGCCATGCAGGCAAGATACTCTCAGTAGCTTCCCGGACTGTCCAAGAGGGACGGAGGAATCAAATCTGGGTCGGTGGCGTGCAAGGCAGATGCCCTACCACTGTGCTATTGCTCCAGACATTATGAGTTATTTTGTAGGAATTGTATTGAATCATATGGTACTTTGGTTGTCATTTTAACAATATGTATCCTTCCAAGAAGTGGATCTCTCAACAAGTAAATGTGGTGAGATGAGCATGGCATTTAGAGATCTTTATGATTTGAACTCTGCAATGTCCATATCTCACATCTTGAATCAACACTCCCTTCATCTACTGTCCACTACAACCATACCGAGCCATTTTCAGGTTGCAATTTCATTATCCCCCATTCTCTTATGTCAGCCTCCCACCCTTTTAACGTCTCTGTTTCATCAAGATTCAATTCAAAAATTAATCATCTCTTATGGAAATGTTTTATCCATTCCCTTCAGTAGAGATCTACCTTTTTGATTTTTTTTATCAAAAAAAATTTTCCCAGCCCTTAATTCTGTACTATATTTTATTGATGCATAATCCTTGGATTTTTAAAATTTCTTTCTACGTATACCATCTCTACTCCTACATTAAGTCTATAATCATTTAGAAAATGGGACATTGTCTTGTCTGTACTCATCACAGTGCTTATCATAGTAGTTCTAATTTAATATATACTCAGGAAATATTTTTAGGATGAATCAATGCAGTAAAATAGTTTAACTTATATTATAACTTATGTTATAATAAATTATATATTTAATATAATTAGAACTTTGGGTAGTCAGGTTTTACTAGCATGCATTTAGAAAATAGTTTGAAGTAAAATAATCATACATATGATTTAATATATCTATATAAATGTGGATATATGTATATATATGGGTATGTATATAAATATATGGGCTGGAGCAATAGCACAGAGGTTGGGCATTCGCCTTTCATGTGGCCAACCCGAATTAGATTCCTTTTCCCCTCTCAGAGAGCCCGGCAAGCTACCGAGAGTATCGAGCCTGAGAGGCAGAGCCTGGCAAGCTACCCGTGCGTATTGGATATGCCAAAAACAATGTCTTTCAATGAGAGACATTACTAGTGCTCGCTCGAACAAATCGCTGAACAACGGGATGACAGTGATAATATAAATATATACATATCCATAGGTTTGACCTTTAGAGAGTTTATGAGAAGTAACATAAAACTTGGTTAATTGGCTACATACAGATTTAGTCCTCTGCCAAATTAAGTAATTTGGCCCATTGTCTATATACAGACATTATATAATTTGAACCATTGCCTAAAAAAAAAAACATGATGAAACAAAACTAAGTTGATGGATATCCATTAGAATCAACAGCTATTTCAATTAGACTCAATGGCTCCAGTGACTTTTAATTGTTCTGTTGTAGTCTAATGCAAAGAATATTTAATGTGAAGCTGAGATTCAGTAGCTCCAAGGACAGACATTTCATGAGAAAAAAAAAAAACCCACATTAAACTTCAATCTTTTATACTATAATAGCAACAGAGTGTTCTGTGGGTACTAATTTGAATTCTGTTATTAAGTTGATGTGTCATAATTATAAATGACTTGAACTTGCCTCAGTAATAATATTTATATCTTTTTACCACTTTCATAAAAATATTTCACTTATGTAGGAACATAGAAAATTGTGATAGTTTTCATACTTCATGTAAAAAACATTAAAATACCAACTTTTCAATAGAATCTTAGTTTATATAAAAAGTGATAGCAACTTAAAAATACATGATGAATGGGAGAAACAGCAGCTCAAACACTTTGAAAGAAAAGAATCTCTAGAGGATAGTGATTAAATTAGTAAACATTAGAGAACAATGGAAATATCATTAAGCCAAAAAGCACTTCATTTATTTATTTTGTACCTGTGCCATATTTGACTATACTCAGGGCTTACTCCTGGCTCTGTGCTCAGGAGTCACTGGGTGGACATGCATATTGGGATCTGCTCCATGCTAGATAGTCTTACATGCTGTACTGAAACTCTGGCCCCTGATATTTGTTGTGTTTTAAAGAAAGTATAAGTTTTATTATAAAGAAATTACACTTAATATTTTGTTATCATAATTTTATATTTTAGCAATTTAAATACAAAGAATAAAAAGTAAAGAACTCAGTTTCTTATGAAATGTACAGAGTCTAAGAGCTAAAAGACACAATTTTTCTGAATGTTACTAACTGTGCTAAGCCGGAAAAAAAATGTGAATATAATTAAAAACATGGGAAAAACCCAGGAAACTGCAATAGGGAACAGTCCATTAATGACAAAGGATATTACATGTACTATAATTTCATGTACTGTTATTTAATGATTTTTAACTTTTATGTCTAAATGAACCTTTCTTGAAATTTGGGGATTAATTAAAATCCTTAAAAAGGAAAAATCAAAGTTCACTACAAATACCAAGTAGCTTTCTGAATCCTATAAAATGGTTCATAAAACTTTACTTAATTCTGGTAATAAAATTTCAGCATATGGTACTTGGGGACAATATATAATGCCACAATTTCTTGAATTATATAAGAACCAAAAAGTGGATCCACTTTAATTATGGTTCAATTTTGCTAGGGCTTAATTATTAGATTCTATGTCCTCAGGGTATGATGAATGCCAGATGTTTAATAAATATTAGTTGAATGAAAGGTGACTTAGAGTCGCAACTTTCAAAAACGATCGTTATGAAAATTTCCATACTCAAAATTTCTAGTCTTTTGGGTAAATCTTAAAACAAATCTACATTATTATATTAACTATGCAATAATATTTTTATTAAATAGATTTTTAATTATTAAGTTATTGAGAGATTAAGTTTTGTAAATAGTATGCTTCTCAGTATGAGAACTGAATAGTTTAGTTGAAAAATATATACTTAAATTTTGGGAGAATTGGGCTAATGATAATATGGTTGTATTAATATTCTCATCATGTTCATTTATTTTAGCCCAAACAACGAACATCTATTGTCTCTTCTCTGGATTTTCATCGAATGAATCACAACCAAGAATATTTTGAAATCAGCACTTCTACAGGGTGTGCAAGTTTCCCTTGCAGCCCTCCTGTAAGTCCACCCACTTCTTCTATGGAAACCACAGAAATCAAGAATGAGGAACCTGGCCACAAAGGTAAAGCATTTCACTTTATATGTCTTATAATGTTTTAAATACATGAGTAACCTTTTAGGTATTAGATATTAAAGATTATCTGATGCAATTGTGGTAGTAAAGAAATCAGAGGCTTAGAAATGTTCTTCTGCTGCTATTTACCTCCTTGCATGCTTTCAATGCATCAATATATAACTCTATTTAAAGCTATATCAAATTACTGGAAATACTTAGTATGATCCAAGGGCCAGGAATATTGCCCCATAGTTCGAAGCCTGACTCAGGAACTGGGGGAGAAGGCAGTTGGAATAGAGAAGGGATCACTAAGTCAATGATGGTTGGAGGAATAGTTCGGAATGAGAGATGTGTGCTGAAAGTAGATAAAGGACCAAACATGATATCCTCTCAGTGTCTGTATTGCAAACCATAGTGCCCAAAAGTAGAGAGAGAGAGAGAGTATGGGGGAAATTATTTGTCTGCCATGAAGGCAGGGGGAGGATTGTAAAGGGAGGGTGTTGGTGATGGAGAATGTGCACTGGTGGAGGGATGGGTGTTTGATCTTTGCATGATTAAAACTCAAACCTGAAATCTTGTAACTTTATCTCACTGTGATTAAATTTTAAAATAATAATAATAATAATGATAATAATAATAAAAATACTGAGTGTGACTTAATGGGATTTCAATCTACTTAAACCAAGATGAACCTGGGAGGGAGCTATAAGGAGACCACATTAGGGCTAAGATGAATATTGTGGAGCATCTCTATACTTAACCAGTAAAATATACCTACTGCCACACAATGTACTTTTAGTACATTTTTTTTTTTTTGCTGATGTGAGGCAAGGAGCTAATATCTGATATGGTCAAGGGACAGAAACACTTGAACTAGGACCTACAGTATCTCTTCATTTTTCCCTCCTTCTCTGAAAGTAGAAATTTCAAAATGACACAAAACAAAGAAGCAATTGCCATTAATTTACATGGGGATTTCTTTTTTTATTTTTTAATTTTATTTTAAATACCATGGTTTACAGTACTGTTAATGATAACACGATCCTTCATGAGCCCTAAAATGTAATAAAATTTAGAATGGTGAAAATACTAAATAAATTTAAAAAGAAAATCCCAGGATCGGGGCTCACTCTGGCTATAGCCACTACTTAAGAAGCTTCTACAACCACTGTTGCAAAACAAACACTAAATTTGTTTTTATTTTTCACCTTTCAAGGTAAAAGGGGAAATTGTTTTAAGATTAAGCTTCAGTTAGTAAAAATAAGCATATCTTTCATATAAGGCAAGTGGCCCTAATGAAATTTTTTTTGTCATTTTATTTTTTTTTTACAAAGTTGTCCATGATGATTTATTGCAGACACTTAGTATTCTAACACCAATCCCACCACCATTGCACCTTCCCAGCACCATTATTCCCAATTTTACCAACCACTTCTTAAGGCTGCCCCATAGAGGTCCTTAATAATATATTTTATATTGTTTGTTATAAATAATTTGCTAAAAGAATGATCAAAAAATGTTTCCTTAAAGTTAGTGAAGATTATTGTATCTCACCATAGAGCCATTAACCCTTGCAACTAAGATGTTGTTACTGGTTAAGCCTTCTGTGTTTATGTTTTAATAATTGAGATAGGTTGCCTTCTGTATTACATCCCATCCAATCTGGTATGCTACTCCTAGCTTATCCGTTTTGTAGAATTTGAGACGTTGCTCCAAAAGGTCCACAATTTTTAATAATGTGAGATAATCCGAGTTAAAGTTTTAACTGGGTAGCAGCTTTGAGGTGTGTGCATGCCTGCTGTTGCTTCTGGAAGTACAGGGAGAATGGGGAGATGTAGCCCATTCCTAATACCATGAAAGCATGGAGATTTCAATCACAAAACCCACATACCTTGAGTTTTTCAACATAATAATTTCTGGATGACGCTTGTCTTGAGTAGTGGAGTCCTGCCAGGAGCATGGCAGTGGTTGTTAAGTGTGGAGATTTTTGACTGCCCGGGCTCTGTCTGGGCGGGTCCTGGGCTCACCTGCCCCCTTCCAGGGTGCCACTGATGACTCAGTCATGCATGGGGTCCAGAAAAATTTCTGCAACTTCCATAATGAACTTTTGAAAAGCATGGGGATATCTGTGTCTGATGTAAAACAAGTAAACTAGTCAACCATGTTAATGACTAATGTGAACTTTTGAATCAGATAACATAATTGGTGTGGACTTTCATGTAATCATAAAATTATCACAATGAACCATAAAATACAGGAGTAGACTATTTTTAAGAGCACTGATATAAGCATTGCAAAAATAGTATATCTTTTCCCATAGGAAAAAAATTAGGAGTTTAAAAATAGTCGAAGAGGTGAGATTGATATTCTATGGAAGTGAAAATTCAATCTTTTCATGGCAGCTGGAGTCATATTTATAAAATGCAAATCGATGTATGTCATTATTATGCTTAAAGTGCTCCAGTGGTTAAATTGCTTCATTGAATAAAAATAAAATCCAACTTCTTACCATGGCAAATAAGCTCAGTACACCCTGGATCCTCACTGACTCTTTAATGTTACCTTTGCAAACTCATCTGACCCACACTGACCTTCTTTTCAATGCAAACTAGCCCTGAGGGCTGGAGCGATAGCACAGCTGGGCGTTTGCCTTTCACGCAGCCAACCGGAGTTCGATTCCTCCGCCCCTCTCGGGGAGCCCTGCAAGCTACCGAGAGTATTGAGCCCGAGAGGCAGAGCCTGGCAAGCTACCCGTGCGTATTGGATATGCTAAAAACAGTAACAATAAGTCTCTCAATGAGAGATGTTACTGGTGCCCATTCGAACAAATTGATGAGCAATGGGATGACAGTGACAGTGACAGTGCTAGCCCTGAGAGTTTATTTAGGATTTTCAATCCTGGTGCCTATAATCTCTGTCTTCAAATTATCATGTGACTATGTGTCATTTTTGTTTTAGCTCAAAAGTTCTTCTTCATAAAGACCTTCGTAGATTTCCCAACCTCAATTAGAAGCCCTAATTATGATCATTATAATATCAAGGTTCAAAACATACTGTTAATAGGCAGTATTATAATAAATCCTATATTATATAATTTAAATATTATTTAATAAATATATTAATACTTCGTGATGGTCTTGAAATTCTTTTCCTGGCCTTTTGTTTCTGCTGGAGCTGCTCTGGTCTGTTGCTGGCAATAGGTGAGGGTCTTATCGGGCCTTAGTTCCTGTTTTCTTCAAGGTTGGCTTTCACAACTTCAGGGCTATAACCCAAAAAATTTCCTGCTGCTGCCTTGGAAGGGAGCCTTCCCTATCCCTCTGCCTGCCTACATCAGAGGCACGGATCAATATACCCAGCCACCCCGCCCTGCCCCCAGACCTTGGTGTAGGCTAATCCTACACTATTAGGAGCAGCTGCCAAGCACTCCGCCAGGAATAAAGAGCCTCTGACCACGCCTGGGTATGACTCCAAAATTAAAAGATAGAGTTCCGCTTGTTTGAGATTGGGGCTGGAGTGGCATGCTTTGCACACGGAAAGCCCAGGTTTACTCCCTGGCACCTCACAGTTCCTCAGTACACTCTAGGGCCACCCCCAACCGTACACACTGATTTGTGTAGCCCCTTAGCACTTCTGGCTGTGGCCCCCAAATCAAAATAAATAAAATTTCACTTTTGGTTTTTTTGGTTTTGTTTGTTTGTTTGTTTTGTTTTGGGGCTACACTTGAAGATGCTCATAGTTACCCTAGGTGTGGTAGTGCTGGGGGATATATGGGATGCTGGGGGTCGAAGACAGGTCCATGACCTGCAAAGCAAACACTATCCACGCAGTGCACTATCTCTCCAGCCCCTCTAGATTTCCTTCCCAGTGCCACAAATAATGTTGGCTTCATCGATAGGCTGAATGTTAGATTTTTTACATTTTTCTATCTACAAAGATTATATGTGTGGGCTGGAGTGATAGCACAGTGGGCAGGGCATTTGCCTTGCACACAGTCGAACCAGGTTTGATTTCTCTGTCCCTCTCAGAGAGCCCAGCAAGCTATGGAGAGTATTTCACCTGCTCTGTAGAATCTGGCAAGCTATCCATATTCAATATGCCAAAAACAGTAGCAACAAGTCTCACAATGGAGATGTTATTGGTGCCCGCTCGAGCAAATTGATGAACAATGTGATGACAGTGATACAGTGATTGATACTTAATGAGAAGTATTACTTATATAAAACTGTATGATATGAACTATAATGGATACTTTATATATGGGAAACCCATGTAAACTTCATAACTATTATTTATAGGTGAGAAAACACAGAAGAATAAATAGCCACCAGTATCCATAAAGACAGAGCTAGAATACAAAGCTGGTGTAGAATCCATCTTCTCAACCCTTTTTTGGATTCTGTTCTTGTCACTTCTGTTAAAAATTCCTTTTTCATAACCTTATTTACTATGTAAAGTGATATCATTCACTTGTTTGCTTCTTTATTGTGTTGGTCCTCTTTCAAGAAAAATAAACTAGAATGGATAGGTGCCTGACAAATCAGAGCCACTGGTGTCAAACTGCTTAAGTTTGATTGATTACTCTGAGACTGAAGCTCTCACCTAGCTATGTAAGGTAACTCTTTATGCTGAGATTTTCTTTGCCAGAATTAAATTAACACATAATTAGATGAATTTACCCTATAGTATGGTTATGCATGAAAAGTGATTAACAGTGTCTGTGACATAGTTAGATCTCAGTAAATGTTAGTAATTCTTTGTACTAGTTATTATAGCACTGTAGCACTATCGTCCTGTTGTTCATCGATTTGCTCGAGCGGGCACCAGTAACATCTCCATTGTGAGACTTGTTACTGTTTTTGGCATATCAAATACACCACGGGTAGCTTGCCAGGCTCTGCCGTGCAGGCAGGATACTCTCAGTAGCTTGCTGGGCTCTCTGAGAGGGGTGGAGGAATCGAGCCTGGATTGGCCACATGCAAGACAAACGCCCTATTTGCTGTGCTATCACTCCAGTCCACTAGTTATTATATATTAACATAAATATTTGAGGTCTACATGAAGCTTGGAATGCATTCACTGAGCAAGCAAGATTACTTATTGAAAGTCTGTCAATCACTAAGTGCAATTTTATAGAGAGGTAGGCACATAAATTATAAATAAATGCATATGGAGATCAAAAAGAGTTGGGGGGAAGATATAATTATCAGTAATTATTTTTAATTTGATAATTCTGTATTTTAGATATTAAAATGAAAAGAATGACAATTGCTGTAATATTTCATTTTAGGAAACATTTTCCAGCTTTAATTAGTATTCTAAAATTTTTTGGTAATTAATATTTTGGAAAATCTTGCTTACTCATGGAGGTAGATGCTTCTACTTATTAATTTATACCAAGAGAAGTTAGGGCTGCAGTCACAAATTCCTGTTGCCCTTTGACTACTTTGAACTGAAGAGAGGACATATATGTATTCCTATAGTCAGAACTTTAGTAGAACCACCTGCAATATGAGAACAGTTAAAATAATCATTGTATTTCTTAGTTTGACCATTAACCAGAATGTACATCTAACTTCTTAAGAGGTAAAGTAGTTTTCTGTTTTGTTTTGTTTTTGTTTTTGGGTCCCCACCCAGGGGACCATCTCAGGGCTTACTCTTGACTCTGCACGTAGTGGTCACACCCAGCAGGGCTCAGGAGACCATATGGGATGCCCGAGATTGAACCTGTAAAATGTTCAGTTTTTTGAATATGTGAGACAAGTGCCCTACCTATTCTGCTTGCTTGACAGTTGTTGTGCAAATAGTACAGACCACTGGTTTTAAGTAGTGTGTTACTGTAGTTGACATGTTAAAAAATTTTGGGGATGGGGGGTAAGGCCACACCTGGCAGTGCTCAGGGCTTACTCCTGACTCTGTGCTCAGGAATCACTCTAGGTAGGCTAGGGGGACTATATGGGGTGCTAGAGATAGAACCTAGCAAGTGCCTTACCCACTGTACTATCTCTCTGGGCCCTACTTTGGTGTTTAAATGTAATATGTCATCCTCGATGTGGCATGAAAAATTTTAGAATAGGCTTGTATTTAATAATGCAGAAGCACACTGCTATGGAAAGGCCTGATAAAATCATCATCATCATCATCATCATCATCATCATCATCATCATCATCATCATTATCATCATCATCATCATCATCATCATCATCATCATCCTCATCATCATCATCATTATCATCATCATCATCATCATCCCATTGATCATCGAATTTCTCGAGTGGTCTCAATAACATCTCCATTCGTCCAAGCGCCGAGATTTTAGAATCCTCTCTCTACTCGTCCTTCCAACGATGCTGTATTGGAGGCTCTTTCAGGGTCAAAGGAATGAGACCCAGCTTGTTACTGATTTTGGCATATTAATACACCATGGGGACCTTGTGAGGCTCTCCCGTGTGCGCAGGAAACTCCCAGTAGTTTGCCAGGATCTCCCAGAGGGAGAAGTAGGCTATAAGATATTGCGCAGTTCCAGGAGCTTACTTTTAAGTCTCGGGTTGCTGGCCGTTGATGGGATTACATGGGCGCTGGGGGCAGTCCCTGGGTGTGACCGCCTAGCTACTGGGAAATGGGAAATCTGGGCAGAGGAGGCCCAGTCCAGATCTAAGCAGCCTTGGAGGTCTCAGCCCCGGGTCCCACACACCTGGGTTCCTCTGCCAGTTTCTTCATGCGTGAGGCTCGTCCAAACGTGTGGAGAGGGGCCTGGAACATGGTTGTGGCTAGATTCTGGAGGTCTTCAGCCACCAGGAGCTCTGCTAGGGCTGGGGAGGGAAGCTGGAGCCCATCCCCTCTGAGAAGGCCTGGGGGATGACAGACAGGTGTGAGGGCAAGAGACTCTCTGCACAGAAAATCAAAGTAAATTTAAAAAAAAGAGTAAAATATAGCTTTAAATTTTGCAAGTGAAACTATTTAAGGTAGGATTTCATCAACTTGGAAATAACGCATTTAATTATCTTGTATATTGATGGTTTGTTACATTTTGTATTTAAGAACTAACACAAAAATCACCACCACAAATATGGTATGTACTGAAAGAGAATGAGTTCTATAGTCAATTTTGTCACTGATTTGCTGGATATTTAACATCAGGTCACTAAACTTTACTGATTTTCAACTTGTTCCTTTGATAAAGGAAATATTATTTTTGAATTTTCATCACTGTCATTATCACTGTCATCCTGTTGTTCGTCGATTTACTTGAGTGGGCACCAGTAACGTCTCTATTCCTCCCAGGCCTGAGATTTCAGCAGCCTCTCCTTACTTGTCTTTCCCAATGATTGGCGGCTCTTTCAAGGTCAGGGGAATGAGATCCATCATTACTGTTTTTGGCATATCAAATATGCTTGCCAGGCTCTGCCCGTGCGGGCGGGATACTCTCTCAATAGCTTGCTGGGCTCCCTGAAAAATTTCCTGGAAAAATTCCAGAACACTCTGTGTTAGTGAATCATTTTATGGGCTAGCTAGCTTTGGCCTATACAAAGGAAGTTAACTACTCTGGGTAACAATGATCTCCAGTTTAGTTAATGGTGTTGAGTCATCATTGCTGCTAGAAAAAAATAATAGGAGGGGGGAGTTGAAAAGGAGTGTAGCAGAAAAAGTGCCTTTTTCCAAATGAGAGAAAGAACAAAAACAAAGGTTCTGGTGCAAAGCATCATTGGATGCTTGTCTGCAAGGGAGAAGAAGCATTCGGTACTAAAATTAGATCAGGGAAGGGGGTCTGAACTTTCCTCACTGCTTAGGGATTGTCAGGAAAGCAAATGAAGGTCTTCCTTTTAACGAGTTCACAGGAACTCGAAATATACCGGCAGCTGCTAAGACAGTGTTGGTTCAGCAGGCCCCAGCTACAGGCAGCTGAGGGAGGCTGCGGTCTCCAGCTGGTGTGGAGACCAGAGGCAGATGCGATGAAACGATCTTTTAAATGGCCAAGCTGAGATTCAAGATGAGCTGTTAGGGAAGAAACTAAGGGCCAGTGAGAATTGTGCACCCTTTGATTTTTCAGGGAGATGCCCTTAAAATTTACATAAGAATTTCTTTGAATTACTCTTAGATTGGAAGAGCCTGGCACTCCCCGTGGCATATTCGATATGCCAAATACAGTAATTAATAACAGGTCTCATTCCCCTGACCCTGAAAAGAGCTTCCAATTGTTGGGAAAAACGAGTAAGGAGAGGCTGCTAAAATCTCGGGGCTGGGATGAATAAAGATGTTACTGGCGCCCTCTTGAGTAAATTGATGAACAATGGGATGACAGTGATACAGTGATACTCTTATATACTGTACTTTAGATAAACCAACAGAAGGCAGTCTAAAGAAAGCTTTGTTTTAGCAATGGACTGGAGCGATAGCACAGCGTGTAGGGCATTTGCCTTGCACGCGGCCAACCCAGGTTCAGTTCCTCCGTCCATCTCAGAGAGCCTGGCAAGCTACCTAGAGTGTCTCGCCCGCGCAGCAGAGCCTGGCAAGTTACCCATGGCGTATTCGATATGTCAAAAACAGTAACAAGTGTCACAGCCTCCCTGGAGATGTTAATGGTGCCCACTCAAGCAAATGGATGAACAACAGGATGACAGTGCTACAGTGCTATGTAAAAACATTAGTAAAAATATATTTTCACCAGTTCTTGGTGAATCATGAAATGATTCTATATTTTAATTTTCCCAATTTTTCTCCTGGTATCATGCAACTTTTTTTCAATGATTTTCTGTTCACTTTGTACATCACATAGAAAGCAAGATAAAAATGAGCAGTTGCTTGGTAAACTGAAACTTTAACTCTTTTGCTATTACTATTTATTTGTCAACTTTTTTCAATATGTGCAAAATTATGAAAATATATAGTAGATATTGGGGATGATGTTGTTTCATGCAGACAATTGGTAACAGCTTGTTATTCCTTGTGACATTTTGGTAAATTAATTATTTGGAGAATAAATTTATTAGCTCAGTGCTTATCACTGAGAAGATTCATGGTTGTATGAGAGCATTTATAAATATGCTTGATTTCATTTAGGAGCCTGCAAAGTTTTGTCATGGAAGAATTGGGCTCTGAAAGACAATGAGAAATGAAATAGACCAAGGAGGGGAGGTAGTATTTTTTATCCAAGAAGGATAGCATATTGTTATTAAATTTCTTTGATAGTAAATATAGCTACTGGTCCCGGACAAACAGAATAAACAGCAGAACTTGAAGTCACAGATGGAAAAAATCAAACAAACAAACAAACAAATCCTTTTTGTGCTGGACCTGATAGGCTGTGTTGAGTTGGCTCTTTATCTTAGAAACTAAAGAGCAATGTGAAATCATTTGTAGGTTGTTGATAAACAGAGAGAAATGATGTATTTTGCATTTTACTGTTTTGGGGCTTTCAAATTTTTTTCTTGAAACCTTGAGGAGGAACTAATGAGGATAAATATTGGCCACTGGAGAAAACTGAACAAATCTGTTTGCCTTTTGTTCAAACTTTGAAGGAATGGTTGATACATGGGGATTTAAGTTTCACAGGAGAATGGATACTTGGGTGCGGGTATTCTGACCCCAGTTACCATGTGGCCTGTGAGTGAGATTGTGAGATCTGTCTATCTATTTATCATCTGTCTATCTGTCTATCTATCTATCTATCTATCTATCTATCTATCTATCTATCTATCTATCTATCTATCTACACACAGATGCTGAGAGCATTCTGGCCAGGACAACTGTTTTCAGCCGGCTCACATTAATTCATCCATCTCTGATAAGAAGAATTTTCTGAGTGCCCTGTCTGCTGTCTGTCTCCCCTGTAAATTTCAGCCTGTAAAGTCACCTCTTGATGAGCTGGTCTTGGGATTGATGAGGCTACTTGGCTCTCTCCACTGCTACCTTCTAAGGCACCCGTCTGGAGGCCATAGGAACCTTTGGGTTCAGTTCATAACTAAGGAAAATAAACCAGAAATGGTGTCATCAGGATCGTGCAAGTCTCTCTCCGGAATTACAGTGTTAAATAGAATGTGAGCATGTTCAGACTCCCCATGGGATTTGTAATACATGTTCCTTTTGTCTATACTCTCCCAATTCCCATGTATGACCCAACAGCATATTCAGGCTAAAATCCAGCAAGAAATGTTTAACACACATCTGTAGAACTCTTGCCTTACCCTTGCTATTAAGTCTTTGCCTTTTAAAATGTTTTCAGAGGTTTACATGTTCCTTTATTTTTAGAGTGAATTTCCCAAGCTTAACTCAACTGAAGTCTGACTTGTTTGTGTTTTTTTGGTGGGCGGGGTATACTAAGGAATCGAACCCACGTGAAGCAAGCACTTTACCACTGAGCTGCATCTCAGGTCCTGGAATCTAACTTTTATTTCTAGTGATTTACTAATTCAACTTTCCCTACCAGCACTGAGTATCAAATCTAGCTGGGAGGAAGAGCTGTTGCTAAGGGAACACGACTGCAGCTTGGAGATATATCAGTGCCTTCTTTGAAAATGACCTCCCTCTAGTATTGAACAGGTGCTACTAAATGAAAAGTCCATTTAGTACTTTTGGAGCTGCTTCATTCAGGTAGTTTCATAAATGCTTATTACTGCTGGCATTATCATTATTTGAATCATTGTGGTCTGGGCAATGAAAATACCTAGATTCTAGGAATTCAGTTCAAATTCAGGTGCAGAGTCCTGAGTCTTAAACTCACAGAGTTGCTTGGAACAAGCTGAATTTAGATTTATGTTTACTTTGTGCCCTGATTTTGAAAGTGCCTTGGGGTGGGAGGGTAGCAAAAGCTGAAATTTATGTTGCTGGCTAGGGAGAGGCAGACTTCTATAAGTGCTAATCCATCCCAACCTATAGCAGAAGCAAGAGAGTAACTGTTCCAGAATTTCTGTGCCAAAAATATTTTTCAATTAATCTTTTATTAATTCAATCTTCTTTGGCTTTTGACTTCTCTTAATTTGTGTGAAAATATAATTACTTTGTTAGCTGGGATTTTTTTGTGACTTAAATTCAGTGTCACATATATCTTCTCTCTAATTATCTTGTCTACTTTAGTTTGCTTGATAGTTTTCTCTCTTGATTTTATCTACTAGCGTGTTTATGTCTTGAAAAATTTCTCTCTTATTAGTGATATTTTTGTGTGATATATCTATGATCATTATAGCTAGAAGTAAAATGGTAAGAGAAAATCTGGCAGTGATTTCTTTTTAATAGAGAGAAAACATCATGGTTATTTCCAAGTCTGTGCTGTGGAGAAATCCTTTTCCTGCTATCACTTGTAAATAGTTTCAAGACTGGTAGACCTGGGACTGGAGCGATAGGACAGTGGGTAGAGCATTTGCCTTGCATGCGGCTGACCCAGGTTCAATCCCCTGCATCCCATCTGGTCCCCCGAGCACCGCCAGGAGTAATTCCTGAGTGCAGAGCCAGGAGTAACCCCTGGGCATCGCTGGGTCTGACCCAAAAAAAGCAGCAAAAAAAAAAAACAAAAAACTGCTAGATCTTTTTATGTCCTTGCATCTTCTATTTCTGTTGCCTTCATCGAGGACATTTCCTCCTTTTCGTTCTGTACCTACATAACTTGGGTTGATACCCTACGTGTCTGCCTCAATCTTTTTACTACAGGCTTCTCTTGTCTCTACCATGCCGTGGTGAGCAGCTCCACAACAGATTGCATTCCAGGCAGTTTCCCAAATAACTCCCTGCTACTTCAGAGAGCCACCTGTCCCTCGCTGGGCTCTAGTGATTTCAACTCTTCTACTGGACTCTGCATCTGTCACAGGCAGCATTGAGAGCCGACTCCATGATTCCTGCCACCTTTCCCCCCACCCCCACATATCTACATTTTGTTGTGATTGCCCCCTCACATTAAAGACAATTTTTTCCCTGAGGTATCATAATTTGCAACAGTTTTGAAATGATTGTTCATACTTGCGTGTTGTTACAACTATCCCTCCACCAGTGTGCCAAGACTCCTCAACGACTATCCCATTGTCTTTTCTTCCCCATCAACTTCTTGCCTCAATTCTCATTTTTTGGGGGGGCAATTTATTCATTTTTTATAATTAAAGAACTATGATTTTAAAGGTTATTGATAGTTGAATTTTGAGCATATGTTTTAACACCAACCCCACCACCAGTGTTCCCATACTCCCTCCCAACCCCCAGCCTCTTGGCCCATCCCCAGCCCGTCAACTTGACAGGCACATTACAGAAGTTTCACTGGTTGCAGCTTAGCTCTCATGATTTCAGTGTTGTTGAGTTTGTGTTTTGAATATATTTCTGTATCACTTACCTGTATCACCAGTATAATGGAAACCCTAATGTCTGTTCACCCATTCCTTCCTATTTTTCTCTTTCCCCCTTGATTTCTTTCCTTCTCTGTCCTCCTCTCTAAACACTGGGGTCAAGGGTAGTAAAGAGGGGGAATCCCCCTTCATTTTGGTCTTTTTTTTATATGCCACACATGTGTTAGATCTTCTGGTCTTTTGCTTTCTAGCTCACTTCGCAAAATACCCTCAATTTTATCCAAGTTGCAGCAAACTGGGAAAAATAATTCACTCTTCTCATAGCTGAGTTTTGTTTCTTTGTGCATATACCATCATAATTTAATTATATACTCACCTATTATTGGATAGTTGGATTGCTTCCAGGTCTTGGCTATTATAGTGTTATGATGAGCATAGGTATGTCTATGTTATCCAGCATCTAAATCGACAGTAAATAAGAATTCCTATTTTGCCACATCCCAGCCAGTGCTTTTTGTTTCCAGGTATTTTTGATATAAAACAATCTCACTGGTGTGAAATGATATCTTGTTGTTTTTTTGACTTGCATTTTTCTGGTAATTGGTGATGATGGACACTTTTTCATGTCTGTGATGATCTTTATGTCTTCTTTGAGAAAGTGTCTGTTCTCACCCCATTTTTATGGGGTTGTTTGTCTTTTATTGTTAAGCTTTATATATACATTTGATATTAAACCTTTGTTCAATTTATGTGTGTAAATGTTTTCTCCCAATTGGTGGGGTCTTTTTATTTTATGCCTCATTTCCTTCCAGAGCAGATATGGCCCTATTTGTTTATTTCTGCTTTTGTTTTCTTTGTTAATGCTGTCAAGATCTTGGAAAGTTCTGCCTATGTTTTCCTCGATGCATTTTATATAACAGTTTTGGTATCAAGCTTTTTAATCTATTTCGAATCAACTTTTCTGTACCATGTGAAATACGGTCTAATTTTTTTCTTCCTTTATTTCTTATATTTTTCCTTTGATATCCAGTTTTTCTAGAATCATTTGTTGAAGAGACTTTCCTTCACCTAGCCCCTTTATCTTATATTAACTGTCTATGCATCTGAGGATTTATTTCAGTGATCTGAGAGTCTTTGTTCCAATACTACATGGTTTTGATTACTATAGCTTTGTAGTATCAGTTAAACTCTAAGCATGCAATGCCTCTCATCTTCTTTTCGATCTCAGAAATGCTTTTGTTATTAAGGGAATTTTATGGTTGTATAAGAATTTTAAAAGTATTTCTGCTCTGTCCTTGAAAAATGTCATGGGGATTCTGATGAGGATTGCATTGCTTTTGTAAATTACATCTTACTTTGGGCAAGATGTTCATTTTAATGATGCTGGTTCATCCAATCAGTGAACCAGTAATGTTTCTCTTTCCTTGTGCCTTTTTAAAAACTTCTTTCAGAAGTGATTTGAATTTTAATTAAGTCTTTCGCCTTCTTTGTTAGATTAATTACTAGACAGTAGAGTTCTTGGGACACAATTACAGGTGGGATAGGTTTTTCCTTTTCTTCTGAATCATTATTTACATATAAGAATGCAACAGATTTCTGTGCTTTTGACTTCATAACTTGCTACTTTTTATATAGGTTCATGACCTTTTATCTTCTTTTATTTTTCTTTGATGATAAGGAAATTTGATAATTTGGTAATTGTGGTTTGGGGACACAATTACAGTTAGGATAGGTTTTTATCTTAAAATTTATTTTCTAACTAATTCACTATATCACTGTCATCCCATTGCTCATCAATTTGTTCGAGCGGGCACCAGTAACATCTCCATTGTGAGACTTGTTACTGTTTTTGGCATATGGAACACGCCATAGGTAGCTTGCCAGGCTCTGCCGTGCGGGAAAGATACTCTTGGTAGCTTGCCAGTCTCTCCCAGAGGGGCGGAGGAATCAAACCGGGGTTGGCCGCGTGCAAGGTGAATGGCCTACCCACTGCGCTATTGCTCCAGCCCAGTTTCTAACTAATTACTTACATATAAGAATGTAACAGATTTTTATGCATTAGTTTTTGTAACCTGCTGCTTTTATGTACAAGGTTTATTGTTTCTAGGAGTCTTTTTTTAAATAATTTTTTAGGGTTTTCTATTTACAATGTCATGTCATCAGTGAATAGAAGTTTAAATTCTTTACCAATTAGAATTCTTCCAATTTCTCCTCTCTGCCTAATTACTATGTTTAGGACTTCCAAGTATATGTTGAATAATAGTGGTAAAAGTGGACATCCTTATCTTTTTGTCCGATCATCATAGAGAAATGACTTTCCATGTTCCCCCATTAAGTAGATGCTAGCTGAGTTTGTTGTATATTGCCTTGGCAATATTGAAATAAGTTAAAACTTAGATATTTCACAGAATTAAATTTTTAAGTGTAAGTTTGATTGTGTCACTGCACTGTTGAAAAACTTTTCACATCTTCTCTATTACTATATAAAGAACGTCAAATGTTCTACCATACCCAACAGTCTCCATACAAATATGTCTCAAATTTTTTATTTACTCTACCCAAATATACCAAAATGATTATAGAATTGATATTTCTTGAGTTTTAGAACACTCTTTATTCAGCTTGGAAAGCCATCATATTCAATTCTGTTGGTAAATATCACTTCTGGAATAGGGTTTGGTCAAGGAATAACTCCTTTTTGAAGTCTTCTCCAGTTCAAAAACTTATTTTATCCATGACCAGCCCCTACTCTTCACATAGTTCTATTAGATATTTTGTAGAAAAATATTTATTTGCTTGCCTGTGAAATCCTTACATCCAGGACAATGTGACAAATAATAGGTTTCCCTAGTGCCCAGCATACTACTGATTTTCCACAGATGCACAGTAAATGGACATGATTGGTTTCTTCTCTGCTACGAGTCCATATTTCTTGGTACTTTCATATAATGTTACAAGGAATGTTGTCACTTTAGAGTGAATCTTTGTCCATAATTGGTATGATTTTACAAATGGAAAGATAGCAGTTACTGATTGGTTCTCGGTTGGAAGCCTGCCTCAGATGCCTCAGATGCTGGGGAAGAAGGCAGCTGGGATAGAGAAGGAACCACTATGGCAATGATAATTGGAAATGAGCACTCTGGATAAGAACTGCGTGCTTCAAGTAGGTAAAGAAACAAACATGATAACCTCTCAGTATCTGTATGGTAAGTCATAATGTCCAAACGGGAGACAGACACAGAGAGAGAGAAGGGCGGGAGGAAAGAGAGAGACACAGAGACAGAGAGACAGAGACAGAGAGAAAGAGAGAGTTGTGTAATCTTTGGGTGGCTAGGGAAAGCCCCGGTGACTCTCTCTCTCACCGCCTGCCTTCAGTGGTCTCGGGCCACTCGCCCATTCAGGAGGGCCGATGTCATGAGCAGACGAAGGAAACGAGGGACAGGCTGGTCGGTGATCAGTTGCCGTTAATTCCATTCTCCCCAAGCGCCTGTTCCATTCACTGAGCCCCCCATTCTAGTCTCCTCCTGTCTCTCCGGCTCATCTCTCTGCACTCCCTCTCTCCCTCTCACAGTCTCGTCTCATCTCTCCACAGACCTGCTCCTGCATTCTTCCCCTACATTCTTCTCCCTCTGTCCCCCTTGCTTGTCTCTCTGTGCTCTATCTTGCTGCCCTGGTCTCTCTCTCTCTCTCTCTCTCTCTCTCTCTCTCTCTCTCTCTCTCTCTCTCTCTCTCTCTCCCCCCCTAAGGGTGTTTCTCCTTTCCTTAGTCCAATTTCTTAATTAACATCTTAATTCTACTTCTTAATATTAGTTATTTTGTATGGATGCAGTGAAAGATACATTGAGCTTGTAGGGTGGTTCTCCTGGGAACCTGTTGCCACAGATATCAGACCACAGTGCTCAGGCCAGATTAATCTTTCCTAACCCTAGCAGGGTCCTAATCTAGATGTTACTTTTTGGATCATGACAGAATTTGTCCATGACCATACTCTTAAGTTATAGTGAAGTATTATGGCACTTTGGCCAGGCCCATTCGATGCCAGGGTAGCTCACAGCTTGCTCTGGATCCATCTGTCCTTCATCAGGACCCTGTTTTGGGGGTGCTAGGAAGTAAGGGAAACTGAGGCTTAAGTCAAGAGAACAAATGCCTGGAGTGAATATCATTTGAAGTCAATTAACTCCCAAGTTACAAAAGCATATCATTAACTGTCTTCCTGCATCTATACAAAAAAGACATTGCTCTGAATTAACTATGCAAAGGACTTAAGGAGAAAAGAAAAACAATATTTACAAGTTAGCAGAGTCTGTTTAGGAGATAAAGGTGATTGACCAGTTGGGGAAGCAGAGCACAAAGAAAGAAGTTACAAGTAAACACAAAGGAAAGGGTGCACTATCACGGGAGTAACCCAATAAACCTAAGCTCCCTGTGGCAAAGCAGAAAGGACTAGTGGAAACTGGGATCATTAGTAGTGGGAAATGTACTCTGAATATTGTATGACTGAAACCTGAGAATTAACAGTTTTGTAACTGTTTCTCAGAATAACTCAATAAAGAAATATTTTTTAAAAATCTAAAATTTTGCCAGTGTGGTTGTCAGCTTAAACTTTAATAAAATGTATAGTACATATTTTTGTGTGTTTAGGAAGATAGGATCTTCTTACCATTGTGTCTTTCTCATGTTGGTTATTAAATGATTGAATCATGAAAGAAATAGTGGTTACTTTCATTGGGCAAAAAATTGATTGGGCAGCCCTTCAATTTTCTTCAATAATTTTAAAGAAATTTACTAAAATATTGCCAGAATTAATTATTAAATATTGATGTGACTCTAAAAAGAAATATACTGACAATTCACTCTAATTTCTATTTTCCGTCCTCTTTTTTATTTTAGTGAACCAATGCCTATGACTTAATTAAAACCATGGCAGTAAAAAGTTTAGAGTTCCCAGTGGTTTCACAAGGTCAAAGCAAGCAATGCATCACATGACTTTTTGCTTCATTCCCAACAACTGAATTTTTCTTCACCACTGCTTTTGTGAACTTCTGCTTTAGTCAGTTGTGAGGTTGAGAAAGTTGTGCTGGGAGCCTGAGCTTTGAGAATAAGAGCCCCAACATATTAGTCATGATCAGAATCCAATGTGAAGAATAAATATTACTCATAGATTTCTAACTTCTGTATCAGTGAGTTTCCTCTAAGCATCATAATCTTTAATATATATATATAAAGACCAGGAGAGAGCATGGCAGTTAGAGCACATACCTTGCATGTGCCAAACTTGGATTTGAATCCTGGCACCACATGGTTCCCCAAACATCACAGAGTGCAACCTTGGAGGACCTTGGAAGTTCATGCAACCGAAGTAGTTGGGGCATTGCTGTTACTGGAGGGCCTGAGAAGCACTGTATCTTTGGGTTCTTGCATTGAACTGGCAACATGGTTGGTGTAGAAGCAGCAGTGGTCCCCCAGGGTCTCCTGAACACCACTTAGGAGGCTCACCAAAAAAGTGAAAAAGAAAGAAAGATATACCAGCCAATTTAGCAGGCAGACCAACATGCTGCAGAGACTTGACATTTATTCGAGAGTCAAAGATGTAATTTATATATTCTCTACCATTTTAGATCTAAGACAGGTCTATTGCATATCTGTGTTCTTTTCTATTAGCACAGATGTTTGTGTTCTTTTTTATTAACTCAGATAATCAAGAGTTGACTGCATAAAGCTAATAATAGACTTCAGATTTCCTCTGGAAAGCACATAGCACATGTGAAAGGAAGCATTATTAGCCAAAGGAAACTCTCAGTTCCTAATGATTAGCATTTTGACAAGCTGTTGTCTCAGAAGAAGGATCTAGATCACATATTAGATAACCTCAAAGTATGTTTTTTATTTCTTGTTTATTTGCATGCTAAGCAAATTGTGTTTATTTTAATTTAAATGTGAAGTAAACTTTCAGCTGTATTCAGTTTCCTAAGCACATTTCCGAGTCCATTGAAAGTACTATAGACCATTAATTTGTAACTGGATGTTGTTTCTACAATTAATTATAATCTTCAGAACAGGGTAACATTACAGTAAGTAATATGTCAAGTTCTTTAAGTAACTAGTTTGCTATTACCAACAATGTATTTGTGCCCTAAAGTTGTAAGGCAAAAAATAAATTAAAGCTAAAATATCAAATGCAAATGAACCTGAATAATTTTCCTACACTTCATGTATCATATATTTCCTTAAGACAACTTAATTATTCTTAAATTTTTATAATATATTTATTAAAATCCAGATCTTAATTTTCAAATAAGTATTTATATCTACAAGTATTCACAATGACAGCCTGTCTTCGCCAACTATAAGACCAAGATGACTGCCCTCTGATGTCCTGATGGATCTATCACATCTTCCAGAAGGGCAATGGAAAAAGTTATCCACGACTTCTTCTCAGATCTCTTCGATAGCCATGTCCACTTGCCACATACCAAATTCAGCAGGATGGATATGTCGTTCCCAATGTCCTCACTTCCGAAATCCAACATGCCATTTCATCAGTAAAGATGCGTACAGCACCCAGACCAGACAAGGTCAGACCTGAACACCTGAAGAATCTGCCGCCAGTACTCATTAACACACTGGCTTGGCTCTTCACACACTACCTGCCTGAATGCAAGGTTCTGTCCCAATGGAAAATCAGCAGGACCATTCTATTGTACAAGAAGGGAGACATCCACAACACTTCCACAACTATCACCTAATCTGCCTTTTGTCTGTCATCTACAAGTTATTCACTTGAGTCATCCTGAATAGGATTGGCAGAACACTAGATGAAGGACAAGCATGTGAGCAAGCCGGGTTCTGAAAAGGATTTATCATGATCGACCATATCCACACGGTGACCAAGCTCATTGATGTTAGGCAGGTGCCGCTCCGTCTAATGTTCATAGGTTTAAAGAAGGCCTTTGATTCTATTGAGACTGAAGCAGTCATTGAAACCCGAGGCAAACAGGACATTCAAACTCAGTACACCAGGATCCTCCACAAATTGTATTATGGATTCACCACCAGGATCTCACCATTCTACAAGGAAGTGATCATCGACATAAAGAGAGGGGTTCGACAGGGCAATAAATACCATTTCACCGAAACTCTTCAGTGCTACCCTCAAGAACGTTATACTATGACTGGAATGGGAAGGAATGGAAGTAAAGATAGACGGTCGGCAACTACACCACCTCTGCTTCACTGATGACATCGTTCTACTAACACCAAACATTAGCAAAGTGGCACAAATGCTGACCGACTTCGACCATGAGTGTGGAAAGGTCGGACTGCAGCTGAATCTCATGAAGACAATGTTAATGAGAAATGGACTAGTTCCTGACATTCTATTTGCTCAATGGAATGAACATCTCCAAATGCAGCAGTTATGTGTACCTACGTCAAGAACTCAACATGACGAATGACCTGGCACCTGAGCTGCGCAGGAGAAAGAGAGTGGTGTGGAACATCTTCAAGAGCATCAAAGAAGTTGTTAAGAGATCGAAGAACCTCTGGCTCTGGGCACATCTTTTTGACTCCACTGTTCTTTCTGCATTAACATATGTCTCAGAGACCTGGGCCCTATGAAAATGGGATAAGAACCCTATTCAGGTCTCCTGAAGAGTAATCGAAAAAGCTATGCTTGGAGTATTATGTTTCACTCAAGGAGAGAGAGAATCCAGAGTTCTGTCCTCCGTCGACAGTCAAGAATCAGGGACACTGTCTCGTTTGCCAAGGTGTTGAAAATCAGATGGGCTGGACACAAAATGTGATTTGGAGTCGACCGCTGGATTAAAGCTATTACCAACTAGATTCCACGGGATGTCAAAAGAATGCCTGGCTGCCCAACTATGAGATGGTCAGACTTCTTCGTCAAGACCCTGAATGAAAACTTTGAGGTTCTTCGTATTCCTGGAGTGAGCAGACCGCCATTGGGCTTCATTGTTCTAAAGTAGCATGTGACAGGGATGAATGGAGACATTACTGGCGCTCACTCAAGCAACTCAATGAGCAACAGGATGACAAGTGATACAAGTGATCATACGTTAATTTTACAATTTCACTACCCTTAAGTATATTATCTATTGTGATTATTAATTCATTATAAACAGAATAGACACTTCTATTTAAGCATCCAACAAAAATTAGTTACATTATCAACTTTATTGATAACAGTATACAGAAACTTCATTTATTTAACAAGTACTTTTAGTATTGCAGAAAATGTACAGAGAACCAATATCCAGACAAGGTACTGGATATAGAATAAATGAAATACATGGTACCTTCTCCCCAAAACTTTGTGGTATGCAATTAATACAATCTAAGTTTATTTATATAAAATGTACTTAGATATAAGAACACAAATCTACATGAGGAGAGTCAGGTTGTTTCACAGACTAAGTACAAAGAACTTATTAAATAAAACCCCATCTAGAAAGAACACTTAGAGGAAGGGAAGGCATAGAGAAAAAGACAGAGAATGCAGAATCTTTTTGAGCACAGAATTTCAGGTTAAGACTTTGTTTATCCATTTACTGTGACATAGATAAACTATCACCATTAAGAAACTAATTTCTTTTAAAGTAAATGAATGACAATTTTTGGAGACTTATTTTAAAAAGCATAATGTAGGGGCTGGAGTGATAACACAGTGGGTAGGGCATTTGCCTTGCATGCGGCCGACCCGGGTTTGATTCCCAGCATCCATCCCATATGGTCCCCTGAGTATGGCCAGGGGTAATTCCTGAGTGCAGAGCCAGGAGTGACCCCTGAGCAACACTGGGTGTGACCCAAAAAGCAAAAAAAAAAAATAAAATTAAAAAAAAAATAAAAAGCATAATGTAGATTCTGGACCTGGAGAGATGGTACAGCTGGTAGGGCATTTGTTTTGCTCATGGTCAACTCAGGTTTGATCCCTGGCACCACTTTTAATACCCCAGCCCCCACTAAAGTCCCCAGTACTGAGCCAGGAGCAAACCTTGAGCACCATTAGGTGTGATCCAAAGGCCCACCCAAATTAATAAGAAAATAATGTTATACCTCATACAGGACTTTGCTGTTAGTATTCATTCAATAAATATTGTCCCCATTTTGAGTTTAATGGCAATCTTGGAAATAGATTGGGCGTTTCATTATCAACATCTTAAAGATCAGAAAACTAGACGCACAGTGGTCAGAACATTTGCTTTAGGTCACATTACTAGTAAGTTAGTGGCATTAGAGCCAAAATATTATGATAGAACTTTTCTCCTTATACTGCAGTGGGAATTCCAGGCTTTTCCTTTGCAGTTAATCAGATTCTAGAGCATTTACTCAGTGTCACATATGTTGCTATTCACAGATGATGCTGTTGAAAACAAAGAAACAAAGTCGGCTTACGTTTAACTTATAGTCCATCATACAGGAAGAACTTTACATTAGAAATTTCAATAAATCTTAGTGCATGCAGTTTGTGCAAGGATACATTCAGTGCTCTGGGAGAAATGTGATAAGAACACATAATCCAGTCAACAGAATTTGGGAAGTAAGTAATAGTTTTGCTAAGAGCTAAGGAATGCACAGGAGTTTTCTGAACAGAGATTATTCCAAACAGTGGAAGATTTTGCAAAGTTGTAAAACATGATCCATTTAAGGAACTGAGAGTGATCCAGGATCTAAAGGCAAGGTCAGAGGGCAAAAGAATAGAATGCAAATGAACAGCAAGTAAGAGCATGTCACTCTCCATAGAGATTCATAGCACAGTTTTGGGGCGCTCAACATGCCATTTTAGTTGAAATTTTATTCTTGAAGCAAATGGTGCTACAGATTCTACATTGCATAAAAAGCTTGACCAGGGAGAATCTGGGTCAGAAATCTGACTCATTCTCTGCTTATTGGAGGAGAAAGGGATACATTCCTGAACAAGATTCTTAGAAGCTTGCCGTTGCATAAAGTCATCAAAGGTTTTGAGCGCCAGCGTGAAAAGTGATTTGCATTTACCTTTTTTGTGTTCATTCTAACTGTGCTGTAGTTTTTATAGAGTGGCCAGACAGAGTACGTGAGACTTGGCATAAGTGAGTTAACCAGGACTGTAGTGGAGCTCTGGAGAATAGCAGAGATGCCAAAGAGGTAGGATTTATAGGGCCAGGATTGACTGTGGGAGTGGCTGGGAGAGAAGATGGAAAAAGAAGGCGTGTTCCTCATTCTCCTGGCTTGTCAGAAAACCATGGGAATCTCCCGGTACAAGATCTAAGGCTTCAGTGTTGAGAAAACGCTACTGGCATCCTTCCATAGTGGGAAGATGTTAAAATCAGCTGGAATAGAGGACTTTAAAACCATTTAAAAGTCCTTTTGGATTAGCATGTGTGACATGACACTTAAATCATTGTTTTCTCTTTCTCTTCTTTCTCCTTGCTGGAAAAGCTTATTTTCTTCAGCATTTTCATTGTTCTCTTTGGATTTTTGTATATTTCCATGTGGGTAAATTTGTTCTACAGGGATATGAGTTGTTACCTGGATTTAGGTTTAATTTAAAAGGAAAATGTAATTATGAGGAGGATTGGGCATGTGGGTACCTGATTCATTTCCCTGGGTAGCACCATGACTCACAGTGATTAAGGAAGCTTTCCTTTGAGAAGGCTGCTGCTTTATCAGTTTTAAATTTTCCCTTCCCTGTATGTGAACAATAAGATAAGTTTCTCTCCTGGGTCATTCACTGCTCTTCATCTCCACCATGAGTCAGATGTTTTGCATTTCAAAACATTATCCTGCCTACAGTGTCCCTGTTTATAAATTATGCAGAAAAAGTTCTATCCATGACGGATTCTCATTTATTGACTTTCTAGATTTGTATCTGTAAAACATGTTCTGGTTGTTTTGCTGTAATTTAGTGAGCAGTTTTGTGGCCAGCAATAAGGTCCTGTCTTGCTTGTGGTCTTTATATCGTCGCACCTGGTTAAGCAAAACCGCAGTCACTTGAAGGAAAATCAAAAATACTGATAATTAAATGATGTGGCAAGATTTCTTTTGATGATCTGCTTCTGGCTGTAGTAGTAATTTTTCCCTTTTATATTCAACCTCCTAGGAAGAATTGTCTATACTTCCTGAACTTCTTTCTCACCCCTCTGACCCCTTCTTCCTCCCCAGAGCTAATTTGTTATCATACAGAAGTCTTAGTCCCCAAGATTGTCTTTTCTAAAGACAGTGAACAAAATGTCTGTATGCTTTGGTATGGGAGACACAGCCAGCTATGCTCAGGGCTTACATCTGGCTCTGCACTCAGGGATCACTTCTGGATGTGCTTGGGAGCTATATGAGGTTCCCAATTTAGATCAGCTGTATACAGAACCCTCTGTACTATCTCTGACCCCCAAAACTTTGTGTTTTTTTGACCTATCCCAGGAAGGACCCTGCATGTGGCTCTATGGCAACCTGCTTTCCTGGTTCCTTTCCCTCTCCCTTCCCTTCTCCCTCTCCCTCTCCCTCTCCATCTCCCTCTCCCTCTCCCCCTCCCTCTCCCTCTCCCTCCCTCTCCCCCTCCCTCTCCCTCTCCCCCTCCCTCTCCCTCTCCCTCCCCCTCCCCCTCCCTCTCCCTCTCCCCCTCCCTCTCCCTCTCCCTCCCCCTCCCCCTCCCTCTCCCTCTCCCCCTCCCTCTCCCTCTCCCTCCCCCTCCCCCTCCCTCTCCCTCTCCCCCTCCCTCTCCCTCTCCGTCCCTCTCCCTCTCCCTCTCCCTCTCCCTCTCCCTCTCTCTCCTCCCTACACTCTAACCAGAGGATCTCTGATAGAGTAGTGACTTTATCATTCCATCATATATATGATGATCACGGTATCACTGTCATCCCGTTGTTCGTCAGTTTACTTGAGCAGGCACCAGTCAGGTCTTTATTCCTCGCAGCCCTGAGATTTTAGCAGCCTCTCCTTACTCATCTTTTCCAACAATTGGAGGCTCTTTCAGGGTCAGGGGAATGAGTCCTATCATTATTGTTTTTGGCATATCAAATACGCCACGGGTATCTTGCCAGATTCTGACCGTGTGGGCGGGACACTCTTGGTAGCTTGCCAGGCTCTCTGAGAGGTATGTGTGCATGTGTGTGTGTGTGTGTGTGTGTGTGTGTTTGTGTATTACTCTCTATGATTTGTTGCTGAACTCCATCAAATATGGTGTGGTAATTATAGAAAATGGGTAGGAAGTGTCTATTATAAAGTGTCCGGAAAGTGGCCTGGAGTGGCCTGGAGCTTGGTGGCGGTTGGGTAGTGGGTAGTGGAGGTCAGCTGCCGGGGCTGGGTCCCTGGGGTGGGAAGGGTTCTCACCCACCCCCTTTGGGGAACCCCAAGTAAAAACAGCTTGGTGCGGAGTCCCTGGCCCAGATATATGATGATATCCCTCAATATTTTATCTCCTATCTACAGTGTAGAGCCAAGTTTCTAAATTCACAGCTTCCTTGGTTTTCTCCACTTAACTGCCTCATAGATGGTTCAAAAAATCAACATGGCTGGATCAGTTTTCCAGGACAGTCAGAGAAAAATTCCTCAAACTGAGTGGCTTGACACAACAGAAATGTATTCCCCCACTGTTCTGGATGCTGGTAATTCAAAGTCAGTCAGTGGAATCTCATTACCTTTGAAGTCTCTCAGGAAGATTCCATTTTCTCATCAGCTTCCAGGAGGTATTGGATGGTCACAGCCTCACTCCACTCACTGATTCCCATGTTCTCCTGGTCCCTTCTGTTTCTATGGCCTGTGCTTCTCCTACCAACACATCAATCACTGAGTTTCGGGCCAACCCTAATTGCCTTTGTATATTTTTTGCTTGTATTGCATATTCATAAGTTTCTTGATTTCAAAAGATGTTCCTTTCTAGTGGAATTTCTGGTATTGAGCTCAGTACTAGTAAATGAACTGTTACCTAGAGAATATTGGTATACAAACGGTAAAGATGGGGGCTGGAGGTCAATAGGTAAGGTGCTTACTGTATACGTGGCTGACCCAGGTTTGATCTACACCTCCACACATTGGTACCACAACTCCACTGGGAGAGATCCCCGAGTCCAGAGCCAGCAGTAAACCCAAGCACTGGGTGGTATGCCCCCAAGCAAACCAAATAATAATAAATAAATAAAAGGTTAAAAAAGGAAAGGAATTAGTCGAGAAAAACTAATATAAAAATCTTAAAGGAAATATAAACCTGTGTTAATTTTTAACATGTGGCTAAATCTTAATTTTTCCCTGGTCAGTATAGTGACAAAATGCATTAAGAATCAGTCAAATCTTTGGGGGCTGGAGCAATAGCACAGTGGGTAGGGCATTTGCCTTGCATGCGGCCAACCTGAGTCCGATTCCCAGCATCCCATATGGTCCTCTAAGTGCAGAGCCAGGAATGACCCCTGTGCATCGCTAGGCGTGACCCAAAAAGAAAAAAAAAATCAGTCAAATCTTGTTGAAGTTAATTCAAAACTTTCCCCTTATATTTCAACTTGAGTACATGGTTTCCATATATTTGGTACTGAAAAATACTATTATGTTACCCACTGGCTATTTTAAAACTGGGTCTTTTCACTCTTCTTTAAAAATATTAAATGAAGATAAAGTACACACAGTTTTCTAAGGTTATGTAGTTTCAGGTATATAGTGTTATACATCAACATCTAGACATACTCTATTATATTCGCCAACAAAAGTTGTGTTTCCATCCTTAACCATGCAGTTTTTTTTTAAAACTCATGAAAATGTTTCCACTTTGCTGTTGCTATAGAATGTGCTATTGTTTCTTTTTATCAGACACATCAACCAAAAGGACAGGGTTAATCAATTACCAACATTGCAATTATAAAAAGAAAAGAAAAACAGAAAAGAAAAAAAGAGTGTTGCTGGTTGTCCACCTAAAGGAGTAAAATAAAATGTCGTACGTATTTCATATCTGCTTGTTTCATAAAACTTTGAGGCCTCTCTCTATATATATCAGGTGAAATCTCTGATTGAATATTTAGGCAACCAAGGAGTTAAAAGGGATCAGACATGTGGGGTTATATTTAATTTGCCTGAATTAATAAATTTTCTCCCATGAGAGGAACTCTGGTAGACCTCTGTACTTGAAATTATTGAAAATGCCCTCAGTTCAACTAAATCAGTCTAGGTCACATAGATGTTGATGAGAAGAAAGCAAAATGTACCTCACAGCATTAATTATGTAAGCAAATGAGAATGACTCTAGAAAGTTAACTATGTACCTCATATGAAGACACGTCTTCAGAAGTTCTAATATTGGTATTCTGCTGCACTCTGCATTAGTGCTACTTGATAGCATTAAATTCACACAACTTTCAGAACACATAATTATAATATTCACTAATTAAACAAAAAGTCAGCCAAATTAGATACAGTGAGAAAAGTACCTTGGTATAACCCAGTGGGTCTACTGAGATTTATTGTCATTAAATTTTCCTAAGTAGACACTAGCATTCACAGCTTAGTATTTATTATTCTTTATCTATTTTTAGTTCATTTTGACAAATTCAAGGCAGAAGATTCTAGCTTTACTGTATTGTGTGGGGGCTCAAGGTACTTATGTAACTAAAGCCTTATGTAGCAATTTTCTTCACTCAAAATTCATTTTTGAGGCAGGCAGGGTAATTTTAGAGTAGTTAAAACGATTTCCTTCCTTCAACCATAAAATTTGTCATTTTTAAGCTAGAGTTTTATAGGTAAACCATCTCTAGTATTATTTTTAATATTTACTTGTTTTGCATATATTATTTAATCTTTAAAATAGTACTTTAAGTAGGTACTGTGTCACCTGGGGTTTTCCAATAGAGACTAAAGCACAGAATCTTTAATAACTTGCGCACATTCATATGGCTGGAAGGCATGAAGCTTGAATTTGCTTCCATCCACTTGGACTATTAGCCACCAATATAATCCTGCCTCTCAATAATATTATTAGATCATTTTTGTAATATACTTTTGAAAGCACAGATAAGTTTTGCTTGTCATTGTTACTAGATCACAAAGAAGCATACCTTTTTCTTCCCTATAACTTCCCCGAAATTCTGTCAGTATCTGAATCTATTAGGAAGTAATATTATAGAGTTACTTTTTTTTTTATTTTGGCAATATTTATGGAGCACATCTTATGCTTCAGTCACAGTTAGATATGGGCATACAGGCCTAAAAATCTCAGCCTCAGCACAAAAGGAATTCAAAATCTGAGAACTCAGGCATAAAAGAAAGATCAAATAACATGTAGTTTGTTGCTGTTAAGAGTAAAGAGAACAAAGATCTGGGAGTTTATTGAAAGGGATACAAGAGCATGCCTCCGTTGAAATGCCTCTGCCTCTATCTTCCTAATTACTTACACCATAGTGAAGAAATCCCTCTGGGTTTTCATTATTGCTGTTGGGATGAACTCTCTGAAACTGAGCCAGGGAGATGCTTCAGATGGTATGCAGGGGGCTTTGCAGTATACTAACTCCTTCAAGTTAACCCATGTCAATAACAAATGAGAAAACTTGAAGATCAACTTTCCGTGTCTTGTGGTACTATATAATAATAAAAGGATGCAAACCTAATTTGACCTCAAACTAAGAAGTCTGTATGGCACAGGTCCCAATTATTACCCCCACCCCACCAAAAGGTAATTATTTTAAAAGTTTTATGTACAGACTCAAGTAAGCCTGAGTCCAGAAAGTTGAGCATCTTCAAATGCACTTCCCTATTTTAAAAAGTGAAATTTAGGGATTGGGAGATAGCTCAACGGGCTGCAGCACATGCTTTGCATGTAGGAGCCTTGGGTTCGATCCGTGGCAATGCATGTTCCCGTGCAGGAGTGACTCTCCAGTACCAAGATGGGAATAGCCCCCCACAATATGGGATGTGACACCTAACTTTTTTTAAGAAACAAAATTTGAACTTGTGATGGAGGGACATTGGCATTTTGGTGTTTATTGAAGCATGGCAATGTTGTTCCCCTAAGACATGGAAACATTTACAAGCTTTTAAACCAGTATCATCACAATGAAGAAGAATAGGCAGTAGACAGCGGAATGAAACTTTAAAATGTATTTGGAAATTAAAGAGATATTTAATTTATTTTTTTCCTTTTTAAAAAAATTTTATTGAATCACTGTAAGATAGTTACAAGCTTTCATATTTGGGTTACAATCACACAATGATCAAACACCCATCCCTCCACCAGTGCACATTCCCCACCACCAATATCCCGGGTATACCCCCCCCTTTCCCACTCTCCCCCCACCTCTATGGCAGACAATATTCCCCATACTCTCTCTCTACTTTTGGGCCTTATGGCTTGCAACACAGACACTAAGAATATATTTAATTTACTTTAAATGTCAACAGATCATCCTAAAACTTCATAGATGAAGTCTAGAGGAAGTATTATATTATCTTAACTATGCCTTGCACACAGTCGACCCGGGTTCAATTCCTGCATCCCTCCTGGAGAGCCTGGCAAGCTACCGAGAGTATCCTGCCTCACACTGTAGAGCCTGGCAAGCTCCCCGTGGTGTATTCATTATGCCAAAAACAGTAACAACAAGTCTCACAATGGAGACGTTACTGGTGCCTGTTTGAGCAAATCGAAGAGCAACAGGATGACAGTGACAGTGATATTTTATATTACTTAATGTCTTATATATATAGTCCTCATCTGCCTTATCTGAGAATTGTGTCAGGTGCACTCCATAGTGACTAGATCTATAATAGTATGAGTCTGAAGAAGTTGAGAACTGGCTGTGTGTCTCTCCTCAAGTGCTCTCTGGGATTTTCTAGGAAGTCCCTTTGTATGGGTTTAGCTTGATTTTCCTTCAGGTATATATTGGAGCTAGGGCACTTAGACTACTAACATAATGATTGGGACTCTGTTCCACTGTCCTGCATGCAAGTAGTGGTAGCTTCATCTTTCTGTCTTAGCCTTGCTAAGCATCACCTCTGTTTCATCCTATTGATTATGTGTATCACAAACCTGTCCGAGTTCAATGGAAAAAGAATTAACTTCTATTTTCTGATGAGGGGATGGTGTCAATATTCTAAGATAAACACATGAGATAGAAGATCTCATGTTAAAAGTTGAGAGTTGAAAGTTGTCCACTGTCCCCAAATACTTCTTCCACAGTTCATCCTGTAGCCCAACAATTCATCTTGCTTCAACAGGCAAATTATGGTCAACTCTTGAAGGGAATCCCCAAGATACTCTTCAGTGTTTCATATCATTCAGTGCTAGTCTCAGGATTGAGGTTTACTATCTATATTAGGTCCAAATTTAGTTGTGCTCCTTAAATAAGTGCCTTACACAAAACATTTGAGCATCATTCCTGTTGGTCTAATGTCCCTTGAACCATAGAGTAGATTATCTGCCACTGCATATGAATCACTTATTGATCATTCAAATATAGATTAGTAATAATAAACACTTCCATTTATTAAAATAAGATGGTGGGCCAGAGAGATATCTCAGGTGGTAGAACATATGCATAGCATCTGTTAATCCCCAAAGTGGCTTCCCAAGGATCACTGCTGAGAGTAGCCTCTATGTAAGATAAATAACTGGTTTAAAACATGGGTGAGTATAGGTGTGATACAGTCACTGATCTATAAAAGTTCTTTGATTCCACCCAGCTTGTGCCATGAGATGGGCTCTCTACTTTGAGTGTTTTTTTTTCACTGTTGGCATTTCTATTTGGATTTTTCATCTTTCTTTTTATATGTAACCCATTTATAAAATTTTATTTTTATAAATAAAATTTATAAAAATTTTTTATTTTTGTTTAGTCTTGCCAGTTTTTGTTTATATTCTATGAAAATCTCAAAGAAGTAGGGAGATAGTGAAACAGGATGAGGCACATGCTTTGTATGATATAGGCCCTGGTTGCAATCCTTGATACCTCATGGTCTTCTAGGCATTGTCATGGACTTCAAGCACTGGTCTGGGAGTAGTCAAAAACCAAAATAAATGAATAATAAAGGTGATATCTTAGAGACTACTACCTTAGAAATATATGTGCCTTTTCTTTAAATTTTAATTTTGTATAAGTAATATGTTATATGTATTGGTTGGCATTGCTTTGGAGAACTCGAAAAGCTTCATGGCTGAATACTATAGACTTCTCATTATAACAGATTGACAAAGAACGCTTTCTTTTGTTTTGCTTTTGTTTTATAAGGGTCATACCTGGCAGTGCTCAGGGCTTGCTCCTGGCTCTGTGCTTAGGGATCACTCAGGAAAATCTTTTGGGAGTACTTGGGGTGCCCGGGATTAAACCCAGGGTGGACACATGCAAAGCAAGCACGCTACCCATGGTACTATCTCTTTAGCTCCACAGCACTTTCATTGTAGTTTCATATTTTTTGCCTTGGTTCAATTCTCAAGACTTCAGGAACTTTATTCATGCATTTTTTTCCCATACCCCAACCCACCTACTAATACTTTCTTTGGATCCCAGGAAATATAATTTTCTGCAGTGTTTTCCCAAAGTGTTTTCCAGACACTGTCAATCATGCAAAAACCAGAATATAATAAAATGCTTGTTTTGCTCAAGAATTCTGTCAAGGGTTGGTGAGATAGCTCAGTGAGGTGGAGTGTATGCTTTGCATGTGCGAAGACCCACATTCAATCCCTGGCATCACATAGCCCCCAGCATTGCATATGGTCCCTCAGGCACTGCCAGGAGTGAGTTCTAAGCACTGAGCTAGAATAGATTTTGAGCACTGCCATATGTGTCCCCCAAACACAGCAAAAAATGAATAAGCAAGAGTTTTATCACAGTGCTCAGCCATTCAGCTGTCCAGTTAATTTTTAAAAGTTAAAGATATTAATGTGAGTGGCATATATAAGACTAAATAAAGCTTCTTTCCTTGAAATAGTCAATGTGCCCATGATTTATTGTCCAATTTAGAGCTGGATTGGGATTCAGGAGAGGATTTACTAGACTCTCTTATTAATTAGTTATGTAACTCCATTAGCTTCTTTAGATTTTATTTTAATTTGAAGAAATGAGGGAGATGCAACTACTTTTGAAAAGTGTCTGTCAAGCAGATCTTTATACAATTTTAATCATGGCATTGCTTATAGTAGATAAACAATGAAATATTAGAGCATGTAATTTACCTTTGCAGGGAATATTTCTACTATTACTATGTTCTCAACTCTCAGGTGTTTTCCTTGTGAAAGGTCCTGTTATGTTCACGCTTGAAAGTACAAGTCAATATTCAGGATTCCTTTCCTCCCTAGAATGTCCTAACAAAATAATATGAGCTTTCAATCTCTTACCCTTTTTGCAACTCCCGAAATGAAACTATTGTCAAATACTTTCCAGATAAAGTGAACATGGAATTAAAAGGTCTAGACAACTGCCCCTTCAGAACAACTATTTGTTTCTGGGTAACAGCTGTATTCACCTGAGTGAGCACCAGGATGCAAGAGGAAAACTCATAAAGTTCCCAGATGGTTGAATTTTTATACTAGGGAAAGGATTTAAATCAGCATTTTAAATGTCATCCTACTAATGCAATTTTTTTACCATCTCTAAGTTTGGCATGAAATTGTTTTTCATATGCGTTAAATTCTGATGAATATCTGAGGTCATAACTGAGTCAAGTAAGGAAAAATTTTCCTTTAACTGAAATAGTAAAGTTCAGAACTTTATTTTCATGCAGCAAGTGATTTGACAGTCCATGTATTCATCTGTCATTTCTCCAATTTTGTGGTTGAGAGGTTTCAAAACGCACACCTATGAAATTCTCTCATTAAACTTTTTATTTTGGGTTCTACTTCTTATGTTAGCTTTATGTGATGATAGTCTATATTTGAGTTCCTCACTTTCTTGGTGTCTTTCACTGCTGATATCTAAATATTTAGAAGATGGGGAAGGATAATAAGATTCTCTTCTCAGGTCTAAAAGCTTTGAATGTATCACTTGTATCACTTGTCATCCCGTTGCTCATTGATTTGCTCGAGGCGGGTGCCAGTAACATCTCCATTTGTCCCTGTCGAATGCTAGTGTAGCCAAGGGCTACACTTGAATGTCACTGTCGCTGTCATCCCGTTGTTCATAGATGTGCTCGAGCGGGCACCAGTAATGTCTCCATTGTGAGACTTGTTGTTATTGTTTTTGGCATATCGAATACGCCATGGGTAGCTTGCCAGGCTCTGCCAACACTTAAGTGTATAATTCTCTCTCTATATATATATTACTTTGGGACCACACCCAGCAATGCTCAGGGGTAACTCCTGGCTCTGCAATAAGGAATTATTCCTAGTGGGGTTCCAGGGAGCATACAGGTTGCTAAGGATCTAACCCAGATTGGTCACGTGTAAGGCAAGCTCCCAACCTACTGTTCTTTCTCTAAAAATAGTTAAATTTTCCAAGAGTTCACTGCAACATTTGTCTCTGGCCCATTTAGGGGAAGAACACCTAGAGCTTAGTTTATTCGACTTATTTTAAATTTTAGTTCATTATATTTCTGTACAAAGCATAATTGCTTTGGAAATTGTTACTCTTCTGCAATTTTGAGTCAGGTCATCTGTATTTATAATTTAGAAGTTAAGGTATGATTGCCATTAATAGAAATGATTATTGTACATACATTTTTTTATGAGTGCACCAGGCTGAGTTAATGGTCCTATCTGATCACTCTAACACTTCTAAGGGTAGGTTGCAGAGGAGGAAAAATTTCCACCTACTCACTCATGTGGGTGCAGATTAGGATTGTATAAAACATCTTACAGTAAATGAAAGAGACACCCACAGAAAAGAACTATCTAGCTCCAAATGTCAGTAGTGTCAAGATTGAAAAATTTTGATACACCCAAACAGTTACCTAAATCAACAGATGGGTAAACCCATGAATTATTATGTTTACCAAGCACCCTTCAAAATAAAGTCTATCTAAATTTATAGACCTCAAGTAAACCTGAATTTATTGTTTCTGGAAATCAGATATTATTTCATTATGAAGTCATCTTTATTGTTTAACAACAGAATAAGATCAGGCATAAGACAAGGGTGTTACTCTTATTTTTTAACCATGGTATTGAAATTACTAGCAAGAGGAACTAAAAAGAAAAATACATACAGGAAATCAAATTGAAAAATAATAAGCTAAACTAGCATGTTAATATACTATACAAAACTATAAAGGATCCACAAAAGTTTGTTTGAAACAATGAACCAATAATATAGAAGGCTGCAAAGTCCAAGTACAAAAATTATTTAATCATTTCTAGTTCAAACAATGAACTAGACACAAAATGAATCAGGAAAACAATTTCATCTAAGAGAATAAAAATCTGAGAATCAGCATAGGAGGTAACAAACTGTCAGCATAATCTTTTCAGTATGTCATCAAAACTATATCATTACTAAAATAAATATATAACACCAGTAAATGGAAAAATATTCCATGTTCATGGATGGGAAGGATCAACATTTTAAAAATTACCATCCTAACCAAAAAGTTCTACAAATTTCAATGAAAGTTCTAATGACAATCTTCAAGGTCTAAAAAAAATATTATTAAAATGTATGTGGAACCATTAAACTTCCCCAACAGCTGAAACAACCATGGAAAAATATATATGGTAAGCATCACATTCCCAAGCTGTAAACAATACTATAATGTTATAGTGATCAAAATAGTGTGGTGTTATAATAAACTTTAAAAATTCAAAGGTCATGAATAAATAGACATAAATAAATAAGCATAAATAAACTTCAAATATGTGTCTAGTTGATTAATAAGGAAGAATCCAAGAGTATAAGATAGAGGAAGGAAAGGCTCTTCAACAAATGGTGGTGAGGAAACTGCAATAGAATAAATTAAATTAGAACCATCTCGGACTGGAGCGATAGCACAGCGGGTAGGGTATTTACCTTGCATGCAGCAAACCTGGGTTCGATTCCTCCATCCTGCTTGGAGAGCCCGGCAAGCTACTGAGAGTATCTCGCCCGCATGGCAGAACTTGGCAAGCTCCCCATGGCATATTCAATATGCCAAAAACAGTAACAAGTCTCACAATAGAGATGTTACTGGTGCCCGCTCGAGCAAATCAATGAGCAATGGTATGATAGTGACCGTGACAGTGACAGTGACAGAACCATCTCACATTACATACAAAAGTTAACTTGGGTTAAAGACTTAGGTGTTAAAATCCATAAAATACATCAAAGAAAACATAGGCAAAACACTCCATCAAAGACACTGGTGTTGGTAGCAAGTTATGATACTTTCAAGAAATAGCTTGAATCAGCACAATTGTTGGATTAAAGCAACCATATCTAGATCAGAACTGCCCAAACAGAATAGATAAAAAGAACTGACAGCATAACGTCAATTCAAATACATCACTAATCATATTGGTGAGTGTACTAGCTGACATTCTTTATTATATGGCTTTCATAGTGAAGTGCATTAATTTATTTTTAGTATTCATACCTTCAAGATAGATTAGAAATGTGGTCCATTCATAGATAAACTATTTCTGTTATTTGCATAAAAATCTTTATCTTTTAATCCCCATTCCTAACAGAATTTTCATTTTAATTTCTTCAAATCTCTGAAAAAGTTAGCAGCTTGATCTGCATATGTCAGGATTGTAACACTGTTAAGTGATAGACAACAGTTACTTCACAAAACCAGGCTTCAAATAGTAGGGGCCAAAAAGATGGGTATGGCACATACTAGCCTCGGATGCAGTCGACCTGGGTTCAATCTCTTTTACCCTGTATGGTTCCCTAAGCCATTTCATGAGTTATCCCTGAAATCAGAGCCAGGAGCAAGCCATGAATACTGCCATATGTAGCCAAAAGCAGAGAGAGGAGAGAAGGAGGAGAGAGAGAGGAGAGAGGAGGAGAGAGAGAGCGAGCGAGAAATGGACTGAGAAAGACACAGAGAGAGAACAATAATAGTGGGAGATAGTGGGGATAGCTATGGAATAAAAACTGATACAAATGTAATCATAAAACCCCATAGGTGAGATAAATCAGCTTGAAAATTTGTCAGTCTTTGAATTACTCACAGACTTACATTCCATAGTGTCCGATTTTCCTGGGTTGGGCATCTATACTCTTAATCAGGAGAGGACAAGGCCCTGTGATTAAGACTCTCACCCATTCATAGAAGAAAAATTATGTCACCAGCAAAAGACTCAACTAGTCAGACAAAAACCACAAGATATCCTTCCACTGGCAATTCATTTTTCCTCTCCTGATTATCTTAAAACCAGGAGAAATATACTTCTGCATCTTCTGATTTTTATGATATGTTTATTGATACTTTTATTGGTTTCTTAATAGTACATGTGCATAATTCCTTATTCTTGCCCCCTTCTTACCTTACCAAACAGTTCATCATTTTTCCCTTAGTGGGAAATCCCACCACCAACTGCCCCATAAAATCCAAGAATAGAATTTGGATATATATGAAAGTTTATAAAAATAAGGGGGAAGCTATGCCTATTATTTAGTAATCGTTCTAGATATTTGAGATTTTTTTCACACTATGTTTCATGGTGCTATTAAATTCAACAGTTCTACAGAATACAGGGGGAACATTAGGAGGGAATGCTGACATTCAAATGCCCTGGTAAGACAATATTCATAATTTTAAGAAACCATTCACAAATCACAAATCATGAAATCCTGTTGATCGTTGAGTGGCTCGAGCGGGCTCAGTAACCTCTCCATTCGTCCTATCCCCGAGATCTTAGAAGCCTCTCTCTTCTCGGCCATCCCAACGATGCTGCATTGGAGGCTCCTTCAGGGTCAGGGGAATGAGATTCAGCTGGTTACTGGCTTTGGCACATGGATACGCCATGCGAAGCTTGCGAGGCTGTCCCATGTGGGCAGGAAGCTCTCAGTAACTTGCCAGTTTCTCCCAGTGGGAAAAGCAGGCTACAAGATATCTCATAGTATAGATATCTCTGGATGTTGGCCGTTGATGGGATTACACATACCTGGGTTCCTCTGCTGGTACCTTCATGCGTGAGGCTTGTCCAAACGTGTGGAGAGGGGCCTTGAACATCGCTGTAGCTAGGTTCCGGTGGTCTTCGGCCAGAAGCTCTGCTCTGGGCAGGGAGGGAAGCTGGAGCCCATCCCCTCCGAGGAGCCCCAGGGAAGACAACCAGGTGTGCAGGCAAGAGACTCTCTGCCAATGGTTAAGAAACCATTAATATTTAAAAATAAAATCTTGGGCTTGGATAGATCATATAGGTGTAAGGTGGTTTCTTTACGTGTGGCTAACCCTGATTCGATTCCTGGAACTATATTTTGTCCCCCAAGCACCATCAGGAGCGATCCTTGAGAACAGAGACAGAAGTAAGCCATGAGTACTGCTAGGCTGTGTGGTCCAACTCCTCCCCCACCCCGACACACCCAGAAATACTACTGTGTATTAACCATAGCCATGGCAGTAGAATAAAAAAAAAAAGTGGAACGATGAGAAGACCCAGCCATATTTTTATAACATCTTTTAAGGAGGTAAATTGTCATCTATAAAAATACCACATGTGGACTAGGGGTTATCACCAAATGGCAAATGCTCTGCAGTTGGTGATCCTTAGTTGGATCGCTAGTACCACGTGTCCCCCACGCAGTGCCTAGTGTAGCCCTGATGGTTCCCCAGGCCTGCTGTAACTAGGCAGTGTTGTGTCACTGACCCAAGCACTATAATATCAGGTCCTCCCAACCAGGCTGAGCACTGTGGGGGGAGTGACCCAAGCATCCCCTGAGCACTATGTGGGAGCCTCCCATCACACAAAATAATGTATGTGAATGCATAATAGAAGGAAGTAGAAAGAACGCTAATATGAAGCCATTTTTGTGTGTATGTTGAACCGCTCTTAAATAAGCTTGTTTAGTATTTGAAGTGAAACTGGGAAAACATCATAAAATGCCACTTACAAATAAAGGAATTTTTTTAAGTAGGGATAATTAAATATTATCTCCTTATAAACATCTTACTCTTCCCTGAAATCACAAGCAGCTGCAGTACGTTGTGACTAATTACAACTGAAGCATAAGAAACACAGCATGATAAGAACCCTAAGTGGTAGCAGGATGATGCAAGTATGATTTTTACATCCTTAAGTTCTGTGTAATTCAAGTTTTATTCACACTTGGGTCATCAATTTTAAATAAGTAATACTAGTATTAATTTGGGTCACTTACTAGTGTAGTTAAATGTCATGAACACTGGAGTTTTTTAACTCTCTCAAAATTGCTAATTCAGATGTCACTTATTAAGGATTTCTATTGCTATATAATTTTCAGTGGAAATGAAAGATTTTTTTCCAGCTAACTGTTTGTTTCCTTAATAATAAAGGTATAGACTTAAGGGGTGGTTGGGAACATTGGAAATAATGGTGGTGGGAAGGTGCAATGGTGGTGGGATTGGTGTTGGAATACTGAATGTTTGTAACAAATCAGCATGAACTATTTGTTAATATATATATATATATATACAGTGACAAAAAACCCACAAATGGTCAAAAGGCATATAAAAATAATAAAAGCTAGTATTTTCAGGTACTAATTTAGAAGCAAAGACCTATCCTTTACATAGGAAATTAGAAAACTGAAGAATTTAAAGGTTAGAGGGTAAATTTACTTCTCTAATAAACAGATAATTAAATCATTTGATACTTAATTTCCACCTTTGCACAGCCATTTCTTCTCATGGGTTTGATATCTTTGGTGGTAAATTGATAGGGATTTCTGAATCCGAGATATTAGGAAATATTTAGTATTGCCATCCCTCCCTTTTTGAACTATCACCAAGTGTTCAGAACTTACTAGGAGCTCAACCTCATGAGAAATAAGAAGAAACAACACAGGAAGCACATTTTCTTGAGCACATGTGTTGCCTCAAAAGATAAGGACAACTACAGTTCAAACCTAGAAAATAATGCAGTGCCTTGTATGAGGTCTACGAGGTAGATGAGATATAAAGTTCTGAATGCCCAGGGAGTGAACTCACTCTAAAAAGGAAGCGGGCAACTTCACACAGAACAACCTCATCTGCTTTCAGATTCCCCACCACCCTGTGATCTATCAGAGACTGAATTGCAAAACATGAAGAAAAACTTTGAAGCTCAGTTTATCCTTGTCACTTAAACCATATCTTCCTTTTCATCTAAACTTCAGAGATGTGCAGCTAAGTATGTCTAAGCCCATCCTTCAACCTTAGAAATTTGTTATATCCCAATATTTCTTTTGGAATTCGGTTATTTTAAAACACAATAAAGTAAAATTATGTTATTTAAAAATGCCTCAGAGATTCTGATAAGTTGTGATCATTTTTAAAAGAGAAAATCAAAAGTTATGAGTGTTATAGCTTGCCTACAGTTCTTTGGCTTGGGGAGTGGAGCACCACACCCAGCGATGCTCAAGGCTTACCTCTGACTCTGTGCTCAGGTATCACTTCTGGCAGGCTCAGGGGACCATATGAGATGCCACGGATTGAACCCTGCTTGGGTTCATTGTCAGTGATAACAGTGGAGGCAGCTCCTCAGAGCCCTTTTGGCAGAATGCTTTAAGCTCCATCTTTGTTACAAAAACTTGCAGAAAGAGAAAATAAAAGCATTTTGAAAGAGCATATGTCCATCACCAAACAACCTATATTCAGCAGTTTATATTTACTATTGTGCCTGCTCCATATATCCTTCCCTCTGCCCTTCAGTCTTTCTATCTCTGTATCTTACTAAAGAATTTAAAAATGTATTTTGGAGGTAAAATTACTCCTAAATATGTCAGCCTGCCTATAGAAAAAGGGGCTTTCTGCCCATGACCATAATATGGTTTCATCCTTAAAAATTAGTAATGCTGTATTTTTACCTGTTTATTTTGGAGTTTGGGGTTATACCCAGTAGTGCTCAGGGCTTATTCCTAGCTCTGTGCCTTGGGTACACTCCTGGTGGTGCTCTGGGGACCATATGTGGTGCAAGGATGGAACGCAAATCAGCTGCATTCAAGGCAAGTGCCTTACTTGCCATACTTTCACTTAGGCCCTAATAATTTATTTTAATGATTTATTTATTTATTAGCAATAGGACCAATATTATTGTTTATTCTTGCAATGCTGTTTCATCATGTCTACCTCTACCAGTATCCCAAGATACATCTGGCAACCTCAGATTACAGTCTATTGACGATCTCAGGGTCGTTTCCAATACCTTGCTCTGTTTTCTTATAAGCCGCCAATTAATGAGATCATCTGCTGCTTGTCTTTTTTCTTTCTGTCTTGTTTCGCTTGGTATGACTCCCTCCAGTTCCAAGCAAGTTGGAATAAACAGCTTGGTTCCATCTTTTCTTCTAGCTGAGTAGTAATCCATTTTGTACACATGAAACAACTTCTCTATCCACTCATCTGTTGTTGGGCACTTGGGTTGTTTCCAGATCTTCACTGTATCACTGTCATCCCATTGATCATCAATTTGCTCAAGCGGGCCCAGTAACTTCTCCATTCATCCTACCCCTGAGATTTTAGCAGCCTCTCTTTTCCAGGTCTTGGCTATTCGAAATCATGCAGCATTGAACATAGGTGTGCCTATGTTCTTTTGGATTAATGCCTTTGTGTTTATGTGGGGGAAGAGAGGATGGGGAATTAGGATTAAAGGGAGCATCAGTCTGAGGGAGGTTAGTAAACCCAGCAATTCTCAAGGCTCAGTCTGGACTCTGTGCTCAGGGATGACTCCCTGTGGGGATCAGGGGTTGTATGAGTGCTGGGAATAGATCCTGGGTCAGACAAGTTAGCGAGAGAAGTGCCCTAACTTCTGCACTATCTCTCCGAACTCTCTATTTTTAATTATTTGAGTAACTTTCAAGTGTTAATCCAGAGAGAATCCAAGTTGTCAACATTGTCAACACACTAGCGGTGAATAAGGCTTCATTTATTTTTTTTCTAGATCCCTTCCAGCTCTGGTTGTTTCTGGACTCTGTGACACAACCAGTCTTGCTGTTGGGAAGTGATTCCTCTTTATCATTCTGGTTTTTATTTCCCTGGCAATCAGTGATGAGGTGCACATTTTCATATGTCTGTTGACAATCTTTAAGTCATTTTTAAGGGATTGCCAGTTCATCTTTTCTTTCCATTTTGGTGTGGGAATGTTAAGGTCACACATGACTATGCTCAGAACTTACTTCTCGATCTATACACAGGAGTCTCTCCTGGAAATGCTTAAATAACCATAAGTAGTGCCAGGGATTAAACTCGGATTGGTTGCATGGAAGCCAAGGGTCTTACCCCTGCACTGTCGGCCTTCTTCCCATTTTTAATGGGATTTATTTTTGGTTTTTATTGTTGAGATTTGAGAGTACTCCAAATATCATGGATATTTTTCCTTTGTCTAGTGAGTGAAGTGCAAATATTTTTCCCAATTAGTAAGCTGTCTTTTAATTTTAAGCCTCATTTCATTCACAGTGCAGAAAATTTTTTTGTTTAATATTATCCCATTTCTTTATTTCTGCTTTTGTTTTCTTTGCCAATTGTGGTCATTTCTAAGTCAGTTTATATCTAATCAATTTGTCCAACCTACCAATCTATCTAATTTTCTCGATATTCATTCTTTGGAGAGTTACACACAGCAATGCTCTAGGGTTTTTTTCTGGCTCTGCACTCAAGAATCACTCCTGGCAGGTCCAGGGAAGGGACCATATGAGATGCCAGGAATCAAACCCAGATCAGTCATGTGCAAGGCAAGCACCTTACTCACTGTACTACCTCTTGGGCCCTTACCCAAGTTTTTAAAATGCTCTTGAAGCCAGGGTTTAGTCAAATTTCACACATTTTATTTGGTTACTTTTACACTTTTACACTAATCATCTGGGGATGATGATTAGGATCAGGGAATTCAATCTAATGTTTTGGGGTTGTTTTAGATTAGGTAATTTTATGTCAATATTTCACAGGACCCAGTAAATGGGTTCCATACCCAGCACTGCAGAACTGCACTGTAGCACTGTCGTCTGTTGTTCATCCATTTGCTCGAGTGGGCACCAGTAACGTCTCCATTGCGAGACTTGTTGTTACTGTTTTTGGCATATTGAATACGCCACGAGTAGCTTGCAAGGCTCTGCCTTGTGGGCGGGATAATCTCGGTAGCTTGCCGGACTCCCTGAGAGGAACGGAGGAATTGAACCTGGTCGGCAGCATGCAAGACAAACACCCTGCCCACTGTGCTGTTGCTCCAGTCCACTACAGAACAATAAACCAATATAAATACAAAAAATATCAGTTGCAGCAAATAATTTCATAACTGATTCTGAGCATCTTATGTTACACATAAGCATCTTATGTTATACAACTTATTATTAATTTAAAATTAGCTTTGGTTTAACTATTTTGATTTCTTTTCAAATTTATGCTTATTTTGAAATGTTTTAATATATGACATTTTTGTACTTCAGAAGTAAGATTACATAAAAAAGAATAATGTATCCTGAAAATCCTCATTTTTATGACTCTACACTGCACTTTTTAAGATTTTTTTAAACACACACACACAAACGCACACACGCACACACAGTCAGCCCATAAGACAGTCTCCATTCCCTTTATGTTCTTAGTCTTTCATTTGATTTATATGTCATAGTTAGCTCCAAATCCTTAGTGATCCACATCTGAATTACTTCTATTCTTCTACTGTTACCAAAATAAAACAGAACAAAAGAAATGGAACAGTAAATATCCTTGAGCACAGGTGGTTTTACATTTGTGGAGCTCTGCATTTGTGGGGAGATTCCTAGAAGTGAGGTTCCTAGATCCTAGGAAAACGGAACACTTTTGTTAGATATGCTAAATTTTCCTTCAGAGGGTGTTGCCATTTTGCACTCTCATCAGTAACATATGCCTCACTGAATTGTTTCAGATGTTCGGATATGTGAACACATATTTTGTAGCAAGTAGAAGGAAAAGTGCCTTTTTTTCTTATTATGGTGAGGTTAAGCATCTTGTCATCTGCTTAAGAGTCACTTGTCTCTCTTTTTATCATCTGTTCATGTCTTTTGTTCAACTTGCTATTGGGGTTTTGAATTTCACTATCTCCTATTCTATTAAAACAAACCAATGGCTTTCATCTGGGGATGATTTTTGCCTCTGTTTACTTTACTCTCTCCTCAAGATAAGTGGCAATGCTTGAGAGACTTTCTGTTTTTTCCATCTCGGGAGGGGGTGTTACCAGCAACTAGCTGGTAATTAGAAGTTCAACATGCTACTCAGCACCTACAACTAACAATAACCCCCCATCCTCATTCCCGCCCACCCCCCTGGACATTACCCACTGTACTACCACTTGGGCCCCTACCCAAGTTTTTAAAATGCTCTTGAAGCCAGGGTTTAGTCAAATTTAGCACATTTTAGTTGGTTGCTTTTACACTTATTTATTTGGATCAGGGAATTTAATCTAATGTTTTAGGGTTGTTTTAGATTAGGTAATTTTATGTCAATATTTCACAAGGGCCCCGTAAATAGACCTCCCCACACACACATACACACCAAGAATCATCAATAATGGGGTCACAGGGGTCAGTAATGCAGGTTAGATTTCTATCTATATATCAGTTGTGCATACCTTTCCTTGTTTGTTGTTTAATACTTGGTTGTAATACAAGTTCTTTTCTTTTTAACTGAATTTAATTTTCACCACTTTCTCTTACTGTTTGTGTTAAGCAAGAAAAAGATTCTCCTCACTTTAGTATTATAATGAATTCCACCATGTTTTTCCTCTAGACGAGGAAAAAGAATGTGTGGTTTTATATTTCACCTTTATGAACTTTGGAGCTCGTTGTGAGATCGTTTGTAAGGTTAAATTTAAAAAAAAAAAAACCTTTTTTTTTTGCATTTTATAAATAGCTTTAAGTTTTGCCACTAGCATTTAGTCTAAAGGTCATCTTATCCTCCAGTGATTTGCGATGCCAACTTTATCGTATACCCAATTTCCATATATACCTACGTCTATTTCAGGACTTTCTACTTGTTCATTGTTTATACAGTTCTAATTATAGAGGCTTTACCTCAGAGGTAATATGATGCAGCGTATGAGTTATGCGACTGATGACTGAGAGGAGAAGCCAAATAGAGCCCAGTGGTGATCGAAAACCTAATGATATCAGGAATCCATTAGCATCATCCCTAGGCAGAGAGAGAGGAGACAGTTGTGCTCTCAGAGCCCAGCAGTCCCAGGGCCAAGGATATGATGGAATCAAGGAAAAGAGATATTCACCAATGGAGACTCTACCCAAGGCCCAAGAGAGGGATACACCTTACTTACTCCTTCCAAACCCTTTCTTTTGTCTCACAAGAGATTTCCACTGGCTGATTAGCCCATCCAGAAACAAGGTGATTTAGAAGTCTGGGAAGACTCACCATGCAGCAGTAAACCCCTCATGATAGAGGGGAAAATAGGAGACGATATAGGGAATGGTCATCAGACAGATAAGTTCAGGCCAAAAAAGTTGGCTTTTCAAAGACTATTTCTGTTCATATGTGAAGCTTTGGTCAAATTTGTATCATTTTATTTGTTTCAGTATGACTTTGATTTATTTTTATTTTTATTGAATCACTGTGAGATACGGTTACAAAGCTTTTATGTTAGCATTTCAGTCATACAATGATGGAACACCTATCCCTCCACCAGTGCAGATTTTTCACCACCAATGTCCCTAGTATCCCCCCCATCTTAACCCTCCCCCTGCCCCTATGGACTGCACTGTAGCACTATAGCACTGTTGACCCGTTGTTCATTGATTTGCTCAAGTGGGCACCAGTAATGTCTCCATTGTGAGACTTGTTGTTACTGTTTTTTTGCATTTCGAATATGCCACGGGTAGCTTCCCAGGCTCTGCCGTGCGGGCGGGATACTCTTGGTAGCTTGCCAGGCTCTCAGAGAAGGACAGAGGAATCAAACCCAGGTTGGCCATATGCAAGGCAAACTCCTTACCCCTCTGTGCTATCGCTCCAATCCAAAAAGTAGCACTGCCTCTGTGGCAGACAGTTTCCCCCATACTCTTTCTCTACTTTGGGGCATTATGGCTTGCAATGCAGGTACCGAGAGGCTATCACGTTTGGGCCTTTATCCACTTTTAGCACACATCTCCCATCCAGAATGATCCCTCTAGCCATCATTGACTTAGCGATCCCTTCTCTATTGCAGCTTCCTCTCCCCCAGCTCATGAGGCAGGCTTCCAAATAGGGAGCAATACTCCTGGCCCTACTGTGTCTACTGTCCTTGGATGTCAGTTTCATATTATTTTATATTCCACAAATAAGTGTAGTCATTCTGTCTGTCCCTCTCTTCCTGGCTCATTTCACTTAGCATGATACTCTCCATGTCCATCCACTTATAAACAAATTTCATGACTTCATCTTTCCTAACAGTATTCCTGCATAGTATTCCATTGTGTAGATGTATCAAAGTTTCTTTAACCCGTCGTCTTTCTTGGGCACTCATGTTGTCTCCAGATTCTGGCTATTGTAAACAGTGCTGCAATGAACATACAGGTGCAGATGTCATTTCTACTGCGCTTTTTTGCACTCTTAGGATATATTCCCAGAAGTGTTATTGCAAGGTCATATGGAAGCTTAATTTCTAATTTATGAAGGAATGCCCATACTGTTTTCCAAAAAAGGCTAGACCAGTCTGCATTCCCACCAACAATGAAAGAGGGTCTCTTTCTTCTCACGTCTGTGCCAGCACTGTTTGTTCTTGTTTGTTTTAATGTGTGCCAGTCTCTGTGGTGTGAGATGATATTTCATTGTTGTTTTGACTTGTATCTCTGTGATGATTAGTAGTGTAGAGCATTTTTTCATGTACCTTTTTGCCATTTGTATTTCTTATTTGAGGAAGCTTCTGTTCATCTCTTTTCCCCATTTTTTGATGGAGTTGGAGGTTTTTTTCTTGTACAATTCTACTAATGTCTTGTATATCCTGAATATTAATCTCTTATCAGACGGGTATTGGGTAAATATTCTTTCCCATTCTGTGGGGTCTCTCAATATTTTGGTCACTGTTTCTTTTGAGGTGCAGAAGCTTCTTAGTTTAATGTAGTCCCATTTGTTTATGTTTGTTTCCACTTGTTTGTTCAGCGGTGTTTCTTCCTTAAAGATGCTTTTAGCTTCATTAGCTTCATTGTCATGGAGAGTTCTGCCTACATTTTCTTCCAAGTGCCTTATGGATTCAGATGACTATGATTTTAAGATCCAAATCTTTTTGGCTGGAGAGATAACTCAGTGGAATAAGTACATGTTTTTGCTCTTTGTTTCCTGATTTGGTTTTGAGCCACACCTGGCTATGCTTAGATAATAGTCCTGGGTCTGTGCTCAGGTAATCATATGTAGTGCTGGGAACTGAACTGGAGTCTGCTGCATGCAAGATAAGGACCTAACCCCCTGAATTATCTCTCAGACCCAATTAGTGCATGTTTGAAACATACATCTTAGTTCAATCCCTGGCACCATATGGTCCCCCAAACACGATTGCAATGACCTCCAAGCACAAAGCCCTAAGTAGCTCCTAGAACCACTAGAACCCAAGACAAACAAAAAAATAATTTATCTGTCCCTGTTATAGTTATGGCTACATTATAACCATCTCTGAATTATTCAGAATGTCACCATCTATCAGGAGAGTCCTGGATAAAGACCCAAGCTTCTAGCCCTCACACTCCAGGTCCTTCCCACCATATCTCCAGTATCTAGCAACCCACCAGATCTCAAGCTTGCTCTGATTATTTTCTCTCTGCAACTGGATACTTGGTCCAGGTTAATTTGGCTGTAGCCCCAGGCCCTGTATATTAGGAGGCCCCATCTCTGGAGTATCTTCAAAAAATACACTCAGTGCTTTGAACTACGGGGGGTTGACAATGCTTGACAATGCCAAGGGGCATACATGATTCACAGAATTGGTAGATATAACAATAAAGAACATGATGGCATGGTTCCTGGATTGAAACAGAAAGCAGAAGTGACCAGTGACTCAAAAGAATCTTCATGTGCACTGATTATACAATGACTAAATGTGTAAGTACATTTTCTCCTACCCATTATTCTAAATCTTCATCAACAAATTTTGGAACCTTCACAAGGGTCCATAAATTTTGGTCCAGATTCTAATAATGTTCAGACATCATGGAGATATGCAATTTAACTCTGGTGGGTTGTATAATTATTTGGTCTAATATTAACTTATAATATATATCTGACAATTCCCTTAATTTACTAATCAAATAGGGAAAAATAACAATGAAATCTTAGGAGTCAATTATTTTCATACTTCTAGACTCCTACTGAGATAAAATGTATCTTTTAAAGGTTACTGAACTCTCTGGAGTAGAAAACATAGAAATTAGCAGATAAATTGATTCTATTAAGGTACGTCACTCTGCAAGTTATTCTAAAGGTTGGTAGATAATGTATTTGGAAATTAACTTTTAAGAACCATGTAGAAAATATTTTCATAAATATGCAGTGTATTATAATTCCATGTTTTATAAAAACCTTAAGTTCTTGCTAAATATCTGCTTCTAAAAATTCTAAAACTGTAGAGATGATATTTAGGTTTCTAATTCTATTTCAGGGATGATATTTAGGTCTTTAATGATCTTAGACTCATTAAATAATATTTTTCATCCATTCAGAAAGACCGAATTTTGAAATTATATTTCGTGACACTCAACTGCTTATCTTGGAAAAAAGGGTTTTCTCTCTGTAAGTCTCAGTTGCTTTATCTATAAAGTAGGGATCTATCTTGTGGGGAAGGGGTGTGTTGAGGTAGGGAAGTATACAGATCTGATGAGATAATATATGTAACCTATTTCATACAGAAAGTGGAGGTAAATTAGAGCCCATTTAGTGTTCACAATTGTAATAAAGTTATATTGTGTCTAGTTTATGTCTAAACATAGATAAAAATTGATTACAAATATTGCTGTGACTATAGCTGCATGAAATTTCCTTCATTTTTGAACATGCTAATAGGTTTAAATACAGTTGAATTTTATTTAACTGATTATACAATGTTCTTGCTTTGGGATATTGTCTATAGTGGAGTAGATTATGACAATTTTGTTAATTATGCCAGATTTAGAATATTTGTAGAAAATGTCTAACAATTTTTCCACCTAATATATATAGTTTGCCTTTTTACACTCCTCATTCCCCCAGTATTTGGGATTCACATAGAAATTTTCATCAAATTCTTAGCATTTCTTCCATTTACAGTTCCATGAATAAATAACTAATTATCACAATAATTATGTAATTTTAGATGTTTTGAATAATAAGTTTCATCCAATCAATTATAAAATTCCATCTAGATATTTATATATGACCATTCAGACAGGTAAGATTCAGTAAATCCCATGAAAGCTAATTTATTGGCCCAAGCATATTGAAAATATATTGAACAGAGAGCTTGATAAATGACACCAAAATCTGTCTTGTGCCCATAACATTTCCATTTCTAAAACTTGTTTGAAGCTTCTCACAGGGGGGTGCTTTTACTTCTATATCTTCTCCCTAAGGGTGGTCTGTCTCTTTTCATGGGAGGCGACACTTCTCCAGGTGCAGAAGGGATTCACAGTGTAGAAGGAAGGAGATACTCACCTAGATAAAACCAAATCTGCCTTGGCCATTAACAGAATACAAGATCACTCTCATATACTACATTTAAATTCTTAAATGTTTCATTCTAAGAAGTAACTTCCGATACAGCTATTAGCTTCCGTGCAAACAGACCTTCACTTTCCTTCTTTCCTATGTCTTATTTTAGCTGATACGGTACAATACCAGGAATCAGGGAAGGAACAAACGCTCCAAAGCTAATGGGATGCTTAATAATATGTTTGGGATAAGGCTTTCAAAAATAGTTTCTTTTATTATTAGTTTAATAAAGAGTACACCTAGTTCTTGATCAACATTTGCTGTAACAACACACATAAAATCTTACTGACTTATTTTTTGAACTTATTTCTTGCTCACAAATTTACAAGTTTTTTAACTCCTCAGAGCCAGACTAGATTCTGATAGATTTGAGCAGTTGAATTCCCCAGGTCTTTCACTCTGGAAGCCAGAAAACCTCCAGTTACAGGACCACATAGATGATATGATTCCATTTCTATTCATCTCAATTTCTATTCATCACAATAAAAGAAAACACTAAAATCTTCACATGATTTCCTCTGGGAATTAGGAACAGAGAGATAGGAAATCTTGCATTTACAACCTTTTCTACCATCAAATTTTTGCTACTAGCATGTATTATTTTTAATTTTTTAATCAAGAAAAGCTTGGTATTGTCATAAGAAAGAAAGGAGTATGGTCTTTTAGTGATTTGTATATTGATAATATCTTTTCTGCTTGGGTATTTTATCTCAATAAAAGTAATTATTAAATGAGTCCCCCAAAAGTCATTTGGCTTTCAAAACCCCTAAATTCACATGACCAGATCTTTTCTTTATTTGTTTCTTTGTTTTTGCTTATGGGTCACTCACAGTAGTGCTTAGGGTTTATTCCTGGCTTTTCACTCAGGACTCACTCCTGGCAGGCTCAGGAACAATATGGGGTGCCGTAGATAGAATTGGGTTGGCTACATGCAAGGCAAGTACCTTGTCTCTAAATTATTGCTCCAGCTTGATCTTTTTAAAAAATACATTTTAGGACCAAAGCAATAATAGAGCAGGTAGGACGCCAAATATACTACCCTGAGCTCTGCCAGGAGTCATCTGTTCATGGATGCTCAAAGCACAGCCAGTTCAAAAGACAGACAAACAAACAAAAATATTCTGTATTTTGGTAGGGCCTCCTCAGTGGAGCTTGGGGACCCAGAGGCCAGTTTTGGTGATACTTAGCACAAGAGTATAGGGTGATAGAAACAGGGGTCATATTTTGTAGTGAATGTTCTTTGGAATATCTATACTCCTATTACTTCATTTAAAAGATCCAAAATGTGACCTGGAGATGTTAAGTGAATTTTGTCCATGATTAGATTTTGATAGAGGCAAAGACGGATGTGAATCCTAGCTTATCATTAATCATAATTGATATCTTATGCCATCAATGGCTTAAATTCTCTGAAAAGTGAAAAAGAGAGTAAAATATCCAATTCAGCATAGAAAATGGAAGAATTTTCTTTAGCTTCTTTCTCAGCCCAGAAAGAGTTTATGACGTAATTTCAGTTCTGCTAAAATTATTTGCCCACTTATAGTAAACTGAATTCTGTGCCCAGGTATATATACAGAGTCAAATGTAATTAACAAAATTTCACTAAAGCCACTAAAGGAATAAAAAAGGTAAGACAAAATGAAGTGCAACTAATAGTATTCAACTCTCAGGATAATAAAGTGAAAAATAATTAAAAGTTATTTTTGCTAATATAACTTGAAAATGACCTGAAATAAATACGTTTAAAATAGTAAATGTTTATTGGCACCTGAAGAACTAATTTTCTTTGGGAATATTTGGTTAGATCTGTTAAAGATATCTTGCTGTGTGTGCCTCATTAAGGAAAGTGAGTGATACCTTTATGAATGCAAACAAGTCAAAGCTACTATAAAAATTATTAAATGTAAGTAAGGCATTCATGTAAAAACATTTGTTTTTCTTGTAATAGCAAGGAATCTTCTTAAGCTTAGAAGTTCTATGGAAATAAATTGCATCATTTTAATAAGCTTAACCTCCATGTTCTTTACACACATAACTACAAATGTTTTTCACTCCTTAGAAAATTAATCTTCTGTAGTTCTGTGCAAATCACATAGAAGCAAACAATAACCTCTGAAAGGACAGTGAGGCATGCTATAAAACCTAAATGAAAAGCGTATAGTGAAGGACCAGAAGAGAAAATATAAAAAAGGACTGTTTTGACTTATGAATATCCAGCAGTTAGATAGCAGATCATAATATATCCATCCATGTTATGTTTCTGAATTTTAGAAAGAATGTATAAAGTTGAATAACATGAGGCTAATGCATTCTATGTCTCAAAATAAGTAAGAAAGTGGAGTGTCAAAATATCCTAAGTGAATAAATGGTAAAGTAAATCGAAGGAACTTATTAAGAAACAGAAAAGTGGAGAGACAAACTTCATTTCATCAATGATCTGACTTTTATGCCTGGCTAATTCCATGTTATATCTCATACTGTAAATTTTCTTTTAAAAGTTTTAGTTTTCTTGGAAAGATATCTTCTCCCTGAGTTTTGGCCAGTAATTGTTCACCGCACATGTAGTTTTTATTGATAGTCTTTCTGTAAGATAATTGCCATCATGCTTTATAGTGCCCATCAAAGCATTCTATTTGCTCCAGAGAAAAGGGACCATGTCAATTTTATTAGCTGTTCTATTCTGAATGATGGAGGTTTAATGAAGTGGAACTCAAAAGTGTGTGTGTGTGTGTGTGAATGTGTGTGTGTGTAAGTACATGATGGTGTATGGGAGTCAGGGAATCAAATTTAACACTAAATTGTTGCATGAATAAAGTCTAGAAGTCCGTGGAATTTAATGAAATTCACTAAATACAAAACATGATTAATTAAAATAACCATTTTATACATTGTCTTTCTGGAAATTCATGGAGCATAATAAGTAGAGTTCAAAGACTCTTCTAAATATAAAAACTCAAAATTTTGAAAAGAAGTTACCACCTTGCCTCAGTAAGGTATCATTATAGCATAAATAGCATTGAAAACGGTTAATGCTGTAGTGGGGAGCTACAATAATTTGCAGTGATTCAAAGAATTATGTTCTAAACAACACTAAACAAAGTAATGGAAATGTTTGCTTTTCGGTCACACCCAGTGATGCTCAGGGCTTATTCATGGCTCTGGACTCGGAATTACTCTTGGTGGTGCTTGAGACCGTCTTCGATGCTGGGATTGAACCTGGGTTGACTGCATGCAAAGCAATCACCTTACCTGCTGTACTATCACTCTTTCCCCCAGAAGAATTTTTTTTTTAATTTTAAAAGAAAGAATTTCCATCACGCTTGGGCAGTCTCGGGCCCAGGGTGATATTGGCTCGTGCTCCGCCGAGATTCGACCTGGGTGGCCATACGTTTGTGTGGCCGCACTGCTGCTGATCGACCACGATCCAGAGGCCAGCTAGACTATTTTTGGTCTCAGCAACTGCTTGCAGTCATGTCTCTAGACTGTGAACTAAGCCATAGCCCCACGCCAGCCTAGGACGGGAAAGATCCTTCTTTCTCGTTTTTTTTTTTTTCTTTTTGAGGAGAAGCAGTGTGGCGTCTGCCATATCATGAGAACTATTAAGCAGGTACGAACTTGGTGGCGTGGGAAGGAGGAAAAAAAAAGTTATGAACTTGAAACAGCGGGACACGTGCGCAGTCTCGGGCCGGGGGTAATACTGGCACGTGCTCTGCCAAGATTTGACCCGGGTGGCCACACATTTGTGCAGCTGCTCTGCGGCTGATTGACCAAGATCCAGAGGCCAGCTAGACTACTTTTGGTCCCAGCAACTGCTTGCAGCCATGTCTCTAGACTGTGAACTAAGCCATTGCCCCATGCTGCCCCAGGAAGGGAAATGATGCAATTTCTAACATAAATCTCCCTGGACATAATTACTAAAATACTAAAATACAGAAATCCTAAACCACGCCGCCGCTATTGCGGCCGTGCTACTTCATATCTCTTCATTCTCAGAAATGGAAAACTAATTATCAAACACTTCCTTGTCAGTAAGGCTGTTTTTTTGCGGGGGCAAACTCCAATAACAATAGTGAGTTTTGTGTTGAAATATGGAATGTAATCAAGGTAAAGAGAAAATGAAGTGAAATTTATCAGCTATGCAGAAGGGGTGGGGGGCAGGGGGTAGAAGGTATACTGGGGCTTTTGGTGGTGGAATATGGGCACTGATGAAGGGACAGGTGTTCGAGCATTGTATAACTGAGACATAAGCCTGAGAACTTTGTAACTTTCCACATGGTGATTCAATAAAATAAATAATTAAAAGAAAGAAAAGAAAGTTCAGTTAGTCACAAATGAAATGATCAGTGTATACCAATTCAGATTACTGAATACAACAAAGCAACACATGAAAATTAAGAGAAACACATAGCACTTAAAAAATTAACAAATAGTTGCAATCATAATAAAACTTTTTTTAAAATTTAATAATGGATTGGGAGATGGCACATGGTTTACCATGTAACACTGTATCACTGTCATCCCAATACTCATCGATTTGCTCGACTGGGCACCAGTAACGTCTCCACTGTGAGACTTGTTACTGTTTTGGGCATATTGAATATGCCACGGGTAACTTGCCAGGCTCTGCTGTGCAGGTGGGATACTCTTGGTAGCCTGCCAGGCTCTCTGAGAGGGACAAAGGAGTCGAATCCAGGTCGGATGCGTGCAAGGCTAACGCCCTACCTGCTGTGCTATTGCTCCAGTCCATGTATGAGATCCTGAATTTAACCCTGTCTACCACTGTGTGTAGCCTTGGGGCCCTGGTTCTCCTGCTGAGCTTCATCCTTGAGCACATCCCATCCCAAGCATTGCGATGTCAGCCTGAACCACAGAAGCAATAATCCCCAGGGAGAACCCTGGGTCTTTTCCAACTCCAAGCACAGCTGGCTGGAACCACTGCATAAAATTTCAGTAAAACCTGTAATTTGATGGAAAATTGGTTAAAAACAGCAGACAGTTCAAAGAATGTATTTAATTGGAAAGTGTGTTTTATCTTACTAAAAATTAAATACATAAAAATCAAAGCAGCAATATAAAATTATTGATTAAAGTTCTTATAACATGTTAAAATATTCATTTATAGCATTATGAAATTTATCCAAAAAAAGAGTGAAAGAAGGGCCTTGGGTACATCAGAAATGTGGGGAAGTGGTATAGCTATATATTCACACCACAGAGTCAACAATATTGCATGTGTGAGATCCAAACTCCAACAAACTTTGAAGCATGTTTGTAAGGATGACAGCCTCGGGGTTGGGAGGGCAGGAAGAGACTTGGGAACACTGGTGAAGTTGACATGGGAGGAGACATTGGTATTAAAATGTTATATGTTTAAAATTCAACTATGAGTAGCTTTGTAAATCATGGCTTTTTAATAAAAAAACTTTTTTTAAAGAATAAAAAGAAAACGAAGCTATATTTAAATGGGAGAGATTTTACAGCCATAAAAATTCACACTTATCAAGAACATTTAGTGACAGTGACAATATTTATAATAATCAAGTTCAATACAAATCAGTATAGATGAAATGAATACAATTTTACTATTAGGAAGTATTACACGGGGCCACAGAAATAGCTTATTGTGTTGAGTACCTGCTTGCAGTGCTGAGAACCAGTTTAATTTCTGACACCACACAGTTCCCTGAGCACCACCAGGAGTAGCTCGGGGCACTTCAGGCTGGAACCCTCCACACCTCTACCCCCCAAATAAGCAAAAAGAGCACTGTAGCACTGTGGTCCTGTTGTTTATCGATTTGCTCGAGTGGGCACCAGTAACGTCTCCATTGTGAGATTTGTTACTATTTTTGGCATATTGAATACGCCATGAGTAGCTTGCTAGGCTCTGCCTTGAGGGTGGGATACTCTCGGTAGCTTACTGGGCTCTTGGAGAGGGATAGAGGAATTGAACCCAGGTCAGCCACGTGCAAGGCAAACTCCCTACTTGCTGTGCTTTCACTCCAGTCCAAGTACCAAAAAGCACCATAGCCAAAAGTACCATACACAAATGTATGTGCTAATACATATTTTTATATGCATTGCCATTTAACATTTATCTCCCCCACTAGATTCTGGAGTTGATGCAATGAAGCTTGGTTGATTTGTAACTGTATATATGTATATATGTGTAACTATTACCACAGGACCTGAGCCGTACATATCTGTAGCTATTACCATGAGGCCCAGACCTAATAAATAAATTAGTTTTAGTTGAATGAGTGGCAGAAAATGGAAGAATATACCCAAATGCTAGCAGTAGTTTTCTTGTTATCTAATTTCGTTTTAATGTTGTTTTAAAAATGATTTTAAATCTCTGTCAAAATTTTGTTTGGTGAGTACAGATTTAACTGCTTAAGGTATTTATGGTGCAACAGGTCCTCAAAGGATTCTGAACAGGACTAAGAATACTGGAAGATAGGAAATTGGTCCAGACAATCCCAGAGATTTATTTTAGAAATGGGATGATCAGTTAACCTAAGTATCAACTGATTGCCTCTCAACTACAAATTTATACTCTGTTACCTGCTCTGCAAATGCAGAGCATCCCTTTGAATGCTTGTCCTCTGTCCACACCGTGTTAGGGTTTGTCAGTGGAGAGCACTGAAGGCGAACCTAGAGCACCTAGGATGGGAAAAAGGCTCTGGGGCGTTCGCTCAGCTGACTACTGCAGTGAGCATCTTCTCCACTGCCAGCTGGTCAGCAGCACCCATTTGCCTGCTCCCTTCAACAGCTTTCTCATGCTTCCAGCAAGTTCTAAAAGGCAGATATCCAGTAGCTTCCTGTAGTGTGCCATCCTGGCTTTTATTTTTCCCCCACAGATTTTGGTGTTGAGGTCATACCGAGCTATGATCAGGGCTTACTCCTGGCTCCGTGCATTTGGATGTCCCTTAGCAAGACTGGGTGGGGAGGAGGGGTACATAAGGGATGCCAGAAATTGAATCCACATGCAAGGTAAATGCCCTACCAACCATGGCCCTATGGCACCCTATTTAATGCCTACCATGCAGGGAGTCCAACTGTGCCCTCCCTGTTATAGGTATGAGTCAACCTTGGGGATGACCTCTTTCTTAGTTCTCCTCCATTTCAGCCTGAGGTGAAACTACTTCTCTTTGCTATTCATATGTTTATAGAGGTCCTTTGAGTCCTTTGTAGCCATTCTCTCATATGTTAATACCCTATTATTAAATATTTATTTATTTGTTTGTTTATTTATTGTAAAAAATTAACGCACCCTGAGGGGTGTGTGCACTCTCCGGCTCTCCGGGCCGCTCTGTCTCATCGCCCTTGTTCGGTGCTCTGGAACCGCTGTGTGTGGCTGTTGCTCCAGGGCAGGCGAAGGAAGAACGAGGACTAAGCTGGTTGCTGATTAGATGCCCAGGAGGAAAATATTATGTAGAGTCAAATGACTCCCAGGTTACAAAAGCATAGCATTTGCTAAGTCTTCCTGTGTCCATACAAAAAGGACATTGCTCTGAATAAACTATGCAAAGGACTCGAGAAGAGAAAAACAATATTTACAAGTCAACAAAACACTAAGAAAGAAGCTAAAACACAGAGGACTGGGAGCACTGTGATGGGAGTGATCCAATAAACCTAAACTACCTGAGGCTATGTTATCCTACAATTTATTTATTTATTTATTCATTTTTGGGTTACACCCAGCGATGCACAGGGGTCACTCCTGGCTCTGCACTCAGGAATTACCCTTGGTGCTCAGGGGACCATATGAGATGCTGGGAATCAAATCCGGGTCAGCTGCGTGTGAGGCAAATGCCCTACCCGCTGTGCTATCGCTCCAGCCCCTAAATAATTCTTTAGATGTCAAACTTTTCCAATTCAGATCTCTGTATAGTTTCTTTCATGTGCTTGCTCTCTCTCTCTCTCTCTATTTCTGTCAGATCCTGATTCACTCACCTGGATTTTGTGAATTTCACTAAATTTATTTTAACTACCTTCCTGTTATTCTTACTCCACTAAAACTAAAGTGTGTAACTCCTGCAAGAAGTCTGGAGAACTAGCCCAGGGGTGAAGGTGCTTGCCTTGCATGTAGCCAGCCCTAGTTGAGGCCCAACATTGACTATGGTTCCCTGAGCACCACCAGAAGAGATCCCTGAGCACAGAGCCAAGAGTGAGCCCTGCGCATGACTGAACATTGCCTCCAAAACAGAAAATAACATGAAAATGCTGTAAGGGGTATATTTATTTCTCTGATCATGATTATTCAAATATGGAATGGGAGATATAAAGAAAATCTCCCTAAAGCACACACAATTCCAAATGAGCAGGCATATGGTGTAAACTGAACAAATATCTCTTGTGCAAGGGAGGAAAAATTATTCCCTTCTGCAGTGATAAACAGCATGAAAGGGGAGCTATTTGCAAACAAATCTGGAAGCCTCCTTATACTTGGCCTGGAATTCTGCAACTCAAAGACTTTTCTAGGCCTCTGAGATGGGTCCTTTGTGTCAAAGGCCTCCTTGGCATGGGGCTGGTTCAGGTTTCAGACAGTGTTTTCCCAAAACACATTGCCAGGGCCCCTGTCTCCCTGCCTGCAGCAGTACTATGGCTGTGAGGGAGTGGGGAGTGAAATCTATCAGAAGACAAAATAATCTGCGCAAATAGAAATAAAATTCAGTCTTATATAAAGTCCAAATCAGAAAGCCAAGCAAATAGAACTGAACTCTTTTGTAAGGCAGTGAAGCTTATCTAATTCTAAACAGTAAGATTCTCTTGAATTAACATTACTTGCTGATTTTTAAAGTTAAAAAATACCAAGAAAGACATTAAATGATCCGAATGAACCTAAACTTCTGTTAAGGAATAAATCTGCCAGAGGAAAAGTAAACAAGTAAGACATTGCAAATGCAGCTATGAAGTAATTATTGAAAGGAATTGCACAGAGACATTTGGGTTTAAGGAAATAATTGTGGCAGTATCTAATCCATGACCTCAGAATATGAAAACTCAACCACAGTAATGTTACTTCATCAGAATGATTGTAATAATGTAGAGTAACTAATTTGAGTAACTTAGACACCTTCCACCCACCCCACCCATCCCCACCCCAGTTTATAATGGGTACTGAAGAAAAAAACAAGAGAGATAAAAAAGAATCACTAAGTAAAACATTTGACATGTTTGCAATATTGTACTTTTAGTTATTAATAGTAATGTAGCCAAAGATCTTATTGAGAGCATATGTTATTAATTATTTGTTCCAAAGGGCCTTTGGGGTTTGTGGGACTTGGGGTTTGGCGGTGGATTTTGTTTGTTTGGGGGTCACCGCTAGTGGTGCTTAGAGCTTATTCCTGTCTCTGTACTCAGGGATCACTCCTGGCAGACTCAGGGCATCATATGGGGTGCCAGGGATCGAACCCAGTCAGCCATGTACAAGGCAAGCACCTTACACACTGTGCTATTACTCTGGCCCAACTTTGAGCTTTTAGTTTCTCTACAAAGTGCTACTGATGTGGGTGACGCAGAAGTGGCAGCAGCAGGACTCTATGTTTTTTCTCTATCCCCAGACTCTTCAATATTTTCAAGAATGAAAATATTTTCATTCTTGAAATGAAATTTCACAAGTATTTTTGATACTTTTTTGATCAGTACTTTCTTATACTAATTAATACAAAAATAGTATTTTTGATTAGTACTTTCTACTTTCTAATACTCTGAAAATATTTTAATATTTTCAGAGTATTAGAAAGTAGAACAGTTTATTGGAAATGTAGAAGAGAAAAGGGAAAGAGCTTCTCAAGTGGGGAGAACTTAGTGTAGGACAAAGTTAAGATAAGGGAGTTTTGCGCATGCCCTTTTAAAGGCTCCTTATATCCTTATTGGTTGACAAGTATTTACAAAAGTTGCCAGAAGACAATCACAGGCATGTTTAACTGGTCGAAATTTCTCTGGGCACTCTTGCCTCTTCTTTTAGTCTCCCTGCCATCCTAGTCTCCAGGACAGAGTTTATGGACATGGATAGCGCTAGGAAAACAGGCAGGACTTTGGGAATGAAATGTATGTCAGGTCAACAGGGAAAGGTGATAAGACAAAAGTGTGGCGATCTTCTTCACTGACAAGGTGACACAAATCTCCGGGCATAATTGCCTGTTATCTTAGTTTCCCTGTCAGTTTAGAACCCTGGGCAGAGTTTTATGTCCCTGGGAAGCTCCAGGAATACTGAGCCAGACATTGGGGATGAAATGTGTGTCAGGTCTGGGTGAAAGACAGAACATCTGGAGAGAGGAACTGTGGCTTCCTCCCTCTCTGAGAAGAGAAAACTAAGGCTTCCTCTTTCACTGCTCGAAGTGGTAGAATGTATGTTGTTGGATTTGTTAGTACTCTTCCAAGTTCCAAGTTCCCTGCCCCACACCCCAATTGTTGGACTCCTGCATTTTTCTTCTATTCAACCTGAAGTAAAAAGCGACTGAATTTCCTCCAGTCACAGGTCTTCTATCCTTTATACAATTGATTTTTGCAACTGAAATCCTTTGCTTAATCTTATTCATATTAATATTTATGTGCTTTTCCCTGAAGTCGGTGGGACCCCAAAGGTGGCTTATGTAAGGCAAAGGGGAGAGAGATAATCACTTTCTCCCGATCCACCTCTGCCACCCCGGGACTGGCTGGGAGAGCTATGATTAATAAAGTCTGTGATGAGCCACATCTGATACCCACTTGACCTTCTTGGCATGGAAGTTGACCCCTGCTATCTGATTTCTGGGGGAGCTGTGGACTCAGGTTGGAATAAGGAACTGCTCTTTGCAGGAAAAGAAAATGAGTCCTAAGCCTTAGCCAGGGCTTCCGGCTCATGGTCCTTCTCACAGAAAAGAATTCCAGGAGTAGATGAGCAGTAAAGTAAAAACAGATTTTATCTAGAGGTTTTGAGGGAGGGGAGCACGGAGAGAAAGGGAGCGAGGTAAACAATCTCAAGAGAGGACACAGGCTTCTCTAAAGGCAGAGCGATCCCCAGTACACATCTCAAGAGGGGAGATGTGGGCATCGCATGTGCTGAGGAATCACATGTGCTTGACCCTGTGTACACAAGCGGTAAGTGGGCTCAGGCAGCATATGCATGCACTTCCTTTGTTCAAGTTGGCTTTTATAACTATTTTTCCCAAGCTGCCCCATGTGGAACTTTCTTGCTAGGTAAAATTCCCTTTCTAGGTTGGTTGTCAAGAGGGTAGAGTTGGGAATGTTTGATGGTCTTTTTTGAAATTCCTTTCCTTGGCCTTTGCTCTTGGTGGAGTTTCTCTTGGAGAAGGTCCAGGCTTTTCTGGGTCTCTGATGTTAGAGAAGTCTTAATTTCTGAGCTCACAAGGTGGGCTCCTTTTAAACTTGGATTTATTGATTTAATTACTTCCTAGGAATTCCACTGACAAGGGGCCCTTTCCTATCTATCATCTGCACCACCCCTACCCAACTCCAGGTCATTTGGGCATTTATTTTATTAGCCCTCTTTCCCAATGCTGTAACAGCAATGGTGTTGATAAAGCATTTCTTTAGAGCTTTCATCCCAGATTGAGACATGAGTGGTTATTCTTTAATAAGTGTCAGTTATAGGCCAGACCCTATACATTCATCATCACATTAGATGCTCACTCATAAAGAATCTTTAGGACCAGAGAAATTCAACAGCATATAGAAAGAAAGATACTTGAATCCAGGTCTTTGATTTTGAGCCTATACTTTTGCGATTGTATATATGGTCAGTGCATCAGAAATTCTATGTAAGAAAATTCTGTGTATTGTTCCTAGGCAAGAGGACCTGGATTTTTGGATCTTGAGTAGAGGCCAGAAATCTGTATTTGAGAATTTCCATGCCACCCTATTAGGTTTCTAGTGAACAGAAAGGAGTCTATGATTCACATCGCATTCATGTGACATTACTAAAGGCCTCTTTCCCAATTATATAGATCCATTTATAAATATTATCTGGGTACAGTATCACATGATGCTATAATTTAATTTCTGTTTCCTACTTAGTTAATATTTTTGCACTACTCCTTTTATCTTACGTGAACCAAGAGAGAACCCATCATGCCAATAAGAAGCTTAACTGGAACCAGATAAGCGATATAAGCATAAATCCAGCCTTTCTGTGGATTATAACCTCAGTAACTTCAATGGAAAAATAGAATTACCTTAGTATTCAACAAATAGTCCCCATAGCACTGCAAATGGTTCCCAGGGGTGGTAGGATTATATAGAAAGTACAGATTCTGCCAGGGAAACTATCAGATAAGGAGGGTACATTAAAGGCAAATTCTATAATTTTCCAAGTTTACTTTGAGAAGGTGGCTCTAGGAAGTAGGGGGAAAAAAAGCAATGAGCTTATTTCATCAAGAGGATGTTCCCTGTGGGAAATAGATGGGGCATGAATTGAAACCATAGAAATGACAGGTCTTGATTATAAGGACAGAGGCTATTGCAAGCAAAATACAGGAAAAGAATAGTAAATGCATCCAGGAATTGACAAGCCGGGTCAGAAAGACCAAAAGGAAACTAGATGACCATGGTTAGAATTTCTGCTCCTGAGTTCTGGGAAAGAAGAGATAATTGGACCAGAATATAAAACATTAGCATCACAAAAGAAGATAAAGAAATTTCATTCACTATAGCCAGAAGAAGTCATTTTGGGTTTTGAATGCAAAGCGACACGAGAAGCAATGTGTCAGAAGGTGATAATAGTAACAGTCATACCATTTATGATGTGCCTAGCATATGCCAGAATTTTTATAGATAATGCCTGCATTTTTTCACCTTCATCAGAATCAGGAATCATAAATGTATGGCTGAGATTGTCTCAGTTTTGCAGATAATGAAGCATTTGAGGAGACAAGAAATTCACCTATGAGTTCACAATAAAGTGGAATGAAACCATTTTACCTATATACATCTGACACTAAAGATTATATCTTCCTATGCTGATTCGCATGAACTTGGTCTGATATACTTGTAAGATTTATCCTGGAGAGAAGCAAAGATTCCAGTTAGGAAGCCTGTAACCTAGCTTGAATCATGTGTTTCAGTTATATCTACATTGAACTTGAGGTCATATAATCTCTTTTGGGAATGGAGTCACTATATTAAATTTAAGTTAAAAAACAAAGCACTATTAAAACAATCCATCATATAGGAATGTATCATGATGTTACTTTTTTAAAAAAATTATAAGGATTTTTAATTATAGTCATAATATACTCAATAAATAGAATATTTAGAGGATGAATCTAGATTCTCAAATGAAGCACCTTTATATCCATAATGAAAAGTTAGGATATATATAATATACATATAAATTATACATATATGAAAATGTAGAAAAACACATATATGCATGTATATGTATATGTAGATATATGAATATCTATGTTTATACATAAATAGACATATATATACCCCTTCTCCATTTCAGGGCTTGCCCCAATCCTGACCTCTGCATACACCTGTCCTGTCCTCACTCTCTTCAAGTGTCAGGGCCCATTCCCTCAATTCTACCCCTGAGCTCCTTCATATCTTTGAGCCTGTCAGGAGGGGCTCTCTCTAGGTGCCAGAGATGCCCTCCAGGCTTCAACCTCAGGCTTCAGAGCACTGCCTTAGAAGCAACTGACTCAGGGATGCAAATCCTCTGCTGCTAGTCCCATGGTGCCATAGATCCTTGGACGGGGGAAATACACATATTTATAATCTGCCAGTGACAATTGAAGAACTCAATCTCTGGATGCTTGATTTATTAAGTGAATTAATGGGTTAGTAGCACTGTGGCACTGTCGTCCTGTTGTTCATTGATTTGCTCAAGCGGGCACCAGTAACATCTCCATTGTGAGACTTGTTGTTACTGTTTTTGGCATATCAAATACACCACGGGGAGCTTGCAAGTATTTGGGTGGGATACTCTCAGTAGCTTGCTGGCTTTCGAGAAGGATGGAGGAATCGAACCCGGGTCGGCCGCATGCAAGGCAAACATCCTACTCGCTGTGCTGTCGCTCCACTCCAATGGATTAGTAAGATCTAAAATTCAAAAAAGAATTTTTTTTAATTGGATCACCATGAGATACACAGTTGCAAACCTATTCGTGATTGGGTTTTAGTCATGCAATGTTCCATCACCTATTCCTCCACCAGTGTACATTTCTCACCATCAATGTTCCCAGTATCCCTGCAGTTACCCCATCCCACCTCCAGCCTGCCTCTATGACTGATACTTCTCTTCTTTCTCTCTCTCTCTCTCTCTTCCCTTTTAGGCATCATGGTTTGTGTATAAGATCTAAACTTTTGATAAATGATGTGATTTAAAGAAATTAATTTAGGCAATGCGATTTAATATTCTTAATAATAAAGTTTCAAGGGCACACACATACACACACACACACACACACACACACACACACACACCTCGCAGCTGGCTGCAGAGATGCCTCTGGACTTTTCAATAGACCACTTTCTCCAGGACACTCCAGACAGGAGCAGGTGCTGCTTCTCTGCCTGCCCCCTAGGAATCCCGGCGGCTGCCATCTTCTAGAACCCAACAAAAAAATCCAGGTATGCGGGAGCAGAAGCTGCAAATACCAGGCCTCACAAGACTGGGGAGGTGCCAGTCCTTCTCCTTCCCTTTACCCCATGGGACTCTGAAATAATGCCCACAAACTGCCCCTGTCTACTTATTAAACTCCTACATGGCCACAATCCAGAGGAAACACACATGAATCTTGGAACCGAGCAGCTCACTGCAGACATCTCTCCAGACCCTAATTATTAAAATTTTAGAATTCTTAGAGCATGCAGCTACTCTCGCAGCCACACGACATTATATGCTATCCATAACAAGCAATACAAAACAAATTGTTTAGCATTGCCTTTTCAGCAGGTTTGAGTGGTGTTGGGACTGGTGTCGAAATATTGAATGTAATAGTAGAGAGAGAGTATTGTGGAATTGTCTGCCACACAGGGGAAAGGTTGGAATGGGGGTGTAGGGATACTGGGGATTTTGGTGGTGGAAAGTGTGCACTGGTGAAGGGATGGGTGATTGATCATTGCATGACCGAAATTCAAATATGAAAACTTTGTAACTGTATCTCACAGTGAATCAATAAAAAGGGAGAGGGAAAGAAAACTAATAAAGATGATCTAAACATCATAAAAATAATAAAGTTTCAAGCTTACAGTGTTCAACTCCACACCCCCACCAGTGTCAGGGTCCCTCCACTGTGTCTCAAAGTCTCATTGTCCATCCCACCTACTTTATGGCCTCCTCTTGGTAAACAGTTTCATAGACTGATTCTTTACATCTCTTACAATTGGCCATTATTTTTATTCTCTTGTTATGTTTCTTTATGTTCCACATATGAGAGAGGTCATTCTATATTTGCCCCTCTTTTTCTGACTAACTATACTCAGTCTGATACCCTCTAGTATGGTATAACTGAATTGCATGATTTTATCTCTTCCTATAGTCATGTGGTTTTCCTTTATATATATATTTACCATAATCTCTTTATCCATTCATTTTCTCTTGGGCTCTTGGGTGTTTTCATATCAGAGGCTATTGCAAATCATGCTGCAAATAATATAGGAATGCAAATATCTGTTTAAAATAGTGTTTGGGGGCCCTTGGAGTAAATACCAAGAAATAGAATTGCTCAATCTTGTGGACGTTCAAGTTGGAATTTTTGGAAAAGTCTCCATAAAGGCTGAACCAGACCAACAGGGACAAGAGTTCCTTTTCACCTATATCTCCACTAGCATTGGTTGTTTCTACTCCCTTTTCTGTGTGGAAATCTCACTGGTGTGAGATAACGTATCACTTTTGTACTGAATTGCATTTTACTGATGATAAGTGATGGAAGGATGTATTTTTCACAGACCTATTAATCATCTAGATGTCTTCTTTGAAAAAGTGTCTGTTCTTTCATATCCTCCTTTAATTTACAATCACAAGTGTATTTGGGGCTGAGGCTAGGTAAGATAGAGAAGAGACAGCTATGGCAATAATATCTGGGAATGATCTTGCTGGACAAGATCTGAAGATTAAAAGCAGACGAGGAATATTCTTGATAACCTTTCAGTATCAATATTGCAAACCACAGTGCCCAAATGGGAGGTGGGAGAGAAAGAGAAATAGAGGGAGATAGATAGATAGATAGATAGATAGATAGATAGAGAGAGAGAGAGAGAGAGAGAGAGAGAGAGAGAGAGAGAGAAGCACCTGCCATAGAGGCAGTGGGTAAGGGGTGGGGGAGGGGTGATTGGATGAAACCTGAGGATGCTGGTGCTGGAAAATGTATAGTGGTAGAGGAATGGGTGTTGGAACACTGTATGACTAAAATACAATCACAAACAGCTTTGTAGTGGTCTCTCTTACAGTGATTCAACAAAAAAGTTTTTTAAAAAAGTGTCTGGTCAGCTATTTGCCCCATTTTTTGATGGAGCTGTTTGTTGCCAAATTTTGCAAGTTTTTATATGTCATGGATCTTAGCCCTTTTATAGATGTGTGATGAGCAAATATTTTCCCCCAGTTTGTAGGGTGCCTTTATAATTCTAGTCATCATTGCTTTTGCAATGCAGAAGCTTCTTAATTTGATTTGTCCCGTTTGTTTAGTTTTGCTTCTGTTTGCTTGCCAAGGACATTGAGTCATTGAGGATCCTCTAGTGTCAACATCATGAAGAGTTCTGCCCATGGTTTCCTCAGTGAAAATGGTGTGATTTTTTTATATATACTTAGATGAGGCTTTTCTTGAATGAGCCTTTCTAGATATATTGATTTCTTGATACACTGTCTTTTCATATAATAGGCAACCCAGATTATAGGAGATAATAAAAATTAGAAAGAAAATTACGAGTAATGCCATCACATTCATTAATTACAAAGCAGAGTTGTAGACTATAAGGAAGTGTTTTTTTTAATTTTATTGATTCACCGTGAGATACAGTTACAAGTTTTCATGTTTGAGTTACAATCACACAATGATCAAACACCCATCCCTCCACCAGTGCACATTCCCTACCACCAATATCCTCCAACATTTCCCACCCTCCCACTGCCTCTGTGGCAGACAATATTCCCCATACTCTCTCTCTACTTTTGGGCATTATGGTTTGCAATGCAAATACTGAGAGGTTATCATGTTTGGTCCTTTATCTACTTTTGGCACATATCTCCCATCCCGACCATCATTTTCTTAGTGATCTCTTCTCTATTTCAGCTGTCCTTTCCCTGTCCGCTCTGAGACAGGCTTTCAACTATGGAGCAATCTTCCTGACCTTTTTATCTACTGTCCTTGGGTGTCAGTCTCGTGTAATGTTATTTTATACTCCACAAATGAGTGCCGTCCTTCTAAATCTGTCCCTCTCTTTCTGACTCATTTTACATAGCATGATACTCTCCATGTCTATCCACTTACAAGCAAATTTCATGACTCCATTTCTCCTAACAGCTGCATAGTATTCCATTGTGTAGAGGTACCAAAATTTTTTAACCAGTCGTCTGTTTTGGACACTTGGGTTGTTTCTAGATTTTGGCTATTGTGAATAGTGCTGCAATGAACATGTAGATACAGATGTCATTTCTACTGTGCTTTTTTGCACCTTCAGGGTATATTCCCAGAAATGGTATTGTGAGGTCTTATGGAAGCTCAATTTCTAGTTTTTGAAGGACTGCTCATATTGTTTTCCAGAAAGGCTGGTCCAGATGGCGTTCTCACCAACAGTGAAAGAGCGTCCCTTTTTCCCTACATCCACGCCAGCACTGGTTGCTTTTGTTCTTTTGAATGTGTGCCAGTCTCTGTGGTGTGAGATGATATTTCATTGTTGTTTTGATTTGCATCTCCCTGATGATTAGCGATGTGGAGCATTTTTTCATGTGCTTTTTGGCCATTTGTATTTCTTTTTTGAGGAGGCTTCTGTTCATTTCCTCTCCCCATATTTTGATGGGGTTGGAGATTTTTTCTTACATAATTCTACTACTGTCTTGTATATCCTGGATATTAATCCCTTATCAGATGGGTATTGGGTAAATATTCTTTCCCATTTTGTTGGATCTCTATATTTTGGTCATTGTTTCTTTTGAAGTGCAGAAGCTTCTTAGTTTGATGTAGTCTCATTTGTTTACGTTTGTTTTCACTTGCTTGATCAGTGTTGTTTCATCCTTAAAGATGCTTTTAGCTTCAATGTCATGGAGAGTTCTGTCTACATTTTCCTCTATGTATCTTATGGATTCATGTGATATTGAGGTCTTTAATCCATTTTGATCTGACTTTCGTGCCTGGTGCTAGACAGAGGTTAGACTTCATTTTTTTGCAGGTAGTTATCCAGTTTTCCCAGCACCACTGGTTGAAGAGGCTTTCCTTGTTCTACTTCACATTTCTTGCTCCTTTGTCAAAGAAAGATTAAGTGGTCATATATTTAGGAGTCTGTGACAGAATATGCAATTCTGTTACATTGGTCTGCAGTCCTGTTTCTAGCACAATACCATGCTGTTTTTATTACTACTGCTTTGTAGTACAGTTTGAAGTTGAAGATTCCACCCATCTTCTTTTCCCCAAGGATTGCTTTAGCTATTCCTGGGCTTTATTGTTCCATATGAATATTGGGAGTGTTTTGTCAATTTCTTTGAAAAATGTCACAGCTATCCTGATAGGGACTGCATTACATTTGTATAGTGCTTTGGGCAGTATTGCCATCTTGATAATGTTAATACTCCCTATCCATGAACGGGGGATATATCTCCATTTCTTTGTGTCCTCTTTTATTTCTTGAAGTAATGTTTTGTAATTTTCCTTATATATGTCCTTCACCTCTTTGGTTAAGCTGATTCTGAGGTACTTGATTTTCTGAGGTACTATTGTGAATGGGATTGTTTTTTTTAATGTCTTTTTCTTCTCTTGTATGAGAAAGTATTTATGGCAAAAATCATCCACGTTGTTTTGAATCTTTAAGTTTCTTTAAGTACGATATATTTATTGTATAGAGTTTCTCTATCCAGGTATTTACCAGAATGATTGGTGTTTGTGTCGATCTTAATTAAACTTTCATTTTAAAAATTGCTTCTCACTAACATTGTTAAAATATGTAATCATTTATTCATTCAATAAATATTTATCAAATATTTATGATGTGTTGGGTACTATATTAGCTGAAATAACTTGCTAGAGGTATTTTCTGTTTAATTTTGGAAGAACTTTATTAAATGTAGCAGCAGGTCAGGTTTTGTTTCAGAATTCAGAACATAATTTTGTTTTGCTTTAGTTAAGGGAAAGGAGAAATTACGCTTTTAAGTTTTAGTATTTATTACTTTCGAGTCAATAGCATGTAAATTTGGACAAACATTGAGAAAGTACACATCACCTCAAGCCAAGTTTCAAGCTCTGGATGTGTATCTAATTTCTGCATCTTCTGAGATTTATGCTTAATGATTTGCTTTAAAGTTGCTCTTTGATCCAAGATTCCATTTCTTGTGCAGAGAGTCCAACAGAGAAAGGATACTGTGATGTAAGCAGGAAACCTCAGCATTAATCTCTGGGATTAACTAGTTTTGTATCTCTTCATCTATGCCAAATCACTCTCCTTGATTTTGGATTTCTTTCTCTATTTTCCTTAAGCACTTCTTTTTTTCTTTTGTTTTATTATGTGCTACACCCCATGGTACTCAGGGCTTACTTCTGTCTCTGAATTTAGGGAGGCTTGGCAGGCTCAGGGGACTCTACAGGATGCCTAAGGTTGAACCTAAATTGATCAAGTACAAGGCAAATGCCCTACTCCACTACTATCTCTCTAGCCCCTCAGTTTCCTCTCTGGTACACTGAGGGAACAGAGTCTAAGGTTGTTACTAATTCTTCCTTCTCTATAAAAATGAAAACTGCATGAAATGGGCACCTATTTTTTGTCAGACACTTTCAATAGGTAAATATATGGATGGATCAATAGATATAAATCTAAATTATTTGGGATCTTTTCTGCAACTGTGAAAGCAAAATGTCTCATTCTATACATACAGACACAAGAAAGTTCATAACTTGGGATTCAAACTCAGATTTATCTGATTTTAGAATATGTTCTCTATTATCATGGGTTGAAAGATTAAACCCCCAATAGGTCTCCCTTCCCCCAAAACCAAAGCTAATATATATATATATATATATATATATATATATTTGCTTCCTTTATTTTTTAAAAATTTTTTATTAGTGAATCACTGTGAAGTATAGTTGCAAACTTATGAACTTTCATGTTTGCATTTTGGTCATACAGTGATCATTTACCCATCCCTCCACCAGTGCCCATTCACCTTCACCAATGATCCCAGTGTCCCTCCCACCACCCCCACCCAACCCCCACCACCCCACCCTGCCTCTGTGGCAGGGCATTCCCTTTGGTTCTCTCTCCTTTTGGGTGATGTAGTTTGCAATAGAGGTATTGAGTGGCCTTCATGTTCAGTCTATGCTCTACTTTCAGCATGCATCCTTCAACCCGAATGGGTTCTCCCAACATCCTCTACTTGGTGTATTTGTAAAATATTTTTAAAATAAATTCTGTGAGAAATTTTGAGAGAAGTGCTTGTAGAAAGTTTTAATTATAAGAAAATAATCATTAAAAATCATTCACTTCTTGTAGTTATAGTAAAATACTGAAGTGAAGGTTGACCTTTTTTTAGACAGAGGACTCAGGACCGGGGATATAGCTCAAGTGATAAAGGTCCTGTTTATCATTCTGGAAGTCTAGCCCTACTTGCCACCTCCTTCGTCCATGCATTAAATCCCTTCATTCCTTCCATCCCCCTTGTGTCAGCAGTTCAAACACTGTACCCTACTTTCTAGAATCTCGACTGTGGCTCCTCTAGCAACATAAATAATTCATTTCTAAATTCTGTGCCTGAGACAATCCAGTGTCTGGTGTCTCTTCTTTTAGTTTCTAATGTAATTCCTCAGTACAGACTTTATGTCTGCATCTCCGTAGACTTACAATCAGGGAGCAAGCACCAAGATTTCTCCAAAGTGCTTGTGTTCTAGAAATTGTCATAAAGGTGAATGATATAGTTGTTTGTGACTCTGAAAACTACTCATAAGCTTAGGTTATTGTACAGAGAACATCTTTCCAAAGAATGAGAATGCTTTGAGGGAAAAAAAAAGACAAAAATCAAAGTGATCTGTCGAGACTATCAGCCTTCTTAGAGCCAGTGTCATTAAGAGAGACTCGAAACCAGGGCAGAGCTAAGTAACCATAACTAAATGCCTTTTAGAAAAGCACATGGTTATAACCCAGTCTTTGGAAAATTTTGAGCAGAATAAATGAGTTTTGCTTTCCTTTAAAAAGAACCACTACATTTTTTAGTGGTTCAGTTGTAGAAAGTTTTCTGTTCAGTTGTTTAATATACACCTAAATAAAAGTAAGTATTCACCTAGTTTAAAGCACAGTATTATTTACAGAGTTTTTAACTTTAAAAGCAGTACGGTAATGTCCCAGTCATTCTTCCACAGAAAACCCTTTTTATAGTGTGTAAGTTTAAAAATATTTTCCCAGCAACACACACATATATATATGTGTATGTATATATATATATATATATGTGTGTGTGTGTGTGTATATATATATATATGTCTTGATCTCCTGCCTTGTTTGTATTTATCTCACTTTTATGGATAATTCCTTCATTAAGTTTAGTAATTCTGTAATAGTTTTTTAAAAATAGTTTTTATTCTTTTATTTTTTATTTTTTTTTAATTTTCCTTGTGGATGTCTAGAGGTGGATGTCTAAATACGAGTGAAGAGGAAATTCAAGGCAACATGAGTGAAGAGGAAATTCAAGGCAACATCACAGCAGTGTGTGAGGCTCTGGTCCTATTGGGAACGTGCAAACAGCTCTGTTTGCTAGAGAAGAGTTTGCAGAAGAGAGTTAAGAGAGGGAAGCAGAGGGATGTAGGGGCCAGGGCACATAGGACTTCATAAGTTTGAGATGTTTAGACTTTGTCTAGAAGGGAAAATCACAGAAATATTTTATTTTATTATTTCATTTCTAGCTGTGTTCTTTCCTGGCAAGCTCCCCGTTGCGTATTCAATATGCCAAATACAGTGACAATAACGGGTCTCATTCCCCTGATTCGAAAGAGTTTCCAATATGGCACTTTTTGGAAGGATGAGTAAGGATAGGCTGCTAAAATCTCAGGGCTGAGACAAATTGGATCTGTTACTGGCACCCAGTTGAGCAAATCGATGAACCATGGGGTGACAGTGATACAGTGATGTCTACAGGTTCATTTTTATTGTTATAAAAATAATAAAATTTTCCATTTTAACATTTTGAAGTATATATTAGGTGGCACTTAGTACTTCACTATGATCTGTAGTGACCACCATTATCTAACACTGGAACATGTTGTATATTTGTCTGTTAGGTCTAGTTGACTTATACTGTCACTCAAATATTTCATATCTGCTTCCAGTCATCAGTAGTTTCATCTGTTATTAAAAGTGGAATGTTAAATTCTCCAACTTTAGGGGCCAAGGGTGTGGCACAAATGTGTGGCACATGCTTTCTATGTGTGTTTGAACCCTGGAAATATGTGGATCTGAGTATCACCAAGCATGGCCTTGCCCTCTCCCAGTCTTGTACCACTGTAGCACTGTAGCACTGTCCTCCCATTGTTCGTCAGTTTTCTCGAGCAGGCACTAGTAACGTCTCCGTTGTGAGAATTGTTACTCTTTTTGGTATATCGAATACGCCACAGGTAGTTTGCCAGGCACTGCCGTGTGGGCAGGATACTCTCAGTAGCTTGCCGGCAAGAGGCACGGAAGAATCAAACCCAGGTCAGCCTCGTGCATGGCAAACGCCCTACCCACTGTGTTATCTCTCCAGTCCTGCACCACTGTATGTACTACTGTATGTGGGCCCATTCCCCACAAACTACATCTCTAATTCTTATTAGAGAATTGTCTGTTTCTTTCCACTCTTGGCTTTACATATTTTGGAATACTGTTTTTTCTTTTTATTAAGATGATTTTACAAGTTGTTCATAAAAGAGTTTCAGGTATGTAATGTTTCAATACTAATCCCATCACCAGTGTCAACTTCCCTCCACCAATGTCCCCAGGTTACATCCCACCTGCAGTCTTACTTCTTAATGGGCTCATTTTTAAGTTTGGTTATTGTACTTTGGGTCTCATGCTTGTAGTGTTGTTGGCTCTGTGGTTTAGATATTATCCGAATACCAAACCTCTTCACTACTGATATACCTGAAGCCCCTGACCCCTGTTTCATCCTGTCCACATCTTCTTACTCCTACCTCAATCTATTTTCTTCCTTGTCCTTCTAATTTCTATAATCTAGAGTCAAGGGTAATCTAGGTACTAGACACTTTGATACCTTGTATTCCCTTGTTTTGTTATTTTCTATGCCATAGATAAGTGGAGTACATCTGATGTTTTTCCTTCTGACTTATTTCACTTAACTCGATATCTTCCAGTTCTGTCCAAGTCCAAGTTGCAGCAGAACGCATGGTTTTATCACAGCTGCATAATATTCTCTCCTGTGTACATGCCACACCTCAGTCATCTGTCCCTAAACACTTGGGTTAATTCCATAACTTAGCTATTGTGTTATGTGCTGCAAGAAATATGCATATGCCCTTTTGAATGAATGTTTTTGTGTCTTGGAGTTAGATTCTACCAAGAAGCAGAATTGCCAGGTCATATGGCAGCTCAGTTTTTACTTTTCTGAAAATTTTTGTGCTGTTTTCTGCACCATTAAATCAGACTATATTCCCATTTCAGTGGGTGAGAGTTCCTTTTCCAGAGTTTCCCATCAACATAGATTGTTCTCAGGGTTTTTTTTTTTTGGGGGGGGTGAGATCATTTTCACTGGTGTGAGTCAATATCTCATTGTATTTCTCTTATAATTTGTAATGATGAACACCATTTCATGTACCTGTTGCCCATCTATTTGTCTTCTCCAGAGAAGTGGCTGTTAATTTTTTCTCCCCATTTTTTGATACTGTTTTTAGATTTTTTTTGTTTGTTAACTTTTATGAGTTTCTTGGCTACTAACCTTTTATCTAATGTGTTGATTACAAATATTTTCTTCTTTTCAGCTGGGTGTCTTTTAGTTTTAGCCCATATTTACTTTTGGCAAGCAGAAACTTTTAAGTTTAATACAGTTCCATTTGTTTTCTTTTGTTTTTGTTGCCTTTGCCTATGGATTCTGGTCTGATCAAGGTCTTTTGGACTCTGTTTTTCTTTCATTCTCTCTCTCTCTCTCTCTCTCATTTTTTTTGGGTCACATTCAGTCAGTGGTGCTCAGGCTTATTCCTGGCTTAGGAATCACTCCTACTGGTACATGGGGGAAGGCAGCTAGTGCAGCGGGTAGGGCGTTCGCCTTGCACACGGGGAAACCGGGTTCGATTCCTCTGCCCCTCTCGGAGAGCAGCAAGCTACTGAGAGTATCTTGCCCCCACGCAGAGCCTGGCAAGCTACCTGTGGCATATTCAATATGCCAAAAACAGTAACAACAAGTCTCACAATGGAGACATTACTGGTGCCCGCATCAAGCAAATCGATGACCAACGGGTAGACAGTGATGCAGTGTGATACAGATACTTTGGGGGGGGTCATATCTTGTGCCACGAATGAAACATTTTCAACCCCATGCAAGGCAAGCAACTACCTGCTGTAGTGTCTCTCCTGCCCCTGGGGTCTGCGTTTGTAAGTACGTGTATGTTTATAATTGTTAGTCCTCTTGGTGGCTTGACCCTTATGTCAATAGTGTACTTTGTATCTTATAACAATTTTTGCATTACCCTATTGGCATGGTATACTTTTCTCTATCTTTTAACTTTCAATATTATTTCAATATTAGTATCTTTTAACTTTTTTCTTTGTCTTTGGATCTAAATTGAGTCTCTTCTCTGACTGAAGAACTGGAATTACCAAAATGGGGTGGTTAATAGACCAACAAGGAATTCAGTTTTGGGGTAAGATTATTTAAACTTTGCAGTCTAAAACACATTTATGTTCTTATAAATCAATTATATGTCAATAAAATAAATAAGCATTTTAAATGAATTTCTATAGACAGTATCTATTTAGATCATATTTTAAAGATATATTCTTCTAGTTGCTGCACTTTTTTTGGGGGGACAGGTGCGGATAGTTGTTGGACCATACCAGTACAGAGTTATTTTTGTCTCTGTGATCAGGTATCTTCCCAAAAGGTGCTTGGGGGATCAAACCAGGGCTGGCCACTTGCAAGGCAAGTCCTTTACCTCCTGTCCTTTCTCCCTAGGCCTCAATTTATCTATTAACTGTAAAATGTTATTCACTTATAGTTTAAGTTAATTACAGATCACTGTCACTGTCATTCCGTTGCTCATCTATAAGGACTAAAGTGCACTTTTGCTCTTTTCTCTGTATGATACCTGTTTTACGTCTTCAGAGTTTTCACTTCCTTTATTCCTCTTCATTTGGGAAAAAAAGGGTGCTTCAAGGGTACTTTGGAGACTAAAGAGGCAAAACAGGAGGTAAGGTGCCTGGCTTGCATACAGTCAGCACTTGTTCTATTCCCAGCACTACTTATAGTCCCAGGACATTGCACAGAGCCAGGAATTCTTCATTCCCTGCTGGGTGCGACCCAAACTCCCTCCCACAAAAAAAGTTGTTGTTGGCTTGGTCTCTAAGTCCTTGTTCACCCTTGAATATGTATCGCACTTGCTTATTTTTATGTTGCTTAGTGTTTTTCACTCTGGAGAAGCCTGTGTTCTCTCTTGAATGCATACTTCCTCTCTTTCTCTGCCCCTCATGTCTTTCTAAGTAAGCTTAAGTAAAAGCTACCTGGATTCCCAAAGAAAAACGATTGTGTGGCTGAGAAGGGCAGAGAGAGATAGGTATGAAGAGGAGAGAACATGCACATTTAGGGATGTCACTGGTTAAAGAAGGACTAAAATAGTAAAACAGTTCAGGCAAGATATAACCCTCATAAAGTAGGTGAAAGGTCTTTTTAAATGTAGAAATCTTGTTAAGAGTTCAAAATAAATTTACTAAATTCATGAGATACCCCAAACAGCATTGTGAAGACTCTTAAAACATATGTTGCATAAAGGATAAAACATTAATAGCTTAGAAAAAAATTAAATTGAATTCTGCAGTATGAGGCATCTAACAGTAGCAGACAAGTGTTTTCCAAGTCAAGTAGAATGATCCCAAAAATAGTGCTTGCAGCCCAATTTTACAAATCCTATAGACACTCTTAGGCCATTTCCACCCAGGAGTAATTAGGACAGGTGCAAAGTAATATAAAAGCAACCATGAACTAATTTTATGAAGGTTATTCGTATACAAAAAGAAATTTTACAAAGCACTTTTTCCTGGCCTAGTCTGGAGAACAACCACAGCATTTGGTTTTAGCTCTGCAGGTAACCCCAGCTGCTTTCTAAAAAGGTCTGCATAGCATTTTAAAGGATTTGTGTTTCTGGATCAGAATGAAAAGAGACCCACTTCCTTTCTTCTCCTCTATGTTCTTTCTTACTCCCTTCATACAAACCCACAGACATTATTTTCATTAACTCTCTGTGCAACCTGGGTCAAGTGATTTAACCTTTTGAAAGGTCACTTCCGTTCCCTTTAAAATGAAAAGAGTGAACTAAAATGATGTATTTTTAAAGGTCTTTATACACTTTAGGTTCCATGATTCCTTCTAACACAGTTACAAATTTTTGGTTCTTCTGTTCCCTTTATATATATTTAGCAACTTGAACTCCTGCCTCATACTATACTGTCATCACATTTTATTGATTATAAACCATCCCTTGCATTACAATCCATTTCTAAAACAGTTTGTCCTCATTGCAGTTCTGTGACCTTGTCTAAATGAGAGACTCTACATTTTCTCCCATTATCAATTGTCCCAATTCAGGCAGGATATATATAACAGTCTTGCATGTCTCTAGTTTCTTGCTTATCTTACCCCACAGACTGCTTTATTGACCAATTGTTACAGTAAAAAGTCAACAATATTCTAAATAATTGGCTAATAGAAAGGATGAATTTAGTTCATATTATCTGACACATTAAAGTGCTTGCATTTCTGATCATCCATAAAGTTATTAAAATGTTTTGTTCTAAACACAGGAGTTTTCAGGTTGTCTTTTTCCAGAATTGGAAAGGACATGGTCCACAGACGACAAATGTCAAAATAAACAGTTTCATCTGTTCTAAGAATTAGTTTAAATGCTTTTCTTTTTTCAAAGCCATTTGAAAACAGCAGTGATTACCATGAGAAAAGTGTTGCCTATTTAAGAGGTAATTATAAGGATATGAAATTGACAACAAAATTAGTTCTCTGAGCTGTTTTTTTTTAATCATATTAGCAATTCTACAGCATGCTGGATAAATCTCTTTCCTATTGCTTATAGCTAATTAAAATATTAATATATTTGGAATACAAAAATACCAGTGATATTATGCAAATATTATATGCAAAAGATACATTCATTGTTCTTTGAAAATCACCTGCATGAAAATTAGAAATAAAGTATATATTTAGTTCATGTAGATATTGCCCAAAGTAATCTTTAAAATAAGTGACAAGTAAGAATTTATCTTTTAGAAAGTTATGAATCTTTAATAGCTTGGATTTAACTAAAGGAAAACAACAACATACAACAATGGATGATGTTTTTTTATCCAGAACCTACTGTTCTTCTATAATTTTATTTAGGGTATAGTATTCATCATTTCAACCTCATTTCATATACCTGAATTTCTTATAATTTGTATATCCCACATACTTAGGATTCTCTTACCATGGTGCAGAAATCATGTTAAGGAGTTGCAATCAGATGTTATCTGTCCCCAAACATTCAAGTGGACACAAAAACAATCATGACAGAATATTTTTCATGGCGCATTTTTAAAAAAATATTTATTTTTATAAAGTTATTCATGGTTTATTAAATTCAGTATTCCAACACCAAACCCACCACCATTGCATCTTCCCACCACCATTATTTCCAACTTTACCAACTACCCTTGCAGCAGGCTCTGAATAATGTATTTTATATTGCTTGTTATAATTTGCTAAAAATTATCAAAAAATATTTCCTTAGAAGAAAGTGTGTGAATATTGTTGAATCTCATTACGGATCCCTTATAGAAGAGATTACTAATATGTTGTTACCAGTTAAGCCTTGTGTTGATATTTTCTTCATTTTTTTTTTTTGGTTTTTGGGTCACACCCGGCAATGCACAGGGGTTACTCCTGGCTCTGCACTCAGGAGTTACCCCTGGCGGTGCTCAGGGGACCATATGGGATGCTGGGAATCGAACCCGGGTCGGCCGCATGTGAGGCAAACGCCCTACCCGATGTGCTATTTCTCCAGCCCCTTTCATTTTCTTAATTGAGGTTGGTTTCCCTCTATTTTACATGCCATCCAATGTGGTGTGCTACTTCTGGTTTATCAGTGGTGTAGAGTTTGTGCAGCAGCATTTGCCAGATCCTGGCCATGCACTCCAGGATCTGGCAAATGTGGTTTGAATGGAGTGATACAACTGGAGTTGAATTTTTAACTGGATCATGACTTTGGGTATCCCAGACAACAGAGTCTGGGGTGGATCCAGAAGCATCTCTACAACTTGTTGATCTTTTTCAAGATTTATGTATGAGTCTCTGAATCATGATTGGGTTAGGAGCTTATTTGGCACTAGAGGCAGTTCATGGGCATGACTGCCAGGCATCCAGAAGAACAGGGGGGAGGTAGCCCCTCCCCAACTCCATGAGAACCTTGAGAATTCAGTCACAAAACATGCACACCTGAGTTTTCAACAGAAATGATGGAATATTATAGGAGTTTCTTAGCTCAGACTGCTATAAAAATATCATCATCAGGAAGCAAGGGATTTCAACAAATATTTTCTCACAGTTTTGGAGAATAGGAATTCCAAGATCAATGCACTGATACAAGTGTTGGCTGTAGATAAAAATTTGTTTCCTAGTTGATAAAAATTTGTCTTTTCACTGTGTTCTTAACTGGCAAAGGCATCAAATGATCTTTCTGGGATCTTTATTGATCTTTATTTATCTTCACTGATCCCATTCATTAGGTATTCAATGACCTAATCACCTCCCAACATTCTTCTTCCAAACATTATGTTTGGAAAATGTTTTAGCATGTGAGTTAAAAAGGAGATATAAATATTCAATTTCCAACATGGGGGGTGTTTGGGGTAATCTATGACTGTAATCTAAGTGACTATGTTTATCAGGAACAGAAATAGGTTTTCCAGGACTGTAAGGAAAGGTAAAAGAATGAGTGTGTCAAAAGACAAAGGAAGAAAAGATTTGAGAATAGCATGGACAGAGTAGCACAAACACACACACTTGTAAGTATAGTATTTTGTATAGCTAAAACATTGAGGTCACATGGAGAATGATGATAGGTGCTGCTATTTGAGAAAAATAAGGTAAAGAAAGGCCTTGTAAAATATAGTTTATAAGGGTAAATAATGTTAGGTGGTAAAATAATTCATTAATCTCTATGACCTAGCACAAAATGAATATATTTCTTGCATAGACAATAGTTTAATTAGAGATTAAGGTCTGTGAAGATTCTGGTAACCAGACTTATTTCTCCTCTTCATTGTTCCATCAGCTTTGTGCCTAATGTTGCCCAGTGCTGCTCGGAGCTCAGCCCTATCAAACTTGAAACTACATGCTGTGAATGGCAGCTGAGTTCACTGGTGATGCTTTCAGAAGCAGTTTTGTGGAAGAATAGGAATAGTTAGGAGTGACAGAGTGGTCAGAAAGATAATCCAGTAAACACTCACTATTCTAAAAACCTTGTATTGAAAGAAAAATAAAACATAGATGATAAAACAAAAGGATAAATTGAGAGGTAATTTTCAGTTTATCAATACCTTTTCAATAAAAAGGTACTACTTTTGTCTATTTTTATCATGAGAGAAAGTTGAATATGATTATATGCTGAGTAAAAGAAAAACTGTGAAAAATAAAAAGTTGCAGATGATGAGAAAAGAGAGACAAATGAAATCCCAGAGTAATCAAGAGGCAAAGAGAGAGGACTGAGAGACAGTGAGAAGGATTGGCTTAACATTATAGGCCTTAAGCTTTGAATCCCATTAACTATCAGTGGGTTGAAGCAGATGAGAAAAATGAAAGCAACTTTAAAGCTATTTCATGAATGTGAATGATGGTGTTTGAGATTCCATTATATCTCTATGATAGCAAGCTACAAATATAGAGAAACAAACCATCTATTTGGACACAATTATGAATCATGAAATATTGCATCTATTCCTGAAAAATTCAGAAAGCTACTTAATTTTCTTCACTGAATATGGCTTCAGTTCATTGATTGTGTATTTGAAGCTGAACATTTCATTTACAGACACAAAAGAAACACATGTAAATCAATACATGGTTTTTACCATTTATAGTATGTAATAATGTAACCCTTTGAAAGATTTGAAAACATATTAGATGTTGGTAGAGCCATTGAGACTTCTTCCTACATAAAAATATCAAAATATAATTGCATTTTTCTTTGACAGAAGTAGAGCACTTTGATGTTTTTTGGTAAATGATTAAAGATATATTATGAAAAATATTCTTAATGCAAGCATTTTGTGCATTTCCCTTTGAAAAAGAGCTTTAGGCAAAGTTCTAAAAATTTTATATATTCATCAAGACAAAATGTTATTGCAAAGGCTATATAAGTAAATATGAAATGAATAATCTGGTTGATTTTAATTATACTAAAATTTTCTATGAGTTTTACCACTATAATTTTTTTAAATTTTTCTGACATTTATTTTCATTTCATTTTTTAAGGCTTTTTAAAAATTTTATTCTTTTATTGAATCACCATGCGGAAAGTTAACAAAACTTTCAGGTTTAAGTCTCAATCATATAATGCTCCAACACCCATCCCTTCACCAGTGCACATATTCCACCACCAAGAATCACAGTATACGTCCCTCCAACCCCCCCACCTCCCCAGCCCTCCACCCCACCTGTGTAACTGATAAATTTCACTTTACTTTCACTATACTTTGATTACATTCAATATTTTAACAAAAAGCTCACTATTATTGTTTGGAGTTTCTCCCCGCTAAAGTTGGACCTGCTGAAAAGGAAGCATTTGACAATTTGTTTTCCATTGCTGAGAATGAAGAGATATGAGGTTGAGCAGCCGCACTAGCGGCCACACGGTTTTGGATTTCTGTATTTTAGTAACTAAGTCCAGAGAAATATCTGCCAGAAATTGCATCATTGAGAGCTTGTACCTCTCAGCTACTTTATATTCCACATATGAGTGCAATCTTTCTATGTCTGTCTCTTTCTTTCGGACTCATTTCACTCAGCATGATACTTTCCATGTTGATCCACTTATATGCAAATTTCATGACTTCATGTTTTCTGACAGCTACATAGTATTCCATTGTGTAGATGTACCAGAGTTTCTTTAACAAGTCATCTGTTTTTGGGAACTCTGGTTTTTTCCAGATTGTAGCTATTGTAAACAGTGCTGCAATGAACATAGAAATACAGATGTCATTTCTACTATACCTTTTTTGCCTCTCTGGGATATAATCCCAGGAGTGGTATTGTTGGGTCAAATGGAAGCTCAATTTTTAATTTTTTGAGAATCGTCCATATTGTTTTCCAAAAGGGCTGAACCAGTCGGCATTCCCACCAGCAGTGAAGGAGAGTCCTTTTCTCCCCATATCCACGCCAACATCAGTTGCTTTTGTTTTTTGGGATGTGGGCCAGTCTCTGTGGTGTGAGATGATATCTCATGGTTGTTTTGATCTGCATCTCCCTGATGATTAGTGATGTGGAACATTTTCTCATGTACCTCTCAGCCATTTCGATTTCTTCTTTGGGAAAGTTTCTGTTCATTTCATCACCCCATTTTTTGATCGAGTTGGCAGTTTTCTTCTTGTGGAGTTCAACCAGTGCATTGTATATCCTTGATATCAACCCTTTATCGGATGGGTACTTCGTAAATATCCTTTCCCATTCTGTAGTTTGTCTTTGTATTTTGGTCACTGTTTCCTTTGAGGTGCAGAAGTGTCTTAGTTTGAGAAACTTCTTAGTCCCATTTATTTATCTCTGTTTTCACTTGCTTGGCCAGATTACCACTATACTTTCTGGTATAAAATCGTTGAGTTTATCCTACTTTTCTCCTTGTACAATCCACAGCATCCATAAAAGTGACTAGTTTTAAATGTTAAGGTAGACTTCCATATACTTTCATAAGCTTAGTGAAGCTTTTCTGTTTGTTTTACCTTTACTTTTCTAAAAATACAAAATTCACAAATCACAGAATCTAAGTGTGTACAGGAGGCTTAGGATGCCTCATGGTGCCTCTCACTTGTGCATGAACACATTCACTCATCAATCAATACTGGATGAATTCATATTTCTTTAGTCTGTTCCCAAGTCACTACCTCCCGTATTGTTTATATTTCAGTCACAGTGACCTTGTTTCAAACATCCTAAAGAACCTTAAACCTTTAGGCCTCCTTAGAAGCTGTTTATAACTTGAGTTCAAAATATTTTCTGCCCTGGATCAATCCCTTAGCCTGGCTGACACTTGCTCATTTCACAGTCTCTAGAAATCATGTTTCTTCCCTAGTAGAAACTCTCCTTGCCTTTCAAAATGAGCCTATAGCGTTGGAGATACAATATAGCATGCAGGGTACTTACCTTGAATGCAGCTGTATCCCAGCATACTATATCGTTCCTCAAACTGTACCGGGAATATCACTGAATGAATCCAAGAGTAAGCCCTGAGCCCTGTTGGATATGGCTCCAAACCAAAATGAACCTAAAACCTACACTTAAATATTCTCATTTCTTTTTTCACGCCACACAATATAAGTTGTGTTCAGTAAAAAGCTGTGTTCAATAAATAGGTCTTTATCTAATGACTTATTACTCAAGATTATTCTGCATATGATAATGAACTATGTCTATATTTTTTTAAACCTACATATTTTTAGACCCTAGGAGAGTGTCTGGAACATAGCAGGTATTCAATAAAAAGTGGTTGAGTGAAAGAAAACTTTGGTATGGAAAAACTGAGCAATTAATACTGAAAAATACTAAATCAAAAATAATCCTTATTTTAGAAACACATACAATATTAGAAGAAAGGTCAACAAACAAGTAATTCTTAAATATCATAATGACTAAGATGGCAAATGTTGGACTAGAAGACTTAGGTTGAAATTTTGAAATTCTTGTCTCCTTCCACATGGACTATCATTGAGCAAAAGAGATAATCTACCTAAGGCTATGTTTATTTTTTAATTTTTATTGAATCACAGTGATATACACAGTTACTAAGATTATGTTTTACTTACAGAATGTAAAGTGTGTTAAAAATGAATTTGTAGCAGCTAATGAAAAATATCTTATCCATTACATATTCCACTTTTACTATATATACCTTGGAGACTTCGGGAGAAAAGTTCATTTTCAGATTGCTTTATGCTAAGAATCTACTTGTAATTTGGTTCAACTCAATAAACATAGAATCAGAAGTGAGCTGACTCTAGCATATGACTAAACTGGTGGTAAGGATACCGGAGACTTTGGGGAAAGTGTCAAGGAAATAACTTAAATCTGGTTTTGGTACATGCCCTTGAGGGTGATAAAAAGAGTAGTTCTTATAGAATTACTGGGTAGTGTAAGTAGCAGGTATTTCTATGTTGACTTTAGATCTGAATATCTTGTTTCTGGTTGTCAAATATCCACAATTGGTTCTCAAGCTCTTCCAAAGATTCTGAGCTCCAAAATGCTAATGGAGATTTGTGGTTTGCAAACAAAACCTGTAGAAAATCTCTGTATTATTAGTTTGTTCAAAAGGTTACTTCTGATGGGTGTTTAGTCTTTGAGATAGTAACAGAAAGAAAATAGAAAAATCAATCCAAGGCAACCAATTATTAAGCAATGTACTCAATATATACTATAATATTACTTCTCTTATTTCTCTTACATTCCACCAAAATGCCTTGAGTGTCAACTTGTTAAGAATATAAAATATAAGAAAATTCTTGCAAGTGTTTAATTAAATTGTTACTTTCTAAATATCGATGTGTATGCATGTATATTAATTCATATTTATCTATATTGTTTTGTTTTTCAAAAATAAATTGTTACTAACATATATCTTTTGAGAGACAAATTGTATAGACAGTAATTGCTCCAATATTGGCAACATCCCTCACATTTAAAAATATTATCACATGCACTAATCTCATGACAACCCTGTGTGATACTAAATAATGTTACTATTATATAATATTCAAATAGAAGGCAAGATTAAACCTTTACTTAATGTGATTTTCAATGCAGGCCTCTGATTCTAAGTCATGTGCTTTCTTGCTTTTCCATGGACGGTCAACAATTTATTGAGAGAGATGCTCCATTAAGTTAAATGAGTTTTTATTATTGTGGCCAAATGAAAGACTTGAATTGAAGCCCAGACCATTTTGTTGATTTGGCTTGTAATTTGGGTCAATCTAATAAATCGTTTTTTAGTTCACCTTTATCTGTAACATGGGGTACAATAAACTTCTAGTCTCCAAAAATTTACCAAACATAGCGATCAGAAATACAACATACGGCTGAAATTCTGAAAAATGAGGCCAAGGTCAAAAACCATACAAACATTTCCATGAAGCAGAAATGAAGTAGAAACTTAAGTCGTACACGGGCTTGAAGCATAGAGATCATTAGATTCTGATCCAGTAATTCTGTTTTTATATAGCAGAGTTACTGAAACTCTCCTCTGTAAAACTGATGGTAAAGTCCAAGATAATATTCAAATTCAGCATTGAGAGTAAAGCAGGAGCAGAGAGAATGGTATCCTAAATAATGAAATTCAAAAATACACATAGTATTAATAAGTGAGTGCAAGAAAATGAACAACTGAAACCTTACTTAAGATAAATTGATTTTCTAGTCGGGCCCGTGCTCGGCTCCGGCCGGCCGGGTTTTCGGCCCGGGCGCCCATGCCCCTGCAGAACCAGTGGATGTGGAACAAGCGGGAACCAGAGACAGCTTTAGGAATTGGGGTTCCAGCAAGTGCCTGCACCCATGGATGGAGACTGTGAATTAAGCCTTTGCCCCACGCCGGCTAACGGAGGAAAGAACCTCCCTTCTGGGTCTCTCTCCCCTCCGGGAGAAGGCGTGGTGTCCGACATTTTGCGGGTCCATTGAGAAGGTACGAACTTGGTGGCGCGGAAAAAAAAAAAAAAAATGTGTGCTTTGAACTTGAAACAGCCGCAGGATACAGAGCCAGCCCTAGTCGGGCCCGTGCTCGGCTCCGGCCGGCCGGGTTTTCGGCCCGGGCGCCCATGCCCCTGCAGAGCCGGTGGATGTGGAACAAGCGGGAACCAGAGACAGCTTTAGGAATTGGGGTTCCAGCAAGTGCCTGCACCCATGGATGGAGACTGTGAATTAAGCCTTTGCCCCACGCCGGCTAACGGAGGAAAGAACCTCCCTTCTGGGTCTCTCTCCCCTCCGGGAGAAGGCGTGGTGTCCGACATTTTGCGGGTCCATTGAGAAGGTACGAACTTGGTGGCGCGGAAAAAAAAAAAAAAAAAAAATGTGTGCTTTGAACTTGAAACAGCCGCAGGATACAGAGCCAGCCCTAGTCGGGCCCGTGCTCGGCTCCGGCCGGCCGGGTTTTCGGCCCGGGCGCCCATGCCCCTGCAGAGCCGGTGGATGTGGAACAAGCGGGAACCAGAGACAGCTTTAGGAATTGGGGTTCCAGCAAGTGCCTGCACCCATGGATGGAGACTGTGAATTAAGCCTTTGCCCCACGCCGGCTAACGGAGGAAAGAACCTCCCTTCTGGGTCTCTCTCCCCTCCGGGAGAAGGCGTGGTGTCCGACATTTTGCGGGTCCATTGAGAAGGTACGAACTTGGTGGCGCGGAAAAAAAAAAAAAAAAAAAATGTGTGCTTTGAACTTGAAACAGCCGCAGGATACAGAGCCAGCCCTAGTCGGGCCCGTGCTCGGCTCCGGCCGGCCGGGTTTTCGGCCCGGGCGCCCATGCCCCTGCAGAGCCGGTGGATGTGGAACAAGCGGGAACCAGAGACAGCTTTAGGAATTGGGGTTCCAGCAAGTGCCTGCACCCATGGATGGAGACTGTGAATTAAGCCTTTGCCCCACGCCGGCTAACGGAGGAAAGAACCTCCCTTCTGGGTCTCTCTCCCCTCCGGGAGAAGGCGTGGTGTCCGACATTTTGCGGGTCCATTGAGAAGGTACGAACTTGGTGGCGCGGAAAAAAAAAAAAAAAATGTGTGCTTTGAACTTGAAACAGCCGCAGGATACAGAGCCAGCCCTAGTCGGGCCCGTGCTCGGCTCCGGCCGGCCGGGTTTTCGGCCCGGGCGCCCATGCCCCTGCAGAGCCGGTGGATGTGGAACAAGCGGGAACCAGAGACAGCTTTAGGAATTGGGGTTCCAGCAAGTGCCTGCACCCATGGATGGAGACTGTGAATTAAGCCTTTGCCCCACGCCGGCTAACGGAGGAAAGAACCTCCCTTCTGGGTCTCTCTCCCCTCCGGGAGAAGGCGTGGTGTCCGACATTTTGCGGGTCCATTGAGAAGGTACGAACTTGGTGGCGCGGAAAAAAAAAAAAAAAAAAAATGTGTGCTTTGAACTTGAAACAGCCGCAGGATACAGAGCCAGCCCTAGTCGGGCCCGTGCTCGGCTCCGGCCGGCCGGGTTTTCGGCCCGGGCGCCCATGCCCCTGCAGAGCCGGTGGATGTGGAACAAGCGGGAACCAGAGACAGCTTTAGGAATTGGGGTTCCAGCAAGTGCCTGCACCCATGGATGGAGACTGTGAATTAAGCCTTTGCCCCACGCCGGCTAACGGAGGAAAGAACCTCCCTTCTGGGTCTCTCTCCCCTCCGGGAGAAGGCGTGGTGTCCGACATTTTGCGGGTCCATTGAGAAGGTACGAACTTGGTGGCGCGGAAAAAAAAAAAAAAAAATGTGTGCTTTGAACTTGAAACAGCCGCAGGATACAGAGCCAGCCCTAGTCGGGCCCGTGCTCGGCTCCGGCCGGCCGGGTTTTCGGCCCGGGCGCCCATGCCCCTGCAGAGCCGGTGGATGTGGAACAAGCGGGAACCAGAGACAGCTTTAGGAATTGGGGTTCCAGCAAGTGCCTGCACCCATGGATGGAGACTGTGAATTAAGCCTTTGCCCCACGCCGGCTAACGGAGGAAAGAACCTCCCTTCTGGGTCTCTCTCCCCTCCGGGAGAAGGCGTGGTGTCCGACATTTTGCGGGTCCATTGAGAAGGTACGAACTTGGTGGCGCGGAAAAAAAAAAAAAAAATGTGTGCTTTGAACTTGAAACAGCCGCAGGATACAGAGCCAGCCCTAGTCGGGCCCGTGCTCGGCTCCGGCCGGCCGGGTTTTCGGCCCGGGCGCCCATGCCCCTGCAGAGCCGGTGGATGTGGAACAAGCGGGAACCAGAGACAGCTTTAGGAATTGGGGTTCCAGCAAGTGCCTGCACCCATGGATGGAGACTGTGAATTAAGCCTTTGCCCCACGCCGGCTAACGGAGGAAAGAACCTCCCTTCTGGGTCTCTCTCCCCTCCGGGAGAAGGCGTGGTGTCCGACATTTTGCGGGTCCATTGAGAAGGTACGAACTTGGTGGCGCGGAAAAAAAAAAAAAAAAATGTGTGCTTTGAACTTGAAACAGCCGCAGGATACAGAGCCAGCCCTAGTCGGGCCCGTGCTCGGCTCCGGCCGGCCGGGTTTTCGGCCCGGGCGCCCATGCCCCTGCAGAGCCGGTGGATGTGGAACAAGCGGGAACCAGAGACAGCTTTAGGAATTGGGGTTCCAGCAAGTGCCTGCACCCATGGATGGAGACTGTGAATTAAGCCTTTGCCCCACGCCGGCTAACGGAGGAAAGAACCTCCCTTCTGGGTCTCTCTCCCCTCCGGGAGAAGGCGTGGTGTCCGACATTTTGCGGGTCCATTGAGAAGGTACGAACTTGGTGGCGCGGAAAAAAAAAAAAAAAAATGTGTGCTTTGAACTTGAAACAGCCGCAGGATACAGAGCCAGCCCTAGTCGGGCCCGTGCTCGGCTCCGGCCGGCCGGGTTTTCGGCCCGGGCGCCCATGCCCCTGCAGAGCCGGTGGATGTGGAACAAGCGGGAACCAGAGACAGCTTTAGGAATTGGGGTTCCAGCAAGTGCCTGCACCCATGGATGGAGACTGTGAATTAAGCCTTTGCCCCACGCCGGCTAACGGAGGAAAGAACCTCCCTTCTGGGTCTCTCTCCCCTCCGGGAGAAGGCGTGGTGTCCGACATTTTGCGGGTCCATTGAGAAGGTACGAACTTGGTGGCGCGGAAAAAAAAAAAAAAAAATGTGTGCTTTGAACTTGAAACAGCCGCAGGATACAGAGCCAGCCCTAGTCGGGCCCGTGCTCGGCTCCGGCCGGCCGGGTTTTCGGCCCGGGCGCCCATGCCCCTGCAGAGCCGGTGGATGTGGAACAAGCGGGAACCAGAGACAGCTTTAGGAATTGGTTTCTGGCAGAATTTTCCCAGGACTTTATACAGAAATCCAAAACCGCGCGGACGCTGCCGCGTCCGCGCGACTTAACATTTATAATTGTCATCAATGTGAAAGGGTTCCATTTGAACAGGTCAGACTTGGGGGGGAAACTCCAAATAATAACAGTAAGTTTTTGTTGAAATATTGAAGGTTCTTATTGTAACAGCCACCTCTGGACTATGAGCTAAGCAAAAGCCCCACGCTGGCCAACGTGGCGTGGAGTACACCATACTATGAGGCGCAGGAAGGGGGATGAGGGGGAAAAATTAAAAAAAAAAAAAATGGAAAAGGGAAAAGAGAAAAAAAAGAGAGAGAGAGAGTTATGTCAACTATAGTGAGTTTTGTGTTGAATTATGGAATGTAATCAAGGTAAAGAAAAAATGAAGTGAAATTCATTAGTTATACAGTAGGGGGTAGGGGGTGGGGGCGGGGGGTAAACTGGGGTTTCTGGTGGTGGAATTTGGGCACTGGTGAAGGGATGGGTGTTTGAATATTGTATAACTGACATATAAACCTGAGAACTTTGTAACTTTCCACATGGTGATTTAATAAAAATTAAAAAAAAAAAAAAAAAAAAAAAAAAGATAAATTGATTTTGTGGAACATTCTAGAGATAATTCTTAAGGTTTGAAGAGATAAGGAAATAACTTTTATTTAGGAAAAACATGGAATTATTGATCAAAAGCATGATGAAATAAAACTATACAGATAAAAAAGTAAAATAGAATTATAAGTCATAAAAGTAAAAAGTATTCACTAAACTAGCCCTAACAAGATCCACTCTAGTAACTTTCAAGTTTACAGAGTTATTATGAGGCCAAAACAGGATTTTCTAAGTCTGTAAATTGAAACATTCCATAGTATGGGAAAAAATAGTTGGGGCAATCTTGGCATGGAGGTCTCTAAGCTAGGATGAGGATGGGACAGAATTTGGATAACAAATTCAGTGTCATAGAAGATAGAATACATTAATAGAATTCATTTGATTCTAGTATTTTTATAAAAACCTTGTCTTCTAGGGTCCCTTGACTGTGGTCTATATATTAAGGAATAAAGAAGCTTTACCTTTTCATGTTTCCATTGAAATAACCCTCTGCTGTTTATTGTAAAGAAAGAAGAATGGAAAATAATATTATGTAATTATGGCACTCATTATCCTTTTCTTTAAAGGAGAAAAAAATCACCATCTGGGAAGGAAAAAGTCTGAACATGAGATTTTATGTTTTGTTCCAAAAGTGCACTTATATGGTGCAATGCACTTTAAATTGGGCGTGCAAACATGAATTTGTGTAGGGTGTGCTTTCATGCAAATGTGTACATGCATATTTTAATGCTTGCTCTGTTCCTCTCAAAAGTGGGTGGAGATATGAATATTATTGAAGAAGCATAATTTTCATACAAGAATCGTGTAGGCAGCTTCCATTCTGGCTAAGCATCTTAACCAGAAATAAAAGCTCAGATCAGAACTGTGGGATTTTGTAAGTGTTAATATTAAAGCATAAATGTTTCTAATCACTCTCTAAGCCCAGTGAGTCTTGAACTAGAAAGAATCCAGTGCCCAGGCCAGAAGGCAAATTGTCACAATGGGAAAATAGATAGGCAGGAAATGATATGCAGTGTTTCTTCCTATCTTTTAAAAATGCATATATATTTCATAGATGAGAAAGTGGCCATTTGGAATTCTATATTTTGTGATCAGACCAAGCAGGGTACTTGAACAAGATTATAAATTTGCCATGTCTTATAACTGAAATACTTGGGAGAACTTTCTTAAGAAATCCAGAGCAATATAATAACAGCAGTTAAAGTCATAAGAAAACTGAGTCCGTGGCAGTACATGATGTACCTACCCTGCAACTCACTCATACATTTTAAAGAAGCTGAACACAGGTTTGCTCTCCAGCACCCTGGTGCCTTTGGTGATTATGGTGTGCAGATATGTGCAGGTGGAACCAAAGTCTGGAAATGTGAGATGGGAAGGCAGGTTCAGGGAAGATGAGTTTGCAATAACCAAGAAACCACCTTAGAAAGGGATGACATAACTAAAAGCAATGAATAGAGATCAGCTTTGGAACAAGATTGCTGTTGTTATTGGGGAGAACACTGTTTCTGTGTGTGTGTGTGTGTGTATGTGTGTTTGTGAGTGAGTGTGCGAGATTTTCTAGATTAGAATATAGTCACTGTCTCTGTCACCGTATCCCGTTGCTCATTGATTTGCTCGAGCGGGCACCAGTAACATCTTCATTGTGAAACTTGTTGTTACTGTTTTTGGTACATTGAATATGCGACGGGTAGCTTGCCAGGCTCTGCCGTGCGGGCGAGATACTCTCTCTCAGTAGCTTGCTGAGCTCTCCGATAGGGGCAGAGGAATCGAACCCGGGTCGACCACATGCAAAGCAAACGCCCTACCACTGTGCTATTGCTCCAGCCCCAGAATATAGTAAAGACTATATTAAAATATGAAAATGGAGACATTTATAGAGATCTGATTTATGTATATAAAGATCTGATTTATGTGTAAAATTGTGCCATCCTAAAATGAGTAATGAAATGATGCTTATAATTATGCACCTGTTTCTTGAATCTATCCCCTAATTTCTATTCTTGGCATCATCAAGATTTTATTACCTCTTGCCTAAATTATTGCTGTAACCTTCTAACTGGCCTTCCTTCCACCTCTAGTCTCTTCCCTGTCAAAAGCCTCCTCCTGCTTAGAAGTTTCCTTATTTAAGCCCTTCACATGGTATTTAGTACTTTTCATAAGCTGGAACCAGAATTATATTTCCTACTGGATGTTTTACTGGATGCTTTTCTCTCCTGTGTGTTTTAGCCTAGCTTATTAGTCCCCATTCCCTGAAGGTCTTCTGGTGCAGTAGCTCTAAAACACAAGCACAGAGGCTGAAGGATGACTCAGTGGCAACAAGCCTGCCTTGCACGCATGGGGCTGTGTGTTTGATCCCCAGTCCTGCCTCAAGCACTAAGCACAACCCTACAGCTCTGCTCTCTCAGATCCCTGGTCAGGTATCTGTGAGCACTGTGATTGTGAGTTTGGCTCCTTGTGGGCATGTGTGAGCATGGCAGTAACTTCCAGTAAGCACCACAACTAAAGGGTATGACTCCTGGTTGTACAGACCCCACAGGGAAGGAGCTCGGGCTCTAGCGGGCACCACCACTAAATAGAACAGGACCGCCATCACCTAGAATGCCTGAGGGCCCAGGTCATCAAAATAGCAGTAAAGCGTGGGACAGGACAGGGGTGAGAGTGGGAGGAACCTACAAATAGGAAACTGTTACTGCATCATTTTAAACCCTCTTGTAACCTCTTCTTGCTACTCTATAAGATCAGTTCCAAAGTTGTTTGTCCTTAAGAACCTGTAAATCTGACCCCTGGAAAGTTCTCCAACCTTTCACTGACCATCTACCTTCACTGACTGCCTCAAAATCTACAACCTAGGGGTCAGAGAGATAATATAGGTTTAGGGCACTTACCTTGCATGTGCCCCGACACTCATTTGATCCCTGGCACTACAAATGGTTTCTCCTCTCCCCCTTGGCACTGGTAGGAGTGATCCCTGAGCACAGATCAAGGAGTAAACCATATGCACTGCTGGGTGTGGCTCAAAACTCTCATAAGTAAACAAGTAAGAATCTAGCCATGTGGAACTATTTCAAATAATCTGAATAAGTTAGCCTGTTACCTGTCTTTTAAAAAGTCTTTGTTAAGTCTCCCACTGTCTCTGTCTTATATACTCTTTCCTCTGATCCTACCATCCTCATGCCTTCAAATAGCCATCATCTATCTGAAAAATAGGAAGGTGGGGGAGGAGGGAAGCATTACTTTCCCCTAAGATTTAGTTCAAGTTTATATATCTAAGCCTCACCATTTTTATAAAACTTACTTGTAAGTAAAGAAAGGTTGATTGCAATCTTTCTTGCATACACCTACTACATATTTTATTATTAATATTGTAACACTTATTTTGCACAAACACATTTCTAATACTCTTAAGAAAGACCTCATTACTGGTGGTGGAAAGGTATAATGGGATTGAGATTGGTATTGGAATATTGAATGTAATAAATCATTGTGAATAACTTTATAAAGAATAAAATTAAATTTTTAAAAAATGAAAACATCTTCCACCCCTGCCACTTCCAAAAAAAGAGACCCCCAATGAGGACTAGGGTGATGTCTAATGTCTTGTTTTTCTTAATAATCCTAGCATCATCCACAATGCGAATTTCAGAGTAGTCTTCAATAAAGAGAAGTAAAGAGGTGTTTCTTTTACTTTCAACTACTCCCAGTAAAGATGGTCCAATACTCAGGCTTCGTGAATACTTTAGTACAGAAATAATGAATGAATGATGGATACTTACAACCTTTATGCTATCGATCCATGCAGTCCGGGAAAGCCCACCATGCATGATGCAAAGCAGTGCTTCTCAAATTTTAGGGTGCCACAGCAAAATCACCTGCTGGTCTTGGAAGGACAGAATCCTATTTCAGTAGATCTGAGTTGGAGTCATGATTCTGTATTTCTACTGCAGAAACCATAGCAGGTGCTATAGCTGCTCACCTGGCCACACTTTGAGGACATTGGGGGAAGGGCCAGAGGAAGTGGCAGAAGGAATTCAACAGAAGGGAAAACCACTTAGTGAAGCGATGCTCTGGAGTTTACCCAGCTGTGAACACGTCCAGGCAGCCTCCCGTGAGGCTGCACTGAAGGCAGAGGATTCATCTGCATTCCCTTCATTTCTCTACCAACATGGCTCTCAGAGTTATATTTCTCTCCCTTTCACACCCCCGGCATGATTCAGCCCGTCTGATTTTCTCTGTGAAAGAGCTCCCCAGAGTCTATTTTTAAGGGATCGTTGCAGCGAGTCTGTGTTGTCTGCTTTCCCCTTACTTAGGTTCTCTCTGCTTCGTTGCCTAAAGCCTGGAAATCTGATCCTTCCCATTTTTGCAAGTTTCTCCAGCTGCCTGGATGGCTTGGCCTCCATTTTAATCAGAAACTGCTTTTCTCTCCCAGTGAAGAAACCAGGCTCACCTCGGCAAAGGCCAAGTTCCCAGCTGCTGCTGTGATTGATAAGCACTGATCTCACTCCACAGGACTTGGTGCATTCCCAGCCCCACTTCCCAGAGAACATGAAGCAGTCGGGATTTTATACAGGAGGGAGACTTCGGGGAGCACCAGCATGCTCACTGTTGACTGATCAAATGTCATAGAGGAAAAGCAAATGTGGGAGAGAAACTAGAGATTTGGCTGGCAGCTGCAGGAGCTTGTGAAGCCATGTAATATCATGGCAACTGCCAATGCTTTGCTAGTGTCGATTTATAATTAGAGATGCCATTTTAAGGTGGATTTTGACATTTACTTCTACTAGTTGACTTTTTCAGCAATATCTTCCTTCATATTATAGTATTGTCTTTTTCTGCAGGAAGTTAAGTGAATCCAGAGACTTCAGACTCATGGCAGAAAACCGTGAACATATTGTAAAACCATTTTACATCTTGAAATGTAAGCATTATGGCCCAAACACCAGCATATACATGATTCTAATTTTAAAATTAGGGTGATTATATTTAATATTTAAATTCTAAAATTTATAAAGGTAGAATTATAAATTTTCATTATATAGAAGAAGGAATTGATTAAAAAGCTTCACTCCTGAGTCATATCCAATGGCTCCACCCATACACATGTTTGGGTACAAACTACCAAATGCATAACAAAGTTTGAAACATGTCATATTTTGACATTCCTTCAAACTATGCTCATAACTGTGATCTTAAATTTAAATAGTTTGAATGCGATCTAAAAAAGACAGTTTTATTGACTATCTGATCAGTTAATAAACTTGTCAGTTAAGTTTTATTGACAAGATAGTTTGATTATTCATTAATAATTTTGCATTAATAGTATAAAAATTGATCCATTTTTTCTATTATCAACAAGCAGGTGTATACTTTAACAAAATTTAGAGCTTCCACTGATTTGAAAGGTAACATTACCTTCTATTGGCTTCTTGAAGCACATAAGGCCAAACTAATTCTCTGTATGAATGATGTAAATTTCCAAGTATGCGTTTGTTTGTTTGTTTGTTTGTTTAAGAAAGTCATCACTCCAGGCAACAACTACAGCCATTAAACAGGGACCTTCCTTCCCCACTGCCAATTGTCTCCCAACCTGTCTAAAACCCAATACAAACAATCTCAGAAGATAGTTCTGTAGGACAAAATGCAATGTTTGCTTTAAAAAAAAATCTCAAGTTGTAGAATTTCAGGACTGGAATTCTTTTTAAAAATCATCCACTTTAAGTTTAATTTTTATAAGTGGAAAGGAAATAGAGCTTCAGAGAGGTGACAGAGAACCACATCTAAACTGTCTATTGGCCCTCAGGCCAGAACATTGTCATTACCATTATGAACTAGATACATGTCTTGAGCAAATTTAGCAGCATTTAATTAGATCTCTAACAGACATTTTGTAGAAATAAGACATTAATTCTTCCAAGAAAAACTTCAACTCAACTGGTAACACACTTGTAGGGAAGGGAAATTTCCTCTATTAAATAATAGGTACATCCCTGGTCAATTCCAATTGGATGAAGTTGTTTCCTCTTAATTTGTATTTAGACTTTTGTCATGATTTACGATACTGTTTAATAATAGAGTTTCGGACATATAATGTTCTAACTGCATCCAACACAGAGTGTCAATGTCCCTCCACTCGTTTCTCAGTTCTTCATCCCAGGCTCTTGGCAAGTCAGCTCTATAGAATGACTCTCAGTATTTGTTACCACCCAGCCACTTATTATTTTATGAGTATGTTTCATTAGATTCCACATATGAGAAATCATTCTGTACTTGTCCATTCTTTCACTGAGTTCATTCAGCATGATGCCATCTGTTCCATGCAGATTTCTTTTTCCTTAGAGATGGTTAGCTATAAGGAATTCATGTAACATTCATGTGTGTATGCGTGCACGCCTGCGCACGTGTGTGTGTGTATGTGTGTGTATACATATCTCACAATTACTTTATCTACAATCTACTCATTCCTGAACACTTGGATTATTTCCAGATCTTGGCTATTATGAAGAGCATTGCAATAAACATAGGAGTGCAAGTATCTTTTCAAAATATTTTCAGCTCATCGGGTATATCCCAAAAACAGGAACCAGTAGATCAGGGGTCCTTTCCCCCACATTCCTGCCAGGCCTATTTCTCCTATTTTTTTTTGAAAATGCCAATCTTACTTGTATGAAGAGAGAGCTAACTATTTTGATTTGCATTTCCCTTTATGAAAAATTAATAGCACTTTATCATATACCTATTGTTATCTTATACCTATTGTATAGCTTTTTTGAGAAAGCCAGCTCTTTTCTCTATATTTTTGGAGTTATTTTGTGGGGTTTTTTTTGTGTTGTTTCTTTGTTTATTTTTGTGCCACATCTGGCAAAGTTAAGGAATTAATCCTAGTTCTGCACTCAGAAATTACTTCCAGTAGTTCTCAGAGGACCCTATGAGATGTCAGGGATCAAGCCTAGATCAGGCATATGCAGGTGCTTTTATTGCTATGCTATCTCTCCAGTCCCTTTTATGGTATTGATAAATTCTTTGCATGCTTTATGAAGCTCAGATATTAGCCTTTTGACAGATGTGTGCTGAGAAAAATTTCTTAGGTATTATTTTTCTTATGAGAGATTTCTTAGATAAAGTATGCAGAGAGGTCAAGTAGAACAGGAATCTAACATCAATAGAATATCTAAGCATTTTGATTCTATGATTCATATTCTATAACCAAAATATAATTTAAAATGTCAATTTGAAACAAAATCAGTATAAATTTAGGGCATATGAACAATGATAAATGTGAATGCATCTTAAAGAGGGTGATAAGCTTGTGAAATATTAATGGAGGCTTTAGCTAATCTTTGGAAAATGTTCATGACAAATTAGCTACAGGACTGTTCCCTGAGATTATGTCTTAACAATATTCATTTTCATTCTTTTCTAAATTATTTTCTAAAATGTTAATTTTATTAAATCTAAATATATGTGAGTATATTTGACTTTCAGATAAGGAAACAAACTTTTATTTTGATTAGAAATGACATACTAGAATCAATGTGCCACATATCTAAAAGCATATTTTACTTTTATAAAGGGAATGGAGCCATACTTTGCAATAAATGAGAATGAATAACAGAGGTAGAGTATTCACTTAACTAAAATATTTCTCTAAAACCTGAATGTCCAATATTCAGAGACAGAGAGAAGGGATATATCACTGCTTTGCATCCAGTCAGATCTAAGTTCTGTCTAACTCTGAATTTCGGGGCATGCAATTTCTTTTAAGAATAACTAAATGGTGGTTAGTAAATTATTAATTTCAGGGAAGGACCTATTCCTTTGCATAAAAGTAATTTTAAATGCTTATCATAGTCAAGAACGATTTTTTTTGCTAAAACATTACATATAATAATTACATGTAGTAATTAATGTGACTTTTGCATTGTGCATATCTGGACCAAATGAGCAATTTAATGTATTTGTGAGAAAACGAAAATGGCTAAAGAAAGTGAAAGGCTAAAGAAAAAAATCAAATGCTATTTTATATAAGCTATTTGAAAGGAACTTATTAAGCTAATTAATAAGTTAATAATCTGTAATGACACTCGTGGGAGCTCAGAAGAGTGTAAGTTAGAGAAAAGCAAGTAAAAGGCAGCGTGCTGAAGAATGCTATTAGATATCCCTAGTTCTTTGTTTCCTAAATGCAGCTGCACAACGCCTGAGTTTGAATCCTCACTCTATTTTACATGAGCCAGCTAACTTTTAGCAAGCCAGGAAGATCTTCACACCACAGCTTCTTGTATGTACTATCAGAATTGAAAATGGAAGTTGTTGGGTCAGGTATGTGTATCAGGTGGTAGAATATGCCCTCAGCTTGATCCCTGGTTCTTCAGAGCACCCCAAGTGCTACCAGAGATGTGCCTGGTCATCTTGGAACACCAATGAGTGTGCCTTTCATAAAAAGAAAAGTGTAAATACATGGACAGTAAATCTTTGATGAAGGAGCAAAAAATATGAAGTACAAAAAGGAAAGTCTCTTCAACAAGTGGTGCTGAGAAAACTGGTCAGTCACATGCAAATAAAAAAGTAAAGAATTTGACCCCTTCTGAACATCATGCGCAAAAGACAAAAAAAATTATATTAAAGACCTTGGTATTGACCTGAATTTATAAGTTTTGTTGAATGAAACATAGACAAAGCACACCATGACATTGAAGTTAGAGGCATCTTCAAGGATTCAACACCATTGGCCAAGCAAACAAAAGCAAAGATAAACAAATGGGATTTCATCAAATTAAGATGCTTCTGTACTTTAAAAGAAGTGATGAGTATAATTACAAGACACCCCACAGAATGAGAGAAAATATTTTCCCACCAGTCACCTGATAACAGGTTAATATCCAAGATATATAAATCACTGGTAGAACTTTCCAAGAAAAATACTTCCATTCCCATCAAAATATTGGGTAAAGATATGAACAGAAACTTCCATAAAGAAAGCAAACAAATAACAAAAAGTATATGAAAAATACTCTGAATCATGTATTAGTAGAGAAATGCAATTCTAAACAATAAGCACAGCGGGTAGAGTGTTTGCCTTGCACGCAGCCGACCTGGGTTTGATCCGGGTTCGATTCCTCTGCCCCTCTCAGAGAGCCCAGCAAGCTACCGAGAGTATCCTGCCTTCACGGCAGAGCCTGGCAAGCTCCCCGTGGTGTATTTGATATGCCAAAAACAGTAACAAGTCTCACAATGGAGACATTACTGGTGCTTGCTTGAGCAAATTGATGACCAATGGGATGACAGTGCTACAATAAGATATTATTTCACACCAGTGAGACTGGACCATCACAAAGACCAAAAACAACCATTGTGATGTGGATGTGAGGGAAAAAATGGGATCCTCATTCACTGCGTTTGGGAATGTCTGCCAGTCCAACCTTTTAAAAAAACAATATGAACACTTCTTTAAAAAAACTAGGAATTAGGCTTCCATCTGAACCAAAGTTCTCACTTCTTTTTTTTTTTTTTTTTTTTTTTTGCTTTTTGGGTCACACCCGGCAATGCACAGGGGTCATTCCTGGCTCATGGCACTCAGGAATTACCCCTGGCGGTGCTCAGGGGACCATATGGGATGCTGGGATTCGAACCTGGGTCAGCCGCGTGCAAGGCAAACGCCCTACCCGCTGTGCTATCACTCCAGCCCCCAAGTTCTCACTTCTTGGTATTTACCCCATGGCCAAAAAACTCTATTCAGAAATGATATTTGTACTCCTTTGTTCATTGCAGTACTATTCATCATAGCCAAAACCCAGTGCCCAAGAACAGATGACTCAATGAAGAAACTATGGTAAATATATACAAGGGACTATTACTCAGCTTTAAGATGAAATCACTAAATTTGCTACTCCATGGATTGATCTGGAGAGTATCCTGTTGAGTGAAGTTAGTCTGAAGGAGAGGGACATATCTTTCTCATAAGTGGGATATAAATAAAGTAGGGGTATAACAGACACACAAAGGCAAGAGAAACTGGAAACTGGATTTCAGTCCAAAGCTTACCACAGGGGAGTGAAAATAGGGAAATAGATAAGCATAGGGGTGGGGTTGACATGAAACAGTGGTGGAGGGAAGTGGACACTCTGAAACCAAAAATAAATAAATAAAATTTAAAAAATGATGTGAATTCTGAATAATGCAAGCCTATACTTAGAATACACCATCTGCAGTAAGTTTTTAATAAATATTAGTCATATAAATCTATACCTATATACGAAGGTCTTTTAAAAAATTGCACATTTATATCCATGTATTTACTATATTCAAAATGATTTGATAGTAGATATGTCATCGTACAAAATTATAAATTTTGTTTAGTATTGGTTGTGGTGGTGATAGAACATTGAAACATGAATTTTTGAATTAAGGAAATTTTAATATAGCTGTATATGTATTGAAAAAGCATAGTGGTCAGATGTGAAATTTTTAATTACAATCCCCTCACTCAACAAATGAGGAAGAAGAGGCACAAGGTGGATGAGAGGGAAGATTGTTCCAGAAGTTAGAAAGAAAGCAATACAGAAATCAAGGTCATTTGATTCCCAGCTTGTCTTGCTAGCTCTCCTTAATCTTTGTTCCCATGCCTCACCCAAACTTTGACTTCAGCTTTGCAGAGAAACTGTGAGTTGCTCTTTTCTACGAATTTCTCTTTCTCCCAAATCCATATCACTACTGCTATAAAGATATTTTATGTCCACTGCTTTAATAACTAACTAGCCTTAGGCTTTTACCCTGGCAAACAGAGTGAAATAATTAATTTACATAGTACAAATGTTATAAATAAAGCAAGTGTCATTCATTTAAGGTTAAAATTAAAGTAAATGGCATATGTGTAAAACATGAAAGCAAGAATTATCTCTACACAGAATAATTCATATATGAGAAATATTCAAGTTAATGAAGAATTTGGGCTGGAGTGGTAGCACAGCAGGTAGGACGTTTGCCTTGCCCGCGGCAGACCCGGGTTCGAATCCTCTGCCCCTCTCAGAGAGCCCGACAAGCTACTGAGAGTATCTCGCCTGCATGGCAGAGCCTGGCAAGCTACCCGTGGCGTATTCAATATGCCAAAAACAGTAACAACAAGTCTCAAAATGAAGACGTTAATGGTGCCTGCTCGAGCAAATCGATGAGCAACAGGACAACAGAGAGACAAAGAATTTGAACCCTTATGCATGATAGGGGGAAAAAGTCAGAAATCTATATTTTAAAAAGAACTAGAATTTTGAGAAATGAAAATTCTTCACCATTAAATTCAACTCTTAACTGTAAAATATAAGGAATATGGTAGTAAAAGGGAGTATGGTTACATGAAGTTCAAACAAATTCAATCACTCTTGAGAATGGACTTTTTTTTTATCCAAGGAGATTCTATATAGTGGGAGCAAATAAATCATCACAGTGTAGGAATGCTTACTAGAATAAAAATGGGTAAGACTAATTCTCATGGAGGTTACACTGACATCTAAATTAAATCGTTAAGAAAGAGATAGTCTTTCTAGCATAAACAGTGTCTTCTGGGCACTGAAAAATTACCAATATGTTTGGATCATAAGGTGCTCATATAAGGGAAAACAAACGTGAAGAGGTAGAATAGGTGAGGATATTCTACAAAACCACTAGGTCTTATTCCATATGGACAGGTTGAAATCTACAATCAGTGCTTTTGGCCTATCTGCATGCCATGGAGCTCAGAGTAGTTGAGTTTTAGGCACTTATGTCAACACCAATCCCACCACCAGTGGCAGCTTCCCTCCACCAGTGCTCCCATATTCCTTCTGCACCTCCAACCCTCACCCCATCCCCTGCCTTTCAGTTTTGACAGGTACATTGCAAAGTTTCAGTGGACTTCATAATGAGTTAGATTTCTAATGGGGGTTGTGGGGAAGTGAGGGGTCCTTGGTAAAAGTTAAAAAGGGATATAAATGCCGTCTCTGTGGTCATTTTGGAATAGCGCTCCATAAAAAATCAGACAAGCTGGCTTACTGTTATCAGTCTAACTTTTAAAAGACCATTTTTTAGAAAGCAGCACTTTGAAACAAGTCAACATTTATTTCACCACCTTCTGTGAAAATGCCATATAAGCCTTCTCACAATCTCACTCCTCAAGGACACCAGGTACAAAGATGAGCACCCTCATCTTGCAATGTGAAAAGACCAATGTTGTTCTTTGTCCATAGGTTCTCTAAGTGTCAATGTTTTTTACTAATTAACCAACATTTGATGTAGGTAACTAAGGTAACTTAGATAACTAAGACAAAAGCCACTAGTGTCTGACCCCAATAGATAGTCTGTTGTGAAAAAAGTTTATTTATAGCAGGGCAGACCCAGTGTCTCAAGAAATGACTCATTTAACCCAACTAGACTTCTGCCTTAGAAAACTCTAGAAATCATTCCTAAGATTTCAATTGCTTTAACAAATTCCATTCTTAAAATTCCACTAAGTTTGCTCAAGTGGGCTGGAGCGATAGCATACCTGGTAGGGTGTTTGCCTCACACGTGGCTGACCCGGGTTTGATTCCTCAGCCCCTCTTGGAGAGCCCGGCAAGATACCAAGAGTATCTCACCCACAGGGCAGAGCCTATAAAGCTACCTGTGGCATATTCAATATGCCAAATAATAGTAACAACATGTCTCACAATGGAGACATTACTAGTGCCTGCTCGAGCAAATCGATGAGCAATGGGATGACAGTGATACTCAAGTATGTTTTCTAATAAAACTTACTATCATATCTTTTTCACTTTTTTCTTGTATCAGGAAACAGGATAATATAGTTTCCTTTGAGGGGAAAAATAATGCTCTAAAATTCACACTCATTAAAAAGCAATCGTTCATTTCTGTCATTTGATTGAAATGTTTCTCTTTGCCCTACAGAGAAGGAAATATAATAATAAAAAGTACCACATTCCTTTTTGCTTTTCACTGTACTATTATTTTTGCTATAGTACATTGCAATTACTTAGAAAACACTTTGTGACTATAAAATCTGAAGAAAATCTACTGAACACTTTTGATCATTCAAAAATACCTAATGATGTTTCAAATTGTGGGCTGATTATTAATTTAGAATCTTGAGCACTAAATTGTATTTTACTTACCTAGGTTTCCCCTGGCAGTTTGAATTTACATGCAGAAATGCTCCTCTTTGCTAATTCTAATAGTGTTGTGAAAAAAGTTTATTTATAGCAGGGCAGAATTTGCTAATTCTAACACTAAATTCTTATAGTGTTTACTTTTATGATACCTGACTATGTCATCAATATCTTTCCATGCCCAGCAGTTTGTATAAAACTGTAGGTAAATGTACCCTGATGTGTTCCTTTTTTGAAACAAGCACAGTTAACAAATTTATCCAAGATAATGAAGAAGTTAAAGTGCATGCAAAGCAGTGCCTCTGTTTAATTCTAGATCAATATTCTGCCCCACCTCCAACGCTTCCCCCCTCCTCCTCTGGGAGCAAGGTGCCCTGAGCATAACCTGGTATATAACCCTGGAGGTCCCATGCATTTTCAGAATTACCCTGGGCAGTGATATATCTTTAGGTCATCACATTGGACTCTGGCCACTTGTTTTAGCATTGCTCAGAGTGGACCTTGGCATCCTGAGACCCACTTGGGAGCACCTTCCCCCAGAAGTGATATCTCCTGTGACCACAGTTATAAAAGCGTAAAGGTTCCTCTTTGTCTTTAACTCCCTGGATGTCTCTACTGACCCACAGAGTTTACATTTGATCTTCCTCGTATATATTTATATTTTTCCCACTTGCTAGGGTGCCTGGCAATGGCATAAGAAATTTGTTTAGCATAGTGTGAAAAGTTCCTCACTGAGCTCTCTATTTCTAGGTTAATGTTAGTCGGAGTAAGTTATATTTCTTTAGGTAGTAAGAGAACAAGAAAGGATGGAATTTGTAATAATGGAATAGGATGTGAAATACATTCTCTAATTTAAAAAAATGAAAGCAACCACCATAACCACAAAAACTACCTAGTATCAGTAAGCAGTATCTATTCGACACTTATAATGGGTTGTAAATTCTGTGTCTAAACTAAATAAAGCTATTTACTCTCATGAAGCCTTATTAGTAAAAGCTATTTTTTTAAGATGAAGAAACTGGGGAACATAGGATTTTTAAGACTCTTCATAAGAGTCACAGAGGCAATAAATGACAGAACTTTAGTTCAAATCTAAATAATCTAATCTGACTATGGATTTTATACTTGTGTCATTCAAGGTTCTCAATAAAAATTAAGCCAACAGATGTATATGTAGAGATGAGGAAAGAAGTAATTTATTGTAACTCATTGGCCCACACATTATGGAGGCAGGCAGGTTCCAAGATATGCTTGGTGACTTGACAGATACAAGCCAGGAGCACAGATGGCTTGGTTCCAATTCCAGTTTGAAGGCATCAAAACTAAGGCAGCCAGTGATCTAATAATAGAAGTTTTAAAAAGTATGTATACATATATATAATTATTATTTAAATTCCATGCCTATTCTCAATTCACTGCCCTCTTTTTGACCTTGCTGCAATGATCAGGAGCTGCACACATGGCTGACCATGATGCCCACACTTTTCTTTTTTCTTTAGATGTGGCGCTCACCAGGGTTGCACACTAGGTTATAGTGCTCACACACTCAGTCAAGTGCTCACCGGGCATTGCACTCCTTTGGTTGCAGTGCCTATACAAGGCTCTCCTATGGCCAGACCCTCAGTTGAGGAGCACAGTTATGGTGGGCTCAGACTTGTTGGCCATGGCACTCACACCTCATTTAAGTTGCAGTATTTGTTGGTGCTGGGAGTGGAGGTGGGAGCTTGCTTACACCCTTCTTTGTGCTGTTTATATGCACCTAACTTTGGACATAAATCACCTCTGGCACCAGGAATTGCAGACAGAAGAGCTGACAGGCTCAAACTACAGAACGGCTAAAATTGGTTTTAGTGCATTTGGGACACCAGGGATGTGAACTCCTGATGTATGTTAACAAGATAAGCACTCTAAGTCCCTGGCAGTAGGTCTCCAGGTCCTTGAGGTTGTTTGTGTACAAAGATTGGCAGGGCTAAGACCTATGAAAGTCAATGCATTTGTTCTACTCATGAAGCAGGAAAAGAGTTAATAATCCAAAGTCAAAACCATAAAGCACAAGTGTTGCCACTAGGGATCAAGTAGTATTTGATCAAAGAGGTATTCAAGCAAGAAGAATTCTCCAAACTGGAGTGTGGGTCAGCCTTTTTATTCCGTACAGGCCTCCCATTGACTCAGTGACATGCTCCTATATTAGAGGGGGAAATTTTTCTTAAATCAGTGTGTCAGTCTAGATGTTAATCTCATCCAAAAACTTTCTCATAGAAACACCCAGAGTAACTCTGGATTGGGTATGTGGGCACCCCATGGCAAGTTGAATTGACACACAGAATTAACCACCATAATATTTTTAAGCACTGCTTGCATATTCCAGTGATGTTGTTTCCTGGGAATAAAAAACAATAGATTATATTTTCTCCAACTCTATAGTACTACTCAAATGTGTAATTCATCTCCAAACTATCTTAAATCATATTCCTAACATAGAAATGATGGCCAAGAGGTAAGAGGTTTGGTTCCCTAAATTTTTAAATGCTAGAGTCCATGTTCCCTAGCAACATTATGTAAATCCACATAAAGGAATTTTCAAATACCATTTAGAGTTAGTTCATTTTTCCCCCTTCCTACATTGCCACTTCACTCTACACTCGTGATTACTAAAGAGAAAATGAGCTTTAAAGATTTTAAGTAATGTTCTTAAGAGGACACCATGGTGTTCAGTCAAAATGAATGTTGTTCAAAAAATTGCAGAGCCTTACTTAAAATTTTGTAGTGCTTCACTTAATTTTTTTTTCTTTCTGCTACACTGATTATAATATATGGTTATTATAAAATATGGTTATTAGGATTCAGTGTTAGGAGTAATGAAAACTTTAGCAATTGCTCTGAAATTAAATGGACAAAGAATAGGTGTCTGACAATATTCTGCTCCCTATGTGTGTTTATATTTTTATATAAGGAACAATATATTTCTGTGTCTTTTGATAAATGTGCATGCATATATATATAGATATATAGAATGCCAGACATTAAGCTTGTCTGAAAAAGAAATAAAATCAATTGCTCTTCTTTCCAAATGTTCAAGCTTTTGTCTTAGACTGGAATCCTAGAGCTGCTCTGCCAGAACCCATCATACTGTTGTTGGGCACCCATCAGAGCTTACCACAGAGCACTAAGTTTCAAAGTGTGTCGCCAGCAGCAACAGCATCATGGGAAATTGTCAGGTGTACATTCTAAGAGGTTGAGCAGGCCAAGCTAGATGTATTATGGTGTAGGCACTGCTAAGTAATACAAAAAATCTCAAGGTAATTAGATATCTTGGGCTGGAGTAATAGCCCAACAGGTAGGGCATTTGCCTTGCATGCAGCCGACCTGGGTTCAATTCCTCCACCCCTCCCCGAGAGCCCAGCAAGCTACCAAGAGTCTCTCGCCCGCATGGCAGAGCCTAGCAAGCTACCCATGGCGTATTCAATATGCCAACAACAGTAACAAGAAGTCTCACAATGGAGACGTTACTGGTGCCTGCTTGAGCAAATCAATGAGCAACAGGATGACAGTGATAGAGTGAAACATGTATGTAATATATACTACTTGATCCCGAGTGGCAAGACTTGTGCTTTATGGTTTTGACTTTGAAAATCCTGAGCAAACAAGACTTTCAGCTGATCATATGGAAATTCACAGGGCCATAAAGTTTAACAGGCTGTTAGCAGAGGAACACAAGAATGAACATGGGAAAAACTATCAATGTCAACAGATTACAGGAGAAAGCCATACAATTATCCCTGTAAATGATGAAGATGCCTTTTCATAAACCTCCACACTGATAAGTTTAAATAAACCGCCAGCCTGGGACGATGGCTTGGTGCTATAACTCCTGTCCTGCAAGCAGAGGACACGCCCTGATTGCCCCAACACTACTCGCCTGCCACTTCTAAGTGGCACAAGTATGTAGTCTCCACAACCAAGTGTGCACAAGCATCACAACAAATATGTGACCCTAGTGACTATCACAAGTGTGTGTCACAACCAAATGTGCATCCCCAGTGAACAACTGCAAGCAGTAATGGGTGCAAATACGACTACCAAAATATGCAAACCCGCAAACCCTGGCAAGCAACACAGACAAGTGTATGACTTCCAGCCATTACAGCAAAAACAACAAAAGAAAAGGAGTGAAATAAATAAATAAATAAGTCAAGCACCATTTTAAGTTATGGATGGTAATGGCCCTTTTGTTTCTTTTTCTTTTAGTGGCCATACCCAGTGGTGCGTAAGGCTTACTCCTGTCTTTGTATTCAAAGGTCACTCCTGGGAGTGCTCAGGCGACAATATGTGGGACCAGGGATTGAACCTCTGGCCAGCTGTCTGCAAGGCAAATGCCTTACCTGCTGTTCTATTTGTCCGTCTTCTGAATATCAATCCCTTTAAACTGACAAAAAGGATCTGTCTAAAACAAGTAGCACATATACATATTTGCTTTTATTCAAATCCACTGGGATCCTGGCCAATGCAACAAGAAGAGACATAGTGGTTGAAAGAAAGATGAACTATCTTGCAAGATATTAAGGTGGTATATAAATGAAATAATAGCCATATCCAAAAATCGACTGGCTCAATATTACAGAAATGTCATTTATCTCCCGATTTAAACTCCAAAGCCACTGGAATATTTCAACAGTTTTTCATGGGACTTGACAAGCACATACTAAAATTAATGAGGAATAACAAAGAGCCAAAACAAGTAAAAATGATTTTGAAAAATATGGGAGGATATGCCTTGCCAACTATCAAATTTTGTTGTGAAACTGAAGTAATTAGTTTTATGTGGAATTGGTGCAGAAATAGACAAAATGATTATTACATGGAAAAGATAACCTAGAAGTAAGAGATGTGCCTAAATGGAATTCAATAACAAATGCCCATGTAGCCTCTGCACAGAATAATTAAATATCATTTTATAATATTTGCTTCATTAAAAAATCATAAAGCCCCTTGTAAATCTCTTTACCAAGTAGATTATGGAAAATAGGAATGGAGGTAGGGATAATAGATTAGAAAATGAAGGCCAGGGAGCTTCAGATGTATCTCTGATAGTTTAGGTCTGAACAATCTAAGTCAAATTCATAAAGCATTCTGATAATTATGTTTATTTTTAGTCTTTATATTTGTCTCTATTAAAATATTTAAATTATCTTTAAAAAGAACATAAAGAAATATTAGCCAACCCCATGTCCAGAGATGGCTAATTATGTCATAACTATGATTCATTCTCTTAATCATCTGTGCAAAAGATTACCAACAGGAAGGAGGTTAGGATGATAGCAAGCAAGCTTGATGTGGAGCTACTTACATTAGTAAACCTAGGATTCCTCCATAGGGATATACTGATCTTAGGGATTGACAGACAGACATTTTCTGGTCCTAACTCTGAAATAAATTGACTATCACCTCAACTAGTTTAAGCCTCTGAAAATTTGCCTTTCATTAGGATGAAATCAAAAGATTGAACTTGTTCATCTTTGACATAGCAGCTTGCATTCACTCTTCATATGGTTATTAGGTTAATAGTGTAGAAGGAGAAGTTAATAAAATGGAAATTTAAGAACCACTTCATTTTCATTTCTACATGAATACACAATAACAGTTGATGGAGCTTCACAAAACTCTGGATTAGAACACAATACTGAGGCCTTTTGTTCTTCTTCCCTTTCCCCACCATATCCTTCAAAACCCTAAATCAAGTGTCCCTGAAATCTAGAGTATGTATCCAACAAATTCTGTGTGCAATCAAAGTGTTACATGAAAGTAAAATAAATCCTTCAGCCTTTCCTAAGGCAGAGATTGACTTCTAATTTTAGTTGTAGAGTATCAGTTCAATTTTGGAAAATCAAGAATTCCTTTTTGTGTGTCTGGATTTCCAAGAATTCTGGATCTGAATATTAATATTCTTTCTCTTTCTTTTTCTCTATCTTTGTTCCTATAAGGAGCTATTTCTTTCAGATCTAAGATATTCCCGTAGAGCTTTATCCTATTTCTAGGTGGCATCTCCACCCTAGGCAGACAGCACTTTGGGACTCTTAATTATCTAAAGTTTTGCCAATTTATTGATAACTTCTGACTTGAATGAAAGAATTAAAAAATAATTTAATTTTATTTCAATTGCTGTAGCATAAAGAAAATAGGCAATATGTCAAATAGACAGTCCATTTTAAAAATCAATTCAAGGAAATTTCAGCTGTTAAATTTTAATACCACTTCCTATCAAATTTAAAGATGAACGGATTTTTAAAACTACTAAACAATTATATTTAATGTGTTATAAATGATCCATATGAGATATATCCCTAGAGCATGCAACAAACTGAGGTCATTCAGAAAGTCAGGCAACTCTCAATTATCTATTGACATATGAGTTCAGTATTGCATAAAGAAGTGCAATGGCAGAAACCAAAAGTACCTCACTTTTACCTATTATTGCCTTTCTCCTTTTCAACTAAATCTCCTTGAAAAGCTGTCAGCATAAGCATCACTGTCATATGTGGGTTTTACACCCAACTCATATACTGAGAGGCAAAACTGGTAAAAAGTAAATAGTGTCAGGGAAAAAGAAGAGGTAAGAATCAGCCCTGCATCAGAAGTGTTCAGCTAAGAAAAAGCAAAAGACATTGAAGAAAATGAAAAAGGTCCTTCAGTTAAAAGCCTACCAACCCTCTGAAAATGGTCCCTCTAGAATTTTTTTTATCTCCTACTTTGATTTATTTTTCTTCATTAAACTTATTAATACTGAAATCACTCAATTGGTGTTTTTTGCAGAGCTTGGAGACAGAACCCATGTTTAATCTATCATGGATTTTCTTAACTTCAATTTGTAAGCCACTCCCTGGCTTCCAATAATGTCCATGCCTTCTCTGTGTTGAGAATGTAATGATTTAGATCAGCAGCAATGGGATACTCCTTTAGAAGTGATTTTACTGCTACATCTAACTATTATATAACCTTTCACCCAGACAATTCTGACTAAATTATGACCATTTCATCCCCAGGTAGGTCCTCTATGCATTTCACAAAAGCAAACATTTAAAACCAATTAGGTTAAAGAACATGACAGCTAATCTTCTGGACTTCTTATAGCCTAGATTTAAAGTACTTATGAAATTTCATATCATAAACAGCTTTTAATGCATCTCTCCTTTTTATATGCTTCTGATTATAGGGATTGTGGTTTTGTGATTCAGTGCTGATGGATAAGAAGCAAATCTAAACTAAATGAGTTTTCATCCATAACTTTATATGTTGTGCAAGAAACATAAAGTCTGTGTTGCCAAATTTAATTCTCTGGGTTACCTATGAGTGTGGTCCTTTTGTGTGAAATATTTGATAGATGACAGTGGAAAAAGTCATTGAACGAAGGGGAATTGAAAAGATTTTTAGATGAAATTGTTTTCTTTCAGCCACTATAATAATTCATATGCCTGGTATATCATTGAAAAATACAGTGTCACACTTTTCATTCATTCCCTGTCAGAAAATTTGTATGCCCTAGCCACCATTAGCTTCAGAGAACTATTTTCAAGAGGAATCAGAAAAACTTCCTTTAATTATGCCTTCTTGACATTAAATAGCTAAATAAAATTCAGGGAAGGCTGTGTTGTTTTATTGAAAGGCAAATGCATGCATTTTCTCAAATAATACATGTGTTCCTAGGAGGGGGATGTAAAAAGCCCAATTTAGAAAATAGCTTTATGTTTTTAATACATAGGAGTTTACCATTTAAATAACAGTCCATTGGCAGAATTCCCTTGAAAATCAATTCTTTTGCTATGCAAAATAGTCATCATGTCATTTGTTCTGAAAAATTTATTTTTCACCTATGCAGTCTCTTCACAATGCAGTAAATCTGTTGTTCCATTAGAAAGATAATCTGCATTAATAAACACTTTGTGACACTCTTCTTTGTATAGAGGCCAACCTTCTTTATTGCAGAATGATTCAAAGTTAAGAAGCTAAGAAAAACTTTCCCTGCTTGTGTTTCTCCTCCTCAGAACTATTTGACCTGCCCAATATACCTCCCCACTCCCTTTTAATTCTGCCCTCCCTCACTTTAGATGCAGTCTCCAGCATGGCCTCCTCAAACTAAAAATTCTTTGACCCTGTTTTCTACTACTGAGTTTAATCTTTTTTATACCATACCTCGTTCCTATTTGGGGTTTTTTGTTTATTTTTTTTTCTTCTTGGGTCACACCTGGTGATGCTCAGGGGTTACTCCTGGCTTTGCACTCAGGAATTAATCCTGGCGGTGTTCGGGGAACCATATGGGATGCTGGGAATTGAACCCGGGTAGGCTGAGTGCAAAGCAAACGCCCTACCCACTGTGCTATCACTCCAGCCCGACCTCGTTCCTCTATTTGAACAAGTATTATTGGGCACTTATTATGATTTTTATTTATTTATTTCTTTTTGGGTCACACCTGGCAATGCACAGGGGTTACTCCTGGCTCTGCACTCTGGAATTACCCCTGGCGGTGTTCAGGGGACCATATGGGATGCTGGATGCTGGGAATCGAACCCGGGTCAGCCGCCTGCAAGGCAAATGCCCTACCCGCTGTGCTATCACTCCAGCCCCGCACTTGTTATTATTTTTATGAAATTTGGTATTTCCTATTGACTGTCACAGTAATATTTTCTCTTTGTGTTCATTTTTCACTGAGTTTATCTTTTTTTGTCTTATTCAACTTTAAACTTTAGCAGTATAAAAACAAGTTTATTTTGTAATATACAATGCACAATCATATTCATTGTATATGATCTTTTTTTAAAAAAATAAAGATTGTATTGAAACAACCTAGCATTATAATATTGTGTACTTTTTATGTGTGCATATTCTAAATTGACCTCTGAATATACTTTATCTCATTTGATCCTTTTACCCAATGTTGACAAACACCGAACCTCATTTTTTTCAGTTACCAATTTAGTAACCACTAATTTGCTTTTATAGCTTAAAAAGTTTATCTGAGGTTAATTTGTTTTAATTATTTATCTATCTATCACATATGTCTGAAATTACCTGGAATTTTCTTTCTCTTACATCATTTAATATTTTGAATGGAGCAATAAGTGAGTAATATATAGATATATGTGTAAATACAATTTAATAGTTTTTGCTTTATAATTCTATGTATCAGTAGTACAGAATCATAGCTTGATATGTGCTTATAGTTCTCATGTGGTTTACCACTATGAAACCGGTTTGTTTCTATATTTCTCCCATCACTATTCCTTCCTCTTTTATAACCATGAATTTTTTTGCAAGTCGAATAATTATTTTGTTGCGTTTTGTTATTTTGCTTATTTGTGTTCTATACATGAATGACCCATCCTGTATTTGTCTTCTTCTGGTTTATTTTACTTAGTATAATCTTATCCAGTTTTATTTACATTACTAAAAAGGCATCTTTTTTTTAATAATAGCTGAGTAGTATTCTATTGAGTATATACACCACAACTTCTTTATACATTTTCATCCATTAATTTGTGCTTAAGTATCTAGTTTGTTTCCATATCTTGGCTATGGGGAATAAGGCTTTTCTGAACAAAGGAGTGTAATATCTTTTCAAATTAGTGTTTTTGTGTTCTTCAGACAAACACCAATGATGATTATTCCTAGTTTATATGGCATTTTAGCTTTTGTTTCTTAATGAATCTTCATACAATTTTCCACAGAGGTTGCCTCAATTGCATTCCCACAAATATTGCACTAAAGTACTTTCTTTTCTCACATTTCTACCAGCTCTTGTTTTAAGGCATTTTGATATCAGTCACACAGACAGATTTAGAGCAATAGCTCATTGTGGGTTTGATTTGTATTTTCTAAAAGTAAGGGATGTTGAATTTTTTTCCATGTTTGTGTTTACCATTTGTTTACCACCTCTGCCTATTTTGGAAAAGTGTCTGCTCAAATATTTCACTGTATCACTGTCATCCTGTTGATCATTGATGTGCTCGATCGGGCGCCAGTAACGTCTCCATTCTTCCTAACCCTGAGATTTTATCAGCCTCATTTTACTCGTTCTTCCCAGCAGTGCTACATTGGAGGCGCTAAGGGGAATGAGACCCATCATTATTACCGTATTTGGCATATCAAATATGTCACGGAGAGCTTGCCAGGTTCTGCTATGTGGGCAGGATACTCTCAGTATCTTGCTAGGTTCTCTGAGAGGGAGAACTAGGCTATAAAAGGTCACGTGCCGCACACTTCTGGGAGTGTTGTTTTATAGTCTCTACAAATATAAATATAAAAATGGAGAGTTGTGAATTATTCTTTCAGTTTTTGAGTCATACCCAGCAGTGCTCAAGGCTGACTCCTGTCTTTGTGCTCAGGGGACAACATTGGAGTGCCAGGGATTGAACTCAGATTGACCACATGCAAGGCAAGTGCCCTACCCACTGTGCTCTCTCTTCGGCCCCTGGCTGAGTATGATTACTAGACAGGATAATGTGGCTTGAAGAGTTTGCCTGAATGACAGACTGATGGTGTCGAGTGAACAGTAAACACATGATGGGGCTTGGCCAGGGGCTGCAGAGTCCAAGTTCGTAAGCAATGGCTCCTTTCCCTGGCCTGGGCTGGAAGGAGGCAACTCGTCACCTGACAGGGGCCAGGTCTGCATCCACACTCAACACAGAGGCAACCTGCAGCTGGAGGAGGCAAACAGCCTCTGCAGAGAGCTCAGAGGAGGGACACGGTGTTGGCCCAATGAGAGGCTGAACCTCCAGCCCCAACACACCTCTGGGAGGGGTGTGAGCGCCTGATGGGGAGGCCTGGAGGCTGTCACTCTGACTGCTATCAAAGCAGGAGCCACCGGCAGAGAAATTAATCATGTTCCTTCTGACGGGCCTTATCTGTACCCCAAGAAATATTCAAATACTTACTTTTTAAAAATTATATCGTTGACATAGTTTTTTTTTTGTTTTTGAATTGCATGATATATTGATGTCCTATCACATATATGATCCTCATACACATTAACACATTAATTCTGTGTTTGACAAATGATATGCAATTATCTTTTCCTTTTCCTTCTTTATTATTTTTTGGACCTTCATTATGCGAAAGTTTTAAAATTTGATCTAGTCTCCCTTTATTGGTGTGTGTATGTGGAGATGAGGGGAGGGGGAGTGTCACCCAACCAAGCCCAATGCTAAGGGGTTTTCTTCTGGTGATTCTGGGAACCAAGATGACCTGGGACCTAGGACCTAACCTAGGTCCCTAGGCCTGGGACCTAACCAGGGCCTCCTGTATGTAAACTTGCACTTAGCACTTTGAATTTTCTGTCTTAGCCTCCTTTGGTTTTGTTTTGGTTTTGCTTCCTTGGCTTTGGGAGTCAAATTCCCATAGACAGTTGACAGTAGTGAAGTCTATTGTCTGTTTTCTTTTGGTATTTTATGGTTTCTGTCTCTAATCAGTCTTTCAAATCTTCAATCAATTTGGAGAGTATTTTTCTTTATGATAACTAATCTTCATGTTTCTTTTTTCTTTTCTTTTTTATATGTGGTTATCCTTGTTTCCCAGCACCATTTATTAAAGGGATTTTCCATTCTCCATTATTTGGTCTTGTTCCTTTGTCATAAAGCAGTTGTCCATGTATCTGTGGGTTAGTTCTGGTGGTGTACAAATCACATCCCATTTATTTCTTTGTTTGTATTATAGTACCATCCTGTTTTTCTCTAATGTGGAAATATAAATTTTAATTAAGCTTTCTCCTGGATATATAAATTTTAATTAAGCTTAGTACAAATTCTTTTTTTTGTTATTTATTTTTTAAATTGAATCACAGTGAGATACACAGTTACAAAACTGTTCATGACTGGATTTCAGTCATATCATGTTCCAACACCCATCCCTTCACCAGTGTAATTTTTCCCAACACCAATGTACCCAGTTTCCCTCCCAGTCCCTCTTGCCTTTCCCCGCCTCTCTTTTATGACAGGTGTTTTCCCTCTCTCTCTCTCTCTCTCTCTCTCCCTCTCTCTCCCTTTCTCATTCTCCCTCTCCCTCTCCCTCTTTTTCTTTTTCCTTTTGGGCATTATGGTCTGCAATACAGATACTGAAAGGTTATCATGTATATCACTTTACTAACTTTTAAAACTCAATTCTTGTCCAAAGTCATAATTTCCAACTATAGTTGTAACACTGGTCCCTTATTTATCTTAATTTCCCTTCACTTCCCACATACTTGGAAGCTACCAACCTTTGACCAGTTCTCCTGGCCCCTGTTTTCCCCTGGCATATATTAGTCTCATTTTTTTCCTTTGTGGAATATATTTTTAAAAGTATGAGACCACGCCATCTAAGATTCCGTCACTTTATAACATGATTTGAAGCCAGGGACGTATAATGCCTTTATTTTCTTCTTTTTATTTTCCCTAGATGTTTTTGACTATTTAAGGTCATTTGTGGTCATACACAAGTTTAAATTGTTTATTTTATTTTTCTTGAAAGTAATACTGGAGCATAAATGCATTTTGACCAAATGAAGGGTAAGCATACTTTTGTTACAGGATTTTTCTTCACTCCAATTGTTTAATCCTAAAATGATACACCAAATGCATTGTTATACATAATTATTACTCAATATCTCATTTTTACATGAGGAATAATTCTACTCGAATATAGAAAAGACAACACTTTATGTCAGGTTCTTTGGTCATCAATGGCATTTACTTTTTATATTTTCCATGGACTCCACACTGAGCGGTTTTCACTCAAGGTGCCCCAGAGGGGGGCAGGTGAGAATCCTTCCCACACCAAGGGACCCAGCCCTGGCAGCCGACCTCCACAACCCAACCATCACCATGCTCCAGGCCGCTTTCCTCACGCATGATTGAACATATTCCTAAAGCGCAAAAACGGCCACACAACACATCTTAAAACACTCACTACTCATTTTCCATAATTACCACACCATATTTGATTGGAGACAAAACGGTGCTGATGCCTCCCAAACCCCTCTCACTCTCCCGAATCATCGCACTCTCGGCTCACCATCTAGTCTTAGACAACACAAAGCTCAGCACACCAGGCATGGAATTCTATGCATGATTCCTGCCGGAACTCTACACGTGATTCCTGCTGAAACTCTACGCATGGTTCCTGATGGCTATTTTGCTGGCTATTTTGCAAGATTTGAACAGAATGGCATCAGCGGGGCATGGAAAAACCTCTATGACAATCACAGCATTGCCACCTGCCGCAGCCAGGCTGAGTAGCAGTGCCTGTCGGACATAGAGCCTTGGAAGCAATGCATACAGTGGCTCATCCACTGTGGGGTGCTGTCAGCCAACCACCGGGTGACTTGGGACTTGGCGCAGGTGTTCAACCCAGCACAGACACTCCACGATGGGGTTCTGCTCTGCCAGCTGCTCAACAACCTCTGGGCGCACTCCGTCAACCTCAAGGAGATCAACCTGTGGCTGCAAATGTCCCAGGTGCTGCCCAGAGATGCACAGAGGTGCATGTTTGTCAGTGTGGAGATCGTTCCAACATGCCACTCGACCAAAGGCTTACATTTTGGTAGACTGGGAACACCTGTAAAGGCAATTGGAGGCCGCCCCTAAAGCCTCCATTCCTATCAGAGAGCCCGGCAAGCTACCAAGATTATCACCCACGTGGCAGAGCCTCGCAGGCTACCCCTGATGTACTTAATATGCCAAAAATAGTAATAACAATGGTCCTCATTCCCCTGATCCTGAAAGAGCCCCAATCAGGCTACACTGGCACGCGACAGGGATGAGAGGAGACATTACTGGCACCCGCTTGAGCAAATCAATGAACAATGTGATGACAGTGATACAGTGATTTTCCCAATGTAAATTCATAAGAAATGGCTTTCTAAATTATACAACCAAATCATACATCTAAAATTCACATTCATGTATCAAACAGGGCCACTCATGCCTGGAGCGAATACAATAAAGTTTCAGGCATTTTCTTTCCCTGCTATACTTACTGCATTTTCAACTCAAATTTCTTATTCCAAAGTTCACAAGAATAGGTGGGGGCAAATCTCTTGAATAATAAAATTTGGTTGGTAGCTTTCTTTTAATGGGAATGTGTTTTAAAATTTGTTTTTAAAAAGCAACACTGTAGTTCAGTTAAAATGTAGGTGCTTAGTGAAGTATATTACAATGGGCTTTGATCTGTGTTTTAGAGGTTTTTGTTTGCAACTTTGGATTTCTGTGTGTGGGAAAAAACGAAGAGCCTGATGTAATATGTCATCCACATTATATTTAGCTTTGGAATTATAGTTTACCTATACTTATTTGTAATCCGTGTGCTTCTAAGTATAATAAACAGCATTTATCATATTTAGCAGCCATTCATTAGATAAATCTATAGGTCTCTGTGTGAAATCATTTAAGCATCTTATAAGAATTCTTTCCTTAGCCAATATTTTTTTGGGATTTAAAACTCTTGATTTGATTTTTAATTTTATTCCTGTTAATGAAGATTTTTTCCTCCCAGTAAATTAATTATAGAATTTTTATTTTCCTTAGATGAGTAATTGGCTGTTTCATAGATTACTTCATCTGCGAGGCTGAGCCACTCCCATTACACTGTTAGCATTCAATATGACTTGTGCAAGAATTGATTTGATTACAGCCATCTGTATTGATAATAGAGATAAACTCAATAAACAAATTAGAGGAACTGTGATTTGCCCACCAAGGATAGAAACAGCACTAGGTTCAGATAATTTGTTGTCCCTCTCTAGGAGAAGCAAGTAATCAATAAAGCAAACACTCATCACTGAAACTTCATAGACAGATAATGTCAACATTTAATATGAAAAATAAAGTACTATATGCTTGAGAAAAAAAGGGGGAAAATATTTAAAAATCGCTTCCTAAAATTATTTATTGTATTTGTTGGTTACTCTTTTCTCCAAATACTGACATATGTATCAATATGTCCTAAATATGTTTCATGTCCTAAATATATTGAGGAATAATATTTAGAAAATTAGCTGCTTACTCTGAAAATTAGATAATTCTAAATTAAGTTTGTATCACTAACAACCACCATAAATTATTAAAAGTAAAAGAATAGAAACATAGAAGCAAAAGAAAATTCAAAAGTAATATTAATTTTCTCCATAATTTTATGTTGAAAGGAAAAGAGTTATGTAGTTTGTAGAAAGGTTTGCTATGAAAATTATGCCCTTATTTTATATTATATTGACATTTTTATGTTTTATATTAACACATAAGCTCTCTTTCAGACTCTACAGACATGAAATAGAATGAATGGCCTACGGTCAAAATTGAAAAAATAGCTGAAAGGTCAGCTATCGCCTTGTGTTTCCAGATCCACAAAGGAAAATTTTTCTAACGGCTTTTTTCTTTTTAAAAAAAATGCAACAAAAATAAATGTCTATGGAGAGAGAAAATGAGCTCTCGTCTCCTTGCCCTGGTTACTAAAAGCATCGTAGATAGTGTTACAAAGGATATAAAACCATTCCCAACTTGTAATTTTGGTATTTTATAATCATAAAGATCAATTTCTATGGTAATCTAGTGAATAAATAGATAGATTCTGACTAAACATACAGGGTTAACTTAAAATACTGTTCTTTGCTTTCTAATATAATCTAGGTGAAATTATCCATCTTAGATGATCCTGTTTAATAAACTGAAAGAACAAAACACCCCCCTCATGGGATTAATGAAAGATTAAATAAGAGCAGGCATATTGCCCAGAACCTGGTACATAAGACACATCCAATAAATGTTAGCTGCTATAATTATACACACCATCAGTTATGAACTGTTGTACAAACATCCTATTAATTCTCATCTGACAACTCTAACTCTAGAACGTCTTGTAGATGCAGGCTGAAGTATAGGAAAAGAGGAAGAAAGTCAAAGGATTTTTTTTTTTTGCAAAGGCTTTTACACTAATATTTTAGTATAAAGAGATACACACTCCCTTCTATGTTAAAGTAATTTAGGATTTTTTTAAAAAGTGGATTTAAGTTTAAAAAAAAATAAAAGCAAAGTCTCCTAGCTACAAGGAAACTTGGTTAAAAATCTGGAGATTTAGATTGATTGTAGAGAGTTATATTTAAACATGATTACCATGTTGCCAGTGGGAAGCACTTCTTAGAATAATCAGATTTGAGAAGACTAATAATAGAACACTAGATCTGTAGTTGCCTCTGAGTCACTTGGCTGAGGAAGGGGAAAGCTAAGCCCCCCTACAAGGCATAATTATTGAATGAAGGCCACTTAAGGTCCACAATGGAAAGAAATCAGAGAAGAGAAGCTCATTGGTTTTTGTATATCCAGTCTTTTCCATTGTGCTAGTTTCCTTCAAGCAACTTAAAATGCAAAAAAAAAAAAAACGGTGACTGCTGGAAGGATTAGAAGTCTGCTTTGTTTACTAGCAGCTTGCCTAGCTCAATTCCTAGCACATTTCAGGGCTTGGTGCAAGTTCAGTGGTATAAATGAATGAAGGTTCTAAGGAAGGGAAGTGGTTCCATAGGAAAGTTCTGCTTTTACTATTCAAGATCTTGAAATATCTTTATGTTCTGTATATGTGCTATATATGCTCCTTGAACATACATTTTCATACATTAGAAGCATAAAAATGGTTCAATAAAGTGATGTTTTGTTGTTAATCAAGCACATTAACAAATTATTTTCTAATTGTGTCTTACCATTGATAGTTTATTTTCTTTTAAAATCAGATTATTATTTTGTAACTAATTTTTATGGACCTGAAATTTTCTACATTTTATCTGTTCAATATTTGGGAAAGATGTTATTCTAGTTTATTCACCTACCAAAAGTCATGAGTACTTCATTTCCCTCTTATGTGAGATCTCTCAAATTGTAAAATGTCTAATGGACTAATTATAAAAGCATGTTTCAAAAAATTCTATTACAGAAATTTCATAAACCAGCCCATCAAACAGAATGGCAGCCTTAGAGGAATTTCAGTGTTAAGTCCTTATAATCTGCCCAGAAAAAAATATTTCATAAATAAGATAATGTGTGCTAGTTAATATTTAGATTTTTTTATAGTAGTTAGTCTTTACTTAGAGAAACATTTGTCTAATAGTCATTCATTTGACAAATATTTTTGCTGGCTTGTCAAAGGCTTTATGACATTCAAGGACACGAAGTGAGTAACAGTAAGATTTTCTTTCTTTTTTTTTTTTGCTTTTTGGGTCACACCCAGCGATGCTCAGGGGTTACTCCTGGCTTTGCACTCAGAAATTACTCCTGGCGGTGCTTGGGGGACCATATGGGATGCCGGGGATCGAACACGGGTCGGCCACATGCAAGGCGAACGCCCTACCCGCTGTGCTATCACTCCGGCCCCACAGTAAGATTTTCTTATAATTTGCTATTCATTTTAGAGTTGGATAGTCATGTAATAGTCAAACAAGCCAATGGATAATATTAATACCAGATAGTACTTAATGCTGTGAAATAATTAAACAGAATTCTTTGGTATGAAGAGATGAGGGGTATTAAATTGGGCACTTAAGGGAAATTATCTCTGAGTTATTACTTTTGGATTGAAATCTAAATTGCACTGAGAATCTGGCCACAGAGAAATCTGCATAAGGAGAAAGCTAACAAACAAAAACAAAGAAATGCTTTTTAATTTTGTTTTAAATATATATTTTTAAATTACCATGGTTACATGTTTACAGTGGTGCTAATCTTTAATGCTTTTGGTGTACAATGTTTATAGCACCTTCATTGCCACAACCAAAGTTCCAAAGATCCTCTTCCCAGTTTGTTTTTATGTCACTTTTCACCCGCTTCTTCCCTTTCCCGTCCCTAATTCTCTAACTTGGAAACCTCATTGCTGTTGTAAAAGGCTAAGGGATAGCCTTATTTTCACTGGATATCTCATGAATTGTATTAGTATTGTCCATTCCCTAAAAGAAAAAGGACGTAATCTAAGGTACTAGAAGACAGTTAATTTTCAAAGACCAGAAAGATGCTTCTCCAATCAAAAATCCTTGTATTAACCACTGAAACTTTGCAATGTGCCTGTCAAGTTGACAGGTGTGGGGGTGATCAGGATGGGGATATAGGGGTAATCTAGGAACACCACTGGAGGGGTTAGTGTTGAGTTTAATTATTAAATTCAAGCAAACATAAAATGCAAGCTACCAAGAGTATCTCGCCACATGGCAGAACCTGGCAAGCTACCCATGGCGTATTCAATATGCAAAAAATAGTAACAACAAGTCTCACAATGGAGATGTTACTGGTGCCCACTTGAGCAAATCGATGAACAATGAGACTACAGTGCTACAGTGCTATAGCTCTAAATAACTTTTTAAACGCTAACGTTGGGGGTGGGGTGGCGGGAGGGATACTAGGGGCATTGGTGGTGGAAAATGAACACTGGTGAAGAGATGGATGTTCGATCACTGTATGACTTAAACTCAATCATGAAAGCTGTGTAATTTTATCTCACAGTGATTTAATTGGAAAATTTTAAAAATTTTAAAAAAGAAAATGACATGAACCTTTCTCTCTCTCAAAAAAAAGTTAAAGTTGCAAGAGTTACCTAACTTCACAATTTATTATTGGCATCTCTAGTATTATCAGTATTAAGAGAAATAAATAGATCAGTTAACAGAGACAGTGTCCATAAATGGTTCTACATTTATGTGGCTAACTGATTTTTTAATTAAATTTGTAGTTCAGTAAAGGAAAGTATTCAGGAAGTATATTCCTGAAAAACTGGACCGCATTTTAAAAAAAAATCATCGATATATACTCTTTGTAACATATCAAAATTTAACTCAAATTATTTTAAGCAAAAATGTAAAGTCCAAAGTTCTTAAATATTTAAAAGATATCATAACTCTTTATGATCTTGAATTAAGCAAAGGTATATTTAAATATGACAAAACATATAATCCATTAAAGAGAAGTATAATATGTTCAAATTTGATTGAATTTAAGAGTTATTTTCTTCCAAAGACATTGTTAAAAGAATAAAACAGTCCATAGACTGGAGAATATATGAATATATGTATGAATATCTTTGTGGTAAAGGACTTGAACCAAAATATGCAAATAACTCTCAAATGAGAAAAGAGCCCAATTATTTTCTTTAATGAGCAAAAGAATTCAACAGACCTCTACATAGATGATATGGGGATATGAGGATGGTAAATAAGCATATAAAAATCTCAACATTGTTAGTTATTACTAATATACACATTATAAAATTGGAAATTAATAAGATGTTTATGTGAATATGGAATAACTAAAACATTATTGGTGTGAATATAAAATCACTTTTAAAAATTGTTGGTTGTTTTGAAAGTTAAATATACACTTGCTATATGATCTAGCCATTTACTCTAGACATGTGTCTAGACAAATTAAGTCATGTGTCTATAGATAAACTTTGATACAAATGTTCTTAGCAGCCAGATTTCTAACCACCAAAAATTGGAACCTGCATGCTTATTAAAGGTTAATGGCAAAATTAGACTAAAAAAACAAAGGTCTTTGCAACTACATCAAATTAATAAGCCTTTCCAAGAAACAGTGACCTGAATAAAGACACCCCATAGACTGGGAAAGAATATTTATGCACCACTCATCTAAGAGTTAAAATCTAAGACATATAAAGCACTTGAAAAACTGAAAAAGAAAAAAAGAATCACCAAAATATGGGGGAAAGACATGAATTGAAAGCTCTTCTTCAAAGCGCATATACAGGTGGTAAAAAAATGCTCTGCATCACTTATCATCAGGGAAATGCAAATCAAAACAACAAGATAGCACCTCACACCAATGAGACTAGCACACATCAAAAAGAACAAAACAATCAGTGTTGATGTGGATGTGGGGTAAAAGGAATTTTCATCCACTGCTAGCTAATGGGGATGTCATTTTGGGAAAACAGTGTAGACACTTCTCAAAATGCGAAGAATCGAGCTAACATATGAGAGAAGCCTCACTGCTTGGCTTCTACCCTAAGGACCCAAAGACTCTTTTCAGGAAAGACATTTGCACTCCTCTGTTTATTACAACACTATTCTTTTTTTTTTAATTTTTTATTGAGTCACCATGTGGAAAGTTACAAAGTTTTCAGGTTTAAATCTCAGTTATACAATGCTCGAATACCCATCCCTTCACCAGTGCTCATATTCCACCACCAAGAATCCCAGTATAGCTCCACCCCGCCCCCTCACACCCCAAACCCCCCCCAACGCCTGTGTAACTAATAAATTTCACTTTACTTTCATTTTGATTGCATACAATATTTCAACAAAACTCACTATTATTTACAACACTATTCTTAATGGACAAAAATCTAGAAACAATCCAAGTGTCCAAGAATAGATGACTGAATAAAGAAACAATTGTCTGCGTGCACAATGGATTATTACTGAAACAGATGAGTTTATATTAGTTGCTACTCCATGGATAAATCTGGAGAGTATCATGTTGGGTGGAGTAAGTCCTCAGGATAGGCACAGATAAAGAATGACCTCTCCCATGTGTGGGATATAAAGAAGCATAGTAAGGGAATAACGGAATAACAGATGGCCAAAGGCAATAGAACCTAAGAACTTCTCTACAGAACTGAGCTTACCGTGGGGGGAGGGGGGGTGGTGGTAGTGGTGTGGTGATGGGGAGGATGTGGTGTCGGAACATTGTATGCATGAATCTCAAACACTAATAGTATTGTAAATCATGGTTCCTAAAATGAAAAATTTTAAATAATTCAAGAAAAGATAGTGTAGTAATCATCCGGGCAAGAGAAGTCAATGACTGGAACTACTGCCACAGGAGTAGGGATGAAAAGCAAAATATAAGAACGTATAAAATCTCATATGAATGATATTTTGGATTTTCTAAAATTTTATGAATATATGGCTCAGAGTATTTCACACATGGTGTTTTTAATTTCAAATTGTAGTTGAACCAATGTCCATTGTAGTAAAATTAAATTTACTAGAAGTCTGATATTCAGTTGTTCTACTTTTAGGCAGTAAAGTGTTAGCACTTGATTAAACACCCACATCTTCCTTCCCCTTGTAATTTTTTTCTTTGGGGGAGGGGTTGGGGTGGTAAGACCACACCCAGTGGTACTTCTGGATTATTACAACTGGCTCTGTGCTCAGGGATCACTCTTGGCAGGCTTGGGGGACCATATAGAATGACGGGGATCAAACTTGGGTTGGCCACTTGTAACGCAAATGCCTTACCCGCTGTACTATCACTCTGGCCTAACCCTTTATAATTTCTGATCAGGTCTCTATCTCAAAGATACTACATAAAATTTGAATTTAGTTTTGAAGAGTGGAGGGAATGTGGAGTGATCAGGATTTATAAAAAATTTGGTTGAACTTTATGCTAAGATCTGATGGTTCCCTGAAATTCCTTAAGAACAGCTTACTTCCCTACTAAGTTTTTGTATTATTCCAGCATCTACCTCTTTATGAAAGGTAAGCCCATTTAGGGATTCTTATGTGAAGGAATGATAGACCCCAATGTAACCCAGTTCTCATCTAGAGCTATTTAAGATGATTCTTAGCAGAAAGAAAATAAAAACCAATTCACCTAAGAATAGCTCATTTTTTTCAATCTATTCATTACTTTTTCAATAAGCATGTAGTGGTCCATGAAGAAAGCTAAGAAATAAAATAAAGCAAAAGATTGCAGCTAAGTATTATTTCATCTACCACTGATTTATTCAGTAAATACTTTCTTTACTCATTTCCTAAGTAAAGCTGCTTTTCTTTATTGGAGCCTTGAAAGAACCCACATTTGCTTCACAGAAAGCAAAGACTTTTTTCAAAGACAGATGATCTTGAATCACTACAAGGTGTCTAGCTACAACAATAGGTTTTAACAAGCTGCAGTGAAAGGTCTATTTAACACAGCTATTTATATACTGATAGTTCTTCCATAGCACTGAACAGATCCTCTGAAATGAAATTATTTGCTGAGCAGTTAAGTGTTGAAGAAATGGTACACTAATGTTAGCTGAGAAAAACCCATAACCACCCCGAAATCTAATGGTCACTCTCTTAACCATGAGTCCACTTAAATGGGAAGAGAACAAGCAGCAAAGACTTGTACCTAATAATAATGCACTCTTTGAAAACTTTAAGAGAAATAATTCAAGAATAATTAGGCTCTCGTTTCAATAGCCAATGTTGTTGAACTGCACAATTCATATTTGAGGATCTTACTGACAGATAAAAGCTAAGGAAAATAAAAAATCTGGCATTTATCCAGAATTTTTCCAAAGGTCAGGAATTAAAATTTATTAAGGATATTCTGGGCTGTGTGTTTTCCCATGCAACCTTTTCTCTTTTTTTTCAGACTTTAACAATCTAAAGAATTATTATCTGCATTTCTCATTTGTGAAAATTAAAATGTGTAGAGATTACATAAAGCAGTGATTTGCATTCCAAACACTGTTCTCCTACTTCACATACTGCTTCTCCTTATTCTGCCCTGTTCTTTCACCCATGAACATCATTAGTGCTTCGGAATAAGTTGTCATCTGTCTTCTCTCACTCTTTCTAGATTTTCTCTTATTCTTTCATGACCTCATTCAGCCTCATTGGTTTATTATCTTATGCAGGCTGAGTTCACCAAGATTTATGTCTCTAATATGACTTTCTCTCCACTTTTTGTGTTCACTTTTTGTATTTATATTTTTGCATAGCCTCTTGAAATAGACATTTCAATTTTTTGCATGTCCAAACTAAACTGATTCTTGAAGTCTCCAATCCTGTCCTTCTACAATTTTCTTCATTTCAGTTCATGACAACTTCATACTTTTTCATTTGCCCATAACATCTTTGAAAGTCTTTACTTTGGGCAGGAGAGGAGAATGCCACCTCTAATTCACCTGGAAATCTTGCCTTTTATAACTTTATAATATGATGAAATTTAACCACTTCTTACAAGCCACACAATAAATATCCTGGAGTCACTCCAACCACAGTCTCCCCCACCTTAATCATACTACTAGTCTCCTTCTTCACCCTTGTCTCTGACTGTCCATTCTCAACAGTGTACTGAGTGAGAGAGACTTTAAAAATGTCCCTTTTCTCCCCCAAATGCACCAAGGTTTTTCATCTTTTAATAATAGAAACCAGGCTCCTTTTAAGTAAGTACACAGTTTACATGAGCTCGACTACTACCTTATTTTCCTTACTCCTTATCATTGTCACCTCTACCCACTCTGCTCAAATATACTGGGGATATTTATGCTTCAAGGAAAGTGTATGTGCTATTCTTCTGCTTGGAATGCTTTTCTTTCAGATCCACATGATTTACTCCCTCACTTCCTACAACTCTACTCAAATGTGATAGCCTCTCCTGGCCAACAAAAAGAAACGATTTCCAAGCTCACAATGACCCCACCTCCTCATCTACACCACATTGAGGATTTGTGGACATACTAAATACATTTCATCTTTTTTCTCTACTACACCACCACTACAGCTGAAAAAACACCACAAGAACAGTGACTTACTTCTATTCTTTATAATGCCCAGCATCTACAACAGTGTCTGGATGTATTACATTGACCCCTATGATACCATTACATGTTTTTCATAGTTCCTTTAAACAGTAAGATATCAACAAATGCTTCTTTTTTTTTCTTTTTTTGGGTCACACCTGGCGATGCACAGGGGTTACTCCTGGTTCTACACTCAGGAATTACTCCTGGTGGTGCTCAGGGACCATATGGGGTGCTGGGATTCGAACCCGGGTCGGCCTCGTGCAAGACAAATACCCTACCCGCTGTGCTATCGCTGCAGCCCCCAACAAATGCTTCTTTAACTGATCAATGTGTTAAAGCCATCACAGGATAATTGCAAATTCCTTGTTCTACTTAATATATAATTCTGGTTCTGTGTCAATGAGTTTGCTTTCTGACTAAATATACCCTGTCTTTTCAAAGCATTTTTTATGTGTTCAGTTGTCATGAAATTTGGTATCTGAGTCAAGATGTTAGTTTAGCTAGAAAAAAAGTCATGAAAATATTTTGTGTGTGCTCATTATTATGATCTTACCTACCAAGAGATATGGCTTGTTTTTGCTTTTTGTAGGGTAAGTCTGACTGGATGAGTCAGGTCTGAACTTCAGTGAAATTCCTGTGAATTCATTGGCTCGGGCTACACTTGCGGCCTCAATGTGAGCCAGTAGCTTCTCTGCTATCAGTTTATAACTCAGATTTTCCTCATGTTGTAACTGCCTCAAATTGACAAGCAAAAAATTAAAAAAGTCACTGGACTAAGATAACTTTTATTTACATTTTGGCTTGGAGTGAATTTTCTTTGTTTTACTTTTTAATCCATGCAAAATGTAAATAGTACTATTTACAGTGCATGTTTACTTCTCAGGTTGTAGAGTAATGAAAGCTTAAAGGAAAGGTAGCTTCATTTAGGGATCAGAAACCTTCTGTTTTATGGATCTCCCTTTACCCTGCTATCCCTTCCTTAAGTATGTGAAAGAAAATATGCATAGTCTGTGGGAAGGTTTTGCTTTGAGTCCCATGGATTAATATGGGTTTCAAGAGAAATGGAGTCAATTGAATACAGGTATGAAAAATATGTGCTATAAATATATATTTCCCAAGATCTGCCATTGGCAAGCTGGAGACCCAGTGGAACCAACAGTGTAGTTCTGGTTCCAAGACCAGGGGACCCAAGAGCTGAGAAGAGCAGATGTTTCTGTGAGTGTGAAGACAGGAAGAGAATAGCATGGCCAGTCAACACCCAACCGCTGAAGTTCCCTCTTCTTCACAGGCACTCATTCAGACGTCTGTTTTTGACAGTGCCTCAGCTGAGAGTCGAGACATCCACTTCAGAAAGAGCAATCTATTTTTATCAGTCATCTGATTCAAACGTATCTCTCATCCAGAAACTCCCTACAAGACAGCACCTAAACAAATACCTAACCCAAGGACTGGGCACCTCAGGTTCTTGTCAAGCTGGCTCATAACCATCCCAACCCCAAAGCAGGCTGTATAACTGGTATTCCCAGCCCTGGTGGTCACACTTGTTTTCCATAGTGAGGTATTATGTCCATTGAGATGGAAGGAACAGGGGGAAAGTCAAACTGTCCAGAAGGATGCCGAGACATGTACACTGCGGAGTCCTTGTAAATTGTATAGCTGTGTATTTATTCTCAAGCAATTCTTGATGTTTGTGCTTCTTATCTAATTTTGCAAAACTGATTTGGATAAAGGAAGGGATTTTGTTATTTGGAGAAATTTGCCCCTATTAGAATTCTGTGATTCAGATATTGGTTCACTTCTGGTTCTCATTTCTTAGTTATTAAAACTTCATTTTGTTCCTATTTTTTGGTTTATTTTAAGAACACATTTTATGTCTTCAACATGAAATGCATTTTAAAAATAATCAGCAATTAACAAGAGAATTATTTTTCATTAAAACCAATACAGATGACTTGATTCCATTTGTGTGAAATGTCCAAATAGGCAAATCTATAGAGGCAGAAGGTAGACTTTTGATTGCTTATGACTGGGGGTGGGAAGTTGAATGAGTAGTGACTAACTGAGATTTCTTTTATAGATGATGGAATTACTTTAAAAATTATATTTGGGGAAGGGCCAGAGAGATAGTATAGTGGGTAGGGTACCTGCCTTGCACTCAGCTGACCTCAGTACCCTATATGATCTCCCGAGACCTACCAGGAGTAACCCCTGAGCATGGAGCCAGAATTCAGCTCTGAAGATGCCAAGCGTGATCCCCAGATCAATATATACACATGCATTTTAAAAATAATCAGCAATTTTAAGATTTTGGAAATGATGGCACAGTTTTTTAAGGATTCTAAAAAATCATACATTTTTTACTCTGTGAAGATTAATTTTATGGTATACAAATCCAATCTTGAGAGTCTGTCTTAAAAAGTTATTCTAATTCATTTCATTTTATTTCTTGATAAGAGCTTTGAGGCTTTCCTTGCTCATGCCTGAACATGGTGTGTGCATCATTCTCTATGATGCCATTTGACCAGATCTCAATCTTATTTAAATACAGTGATGGTGGGAAAATTCAGTTCCTGGATAGGCAGTTACTCCCTCAGCAATACAATAGCTCAATTCTGTGCAAGGATAAAATTTTGGAAACAGCTTGATTTCTGAAATCCTCACTTGAATAGTTTAATATTTTATGTCAGAATATGCAGAGCTATATTTATACACTATAACCACTTTTCTCAGTATACTTATGAATCAAGTTGGTCTGCCAAAACTGACCAAACAGCATGTTGAGATTATTTCTTGAATAAAATGACAAATATCTATGGTCACTGTCATCCTGTAGCTTATCAATTTCTTGAACGGGCACCAGTAACATCTCCATTATGAGACTTGTTACTGTTTTTGGTATATCGAATATGCCATGGGTAGCCTGCCAGGCTCTGCTGTGTAGGTGGGGTATTCTCAGTAGCTTGCTGGGATCTCCAAGAGGGACAGAAGAATCAAACCCAGGTCGGCCAAATGCAAGGCAAACACTCTATCCACTGTGCTATCTCCAGCCCAATATTCATGGCAAGGACTATTAAATATAGTCTCTTTTGGGTCTGGAGCGATAGCACAACGGGTAGGGCATTTGCCTTGCATGCGGCCGACCCAGGTTTGATTCCCAGCATCCCACATCCCCGGAGCACTGCCAGGAGTTATTCCTGAGTGCAGAGCCAGGAGTAATCCCTGAGCATCTCCAGTGTGACCCAAAAAGCAACAACAACAACAACATATATATATATATATATATATATATATATATATATATATATAGTCTCTTTGGAAATAGTTTCTAGGGTGAATGTTTCATTATGGTCCATTCCTATAAAATGTGTATTCAGGTTCATAGTGATCCAGAAAACACTTCTTTAGTTTTTTTCTGAGGTGACTGTACAAAAGAACCATGGCTAATTCATAGAAGAGTTTTTATTGATAGCAGCAAAAATAAAAAGGAATGTTAATCTGTAATATTAAAGTATAGCTCATTCAAGTTATGGGAAATTATTAAGTCATTATAATGCCTTCAAAAATAATTTTAAACTAATTTTGAAATATTAAAAATTTACTGATTTACTACTGGTGTGAATATTATAGAATTCGGTGGATACAGAGGTGAGAAGGTAGTACAGGGTTTAAGGCACTTAGTTTACACACAAACAGCAATTGGTCTATCCCTGGCACTGCTTATGGTCCCCTGAGCCTAGAGTTGTCCCTGACCACTGAACCAGGAGTGATCTCTTGGCCAGCCAGCTGTGGGAGGACCTGCAGGACCTGTCGCGTGAGAATCGTGCCACCCTACAATATCTTCTGCGCTGTGTGTGCAGGATTGTGGAAGTGGAGCTGGACAAGATGACCCCTGGGAAACCTGCTGTGGCCATGCCCCACGGAGGCCACCATGTCCCTCTTGTCCCTGATTGCATTATCCCCCCAGGCCCGCGCCCTGGAGATCCTCGTTGCCCTGTGTGGCCTGGTCTTGAAACAGTAACCAGAGGACATGCCCAGGGGCCCTCGTAAGGGAGGATGGGCCATCTGGCCAGCGGGTCGAAGTGGTGGTGCAGGTGTCATAATTCCGAGTCCGACCATGAGGCCGAGGATGGACGTCAAGGATCTCAAGTCGCCTCCAACGACTCGGACCCAGAGCTGGATGAGGACTCAGGCCTGCTGGACTCCTCAGTGGACAGTGCCCTCTAGCACCTCATCTTCCTGCAGATGTGGGTGGGTGCAGAATTGGGGGACAGTGAGGTGCGGCTCAGTGGCCTGGGGGCCAAGGCTGGGCCGAGTGCAGGCTCTGGGATGGACTGTCCAGGTACAACTCCAGCCAGTCCAACTCTAAGCAGATGCCTGCGAGGCTGGCCATTGTGAGGGTGCACAGGGGCTGTGGGACTGTGGCTGGCAGCCTGGACAGGTAGCTACAGTTTTGTAGGTGGATCCTGGCCTGGGTGTGTCCTGGGTTCACATCCAGAAGCTGAGTGTCCACTGGGGCCCAGCCACCCCAGCAGTGCTCTGTCCTGGTTCAGGAAACCAGGGGGAAGGCTGTGGCCACCTCAGCAGCTCCGGAAGACCAGAGTAAACCTGGGCTTTGCTTGCTTTGATTTGCTTTCTTTTGCTCCAAATGAAATTTCTGATCTGAAAAAAAAGAGAAGTATCTCTCTCTTTCTCTCTCTCTCTCAATATATATATTCAATATGCATATTTTATATGTATAGTGTGTATATGTATATGGACTCTATGAATTCTAACAAATATTAACCCAACATATCATATCTACATATAACATTATGTTATATATGTGTGTACATATACACACACACACACACACATATATATATATATATATATATATATATATATATATCAGCTTCAAAAAACTTACCATGTGGGGACAGCAGCCAGATTGTTCAGCCAACCCAACTCCCCTTGCAAGTCATAGCTCACTGGAAATCCTCTTGCCTTGCTAGTAATTCTTTCTAAACTTTCCAATGGTTCATTTATTATCATCAACATTGTCCACTATTGTTGCTTATTTACATTTCCAGCGTCTAACAGTGGGTATGGCACTTGCCTTGCATTCAGCTGACCTCAGCACCCTATATGGAGTAATCTCTGAACATGGAACCAGGATTCATCTCTGAACATGCCAAGTATGGCCCCCAGATCAATATATATACATATGTGTGTGAACAGAATATGCCTGTCTCTATCTGCCTCTTAGAAGGATACTGACTGTTACTGACCCACTGACCTTCTGCAAGTGACACCACACGGACCGGTGGCTAAGATAGATAAGGGCCGCCAGCCTTATTTCCTCTCTACATTGTTAATGTGGGTCTCCACAGGCCTAGGCCGTAGAGCATGTGCCTTCCCTCTGAAGAAGCAAGGCACGGCCCTTTGACCTTATTTGATCAGAGTTCTGGATGACATCTCCAGTGACATGCCTTCTGTGGCAACAATCGAACCTCCAAAAAGTCAGAGTTATCTATGTCTGCTGGCCTCTAGGAATTTTAGTAGTTGATGGCAGCCTGATTCCCGGAGTCCTTCCTTGGTTTCCTGATCCAGCTGCAATTTCAGAGTCAATCATGCAGGCAGCCCCCAATTCCATGCACTTGGATTTTTTTCATCTTTATTTGTACTGGAATGATAGCACAGCGGGTAGGGTGTTTGCCTTCCGTCCCATTCCTCTAGGAAAACCCAACAAGCTACTGAGAGTATTCCACCTACATGGCAGAGTCTGGCAGGCTACCCATGGAGTATCCGATATGCCAAAAACAATAACAACAAGTCTCACAATGGAGACATTACTGGTGCCTGCTCAAGCAAAATCCATGAACAATGGGATGACAGTGACAGTGCTACAGTGCATTTGTGTACAGGTATACTTGGTATGATTCTTCCGGGATCAAGTCTTAGTACTAAGGGCCACCGAGGTAAGCATTGAGTGGCAGGAGAAAATTGCTGAGGCAAAGGAAAGATAGAAGAAGACATTATTTGTCACCTGGATGGTAAGGGAACCAGGATCGGGGAGCACAGAGCTTAGCTCATAGGACTCTGAAAGTTACTAGTAATTACTGAGCTCAGCACTACTACCATTGGCTTTTTGGTGACTTTTCCAGTACAGGTTTGATGGTAGTTTAACTTCACCAACTGTTATTTGTCTGGAAAGCCTTCATTTCACCATCATGTATGAATGATTGTTTTAGAGTATGTCTGGCTAATATGTACTTTAAACTGTAAATACTCTACTCTCTAGCCTGTACAGTTTTTACCTACAGAATCTCTAATGATATCTAATTGGGATGCCTAGGTAAGTTACATGTTTTCCTAGAAGCCTATAATCTTTTTTCTTGTTGACTTTTGGTGATTTAATAATGATGTGTCTTTGATGTATGTCTTTAGGCAATGTAAAACCTTGTGTGTTCTTTTGGAACCCTAGATTCCTACAGTTACTTCTTTCCTTAGGTGGAGAAAGTTCTCAGCTATTATTTTTGTCATTAGGTACTTCGCTTCCTTCTTTCTTTTTCTCCTGGTATACCCCTGGGGTCTCTTCTAATGGGGTCTCAGAGTTCTCAAAAGGTTTCTTGGCTTTCCCTAAATCTTCTCTATACTTTCTCATTTGTGTCATCACTAAAATTTTGTGTTCAATTTAATTATCCTTTTATCTGTGAATCAGAGTTTGTTGATCATGTTTTTCCATGGAGGTTTTGTTGTTGTTTGTTTTTTTTAACTGACAATGGGAACAAATCATAAATTCATTTGTCAGCTTACACTTTAATTTCAAGCCACGGAGATTACAGACTAAAAGTGACTTCTAATATATAAGACCACATTAGTAATTAGGAAGACTACTTGATGTCTTGGGTCACGTACAACCAGCCCCACCTAGTCCATGGAGGTTTTTATTTTATTTCTTGTATCTTTCATACTTAGCATCTCTCAGGAGTTTTTTTGTAGCTACAATCTCTTTGGTGAAGAATTTCCCTTACTCCCTTCTTATCTATTGGAATTTCACCTGCCTTCGTATGCATCTGTTATATCATTGATTTTTTTAATAAAAATTATTTTAAATTCATTGTGCAATAGGATCCCTATTTCTGTGTCATTAACATTGACTACTAAGGAATTTTCTTTCTCTTTATTTCTAGCATGTTTTACCTTTTTTGAGGTGTAGGGGTTATGTGGTGTTTTTCCAACAGGAAATAGTCCATCACTTGATTTGGATATTTGTTTTGCTTTTTTTGTTTTGTTTTCAGTACCTCTGTTCTATAGGAGATGAGAATATGATATTTAGGAGAGTTCTTTCTATCACTGTTCTGGATGGAGAAGATAAGCCTGAATATGAAATGCCTCAGTGTCCCCTTTCCTCTCGTGATCTAACTTATTCTGTGTTTGAGCTCTTTGATTCAAGTTGTCTAAGATCTGACCTCTCGTTTCAACCATGGATATATGCTGCACAGAGAGTTTTCTGTGGATTCAGTTTTATATTTATTTCAAGTGATGCCAGTCCTCCCTCTGTTGTGCCAGACAGGGCAGGTTTTGATACGCGGAGACTCTGACAGCTTTGGAGACTTAACTCTTCTTATGGCATGCTGCTGAGATTGGGAGTCTGGAGAGATTTTCAACTGTCCTTTTACTTCTGTAAAACCATTGGGATTTGTGTTCAGTCTCAAATCCCATTCTTGGTGTTTGCATGGATTTCCTATGAAGGGGCTTGTTGAAGAATTGGATATTTTCAAAATGGAGGCACCTCCCCTTCATGAATTAAATCAAGCAAAGTAAGTCAGAGGTAAAGAGTCAAATAAGCACAATAAGTCAGAGGTGAAGAACAAACACTGGATGATCTCACTCAACTGGGAAATAGAGGGAGACAAAACAAGAGGATTGACAAAACAAACTCTTGGCACAGAACCGCACAAAATATTACTGATCTAGAAGACAAGACTAGAGGTCACTTAGGGATATTGGTGTAGGGTCATGGGCATTTTGATGATGGTAGGGGATAGTCTTTTTTTAATATATAGATGCCATAAACTTTAACAAAATTTTAATAACCTAAACTCTGATAAATTTATAGAAAGAATTATATATACATACATATATGTGTGTATATATATCACTGTATCACTCTCATCCCATTGTTCATCGATTTGCTCAAGTGGGCGCCAGTAACATCTCCATTTGTCCCTGTTGCATGCTAGTGTAGGCCAATGGCATATTGGGGGCTCTTTCAGGATCAGGAGAATGAGGACAGTCGTTGTTACTGTTTTGGGCATATCAAGTACACCACAGGTAGCTTGCCAGGCTCTGCCATGTGGGTGGGATACTCTCGGTAGTTTGCTGCCTCCTTCCACCCCGAGAGGGATGGAGGCTTTTGGGGCGGCCTCTAATCTCCTTTACAGGTGTTCCCAGTCTACCCAATAAACTTTTGATTGACTGGCATTTGTAATGATCTGTACACTGATAAACACGCACCTGCCTGCATGTCTGGGCAGCACCTGAGACATCTGCAACCTCAGATTGATCTCCTTGAGGTTGATGGAGTGCACCTGGAGGTTGTTGAGCAGCTGGAAGGGCAGGACCCTACGTGGAGGTTCTGTACCAAATCGAACATTTGTGCCAAGTCCCAGGTCACCTAGGTGTTGGCTGACAGCACCCCACAGTGGATGAGCTACTAAGTGCTTTGCTACCATGGCTTTCTCTCTCTCTCTACATATATATATATATATCATATATATATATGCATACATACATATGTATGTATATATACATACAAATATAAGTGTATATATAGTGAAAATTGCCAATTTAAAGAAAACAATGACTCAAATCTCAAGAATTTATGTGATAGTCACACAAGTAACCATTGTACATTGTAATAGGTATAAAGAAAAAGGATATTTTCATAGGAGTTTATTAAAGAAAAAACATGGAATACTTAACAAAGTCTGAGGAGGGCAAACTTAATAGAGTTGATGATTCATGAGCTGAGTTATAACAATAAGAGAGTTAATCAGGTGATAGTAGAGAATAAGAGCATAAACCAAGGACCTTGTAGATAAAAAAGACATTCGAACTAAAGGCAGAAATGCCATAAATAGTGTGTAAGTGGAAATACCTCCAGATAATTTAATATTTTCAGCACCTAAAATTCAAGGCAAGGTTAGTGATTCTAGGACAGAGATATAGGCAGAGACTAGATGGCAGAGGCTTTAAGCTTTATCCTTTAGATCAGTATATTCAAAATTCACTTGAGGACGTGTACTTTTTTTCCTCCTTATCTCTGAATGAGTCTATAGCTTTTATTTTTATCTTCAGTAGTAATACCATTGAAACTCTAAGAATAGCATTATTTAATTGGTAATTTGTTAGAATTAATGTTAAATTTGTTTGACTATTAAAATGGACTACCTGGGACTGGAGCAATAGAACTACCTGGGTAGGGCATTTGTCTTGCATGCAGCTGACCCAGGTTCAATTCCCAGAACCCCATATGGTTCTCTGAGCACTGTCAGGAGTTATTCCTGAGTGCAAATCCAGGACTAACCCCTGAGCATGGCCAGGAGTGACCCAATGGCAAAAAAATTAAATTAAATTTAATTAAAAAAATAAGATAAAATGGACTTCCTTGAACAACTAAAAATAATTTCACATATTTATCTGTATACTTTGGGAATATTATCATCAGAATAAATAGGACTTACTGAAGAGATCTGAATAGTGGCATGACTTTATAGAGAGCATTATAGAAAGCAACATAGCAATTGTGAAGAAAATGGATTTGATAAAGATGAGACTGATGTCAAAGAAACCGATTAAAAATGCTTATAATTAACCAGGCAAGATATATCATTGATTCACAAATAAATCTCTTGGAAAAGAGCAACACAAAGCGACATGCCATAGAGATGTCTCCAGACCCCTCACCAGGCTGTATCATTCTAGGTAACCCAAAGTGGTTGGGTGAGTTCTCTTCCCCACCCCAACAGAGCCCCAGCAACTGGAAACCTCCAGAACTCAAGCCACTATGCTCATGGCCATTCTCCACAGACTCAGATGAACCTCATGAATGAGTGAATCTGCTCAAAAACCAAGGTGTGTTTGAGTTGTGACTGAAATCTCTAGGCTTGCACAGAGTTGGGAGTGGGTGACCTTCCCCCATCTCCTTGTGCTTCCAGAAGCCTGGAAGTCATGCTCACGAACTGCCGCTGGTGCAATATAAACTCATAAACGGCCATGATCCAGACTCATAAATAAATCTGTTGAAATAGAGCAACACATGCCACAAAGATGTTTCTGGACCCCAAAGTAACCATCTAGTTAAAAAATAATTTATTAACTTCAACTATATAATCATGTTTAAAATTTTAGAATTCATGGAGTGGCATCTTATACTCTACACCAGTGATGTACTAAGGGTAACACACTACATTTGATGAGACATAAGGTAGAAGGCAACCAATTTCAGGGAGAAAAAGGGGGAAAATATATAGATATATATGTATATATAAGTATGTATACATATAAGTACACATACACACACACATACACACACACACGGCTCAACCTTTAACAGCATGTTAGTAATCTCTTATACTAGGGCTTAATGGCTCCAGGGTGAAATACAACAATCTTTACACACTTTCCTCTAAGGAAACTTTTTGGATCATTTTTAGTGTATTATTCATAACAAGTAATTCAAAATAAATTATTTAGGTCCTGCTCAGGGGCAGGGTTTGGGGATTTGGGGGTGGAAACATTTGAATTATGATGTTGAAAAAGTGTAATGGTGGTGGGATTGGTGTTGGAATATTAAATATAATAAAATATTGTGAACAATTTAATAAAAATAAAATAAAATTATACGTATGTATGTACATATATACACATCATTGCCTGGATTAGAACACCATAAGTAGATATTTCAAGTACTTTCTAAATAAAAGCTAAGTGTTTAGATACTAGGGTTCAATAATTAACATAGCTGTTAAAATCCCTTCTCCCATAAAACTTATCTTTTCACTGGAATGTGGAAGTGACACACAATAAGCAAGAAGATAAAGGTTAAGACTCCTTAATATGATCAAACTGCATTAGAGAGTAACTGAGAAAGTTGGGAACCATAAAGGATTGATGATATCATTTGTGGAGTATAGAATAACATCACATAAGGCTGACACCCAAGGACAGTAGATACAAAGGCCAAGAGGATTGTCCCATAGCTGGAACACGGCTTCATGAGCAGAGGGTAGAAGGCAGATGGAATAGAGAAGGGATCACTAAGAAAATGATGGCTGGAGGAATCATTTGGGATGGGAGATGCGTGCTGAAAGTAGATAATGAACCAAACATGATGAACTCTCAGTGTCTGTGTTGCAAGCTATAGTGCCCACAAGTAAAGAAGAGAGTATGGGGAATACTGTCTGCCATGGAGGCAGGGGGAGGGTGGAAAAGGGTGGGGGCTGATACCAAGGATATTGGTGGTGGGGAATGTGCACTGGTGGAGGGATGGATGTTTGATCATTGTGTGATTGTAACCCAAATATGAAAACTTGTAACTATCTCACAGTGATTCAATAAAATAAAAAAGAAAGAAAAGACAGATTATTTAATTTTGTAAATATCTGAATGATCAAATCAGCTAGTCTAAGATACTGATCAGCTCAGAGAAAAGAATGAGTCAAGGATTATCAAATTATAAATTGTTTAGTAGGACCCTACTGATCAACCTAATGAGGGTCTTTCCAAATTGTTTATAGCTTTATTTCTCTCCAATTCTCTATTAATGCTTGTTATGTTTGAATATATAAACTTTTTGCAAAAATTTCCTATAAGATGCCATTGTGCTTAATCCCAAAATTCTTTTGTCTCTACACTTTTACTTCAGATAACACAATGGCCCTTGGTTACCAAGTTTAGCCTGAAGAGATCATGAAAATTTGCTTCCATTGTTCAATTTAAAGAAAACTTTTGACTAAGAGGAAAAAATATATGCAGATTCCATCCTAAACAAGTTAATAAAAACCATAAGTATTTGTTTGATGCAATGTTGTGCTAAATATATTCAATATTATGTTGGAATGATGGCTTCCTTTAGCAGTATTGAAGACTGCATACAAAAACCATTTAATTTTGAATGCTGTAATTTGTGCAATTGATGTTTCTCATTTATCTGCAAACCAATGATAATTTCCCCTAAATAAATTAAACCATGAAAATAATATTTAAATCAGGAGAGTGAAAATGTATTTTCTCGATACAAACCAAACTTTGCATAGTCAAAATTAACTAGCCTGGTGGCAAGTATACATCCTATACTCAAATTGCGGATGTATCATCTGTTCATTTAGAAGCTATTTCCCGGGTAAGAATTAGAGGGTATCTTCTTTATAAATAACTTAGGGATTTTACTTTCAATGTGAAACTTATCTTAAAGTAGTATTAAAATTTTGCTCATTTATATATTAATACTTTTCAGCAAGCCATTGCATAACAACCAATGGCAACTGATATTATATGCAATGAATATATAATGAGTATAAATTTCATTCCCCTCTCCAAGATATACTTAATTCCGAATACATAGCTAATTGTCTCTAAAGGAGTTCCCTAATGTAAAAGATAATTAAAGTAGAGAATGTTTGGAAATTTTGAACCCGTCTCTGTTTTTTTGTCTTGAATGAATCTATGCCCTTGACTTTTATAATTCACTGGAATTTGCACTGGTAAATTTTTATATTATATATCATTTAAAGCATAGGACTGAAAAACTATTTTACACTTAAAATCACAAAATAATGCTTTTTCAGACTTTTTTTCTATACTTTTCTATGAAAATAAAAATGTTTATTTCATTATATTTTCTATTACATTTATTACTTATACCAGTAAAGTGATGAGCATTATATTTGTCTACAGCTTTTCAAAGGTCTGAGTCAGAAAATGGATACCAACTAGAACCAAAAACTATGAGGGTAAACTCTGTAAAGGTCATCATAGCAAAAGCAAGGTTGCATAAATAAAGACGTGAAACCAAGTGGTTCCATTTCTAACCTTACAAGTGGTTGGAAATGAGAATACACCTGACTTGATTTTTACCCACCCAAGAGTCCCACTTTCACTTTCAATAAAGTAGATAAGTTTTACCTCATGATCTGCAATTCTATACACTTGGCCTCTTGTGCAAGCTTAAAACACTTACCTCATGAATTCTGAATTCTAGTAGTAGTTAGGAAAACTATTGAATTCTAGTAGTAGTTAGGAAAATTAAGTTAATTGGAATGTGGCTACTGCAGAAATTGTCATTGATGGATATTTTCTATTTTTGTCTTAAAATATACACCTTAAGGATATATCATTCTTAAATGAAATTTACATAGACAGGTTTTAGAAACAAGTCAAAAGTTCTATTCATATTCCTATACCTATTGTTTAAGTTGATTTAGGTATGCTGTGCTAATAAAAAGTTTACTTCTGGGAATGCAGCTTGGTGATAGTATATAGAACTCCTGCCTCAGAGTATGAAACCCTGGGTTGGAGTTTTATGCCTGTTCATTACCTTACTTAGATTATTTATAGGCCCCCACATATTGCAACCTATTATTTTCTACCATTTCCTTCCTTCTCTCTTCTCAATTAACAATAGCTACTCAGTTTCCCCATGTTGCCTGAACTTTTCTATTTTACATCTTTGTTTCTCTATGTTCTTTTACTTGAAATGCTTGTCACTCATTTGATCTAAATCTTACCTATCCTCTGGTCACTTTTCTTCTCTCTCTTATTTCTTCCTCCTTAATATAACATATTTTACTATTTACCTGATTGCATCTTTTCCTTTTTTTTTGTCTGGTTTTATTTTTATTTTGGCCTCATATCCAGCAGTTCTCAGGACTTACTCAGGGCTCTGTGCTCAGGGATCATTTCTTGATGATGCAGGGGACCATATGAGTTGCTGGGGATCAAACATTAGTCAGCCACGTGCAAAGCAAACACTTGTACTATTTCTCCAGCCACAGGTTGCATGTTTTCTGACTAGATTATATTCATTATGATCTGAGTTTTGGCTCCTCAAATATCTTGCCTTATTCAATGCATGTTTTCTTTGAAAGATTGAACGAATAGAAAGCAAAGGAATCTTTTGTGGAATAAGGGAAATAATTTTGACTTCACAGAGTCCTAAATTTGACATTTAATTAAACATTATACATGAATATCTCTGTAAACATAATGTGCTATAAAAATATTTTAATGCTATTTTAGGAGTGGGACAAATTATATCTGATGTATCTTTACACAGAGCAAAATAAATATGAGGAATAAAATTTTTGCTCTCTGTCATGTCTGGTTTCAGTAAGTATCTCTTTGTTCAGATTGCTGTGGACATGCATTGAATAGAAAACTCATTTTTTGGTCAATTGAAAGAAGCTCCTTTGAATCATTCATCCCAAAATTCTCTGGACAGACTTATCTTCTGTGGTTATATACATGTCTAAGTATCATTGACGTGCAGATAAAATTCTGTTTTAAATTTGCAGCTGAAAAGTCACAGAGCTCCTCATAGGTATCCTTCAGCTCCTTCTTGTTTCCATTTCTGCCTGATAATATTTCAAGTGCTAGTGAAGTCTTGAGTGAATTCATGAATAGTAACCATGACAAAGGCAATTTGGCAGAAGAGTTGAGCCCACGCAGGCAATTTCCCACCCCTTTTTTAGGGACCATTGCTCTTCAGCCTAGCAAATACCAGTGATGGCAGGTTTAATTCAGTGATTGTTTGTGATTAGGTGGTGACTATTGAGAAAGAATGGCAATGAAAGTCAGGACTCACTTTGTTTTGGAAATTTAAGACAGAATAGAGAAAATTCAAAACAAATTCTGTCACTGTATCACTGTCATCCCCTTGCTCATCAATTTGTTCAAGCAGACACCAGTAATGTCTCCATTGTGAGATTTGTTGTTACTGTTTTTGGCATATCGAATGAGCCACGGGGAGCTTGCCAGGCTCTGCTGTGCAGGTGGGATACTCTCGGTAGCTTGCCAGGCTCTCCAAGAGGGATGGAGGAATCGAACCTGAGTCGGCCGCATACTAGGGAAAAAAATTGCACAAGATTGATTTGTGTCAGTTGTTCACATGACTCTGAACTTGCTAGTGGTATAGAAAACAAAGACAAAGTGACCCACTGTGTGATACAGGATGAACTAGAGGAAGACTTCTGAAATGATAGTTTTTACATTGCCCATTTGATTATTCTCAACAAGTGCCAAGAAATTATTATGGCATAATAATAAAACCATAAACTCTAAAGTCAGACATATCAGCTTCTGAAAATTGTCAGTTTTACAGATTGCTCATATAAACTGATCAAGTTACTAACCTCTAATTTTTTCATAATCTGCAATGTGGAATAATAATTATATGTGTTGCATATTATTGTTATGAATCTTAAAAACATAACATACTAAAAGCATTTGACATAATGCATCATCCATAAAAAAGATTCAATTGATGTTAGCCATCACTTTCTGCATATTAATAAGCCCTTTATTATAAAATATTATAGAAACACCTTCTGTTTTCATCGATTGCCTAATGAGTTTATCTGTAGGATGGGAAAATAAGACCAACAACAAAGGGATGTTTTAGGAATTGAATGAAGTGATACATCTGCAATAGCACTATAAAACTATATGAAATATGTATCAAAAGGGTTAGTGTGGATTTCTCAGAAAAGCAAGTGTGAAGTTGAATATGTATCTCTGTTTTACCTCCATTCATATTCTCTCAGAAGTGACAAATACCAAACTAAGGAAGGTAAACCTATATCAGCATACAAAATTGATAATGATGACATTGGAATGACTATATTTTAAGAGTTTTTGCAAGTTATAAAGCAATGAACAAGACGAAAACATACAAGATACATGATACACATGACTTTCTATATGTGAAGAAACAATCCACCAAGGTAATAAAGAAGGAAGTCTTAGATGAGAAGGCCAGGAACCAAAAACCATCCACGAGGGCAGTGAAAGGTAAGGTGCATTTGTGGTTCCAGTAAGGTGCCACTGGGAAGCGTATACACTGCAAACAGCCAACAGGATCAGGTAACAGCCTCACTCCTGACTTACACTTAGGGGAGACATTTCACAGTTGGTTCCTAATGAGGACAACTGTGACAGGTAAAGAATGAGGACACTGCCCCAGTTAAGTCCTGGATGTTAACTCTGTTCTCCTAATATAGTAAATAACCATTGATAGGTATAGAGACAATTTTTCTTTTGTGACAAATGTTAGTTCTGACCCTCTCCTAACAACTAGACATGTAATCATCAATTATAAATCCACATCAAGCCATATGGAAAGGTTGTTAAAACAGAGACTTCTAGGCTTCACTCTGCTATTCTAGAGCAAAGCTTGAGAAAATACAGTCCTAACTAAGTTAAGAAGTGCTGGTCTGGGACCACCTTTTGAGAATTGGTCTAGATCTTTACTATCCTTTAGTATTACCAAAAACAACTATTTCAGATAAAATGAAAATTAATAAGATTCTGTGAAGTAAAACCTCAGTAGTTGATTTATGCCAGCTACATTTCAAAGTTATTATCACCACACATGACTGACACGGTTTGGATATTATATGGCAGAACATTTCTGCCATAATAGGAAATTCTGTCAGACATACATCTCTGTCCTAAATTGAAAGATTAAATTTCAATCTAGGGGCCAGAGCAACAGTACAGTGGGTAGGGTGCCTTGCACACAGCCAACCCAGGTTTGACCCCCAGTATTCCACGTGATCCCCTAAGCTTGCCAGGAGTAATTCCTGAGAGCAGTGCCAGGAGTAGTAGCCCCTGAGCACCCCTGGATGTGACCCCAAAAGCTAAAATTTAAATAAATGAATAAATTCTATTCAATAGAGCCATCACCATACGTAAGGTTTGCAGGCACGGGGTAAATTGCAGAGGACTGCAATTGTGCAATACAGTAGTTAAGTAACCTTGCAGTTAATCTAAGCTTTTCTACTTTTCCTGCCACACACAAGACCGTAAAGATGGAAAGATCTTGCTCAAACTCTTATGAAACTCAAGCTCATCTTAGCATCTCAGATCAGAACAGCCAAGTCTTCCATCTGTTAAGAGTGAACAAGTGGAAAATAACTGACTTATTAAATATACTTTAAACAATTGAGGAGCTTCTACTGAGCATAGAAAACAGTGTCTTTCTGGAAGGTTTAGGGGACTAGACGGGAGGGACAGTGGTGGAGGAAGTTTGGCACTTTGGTGGTAGTGGTGGAGATGCATTAATTGTGACACTGAAAGATGAGTGCTAACACTATTGTAAATCATGTTACCTTGATAACAAAATTATAAAACAATGCCATCCTATGAAGTAAAATTATTACTGAGTAAGAAATTTTTCAGAGTAATAATATTAAAATGGGTCTCTGAACAGTATTCATCAGACTAATGGTGCGTAAATCCAGGATAAGCAATTATGCAGAAAATTATAAAATCATAGAGGTTTCATGTAGCTGAGTAATATTTGACTCAAGACAAAACTATAAGAGAGGAGAGAAAAATAACATGATTCATGAAAATCTTAAGTCAGTAGAAGCAGAATGTATAAAGAAAAATGGAAAGGAAAAGACAAAACATAAAGCAAAGTTTCAAAAGTCTGAAATGCACATAATACACAAATTTTATAATAGCATTATAATTTTATAAAGCATTAGTAGGAAAGAAGTGTTTCTTAGCTAAAGAAAGTTTTGTCCATCTCAGGTTTAGTGAACCTAAGTAAAATTTAAAATTCTGAAAGAAGAGGGCTTATAAGGGGAAGAATTGGAATTTTATGGTTTCGAGGATAGGAAAAAGTTCTATAAGACTCTGGAGAGACATTACCAAAACAAAAAGTTACCTATAGAAGAATAAGACTTAAAATGTTGTCATTCCAACCATAAATTCTGAGAAAGCAAAGATGAAGTATTCTTAGAATTTTAAAATAGAAGGGACTCAACTTCAGATTAAAGAATTATTTCCCTATCCAAAGAATTGCAGGAGTCCTAGAAAATAAGCCATTTTCAGGTTTGTATTTTAAAAAACAATCTACCTTTTAGAATTTATTCAGTCAATTGATCAAAGGCCTAAATCTGAAGAGTGGGCGAGGAAAGTAACCTGCATAAATAATTCTGTCTGGAATGAAAAACACTCTATTTTCAAGTGATTTTCCATATGATTTTAAAGTTTAACAAATACTAAAATTTTGAAAAGCTGTATACAAAGCATAAGTATAAATGGTCTGGAACAGACTGCAATATCCAGCCTGTGCGTGGAGCCTTACTTCCTATGTCACCCTGTAAAATATAATATGGTGTAGACAGATTATAAAATCTAGGTTGTCTTAATACGAATTGGGAAGAAGGTATCATGGAGACAGAAGATAACAAGTAGCTTAATTTTCTCATTTTAGGAGCACAAAATGATTGAACAGTTTTGTTTTCAAGAGCATAATTACCTGACTTTTATGACTTTTATTCTGCTTCACCATGTAAGAACTGTGTAACCTTTAAGAGTTAGTTAAATTTTCTAATGTGGGCTCCTCCCCTAAGAAAAAGAGAACTCTGTAATAATCAAAAAATTATGTAGAAGGAAAATCAGCCAATGCACATGAAGTTCTTGGCACAAGAACTTGGTAAAAATTAGTTATGGACTTAAAAGTTAAGAAATCAAAAGAGACTCTTGATCAACAAAATAGACCCAAAGGCAAATTTTAAAACATGTTGAAGAAGAATCCTCAGTTTCCCCTTGCCAGCTGCTGTGAGCATCTTCATTTTAGCTGTACCTCTTCTACATTTTAAACATTCCTGAAAATCCCTGGACTTTTTCTGAGAATGGGAAGTAAACAGTTTCCTCAATATCATAAATCCTTCTCCAGATGTTAAAAATCTAAGAGATAATGGACACAGGGAACTCAGAGACAATGAGCAATACATGGGCAAATGGTGAATAGATACGCTAAAGGTCTAGCCAGACCACACTTAAAATCCTCTCATTCTTGGTAACTTTCTTGTCACTTATCACAAAGACCCAGTTTTTCTATTTAAAAAATGACACAAAGCCAAGCCATATTTAGTCCTATACTAAGTTTCTCCCCAGCTGAGGAAAGACCTCCCCAGCTAGAGAGATTCTGCTTTTCAATAAACTTTTGTAACTCTCCAAATCTGAGACTGTACTTCCTTGTTTAACAGAGACCTGCCATTCCACTCTTGCATCAACAAAGAACACACACACACACACACACACAATGCTTTAAAAAGAAATGTGAACAAATACATTACTTGAATATTTCAAGAACTGATATTATAACTTAATTCAAATGTATTCTTGTTTAGATAAGTGTTTCTCAGCATTTTTCCAACCATGCTCCCATTTTAAATTTTTTAAATTTTTTAAATTTTATTTTCAGAATTATTCACAGTAATTGATTACATTCAATATTTCAACACCAATCCTACCACCATTACACCTTCCCACCACCATTATTTCAAATTTTCCCACTACCACCAAAGCCTGCTCCAAAGGCAGATACTAAATAATTTATTTTGTATTGCTTTTGTGAATAATTGACTAAAAATGATCCAAAAAGTTTTCCTTAGAGGAAAGTGTGTGAAAATTGTTGTGTATCATCTTGGAGCCATTAAACCCCTATATTAAAGATATTTAGAGATCATTAACATGTTAGAGTTTGAGTCTTGTGTGCTAATATATATAAAATCAATATTGGTTATCTTCTACCTTACACTCCATCCAATGTGGTGTGCTACTCTTGGTATATCAGTAGCATAATCAAATGAGATATCACACATATGCCTTTCATCTATCCATATGAGAAGGCCGTGAAACCAGCTGTATGCTCTTGCAATTCAAAATTTTTTTCATAGGGTGCTAGAACTGAAATTATTTTTTTTAACTGGATGGTGATTTTGGGGTCCAGAGGCATCTCTTCAGCATGTTGCTCTCTTCTGAAATTCATTTGTGAGTCTGGATCATGGCCATTAATGCACTTAAATGGTGCCCAGAGGCGGTTCATGGGTGTGATTGCCAGAAAGGCGGAAGTACGGGCAGATAAGAAGTGAGATCTATTCCTGACTTCTGAAGCCTGGAGACTTTAGTCACAAATCCCACATATCTGAGTATTTCAGCTGATTCAATCTCATGCATCGATGGGCTCGGGGCGAGCTTGTGAAGGTCGGCTGTGACCATACTCCCTTTCTAACTTGTGTCTTTCTGTGTTCTCTCAATCTTACTCGTTGGTTCCTAGTTTCTTGCTGTAGTCCCTCATTTATATCATTTTTACCTGAGACATTTTGGGGTATCCTGATCATCACACAGAAACTATATGCCCACTCTACTAAGAAACCATATAGTCCACCACTTTCTCAGTGCTCCCTGCACCCCTTTCCTCCTCACCCACTGTCTTCTACTAACGACCAGTTCTAGTATCTTTTGTCTGTGGGCATTTGTTATTAATCTGCTATGTTTCTTTATATACCAGATATGAGAAATATCATTCTGTGTCTGTCCTTCTTCTGAAAGACTTCACCCAGAATGATACTCTCCTGATCCATCTACATAGCAGCAAATTGCGTGATTCTATTTTTCCTTATAGCCTGGTAGTATTCCATTCCATTCCATTCCATTCCATATAGTTTTTGTACTACAGGTTTTTTTCCAGATATCTATTAGACACAAGTTATTTCAAGACTTGGGGTATTATGTATAGTGCTGCAATGAACATTAGAGTACAAATATCTTCTAACTACAGTTTTTGGGCTCTTGGAGATAAATGACAAGAAGCATAATTGCTTGGTCAGATGGAAGTTCAATTCCTAGTTTGTTGAGAAGTATCTATATTGTTTTACAAAAAGGATAGACCATTTGGCATTTCTACCAGCAGTGAATGTGGGTCCCTTTATCCCCACATTCACACCTACGCTGCTTGTTTTTATTCTTTGTAATGTGTGCTAGTCTCATTGGTGTGAGACAATATCTCATTGTTCTATTGATTTGCCTTTTCCTGATATTGAGAGATACAGAGCATTTCTTATATGACTTTCATCCATCTGTATGTCTTTATTGAGGAGGTTCCTATTCATGTTTTCTCCCTATTTTTTGATGGGGTTGGTTGTTAAAGAATTTCCTTGTTAAATTCTAACAGTACTTTATAGACCTTGTATATTAACACTTTAACCAGATGAGTGGTGGTCACATATTATTTCTTGGTATCATGGGGTATTGTTTTATTTTGACCATTATTGTCTTTGCAGTGAAAAAGCTTGTTAGCCTCATATAGTGCCATTTGTTTTCTTTGCTTTAATTTTCTTGGTCAATGGCATTGAAAATTTGAAGACACTGTTAGTGGGTACCCGAAAAATTTTCAGATTTTCTCAATCTGAAAAATGCTGTAAGATATTTTGTGATATTTTGTAAGAGATTTTGTGAAATGAATATGCAATTTACCAAATCTCAGCTAAAGTAGATCTCCTAAGTTTTCCTGACCAAGAGAACCTCAATCAAATATATGAATTTTTTATTTAAACTCACTGATTACTATTCTGCATTTGTTTTTTTTTTATGATTTGAGGGGTCCATTAAGAGAGGAATATAATTTTCCACGGCTATTTTACATACATATAAAGTATACTTGAATTCTGTCTAGACCAGATGGAAACAGAGCAGAGTTGAACAGTACTGCAGTAAATTATCCCATCGTTGCCATGGCTATAGCACCAACCCCTTATAGAAGATTTTCATTTTACAGGAAATATTTCTTACCATAGCAACAACACTGTTGATTTAAACGTAATTCATTGGACACAATGCATCTCTACAGTTTCTGAATCTTTTCTATAGAGTGCTTTGTTAATAATACTATGCTTTTGATGTCTCTTCTACTCTTTGTTTTGTTTGCTTTGGTTTGGGAGCTACTCCCAGCCGTGTGCAGGACTTACTCCTGGTGCTGTGCTCAGGCATCACTCCTAGTCGTGCTGAGGGGACCATATGGGTTGCCGGGGATTTCCAGGCAAGTTCTTTACCTGCTGTACTTTTTTCTCTGGCACCCCTGTCCTGCTCTTTTGGAAGGAGACACCTCTTGAGATGCTGGGGAGAAAAAAAAAATCTAGGACAACTCATTGCTTACTGGAATAGAAAACCAAGATCCATTGGAATGCATTATGTTTCCAAAGGTTTCATTAAAGACTTTTTGGGTGACTTTGAGTTCAGATTTAAAAAATACCTTTGAAAAATTGACTCACAGTGGTGATTCATTTTACCATGATAAAAATTAAGCCCCCACCTTTCAAGTATGCAAAATTATTTTTATTTAAAGACTATAGATCTACTTTTTTGGTCTCGTTTCGCCAAAGCTGGCCATTTTATTTGTTTGACTATTAACAACACTTAGATGAGTATAAAAACAGAAATGGGAGGTTAAATGTTAAAACCAAAGGCTTAATACATTTGAAAACAATTGAGTTGAAGGAGTTCTTTCCTCTCTTCCCCTCAATATAGTCTCTTCTCTCTGGGAAAATACATCGTCTCAGTCATAGCAGTATTACAAAGAAATACATTTTGGTTAAGAGAGAAACAAGACCTCTTGGTTCCAAATGTAGTTATTCACTCTAAGCCATTTATTCATCTGGCTCTGGAGGCTATGGGAATTACTCTGAGCACAGAACTCCCTTTGAAATCCTAAACTCCCTAGAGGGTCAAGGATAGATGAGAAACTGCCCCTTCAAACTTGGTTTATGCATAAGAAACAAAGAAGTTAGTCGGTGAAGGCAACAGAGGAAAGGCATGTGGGAAGAATGAATGTGGCCTAGCTTCCTTTGCTTGCAACAGGAGCTTCTTTCAATGCAAAGCTCATGCCAAGACAGATCAGGCATTCTACCAAAAAAGATACAATAATTTAGTAATAACAGTCTGCCCAGGCAGCTTAGCAGCTGGAAAGGAGGGAGCCTTGGGATTTGCTATAAACGGTGGGGAAACTGGCTGATAGGCTCTCTCTTATATTGAGCAAAGGGAGCAAGAGGAAAAAATTATGAATGTTTGAAATCAGAGCCAAACAGCATAGCCTATTCTGGTCCAGGAGCTGCCAAAACTCTAGCATTCTCTGGCTTCTGTAAAAAATGCTGCTGAGTTTGACAGAGTGTGGTACTGATGGGTTAGGAAGCAGCACAGTTTACGTGGAGGCATTTTCTGAAAGGCAGATGCTGATCTTCAGCTGTTTAGTGTGGTGCAATCAGGATGAATACCCAATGGTCTCAAAGGAGACTCACTGAATGATCTGCAAACACCAGTAATTTTGTGGTAGTCACTGGCCTATGCTGATGGCATAGGAAATTTTGGACAAATAAACACAAATAAACCTAAATCCTTGGAATAGAATTGATAGAGGTAAGCTTTGGCTAGATTTGAATTTGATACTAGTTCCTCTATTTATAGTTCAGTGAATACTCAGCGGTTTCATAATACCATTTCTGAGATGTAAATGAGGATTAAATAAGATAGAATGACCTTGAATAATGCATGCACCTGTGCACACACACAGGTAAGATTCCCCCTTATTTGTTATGGAATCTTGGTCCTTGTAATTTGTTAAATGCATTCTTTTTTAATGGAATTTGCATTTACTTAACCTTACATCTTTGAAACTTATTGTTGATTTTTGACTTTGGGAAGTAATAGAATATTGACTCTATATAAATGCCTCTGTATCTCATTACTATTTGTTTGACTATTTGTTTCTGTCTCAATAGAAATTGATTGGTGAGCTAGAAAAATATCCTTAATATTTGGATATGTGAATATACTAAAGGGAGCATGTGAGCTCTATGACCAGGAAAATGTTACAGATAAAGAAACTACAATTTGGGGCTGGAGTGATAGCACAGCGGGTAGGGCGTTTGCCTTGCACGCACGCAGCCGACCCCGGTTTGAATCCCAGCATCCCATATGGTCCCCTGAGCACTGCCAGGGGTGGTTCCTGAGTGCACAGCCAGGAGTAATCCCTGTGCATCGCCAGGTGCGACCCAAAAAGAAAAAAAAAAAGAAACTACAATTTGTTCATAGATTTTTTTCATTGTAAGAGGGGAGGAAAATGTCATCTCTTCCCAATATTTCTAAGATTCAGCAGCATCTCTTTAAAAGCTTATTGCGCTATGTTGATAGTATATATCAGCAAAGTTTAGGCTTATATTTTCTTTAGTTGAGGTAATATTTCAACACAAAGCATACTCTTAACAAAATTGTCTATGACTACCTTTTTTAATGAACTCTCCAAGTAGTTGGAATCCTTTTAAGAAGCAGCCCTTGGGCATTGCTGGATATGGCCCAACCTCACCTAAACCTCAAGAAACTATGAAACTCCTTGATTCATTATTTAGTTTACCACAAACATTTTAGGAGGATCTTATTTTTAAATTAGATTCAGTCCATAATTACAGGAAGCTCATTCTTCATTTATATAATTTTCAGGTTAATTTCTTGATACATATATGACATTATATGTTATAAAATACCAACATAAATGGCAAGATAGTTTACATTAATGCTACCTGGTAGGGTTCAAATTACTGAAAGTCTTACACCAAAACTTGGGATGCTGAGCAGGGGCAATAAATCACAAGCATTGAATGCTTACATGAGACCTCTCATTACATGCCTGGCACTGCATGGCCTCTCAAGCACCACTGGGAGTGTCCCAATACCGCTGGTCGCAAGAAGCATCACGTCTCAAGGCCAAAACAGCAAATGATCAGGCCTAGAAATCCAGCTAAGCATCACTGGGAGTGTCCTTGGGTCCTCCTAGTGCTGCTTAGGAGACAACAAACAAAATCAAAACTCTTTAGAGTCCTAATAAACTGCATTTTGTTAAGTGAACTTTTTAGAACAGATTAAATACTCTGAGCTATCTTTTTGCAGCAGAGCTAATTTAGTATTTTGAGTAGCACAAGGCCTTTAGGATATTGCCTGCTCTACCAACTTTTGCTCTCTGAGCGAGTATGTCAGCAGACAAAGGCTTCAGTGTTGCTTTGAGAGCAAAATTCAATAAATAGCACTACTATTGAACACTATACTTTGGTTCATTGGTAATGTTAGATTTGTTCTGATGCTGAGCACCTTTCTTTGTGCCTGTTGACCATTTGTATGCCTTTAGAAAAAAATATAGATTTAATTCCTCTTTTTTCTAAATTTTTACTTTCATTATTTTATTTTTGGGCCACATTCGGCGGTGCTCAGGCCGTATTCCTGGCTTTGTGCTCAGAGATCACTCCTGGAGAGCTTAGGGGACAATATAGGATGATGGAAACTGGGCCCAGGTCAGCTGCATGCAAGGCAAACCTTCTACTCACTATACTATGACCCCAGCACCTCCTCTGGCCATTTTAAAATGGAATTGCTTATTTTTTATTTGTGAATTGTGACTTCTTTATAGTTCAGATATTAATCCCTTATGCTTATGTGGTTTTAATATTTTTCTAATATTCTATAGTTTTAAAAAATGAAGGAACCGGCAGAGGAACCCAGGTGTGTGGGACCCCGGGCTAAGATCTCCAAGCTTGCTCGGATCAGGACTGGGCCTCTTCCGCCCAGAACCCCCATTTTCCAGTAGCTAGGCAGTCACACCCAGAAACTGCCCCCAGTGCCATGTAATCCCCATCAACGGCCAACATCCAGAGGCTTTCAAACCAAGCTCCTGGAACATCCTATAACCTAGTTCTCTCTCTCTCAGAGAACCTGACAAGCTACTGAAAGTTTCCTGCCCACATGGAAAAGCCTGGCAAACTCCCCATGGTGTATTCATATACCAAAACCAGTAACAATGATGGATCTCATTCCCCTGGCCCTGAAAGAGCTTCCAATACAGCACCATTGGGAAGGATGAGCAAAGAGAGGCTTCTAAAATCTCAGGGCTAGGATGAATGGAGAGACGTTACTGAGACTGCTCAAGAAAATCGATGATCAACAGGATGATTATGATGATGATGATGATGATTCTATAGTTTGCTTTTTTATTGTTGGTAAAGAATAGGGTCTTTTAAAATGACTCAGGGGGCTATAGGACAACTCCTGGAAGTCTTAGATCATCCAGGCTGGCAGTTCAGTGGTAAAACCAGAAGATGCTGTACTGCTCAATTCTTGAGGTGCCAGGGACCACCAAGTCACCCCATACTGGGGCCCTTAAGGTCACACCTGAGGCTCAGGAGACCTCAGGATACCCAGGGATCAAACCCAGGTCCAGTACATGTGAGGCTCTATGCCCCCACCCCTGTCTTCATTTTGGTAGTTATTGTCTCTATTTTTATAGAAACTTTGTTTGATCTTTCACTTGATCATTTTTGCTTTGTTTGCAAAAATAACATGATTGGTGTCAAATCTAAATGAACACTGCCAAGACTGATGTCATAGAGCTTACCTACTATGTTTTCTTCTAATTCTATGGTTTCAGATTTTATTTTCATGCCTTTAGTCTATTATGAGTTAACTTTTTGTTTATGTTAGTGATAGTCTAGTTTTATGCTTTTGCATGTGACTCTAGTTTTTTAGGGTAATTTATTATAGAAATTATTCTTCCTTGGCTCCTTTGTTATAAACTGCTGATCATATTTGCATTAGTACATTTCTGAGTTCTCTTTTCTGTTTCATTAATCTGTGTCTGTTTTTATTAAAATAAATCAATATTATACTGGAGTGTTTTTTATATTTTTTCTTATCCATGCCAAATATTGAACCCATGGCCTCCCACATGTGAGACATATGGTCCCTAGACCTACTATGTTGTTTTGATTGCTATAAATTTAAGATATTATTTGAAATTAAAAAACATTAATTCATATAGCTTTCTTTCTCAGTATCATTTTGTCTATTCAGGGTCTGTTGAAATTCTATAAGCACTTTGGAATTGTTTTTATATTTCAGGGTACAGTGTCACTGATAGGTATTATAGATGGCTTTGGGAAATATGGACATTTAAATAGTTCATTTTTCAAGTACATGATTATGGAATATCTTTATTTTATTTATATCATTTTCAATTTCTTTCATCAATGTTTGATAGGTTTTATTTTGTAGGTCTTTCAGATTAAATGTTGCTATTACAAGGGATTATTTTTCTTAATAAGAATTTTCATGTTTTGTGTATTGAATCTTTTCTGACTCAATTATATCTTTTTTGTACTGTCTTTAGAGATTTCTTTGTATAATCTGCAAGTAGAGATTGCTTTCTGCCTGCCTTCTCCTGTCTTCTCCTTCTTTATTTTGCCTTACTATTCTAGATAGAACATCCAGTATTCTTATAAAATCATGAAACTGGGCCTCTTTATTCTGTCTTTTTCCTCATTTTATAGGAAAAGTTTCAATTTTCCATTGCTAAAGGAGAGCTCGGCAAGCTACCGAGAGTATCTCGCCCACACGGCAGAACCTGGCAAGCTGCCCATGGCCTATTCAATATGCCAAAAACAGTAACAACAAGTCTCACAATGGAGACATTACTGGTACCCGCTTGAGCAAATAGATGAGCAACGGGATGACAGTGACAGTGATAGTGCAATATGATGTTTGCTCTGGATATACATGACCACAACGTAAAGGTCATAAATGTCCTTTTTTATGTTGACATAGCTCCCTCTATACCTACTTTGCCAAGTGTTTTTATCATGAATGAGTGGTGAACTTTACCAGCTGCTTTTTCTTTGCCAGTTAAGATAATCATATCATTTAATTATTTTATTGATGTGGTATATAACATTGATTTGTAGATAAGTAATTCTCATATCTCTAAGTTAAATCCCAGTTAATAGTAGTATATGACCCTTTTAATGTATTGTTTAATGTATTATTTAATTTGCTTAGTGGCCACTATTGGTCATTCTTCCCCTGTAAAATGAATTCACAAGTGTACCTTCCTATTCTATTTTTTTAAATGTGACAAGTATTTGTTTTAATTATTTAATTGTTTCATAGAAGGAATAGTGATTACCTGCTACTGGGATTTTCTTTGTTGGGAACTTCTTTATTTACTGATTCATTAGTACTTGGTCCTTATTCAGATCTTCTGCCTCCTCATGATTCAGTCTTGGAAGAATATGTCTTTGTAAGAATATGTCTATTTGTTCTAGGTTGCCAAATTTATTGCTTAATTGTTCATTGTAATTTCTTATGATCCTTGATAAGTGTATGCCATCAGTTGTAATGTACATTTCTTTCTCTCTCTGTTTCTGTCTCTCTTGCTTTTTTTTAATTAAGTGTTCTTTCTTTCTTTCAATGATATACATAGTGGAATGTTTACATATTTTGCTTAATTTTACAAAATTCAATTCTTAGGGTCAGGGGACATAGTGTGGGGGATAAGATACTTGCCTTGCACAATTCCAACCTTGATTCTACCCTGACTCTCCTGAGCAGCACCAGGTAAGAGTCTCCTGAACATGACTGCACTCATTTGTGGAGTGGAGGGTAGCATCACATGAGGCTGACACCCAAGGACGGTAGATACATTGTCCAGGGGGATTGCCCCATAGCTATAAGACTGCTTCATGAGCGGAGGGGAGAAGGCAGATGGAATAGAGAAGGAATCACTAAGAAAATGATGGCTGAAGGAATCAATCGGGACTATAATGCCCAAAAGTAGAGACAGTATGGGGAATATTGTCTGCCATGGAGGCAGGGGAGGGTGGGAAAGGGGGTGTATACCAGGGATATTGGTGGTGGGGAATGTGCACTAATGGAGGGATGGGTGTTTGATCATTGTGAGATTGTAACCCAAACATGAAAGCTTGTAACTATCTCACGGTGATTCAATAAAATTTTAAAATTTTTTTAAAAAGTGGTGGCTGGAAGAATCAGTCAGAAGGGAGATGTGTGCCGAAAATAGATAATGGACCAAACATGATGGCCTCTCAGTGTCTGTGTTGCAAGTCATGATGCCCAAAAGTAGAGAGAGAGTATGGGGAATATTGTCTGCCATGGAGGCAGGGGAGGGTGGGAAAGGGGGGGTATACCGGGGATATTGGTGGTGGGGAATGTGCACTGATGGAGGGATGGGTGTTTGATCATTGTGAGATTGTAACCCAAACATGAAAACCTGTAACTATCTCATGGCGATTCAATAAAAGGAAAAAAACATAGAGTCTTCTGAACATTACCAGGAGTGACCCCCTGAGCACAGAGCCAAGAGTTTGCCCTTATTAATGCCAAGGGTAGATAGACCCAAAACAAAAACAAACAAACAAATTCAGCCAGCTCTTAGTGTCATTGATATTTTATATTATCTTTTTGGCCTCTTAATTTTTTTAATCTGATCTTTATTTTCTTTATTTCTTCCTATCTTCTTATTTTTTTACAGTGTTAAAGTTAATTTATTCATTTAAGATTTTTCTCTTTTTCTCTAGTACAGGGATTTATGACTACAAACTCCCTTATAAAACTGGTTTATTGGCATCACACACATTTTATTTTTGTGATTCCATTTTTATTTGGAATATTTTTTAAATATTTATTTTATTTCTTTTTTAATATACTGGTTGTTAGCTTGATTGGTACTTAATCCTCATTCATGTGGGAATTTCCAAAATTTATTTCCATTGACTTTATAAAATTGTAGTTTGGAGACCAGAGAGATCGTAAGGAATTATGTACTTGCTTTGCCTGTGACTGACCCTTGTTTGATCTTCGGAACTGTAAATGGTCCCCTGACCACTACCGGGAGTTACCCCTGAGTACCAAGTTAGAAGTAGCTCTTAAGCACTGTTATCTATGAACAAAGGCTCCTCGTGCAAACTGTAGTTGGAAAAATGCTAAATGCAAATATTACTATTAAATAGGGGAAATTTAGAAATATTCTCTTTATGATTGCTGTTCTCAATTTTTTTCTCCTTCTTCAACCATATTACATTATGATGCAATAGAGTACATGGCATTTGCATTTATTCTAGATCTAGCATCCTAACTATTCATTCAATGGGTGTGAAAAAAAAGTGAGAATACCAGTTTCTGAAATGAGAAGTAAAGAGACATCACATATTTCCCTGTGGAAAGATACATCATATGCTTCTGAACAATTTTGTTGTATATAATGAGAGTAAAAATGGCAAATAATATCTTAGGATTAGTCTGAAAATGGCTTAACCTCACAGAAATGATCCTAGGTACCTCTTTGGGTTACACTTTTGAGAAGTGGGATTATACTTTGAGAAGTATTACTGCAGTGCTCATTTTCTAAGAACCCAGTGTGTTCTTACATAAACACAATGGAACCAAATCAGGAAATTAGCATTTATATATTACAATCATCTATTACTCAGAGTCCAGTCAAGTTCCGCTACTTTTTCCAACAATAAATTTTGTACTTAAATAATAAAATCCAAGATTGTATATTATATTTTGGCAGAGCCTGGAAAGCTCCCTGTGGCGTATTCTATATGCCAAAGACAGTAACAAGTCTCACAATGGAGATGTTACTGGTGCCCAGTCGAGCAAATCGATGAACAACGGGACAACAGTGCTACAGTGCAGTGCTATATTATATTTAATTATGTTCTTTAGTTTCCCTTTGATCTAAAAGAATTCCTCTAACTTTAATATCTATTGCTTTGATTTTTTTAAGATTATAGCGTAGTTATTTTGTAGTAGCAATTTTCACAAATTGATCTACAGCTGATATTTGAATGAGTATATTTAAGTTTGCATCATTGTCAGAAAAGTGCAAAAGTGGTTCTATTGTTTCTTTTCCATTTTCTTTTTTCAGTTGGGTCATGAATTTTCTTTGTTAGTGACACTGCTGTCTTATTCGATTCTGGTAATACCTTCCAGATTTCTTCATGATAGAATTACTCTTTTTTCTCTCTGCAATTAATAAGCATTTTGTCGAGCAGCAATTGAAAGTGATTTAAGTTTTCCACTTCTAAATAAACTTTTAGATTGATCAAGCACAGGTATTTTATGGGCTCATGTTTTCCCATTTTATTCAGTGGGCAATCCTCATTTAAACCATGATGGTAGGTTTCAAGAAAAAGAAATGAAAATGTGTGCTTAACGTTAATGCAAGAAAGCCCAAGACATGTGAAAAACTATAATAAAAAAATGCTAAAAATAAGAGCTGGAGAGATAGTGAAGTCGGTAAGCTTCCACGGGTGGCTTATGTGAGACTCTCCCGATCAGCCTCTGCCACCTTGGGACTGTCTGGGAAGACGAGAAATAAAACATCTGTGGATGAGCCCCTGCCTGGGTCCACCAGGTGACTGTCAAGTCACACCTGACATTCACTTGACCTGCTCTGCATGAGAGTTAATCCCCACCACCCGATTTCTCGTGAGCTGCAGACTCAGGCTATAGTGAAGAATTGCTCTTTGCAGGAATGGAGAGCAAGTCCTAGGCCTTACCCAGGTCTTTGTCTTATCTAGCAAAAAAGGTTTTCAGGAGGAGACAGCAGTGAAGGAAAAACAGATTTTTTTTTTTGGAGGTTTTTTGGAAGGGGAATAACGGAGAGCAAAGGAAGAGTGAGTAACAAATTCAACACAGGATATGGGCTGCTCTAAAGGTGAAGAGAGCCCCTAGTATACATCCCAAGGGCGAAGACAAGGATGACACATGTGCTAGGGTAACACATGTGCGCAGCTATGTGGGCACAAGCAGCACATGGGCTTGCACAGTGTATGGATGCACCTCCTTTGTTCGAAGAAGGTTTCTCCTAGCTGCCCCATGTGGGGCTTCTACCTAGGTAAGAGTCCATTGCCAAGGGAGTAGAGTTGGGAGTGGTTGATGGTCTTCTTTTAAATTCCTTTCCTTGGCCTTTGATCCTGCTGGGGCTTCTCTGGGGGGCAGTGCAGCCTTCCCTGGGTCTCTTGGCACCTGGTGAAGTCTTATTAGGACTTCATTCCTGTGTCTGAAAGGTGGGCTTTTCGCAGCCTCAAGACTGTTGGTTTTAATACTTCCCTATGGAAGTATTTAATACTTTGCCATGGGGGGCTCTTCCCTGTTTACCCGCCTACTTCAATAGTATAGGGGTAAAACACCAGTTTTATCCCCAGCACCGCATATGATGGGTCCCCAAGCACCACCAGGAGTGACCGCTGAGCACAGAGTCAGGGATAGCCCCTGAGCATTCCAGGTGTGGTCTAACTGTTACCCACCATTTTCTAAATTAAGCAAATTATCAAAGTTTTATAAAATAATCTAAAATATGAGTAGGTGAAAATTATATGCAATAGAGCTAGTCATTCATCTTTTTCATTTGTTTTGGGGCCATACCTGGCTCTACCTGGGGTTCACTCCTGGTAGGACTTGGAGAACAATATGGGGTTTCAGGCATTGAACACAGGTCAGGCACATATAAGATAAACATCCTATCTTCTGTATTCCCTTTCTAGCCCTGAGGCCTTGTTATTCCTTTCCCCTATATGCCCTTCACTGCATAAGCAAGTTAGTCCTAAAATTGTTAGAAAAGAGCAAAGTGCATTCAGACCTTTCAGTGGGCAGCATTCAGATTGAATTCTCTGGCCCCTTGACATATCTTGCCAATTTTTGATCATTCGCTTTCTTTCTGGCACAGTGTCCTAGGCTCATCTTGAACTTCCTCTACACTGGTCCCTGATTTCAGTAATTCCTCAATAGGTCTTTATTATTTCAGCAGATAATATATTCGGAAGTCAAACTGTAGACATTACTTACTGATACTGGGATGTCAACTTTTCAGAGCCTCTCATTGAGCAGAGTTAAGTAACATGTGTATTACATGTGGGTCAGGATTAGGATTGGGGTTGCAATTACCAAATTCTCTGGATTAATATCAAGTTTGTTTGCATTATCTGTTAAACATCAATTTCTACTTTTTTTTCTTGCAATCCATTGTTGTTTCCTATGTTTGATGAGAAGTACGTCTTTAGTGGATATACCTGACAGTTTCCAGGACTTTTGGTACTTCCAACTGTCTTTTGCAGGAGTCATTTTTTTTGCTTAGCAGCCCGTTCAATACTAGACCTTCTCTTTTTATTTGAATTGCCTTAAACAAATTTCTGGATCCCATGCATTGTGAGTTCCATCAAATTTTCTTTTGTCTCTACTAATAACAGCTGTACAACTATTAATCCAGTTATGTATTCAGCTTAAATCACATAATTTGATCGTATGTATTACTTGTTAAGATCATGGTGTTTCTTTGTTACCTATATTTATTTAAGATAGTGCCAGTAGTTTTAATTTTGTAATTACATAATGATTTTATTCTTTCCTAATCCCATGCACATTTTTAAATGAGGAGACTTAAGAAATACATGCCTTTAAAAAATCCCATATCATTTTTTGGTTCTCATTAAAAATATCAGGTGATATTTTAATAGTATAAATCTGAGTATAACAGCCTTAACCTAAATTTGTCTCTGACCTCTTACCTAATCATTCTCCCCAGCTATTATGGTTAGTTTTGTAGATCTTCATGACAGCCAGAGAGTTTCCAGATGTTTTAGTCAAACATTATTGTAGGTATTTCTGTGAGGATATTTCAGAAGGAGATAACAATGCAGTTGGTTGACATGAGTCAAACCAATTGCCCTCTCTAGTGTGAGATGAACTTATTTAATTAGCTCAAGTCCAGAATAGCACTAAGAGCCTAGACTGTCACCCTGGAAAGGAGAGACATCGTCCTGCTTGAGGATCTTTGAGCTAAGAATTAGCTTTTTTTCCTACCATTGGTTCCAAAGAACATCATTGACTCTTTTTGGTCTCACACTTGCTATAGCGATAGTTCTTGTGCCCCAAATCCTGCTAGCCTTCAAATAAAACTCTGTGTGTGTGTGTGTGTGTGTGTGTGTGTGTGTGTGTGTGCGTGTCATTCAGTTATATCCCCTTTACACCACTTTGTGACTTTTTGTTTGTAGGATCATTAGGTGCTTAGAGAGAAAGAGACCTTGAGGGGCTCAAGGGGCTGAGCACCGGCTTTTCATGTGGGATAACCCGAAAGTTCTGCTGGGTGTGCAACCCACAGCTACCCCAAGAAAAAAAAAAGCTGGGGTTGGAGCGATAGCACAGTGGGTAGGGTGTTTGCCTTGCATGCGGCTGACCCGGGTTCGATTCCCAGCATCCCATATGGTCCCCTGAGCACCGCCAGGAGTAATTCCTGAGTGCAGAGCCAGGAGTAACCCCTGTGCATCACCAGGTGTGACCCAAAAAGCAAAAAACAAAACCAAAAAGCTAAAAATCCTTATCATCAGAAACTGTGCTATTTTATACTGGCTTGTTATTGATCCTTCACTGGATTGTAAGCACCCTGAGGGTAAGATGTCCCTGGGTGTTGCTGACACTTAGGGCAATACCTGGGCTACATGAGGCATTTGAATATTCTACTAATTTTATTCTACTATCGATAATACCAACACTGGCTTCCTTGAAAATAAAGACTTTTTTTCCTGGAGACTTATATAATGACCCCATAAACAGAACTTATAAATTTTAACGGCAGAAAAAAGCGTTTGTTTTATCAACTGATTTTTTTAAAAAAATAGTTTTGGAAACCCTGTGATATTGTTACTGGCAGGGTCTCATACATACAATGTTCCAACATCACACCCTCTATCAATTTGGCCACTTGCCTTCAATTATTATTTGTTTTTACCTCAATATAACCCAGCAGGTAGGGCATTTGCCATGCATATGGAAGACCCTCATTCAATTCCTCCGCCCCTCTCAGAGAGCCCGGCAGGCTACCAAGAGTATCTTGCCTGCATGGCAGAGCCTTGCAAGCTCCCCGTGGCATATTTGATATGCCAAAAACAGTAACAAGTCTCACAATGGAGACATTACTGGTGTCCACTCAAACAAATCGATGAGCAACAGGATGACAGTGACAGTGATAAATTTTAAGTTTTATTATGATTCTTTTTTTGGAGGGTAATAAGTACTAGGGGCATTGATGGATAAAGAAAAGGTTGAACTGACTATTGCTATTTATTCTGGCATTTCTTTGAAATGCTAATGATACTTTGAATAACTATCAGATTGGAATCCACACATATTTGGTTCTGTACTTTGGTATGAAATACTCAACAAGAAAGAAGTGTGAAATTTAATAAGACAGGTTGATGAAATAGTTTAAACTATGTAGATTTTCTGTTTTATCTAAAGAAATAGTGATGAAGTGCAAAGCATTCATTCCAAAGTATACTTTTTAAAATATGCATGTTGAGACAAAGAAGTAAATCACATATGATTACCATTTCAAAGTAACAAACTATTGAGTGCACATACAATAACTGGACTTACAATTTTTAGTAAATATGTTCTCTACAATTTCTTGTTATAGAAGGAACATGCATTTAATATGTTCGATATTCTGTACATTATTATGCTTTACTTATACCACTCATATCAATTGTCATCCCTTTGTTCATCGATTCGTTTGAGTGAGTGTCAGTCTCCATTCGTTCTTGTCGCATGCTAGTGTAGCCCTATGGCGTCTGCTTGTTCCAGGAACAGGAAGAGCCCCAAACCGTTCATTCAGGGTCTTAACGAAGAAGTCTGACCCAACTGCCGCCACGCTCCAGGCTGCTTTCTGGACCGTTTTACTTATATATTTGTATTATTTCATTTGCCTTCAAGTAGACTATATTATTATATAGTTTCATTATTATAAACATATTGCAGTTATATACTTATAGATATATACTATTATTAGTATCAGATATAGATGAAAAATGCAAATATTGTCAAAATTTATTTTAAGGCTTTATTAATTCTTTCAAATGTGGGTACTGGCTAATTAACTATTACAATCTCCAGACTTCATGGATTAAAAACACAGCCATGTAGTTAGCTTTTATGGTGGGGGGTTTTCTTCCAGTTTGTTCCATCTCCTTTGGGCTAAATTTGCTCTTAACATCTGTGGTCAGCTGATAGATTGGCCTGGATGAGATTAGTTCCAGAAATCTTGGGGCACATGTCTTAGAGTTAGCTGGCTATAATGTGAAGTGACAAAGGTGGCTGGAGTATTAATAAGTCTTTGATTGTGGTTTCTTGTTGTTGTAGTTGCTTTGACATCTTTAGACCTCACAGACCTTAGAGAACTGCCCCTCCAGGGCTAGGCTGTTCTTGGAGAGCTATCAAGCACATATTTCATATGGAAACAAAGCAACTCGGGGTTGTTGTTGTTGTTATTATTATTTTTTCTAATTAGTCTCTTACATTCTGGCCACTGGCCATCTGCTGTAATTATACAGGACAAGGAAGAGTTCTTACATACTAAAGTCTGCAGAAATGATTCAGACTAACCACCTTGCTGCTACCATTCCTTCCCACAGAAACAGTAATAAGAGCTCCTTCCCACCTTCCCTCCTCTCTACCAGCTGACTGGCCCCTGTGTCTCCCCCATGTCTCACAGCTCACCTTCCCAGAGACATGGCTTGCTCTCTCATCCTGAATCTCTGAGCATAGCAGCTCTGTCTTTTCAATTGCAGAGGTCTCTTCCTCTGTTTGCTTCATTGTACATGAAAGATAATGAAAACTAAAACTTGAGACTGCTGCATAGCATGTGCATAGCGTAGTAGAGCCACCTCCAGACTCCGATGGAATAAATGGATGCAGTTGGAGTATCACTACAGTTAACTATTGTGAATTGGGCCAAAGTTTCCCTCAGTCCACACAGGCATTAGTAAGGTTTCATAGTTAATTTCTTATTTTCTTTTATTTGAGTTTATTTTATTATAGTTTGACCATTGAAATAAGCAACTTTTTCATAACTCCTAAGAAAAATTTTATCAACTATCATCATGCTAAAAAATATGAATGAGGGGCTGGAGAGATAGCACAGCGGGTAGGGCGTTTGCCTTGCACGCGGCCGACCCGGGTTCAAATCCCAGCATCCCATATGGTCCCCTGAGCATGGCCAGGGGTAATTCCTGAGTGCAGAGCCAGGAGTAACCCCTGTGCATTGCCAGGTGTGACCCAAAAAGCAAAAAAAAAAAAAAAAAAATATGAATGAAACGGTGAACTTACCACCTAATAAATTATTTTAACTAGGGAAAGTGGTTGCATGTGACTGAGGACTCAGAAAATATAAAGCACTTTGGGGTTGTGATTATAAATATTTTTATCAAACCACAGAGGAGATTCATAGAAAACTTAGAATAGTGTGATGCCCTGAGAGGCCTTATTATTTTAAACATGATAAGAAACTTCTTTACTGAGATTTACATAATCTTCTTTCTACAACACACTGTCTTAATTTTCAAATGAAATTCATTACCTTCTTCGGAAACTTTCAAGTTAAGAATCAAAATTTCCTCACATCAGAATTCCTCCTTCCCTCTACATTATTTCTCCATTACTGTCATCCTGTATCAACTGGCTTATATTGTAGATGGGGGTATTGATCAACCTAGAAAGAGAAAAAGAGAAAGCAAATTAGAATGTCAGACTTTATTTCCTTTTATATAGATTAAGCTCAAAGGAGCAGAAAAAACAAGCTTTTAATCACTTTTCCCAAATTCCAGAAAAATTTACAAATGAAAGAAGCTTAAGAAGCCATTTTGCTCATTCTTTTTTTTTTTCCATTTTGCTCATTCTTAAACCCTTCAGGTGGTTGCCAACTTGTTTCAAAATGTGAGCCCAATATTCGAACCATATCCTCATCAAAAACATGATTCTTATTAATAATTTCACAAGATTATAATAAAGGTAAAATGAGATTATATAAATGTAGCCCTTAATTCAATGCTTAGTTAATAGCATGTGTCTATTTTTTTTAAGTAAACAGATTTTATTTGGAGGTTTTCGGAGGGAAGGAGGAAGAGATAAGTGGGAGAGTGGACAGTAAGACAGAGTAACGTGCTCAAGAGAGAACGAGGGTTTCTCCAAGGGTGGAGAGAGCCCCTGCATACATCCCAGCATTGAGATAGGAAAGCATAAAAGTACACATCTCAAGAGGGGAGATGCAGGCGACACATGTGCTCAGGCACCACATGTGCTCAGTCATGCAGGTGCAAGCAGCACACAGGTTCAGGCAGCATATGCACAGCAGGTGTCTATTAAACGTTAGTTTATAAGAACTAATGCTTGGAGTTTTATATTAAAAATGAATACCTGCATAACTTGAATCAGCAAATGTATCATACTATGTGTGACTTTTTCACAAGAGTGAGATTATTGTGTTGTTTAGTGCTTTACTTTTTCAAATTTTAGAGAAATTACAATGACCAGCCAAAAAACTTCACTGAGTTACTTTCCTAAAGTTAGTTAGCCAGATTTTTCAACAGTATATTTTTATAAGACAAATTAAATGGTAACAAAGCGTGGTATATTTTGTGTCTCAGAGAAAATTTGAATTCCCTTTTAAAAAATATAAAGCAACAAAATTATCATTCCATTTTTGTATTTCTGCTTTACATTTTAAAAGACCTGGCAGTGAAAAATTAATGTCATTTTAAAGAAGAAAAGAAAATATAAATTTGTGTTAATAGCTCAATGTTAGGTTTTTATAAAAGTGTCTCCCTTTTTATGGCATTATGGGTTAAATCATTTGCCTATATTAAGTATGAACAAATTCTTTTTGTCTAAATTTTATAATAGGTAGGAGTTATAATTTTATATTTAAAGTATGACTGTTGAGATCATTAACCTTAAATAAGTTATAATGTATCTCTTTTCAAGATTTTCGTTTCAAATTTATTTTCTGGTAGGATGATGGAGAGAGGTCATTATACATTGTCTTGGTATATTTGCCTGACGTCTTAGAACACTAAGATTTATTTATTGCAAAAGTTTGAGCATGAGTGTCACATTTTAAGAAATTTCGTTTTGCTTCCACTCTAAAAGCTATGTTCTGGGAATAAGGGACAAGGGCATGCAGTGACTTCATACGCAGATCGTGGGTTTGAAAGGCATTCTACAGTATATCAGAAAGAGCTAGATCATTTACCTGCTTGCTTGTGCATGTGCACACACTCAAATTCACTTTATTCTATATACAAGGCTGTGGGTGTTTTCAAAAGTAAGGAAATCTCTGTGTGATAATAAATCAAATGCCTGAATGCTGCACACTCCTTGAACAAGACATTGCCTACCCTTCAAATGAGAAAGCGTCAGAGATTCATGAGTCTTTTGTCAGCCAGTTTTTTTTTAATCCCCTTTTTTCTCTTTTGCAGATGATATTTCTCAACAAGAAGACAATGATCCCCCCAAAGAATATGATCCAGGGCAATTTGCAGGCCTTCTGCATGGGTCCTCTCCAGCCTGTGAATCCCCAGAAAATCCATTTCATCTCTACGGCAAAAGAGAAGAACATGGAGAAGGACATGATGAAATCAGCTTGGCAAACAGCCCTTTACCTTTCAAGCAGTCTCCAATAGAAAATAATTCAGAACCTCTGGTAAAGAAAATTAAACCCAAAGTTGTCAGTAGAACAATTTTTCACAAAAAAAGCAGCCAACTTGAAAACCATACCATTGTTGGCTCCAGAACAAGTAGGAGTGGGTCCCGTGATGGGGATCAATGGATGAACCCGGGGGGATTTGTGGAGAGAGCCTGTACCCTTGGAAGAATAAGGTCACTACCCAAGGCTCTAATTGATAAGCATTTATCAAAAAATGTCTCCAAATCAGATTCTCATCTCATTGCCTACCCTTCAAATGAGAAAGCATCAAGAGTTAACTGGAGTGAATCTTCAACTGTTGAACATAATTCTAAAGGGAATTCTGAAAGAACACCATCTTTCACTTCTGAATGGGAAGAAGTAAGTGTGCTCTTCTTGCTTTTCGTTATATAGCACTTTAATGCATGGAGGTTTGGTCAGGATTTTCAGATTTTTAAGTCTTTCAAGGACAAACAAAAACAACAATAACCTACATAGAACTCCAAGTGGAAGGAAAAGGCTCTAGGGGCAATACATGATAATCTCTCAGTGAGTACAAAATAAGCACAGTTCCACTCATGGACGGAAATCTATTGTTTCCATAGAAATTGATATCAAGCAGAAGTAATAGCTAGCTGTGAGGTTCAAGAGAATGTTCACATTATGTTCTATCAAGCACTGCAGCTGACAAATTGAGAACAATTTTTATTCTGTTCTGTGTCATTTTGGTTCTTGCTAAGTTCTGTTCAACATCTCCCATCTTTAAGCGACCTTATATTTTTTCAGGAGTTCCATGTAGTGTTAACCTTAGTGGTAAAGTGGGTAGCACTGAATCTTTTCTAAGTACTATACAGCAAAAACAAATTACTAAATAGTTCCCTTTTACAACTATCAGAGAGACATTAGAGAGGGAGAAATATGTGAGGGGCCAAGTATTATCAATTTCAATTCTACTTACAGACAAAGTCTTTAATTTCATAGAGTGACTCAGAGAAGTTACCATTTTAAGATTTTGAATGACCAGAATTTGACTTTAAAAAGGACTATCTCATAAAATAATAAAGTTTCTTGCCTTTTTTCTTGAATTTATCCAAAGAATAAACTTCATGCTACCCTGACATTTTATTTTAGTATGTCATAGTTTGTTTCTCAAAAGGCTGTGCCAGTCAAATTAAATTTGAAGCCCAGTAGGTCACTATAGTATTCTAAGAATGATTGGCAATGACAGCCTGAATTGAACTGTTTGGGAAAACCACTTGATTTCTCTGTATCTGCTCCAGGATTAATAAAATAGTGTATCTCAGTAATGCTCATTGTCCTTCCTAAAAGCAGTTTTACTCAAACTGCTATGATGAAGAGGAATGGGATTAAATAATAAATGATTAAACTAGTTATTTAACAAATTTCTTTCCAGTCATTAAAATAGTTATATTTTCTAAAGGTTTTATACTAGTAGACTGGTAGTTTATTTGCATCTGCCATTTCGTATGTTTATTAGCTCTTTGATTAACATTTGAAATCCTTTTTTGGAGTAAGATTTGAAATCCTTTTGGAGTAATTAACAAGTAGTTTATCTCTTAGGATTAATTTTATCTATGCCTCACTTCTTATGATGATGGATGAGCTTATGACTAGTCAAGCAGTTTAGTAAGGACTTATAACCATCCAATTAATGAAAATCTAGCCTTTAATTCGAGAAGAGAGAATGCCAGAGAAGAGACATACTCACATGATCGTATCCTCAGTCCTATCTCTTCTCTTGCTTCTTTAGTTTCTGGGCCACACCCAGAAGTGCTGAGGACTTACTCCTGGCTTTGTGCTCATGGAAAACTTCTGGCAGTGTTCAGGGAATCATATGCAGTCCTAGGGATCAAACTGGGATTGTTAGTATGCAAGGCGAACTCCTTAACCTCTGTATTACCTGTCTGCCACCTCACCCCCTTTTGATATTAAAAATACTGAATTCCTTATTTGATGACCCATCAAGTTTTTTTTTCTTTTTGGGTCACACCCAGCGATGCTCAGGGATTACTCCTGGCTCTGCACTCAGGAATTGCCCCTGGCAGTGCTCAGGGGACCATATGGGATGCTGGGAATCGAACTTGGGTCGGCTGCGTGCAAGACAAACGCCCTACCCGCTGTGCTATGGCTCCAGCCCCTGATGACCCATCAAGTTTAAAGTTTCTTTTAGCAACTACAAAGGGAAAAAAAGATAACTTTGAAAATTTAAGAAAGTGAAACATAACATTTATTAAAGTAATTTTTGAACGCTATCTGCTTCTCTTTAAGAAATCATGGGTAATCTTTTTTTTTTCTCTCTTTTTGAATAGAGGCACACATGGCAGTGCTCAGAACTTACTTTGGTTCTCTGTTCAGAGATCACTCCTCATGGGGCTCAAGAGATGTATGGAATGTCAGGAATCAAACACAAGTTAGTCACATGTAAGACAACGGTCCAGTCTGCTATACTATAGCTCCAGCCCCAGAAATCTTGGTTAATACCTTAATTTTAGGATTTTAGTGGTAGAAATATCAAGAATATTCTGTAGGAATTTCAATTTTACTTTAAAATGCATTGTAAGTGACTGTCATTATCCATCTATATGTTAATTTTTTCTCACAGATTGACAAAATAATGAATTCCATAGATGTTGGAATTAACAGTGAACTTCAAGAAATGAATGGTGAGACCAAAAGTAAGTAACCTCTCCTATACAATTTAATGAAAGAATGAATGTTTCCAGAACTAGCTAGAACTTGATGTGTCTTTAAATAATCTCATTGTAGTTTTTAAAAAAGTTTTATTTTAGGAGAGTTGTCTGTTTGTTGGCTTTTGGAACCATACCTGGTTGTCATCAGGGTTTACTCCTGGCTTTGAGCTCAGGATTTGGGGGACCATATATGGTGCTAGGGATCTAACTCACGTTGGCTGTGTGTGAGGTAAGCACTCTACTTGCTATACTATCTCTCAAACCCAAAACACTCTTACATTTTATCATCAGAAAAACAGCTGCAAATTATATTCTTCTATTCATATCAAGCAACATGACCTCTCGATAAGAGTGATAAGAGTGTTTCAGTATTGAAAATTTAGAACTTTCCCCCTGTGAGTTCAAGTGTGGGTGTGTTCAGTGGCAGAGAACTACCTCCCCAGATAGGCCAGACAGTGAGAGACAAATGAAGAAACGGGATCACAGACTGGTTGGTAATCAGTGACTGTTAATTCACATCTCACATCATTAGTTATGGAGAAATCATGAAGGGTGGGGGTAGCAATTACACATAGGTGTGGTTGAACATTATCATAACAATGAGCAGATCTAAAGCCCTTCCTTCAGGGGAAGTTCTTTCAGGCAATTAACTCAAGGATAAAATCTCATCTGGGTGCTCAGCACTCTAGATTCCTGCTAGGAGATCCACCCATGGGCGGAATCCCATCTAAGGGCATATTGCTTTCTCCTTTCCTTAGCTAGTAATCCATTTAACAGTCTTAATCTTTCTCGTCATTTTGTATGGACAGAGTAAGAGATATATTAAGCTTAAAGGGTGCCTCATCCTGGGGACGTCTTGCTATATATCCTAGACTACAGTCCTCAGGCCAGATTATTCTTTCCTAACCCCAGCAGGATCCTTACTTAGTAATTTCTTTTTAGGTCATTACAGAGTTTGTTCTGTGACCGTGCTCTCAACTTATTATACTTATGGTGCTTAACCTGTTCCTTTTTGATTCCAGGATAGCTTGTGGCTTGCCCTGGGTCCACCCAGGTCCATCACGAGGATCCTCCTTTTGAGGGCATTAGGAAGTAAGAGCAACTGAGGCTTAAATCAGTAAATATGACATGACTATGATCAATGCTCAGGAGTAAATATTATTCAAAATCAATTAACTCCCATGTTAGAAAAGGATAGCATTGACTATCTTCCTGTGCCTATATAAAAAGGAGATTGCTCTAAAATTAACTATGCGAAGGACATAAGGGAAAGAGAAAAGCAATATTTTCACTTACATGTACAAAATCCAGAGCCCTGAGGAGAATTTGACTCTACAAGTCACAGGGCCTGATTTAGAGATATAACTTATTAGCAGATAGGGGAAGAAAAGCACGAATGTGAAGTTAAAGATAAACACAGAGGATTAGGAGTGCCTGTGGAATTGGGTGTGCCTTGGGAACACTGTGATGGGTATTAATCAATAAACCTAAACTCCCTGCAGGAGGAGCAAGGAAAAACAAAAGTTAAACCTAAAATGCTTAGAACTATAATCCAACATTTCCCCCATATTTTGCCATTCTAGTTAACATTAATAAAGTTTCAACTTAATGGAAAGTTCAGAGTGGTCTTGAATACAATTTCACACTAGTGAACACTCCTCTTTATCCTGGAAAAAAATGATTAATAAATTTTCTACCTTATAAAATCCAGTATAACAAAAATGTTAGTCATATTTACAAATTCCAAATTCACTAACAAAGGTTCAAGAATTGTCAATTTGCAATCACTATATAAATATACTACCCTTGTCAACTATTTCTTCTTACAGTTTAAGCTTCAAGTGAAAAGTCACTTGAAACCTACTTTGAGACTTTCTGCTTAATACTTATGGTTGATATTAAATGTCTAAATACCTAAATAGTTAACCTTAAGATAACAGTAATATTCATCCTGAAAAAAAATACTGGAAAAATAATTTTTAGAAGGTTCCAGTTCAGTCTTGCCACTAAGCAGTGGTATAACTGTAAATTATATCAGTCTGTAAATTTTTTCATTAGAACCACTGATTTGTAAGTTCTTAGAAGTCATATTTGTTAGTAGGGGTAGTTGAAAATTCTGAGGAGATAATATTAAGGCCAATGAGGAAGTCGAATTACATAAAATTATATTATAAAGGAGGCCAGAGAGAATGCAGAGACTAAGTCATTTGTATTGTAGGCAGCTGACCCAGTTTAGATCATGACCTCATCTGTTCCCCTACCCCCAAGACATTACCAAAGTGATCCCTGAACACAGAGCCAAGAGCCAAGAGTAAGTGCCGAGTACAGAAAGGTGTGGCAATGCACATACACACACACACACACACACACACACACACACATACCACCACCACCACCACCAACAACAACAACAACAACAACACCACCACCAGTAGCAACAAAAGCAAAAAATACATATATCACAAAAAGTTATAGGACTTTGTGGTCCTTTCAATATTTACCTGAGAATTTTACACAATGCACCAAATGTCTCTTAAATCTAAGAAAGTTGGAGAATGGCTGTTTTTCATTATATCGGCTTGGGTAGATAAGGAGTGACTTTGCAATCTGGAACAGTCCCTGAAGTGAATATACAGGTGTAATGACTTCCAGGTAGGAGCATTTTTACTTATTTCTCCGGTATCAAGATAAGTGAAACAGATTATTTTAATATAAGTAGGCCATATGTCAGTAAATGATGATTTTTTAAAGGTTAAACTTACTTATTTTGTATTTTTTTAAAGCTGAACATTTATGCAAAAAGGATAAAAGTTGTGTGCATATATTTAGTGACATTAGAATAATATTAGTCTTTCAGGAATGTGCATAGATGAGTCTCTCATGCAATAGATGCTAAGAAACTATGAAAGCCTTCCTAGTATCCAAAGAACTAGCCTTGGATGTATATTTGTCAGAGTCCTCTCAGGCATGCTTACAGGGTAATTTCAAAAAACACTTACAAAAATGTAGTTTTGATTGATGTGAAGGTAAGATTTTCTAACCAAACATAAATTCTCTGAAGTCAGGGAGACAGCTCAAAGGCTGGAGTGAGGTATGGGCACTATCAGGCCCACTGTGCTGTTCTAAGTATTTGCCTGAACTCCACTGGAGACCCCAGACTCCCCAAATAATCCCAGACACCTCTGAGAATGTTTAAAGCAGAGACTACACTTCTAAAGTTCTTCATCTGCTAATAGTATAAGATCATAAAAGTATCATGAATATTATTTATAATAGAAAGAAGGGCATTGTTGAAAATGGCTGCCTGGAAGGGCATTACAGCAACAAACATATCCACAGTTTATTTTTCCTTTAATACTCTTCTATCCCCTTCATATCACCATCATACCCGCTGCCTTTATTTACTATTTTCCTGCAGCAGTAATGAAAAAGGAAGTGGAGACTCAATCCCCAAAGCATTATTACTATTAACAAAGACTGGTTCTGCATGTGCCTTAATTTTCACCTCTTAATTACATGCTAATTATGCACTGAGTGATTGACCATAGATGAGGCATTCCAATTGGCTATTATGCTCCTTGTGAATTAGAGCTTTTGTGAGCTGCAGCCTTTTCTCTCTTGAGGCAAGCTAGAACTAGAGAGGTGATAAACAACCCCAGGAAATATGACATTTTTTTAAAGACTATACAGAGTACTTGGTGCACTTGGGAATCAGACAAACATGGAATTTGTGCTGCTCTTTGCTAGATGCTTACTCTTAGGCAAAACTGAAATGGTGAAATAGGTATGGGATCATTGTAAAGATGTAAATGCCATGTATGTATTCTCGGATACATGTGACGTGTATTAAATTATAATAATATTCCCCCTTCAGCCAAATGAGTGAGATGTCATGTTTGACACTGTGAGTATATGAAAATTAACAGACATATTTGCCTCCATTTATTAATATAGCCCTTATTATAAGCCTTTTCATGTCAGTTAGTCTCATAGTCTTCAGGAAATTTTGTTATATTCTTTTAAAATTTTAGGATGTGTCAATTAGAATACAATTAGTAACAAGCGGAAGAGCAAATTGGTACAGAGGTTAGTTGTTACTAAAAGTAAACATAAAACAGAGGGTAAACTAAGAGAGAAAGGAGAAAGCACTAGAATGTATTGGTTGAAATGCTCCACATTTTTTATAAAGTCTAATAATCCTTTTCTTTTTTGCTTGATAATGAAAAGATGTGCAGTGATATTAATGGGGGAAATTGTCGAAGATGAAACCCTACTTTGCCTAGTTTGTGTTTTCAGCCTCTAGTTTTTTTTTTTATTTTTTTGGAAGGGGAGAATTCATAAAATCAAGTTTTATACCTAATTTCAACAGAACTACATAGTTTATGATAATTTGTGATACCTAATGCTAAAATCGTCAGAAGATGACTGAGGAAATAAACCATGCTTAATGCAGATAAATGAAGACTTAAGGATCAGCATTAAAAAAAATTTTTTTTCATGCCTTCGCCTTTGGTTTTAATGTTTTGGTTTGCCACACCACCACCACTCCTTTTCTTTCACATTTGTTATATTTGGGAATTTTAGAAGCAAATTATTTATTAACCTAGGAACTCATATTTTTACTCCTGAAAGTGTAAACTAGCTCATTATTTCATCAGCTTATGACTGAACTGACTAGTTCTGTTTTTACAAACCAATTCTTCTCCTTTTTCTATGATTCTCGGGATTAAACTAAAGCAAGTTAAGTTCTCTACTTCTGAGAACATAACCCCACTCTTCTCCCCGCTCTGTCATAAATTCCTTAACTAAAATTGTATCCAGAAATCTCAACTGTTAAATAAAATTTAATAAGATTTAGTGCATTAATTCTAGCTCAATCTTTTAGTTTCCCACTCAAAATATTATTAACAAATGACTTTTCAAATATAACACCTGGTTTCACACTTGAAATCAGATTAAATAACAAACAAATCATCATTGGCAGGAGGATTCAATTATATTAAGTATCTCATTATGCAGAACAGTCCCCTTTAGTGGTGTTAGATATGTAATGTTGCCAATGGGAGAAGTGGTTCTAAAAGGATGGGGGGTTCCCCAGTGGCTTACGTGAAGTGAAGAGCAAAGAGGTGGAAGTCTCGAGAAGGGTGTCTGCACGTTCCCTGTCTACCCAACTGGGTCACCCATAGAAGTGCCTGGGGAGATCTACGTTTGATGAGTGTCTACTCTTAGCACCTGCACAGTACAGATCTTATGTCTCACCAGCTCCACAAGGAGGTCATACACTGCACCTGGGTTCCACTTGTTCTGCCTGACAAAGGAAACGAAGCCTGTCACCAATTTCTTGGGAAACCATAGAACTCAGGGTGGAGCGAGGAATTGCTCTTTGGAGGAAAAGGAAGTCAATAGTAAGCCCTACCCGGACCTTCCAGGACTATCATCTTCCCTTAAGAAAAGAACTTCAGGAGTAGATGAACGTCAAGTAAAACAAGTTTATTTGGGAAATAAGAAGAGAGCAAGAGAATGACACATGCTCCTGAGAGGACGCAAGCTTTTCCGGAGTGGAAAGAGGCTCTTGGAAGAAAGTTATGCACAGATATTTTCCATATCTGTCTTTGTCCTGAGTTCTTTACACAGGTGGCAACTAATGGGACTCTTCCTGGGGCAAAGCATAGAACTTCTGATGGGCCCTTCTTGAGTTATTATCGAAGTCTTTGTTCATGCATTCCTGGCACCTTTCAGGATCCACCCATGCTGGGTCTTTTCAGGCCTGGAATTCTGCCTCACAAATGCTTTCTTGGTTCCTGAGGTGGGTCTCTTGTCTCAGGCCTTCGTGACTTTGGGCTGAAGCTGCTTTTCCCAATAGACATTACCAAGGCCAGCCTAGCTCCTTCACCTGAAGCAATATGATAGCACATACTATATCATTATGCAAGTATATGTATGGAACTCGTTTCAGAGACCAAGTTTTGAAGTGAGGTGAACTGGACTTCAAATTACTGTTTTGTGATTCATTGACTTTATGACCTCTTTGATGTCAACTTTCTTATCAATTCAAATTTTAACAATCACCTTATAAAACTGCTATAGTTAAGCACTTATAGAATTATAGCTTAGATCATACCAGATGACCAGTCACTGTCACTGTCATCCCGTTGCTCATCGATTTGCTTAAGCAGGCACCAGTAATGTCTCCATTGTGAGACTTGTTGTTCCTATTTTTGTCATATCGAATACGCCATGGGTAGCTTGCTAGGCTCTGCCATGCGGGTGAGATACTCTCGATAGCTTGCCGGGCTCTCTGAGAGGGGTGGAGGAATCAAACCCCGGTCAGCCGTGTGCAAGGCAAATGCCCTACTCACTGCACTATAGTTACAAAAAGATGGCCAATAAATATAAATTCTCTTATTATTAAAGTATGCATAATTTATAATTAATTGGAATGTAGAACATAGGAAGATACTTAGAAAATCTTGCTTATCTTTCTAATCAGTGAGAAGTGTACTTAAGATAGAACTACTCTTAATTCTGTGTTGCTCTCATGCAGTATTTCTTGAAGTTTCCTTTTTTATTTGTTTCATTTTTGTTTGGGGACCACACCTGTCAGTGCTCAGAGCTTATTTAGTGGTCTCTCAGGGATCTCTCCTGGCAGTGCTCAGGGGACAGTATGAGATGTGGGGGATCAAACCTGGGTCTGCGGCATGCAAGGTAAGTGCCCTACCTGCTCATCTCTGACCCTTGAAGTTTTATTTATTTAACACTGTCTTTATGTCACTAGGAAGCAGTTTCAAATTGGGATTTACCTTAATCATTAGGAACTACTCAAATTGCCGTATGTAAGTAAAGTTGTATCAATAATTGACTCCACAGGACTTGCTTATCATTCACAACTTCAAATATATAAAATATTCAAGAGGCCAGCCTTTATAATATGGGGTGGCAGGTAATCTTATAGACACTCCCCCAGCTCTCAAAAGGCTTTGGTAATCTAATGATACTTCAAGTATGTGGACTTTGTTAGATTGATCTTGACTGTATAAATACAAGATTTTTTTAGTGTATTTAGTTAGAAGATAATATATTTAAACTGGCATCTTTTATGGTTAAGTTTAAATTGTATTGAAAGTGAAATATGCTAGAGTTTTTAAAACTTGGTTTTTTTCCAATACATGGATCCCATCTAAATTTTAATTATAAGTGAAAGTTATTAAATTGAATTTAAAGAATTTTATTATAGAATGTCCTAGGTAGATAACGCATAGTTCTTGAGTCATTTGCTGGAATGTGCATAGCTCTGAAAGCAGTAACTAAAGTTAATCCCACAAACCTATTTTTTAAGCTTTTGTTCTTCCTGAAAAAGCCTGAAGGGCAGATTACAGGTTAGTCATTAATAAAGCAAAGAGACTTTCCACAGAGAGTTTCTAAAAATTTAGGAACTAAAGGGGCTAGGGAGATAGCTCAGTGGGTAGAGAGCTGGCTTGGCACATGGCCGACTGGGGTTTGATCCCCAGCATGCCATATGTTTGCCTGAACCCCTCCAGGAATGATTCCTACATACAGAACCAGGAGTAAGCCTTGAGTACCACTATGTATGGCTCCCAAACAAAGCAAAACAAATCAGTATCTCACTCAGGCATAGTAAGTGGTCTCCATCTTGATCAAACTTATATCCTCTCCCTCATCTCAAGGAACAGAACGCATATAGAGCTTTCCCCAAGGTGAGTTTCTTTCTTTTATTTTTTTAAAATTTTTAAAAATTTTATTGAATCACTGTGAGATAGTTACAAGCTTTCATGCTTGGGTTACAATCTCACAATGACCAAACACCCATCCCTTCACCAGTGTACATTCCCCACCACAAATATCCCAGGTACCCCCCCTCTTTCCCACCCTCCCCCTGCCTCTATGGCAGACAATATTCCCCATACTCTCTCTCTACTTTTGGGCATTATGGCTTGCAACACAGACACTGAGAGGTCATCATGTTTGGTCCATTATCTACTTTCAGCATGCATCTTCCCATCCCAACTGGTTCCTCCAGCCATCATTTTCTTAGTGATCACTTTTCTATTCCATCTGCCTTCTCCCCTCCACTCATGAAGCAGTCTTCCAGCTATGGGGCAATCCCCCTGTCCCCAAGGTGAGTTTCTACTGGGTGACTAAGCCTACCCAAATATCTCCAAACTCTTGAAATTTGCTCCTGTAGCTTTAAATCTGCATCGGAGACACTTAGCCACCAGTGCAGCTGATAAGTTTCCTCCTGCTGAGGTTGTGATGAGAATATTATTCCTCAGGAGAATGCTTGAAGAGGTATATTTACATTCTCCTACTGTTGCCTTATTAGAAAAAGGGCAAAGTGGAAAGAATCAAAATGTATTTAATTCTGACTGGGTGTTAGATATTGTTTGCATTCAAATACTGTTTGCATTCAAATCCAGGGTAACTCACTGGGGTACTTACACCCATTTTGTAGATTAAGAAAAGATCAGCAAAGGTTCATAGCTGTAGACATTAAATGTAGTTTTATTCTTCCTGAAATCTATTCTCTTTTCAAAGAAATATTCCTCTGACACAGAACAATGGATGTAGTTCTGTCTCTCGTGCTCAAAGCATACTCATATACATGAAGGGAATCCATCTGAGGGGTTAGATAGAAAACCAATCAATTCCGCTTAGCAAAGCCCAACTATTGATATAAGAAAGTGTCAGTTCAAATTCAAAAACCCTCCCAAAGCACAGCTCTCATGGTCATATTTAAAGGATTCACAGTTCTGACTAGTTCCCACCTCCCCCATATGAACATCTAAATGCTAATAATGACCTGCGTTTCACTTATTTTCAGAGGAAGAATTTTCCTTGCCTCCAGTAATATTCTTTTTTCCTGTGAACTGTTAAATTGCACATAAGAGCCTCACTGTGAATGCTTTTCAACCTGCACAATTTATTTTGATTTTTGCAGCACTATTTTTAATAGAGCCAACTGGGAAAGGTGGGCAGTACAATACCTACCACACAAGCACACTATTTTATCTAAATCAAGAGAGGACGTACTTTTGTTAGTATTTTATATAATACTTCAGCGAGTGACTTTTTTTAGATAGATTAAATCTAATAAATCCCTAAAGAATAGACTAGCTCTGTAAAAATGTAATAGTCATCATTAGGCTATCTTGAGTTAACTGGATTTTACCAAGAGATAGTATTTACTCAATCAAATGATTATATGCTTAGCACAATGAATGCTGAAATTTATTTAATACCATTAATTCCAAATGGTCATTTAAGAACTAAAATATTCCAGTTGTTTATTTTTGCTTTTCTCCCGATTGACTGGCTGGAGTTGTTTGCAAAAATGTCCGTGAAGCCAATATTATGAAATCTTTTTCCTGTTTTTCTTTCTGAATTTTATGGTTTCAGGGCTTACAACCAAGCCCTGAGTCCTCTTTGAAATAATATTTCTGTATGCTAGGAGATAACTGTCTAGCTTTAGTCTTTTGTTAAGTGGATATCCAAATTCCTTGGTATTTTGGTTGAAGAAACTTTTCCTTTCCTTGTATATACTTTCACTAGTCATCAATTTGGTGTCGGTTTTCTTCTGAACTGTCAATTCTATTCTATGATCCTTGTGTCTATTTTTGTTCCAATACTACACTCTTTTAGCATTGTCTATGATCTGTAATGCTATTAGCTGTACTATTAGCTGTAGTGCTGTTCAAGTCTCGCAATGGGACTGAGGCCTTGCCACCTTCCGCTCAGGACTTGCTTTGGTTATAGGTCTGCTGTGGTATCAATAAGTCTCAGCAGCAACGTTTGTTCTGTTTCCTTGAAGAATGCCATCCCCTTGAAGAATTTTAGTAGGGATTTCACTGGATCTATATATTGCTTTATGCAAGATTGTCGTTTTTACAATGCTAATTTTTCTATTTCAGGACCATGGAATGTTATATTACATTCTTATGGTTCCCTTTATTTCTTTTAACAATGTATTGTAGTCTTAATTGTATGGGTCCCTTGCCTCTTTTGTTAAGCTTATCCATTAAACTTCTTTAATTTTTCTTTTTTTGAAGCAATTCAATTGTTCCCTTGATTTTTTTTTATGTTTCATTGCTTGAGTATAAAAATATGTCAATTTTGTATATTGGTTTTGTAAACTGTCTTTCTATTATACTGATCTATTATTTTAATAGAGTGTCTTTTTGTTTGTTTGTGGGCCACACCTGACTCTGCAACAGGGATCACTCTTGATGGGACCCAGGGGGCCATGTAGGGTGCCTTGGATTGAACTAGTTTAGCTGCATACAAAAGGAAGCAAGTGCGCTACCCACTGTACTATATCTCCAGCCTTCCTAGTAGTGACTATCTTTCAGTGGAGACTGTGGTTTTCAATGTATATGATCATGCCATTTACAAATAAGAGTTTTATTTCTTTTCTGATTTTCGTTCATATTCCTTTTAAAAAATAATCTTTGTTTTGTCTGAGACATCTAACACTATGGTAAGTATAAGAGGTAACAATGGAAAACCTTATATTCCATGTAATTGCTCTACAAAGACTCCGTATGATCTCGAGAGCCGACCAGAAGTGCAGAACGAGGAGTAAGCTCTGAGCCCCACAGGCTGTGGCCCCACGAACAAACAAAAAAAAACCAAAAAAGCCCAACCGTACTAATGTAGGAATATATCCTAAAGTAGCAACAGAATGAAAGCAAAATATGTGTCTGTAAAGTAAAGCATTTCTGGAATTTATTATGATTAAAATAAGACAATTAGAGGCTGGATATATAGTATAGTACGTAAGGTGCTTTTCTTGCCTGTAGCCAACCTCAGTTCAATCTCTAGCATTCCATATAGTCACAGAACCCACCAGGAGTAATTCCTGAGAACAGAGCCAGGAGCAAACCCTGAGAACACATACGTCACAATCACGATCACAAAAATCTCATTGATCGTCGAGTGACTCGAGCGGTCTCAGTAACCTTTACATTTGTCCTATCCCTAAAATTTTAGAAGCCTCTAAAGGCTTCAGGGTCAGGAGAGTGAGATTCAGCTGGTTAATGGCTTTGACATATAGATACACCATGGGAAGCTTGCGAGGCTGTCGCATGTTGACAGGAAACTCTCAGTAGCTTTCAAGTTTCTCCCAGAGGGAAAAGTAGGTTTTAAGATATCGCTTCTGGGAGCTTGCTTTTAAGTCCCTGGATGTTGGCAGTTGATGGGATTACACACACCTGGGTTTCTCTGACGGCGCCTTCATGAGTGAGGCCTGTCCAAACGTGTGAAGAGAGGCCTCCAGCATGGCTGTAGCTAGGTTCCGGTGGTCTTCGGCCACCGGGAGCTCTGCTCGGGGCAAGGAGGGAAGCTGGAGCCCATCCCCTCTGAGGGGCCCCGGGGAAGACAGCCAGGTGTGTGGGCAAGAGACTCTGAGAACACATACATACACACACAAAAAGGCATCGAGTCATCATTAATAGAAAATTTATAAACTGGGTTACCATAATTACCTATGTTAAAATCATAAATATTGATTATAACTATAATTTATATTTATTATCATAGAATTATATTCATAATATAATACCAAGTAAAAAGGTAGATAGCAAAGTATATTAGAGTACTATTTTAAATGCACATGCATTAAAAAATCTGAAATTATACAGGTAAAATTATTTACTGAATAAGTCCTGAGCATAGTCAGGTGTATCCCAAAACAAAAAAGCATTTCCCCATTTAGTGAACAAATAATTTTTTATACAGTATATAATTTATATATAGACATATGTATACAAACATATGCAGATATTTATGTGTGAAACAAAATGTTACAGATATATGTGCTGATTTAATTAGAGATTTTCCAAGTAAACATTAATAATGATAATGTCAATAAATATTTGCATTTATCATGAATTAAACTGGATATGTTTCAGTAGTTTCCAAAAAGGGATGCATTTAACTTGCTTTATTTTATTTTTAATGCAATTGCAAAAACTATTTTTAAATAAAACATGGTTGTTTTAAAGTATTCATAATATTTTATCATAATGATATTTTTGTTTGAGTTTAAGTTAACTCTGTGTGCATATTCTACTGAAATACAATACAAGTACATTCAATTTGCATGTATTGATTCTAATTGTATGGATAGTTTTGTAACCTTATTTTCATATAATATTTCTCAAAATTATATTTCATTACATCCTTTTTCTTACCCTCTCACTTCATCCCCTCTGTGACTATTCACTGTTAACCTGATGTATATTCTTCTGTTCTTTTCTTCAATGTAAAGCAATTACAAAGAAGAGCTAGGTAAATAGTTTTAAAAATAGCAATGTACATATATTTACCTCTCATTTAGCAATAGATAATAGCTTAATTTTATTTTTACCATCAGTAAACTTGTGATCCTGTGAAACAAAAATACACTCAGAAAGTTTACCCTCAGATTGATGTGAGTGCAGTTACCACCTCTGTACTAATTTGGTGTGGTTAGAAAATAGCCCTTCACAATGAGCCTAATTTAAAAACAGAAAGAATTCAATTTAACCCACTTCTTTAATACTATGATATGCACTTTCATCTTTTGTTCTATGTGTAATGTTTTGACAAAATGTCCTTCTTGAAAGCTTTCTACATAATTTCTTGAGGACAAATGACCAACAAATCTAAATTATGTATATTTCAACTGGGTTGCTCTAGGAATTTTGCCAGATCCTCAATAGTGCTTTAGAAACATATCAATGTAATAAGTGCATAACTATATTATATATAGCTGTTAAGATAGATAAGTTATTTGTTCGTGGCCCGCGTCGCGATTTCCCTTCGCCAGCAAGGAGTGAGACGACACGGGTTGAGGATCCTTCTGCAGCAATTTTATTCACTTAACTTCATGAGGAGAAAGAACGAACCCCAACCCGGGTAATGGCAGTCCTTATATAGCCTGGTTGCCCCGCCTCTAAGGTGGTGCTCATTTTCTATTGGCTCTCGCTCATAGGGTGGCGCCTTTCCTATTGGCTCTCGCTCATAGGGTGGCGCCTTTCCTATTGGCTCTTGCTCATAGGGTGGCGCCTTTCCTATTGGCTCTTGCTCATAGGGTGGCGCCTTTCCTATTGGCTCTTGCCACGCATGCGCAATGCGGTTGTTGCGCATGCGCGATCATGCGCATGCGCAATGTGCTCTGGCTCCCTACAGTTATTTACTTTTAACATATAAAAGTGGCTTTCTCCAAAGCATCTTAATTCTTAAAATAAAACACTCCTTATCTTGAGTAGACTTGTAGGAGACTTAAATGACTCTGAAATTGTATTGGGGGGATGAGGTGAAGGATAATGAGTGCAAACTTCTAATAATATAACTTGCCTGTCATTTTGCATCCAGTTAATTTCTCATCAAAATTTGTATGGTGAAATAAAAGTGGTTAGTATTTTGGTAGTATATTTTCACTGACTTACAGGTACTGTTCACAGTTAATCACTTCTTCCCTGTTGACTTGGCTTGACCACACTGTAGCCAGACATCTCTTCTCCCCAAAGGTCCCTAAACTTTGATTTGCTCCCAGATGTGAATAAGAATTAAAATATACAACATCTACCTTTGATAGTTCATCCAGAATTATTTCACAACAGAAAAATACTTTCTCTTCTACCATGTCGATCAAGCTTTCAACTGGTCTCTGCCTACTCCATTTCACTCTAAGGTCCTGTTAAAACTACTACCCTTTCCTATGAAAGAAAAGTCATTTACTGTTTGAATTTAAAATATCTGAAAAATTCTAAGAGAGGATCCTTTACCTTAACGCAGTAGTCTTTACTAGTCTCTCCTTGCCAAATCTGGATTTGGTTTTTGATCTTTGTTTGTTCATTTTACAAAGAGAAAAATTGTTAGGCCATTTTTTACATTTTTGATTCATCTTTTTAACTTCTCAGTCACTTCTCTTTTCATCTTTTAAGTTTTTATTAGACCATGAATGACTTTTCCCCAGTGTCCTCCTCAAAGACTCTGTAGATTTTCCATAGACAATATTTTGAAATAAAGAACATGTGCATAAATGTGTGTATGCATGTGCCCTGTAGATTATATTCCTAAAATAATCAAAGTTGCACATATGTACATATGACAGTCATATGTACAAACTTTTATAGGTTGATTTCTACATTGACTTCTGACTGACCAGAAATTTCCTTAGGCAATTCTGTTATTTCTCGGTATCTAACACCAAATGTATAAACTCATGAAATACGAAGCCCTGGATTTCCCCCTTCCCTTTCCTTTGCTGTTGTGATGGCCAGAGATGACATTCATTTGGGGGGCTTGCCATGTTCACTGGAAGGCAACGGGGGGTGTCAATGTAGTACTTGCATATGTGCTCACTGGGTTTAGTACTCATTTAGTCGCTCTTGTATAGATTCTGGGCATGAAGTATACTTGCTAGGAATCATCAGTGTTCCCATTCATGCATGCTGGAGTAGAGGCTCACACGTCTTGATTGTGTTGTTGTGCACTAGAGATTGAATATTCGATTGTGACTCCTAGGATCCCAGGGAACAGAAGTGTCAAGATCATGAAGGCTTGAACGTGCCTGTAGCCTCACGTTTGCAAGTCAGGTCCTTTTGCCACTGAGCCAACTCTAAGGTCCCAAAGCTGATTTTTTTCTTAGAACAAAACTATAACACATGATTCTTAATACTTAATTGCTGACTGCTTGTGGGAGCACCAAGCTTGAGGCTGCAGTCTCACTTTTGCAAGGCAGGCCCTTTTGCCACTCAGCAAACTCCAAGGGCCCAAAGCTGATTTTTTTAAACCAAACTATATCATGTTATTCTTAATACTTGACTGCTGACAGTTGCTAAAATATGAATAAAGTAAGCCTGTATTTTAAAATGTAAAGAGTCTCTCTTATTTGAAAGCTTAATGATATTTAATTGTATGTATGTACTCACATTACTTCTATTCACTGATCTAAGAAAGAATGTTTAATTTATTTCCATGTCTGGATTTTGTAAATAATGCTGCTGTAAACAAACATGATAGTATAGTTATTTCTTTAAAAATCATAATTTTTCTCTCTGGGATACTCAGAAATAAGATTTCTGGATCATATGATAGCTTTATGTTTGTTTCTTTTATTTTTTATTAAGTTCCTATGAATTACAGTGTTATTCATGATTGCATCTCAGACATACAACGTTCTAACACCAATTCCTTCACCAATGTCCACTTCCCTTCACCAATGTCCCCAGTATTCCCTTCCTCCCGCTTTGCTGATTCAGTGACAGGTGCTTTTATTCCTCCTTTAGTCACTGTGGTTTACAGTACTGCTACTGATAGGGTATCATGCATTTCACTTTACCCCTCCTATACCAATCCCTCCTATACCCCTTAACATTCCAACCAATGGTGTATGTTGTTTTAATATCTTCACATCCTTGTTAATAATATAAAAAAATAATAGACACCCTTTATCATAGTGATGTGTTATCTCATGGTGATTTTGATTTTTGATTTTCATTTCCTTGATGACCTGTGATCATGAGCATCTTTTCATATATTATTCACCTTGAAAACAGTATGCTAAGTGAAATGAAACAGTCATAGAAGGACAGATAATGCAAGATTCTTCTCAAATGTCTTTCTCCCTGGAGGTTGCTACAGCCCTAAACTCAGTGTCTTAAAAATGGCTTAAATGGGGCTGGAGCTATAGCACAGCAGGTAGGATGTTTGCCTTGCATGTGGCTGACCCGAGTTTGATTCCCAGCATCCCATATGGTCCCCTGAGTACCGCTGGGGTAATTCCTGAGTGCAGAGACAGGAATAACCCCTGTACATCACCAGGTGTGACCAAAAAAATGCAAAAAAAAAGGATTAATTTTTTTTCTCACAATTTTGAGGCTAAAAAGTCCAAGGTCAAGTGCTAGCAAGTCCTAGTTCATAAACAGCATTTTTTAAGGTCCTTACAAGGCAGGAAAGAGCCAGGAATTCTGAGGGCTTCTTTAATATTTTTAAATAGTTTTGTATCAGTGTATTATAGTTAGGTAATGCGTTTACTATGATGCAGGCATTTAAAGTCTACATCACCTCATCACCACCAAAGTACATAAGAACCCCAACCCTTGTCTGTGTCGTACCTCTTCCACATTTTCCCCATCAATCAGGGATTCTCAATTTGCACTTCAGTACTCAGAGTTTATTAACAGTTGCTATCAGTTGATCTCTTCCCAACATGTCCAACCCCAAACTCACACTATGGATTAGATTTCAACATACGGATTTTGGATTATAGGATTGAGATATTTAACATAGTCAAATTCATAGAAATAATGTAATATCGGCTTCCAGAGATGGGAGAGGGGTGTAGTTGGAGAGTTATCGTCAAAGGGCTATAAAATTTCACTTATGCAAGATGCTTAAATTATAGAGATATGCTATACATTTTACTGTTTATTTTTGTTTGGGAGTCTGTGCTTAGGATTTACTCCTAGTTCTATGCTCAGGAATCACTACTGATAGACTTGGAGGACAGGCAAACACCTTACTCACTGTACTATCTTTCCAACCTGTTCTGTACAATATTACATCTATATTAATAAATGGATCAGAGTGATAGCATGGCAGGTAGGGTGTTTGCCTTGTATGTGGCCAACCAGGGTTCAATTCCTCTGTCCCTCTCGGAGATCCTGGCAAGCTACTGAGAGTATCCCTCCCGCCTGGCTGAGCCTGGCAAGCAACCTGTGGCCTATTCAATATGCCAAAAACAGTAACAACAAGTCTCACAATGGAGACGTTACTGGTGCCCGCTCGAGCAAATCAATGACAATGGGATGATAGTGCTTCAGTGTTACTAATAAATAATACTGAATTGCATACTTAAAAAATTAAGAATAGACTTCATGTTAAGTGTTTGTGCTTCCCTCACAAACATTAATCAGAAACAACAAATAAAATAATAAAAAATGATTCTTACTCTGTGTATTCACAGCAAGCATTTCTTCTCTAATCATCTTCTCAAGCATTTAAAAAGACCACTTGTGTTTCATGTATCTTGTACACTCTTATTTTACTTTTATGATGGGTGTGCTCATATTATTGCTAGTGTTAGTGAGTATATATACTCTATGAATTTATATTCTGCTACCTTCAAAAAAAGACTTGAAAAGGCTTATAAAAAAGATATAACTAGAATAAAATCCCATTAAACCATAGTAAAAGATATGAACCAAATAATTTAAGAGGAAAAAAATCTGAGGGAGCAAAAAGGGAAGCATATATTTTGGAGAGACTAAACTAAGGAAAATAACTGTGCATTGGTTCTGAACTTCTTAGCAACAATGAGAAAAGTAGGCAACAAAACTATCATTTAAAAGAAAATATTATCAATGTGTGTAAAGGAACTCTATCTTATTTGAAGATTCTGAAAAGAGTAACCCCATGGATCATTTTATAAAAGATATATAACAAAAATAGAAACACTTTCAGCAGAATGCAGAGGAAGAGGACATGTGATACCTATGACTGATATTTGGGCATATGCACTGTGTGTAGCTAGCATCTTTGCAAAGATCTTTCTGGGGGGTGTTTATGCTTTCTCCATGATACAAGCAAGCATTGGTTCTAAAATATCAATACTGTTTTTCTTACCCTTTCTAAAAAAAGGCCTCCTTTACTTTATCTATATGTCAATGGCCTGAATACTAAGAATTGATGGGTGCTTAATAGATTTGTAACTGTCACTGTCACTGTCATCCCGTTGCTCATTGATTTGCTCGAGTGGGTACCTGTATTCGATATGCCAAAAACAGTTAACGGTAACAACAATAGAATTGTATACAGTAAAATTTTACGTGACACAGAATTGAGAGAGAAAGCTTGAAAAATGTTACCAAAAAATGTAAAAATATCCCATAAGCCTCCTCTGGCTGGCTCCAGATAATCTCATCATTGGCCACCATCCAGATCTCATCTAGATAGCATGTCCTTCTCTCCCAGAAGGAGCGTAACACGATGCTCGCCATAACCATGCCGCCAGACCCTGAGCCAGGCTGTTTCATTCAGGGCGCTCCAGAGTGGGGTGGGTGAGACCCTCGCTACCCAAGAGACCCAGCCTTGGCAACCGGAAAACCTCCATGCTCATGGCCGCTGTCCACATGCTAAGGCAGAGCTTCACCCATGAATGAACCTATTACAGGACCTCGACACTTTGTACCACACACACTACCCATACTCCAAGAGTACCGCACCTCATTTGATGTAGTTCAAAGTAGGAGGGAACCTACACCAGTTTTTCCTACACAGAGGAAAATATTTTTTACAGATATATATATATATGTATATATATATATACACACACATATATATCACTGTATCACTGTCATCCCATTGTTTATCAATTTGCTCGAGCAGGCACCAGTAATATCTCCATTGTGAGACTTGTTGTTACTGTTTTTGGCATATCGAATACGCCACACAAAGCTCAACTCATAACAATGTTAGTGATCTCTTATAGAAGGGCTTAATGGCCCCGGGGTGGAATATAACAATCCTCACCCTCTTTACTCTAAGGACACTTTTTGGTAGCATTTTCACCAGTTTTTCATAATAAAAAATGCCATATGTTATTTCATTTCTGCTTTGGGGCAGGGATTGGGTTTCAGGATGGAAACATCCAATATATATTGTGGTGGGAAGGTGTAATGGTGGTGGGATTGGTGTTTGAATATTAAATGTAATGAAATATTGAAACTACTTAGCGGTAGTGCAGTGCGTAGGATGTTCGCCTTTCACACGGCCAACCCGGGCTCGATTCCTCCGCCCCTCTCAGAGAGCCCAGCAAGCTACCGAGAGTATCTTGCCCGCAAGGCAGAGCCTGGCAAGCTACCCGTGGCGTATCTGATATGCCAAAAACAGTAACAACGAGTCTCAAAATGGAGACCTTACTGGTTCCCACTCGAGCAAATCGATGAGCAATGGGATGACAGTGACAGTGACAATGACTTTATAAAACAAAAAAAGTTATTTAAAAAAAGTAAGGTAGAATAAGCTCAGCTTCATCCTGGTGATTTTCATATGAGCTATATTTCCCTAATTCTTTAAAATACGAATATTATTTGTGTCATAATGAAATAAAATAGTTCTATTTCATTATATAAAAGCACCTAAAACTGTTAAGATCTATAAGTTATTATATTACCTTTCCAGAAACCTCTTTCCTTTTAAATTGAGGTCATTGTATTCATTTTGTTTCTCTCTAGGCCATTGAGTGCAGTTTATAATCATTCAATAAAATAGTTGCTTTATATCCATACGTAGGCTATCCAACTCCGGGAATAGTTCTAAAATGAATTGGATTTTCATTCTCATAGAAGTGATCTGTAAAATGCATTCTCATGAATTAAACAAAATCTGTTTATTCCAGGAATGGAGTAGGGCATTTGCCTTGTATGCAGTTGACCTGGGTTCAATTCCCGGCACTACATATGGTTCCTGGATCCCGGTGAGCAGAGCAAGAGGAAGCTCTGAGCATAGTTGAGTTTGGCCCAAAAACAAAAGGGAAAAATTGTTTACTCCATGAACAAAATAAATAATAACATTTTCCTCATTTAGGAAAACAAGAGCAGAGGGGAATGGACATATACAGGACAATGAACATATACAAGTACATGAAGAGGTATAGCTTGATTGTTCAGAGTTTGATTGTTCCTCAACCCACAATCAATATCTTCCCAAATAAGTTGATAATGTTAACAGTAAATTACTTTCAAAATGGTTATGCTAACAATAGTTGAATAACTTAATATATAGTATGGAATTTGGGGGCAGAGTCTCCTGCCCCTAGTCCTGGTTCTCTTCACCAGGGCCCCTCAGAGGGGGGTGGGTTGAGTTTCCCTCCCCACCCCAAGTAGAGCCCCACCAGCCAAAGTCCTCTGGAACCCAGCCATAGCCATGCTCAAGGCCACTCTTCACATACTCGGACGAGCCTCACACATGAAGGAACTTGCAGAGGAAGCCAGGTGTGCGGGACCCTGGGGCTGAGATCTCCAAGCCTGCTCAGGTCGAGACTGGGCCTCCTCCACCCAGATCTCCCATTTTCCAGTAGCTAGGCAGTCACACCCACAAACTGCCCCCAGCCCGTGTAATCCCATCAAAGGCCAAGATCCAGAGACTACAAAAACCAAGCTCCCAGAAGCATTTGCAGTCGCACAATCTCTTATTGTCTAGTTCTCCCTCTCAGAGAACCCAGCAAGCTACCGAGAGTATTCTGCCCACATGGCAGAGCCTGGCAAAGAGCCTCCAATGCAGCACTGTTGGGAAGGATGAGTAAAGAGAGGTTGCTAAAATCTCAGGGCTAGGATGAATGGAGACATTACTGGCACCCGCTTGAAAAAATTGATGAACAACGGGATGACAGTGATACAGTGATATAGTGATAGAGTTTGGGGAGTCTATAGAGGTATATGCCAGAAATCCTTCTATCCATAAGTTCTAGATGATTCTATGGGAAATTGACAACCTAGACATGAAGTAGGAACTATAGGAATAAAAGAAAAGAGTCATGTCACAAGAGATAATATCTTCTCTTTAATGTTATTTATCTTTTATGTCTAGCCAATTACTTTGAAATTCTAATAGAAGCTATATGATTTCATGAAAATACACTTGAAAATTATTTAAATCCCTCCCATGGTGTATGTGTGTGTATATGTGTTTGTGGTGTGTATGTGTATGTGGTGTGGTATGTGTGTGTGGTGTGTGTGCACACACATGCACACACACATCTGGAGAAATGAAAATATTTTCAGGAGAAGAAAATGCATTAATAAAGAATTTTATAAGCTTTTCTTAACTCCAGAAATTATGTGCAGATATACAGAGTTCTATTTCCCAATACTTTTATGTGCTAACAATGATTTCCATAAACCTACATGACATATCCTGAATTTGTTGGTCATAGAAGTGTTCTTACCTTTTCGATTCTAGACTGAACAAAACTAAAATTAATCATTATTTTTAATATTTTTAAATGAAGAGTAAGTTTCTATGTAGTAATTTAAATCTTATTTTAGTAGGTAAAATATTTGATTCATGATTCAGTAATTATAGACTAAAAAGTATTCACTGAAAAAATTTTCCATATAGCACCATGCTTGTTGACTATGATTTTCACTTCTCTTCCTCGTAGTTAAACAAATAGTGACAGTTGGATTCTTTCAGGTATATTAAATGAAGATAGAAGTAAATATGAATTTTTTTTTTAATCTTCTCTTTTCAGTTACTTAACAAATAGAGCCACAGACCAGGGATTCTGAAACTTTTTCCACTTGTGACTCCTTCTAATCCAAGAAATATAATAGTGGATAGGCTCAGCCAGAAACACCTTGGATTCATTACTGACCTGGTTTTGAATTAATTTTGGTTCATTGTGTGTTCAGAAGGTTTTTAGTGCTGTCAATTTTTTTCGCATCTGTGAGTCACAAACTAGGCCATAGACTACATACTATTCCTCATCTTGCTTTTATAACTCATTAATTTAAATAAGTTAAAAGTTTTCATTAATAGAACACACATAACGTAAGGGCTGGAGCCATAGCACAGTGGTTTGGCGTTCACCTTTCACGCGGCCGACCCGTGTTCGATTCCTCCGCCCCTCTCAGAGAGCCCGGCAAGCTACCGAGAGTATGGAGCCCGCACAGCAGAGCCTGGCAAGCTACCCGTATGTATTGGATATGCCAAAAACAGTAACAATAAGTCTCTCAATGAGAGAAGTTACTGGTGCCCGCTCGAGCAAATTGATGAGCAACGGGATGACAGTGACAGTGACATAAAGTGGTCCCTAGCATTTAATTGTATGAATGTTAACCAATTTCATTATTCTCTAATGGTAAAGATTGTTTCCAGTATGTTGCTATAAACAGTGCTATAACTCTATTTAACCTTTATACATGCAGGTATGTGTGTGTACTTATATATCTAATGGATACATTTCCAAATGTTAAATTTATAGTTCAAGATGCATATGTCTATGTCTTTTCCTTAAGTATGGCCAAATTGCTTGCTCTTGAGGTTATAGTAATTTACGTTTTCACCAGGAGTAAAAGGCGCAGTTCACTATATCCTGACTGATGCAGCCTGTTATCAAGTTGTGGACCATTACTTATTTGTCAGATGGAAAAATAAGTTCTCTGTGCCATTTCTTGTATTATGAGTGAAGTTTAACTCCCTTCTATAAGCTTAAATTCCACTAGTTTTCCTGCTAAACAAACTGTCCATATCCTTTGTCCAGGTAGAAGTAAGTTGTTAGTCCATTACTAATTTGGAAGAGTTCTTTTTCATTTAGTATACAGCCCTTTGAATAGTTATCATTTTTTTAATTTGAATTATGTAACTTCTGCCAAGAAAAAATTTTAAATTACCTTATAGTTGATTTAACAAGACTTTTTCAAATTTGTGGTTTCAAAGTTTTGTATTAAAAGAGTTGCCCTGGGCCAGAAAGATAGTACATTAGATAAGATGCTTCCCTGGTTTGATCCCTGGCATCCCATATGGCCCCCATAATCCACAAGGAGTGATTTCTGAGTACCAGGAGTAAGTCCCAAGCAACCTTCTGGTGCCCCCCATCCAGTTAATAAAGAAAGCTTTTCCTTCATTCCCACATTATTTGATAAATTCCCTATAGTGTTTTTCTAGTAATCTGTCTTTTTTGCTTTTTCTATATTTAATCTGTATTAGTTTTCTCATATCACTGTATCACTGCCATCCCGTTGTTCATCAATTTACTCGAGCGGGCACCAGTAACATCTCAGTTACACTCAGTCCTGACATTTTAGCAGCCTCTCCTTACTCGCCTTTCCCAACGATTGGAAGATCTTTCAGGATCAGGGGAATGAGACCTATTGTTACTGTTTTTGGCATATCAAATACGCCACAGGTAGCTTGCCAGGCTCTTCTGTGCGGGCGGGATACTCTCAGTAGCTTGCCAGACTCTCCAAGAGGTATGTATATATCTGTTACAGTATTTTAGATATGAATATGCCATGAGGAGCATGCTAGGCTTTCCCAAGTGGGCAATAGACTCTCGGTAGCTTGTCATGTTCTTTAAAAGGGAGAACTAAGCCATTAGATGTCCGGGAGCTTGGTTTTATAGTCTCTGGATGTTGGCCATTGATTGGATTACACGGCACCGGGGGCAGTCTCTGAGAGTGACTGCCTAGCTACTGGAAAATGGGGGATCTCGGTGGAAGAGGCCCAGTCCCAATCCGAACAGCCTTGGAGATCTCGGCCCCAGGTCCTGCACACCTGTGTTCCTCTGCTGGCTCTCCCATGTATGAGGCTCGTCCAAACGTGTGGGTAGTGGCCCTCAGCATGGCAGTGGCATTCAGTTTTCTCATATAAAAATGATAATATTGATTAATCCTGTTTTATAAATGCTTATTTCCCCTATCATTTAATGAATTAATAAATCATGCGATCCTTACTGATTCAAGTGGCACATTTATTACATATGTGGCATCCAATGATATTTTGGGTTTTTTTGTTTATTTCCTATTATGTTCCTTTTATGTATCTGCATTTATCCATATGTAAGCACCACACTGTTTCAATTGTCTACCTGTTCGGATATATTTTAATATCCATTTTTAGAGTTTATATTTTTTCACCCTGTACATTCATGCTAGTAATTCAATTGAGTTAAAAAGTTTTAAAACGCCTCTCATTAATCTCTTTCCTCAAGGTTTAGAGATATCTAATTTGTCCAGGAGGAGTAAGAATAACCCCAGTTACATAGATTGAGACATCCTCCAGAGTTTTCTTTATAGCTGACAGCTGTGCTAAAAGACTGAGTTCTTAGAATGAGACTTCTGCGGTACATAGATTACACTCCCAGGCTTTTAGAGACCAAGAGGGTTGCTTGGCACCTGGAGCTTGAGACAAACTAGGCTTCCCTTTCAGAGTTGAGTTGATTGACATTTAAGGTCAATCTACTCTATACTTTTCACAGCCACCTATAGCTTTGGGACTTTTTCCAGTCTCCTCAAAGATCAACCATTCTCTAAAAGGTGAACCTCCATTGTAATTCTCTATAAGAAACTTTCTGATCTGCTTGAATCTGAACCACACACATCTCTCCTAACATTTTACTTCTCTTATATTCCATGACTCCAAAGGAAAATCTTGTTTGTTGGCAAGCAACTGGCAAAGAACAGTAGGGCAGGGAACAAGGTATTTCTTGTTTTACCTCATTAATATTTTTATAGCATCACATCCCTTATACTAGAAGCATTCGTATTATGATTGGGTTCTACCCGTTGATTATAGTGTCAAAGAAAAATTATACTAAATGGAGGGTTACAGGCAAGGAAGTCTTTATTTCAGACTTATTATAATATGGGAGAAAGACTGAACTCACTCCCCTGAAACAAAAAAGGACTTTTACGTGCATGGTGAGCAGGTAGAAAGTATTGAAGGACAGTTAAGACAGGAGGCAGGGCGGGGGGAGGTAATTCAGTCAATATTATGCTACCACATTTGCTAGTCTATGCCAGTTGAAAATGGGTACCTACCATTACCATTCCACTAAGCCTTGGAAATAAAGGAAGTATCCTTTTGTTGTGACTGCTTTTGGAAGGAAATGGTCTTTGGGAGCAACATTGCTGGATTATAAAACCAACAATATGCCTGTAGAAAATTTATTTCTCAAATGAGTGGAAAATAGTTGGCAATCATAGATTTTCTAAAGTGAATGCTTTAACAAAATGAAGATCAGGGCTATATTGTAATGAAGAAGCACTAACTCATGGTACATCTTAGTGCTGTAACTACCAGATCTCTAATGAGCATTAATATTTCTGTGAGAGGATATCCAGCCACATAGAATACTTCACCCTGCAGTGAACCATCCAAACTGTAAGAAGAAACATATTACTGAATACTATGATTCCATGTGATATCATGATAATGAGTATATAAATAGGAGGGAAAAAATGCATAGACAGAGAGGTTACTCATAGAACCTTCTACATGGTCTGATATATTGCCCCCGGTTTTATAGGACTTTAGCTCCTAATAACTGAAGAAATTATTCAGGATTTTGGAGAACTTATTGGGGGGTAGGTGTTGTTTGTTTTGTTTGGGGGCCACACCGCATTGCTCAGAACTTCTTGTTCTGTGCTCAGGAATCCCTCCAGCCATACTCAGGGGACCATGAAATTCAGGGGATCATGGGGTGCTTCAGGTCAAACCTGGGTTAGCTGCAGGCAAGGTAAGTGCCCTACCCACTATACTATTGCTCCAGCCTCCCAAATTATTCAGTTTTTGTAGGCATTTAAGGAAGCCGGGCATGGGACTAAGTACCTTTACAAAACTAATTTATCTAGTTTTCCCAAATACTCCAGGAACTAATTAATACTCACCCCACTACAAACTATAAAAGGGAGGAATATAGGAATTAAGAAATGCTGCCCAAGCTCATTTAATGAGATTTAAAACCAGTCTATTTCCAGGACCCAGAGTCTTAGCTTCTCTGTTAAAATTCCGAGTTTATTTTTATCGTTCAAGAGTTTTCCAGGAAGCCGGGAACCATGCTGTCTTTTAGGAATTGTTCAGAAAATTAAATAATAGGATAAACTCTAAGATTCTGGAGTTTTTCTTGTCTCTGTACTTATGAGCCTGTGGGCAGCAGGTTAGAACCAGGAACTGCAGAGGTTTCCCAGTCCCAATACCACTGTGGCAGCCGCTTAACAGAGAATTTTATAAAAGTCTGTCCTATGAATTAGTAATCAGATATTTTCCATAAAACACTTTGAAAGAATTCAATAAAGACACCTAGGGAAATTAAAATAAGCCATTTTGCTCCATAGTAATTCAGAAGACTAAGGGTGAAATGTCTGCCAAGGTCAAGGAAATAAAAGAATCCTGGGGGAGAAAAGGTGAGAAAAAAGGATGTATTTTTAAATCCAGAAATAAATGTTAGAAGGAGAGCATGCCTTTTTTTCTGAGCAGATTTGAAATGTTAATTTTTTTTTCTGGGGAGTGGGGAGAGGGCCACACCGGGAGGTGCTCAGGAGGGCTTACTCCTGGCTCTGCATTCAGGGACAACTTCTAGCAGGATTCAAGGGACCATATGAGGTGCTGGGGATCAAGTCCCCGTCTGTTGCTTGCAGAGCAAGTGCCCTACTCAGTATTCTACTTCCCTATGGCCCCTGAAATGTTAATCTTGGCATTGAGTGTTAATGTGGTCTCTAGGTCCCAGTGCTAGGTGGTGCCTTCACCTCTCTATATCCTGTGCCAGAATGTAATCACTAAAGATTCCTTCCCCCCCCCAACCCCCATGGAAAAAAAAAACCTCAGCTCTGGTCTTTGACTTGGGTGATGGTTTTTCTACTGAGGAAAATTATATTGATATTTAACTGTAAATCTATTACTTATTAGTAATATAACACTGATGTGCATTGTGCCCTGGTTTTCCCATCTGTATAATGAAGATAATGCTTTTCAGAATTATTCTGAGGTTTAAAGATGAAGTCTGGAAAAAATATATCCTACACTCAGCTTTCATCCGGCTTATGAATATTAATAGGCTTATGCAAATTTTTAAAAACTCATGGGGATTGAAAACCATAATGCCCTAAAGTAGAGGGAGAGTATGAGGAATATTGTCTGCCATGGAGGCAGGGGAGGGTGGGAAAGGGGGGTATACCGGGGATATTGGTGGTGGGGAACATGTACTGGTGGAGGAATGGCTATTTGCTCATTGTGAGATTGTAACCCAAACATGAAAGCCTGTAACTATCTCACGGTGATTCAATAAAATTAAAAAAAAAAAAGTCATGGGAACTACACTGATTGATACTCAGAAAATAAGACTTGCCTGCTACTATATTTTCACTACTTTGTAGTCTCTACCAAGAGTCTGTACTCTGCCAATCCTCCTGGACTATCATGATTTTATTTTTCTGCTCTATTAAGTAACATCAAAAGTCATTTATAAAATACTCAATTGTAAAACACATGCTATTTTACTATAACACCAAGGTTAACCAGCAAAGAAAGCTATATGCATTTTAAGAAATTTATTTTTTACCTGTTAAATAAGACTATTTACAAGTCTTGGCAGATTCAATCATTTAATGAAATCAGTCAAATTAGTAGTGACATTTTACGAAATTTTCTCTGTCAATAAGACAATAACACACCTAGAGTTCTAGTACTTTCAATAAATGATAAAAGCAGAATTTAAGTTTTTGTTTTATATACAGAATTTGTATATGTATCTATATATATACAAATTTTTAACAATATATACTTAAACTTTTTAAAAAAGCTTTATTTGAACACCATGTTTTACAAAGTTGTTCATAATACAGTTGTTTCAGGCATTCAGTGTTTCAAAACCAATCCCATAACCACTGTGACCTTCCCTCTACCATTGTCTCTAGTTTCCCACATAACCCCCAAATCTGTCCTCTTCATATGCAAAAACTAATTTATTTTATATTGCTTGCTAAAAAATGACAAGAAACTATTTTATAAAAAAATAACTCTGCAAAATGAAATTTATGGAAATATTGTATCTTACAATGGTGTTATTAACATTGTCTGAGGATTAACTGAGATGTTTGTTGCTAGCTGAGTCTTCTGTGTGGTTTTTATTTATTGAGTTTAGTTGGCTTCTCTGCTGCTTTCCTATCTGATTTGCAATACTCCTACTGGGCTGTCAGTGTTGTGAATTTGGGGGTGCTGCATGGCCCCATGTGCGGTCACAAGCTCCAAGAGTTTCAGGATCTGCAGAACCAAGACAATTCTTGACCTGCCCCTCTCTTGAGGAGGCTCAGGGTTTTTAGCCCAAAGACCAGTGTACCTGTTTCATCAACATGGCTTGGTATCGCTTACGAGATTAGTCATGAAGCTGTGAAGCTGGACGGTTGTTTCCATGGCAGGGGCTGTGGGATCTGGATATGGCTGCTGGGCCTTCCAAAAGTCTCTAAGGGGTGGAGGGAGACTCCCCCCATTCTGAGAAGACCCTAGAGTTTTCACCCTTAAAACTGGTAAACCTGGGAGTTTCATCAACTCTTTAGAAATTAATCATGAAAGAGTGAAGTTGAGTCATTTGTATGGTGACTGTGGGGTGTGGGGGTGACTGCCAGGGCTTCAGCAGGACAGAGACTTGGCCCAGCACCTCCAAATATTATACTTAAACATTTTAATAATCTGAGCTAGACAGAATCAATTTGACTATATCACAAGCATCACTTAGCATGTATATTTCATATTTACTGAAAAGAGCTCTCATATGCTTTGGCTTTTTTTTTTGGACTGAATGGAGGGCACATCCAGCAGTGTTTTGGGGATTATTCCTCTGTGCGTGGGATCACTCCTGGGAGGGTTTGGGGGACCATATGTTATGCTGTGATGCTGGGATTGAACCCAGGTTAGCATGTGCAAGGCAAGCATCCTTCCCTTGTCCTTAGCCATTAAAAAAAAAAGTCATCAATCATTCTCAGACATACAGAAAAATAAAAATAGAGGCAAAATTAATTGGTTCATACCTTTCTAAGCTTTCCAGAGTTCAAATCTGGCTCTTCAGAATAGTATGAGTTGTGAATAGTTAGGGTCCAAGTTTTTTTCCACACACTGTTGTCTTGTATGACACCAAGAATCTTGATGAAGCATTTCCTAAAGCAATCACTGTATCACTGTCACTGCCGTCCCATTGTTTATCAATTTGCTCGAGCGGGCACCAGTAACATCTCCATTGTGAGACTTGTTACTGTTTTTGGCATATCGAATATGCCACGGGAAGCTTGCCAGGCTCTGCCGTGTGGGTGAGATACTCTTGGTAGCTTGCCGGGCTCTCTGAGAGGGACAGAGGAATAGAACCCGGGTCAGCTCTGTGCAAGGCAAACACCTACCCGCTGTGCTAATGCTCTAGCCCTTCCTAAAGCAATATATCAGGGAATGAAAACCTTGACTTTGAAACTGGCTTTCCAATGATGTGGAATGGTGCTACTTTTTCTACCATTCTACAAATTCTTCTGATGGTGCTTTCAGTGATTATACACATAAAATCTTTGCTTTTGATGAAGGCATTGACAACTCTGATGACTGAGGTTAGCCAATGATAGCTGTAGAACTATCCTTTGTAAATTATACTTCAAGGACAGGGATGCTTCCATTAACATGTTATTTTTCAAGTGCCACTTTGGATTTATATAATAACATTTTCATTTGACTCCTTAACTACGTGCAAGGGTGCCTTGGTACTTGCAAATAGTTCTGCTTTCTTAATTTAGAGTCCCTCTCCTACTCCCTCCACACATATTACCTTGTCATGAATTCCTGGAGGCTCAGAAAAGCCTTGAACTTCACAGGGAGCTCAAAGGTAATCTTCATTAGATGAGTCTCCCTGGAGTGTGCCCCACATCCCAACCTCTTTCAGACAATAAGGTTTCCACACTCCCCTCCACTGCTCCGAGAGCTGAAAGCTCTGAGGTGGACTGAGGAGCAGGAAAAAGGTGGATTCAGGGCAGGTGACTGATAAGGCAGAGAGGGTTGGAAATAAGCCCTTTGGGCTGAGGAAGCTGCCAGAACAGGCAGCTAAAAGGCCCTGCCACCATTGCACAGCCTGGTTCCTTGAAACACTGCAGCGGCCTGGAGAGAAGCCGACCAGGCTGATGCAAACATGGAGCCCCAGCCTTCGGGAATCTGATTAAAGGAAGCAGGTCACTGACGGGTGGAATTGACCTTTTGTGAAACTGTGGGAATGGGAACTGAACCTCCCAGAAGTGACAGAAGTAGGAGAAACTTCCATAAACACTGTAGTGTAGTTAGAAGAGGAGAGAGTGGATAGGACAGGGATGGTCAGCACACTTGGAGTGAGTGAGACCTGGGAGTGAATGCGTTCTCTGAAACTCGCTGTCTATGCACCTCTGAGGAAGTTTTTTAAAAAAATCTTTGAACATGGCTCCTTTGCCCTCGTCTTCAAACATATCTGATATAAAAGCACATGTGCTTTCCCACATGTGTTTATACACTTTGTTATAAGCTGAGTCAGACCAAATCATCCACTTTTTTGCTGATGCAACAAGATATCACTTAGAATATGTGATATTTATTATATGTTTATTTATTATGTACTTATTATATATTTATTCAATGAGCCCTCATGTCCTTAGCACTGTAGCACTGTCTCCCCGTTGTTCATCAATTTGCTCGAGCGGGCACCAGTGATGTCTCCAATGTGAGATTTGCTGTTACTGTTCTTGGCATATCAAATATGCCATGGGTAGCTTGCCAGGCTCTACTGTGTGGGCAGGATACTCTCGGTAGCTTGCCGGGCTCTCCAATTGAACCCGGATCAGCTGCGTGCAAGGCAAACACCCTACCTGCTGTGCTATTGCTCCGGTTCGTCCTTAGGCATTTTTATTTTTAAGATGACTTTGGTTAGAGTTGAACATGGTTATAATAATATTCATGTTTGTGGTATTGATGTTCAAAGTCACTGTATCTTACCACCACCTAAGAACGAAAAACTCTCCATCATAGTCTCTCTGTCATTCTTGGGCACGCATGAAAATAAAATGTAAACAAAATGAATTGTTTTATATTTTCTAAACCTTACTTAGAATTGAATCTAATTCTTTTGAATAGACTGAGATGTGAATTGTTAGGGTCCAAGTTTCTGTCCTCAGGAGGACCAGGGATAGGAATGTGAGGTGAAAGTAAATAGAGTCCTCTAGCCAAATGCTTTTCAACCTGCTCTTACATAATTCTGACTTTGTTTCCTTCTGTGCCCTTCTCCCCTGCCCCTTATCCATTGGCTGCCTAGACTCCCTGATCTGATTTTCACCTCTGGACCCCTAGGAATATTCTGGAGGCTTTAGGAGTCCAGGGGGTTTAGGGGAGGAAAGGAAATATTTTTCTTGCTCTCTAGAAGTTTTTCTTACTTATCAAGTTTTCAGGTTACAGCAGACCAATTAGCAGGAGGAAATAAACTTAATTGCAAACAAAAAGAGGATCTGTGTGAATGTAGATTCTAAAGCCAGTGGCGGAAACGGAGGAATATGAAGCCTGAAAGAAAGAACAGGGCTTCAGTGAGAGAGTGGGGGATTCTCAGGGAGAAGATGACTCTCGTGACAAAGATCAGATGCATTTTAACTTCCAGTTTTCCCAGTGATGCAGATAGGTTTTACCCATAGAAAGGTTATTTCTCATAACAAGAAGACAGACCCTTCCTTACCAGTTTTTATTCTTCTATAGTAATTAAGGATCGCCCACCATGAGTGACCCTTGAGCACAGAGCTAGAAGTAAGCCCTGAGTACCACCTGCAAAAAACAAAAAAAGAAAATAGTTGCTTTGCCTTTTTATAAGTTAAAAGCACAAACATGTTTCTATTCAGTAAATAACTACTGACATAGCCAGATATAACTGTAATAATGACAAATGCTGAGGCCTCCCTGCAGTGCTTAGAGTACTTGCCTTGCAAGCATATAATCATGAGTTCAGATTTCCAGTGTGACAAGCCCAGTCCTGACAGCTCTACTGTTTGAGCCTGGTAGCTCTGTTGTCTGTGATCACTGGAAACTCAAATGATTTCTTTCCATACCACATACAGGTGTATATGACATCACAAAAGTGGGTGCAAACTGTAAAAGATATACATGCACCACAGCCAGAAAGCACAATTCTTGACAAGCACTTGTGTGAACACCACGGTGATATCCAGCAAGCACCACAATGATAACTTGTGTGCCTCAACCAAGAGAACACTGGTGAGCACCAAAACTAAAATGTGTGAGCATCACAGTCAGGTGTGTGTATAAAACCCAGTCATAAAAACAGCAGTGAAGGGAAGTACCTTCAGTGAAGGGAAGGATCCAGGGAATAAGAATTTTTAAAAATTAAAGAATAGAGGCAGATACTTTTAGATTGGAGTGATAGCACAGCGGGTAGGGTGTTTGCCTTGCACACGACCGACCCGGATTCAATTCCTCCATCGCTCTCGAAGAACTCAGCAAGCTACTGAGAATATCCCGCCCACATGGCAGAGCCTGGCAAGCTAACCGTGGCATATTCAATATGCCAAAAACAGTAACAAGTGTCACAATGGAGACGTTATTGGTGTTCACTTGAACAAATCGATGAACAAAGAGATGACAGTGCTATGACAGTGCAGTGCTACAGTAATTAAGGGAGTGGTAAACTTTCTTGTGAATTTACAAGACCTTCGTTGGCCTCAATTCTAAATAATATGCATGCAAAAGTGATTTGTCTTGGAGAATATATTCAGGATATCTTTAAGGAGGCCTCTTTACATCTTTAGTGGGCAAACAGGAAACCTAGCTACATTAATATTATTCAGTGTCACCTGTCTCTAACAGACATCTAAGCATTCCTGGGTACTTTCCTACACTCTTAAAAGTAGAGACTCCAGAATTCTCTCTGCTTGAAAAGCTGGGACTTGTATTTAACACTTGAACATAATGAGCTTGTGGAAATGATATATTTGATGTTCAAAGAGACCATCAACGGAAAGGCCACATTAATGAAAAATCAATACATAAACAACAAGCGGATTGAATGTCAATGATGTGGTAGGCACTGGTCTAGGTTCTGCAGATTGAATAAACATGAGCCAGACAAGAAAACATAAATGCAACAAGAAAGCCAGTGTTAGCGGAAGGAGGAGGAGATTATTTCTGCCAGTAGCTTTAGCTAAAGGTTTATATAGAGAATCTAGCGAGCAAGCTGCTGGGATTTGAAGTGGAGTGAGTGGAAAACAAACAAACAAACAAACAAACAAACAAAAGCCTCCTGCATATATAAAGACATAGACAAATCGAGAATAATGGTAGAAGCTTGCTGGTTGGAATTTGGAAGAAGAGAAATGGAGTATGGAACTGTGGATTGGAGCCAAACTGTAACAAAGCTTTCAGTCCTCGGGGCCTGTTTTAGGAGGAGACTCAAGTGCATATTCTTCCTAGAGCATGTTTGTGAAGAGTCATCTGCAGAGACCTGAAGGTCTCAAGCTGCTCTTTGTGAAAAGCCCCTTTAGATGCAATTAATATGCAGAAGGAACCTTTTCTTCTCTGCTTCTTTTACCTTGAGGCATGATGCTATAAATTGTGCTTTATGAATCCCTTGTGAAGGCCAGAGAAAGCCAGCATTCTGCCTTAAGACTTTTAGGGAACTAAATATTTCTTGTCATTTCACCAGGAGATTTGGGGTCTGCCCCCATGGAAAACACTCACATATGCTGTTAATCCCCATAGGAAAAGGTGGAAGATGGCAAAGGGAGTTAATTTACTTCATTATCACTTCAATGGCCCAATCAACACTGTAGCACTGTCATCCCTTTGTTCATTTATTTGCTCGAGCAGGCACCAGTAACGTCTCCATTGTGAGACTTGTTGTTACTGTTTGGGGCATATCAAATATGCCATGGGTAGCTTGCCAGACTGTGCCGTGCAGGTGGGATACTCTCGGTAGCTTGCCGGGCTTTCTGAGAGGGAAGGAGGAATCGAACCTGGGTCGGCCATGTGCAAAGCAAATGCCCTACCCATTGTGCTATTGCTCCAGTCCAGTCCACTTCAATGGCTCGATCAACACAACAACAAAAATATAGCATGACTTGCCTTCCCATCTATATCTTAAAATAAGACAGTGTCTCTCTTTGGAGTTGAACCATTTTAATCCACAAGGGGGCTGTAATTCAAGAGTAGATGCAGACCTCCCCAGCAGATGAACAAAGAGATGGGGGACTCACAGATAGGTGGTAAAAAAAAGAAAATAATGCAGAGCTCTTAGCATATGTATAGAACATATGAGAAGGGTTTGAGGTATAGGACTGCACATAAGCATGATTATTTACAGAAGTAAAGCATTTCAATGGAGACAATGCTTGAGGGGGAGGATTAGCTCAAGGAGACACTTTGTCTCCCAGGGGCTAAACAGAGATTCGCCCAGGGACAACAAACATTATAGTGCTTTTCTCTTCCCATAGCTACTAGTAAATATTAAACAATTAAGTTTCATCATCATTATCATCCCGTTGATTGTTGATTTTCTTGAGCCATCCCAGTAAGGTCTCCATTCATCCTAGCCCTGAGATTTTTAGAAGTCTCTCTCTACTCGTCCTTCCCAACGGTGCCTCATTGGAGACTCTATCAGGGTCAGGGGAATGAGACCCATCATTGTTACTGGTTTTGGCATATGAATACGCCTCAGGGAGCTTGCCAGGCTCTCCCATGCAGGAGAAAACTCTCGGTAGCTTGCCAGAATCTCTGAGAGGGAGAGCTAGGCTATAAGATGTTTTGCGGTAAGTAATTTTACTTTTTATTAATATTTTCAGTTATTTGGATAAACTCAGTAAGAGATATAGATTCCAAAACTTAGTTCTCTGGGCTACAAGGGCAAGCAAGGCTTTTACCGTAAATCCTAGACTAAGTTCTCAAATTGGTTCAGCTTTTCCTTCCCTATGGGGTTCCTGTCTCTTAAGTCAATTATGACTTAACTTGCATCAAAACCATGCTTTTATGCTTTCTGACATCCAGGTCTTTGAGAACCCCTTTGTGAGGTTTTAGAAAGTATAGCAAAAGATGCCCAGATGTAGATCTGTTTCAGTGTCAATTAACTCCCAAATATTAGGAGCATAACATTAACGGTCATTCTGTGTTTAAGCCAAGAACATTGCTCTCTAGTAAAATATGAAAAGGGGAATAGTAACGCAAGTAATTCACTACAAATACAAACTCCAAATACACACCAGCTTTGACTTATAAGTAACCAAGCCTGACTTGGGGAATTGTAACAATGAGAGGTAAAGCACAAAGGAAAGATTAAAGATATACTCGGGGGTGATTAGGGGCTCTTGTAAAAGCACTGTAAATTCGAGGAGAGGGGTGGAGGGGGGGACGGGCAGGGAGGAAAGAACAATTCACTGATGAAGCCTAAAACACTTAGGGTTAATACCCAACAGGGACCTCATTTCAACTTCAAGTATTTTTCTGAGGTTGTAAACAAATAATATGAAGGTCAGAAGAAATCTTAGAAAATGTTTCTGTCTTCAGGATATTGGAGCATAATTAAGGAGGATTGCAAATACCCAAATATTATTATAATAATACAGCTGTTTTGCAGTGGGGAGGATGTTGTATCAACACCATGGGTCACACCTAATGGAGTTTTAGAAATTTAGAAGAGCAAGACATCATTTTGTGAGGGTACTTAACACATAAGGAAGAAGAGTATAGAAGAAATAGGAACATTAAACTTTGACTGCTCACTGGAGGCAGCATAATAGATTTTATTCTGGATATAACTTTGCCACTAACAGTGCTACTAGCAATGTGAGCCTTGCAAATTATTTAATTTTCCTGGTGTTCATCTATAAAACAAGGATGGCAGCCGCCTATTTTTATTGGATTCATGTGAGACTTCAAAGAAATAATGAACGCAATGTGCTTACTTAATGAAGTGGTTGGCATGCAGTCAATATTAAATTAGCATTGATAGCAGTTTGTTATTGTTGTTGGATAACATTCCACAAATTTATTCTAGAAACTAGAAACAAAGCTATATCATCTACTTACATGTTCCTTGAATGTTCTGATGGATTGGTTTTGCCTGGGGGCCCAAATGCTGATATAACTCCTGAGACTTTATACCATCTAACAGTTTGAGGTTCTCTTCTACCAACTAGAAGTTCCTTAGCAGTAGTGGAGTAGCCCCAAGCAGATCACACACAAAGAGTCTTTTGAGGCTTCAATTATTCATCTCTTAAAATGAGGGGAAAGAGGCTCAAGGATTCATAGGGTAGCTCTTTAGATCCACAAACCAACCCTTTCATTTGAGGGGTAACTGAAAATTAGGTGCTTTAGGCAGTTTGTCTATCACCTCCTGACTCCTAATTAACTTTTCCAGAGCATTATTGCTTCGGGGGTAAGGATTAAGGGACTGGATATTATCTGGTCAAAAGTATCAGCTAGAAACACCAAATAATCCATATTGTAATAATACAGTGACTTAAAATAAGAGTCCTTGTTTCTAGAAATCACTAAGGAATTGTGGAGAACATAATAGTCATCAGGGAAAAAATAACAGACATTTTTTTTCCTGTTGAGATATTTTATCAGTGAGGAATCTGATAAAGCCAGAGAGGACTGTTGTGAATCCAGAGTCACATGGGTAAGAGTGGGAGCCATACTAGGTACCCAAGTCCTCTGGCTCTAATCAAGAGTTTTTGCAACTCTATCCTCTTCTCTTAGAATAACAGACTCTGAAAGCAGGGGAAGAGTGTAGCTGGAGAATATGTGTATGACGTGTATGATGTTCCATTGCCTTGGTAACTGCATATCAAGTTTGAGTACTGTGAGTCACCTGGGATTTCAGGCCCCTGCAGTATCTTTGCTCTAAGTTGTTTGGGGCCAAGGAACACAGCTAGCCATGACATGCTCCGAAGGAAGTAAGGACAGGAAGTAGGTATGAGCTTGAGTGATGACGTTTTTCTCCCACTTGTTTAAGGCTTTCAAGTATTTGAAAGCATTGTGCATGCATCACTTTAAAAGAGCCTAAAATTGAACTCGATCTAGGGAAATACAGTCTGGTTTTAGAAGTTTGTATTTCACTCTTTCCCCCAAGTTAATTTCTGGCACTTGCCTCTGCGATCTATTTATTTATATTATCTTTTGCTCCATAGAAGTTTAGATTTGTCACCCTTGGCCAAGTAATTGGCTTACTATAGAGTTAGTTTTTTTTTCTTTTTTTCTTCTAATTTTTCTTTCTGTTTTGTAGAAACAAAAGAAAAGTTTTGGGTTTAGTAGTATGAAATCATCTCCTAGAAATATTTGTCAGCATCTTCAGAAGAATATGGATTTATTTTTAGCCATGTGCCACCCCTTGAGAGGTCTATGTTATTAAACATTGATAGTTCTTGAAGAGTTATGCCCAAGGTATATTGCTTCTTCTTTCCAAGCTAAGAATGGAAATGTTTATGACGTTTACTGAAAATTTGCCAGGTCACTGAAATCAAAGTTTGTGTCTCTTATATAGTTAACTAACAGAAATCAAGAGTTATATAATTCTATTTGTCATTGCCGGCACAAGATGTACTCCTAGATCCAATTCTATTTTAGCTTATTTTTCCCTCAGCTTTTACAGAGTGGTCTGTAGTCACTTCCAGAGCCAGTGCCTTCCACCCATTCAGTCTATGGGGAGAACGAACTCATAAAACAAATGCCCAGACATTCTCATACAATATGGTAAATGAAAGAAATAAAGCCAACATATATTCTAGAGGCTCAGAATGACGACCTAACAGAACTCATGGGAAGTGTCCACAAAGTAAAAGTCTAAGCTTTTTAGATTTCTTAGAACTTTTAGAAAAAGAGACTCTGCTGGATGTCAAGGAATAGAGGACAGTGATCCCAAGCAAAAAGATCATGATGACTAAAGGCAAGCTGACTTCTAATTAAGCCTTGTTGGAACCATGAAGTTAAGGCAGGTATGGACTGGAACGATAGCACAGTGGGTGAGGCGTTTGCCTTGCACACGGCTGACCCGGGTTCAATTCCTCCATCCCTCTCAGAGAGCCCGGCAAGCTACAGAGAGTATCCCATCCATTACTGGTGCCCACGAGCAAATCGATAAACAACGGGACAACAGTGCTACATGACCCTGATTATTGAGGATGAGTATTTCTTCCCCTTCCTTAAGGAGATTTTGGGTAGCTTCTCTATGTGCTAAAGTGATCTTTAAACCGGTCTGTGAATAATACAGATTTATAGGCAGTTTTAGGTAGTTGTAGCTAGTATACTTGATGCCTCCACTGAACCATACCCCTGGGCATTGACGCTGCTGGGTAGTACCTGTCCTTGAATCAGAGCTGCTCTGTGACTATTGTTCACTAAGAGAAAATGGTGCAGGTGAGTGTGCTCTAGTGGTAACCTTTTCCAAGTCTTGGAACTGTGGATGGCTTTGGGGTGCCACGTGAAGAGCCATCCATCTTGCAAAGAGAGACTGTGAAAAGGATCTAGGCCACACGTAGTGAGGGAAGCCAGAGTCTCCATGAAGGCAGAGAGAGCACAGCTCGCTAGATATCCCCCAGAGACACAGCCAGCTGGATAGTTCCAGTCCAGTGACTGCCAGCAAGACCAGCAGAAGGGCTGCTTGGCTGACTTTAGTCCCTACTGCAATCTTATTTTGAAAGAAATTGTGTGGTATTTTAATTTTCTAGAATTTAGACTTGTTTTTGATGCATTTGTATATAACTAAAAACCAAAAATATTTAAAATTTATATGGATACTATTTGGAGTGGCATGTGGGTGTACAGATTTGTGAAAGAATTCACTGGGAGAATTATAGGCTTAAGAAAAGTTTATTAGAGAAATTGAATGCTTGCCAAAAAAAGGTGGGGGAAGGACAGTTTTATGACTCCAGAGTAAAAGATCAAGTATTATCCTTTGTCTGGATTTCTATTCACTTTCTTATTTTTATTTATTTTTTTACCACACCCAAAGGCACTCAGGGCTTATTACTGGCTCTGCTATGAAGGGTCATTCCTAGAAGCTTCAGGGGACCATATGGGGCACCAGATTCAAACCCGGGTCAGCTGCATGCAAAGCAAGCTTCCTTTGTATACTTTATTAGATGTGGGTTTCCACCCACGGAGACCACTCATGTCTTAGGCCTGGTCAAGTGACTCAGGTTTGGGAGACAAGTCTGGGATCACCTATTCTTATCACTCAGATACTACCTGCATCCAACTAATCAATATTTTGCTGAGTTGCTCTAAGTTAGCATCTGGGATCCATTGTGTCTATATATTCAGACAAGGGACTGTCCTGCCGAGATGTCCCAGAGGGGTAAGTGCAGGGGCCTATTTCCCCATGGTGGTTGTCTAACTTATAGCTCTCAGAGGGTCCTTTGCTGGCCTCCTGCACTCTTCTTTGTGCCTAGGAACAAGGAACCTGATGAATAGTGTGTTTTATAACTGTTACTCATAGCCTCAATTTGGAGGTGTAGGGCTGAACAGACAGTACAGAAATTAAGAAACGTAACTTGCACGTGGTTCAATCATATGATCGCTCAAGTCCCACCAGAAGTGATCCTTGAACAGAGTCAGGAGTAAGCCCTCACCACAGCTGGGTGTGGTCCCAAAACTGAACTAAAAATAAAGGAGGTGTTGCTATTTAATAGACATCTGATACTATAAACATTTAGTAAGTTAAGAGGTGTGTGTGGACTGGAGAAATTACTTTCCTATTATCTAGTGTTAACAAGATAACTTCCAACTAAGGATTTGCTACAGAGAAGAATGTTTCCAAATTTCAAAGCAAGAGTGAGCTAATTGCCTGATTATGAATCCATGTGATTTGTCTACTGTAAATATTTGTTTTACTTTGTTGAACCCTTCAGTGAAAAGAATATTTATTACTTGGCTTCCTATGCAGCAAAAAAGAGAGGGGAAATATACACAGGGAAAATTTATTAATTTATTTTGCAAGTTCCCTGCACACCTGACAGATCACCTAAGTCAAAGTCTTGACATAATACAAAAATACCTTCATTTCTAAGACCTTGGTCTATGGGTAATAGAACACAATCATTCACCTCTCTAGAAATAAAATTTATTTAAAGACTAAATCAATATCCTTCATGATAGCTGAATAATATTACTATATGCTCCTTATTATTAATCATTTTCAAACACATCCACCTTCTGGTGAATTAATGGTATTTGGTTCTCGTGGCATACTTGACTGTGTCTTCAGTTTTCTTTTTTTTTTCATACCGAGCAAATGACATATTTCAAAGACAGTTTGTCATATTCATAGATTCTGAGTACTTATTCTGGCTCCTTGAACATTTTTCTTTAATCATTAGCATCTTCCTCTCGTAGAATAAAACCCCAAATTCTTCCAGTGACCTACCAGAGGCTATCATGATCTGGGTCTCAGCTTCCTTTCTTAGTTCCTTTCAAATCCTTCCTTACTCAACTGAGTTAATACTCTTACTGCTATTCAACTCCACTAAGCTCTCATGCTCATCGGGGCCATGGATCCCACTCAATGATATTCCCATTGCTCCTAGGCAGCCCCCAACTCAACTTCTTTCCATATCTCTTCTCAAAGGACTCTTCCAGGAGGGCTGCCCCCTTCTAACTTTCTCTATGTATTAGTAAACACCTTTTATATTGTCACAAAGGCTTTTGAGAAGTTTGTGAAAGGTAAGAAATCATAGAAAAAAATGGATAGTAACATTGCACAATGGTACACATCATTTTGAGAGCTTTAGTAGCTGTCTGGTCTCCTCATCTCTCTCTTGGGCATCAGTAGATCCAAGATTGAAATCCTGGGCTAGAGGTGATACCTATTGAAGTGTTCTGTTGTTATAAAGGTCAAGTCCCTGCCTAGAATCAAAACCAACTAGTAATGCCCTAAGCTGTTGAGAGCCCCTGTTTATATAGCTGTCGTCTCTTAGCTGTGTTCTCTGCTGAGCATGTAGAGCGCCTTTTATACATTCAAGACATGTTTATTAAGACTTGGGGTCTTCTGTCTGTCTGTCTGTTTGTTTGTTTGTTTGTCTGTTTTTGAGTCATATCCAGCCATACTCAGGGCTTACTTTTGGTTCTGTGCTATGGGATCACTCCTAGCAGAGTTTGGGGACCATATGGCATGCTGGGCATTGAACCTGGGTCTGTCACATGCTAGGCAAGCAAGCACCCTACACACTGCACTATTGCTCCCACCACCAGGGTGCTTGGATTTGATAGAAAATAACAACAAAGATTTCTGTCATTTTGCTGCTTACATTTGACTTTCTGATCCTAAAAGCTACCTAGATTTTTTACTCTATTACAGTAAAATTTCTGACCTCCTTTTACTTTCCAAATAATTCCCTTACATTTTCTTACTCTGGTAAGGGAAAGAGATAACACAAATTTGGGGCTATATCCAATTAAGTCTTGCTACTCTTCTCAGGGGTCACAAAACTCTCCTCCTGTGTTAGGGAAAGGAGGAAAATTACTTCTACATCCTGATAAATGATATTTAGAAAAATTAAACTACTGTTGACACTCTAGCAGCCATATGATGACAATAATAATAATGTGAAATCCCTATAGCCATTCCTACTTAGAAATACTTCAATGTGCCATGCAGCTCTAATATTAAATTTCAGGAAAAAAAAAGAATTTATTTCCATCTAAATAGAAGCAATTTTATAGCAAGCCTGCAAAAATGCTTTGATTGACTTAAGAACGATGGTGAAAGTAAACCTGAAGCTAGATTATAGAAATGAAAAGTCCAGGAAAGGAGAGAAATGGAGCAAGGGGGGTTTGGAGTGGGCATAGAGTAAGAAGAAGCAAACAGAAGGTAGTAGAGGCAAAGGCCCGGTCCCTGGACTCAGTGGAGGTGCAGAAGAGTGATATATGTGTATATCTGAACCCAAGAATCAGCTATACTATAGGCATGGAATAAAAACAAAAATAATTAAACTTAAAAATATGTCTCTTAAAGAGGAAGGTGGATGGCTAAAGACAACCTGGGGATAATGGTGGAAGGAAGTTGACACTGGTAGTAGGATTTGTGTTGGAATATTAGATGGCTAAATCCCTATTAGGTACACATTTATAAATCAAAGGAACTATTTTAAAAAGCTTTTGGTATTAGGTAATTTTTTGCTTCATTGAAGTTGTTCAGAAAAATCCCAGTTCTTTTAATAGTTTGAAAGAGCTAGAGGGTTATAGATAGTAATTCTTTGAAAGTTTGGTAGAACTCACTAGTAAACCCATATGGACTTGGGCTTTTGCTCTCGGGGAGATTTTTAATTACTGTTTTAATTTCTGTAGTTGTTGTTAGCTTGTTCAGGTTTTCCACTTTCTCGTGATACAATCTTGGAAAGTTTTATTAATCTAATAATTCATCCTTTCTTCTTGGCTCAGTAGCATAGAGTCGTTCATAGTAACATCTTATGATATTTTGTATTTCTGAGGTGTTTATTGTGATTCCTCCCCTTTTTTTCTCACCAATTTTTTCTTTTGGTTATTTGGGCCATACATGGTAGAGCTCAGGTTTATTCCTGCCTCTGTGTTCAGAACTCACTATTGGTAATTCTCAGAGAACCATAAAGGTGTTGGGGATCAAATCTATGTCAGCTGTGTACAAGGCAACTGGTTGTCCACTGTACTAAAGTGGAAAAAATGAAATAATAAAAGTCAATGCAGTATTCATCCCTAATTTCTCCCCTTTAATCTTTGGTTTAATTTTTAGGACTGTTCTCTTTATTCTCTCTTTTTTTCCTCATGTGATTAGCTAAGGATTTATAAATCTGGTTTATCTTTTCAAAGAAGTAGCTCCCAGTTTTATTTACTCTTTGTATTGTTTTCTTGGTCCTATATTATTGATTTTTTTCACTTACTTTTATTATTTCCTGTCTTCCACTTAATTTAAGATTATTCTTCTTCTTCTAGTCTCAGTACGTGGCATTTGGTTATTTATTTGAGCTCTTCCCATCTCCTGAATTAAACCTGTAATGCTACAAACTTCCCTGTTTTCTAATCATTTATGTCTTCACTCTTACTCATTTTGAGGATTTTTATTTTTGTGACTTTATGGACACTCGGAGGTACCCCAGTCAACATGTGTTCTATGTTGGAAAATATTCCGTTTGCACTGGTAAAGAAAGTGTGTTTTGCTTTGGGGCATGAAAATGCCCTGTGCATGTCTGTTAATATCAGTTCTTCCAACTCCTCATTTAGTGCTCTCCTTTCTTTACTCAAGCTCTGTCTGGTTGATGCCCCAAAACAGTATAAGGATGTTAAAAGTCTCCTACTATTATGATCCCATTGATGATCCTCCTCAGGTCTATTAATTGTTTCCTAAATGTTACTGTTACTGACACTTTATTTGGTGCATGTATATTAAGAAATAAGTATTCTTGATATATTGACCCCTTGATCAGTATGTAATGTTCATCCCTCTATTTAATTGTTTTCTTTAGCTTGAGAACACTTTAGTCTGCTAAAAGTTTGCTTATCCCTGTTTAATTGTTTTACATCCTTTAGCTCCAAGCCTGTGTTTATCAACAGAGTTCAAATGTATTTCTTGTAAGCAGCAGAAGGTTGGATTTTATTTCATGAGTGATCCCTTCCCTTTGTGCCTTTTGATAGAAAAGTTCTGTCCATTTACATTTAGTAACTATTAATATTTTTAATTAATTTATTTTTTAATTAATGAGTCACCGTGAGGGTACAGTTATAGATTTACACATTTCCGTGCTTGTGTTTCCCTCATACAATGTACTATTAAGTATTTTTACTGCAGTACATACTGTTGTTGACTTGTTTCCATTATTTTTCTTTGGGTCTCTGGGATTAGTGCACCAGGAGCCTTCATCAAAGTAGAGAAGTTCTCAGCTATTATCTTTTCTGTTAGCCATTCTTCCCTTTTATTTTCCTCTTCTGAAACTCCTAACATTTGGACATTCTATCTCTTACTATTGTCTATAGACTATCTGAAAGTGTCTTCATTTCTCAGAATCTGTTTACTATTACCTATTTTTTACTGATATCTTGTCTTTGAAGTCACTGATTCAATTTTTAGCATCTTCCAGTCAGCTGCTATGTCCTGCTACTATGTTCTTTAGCTCCCTCGCTGTTTGGATAAATTCTTTCACTTTTTTCCATCAATCTTTCTTCCAATTTATTGAATCTCTTTACCAATTATTTCCACAGTTCAGTGAATAACAAAAGGAATGTTGCTCTGTAGTCATCCTTGGCCAGCATTGAAAATTTTTGGAGTTGAGGACTTGCCTTGGCTTCTACTCCCATCTGTCGAAGCAGCCGAAGTCCTTCTCTTTTTTTTTAATTCCCATTATTCTCAATGATTCATGAGAACTAAGGGTAGGTTTCCAAGTTCCAGGTGATTTAACTAGTGGTTCAGTGCTCCTGTTTATGGAATCAAGCCAGTGCTTATGACTAATAATTTCTGGCAGGAATAATTACCATATGATAATTTCTTGGCAGGACTGAAAAGGTGACACCTTTTCAGATCAGAGCTCAAACCAGGAAGAACTTGGGGCCATACAGGGCTTCATCCACAGCTCACCTTGTTGAACCAGCAATGCAGGAGCTTGACTTTATAAATTCTAAACAGAACTCCTTAATAGAGGAAGTTCAAAGCAGAATATCAGGGCCAGGGGGGGAGCAGTGTTAAGGTCTATGGAGTCCCTGACAGCACAAGAGGTGGTAAGGCAATGGGGTCTGGAAGTCAGGAGGTGAGAGGGTGAGAGGTCAGAAGTGGAAAAGAGTAAGCATGAAGCCTACAGCTCATATGCTAAGGCAAAATGTGGGCATTAGCCGATTTTTGTTATTGTGTTATTGGTTGTTATGATTGTTCTGGAGTTGTGTTCTTTTATACCCTTTGACAGATGTATGGTGTCCTTTGATTTTACTCTTTTCCTCCTATTCCTTGTCCTCTCCTAGACTATCTCTGATGCTATTGATGGAGAGAAGTAAGTTATTATACACTATGGTCACATAGAGATCAGCAAATCTAGATATGTTGATTATATGTGTATCCACAGACTCTAAATTAGGAAAAATATGATAGACCACAGGAAGGTCAGACCTGAAATATGGAAGGTAACTTTTATACTTTTTTTCACCCAGGACAAATAGAAATCTCTAAAGTACGATTTCTTCCCCAAACTGTGTGAAGCAGAATACTTAGAGTTGTGTCATGTCTTTTCATCTATTGAAGTCACATTATAAATCTCACCATCCATGTGTGTTATGGTTTTCCAGAAAAAAAATAAGCAATGAGATAATCTTGGTAGATAGGCCTAGAAGTCTCAAGACCTTGCTTGTAGTTCACAAGGTAGACTCAGAAGAGTTGATGTGTAATTCCAGTTTAAGTCCAAAAGCTAGACAAAGACCAAAAACAAGACAATGCTCTTGAATGAGTCCAAATGTCAGAGAAAAACCAATGTTCCAACTCAAGCATTCAGCCAGAAGTTCCTTCTCACCCAGCTTTTTTGTCATGATTTTTCTGTTCAGGTCTTCAGTCAATCAGATGATGCTCACCCACATTAGAGAGGGCCATGTGCTTACTCTGTCTATCTACTCAAATATTAATCTCCTCCAAAAATACTCACAGACATACCCAGAATGTTTGTTCTGAATGCCTCATTGACTAGTCAGGTTGACACCTAAAATTAATTATAATATCATCCAACATCACAGACAAATTGCTAGAAAAGAATGTCAAGGGAGGAGGTGGTCAGTTCTAACCATGGATCACTGAAAACTGGCACTGAACTATCCAGACTGACATTTTACTGTTTGTTTGGCTTTTATTTTTTTAATTATGAAAGCAAAAAAAAAAGAGCAGAGGAAGCCTGAGGTTAATTCTTTCTTCTCTGATCTTCTTCTTCTTATGTAATAGAGGATTAGGGCTGATAGTGAATAACTTACTTAAAGTATAATGTCCTTAGCTAAAAACATGAGGGTGTGCTTTGTGGTGAGTTTTGCCCATATTTTCTATTCTGTAGATGATACAGTAGTCATCTAGTGCTACATAACAAATTCCAACAAAATGCAATGACTTAAAATAAGACTTACTATCTCTCACACGTTTTGTGAGTCAGGAATTTGAGAATAGTTCATCTGAGTCATTGTTGTTTTGAATTTTTCATGAGGTCACTCAAGAAGATGGTTAAGATATAGTCACTTGAACATTTGGCTGGGCCAGGGGACCGCTTCCAACAAAATTGGTACTTTAGTGTCATTGCTAAAAAGATTGTAGTTCTTTTAAAAGTGGGTTTCTCCATGTATGTAATTTGTCTCTGCGCAGCAAGGAGCTCACTTTCCCCAGAACAAGCGAGTTAAGACAGCAAGTGCACTAGAAGCAGCAAAAAAAAATGTCATGCAATATCTAGCCTTGATAATGATACTTGATCACTTTTGCAAAGTCCCACATAGTTTAGCCCAACACTTTATCAGAGAAGATGACCCAAGCAAGTCCCAGATCAGGAGGCAAAATCTAATGGAGACCATCTTGTTGGCTGACTCAATGTAATTTATTGCTGGAGTCTAGGTAATTACATTATGTATTATCAGTTAATTCCACTCGAAGAAACAGACCATATTTCCCACATTCTTTGACATAGAACATTCAATCTAAAGGTTTGCTACATTAAGAAAGATTGATTGTGAACAATACTTTATTCTTAAATTTATCAGTTGAGTTACTGACATAGGTGGTAATTAAATAATCGATGCAAGATTTTATCTTTAATGTAACTTAGAAGAAGGGATCATACCCATCCCCCTTTTCTATACGCAGAACTGGGGGACCATATGGGATACTGTGGATCAATTCTAGATTGGACACATAGAAGGAAAGTGCCCTACCACTATACTATCTCTCTGAGGAACTTATAATTGAGTTTTAAGAGTTCTTTATACATATTAATATATATAGTATATAGGTGTATATATAGTATACATATTATATATGTATATAGTATATGTGTACTATATATGTATATTATATATGTATATAGTATGTGTATACTATATATATATGCCTAAATACTGTAAATATTATATATAGCTATATATAGTATTATATATAGTAATATACTATAATCTATCATAATATATAGTAGTATAGTATTTATTACTACATATAATATATATGCAATATATATTACTCTATATATATATTACAATAGACCACCTAGATGATCCAGAATAATCTCCTCCTCTCAGTATCCTTAACTTTAATCACATGCATTTTGCCCTTTCTCATGTAGCAGCATAGTTACAGTTTCTGAGATTAAGACTGTGGATGCTTTTGATGTTCACTATTCTGTTTAGTGCCACAAAAAAAATCTAAACTTTTTCCTAGCTTGATTACAGAATTCTTAGAACAAGAGCACATAAAATTAGATACCAATTCCAAAAAATAATTAGGCCAATGACTCAGGTCTGCTCTGTTGGCCTTTTAATTTGTGTAGATATATTCAGCCAGGGACTTGGTTTTAGATTTTATACATAAAGGTAAAATCATTCTCACTTTTGGATTAATGCCTAGGTAATAACTATAATCCTTGGCAAACAGTGTTCCAGAGATCACAGTAACAATGAAATATCATGTGTCACCAGAGAGCATGAAGACAACGTACTTAATGATGACAAAAAGAAAAATGTAATATGTCACTGAAATTTACCAAAAACAAAATAAAATGCTTAACTATCCTGGAAACAAAAAATAGGCAGAGGACATTCTTGCATATTCTAAAAGTGCTGGCTGAGATTGTACATTACCTTACAGGAATGTTTCTGATTTCCTAACATTTCTTGCCAACTTTCTCTTATGAAGCGTGCCCCAGCACTCTTTTCAGCACTTCCCCTTGGGTACTATAACATGTCTTTGTTTTGCTCAGACTGCAAACTGTAATATATTATTCTTTTTTGAAATCCTTGGTTTTGGATTTCATATTATTATGATATCATTCTAATAACACCGAACATTAGCCAAGCAGCACGAATGCTGGCTGACTTTGACCGTAAGTGTGCAAAGGTTGAACTACAGCTGAATCTCACAAAAACAATGTTCATGAGAAACGGACTAGTTCCTGCCATTCCATTTGCTCTCAACGGAACAAACTTCTCCGAATGCAGCAGTTATGTGTACCTAGGTCAAGAACTCAACATGATGAATGACCTGGCTCCTGAGCTGCACAGGAGGAAGAGAGCGGCATGGAACGCCTTCAAGAATGTCAAAGAAGTTGTTAAGAGGACGAAGAACCTCCGGCTCTTGGCACATCTTTTCGACTCCACCGTTCTTCCTGCACTAACATACACCTAGAGGCCTGGGCCCTATGAAAACAGGATGAGAACACTATTGGGTCTCCCAAAGAGGAATCAAAAGAACTATGTTTAGATTATCACTCCAAGTTTCACTCAAGTGAGAGAAGGAATCCGGAGTTCTGACTTACGTAGACGATCGAGGATCAGGGGCGCTGTTTCATTTGCCAACGCATTGAAAATCAGATGGGCTGGACACATACTGCGATTTAGAGACGACCACTGGACTAGAGCTGTTACCGACTGGATTCCACGGGACGTCGAAAGAACTCGTGGCTACCCACCTACAAGATGGTCAGACTTCTTCATCAAGACCCTAAATGAATGGTTCCTGGAGCGAGCAGACAACATTGGACTACACTAGCACGCAACAGGGATGAATAGAGATGTTACTGGTGCCCGCTCGAGCAAATCAATGAGCAATGAATAGGATGACAAGTGATACAAGAGATATTCTCTTCTTTTGAGAAGTGGGAAAAGGAGACTTGGGTCACACTCTGATGCATTCAGGGCTTAAGTCCTGGCTCAGCAGTGAGGAGGCATTCCTGGTGGGGCTTGGGAACCATATACAATGCTCAGGATTGAACCCAAGTGGATTGCGTGCTATGCAAGAATCTTACCTACTGTACTATTTCCCCAGCCCCCTCTTCTGCACACAGAATTGGGCTAGTGAGGGGTTGGAGCTACAGTCCAGTGGATAGGGTGCTAGCCTTGCACACATCTCACTCAATTCAATCCCTGGCATCCCATCTATCCCATAGAGTCTCCTGAGCACCATCAGGAGTGAGCCCAAGAATGGAGCCAGGAGTAAGCCATGAGCACAACTGGGTGTGGTCCCAAAACAAACAAATAAAAATAATTAGGCCTATGACTCAGGTCTACTCTGTTGGCCTTTTAATTTGTGTAGATATATTCAGTCAGGAACTTTGTCTTGGATTTCATACATAAAGACATGAAGAAAAGAATGGCATCTCTCTTAGTTTTTCAGATTGCTAGGTGGGATGTTGTAAAACCCTGACATTATCTGTGGCTTTATCCTCTTACCCCAACTTCCTGGAGGAAGCTCATCTCCTTATACTTAGAGAAGATGCAACTCCCTAAGAGAATAAAAGTAGCTATCTGAGAAGTGATTTAAATTATGGACCTGAAACTGTCTCTTTCTTTTCAGTGGGTCAGTTGCAAGTAAGTGTTCTAAGTGACTCACCTTATTCTGAGAGATGTCTTTGAAAAGATGAAAGCAATGGAGTGATGGGGCCAGGCTTGACCTGGTGGCAATCTACAAGGATAGCTTGTCATAAAGACACAGTCATTGTTATCTCTTACGTGATGTCTGATGTGTGATTAAATTAGAACAGTCAACCAGAGAAGGAGAGGATTTTAGTTCAGGGTCACCAACAATGTCAAATGGTACAAAGAATCAAAGAACAGAAGCAAAAAGCATCGTTCGATTTAGCAAAGCAGTGACTATTGGCAATTTTAACAAAAATAGGAATTGAATTGCAGGAGATTAGGGAGATTGATGCTCTAATATTTCTTTGGGTTTAGGTGATTCTAAAATAAATAATCTCATTGTAGAATATCCAGAAAATTATAAATGAGTTTTAGAAAAGGTAAAAATTACCAGTAAACTCATTGTTACTGTTACTGATGAGTCCTTTTTTGTGATTCTACACTGATCACTTAATATTGTATTGCTAGTAATTCCTCTTGTCATTAAACATCCTTAAAATGACTTTTATTTCCCATATAATATTCTAATTTATGTTGACAGTTCTAAGATAATTTTGTGGCAAGATCATGCTGGTAAGTTATGTTGGAATCACATAAAACAATTTTTTTCCCTTTTTGTCACTTACATTAGTACCTCTCCATTAATGCACAAGTAATTTTACTTCAAGTTCATCTTTATTTTAAGGAGGGTTTTATTTTTTATTTTTATTATATTTAACCTGGGGGCTGGAGCAATAGCACAGTGGGTAGGGCATTTGCCTTGCACACAGCCGACCCGGGTTCGATTCCTCCACCCCTCTCAGAGAGCCCGGCAAGCTACTGAGAGTGTTCCGCCCGCGTGGCAGAGCCTGGCAAGCTACCTGTGGCTTATTCAATATGCAAAGAAAGTAACAAGTCTCACAATGGAGTTGTTAATGGTGCCTGCTCGAGCAAATCGATGAGCAACAGGATGACAGTGATACAGTGATGTTTAACTTGCAGGCAGCACCCAGAGGTGCTCAGGGCTTAGTCCTGGTTCTAAGGTTGCGGATCATTATGAAAAGTCAATGATCCCCCTGGCTGGTTTATGTGAGGCAGAGAGGAGAGAGCTGTCACTTTCTCCCCCACTGCCCCTCAGGGAACTGGTTGGGGAAGATAGGACTGATAAAGTCTTTGAGCTCTGCCAACCCTATGAGGTGGCCATCGAGCCAGATCTGATGTCTGCTTGAGAAGTCAGCTCTGGAATTGACCCCTGCCACCCGACTTCTCCGGGAGCCACGGACTCGGGTTGGGACAAGAAATTGCTCTTTGCAGAAAAGGAAAGTCAGTCCTAGGCTTTACCCAGGGTGACTGGGTTCTTGTCTTACCTCACAGAAAAGAATTTCGGAAGTAGACAAGCAGTGAAGTCAAACAGATTTTATTTAGAGGCTTTTTTTAGGAAGTGGAAGGAAAGAGAGAGAGAGAGAGAGAGAGAGAGAGAGAGAGAGAGAGAGAGAGACAACAGGCATCTCCAAGTGCAGAGAGAATCTTCAATGAGCTCCTTTGGTCCTGAGTGCTCCGGTGTCTTCTTCAGGCTGAACCCAAGGAAAATCGGATTAAGGGATTGAGGATTTTGGGGAGGGAGCCAGTCTCCTCAGGGTCTGCTGCTGAAAGCTTTACCAGGTCTTGCTTTCTATCTTGCTCTTTTGGCAAGAGCCTGGCAAGCTACCTGTGGTGCATTCTATATGCCAAACACAGTAACAGGTCTCACAATGGAGATGTTACTGGTACCTGCTCGAACAAATTGATGAACAATTGGACGACAGTGCTACAGTGCTACAGTGCTTTCTGTATCCACAGGGTGGGTCACCCTTAGGACTAGTGCATTTACTTTCCAGAAATTTCATTGCCATGGGGCCCTTCCTTGTCTATCAGCCTGCCTACGTCAACTGCATGCTCCTTGGCACGAGGAATTCATTCAACCAGGATCAGCTCTGCGCAAGACAATTGCCTTCACCTCTGTGCTCTTTCCAGCCCAGATCCAGAGGATTTTTTTTAAAACTACCAACTGCATGTTTTGTTTTTGTTTTTGTTTTTTGACTGTCATAAGCCAATGGCCTTCCTTCTTTCTTTACTGAAGAAGCAAAGTGTCATTTAGCTTTCTTTTGTTCCTAAAATAGTAAAGGAATTTTGTTTTTCTGTTGCCTTTTATGTCTCTTAGAAATGGCATCCTGTTTCCTACTGAGCTTTTGTGACCCAACTCCTACAAGCTTTTGCTATTTTTCTGTGATCTCCTCAGGAATTTGCCCTACATTCCACTTTCTGTGGCATTTCCATTTGTGTTTCATCTCCTTGTGAAGTTCTTTCTTAAGTAACTTTTATAGTCCTTGCCAATTTCTTCCTATTGCAAATCTAACAGATTGTGCCACTGCACTTTGGAACATGTTTTGGGTTGATCCAGATAAAGCCCAGCATTTGGGGACCAAATCATTCATCATTTGATGCTGTAGCATTCAGCTCTTAGAAATCTATGTTCAAAGTCACCAAAAAGGTAGATGTTCAGGATGTTCATAACACTATTGGATTTCTATAACTTGTCTTTTCCAAAGTAATCCATATGAGCAATCCATAAATTTCAACAATGAAATTTGAAATTCTTGGCGAAGCACAAATCATAACTTACCATTTCATAGGTTGACTTAACCAACTGTGAATTTGGTAGCACTGTAGCACTATTGTCCCATTGCTCATCCATTTGCTCAAGCGGGCACCAGTAACATCTCCATTGTGTGACTTGTTGTTACTGTTTTTTGGCATATCAAATATGCCATAGGTAGCTTGCCAGGTTCTGCCATGCAGGCGGGATACTCTCGGTAGTTTGCCAGGCTCTCTGAGAGGGACGGAGGAATCGAACCCAGGTCAGCGGTGTGCAAGGCAAACGCCCTATCCACTATGCTATCGCTCCAGTCCAAATATAAAGAGTAGTATTATAAATACTCATGCACACAACACCTAACTTCAAAGTTTGCTAAAATATTACCCATATTCCTCTACACCAACCACTTACTCCTCTTACATGTGGAAGATTGTTTTGAAGAAAATCTTAGACATTATATCATCTCACATAAAAATATTTTGTATATAACACTAAAATATGATGACTTTAAAATTAGTGCTACTCTTACACCTAAAGAAAAATAAAACTAATTTATTAAAATAATCCAAGTTCTATTTGGTGTTGAAATGTTCCCAATTTTCTCACAATTTATTTTAGTATATTGTTTGCATTGGGTTGCAAATATATTTTAAAAGTTTCTTTTATGAATTTGAAAATTTTCTGCTCTAAAAATAACTTCTTTTAACATTTTTATTAACTATTAAAACTCTATTTAAACAAAGTAAAGTGTCACTGTGCCATTGTAAGGGGAGAAAATCCCCACCCTCCACATACCTTTCTAATTCCTTTTGAGCTTATTAAATAATCCAATTAACATCTGAAAGATTAGTAAGAGAAAAACATATGTACATATGGAAAATCTACCTCAATATAGTTCTAAAGTAAGTAGGACTAAGGAAGAACAAATGATAGCATAATATTATGAGCTAAGAGTATCTCATCAACTAAGGTCTGAGGATTTAAGGGAACAGGAGGGCGACTTTGTATGATAAGAGGGTGATTCATATAAAGATCAGATGCTCTATAATCGCATGGTAAGTTATACAGATAGGTTTCTCTGTTAGAAATTTATTTCTGGTTAAAAAAATAATAATCCTGATTCTGGCTAATACTCTTGATATCTATTCTTTTAGGTAATTAATGGAGTATTTAAAAGTTTGTTATGAAGTTACGGTTGACTGTAACTCGAAATAATATAAAAGGCCACAATGATGAGCTTTAGGATAGCTTGTGTTGGACATCTTGGGGAAATTTGTACTTCACCATAATAGTATACTCAGAAAATGAAAGGAAGGAGGCATCTGTCTTCACTGCTGAAACCCTAGTACTTAGCACACGAATGTGCCTTTGTGCCTCTAAAGTCATCAGGACGTGGTCTGATCCATTTATAATGAGTAAAAAATTCACTCTCTCATTCATTACTTTATTAAATAATTATTTATTGAGAATATTATTGCTGTTAGATAAATATATGCACACGTTTATGCAGAACAGTCATTAGTTTCAAATAGACTAGTTTTCAAATGGGCATGTTCCCACAAGTAGGTGTATTCTGGTTAAATTTAGTTTTTTGCCTTTTGGTTTGAGGGGGTCACATCTAGCAGTGATCAGGACTTACTCCTGGTTCTCTGCTCAGGGATCACTCCTGGAAGGACACAGGGAACCGTGTGGGTGCTCAGGATCAAACCCAGGTTGGCTGCTTACAAGACTTTCTCTCTGTTCCCTTTATTTTTTTTTATAGTTACATCACATATAAAGGATTAAATGGATACTAACAAATGATAAATCTTCTTCTTATACTAATTTCTTAGAGACTTGGTGTCTGAATTGGATGATCAAGAGGAAAGTCAGATAATTTTTTTTATCTACCACATATTTTCTATCTATTACTATTATGTTCTTGAATTAAGCATATGAAAAGATGTCATTAATTCTAAGTATAAGATAGGCAATGATAATCAAGAAAAACATTAAATATGAAGAACTAAAAATAACTATCAGAGTCTGATGATAGATTTCTAATAAATCTATTAGATTTCAAACTAGTAAAGGGCAAGAGTTAATAACAAAATTTCAAGTTTTCAGTACAAGATTGAGCATGCAGTTCTATGAAATAGCATATAAAAATATTTTAAAATATTACATCCAAATTCTGTTTATACTAATATTTAAAACAAAACAAAAATTTGTAATGATTTTAAGAATAAAACTTTTCAAATAATTTAACTTTTTATTATAATAGGCACAATAATCTGTAGCCCTAGAATTTAAGCAGATGTGATTTTATATTATACACAGATGGTTTATGTCACACTTTAATTTGGGTAAAATATATTTAAATACATTCTCCAATTATTTAAAATGTGATATTAAGAGCATTCCTCTCTAGTATGCATTGTGCAGAAATTATTTGATATTAGAAATGATTCCATTTATATTTGTGCAATGCTAAAAAGGAGATAATTATGCACTAATCTCTGCTTTTTAGGAACACATAGTTTCATTTTAACAATGTAACAAATATAACTGAATTGTATTCCAGATTATATAAATTTGTTAATCAGAACAAGTCATAAATAACTGAATTAGTATGCTGTCAAGGGCTTAATGACTTGGAGAAACAAATAGATTCTTAATAAATGTCCACACATCTTGTTGATTTATTGATCCCCCTCAAAATAGAGATAGAAGAGAAATTATAGAAAAACTCAAATCATTCAATTCCTAGAAAATTTAAGTATATCAGAACAACCAGCATTATCCATACTTTCTAGATATTATCACCATTGACTGTAATATTTGTGATAAAGTGTATTAAGTTTCAGCTTATTATAATCATTTTTTCAGAGTCTTCTATATATTATCTTTGAACTCTGCTCTTATTGTACATTCTAGCAATAACATAATAGTCTAGGGCCCTTATAAAGACTCAGTCAATGGCCTGATTTTTTTCAAACCCTCAGTGATACTATGAAAGCATTGTGTTCTACTCATCCATTCTGATGGAGTTGTTGCATCAAAAACTTAAGGTCATAACAAACGGTAGAGAATCAATTATCCTTTTCCCCATTTGTTGTTTTTATTCTAAATAAACAAATGGTGGTCATTTGACCTTATATTTGCCAAGCATTCTCCAATTGTCTAATTTATTTATAGAAAGTGTTTGAAAGGTATGTACCAACTGCTATAGTAAGCATTTTCCATAAGTCATTTTATCACAGAACAATCCTGTGCTATAGGTAGATATGAATTTTCATTTTATAGCAAAAGAATCTAATGCTTGGAATGATTCAACGAGATCACACAGCAGTAACTAGCAGAAGAGACTGAAATCTATCAAGCTTCATTCTTTCAGTCATTATTGTATTAAACCAATGTTTATTAAGGACATATTGTATGCAATGCTTTGCACTAGCTTTTGATGAAATTAGAAAAATGTGGAACTTTGAACGATAACCACACTGCTGTGCTTTCTATAGCTGTTCCTTCAACACTTTAAAGTACTTTAAGGTATGTAAAACCCAGCTATCATCCTCCATAATCAGTAGATAGTAAAGATGAATTCAGATTCCTGTTTATGCATCCTTTTTTTGTGTGTGTGAGGGGCTAGAGAGGTAGTACAAAGGGATTGGTGGTTACCTTGCACGTGGTCAGCTGGGCTCGCTCTCCAACACTTCATATGGTACTCTGAATCCTACCAGGAATGATCCCTGAGCTCAGAGCCAGGACCAAGCCCTGGGACAGACTGGTATGCCCACCACCCACCCAAAAAACATAAGAAAGATAAAAATATGGTTATATAGTAACTGATTTAGAACTGCAGTTAGAGTCTAAATATCTAATTCCTGGTCTCCAAAAGTTTTCTATTAAGAATTTGGAATTCTGAATCTATTTTTATTTGGTATTTACTCTACTCATTGCTTTTTGCCAAAACAGAGAAAATTATAAAAATCTATCAGATTACATAGAACAAATTAAAGTCACATCCCCTATAAAAATCTCTCTTTGGGGCTGGAGTGATAGCACAATGGGTAGGGCATTTGCCTTGCACCTGGCCAACCCGGGTTCGATTCCCAGCATCCCATATGGTCCCCTGAGCACCTCCAGGAGTAATTCCTGAGTGCAGAGCCAGGAGTAACCCCTGTGTATCGCCGGGTGTGATCCGAAAAGAAAAACAAAACAAAACAAAAAATCTCTCCTCACTCTCTCTCTTATTTATCTTTCATTACTTTAATCTTTGATAGTACAGTAATTACCAATATAAAATCTTGACATATTTTAATTGTTATTCAAGGGTTTTTTTAAGTGTTTCACCCTTAGACTCTCCCTGAAATTTCAATCTAAACAGGAAAGTACACTATCTTAGTCATGTCTTTTATATATCATGATATCGAACACAGTCCAAAGATGATGAAAAGTGACCACTTTGGTAAATAATGAGATTCTAAACAATAGGTGAAAATATATTCAAATAATCTAAGAACTTTCTCTATTCTTAAGAAAATACTCATTTTAAATGATAAGACATTTTATTTATAGACTATGCCTTTTACATTTAGTATTGTTAATAAATATAAGTTTAGAAACTATACTTTGATACATTTGCCTTTCCATTGAATGTTACCATTAATTTCCTCTAACTAATATTTCTCAAAAAAGGGCTTCAAAGATCATTATTCTCTAAAGGTGTGCTGTCCCAACTCTACAGGTCTTTTCTTAGAGGTACCTGCTGAAAATCAGCATTTAATCATCTCTTAGACCATTTATATTGAAGAATGCTGTCAAATTTCTTTATTTGCCAAACTTACTTAACTATTAGATTTTTATTGCTTATTATTCATTTTACTATTTCAAAAACTTGGCAAATCTTGTGTTAATGCTAATCAAGTTGTCGAATAGTAACTATAATATAATTTCTTTTATTTGTTCAACAAATCTAAATCATCCATAACAGTTGTAATGAATTAAATTTTGTCATCATTGTCTCTAAAATTTTCTATTCATAATAGCAAAAATCTGGGAACAAACAAAATGTCCAAGAACAGATGACTGAAAAAAATTACTAGTTGTTTGTATATAACTAGTAATTATATATACATATATATGAGAGGATAAAACCATGTAATTTACTGCTACATGGATGTAACTAAAGGGTGACATGCTGAGTGAAGTTAGAAAGACAGATGCAGGGGCTGGAGCGATAGCACAGCGGGTAGAGCATTTGCCTTGCACACAGCCAACCCGGGTTCAATTCCCAGCATCCCATATGGTCCCCTGAGCACCGCCAGGAGTAATTCCTGAGTGCAGAGCTAGGATTAACCGCTGTGCAATGCCAGGTGTGAGCGGAAAAGAAAAGAAAGGAAAGGAAAGGAAAGGAAAGGAAAGGAAAGGAAAGGAAAGGAAAAGAAAAGAAAAGAAAAGAAAAGAAAAGAAAAGAAAAGAAAAGAAAAGAAAAGAAAAGAAAAGAAAAGAAAAGAAAAGAAAAGAAAAGAAAAGAAAAGAAGGACAGATTCAGAATGACATCTCCCATACGTGGGAAATAAACATAGAGAGGAAATAACAACGGACAAAGGCAACAGAACTAGGATCTAGTCTATAGAACTGAGTTTACCAAGGGCAAGTGGCGGGCGGGGAGGGGATGCTGGGATAATGGTGGAGGAAAGCAGACAATCTGGTGGAGGGTGTGATGTTCAACCAAAGTCCTACAGTGAACAGAACTGTAAACCACAGTGCTTCAAAGATTTTTAAAAGTTCAAGACAATATCAATATTGTTCTTTCTTATACCAGCTAACTACTGAGGTGAACTTTACCATTTTAATTTTAAAATTTAGGTACTTAATAATAAACAAATATCTATTTGTAATCCAGATGTACTAAGGAAGAGACTTCTTTTGTTGACTACTAATTTTCTATAACTATACATATGTTGACTACTAATTTTCTATATGAATATATAATTATAAATATATATGTGTATATATATATATATATATATATATATATATATATATATATATATACTGGTTGGGGGCCACACCTGGCGTGCTCCAGGCTGACTCTGTTCAGAAATCACTCCTGCTGGTGCTCAAGGGACCATATGGGGAACCAGGGATTGAACCTGGGTCAACTGTATACAAGGGAAGTGCCCCACCCTTTATAAGATCTTTCTGTCCCCTAATTCATCACTATTTTATAGTTAGTAAAAATTTGTTTGCAAAATCAAATATAAGAAATGAAACTAGTATTCATTCAGTTTGGATCTTAAAACTGTGATTTATGCAAAGGTAAAGTTGCAAAGTAGGAAGCGATTTTTATATTTGCAAAGTTGAAAGGGGTTTATCTCCAACTTCAAGAGACATTTTATTTCAGGTGTGTGTGACCACCACTAAGGCCTGAAGGAAACATTGTTGGAAAGCAATCTTTCCATTTCTCTGCTCTGCTCACCTCCATGTCGATGTCTTTTCTGATTTGGAAGTGGTGTGGTTAAGAGACTGCTGCCACCACCAAGCCTAGCTCTTCGCAACTTTGCCTTATGTCTGTTAGTAGGACAGTGGGGATGGGAGGGATGTTTAACAAAATTCTCATGTAGAGTCTTTTGTTGTCCTGAGGGGGGTTACATGCTCAACCCTGAGTGAAGTACTCTGAATCAGAGAACCCTACATGACCATGTACTAGAAAAAACAGTTTCTCAAAATGTGGTAGCTTGAAACTACGCCGAATTTTTTTAAGTTATAGTTTCTGTGGTCAGGAATCTGGACAGGCTCAAATGATTCCTTCCTCCACAGGCTTTTGCAAAGAATTTATATTAATGTGTAGATCAGGACAGGGCATATGAAACAACGGAATTGTTGTCAGGAGTCAGTTCCTTTGGGCTGTTGTCCTGATGTCCCATCCTGCAGAACCGGATAACGGGGTTTACGAGGAGAGGGTGCGGTGGTGATAGGGAGAGGGGAGACAAACACACACACACACACACACACACACACACACACACACACACACACACACACACAGGTGAGCAAAAGCTACTTTATTGTAACTCCACAGCACTTATGTATGCTTAGGCTTTAATCTATTTGCGTAATGGCCTTAAGGTAAAACTAGAAGTAACTAATGGCACCCGGGGCGACTAGGAGAGATAATAATAGATATCCAGAAGGCTGATCATTAAACCACAAGCCTACCCCAAGAATGTCAAGTCCTGTCTATCTGTTCCTGTTGGCTAACCATCCTGCTCTTGTAAAAATGTCCCAGTCCTCCGGTTCTTGAAAAATGGCTTTCTCAACATGTTTATGCGAATGTTTGACCGCAAGCTATATGCTTGAAGACCCACTCACCACAGACTGAGGGATGCTTCTCCTAACTCTCTGCTGGCAATAGAGCAACTTTCCTCATCAAAATCAGCCAGAGAAAAGGTCTCCTAATAAGATGGAAGTCGGAATATTGTGTAAATGTATCATGGTTAGAAAAGCAAGTTTCTCAAGGGGAGGGACAATCATCTAAAACCAGGTAACAAGAACCAATGAGATCAACTATGTGAGGCTCCTACTATGCCAGTTCTGAAGATGGTATACAAGAAAATCTTTCCAAAGATCAGGACCTGAGAAGAAAAGAGCATCAGGCCCCCATGAAAGTCTGGAATTATTATCAGCAGATAGAGCAGGATACTGAATGATGACTACTGGTCTATGAGAAATTTCTAGGTTAGGGAAAATCATACAAAAAAACAGAGGAAAAAAAGCTCTTTTTCTACCCCCATGAATTTTCATCATTATGAATCTCAATGCTTATTTTAAATTACCTAATTATATGTTTCTGTTATAGAATAGATATTTTGGTCTTCAAAAAAATTTTTTGTTAAGGCACTGTGATTTACAAAGTTAACCATAGTTGAGTTTTAGGCACTCAATGTTCTGTACTAGTCCCACTACTAGTGCCAACTTCCCTTCACCAGTATCCCCGGATTCTCTCTCATCCAGCACCCCTCCAGTCGGCATCCTTGACAGACATATTTTTTTAGTTTGGTTGTTGTAGTTTAGATCTCTTGCTCTCAGGGTTATTGACTCTGATTTGGATAGATTGCTATACCACTCTTCTATATCACTGATGTACCTGAAATCCTTGATCCAGCCCCTCATTACTTCCTGTCTGCTTCTTCTTGATACCACCTTTGATTTATTTCCCTCTCTGTGCTTCTCCTTCTTATATTCTAGGTTCAAAAGTGATGCAGTTGTCCTCCCTTTAATACCTTGTCTCTCTTCCACTTATTCTACATATGTCACACAACAGTGAGATTGTTGAGATCATCCCTTGTCCTTCTGGTTTACTTCACTTCATATGATACCCTCCAGTTCTATTCAAGTTGGAGTCAATTGCATGAGTTCATCTTTTTTGTTGTTGTTTGTTTGGGGCTTTTTTTTTTTGCATCTACATATCATTGTGTATATGCCATATCTTTATAACCCATTCACATTTTGATCTTTTAGGGGTTTTGTTTGGGGGCCACACCCAGTGGTGCTTAGGACTTACTTCTGGATCTGCAGTCAGGAATCACTCAAGGTGAAGCTCAGAGGACCATATGGAGTACTAGGAATTGAAACCCAGTTGGCTGTGTGCAAGGCAAGCGCCCTATCCGCTGTACTCCAGCCCCCCACATTTTGGTTTTTTAACTCAACAGTTTAAATACTTGGGACGAGGGAATTTTCAGTTTTTGTATGAATCTTTGACTTACAAATTGGCTTTATAAAATAAAAGTAAACAGTCTCCATCATAGAAGCTTTTACTCTGTCCATGAAATTTCAGTTACAATTGTTAAACTAATATGAATAAATTATTCTGGTTATCATCGTTTTTCATATTGAGTTGTATTTTATATTTTTTCTAAGATCATAGTTATTTCATATTTGAATAGTTAGTCGCAGCCCATTAATATGTTAATGGTATATTAGAGATCAGTGTATAAAATTTGAACCAGAATTTCTTGTTGAGTTCCTTAAAATGATGGGTTCTTTAAAATTTGACTGACTCACTAAGGCATATTTATAATTTATGTTTATCAATCAGGATACAATTATTAGTAATACATATGAACTTTTATAAGAAAATATTTATAATTAATATCATAGTTAATATTGGTATATTTAATATATTTACCCAGGTTTGATTCCTCTGCCCCTCTTGGAGAGTCCAGCAAGCTACCGAGAGTATCTCACCTACATGGCAGAGCCTGGCAAGCTACCCATGGTGTATTTGATATACCAAAAACAGTAACAACAAGTCTCACAATGGAGATGTTACTGGTGCCTGCTCAAGCAAATCAATGAGCAATGGGATGACAGTGAATACAGTGATTCTTTTCACAATTTTTTTGTTCCTTCCTGCCTATGCTAAGTATTTTCAGAACTTTTCATATTTATTGATCATCTCATTCCTGCCTATTTATCTAATCCTACTTCCTATGTCCTTCCCTTCTGTAGACATGCCCATGATTCAGATCAAATGTACCTTTCCCTTCTGCTGTTTCCTCTGTCAATGTTGGAGTATAGGAGCAGGTGAATAGTCCAAAAGTACAGCTCAAGCAGAGAGTAAATTTATTCTTTGACTTGTTATTCCATTTTATCTTCAACATACTCATGCTATCCACCAGTTATCTTCAATCAGTCTCCCAATTCAACTGCTACTCTATTCCCAAAACACCCTCACAATCACATTCAAAAATTACCACTCCATCAGTTCTCTGGGCATCTCTTAGAGCACTCAAGTAGATGCATAGAATTAATCAATACAACCATCTTCCTTTTGTTGGCCTAACAAACTCCTACTAAGTCCTCAAGTCATAGAGCAAATAAATTAATAAATTTGTCTGTAAGATCTCTGCCGATGTCAAATTAATCATCTTTCTCATCCTCTTTGAGATATCTAGTACACATCTCCAATGGCATTGATTATCCTTCATGATCTTTTACTAGACTATTAAATACCAAAGGTAAAACAGGTTACCTCTTCCTAGCCCCAGGATTAAATACAATGAATGACACATAGATGATGCTTGAACCATATTCTTGTCAAAGATAATTTTAATAGTTGCCAGAAAGAAGAGAAAATGAATGGAACTATGGAATTGCTTTTTTTTCCCCTATCAGGGATGGCATATATGTGTATGTATGTTTGTGCATATATATGTATATTTATGCACATATACATATATATTGTTTTATGCCAGAAGGTTTTAGCATCTTAGGCATAAATTTCATATCTTATTTTAGACCATACCCCAGAGCATAAGTTGTCAGGTCTGTTTTGTAAAGGTTGGTATTTCTTAAGTGCTCCATGAAGTTTTTTATTTGAAATAAAATCCGAAACCTCAGGGAAAATTGAATCTGAGATTCTGGCTTTTAAACATAAATGCATGATCTTGGAGCATTTTCCTGCTTCATTCTTGACCTTAGGAACTAGAATTCTGTTGATCTACAATTTTCCATAATTCCTAGAATGAAATTCATTTTCTTCTTCTGTTGTCCACCACCTTTATTTTACACTTTTTATTTTGTGTTTCAGAATGGTTCTTTAGTAACCAGTGGGGAAAGCATTATTATTATTGCATCCTCTCTCTTCCTGCTAATTTTCATTGTTACTTTTTGCTCCCTAAGGAAAATAGATATGGAGTTTACAGCTCTCAGATCAGAGCACATTGAGGACAGGAAAAATAAAATATGTTATGTATTTTATTTTAAGAGAGAATATAAGTTAGGATCTTTCTTATATCATTCCACAAGAATGAACTGCTAGCTTATACACCTGCATTCCAAGACACAAGAGACAGGAAAGTCAGCATAACATAGAAGCCATCATGGGAGCCCACAGTTAAAAGTGAACTTCCTTGGGCTGGAGCAATAGCACAGCGGGTAGGGTGTTTGCTTTGCGCGTGGCCGATCCAGGTTCGATTCCCAGCATCCTACATGGTCCCCTGAGCACCGCCAGGAGTAATTCCTGAGTGCAAAACCAGGAGTAACCCCTGTGCATCACCAGGTGTGACCCAAAAAGCAAAAAAGTGGACTTCCATACTCACACCTAGATATAGTCTTTGTAAGAATTTTGGTGTGTGCTTCTCTTGTCTCTTCAAAATGGAAGATTTCTTCAAAATTTTTTGTACAAAATTTATTTTAAATTTAAGACACAGGAAGATGGCAAAAAGAAAGGTATCAAAAAAAATGAGATCCTCAGAGATATACCTTTAAGCTTATGGGAGCATCTTCAAGTTTCGGGAAGGTCTTTGTTGCTTGATATGCTGCACAGAGCTTGGAGTCTACACCTTGCATATGTCCTGGGCATGCACTGTTGGTATAGCTTGTGCTCGTATACTCAAAGTGACAACGGTGCTCCTTACTGCTGTTGTTGGAAGGCCTGGGTATGAGAGTCTAACTGAGGGACAGGAAAGCGTTATAAATAAATCTTAAAAATAAAGAAGATGGACATTCTTGAGGAGGGTGTGGTATTGGAACATAGTCTACACAAAATCCTATCAGAACAGTATTTAAATTATAGTGCCAAAAATTTAAAAATTTTAAAGAAAAAAAATGGTCACTCTTGGGCTGAAGTGATAGCATAGCGGGTAGGGCGTTTGCCTTGCACAAGGCCGACCCGGGTTCAGATCCCAGCATTCCATATGGTCCCCTGAGCACCGCCAGGAGTAATTCCTGAGTGCTGAGCCAGGAGTAACCCCTGTGCATCGCCCAGTGTGACCCAAAAAGCCAAAAAAAAAAAAAGTCAGTCTTTTTTTGAAATGTGTTAAAAATAAATAACATTTCCTTTTGTTTATTATAAAGCTAGATATAAAAATTGTTTTTCTTGTCATTTCTTGCCTTATCTTTGTTCTCATTTAGCCTTTAAATGGATTGTGAAGACTAAGGCCCTTGTTTCTGAAGCCCCAGTTGATGCATATTGATAATACAAATCCCCTGATTATATCATGGGTTTGGGAATTATGAACACTTCACTACACAATTAAATTTCCTCTGATATTTGGCCAGACTTTTCACCCCATGCACTTTTATCTGTTTGAAATAAAGAAAATTAGGCAAAGGAAATTACAGATGGCTTATGAGGAGTATCTTTGATTGCATGAACAAGTTTGCATTCTATTGGCAGTAAACAAAACAAGAACCCTAGAATTTCAATAGTTTGTCACTCATAGTGATATTTTTCACATTACTTAATTTAATCTTCATATAAAACTATAAGAGACTCTCTGCGTCATGGGCTTCCGGGAGCTTGCTTTTAAGTCTCTGGATGTTGGCTGTTGGTGGGGTTACAGGGTGCTGGGGGCAGTCCCTGAGCGTGACCACCTAACTACTGGAAAATGGGAAATCTGGGTGGAGGAGACCCAGTCCCTACCCAAGCATGCTTGGAGGTCTTGGCCCCAGGTCCCACACACCTGGGTTCCTCTGTAGGTTCCTTTATGTGTGAGGCTCGTCCGAACATGTGGAGAGGGCCCTTGAGCATGGCTGTATCTAGGCTCTGGAGGTCTTCGGCCACCAGGAGCTCTGCTCGGGGTGGGGAGGGAAGCTGGAGCCCATCCCCTCTGAGGGGCCCCGGGGAAGACAGCCAGGCACAAGGGCTGTCTTCCCCGGGGCCCCTGTCTGTCTTCTCTTGCCCTCGCACCTGGCTGTCTTCCCCAGAACTGCCCCAGGCGCCCTGTAATCCCATCAACGGCCAACATCCAGAGACTTAAAAGCAAGCTCCGGGAAGATGTCTTATAGTCTACTACTCCCTCTGGGAAAACCTGGCAAGCTCTGAGAGTTTCCTGCCCACATGGGAGAGCCTCACAAAGTCCCCATGGTGTTTTCATATGCCAAAACCAGTAACAAGCTGAGTCTCATTCCCCTGACTCTGAAAGAGCCTCCAATGCGGCATCATTGGGAAGGACAAGTAGAGAGAGGCTTCTAAAATCTCAGGGCTAGGACGAATGGAGACGTTACTTAGACCGCTCGAGAAATTCGACGATCAACGGGATGATGATGATGATGATAAAACCATAAAATTAGTGGTCTGAGATGTCATCTTTATTTTACTGAAGTAGAAATGAGCCCTAGACACTCACCTAAGCAGCGAAGTACTTATTCTGTTGCTTCATGTACCATTTCAGAAATAAAAAGAGCAAATATTTGCATAGTGGAGAATGAACCCATGTTCTGGACGCAGGTTTGGGACGCTGTGGCTGGCTCTGTAGTACTTCTCATCAGGGCACTGTCTTCCTGGACACTCAGTCCAGACATTCATGCATTGCAGAGCAGAGAAGCATAGCACCTGTGTGCCAACAGAACAGAAGCAGCAGTCTTTACTCGTCACACACACACAAAAAAACCCTCTTTTTCAAAGTGAGATTAAAAATAGCCAGGGTTAGGATTCACCCTTCTCCCACTTCTTAGTCCCTCCAGCTTTTTCTCCATTGCTTTAAACTTTATAAGCCAAGAATAATGAATGCAAAATGAAGGGTGGGAAGGAGAAGAAACCGAAAATCTGGGAAACCCTTTTTTTCAAAACCTGCTGGCATCTGTAAGCGTGAATGTTCTCTCTCCAGCAAAGGGATATTTTTCCTACCAAGATGTTTCTGTCAGAGTCATGGGTGACTAAAAGCTTAGACTCTGAAGATAGGCTAAAGGGGTCTAGGCAAACTGGGGTGACATTAAACCATGATAAACTCCCTCTGTATCTTCATTTTCCCCCTCTAAAAGGAAGTGATAATGATACTACTTCACATGGTTGTGGTAACAGTATCCAATATCTGTAGAACATTTAAAACCTTGCCTTACTGAATACAGGTTTGCTACTGTATTGAATAATAAAACCACACATTTGAAAGACCTAACATAGTAGGGGTTCAATAAATATTAACTTCCTTCCTTTACGGGGAGGTTGGCTACTGGAAATGCATGCTCTGAAATAGTCTTTAATCATCAGTTCCTTTGGTGCTAGGATGAACGTGGGTTTGTTATGTTTTAAGAAATTAACCCCTTTGGAGGGGGGATACTCCTAGGAATTCTTTTTTTTTAACTTTTTGGGTCACACCTGGCGATGCACAGGGGTTACTCCTGGCTCTGCACTCAGGAATTACTCCTGGCGGTGCTCAGAGGACCATATGGGATGCTGGGAATTGAACCCGGGTTGGCCGCGTGCAAGGCAAACGCCCTATCTGCTGTGCTCCAGCCCCACTTCCAGCAATTCTTGGGAGCCCAATTTTTAAAGATAATCAGCCCAGCAGTGCCTGGACTTTGTGGTTTGATGCTCTATGTTGTGAGAAGATGCTTAGAAAACATGCAGAGATGACGACCAAACTTGGGGTCTCACGTATGTGTTTCAACCCTTTGAGCTACCTCCCCAGCCCTCGTTTATTTTTTTATTTTTTATTTATTTATTTATTTATTTTTGCTTTTTGGGACACACCCAGCAATGCTCAGGGGTTACTCCTGGCTTTGCACTCAGGAACTACTCCTGGTACTGCTTGGGGGACCATATGGGATGCCGAGGATCGAACCCAGGTCGGCCGCGTGCAAGGCAAATGCCCTACCCGCTGTGCTATAGCTCCAGCCCCTGTTTATTTTTTTAAACAACTATTTTGACCCAAAGGCTCACCATTATTCTCTTCTAAGTGTCCCTTTCCTTGCTGCTGCAGCTACTAGATCATTTTATCTACCTTAACTTTTTCATTAGCTTCATTGGATAGGGCGTATTGACTCAGAGGATCTATTAGGTTTTTCTTCTGCTCATGGAACTCGGAGTCACTCAGACATTTTTCTCTCATTCACTTCTCCCCTCTATACAGAAACCACATTTTTAAACTTTAATTCATCTTATCTCAACATCTTCCAAACAGTGAACCACTCTTCTCCAGTTGTCTACAAATGGTGGGTGTGAAAGTTTGAAGCAGTATTGTCAGTCTAATAATATGTTTAGAGCAAGAGACACTCATAATTTTTTTTTGTTTGTTTAGAGGCTATACCCAGCAGTTCTTGTGGGCTACTCCCAGTTCTGTGCTTGAGGATCATTCCAAGCAGTGCTCAGGATACCATGCAGAGCAGGAATTGGTTCCTGCTTGCAAAGCATGTGCTCAGCCTACTGAGTTACCTCTCTGGGCCTTTTATGTATTTTTTTAAAAATCAGTGCCAATACTGGAGGAATGAATAAAGTATGAAAAGAAGTATCCTCCTACCAAATTAACGAGGACCTAATTATGAGAAATATTAAATAAAACAGAAGATTGGTTTTCTTCTACATTTAAAAAAGAAATTAATTTAGGACCAGGAACTAATATCATGGATTTAATTTAAAGCTGTTTTAATAGTTGACTTGAATCAGCATGCATTCATCCCAGTCTCCTACACCTTCAGTGGCTGCAGAATATACAGTAAGAACAGTTAAGAACATGTAAAAATCAAACTCATATTCTTCCCTCCCAGTTTGATCCTGCCATTAAAAATAGGTGAACTTACAGGACGTTGAATTTTTTTTTCCATTGATTCAAGTTCTCTTTTCTTAGATTCCACAATGGCCAGCGTGTCCTCTTTACATTTAATCTGTCCAAATTCCATCTTTCAAAAATAAATTCTCTATTTAGAGAATTTATTTTTTATTTAAAAAATAAATTCCTGCATAAAATAAATCACACATGTTATTCTTTATTTCCTTTTTCTATGTTACTTTTTAAACTAGTTTTATCCATGTATGATTGACCTAGACCACACAAAAGTAAGGTGTGCATTTCTGTATTTGACATGGACACATCACATCAGTGACTTCATCAACCCAACCAAGAAAATGAGCCTCTTCTTCCAAAATGTGAGTCAAGTCCCTTTAGAATTTTTCTTACTTGCCTTTGTCTCATCTATAGGAAATCACGGATCTGTCTTCTGTCAGTAGAGATAAATTTACATTCTCCAAAATTTCACATATATAAGATAATCAGAATTTAGTCTTTTGGGATGAGCCAGATTTCTATGACCCTGCAAGGGTTTTATAAAAATGTTTATTTATGTATTTCATGCATTACTTCTAAGTTCCTTTTATTATTGAGTAATATTACTTTCTATAAATTCACTCCAGCTTGCTGATATAGTCTTCTATCAGTGGACAATTAGTCCATCTCCAGATGTTGACTACTACAAATAAAGCTGCCATGCACATATCTGTACAAATCTCTGTGTGGTAGGTACTTTCATTTCTCATGGGTAAATCCCTAAGAGTAGAATGGCTGGCCATGGAGTAGTTGTATAGTTGACATTTTAAGAGAGCAACCATTGAACCAGAATGATAGTACAACAGGTAAGGCATTTGTGCTGTACACACACAACTTGGATTCAATCCCTGGTACTCCATATGGTCCCCTGAGCACTGCCAGGAGTGATCCCTGAGTGCAGAGCCATGAGTAAGCTCTGAACACCACCAGATGTGGCCCCAAAGCCGTAGATAAATAAATTAAATAACAGTTTTTTTAAGGAAAAAAGCAATTATTTTTTAAATGACTGTCCCATTTTTTATTCCACACATCAGTATCTGAGAGCTCCAGTTGATCCACATCGTTGTCACATATGGTTTGGATCATTCTTTTTTTATCTTAGCATTCTACTAAATGGCATCCTATTGTGGTTTTCATTTGTGTTTTCCTAGTATCTAAGTATGTATCTTGTGATTATTTAGTGGGTTTATTTTGGTGTAATATTTATTCAAATCTTTGCCTGTTTTTAAGATATTGGTGTGTTTGCTTACATTCCTGAGTTTTGAGATTTATATACATAGTCATACTAGAAGTTTATTAGATATGGCTTGCTGATGTTTTCTTCAAGTGTCTTTCAAAGAGTTTAAATTTTAATGCATTCTACTAATTTTTTTCTTTTAGTTGCACTTTTGTTGCTTAATCCAGAATAAAAACTTCCCATGGATGATTTTCCTAAATTTTCTTCTAGAAGTTTTATGTAATTTTAGATTTTTAGGTTTAAGTTTGTGATACATTTTGAATTGATTTTCATATATGGTTCAAGGTATATATTAGATTCGTTTTTCTTTTTCCTTTTTTTTGCATATGGCTCTCTAATTGGTCCAGATTTGGTGAAATTTAATTCTTCACCATCGAATTGCCCTTTACCTTTTGTCAATAATTAATTAATCCTTTGTACATGTTTCTAAATTTTATTAGAGTAACTCTTAAATCAGTTGGTATGCCTTCTCTAACTTTATTCTTTTACAAAATTATTTTACTTATTCTTTATCCTTTATATTTCTAAATTAATTTAAGAAAACCTTGATAGTTTTACACACACACACACACAATTCTAAGGAGTTTGATTACTATCATTTCGAATCTACAAAGGTAGAAGTGAAAATAACTGACTTGTTAATAGTGTTAGAAGTCCAGATTGAATGGGAATGTAGTGTAGAAGTCAACTTAATCTCAACTAAAAAGACCATTGATTCAGAAGGCTTAACTTGCAACAACAGCTCAGTAAACACTCAGATAGGGAATTAATATCCTCATAGTGACATAAGACAATTTTCATAAATTTTCTTTTACTGAAGTACTTTTTAAAAATCATTCCATTAGCCATTTATTGTTAACAAAACAAGCAATATAAAATTAATTGTTGTGGTCCTTCCATGGGGCAGGCTTGATGGGTGTGGGGAAAATGGAGACAATGGTGGAGAAATAGTGAATGCCTGTAACAAATCATCATGAAAAACACTATAAACCATGATATGTATATAAAGTGGGAAAAATATGTATAAAGTCCTATAATTAATGAATACTGTCTTTTTCCATTTATTTATGTCTTCTATGAATTTAAATTATAAGTCTAGAAACATCTTTTGATAGATTTTTAAGATAGAATTGCATGATTCTTTGCTACTTTAATTGTGCTGTTTTCTTAATTTAAAGTTCTGGTCATTTGTTTGGAGTCTATAGAAATTTTTTATTTTTGTATATTTATGTTGTAACTTGTAAAGTTAAATATTGATTTTGGTAGTTTTATATGAATCTCATAAGATTTTAAACATCGAGCGATGTTGACAATGATCATATCATAATTAAGCAGAAAGTTTCACTTCCTTTGCAATCTGGATGCATCTTATTTCTCATTCATGATTTGTACTAGTTACTCTGGTATGTTAAGTAGAAATGGTAAGAACAGAAGCAGGACACCTGTTTCCTCAATTTATCAGGAAAAGTCTTTCACAATTAAATGATAGCGCTATTGGTTGTGTGTGTGTGTGTTTGAAAGATATTTTATTTAACAATTAATAAATATAGAACAGAACACTGAATACCAATAAAAAGAAAACATCAACAGTATATACCTATATACAATTATTTCTGCATGTTTTGTCTTCTTAAAGTTTTAAAGAATAGGTAAGTTATTTTACTTTTAAATGTTTTATTTTATTATTCAATAATAGTAAATTTATTGAACTGTAACTTATATCTAATTAAATTCATCACTTGAAGTACATAATTGAGTGGGCTTTAGAATATTCACAGTTATCCAAGAATTGTTGAAGTCAATTTTAAAACATTCTTACCACCTCTAAAAAAAAAAAAACCAAATAACTATACCCACTAACCAGCATTCCTTTCTACCCAATACTCCAACCTCAGGAAACCACGAATCTGCCATATGTCTCTATAGATTTATTCTAGATCCCGTTGCTCATCGATTTGTTTGAGCGGGCACCAGTAACATCTCTCGTTGAGAGACTTATTGTTACTGTTTTTGGCATATCCAATACACACATACACACGGTAGCTTACCAGGCTCTACTGCTTGGGCTCGATACTCTCGGTAGCTTGCTGGGTTCTCCGAGAGGGCCGGAGGAATCGAACTCGGGTTGGCTAAGTTTAAGGCAAACGCCCTACCGGCTATGCTATCGTTTCTCCAGATATTTAATATAAATGATATTTTATGTATGACATCTTCCTCTTAGTGTAATGTTTTATGATTCATCTATATCATGATGTCTATCATAAATGCACATCTTTTTATTAATAAATAATATTTCCTTTTATTGCTGCCTCACATAATATTCATCTGTGGGTCTAGAACTGCCAGTCAGCAAAACCATCTAGGATGAGAGTGGTAATAGCAGTCTCTCTCCTTCCCTTAATTTATTGTTATCCTATCTGTCTCATTTGGTATCACACTCAGATATTAGGTTCTGCTGATCATCTGTGCTCTTATTTTTGATAATTCCCTGAAATGAGTTGCTCCAGTCCAGGACAATTAAATTTTATCAGGAACAGTTTTTGAGTTTAGTTGGTGAAATCTATTCTCTAAAACTAGTTTGCCTATCATTTAGCTTATTGTCCAAGACTTCAATTTAATTGGTTCCTACAAAAAATTCACGTGTTTTTAATAATATCATTGAACCTGAATGTGTTAATATATTATCATCTCAAGTTAAAACTTTCACAATATTTGCCCTCTTCCTTTTACTTATTCACCTAACATAAAGCCCTCTACTTCCATCCAAATTGTAACAAAATGAAGATTTAATCTTTTGTTTCTAAGTAGTATTCTATTGAATATTGATATGTTAGTGATAGATATGTATACACATATATATCACAATTCTTTTATTCTTTCACATGTCATTGGGCATTGTGTCAAATCCAGATCTTGGCTCTTATAAATAATGCTTCAGTGAATGTAGACTTCCATTTTTTTTTCAAATTAATGTTTTTGTGTTCTTGGGATGAATACCAAAGAGCAGAATTGCTAGGTCATGTGGTAGTTCTGTTTTTAATTCTTATTTAAAGTCTCTATATGTTTCCCCCCAATCGAGGTTGAACCAGATGACATTTCACAATAGTAAATGATGTAAACTCTCAAATTTACTTGTTAAAGACTTTGACAAAGAAATTTCTTATTTAGTTTTCATATCTATAAATGAAATAATTCTCACCACACTATCTAGGACATAGTAGGTCTGAAGTAGCTACTAGGTACTTTCCATTCTTTCTATCTGACTTTAGGCACTTAGAAAATACAATAGAGGTGTTTGCCCAATAATGTTTTATAATACTTTAAGAAATTACGTCTTTAAAAAAAGTATTTCACATTTAGTATAAATACACTTATATGCTATTACAAATTATTTCAGACTTGAGCCAATTTTGTTTTAGAGATTTGCCTCATGAAAACATAATTTAATGAAACCTGTCTCATGAGAAATACTTTAACAAAACCACAGACCATACCTCAAAATCTTTTCTTATCTCTGCCCAATCCATTCTAACTCTCTCCAACATTTATATGTTCCTTTCACCAACACATGAGACGTAGGGAGTTGGAGAGGTATATACCTGGTAAGATGCTTGTGGCTGACCCCAGTTCAAACCTCGACACTGCATATGGTCCTCAAGCACCCATAATTTGTGAACCCTGAGCACAGAGCCAGGAATAAGCCCAAATATATTAAAGTGTGGGCCAAAAGTTAAAGAGAGAAAGATAGAGAGAAGTAGAATGACTGAATAGTTAAGAATAAATTTCACTTACCCTACATGAAGATTTATGAAGTAATTATTGACTAGTGTTCTCTCTAAACTATGTTTTGTATGACTCTCTTGACTTTGCAATTACATCCCCTATCTCACAAGTCCCTGAAGTTTATTTTGAAACCAACCATGAAGGCAACCATTAAACATTTATCTGTGCTGCATTTGAAAAAGAAAAAAGGGGTTTAGAATATGGAGTAGTGATAAAAATCATATCTTCGTTTATTCTGTCACACAATAATTAATTCTGATGCTGAATTAAGAGAGCAGAATTAAAGTAGATGACCATGCCAGAAAAAAAGAAGTGGAAATAGGATCAATACAAAGAGTGTAAAAGACTAAGAAGAGGTATCACTAAAACTTGCAAACTGACGTCAGTGGTGAAAGAGGGAGTACAAAATGTTAGAAGTTTAATATCTTTACATCAGGAAGGTATGACAGTGTTCTCAAAGTGATGAAGGAAACAAAATCATTTGGGAGAGTGAAGAAAAAATGACATTTCATGTATTCAATGAATATTTATTGAGCACTTACCATGTGCCAGGCACTGTTCCGTACAGAGTTATCTTTAATTTTTAGAACACTTGATGTGGAAAATGCACAGTTCCTAATCTGTGACTCCAAAGACAGAATTGTAGCCAGTATGTAGGAGTCGGGTATACAGAAAATACCTTTCTATAAATGGAGGCTTCTTGAGGAGTAGTGAGAGCTCTGTTACAGGCAGTATGCAAGCCTAAGTTTGATGAAATCTTCTAGGAACCTTATAGAACAGGATTCCTGATTAAGAGAGAAATTAGACAACCTTTCTGCAAAAGTCTATTCTTTCCAGTCATCTAGTCCTATGGGTTCTATTATTAATCTCTGGTTTCTCTCAATTATTAAATAAATTACTCAGTCTGTCTGCCATTCAGTAAAACTCACACAATTACATCTGTTATTCTTGAATTATTTTTGGTTAGGACTTTTTATTTAAAAAAAAATTATCTAGCCAGTAATGTTGTCTTTAAAGCTAATTTAGAATGGTATCCCTAGTAGACTGCTTTATCCATTTCACAGAGGAAAAGGATTTCTTATGCCTAATAATATTTTGTTTGGAAGAAGTCCTGCAAATGAGAAAGAAATTACCTTAACTTTAAAATTGCAATGCAGTTTCTGTATTTTACATCAACTCGAAAGGGTGGAAAATATCAGAGAGGTTCATTCTGATACAGCACGGGAAAAGAAAGAGAATAGCGATTCTCCAAACACTGGGAAGCTTTAGATCAGAAACGTTTATCTGTGCTGCATTTAAAAAAGAAGAAAGGAAAAGCGGGTGGTGGGGGGGGGGTGATAAAAGGAAAAGGGAACCTGGAGTGAGCTCTGCTATAAGCTATAGTTAAAGCTTTGCATATTCCGCTGTCTTTTGAAACGTAAAATTCCACAACAAATAGCTCTGAAACGTATAACCAGTATGAAGATTCAATTCAGATTTAAGCACTTTGGTTTGCTTTTGAATCTTGCTATTTTCTGCATTTGTTTTGACTGCTCTCATCATTCAAGATTGACGCTTGGATGGGTGTGTAGGAGGAAGCAGCAGCAGCAGGCTTACAGCTTGCAGACAAAAAAAATCTGCCTTATCTGATGGCTATTATTGAAAATGCGAGGTGTAGCCTAGGCTGGGTAATGAAGGGGAGCGAGCGAGGGGGAGCAAGGAGCATGGAGCTGCATACTGATGAGTGTAGGAGTACTTGATAAAGAGAATTCTAGCTGCTGGCCGTGCATTGCTCATTGTGGAGTACTCCAACAATCACATAGAACGCAGACCAGCCTAAGCTGACAGCTTGATATGCCTTCTTCTGCTGCCTGGTTTTGGGGGCTGTATGACGTACTGGTCGGTAGTAAAGATTAATATGTAAGAAATGTGGAGCTAGGATCAAGTCATACTCCACAGCCTGCCTTGCAAACTATGTTTTACTTCTGACTTTGCTCTCTCGCTGAGAACATTAATCTGTCAAGCTGGCGGGCTCCTTTGATAGCAACTTTCCCAGGAGCATGATGTGGCAATGCCACCTCTCAGCCCAGGACTACCGCTATTACCCTGTGGACGGCTACTCCCTGCTTAAACGCTTCCCTCTTCATCCTCTTACAGGACCCAGATGCCCTGTTCAAACAGTGGGACAATGGTTGGAAAGCATTGGGCTACCTCAGTACGAGAACCACCTGATGGCTAATGGATTTGACAATGTGCAATTTATGGTAAGATGCTCTCTGTGTCCACGGAGCTGCCTTTTGTCTGTCTTTGCTTCTTATGTGTTTTACACGGCTCAGAGGCAGCCTGATATGTACCAAAACCGGTCAGTTTTGTATATGTAACTGCATCAGAATATCGGATGCCCTTAGGACTGAAGTTACTGTATACTTAGAGACACTTGCCGAGAAAAGAGATCTATAGGCATCCATATACATATGTATTATGTGAATGAACTGGTGAGAATACTATTTATAGTCAGTGCAAGAAGATGAACATTTATATTCTCCCTGTCATTCTTTGTGTGATTTTTATAAATTTGTAATCGCAGGATGCTTAGATTATATAGCACTCTCCAGGTAATTCTAGACTCCAAAGCCATATTATTTCATTTGAGCGTCAGCATTGAGTGATTAATTAGACAATTTGTTATGTCGGCGGTGTGAAGATCCTTTTTTTCCCTGATAATTGTTCGATAAGCAGTTAAGATTCTGTGAACGACCTTCAGTTCATTAGCAGAGTGCTTTAGCTCGTCAATTATGGAGAGCATTTCAGTTACTTACACAGGCTGATTGAGGAGCAATGAGGTATTGTTTATTACTTTAGGTGGGAAACAGACACTTTCATCAACGAACCGTTAATATCTAGAAAGAGATGCTGATGGACTGAGTACCTCCGTGTACTTCTGAATATATTCAATGTGCCGCATGCAATCTTAAACCGGTGTGTGCAAAGTTCTCACTGAGATGCAGGGAGGTGAGGAAGGAGGACGAGAGATGTGCAGACCCATAAAACAGCTTTCTAATCATTCACACACCTCCCCCCTCCCCATGCTCATCCATTTCCCTTGTTAAGTTACGTCACTGTCCTTATTACCTTATTACCTTTTCTTGCTTTTAGGGTCCCATCATGCACATTATTGATTCTTCTGTATAGAAAGAGACCCATGGTATCAGCATGTAGCACATAAATAGCTTACAGGAACAATAACAGCAGCTATATATATAAGTAAAATTAACAAAATACTGAGAGCTAGTCATACCTTTTTAATGTGAAATTCTTTTTCCTCATGATTTGAGTTGACTATTAAAGATTTGAAAAGTGTTCAAATGATGAAACTTCTGTTTCTTTTCTAAAATATGTATATCCCATGAACTCTTTTTAAAAAGGTGCTCCGTAAATGAATGTATGACATACAAGTTCTAAGTAATTGTACCCATAGAACTCATTCTGAGTCTAGATTTTTTTTATAATGATACGTGCAGCTACTGTTCTTTTTCTCATGTTGTAACAGACTGTCACTAAGATACTGTGGATATTGAAATAGAAAAAGTGAGAGTTTCTCCATTGCTATGAGAGACTTTGGATGCTGAATAAATTTAGGACACTAAACAGATGGCACTCAGAATTAGAGGAATTATCAAACAGCATCAAAGTTTGATAATTTCATCAATATTTATATTTACTGCACGTTTTCACAAATCATTTATCCTTTTTCCCTATCTCTCCCTGAAATATGCCTTTCTCATTTTCACTCCTCAAGCCCTCCTCCAAATTTATTCTGGTCCCATGAGAAGTTAGGTAGATCTTTGGACTCTCTAGGTTGTGCTGCTCTCAAAGATTTTAATTCAGCATAATTTTTCTCTGAATGTTAAACACTTGTGAGCAAATATAATCCCTTTTTCAAAGCCTCAGACTGAAAGGTTAATCAAACAGGTTTCAAATAAGCATTTGGAAATCATAAAAAGCATCCATGAATGAATTATGTATGAGCATTCCAGAGTGTATCTGAGAGGCAGAAATCCTGCACATATGTGACAAAACAAGGTCTAATCTTCTCCAACGAAGAGTTATTTGTCTTTATTCAAAGTACTGTACATAATTTCATAGAAAACAAGGAAACATAGTTAATCCATGAGTCTAACCAAATACTTTTTATGAGCCATAATTAATTTTTTAAACTTTGAATTATTATTTTGAGGAGTGAATTATAAAAGATGAATCAAATTCCAAAATTATTATCAATTGCTTTATGGGCTGCTATACTTCATTTATTCACTACTAGAATCATAAAAAAATCCATTTCTTTATTTCTAAGATTTATTGAACTCAGTAATCTAACTTATTTAATCGTGAACTTAAAGGGTACTAATATGATTAGCTCACTTTAAGAAACAATTTATTAATGTAGTGAAAAAATCTGTTAGACCCATTTAGCCTCCACTCAGTATCACATTCTAGCTTTTGTTTTTCTTGAAGCACATTCTGACCTGCATTTATTCATTCTGTTGCCTAAGCAACAAGCACCACACTTCTATTAACTATGATGTAGTACAGGTCTTATTAGCTTTTTAGAAAAAAACAGTAGAGACATCAAAAGGATATAATTAGTGTTGGTTGAAATTTCCTAGTGTACATGCATGGCTATATTTTATTTACAAAGCATTCTTAAGAGTTAAATTTTCATTTACTCAATATCCCATTTGTAAATGGGATTTCTAAAGGATCTCTATAAGTAACTTTCCAAGTATTTATTGGCAGTTAAAAATTATTTTTTGCTAACTCTGTTCAACATACTCACACATAAGCACATTATATGGATGATGTATCTCCATGGTATGATTAACTAATAAAGAGTTCTTACGTCAATTCTTGAATATGGTTAGAAAAGAAGGACTTTTCATTCAGTTTTATATTTATACCAATTATTACTTTATCTTTAAACTCTTAATCCATCAACTGAATTTTATTGTTGCATGATCTTTCTTCAGTTGGTGAAAAAACTTGAAACTTTTTTTTTGTATCTACTGCTGATTTACAGAATAGTTGTGTACACAGTTTTAGCCTTCAGCCCTTTGTATCTTTCAAAAATCCAGAAAATCCAGAATAAATGGAAATTGGTAGGATTGAAGAGTAACTTCAATCGTCTATCAGATCACTTACGACTATGATAGTAAGATCTACGTGAGTATCCAAGGACCCTTGAGCACAGATTCTATCGTGACTTCTCCAGACCCCCACTACCTGTCTTTCCCCCCTGAAGTGGCACCTCATCAGCTCTCTCCTGGTTAAACTTTCTGATACACACTAACCTCTGGGAATGCTGTGTGCTTCTCTGACATCTCACCTATGTTCTTGTGAGTTTACAACATGAATAATGTGTCTAAGTTTCAACATTTTCTTTTCACTAAGTTCAGTTATGACGTGATTACTCTCCAGAAAAAAAAAGACATGCTGGTGGCTTTCTTCTTTGTTTTTTACCGTCATCTTTTTTCCCAAGCCTGGTGACGGCTTCCTAAATATGTCTCAGACTATCTATTCTTGTCTATGTCTCAGCTCTCCCTTCTCTCCACACTCCCTACAACGATTTCCTTTCCTTTTCCACTTGTCTTTTATCTAACTCATTTCCTGCTTTATTTACACATCTTTCTTTGACAACTTCAGTCCTTAGTAGCCTCTCTGTTTGCTCAACTCATTTACCAGTTGTATTTGGTATGAAAAACTACTCCTGGCATGCCATTATTCACCATCTAGTATTAGGAGTTAAGTTTGTGCTTGTATATATGTTTCCTCCCTGCCTGAAATAGAGTTCTCAAGTCCATGTTCTATGTACTCAATTCTTTTGCCTTTCTCCCAACTCCTAGCATAAAGTTCTGTACAAATGAAACATCCTATAAAAAATTGAATATACAACAAATTGAGATGTATACTGAGTCTCATTTTCACTATGGAAATTGATAACATAGATATCATTATAGTTTTTCACTCATGCAACAGACACTTCTTAAACATGTTTGTGAGCTATGGATAGTGGTAAGCACTAGGGCTATAACAGTAAGCAATAAATTATTCCTGACCCCAAGCATGCTTTATTATTGGCCTCAGACTTATATTATTTGCTTGAACATTGCATACATATTATTTCATATACTCATTCACATACTATATCTCAAGATCTTATCCTATACTTACAGTTACATGGATCTTTTTCATATACTTACCATCTTTCAACAGATTAGTTTACTTTTTTCTAGCAACAAATTTCTATGAGCAACAAAGAGGTAAAATCTGTCATAGCATGAAATAAAGATTAAGATACTGATAACAGTATCTAATAACAAGTATTCTTAATGTCTATATTGAGAAGTATATATTACTTGAAGGAGAAATGACTCATGGCCTAACTGATAACTAGTTGAATGTTTATAAACTAATCAGAAAGGGGAAATAATGATATTATACTGGCCACCCATATCTTTTTAAGTATGCTTGGTTTTTAGATTGACTTGGGGTATTTTTGAGCATAGTTAAAATGTTCACGATAGAGCCTTGACATGGTAAGAAGTAAATCTAATGCCAGAAACCCTATGTGAAGTGGCAATTTTGTACATCCAATGGATTGCATTCATTAAGAATGTACTGCAGGTCAGAGGAGTAGTGCCCATTAGACTCTTAAGTGGAATTGCAGAGCTCTTGACAATCTTCCACTCCAACAAAAGATCTGAATAAGATCCATCTTCTACATATTTAATTCAAATCTCCCTCCCCCATTTTTGTGATGCAGTTTACATGCTAATGGACTTTTTCTTTCCACATTCACATTTTTCTCTAACAAGAGGATCAATTTCAGTTGACCTGATTAAAAACATATCAAGACCCAAGGAAAGAGTTAAACTTATAATGCAGAAATATAAATTGTACCAAAAGGGTAAGAAGAATAACCTCCTTGATGATTTTCTGTTCAACTATTTAGGGAAATTTTATAAAGTGCTGAGGTTTAAAGGTGCATAAGAAAAATATCTACCATGCTCCCTATGTCCTCTTGTTGACAAAAAAATGGCTGGGCACTAATTTGAGTGGGTGGCTTTATATCCAAAGTGCAGCTATAATTTTCCAAACTCATTTAGGCCAGTAGCTATGAATCCACTTTCGACCCCAAAAATAATTCTTTTCAACTACTGGCATTTAAAATCTACTGGTGTCTGGAAGTCAATGCTAAAATGCAATCATTCCTTAACCTGTACAACAGCTTAATTACAAATATAACAAGCAACATCCCTAAAGTGGGATAAGTGCTAGAGTAAGACTTCTCATTTCCACTGTCTTGCTTCTCTATGATTTGGTTTACTCAACTGTAAAATCAATGTAATGAGGGATCTAGAATAAATGTACTTTGGGGTTGTTATTTAATATTTTGAGCTCTTTAAAGATGCAGTGTATGTTATTGGTGCTGGCAGAGCTATTAATTGTTCTTGTAGACATCAATAGACTGGAAAGGACAATGATTGCTTGTGCAGCAGAAAGTCAAAAATTAGGGCATGTGTTGGGATGACTATCTCAGAAAAAAACAGCTTTCAAGAAAAATATTAGCCACAATTCTGAACTGGTGCTTCTTAAAGACTCTTTTCACCTGGAAGTGACTCTGATTACATCTGTGAGCATTGAGAATATATTGTCCCATTTTCTAATTATGCAGTGGTATAAACTCCCCTTACCAACTAGAGCACTGCCATAGAACTGAGCCTTTAATTTAGTCGTGCAACATATTTGTATAATTTGATCTCCAGTATTGCTTTGAATGACCAGATAGATCGTTGACATGAGGAATTTACTTCATGAATCGGAAAACTTACTGAAACTGCTGAATTACAGCCTAAAATTTTAAGAAGTCTTACCGCAATTTTATTTCTTTGTACTTAAAAAGGGCAGATCTCTCAAACTAGTGTTCAATGGCAATGACCCCCATTTTCTCATTTCTGCTCACCTCCTTAACCCCTATAATCTTGCTGGCTTTCCAGCTCTTCTGCTAAAACTTTTCTGTTAAGTTGGCTATGACCTTCTTCTTGCAAAATCTCCACCTAACTCCCCTCTCTCCTTACTATATTTCTCTTCACTTTCTTTACAATGTCTGTTCTTCACTATCAGCTCCTTATTGATATTTACCCCTTGATTCATATCTATTCCTTAAATGATAAATATGTGGGTCCTGAGAGAGTACTCTGTCTTTCCAATAACTCACTCATATTCTGATAATCTTCCTGCCTTAGAATGTGGATGAAGCAGTTCTCCTATCCCCGCCTTAGGGAGACTGTTGGTCCTCATACATTCATAGCTGTTTCTACTCTGTCTCTCTTTCTGGTTTTCAATGCTGTCCATCTACTCCACAAACATTTCCACATACATAAATTCATGCAAAGCAGTTAGCACAGACATGTCAGAGAATTAATGCCCAACCACTATTAAGTATTACTGTAGTCAGAGAGTACTTTTGTAAAGCCCATATTTGCTTTGCAACTAGTCTGCTTAAGAGATTTTAAAGGATCTATGACCTGTGGAAGATTACATTTCCAAAATTACATACATATACATATATATATTGCTTTTTGGGTCACATCCAGCGTCACAAGGGTTACTCCTGGCTCATTCACTCAGGAATTTCTCCTGGTGGTGGGACCGTATGGAATGCTGGGAATCGCACCTGGGTTAGCTGTGTACAAGGCAAAAGCCCTACCTGCTGTGCTATCACTCCAGCCCCCAGCAAAATTATATTTTCTTAATATGACTTACATTTTTAGGGTCCTTTCTAACCTGCCTGATTGTGATTTATTTTTCAATCTCATCTGTTTATTTTTTCTCTCTTAAGTAAGCTGCAGGATTTTCTTCCATTGCCCAGCCTTTGTACATGCTGCTCTCTTTTTTGAGAATAAATTTCTTCATTTTTATTTATCCTTTTGCTCCTAGCTTAATTTTCACCTCTTTTATTTTGTTTATTATTACTTGGAGGTGCATTTTGATGATCAGATGTTGTTCTTGGTGGAGCTTTGGGGACCATGCGGTGCCGGGACTTGAACCCAGCTTCCTGCATGTAGAGTATGCACTCCAGTCCATTGAACTCCCTTTCCAACCCAATTGTCACTTCTCTGAACTATGACTTCTCCCCAGCTCTCCTAAGTATGGGTTAGGGGTGGCAAACATGGACATCCAATGACCAGAGAGTAAATGTTGTATCCCCTGAAAGGCACATGATCTCCATTGCAGCTGTTCACTCTCTGTGGTGCCAATGAAAGTCAACATACACTAGATAAATCAATAAATTGCCTTCGGGATAATAAAACTCTATTACCAAACAGGCAGATTTGGTCTATGGGCCATCGTGTGTCACCCAGAACTTGATGTAGAGCACCTTGATAATTAGAAAGATTCTTCATGATAAAAGCAGGAAGGAAACCAATGAATGAAGAAAAAGAGAAAGAGGAAGGAGAGGGAGTGAGGAAGTTGGGTACTGGCAACAACAAGTTCCTACAGAACTATTTGGTTTCAAGAGAATTGTCTGAAAGCTGAGGATTTTCAGAGGCAGAGCCATACTTTAAGAGAGACAAGAGCTAGAAAGGGTGCTTTTTGGCTTGATCGAACCAGGCTAGGGTATATTTTAAGTAAGAAAATGCATAACATGAGCATAGGAAAACCACAGCCATCGAGGAACCCTGGTTTGACTTTTTTCTGATTGGAATTCCTTGCTATTTCTTCTTCCTCAAATCTTACCACATAACTTAAACATTGCTTAATCATTTAAGCATTGCTTCCTCCAGGAAGTATTCCTAGTTGCCATACTCTGCTCCAGCTGCCTAGCCACTTGTACTTCCTGCATTGGTGGCATGAACTTTCTCTTAATCCTTGATATATTGCATATATTGCATTACACTTAGCGCTGCAAATATCTGCCTCCCACCCTGGAGAGTGAATTCTTTAGAGATAGAGATGAGGTCTTTTTGAATCTTTGTATCTAAAAGCCTCCCACAGGGTCTGTCACAGAGTAGCTTCTCAATAAATTCTGGTCCAATAGGCTTCTTAAATTGCATCCAGTTTCTTATAAATTTTCCCATGCAATTTTCACCATATCCGTGTCAGGTTATGTATTACTAGCCCCATGTTACCAATAAAGAGAATGTTAAAATAGCTTCCCAGCACTACCTGAATTTCAAAATCAAGTCTCCTTGACTTCCTAATCCTTTTCAGTTCACCAAGAGTCCCTGAGTTCTGCAGGACTTAGATCAGACTGAAGTCTGAACAGAACACTAGCCTTGCCTTCCAACTGCTCTTAGTGTGCTGTAATTCTGTCCCTCAAGGGAACTTCTTTATCTCACTTCACTGTTTTTGGGCTGGAGAGATAGCACAATGGGTAAGGCATTTGCCTTGCATGCAGCCAACCCGGGTTCGATTTCTCCGTCCCTCTCAGAGAGCCCGGCAAGCTACCGAGAGTATCTAGCCCACACGGCAAGCTACCCGTGGCATGTTTGATATGCCAAAAACAGTAACAACAAGTCTCACAATGGAGACGTTACTGGTGCCCGCTTGACCAATGGGATGACAGTAACACTTTGTTTTTACTTTTCTGTTTACTCCTTTCCCTCTACAATTAGGAGGACCCCTGCTTCCACAAGATCAAATTCCTTTTCATTTGTTCATTCGTTTGTTTGTTTGTTCATGGGCCATGCCCAGCAATGCTCAGGGCTTACTCTTGGCTCTGCACTCAGGAGTCACTCCTGGCCATGGCGTTCAGGGGATCAGGTGGGATGTGGGGGATAGAACCTGGGTTTTATTCATGCAGAGCAAGTACCATACCTGCTGTACTGTGGCAGTACCATACCTGCTGTAGTCTCTGGGCCCATCAGACCAAAACCCTTACCTCTAAACACAAATACGCCTTTTCTCTTGTTCGCAATTTCCACTAATCTAACATGGCACCCCATCCTCCCAATTGCCACATCCACAAAAACTCATTCCTCAATGCCCTTCTGCACCCACCTGTTCTGCAGAGATTTTCCTCATTGATATTGTCCCTGTCCATCTCTCTGGCTTTACCTCTTACCACTGCTGAGCTGTGGTAATATTGGATCCTCCTGAATCCTCCAGCTTACACAGAAAGCCTTGTCAAAGCCTTACTTTTACATTCACTACATCTACATCATATACACAGTGTTTCCCGCCCAGAATGCTCCGTCCTTGCAAACTGGTCAGCTCAGATTGGAGAGCCTTTACAAGTTCTTTGGGATTGCTCAGACAGCTCTGAATTCTCTGCCCCTTTCCCTAACTCTTTCCCAGGAAGAAAAGGACAATATCTTATTCAGTGGTATTTTACAAGTCACTAGTACATAATGGGTTTTTGTGTTCATTTGATAGGCTTCCCTGAGAAAATATCACAGATTCATTGTCTCACAGTCTAGAAGCTACCAGTGTGCGATCAAGGGGCTGCAGGCTTGGCTGCTATAAATTCTGAGACCTGGAGGAGCTACTCCAGGTCTCTGCTTGTCTCACAGAGATGCTTCTCCCTGTTTTCACATTGTCTTCCCTCTGTGCTTTCATGCTCAACGTTTCAAGTGAGCTTTTTTTATATAAGGATACAATCCACATTAAGTTAGAACCCACCCTAAGATCTCATTTTAACTTGGTTGCCTATGGACAAACCGTGTCTCCAAATAGAGTTACACTCTGAGTTCTGGAGAGTTAGACTTAACAAACAGATGTGGCAAGGGGCACAATTCAAACCTTAGTCATTTTTAACAAATGTATGTGCTAGTGTGATCCTTCATTTATTATCCTTGAGATTTATATGAGATTTAATATATCTAGAGAATCTGATAGTACTCTTTCCTAAGAGATAAATTTAATCTCCCTAGTTAGCAAAGTTTACTATTAATTAGGATGCATACATTTATAAACATCTATATATACATTTATATATACACCTGATATGCATCTCCTGGTAGCTACCAATAAATAGATATCTAGCTATATACATATCTTTATTTGTATCTATTTATAGATATCTGCATTTGTATCTTGATAGATATATATAAAAAGATGCATACCAGGTCATGGTAATAGTTAATATGAGAACTGGCAAAGATGGAACCTCTACTACTACTACTCTAGTACACTCTTTTTGTTTGTTTGTTTGTTTGGGGGGCTACACCTGGGTCTTAGGGCTTACTTCTAGCTCTGCACCTAAGGCTCACTCCTGGACATATTCTGAGGACTATAGGGGATGCTAGGGATTAAATGGGGTCACTTGAATACAAGATAAGTGCCCTACCTGATGTACTATTTATCTGGCTTCTATAGTACACTCTTCCCATTCTTTCCATTGTATTTTATATCCTCTGCTGCATCTAAATAAATCATGTTCATAGGAAAGATCTATTCATATTTTTTGCTCTCCTTATCATTGATTACCAATAAAAAAGCCCCAAGGAACTCAATGATTAAATAGTATTTATCTATCTATCTATAGAGAGTATTATAAGAAAAGAAAATATAACCAATATAATAATAAATTTACTATTCATGGAAAATATTACATTATGTATTTTTTTTTTTGCTTTTTGGGTCACACCTGGCGATGCACAGGGGTTACTCCTGGCTCTGCACTCAGGAATTACTCCTGGCGGTGCTCAGGGGACCATATGGGATGCTGGGAATCGAACCCGGGTCGGCCGCGTGCAAGGCAAACGCCCTACCCGCTGTGCTATTGCTCCAGCCCCTACATTATGTATTTTTAAACATGCAGTACATTTGTTTCAAATGTTTCAAAGTACATAGCACTGTTCCATTTTTGCAAATGATAGGCTTATTTACAAAGAGATTAAGTATCTGGACCAGAGCGCTCAAGATTCAAAGTCAGTTTAATCTAAGTCTTAAGGCTAAAAAATGCGTTAAAAGTTTCTGGAGAAATATATGTGGGTGAGCCGAGAAAGAAGGGTATGGGTATAATAAGCATTTCTTTTTCTTAAAGAGATGAGGATTCAGGGGAGATCTAAGGAGAAGTAAAACGACTTTTGGCAGAAAGTAGGCAGATGACCAACGAAACTTCCTATCACACAGAGGGCTATAAAATACAGACGTACCTCCAGCAAAACTGCCCTCTGATCATGAGATCTCCTGAGTGGGAATCAATCACTCTATTCAGAGGCTGTATGTGTTCATTGTACATTTCTCTATGATCAATGCTCAATGACTTGATTTGTCCCTCAGCTTAAATTTTTCTAAGATGTTACAAATTGTCCTTATAAATGACTATTAATTTGATTCAAACAAGAGAGACATAGAACAGTAGCTTATAGTTCATTGCGTGCTTGTCCCCGACTTCATCCCAGGTTTCTTATTCTGGTATGTATGTAACTTGCACTTCATAGACATTGCACTCTATCCATTCATTCAAAAACATATGATCTGAAAGCATTTTAAAACCAAAGCCCTCAGACCTCCACTTATAAATTATAGAGACATATTAAGATGAGAGAAAAATACAATGAATAATTGATATAAGTCTCAGAATACCATTGATTCCTGTCCCTGAATTACATGGAATTAAATTTCAGATTGTTAAAGATTTCCTTCTCAAAAGACCAAAAGTGATGAAGATTCATATCCAAGTCATTTGGTAACTTCTTGGATTTATAAGCCAATATCTGCATAGATGGCTGGCAAGAAGAATTAGATTTGTCCTTCTAGAGTTTCGAAGATCTTAGGAAAAAGGGGCCTAGAAGTGAAGTTGTTCAAACTTATTTGACAGGAGTTCTAATTCACATTCTTTTATCAGAAAGGAGTCACTCTATGAAGTCCATACTGGGTTTAGTTTAGGGCTTAGGGTTCAACAGACCTCTGTGACTTTAAAGCTGGTCTGGTTGTCTACTATTTCATATCAAATGAAAAGGAACATGAAAATGAATGAGGCCTCTTCCAGAATGAAGCAAGCAAAGTTTTCTTGAATTCATACCAATGAGATCATTTAGTACTGTTGAATGAACAAAACTGAGGTTTGGAGAGGTGGCAGTAGGAAGAAGGGTAGGGTATATTGTCAAAAACTGTCATTTGCCTCCTTCTGGTAATTATGTTTTGTGGAAATATGAGTACCACATTAAATTCTTATACTTTTGCTGGAGCGATAGCACAGCGGGTAGGGCATTTGCCTTGCATGCGGCCGACCCGGGTTCGATTCCCAGCATCCCATAGGGTCCCCTGAGCACCGCCAGGAGTAATTCCTGAGTGCAGAGCCAGGAGTAACCCTGTGCATCGCTGGGTGTGACCCAAAGAGCAAAAATAAATAAATAAATAAATAAATAAATAAATAAATAAAAATTCTTATACCTTATAGCTTTTTTTATCTAATTTTTTTATTATGGCACTGTAATTTACCATGCAGTTTATAGAAAAATAGTAGTGATTCAGATAAGCAGTGTTCCAAAACTATATCTATCACCAGTATACCTTTTGGCAATGTCCCCAGGTCTTTTTACCATAACCCAACCCCACTGTCAAGCTCAGTTTTGTAAGCCAATTCCTGGGAGACCATTTCATTGACCATTTGTCATTCCCTTACTATGTTTATTTGCATTCTGCATCTGATTGAGGGAGGTCTTTACTCTCACACTTGACCTCTGACTGGCTTCACTCAACATGATACCCTCGAGTTCCAGCTATATAGTAGCAAATTGCAATATTTCATTTTTCAATTGCAACTTAATTGTTTTCAATTGTCCATATATATATACACACATATATATATATATATATATATATAAAATCACAGTTTTTTATCCACCCATGTTTTCTTGGGCACTTGGATTGTTTCCAGTGCTTGGCCACTGTGAATAGCACTGTTATGAATATATGAACACAGAAATGCAACTAACTCTTAGAAATGTTTTTTACTTTCTTGGGGAAGATACCTAGAAATTGAATCACTGGGTGATGTGAAAGTCCAATTTTTTGAAAAACCTCCCTTCTATTTTCCATGAAGGCTGAATCAGATGACATTTCTACCACTAGTCGATGAGGGTACCTTTCCCCCCATATCTGTGTTAGCATTGGTTGTATGCTTTTTGATGTGCACCAACCTTTCTGGTATGAGATGACAGCCAATTTTTTAAAAAACTTCTCATTTCCCCAATGGTAAACAATTAAAATCACTTTTTCACGCATTTATGGACCTCAGTATATCTTCATTGAGGAAGTATTGGTTCAGTTTTTCTCGCCATTTGTTGATGGGTTGTTTGTCTTTAAGTTTTGTGGGTGCTTAAAGATCTTGAATATTAGCCCTTTGTCAGAACTCATATATTTATATATTTACATATATTATATACATCTGTGTTTTATCTTAATTAAACCAGGGGTCTAAATCAATTCAACTTTAATTCTAATAAGAGTAGTGTAACATATAATGTCTTCTCTGAAATCTCTGAACAAGCTCATAGATTACCTGGTATGTTCTTTAAAACCTCCCTCATTCTATGTCTTCCTCAGATGCTACTTACTTTCCTTTCACAACCAGGTTTCTCAATTACAGTATTTATACTTGCTGGCTTGCCCTTCAATAAAATGCAATCAGGTCATAATAAATTAACCTCCATCAACATCCTGAGATTATTTATAATGGATACAAATGAACTCTCAATTGTCCAACAAAACATACTCTTTGCAGATCCTGTTTGCTCCATCTTTCCTTGGTCTTTGTTTCCAATCAACTCTTGTCCGCCTTTGGTTCTATATCCTTGACATCTACTTTTGCTGCCCACCCGTTTGGTTCTTTGAAGACCTCTATACTTTTCTCTGTGGCCTAAAGTTTAGTCCTTTTCTTCTTCTCACTCCACATATTCCCCAGAGTAGACCTAATTTATATTCAACAAAGGTAGACATCTTCCTATAACTGAGATCTCAAAATATCTTTATTGGGGGAAAGAGGACACCCAGTAATGTTCAAGGACAACTCCAAGCTAGGTGCATGAGGATGACTTCCAGTAGTGTTTGGGGGACCATATGGTGTCAGGATCAAGCCCATTGCTTTTATTTTTCCTCAAAGTACCTAAAAATGAAATTAATCCCCCCCAACTTATCCCAGAAGCAAGTAAACAATTGGGTGAAATGATGATAAATAATCAAGTGAGAGGAGACCAGAGAGGTAGTCACTACATTTGTCAATACGAAGGGCAGAGAAATTATGAAAGAAATATATTCATAGACTAACAGATAAAGAAGCCATATTTTATTGGCTTGAAGAAATTTTGCTGAGTATGGAAGCACAGAAATGAGCATGGAGCTCAAGAATGATTTTTTTTCAGTAAGAAATACTGAGAACATGTTTAACCACTAAAAAAAATCAGATAGAAACAGATATATTGATTTTGAGGAAGTGAGATTGGGATCTAGTCACAGTTGTAAAGTTGTCTTTGATGGGGAGGTTTCTACTGTAATACAAGGGAAATCAAAGATATGATTAGCACATTGGTTTTATATAGTGTGAAAAGAATATGGAAGTAGATTCCTCTAATTTTTAAGTTTATTAGGTAATTATGTTAAGAGTGTAGAAGATATTTGAAAACAGAGAAGATATTAAATAATCCTATCAGAATGTGAAAAACATAATTTACTAGGAAAGTGGAGTAGAATTATAAAATCCTGTTGGAAGCTTAGCTAAGATTTTTGATCATTATGCTCAAGAGGAATTGGAAAGGCAATTGAGTTCTAAACCATAAGATTACTTTCTTGTCTGGCTCCTTCTCATGTGGTATGACATCATGGAATAGGTCCCTTCACTTCTGTAGGCATCCGTTTCCCAAGTGCAAATAGGAGACCTAACTCCCTGTCTCACAAAGTGGTGGGAGAACCAGATTAAGGCCAGCTGCTTTCAGTAGGCAGTGAATCATGATGGCACCGAGAGTTCTTGTTCCTTTTAGCTGGCAAGCCACTTTGGAATTAGAGCAGGTCTGCAAATGTCATTTTGTTCGTCATTTCATTATAAGGTTTATGTGTGTTCATGGTGGGGGGTGAGGCCAGGGGGAGGGGGAAATTATTCCTGGCTAGGGCCACGGTCTCTGTGGATTTTGCATTCTCCCATGTCTGCAAGGGGTTTGTTTTGTTTTTGTGTTTGTTTGTTTTGGTGTGTGGGGGGAGGGGGACTCTAGTTTCCTCTGACATTTTATTGCACACACACTGAGCTCATTGGTGTGTCTAGATTGTCCCAGTATGAGTGAGTATGGGGTGGGGGTGATGTGCCCTGGAAATGAAGGATGTCCTATCCAGGGGTTGTTTGCTTCCCAAACTTCTGGCATTGGATTGAAAGTGAATGAACAGATAATTATAGAGTTTATTTAGTATTTATGATGTGTTTATTGCATTTATTTAAAAGTTCTGTGATTTACCTCTAACTATAAATATAGAAGAACCTAATTCTTGTTTGTATCTTTGGGCATATAGAAAATTGGTTTAGTTATACATTGCTTCACCTCTAGTCCCTAGTTTCCAAGAACCTATTCAATGAGGACTTATTGTATCAACTATGCAGTGATATATAGAAATTGCACAGGCTTTCTTTTTCTTGCCCTCATAGTATGCTGGGTGCAAGGGAGGTGCTTGTGTGAATTATATTAGGAACACCAAAATATCTATCGCCCACCTATCTTTGATCTTATATCAGATAGTTAAAGGATCTTGGGAAGTTCTGTCCCCTTGATTCGCCTTTTAATCATAGACTGACCACAGCTCCTGATTATTTGACAGGCTGTTCGGACTCAGAGAACTCAGCCTTTAAACTTTGTGGGTATATGGTAGACTATGCTGTTAGTAGTGAACTGTGGGACTTCCAAGGAATTAGATTGCATTTGGTGCTATTCCTAAGAAACATACTCAAGGACACTGACCTGCAATAAAATGTTTCATTAACTATAGCTGATAAAATTGATAATAATTCATTTTTATGAAAATATCAGAATACTCAAGAGTATAGTAACTTTTGTTCTCAAGGATAACTAACTGAAAATTGTACCCGGACTAGAACTATATTAGCAAATACTATGAAGGATATCAATAAACCCAGACTATAAAGACTTCTAGCATTTTACTTTTTGTTTATTTTTTGAATTTATTTTATTTTTATTCTTTGGTCACACCTGACTGTGCTCAGGGTTTAATCCTAGTGGTGCTCAGGGTTTATTCTTGGCATTGAATGAGGCTCTTCACTCAAGGATCACTCCTGTCACTCCTGGCACAGCTCAAGGGACCATATGTGGTACTGAAGATCAAATCCAGCTGCATGCAAGGCAAGTGCCTTGCCCAATGTACCATCTCTCCAGCTCCCACTCAAGCATTTTAAAATATACATTTATATTTCAAATCTGCATCTAATCATTTAATGTTTTGGAAGTCTAACGCATAAAGTGAGGATTCTTAAAGGAGCACCTAGGAAAATATTTTTGAATAAATCTGGGAGATTTAGCCATAATTTCTATGGAAATATCTCTTAAGTACCTTCCATATACATCCAACCATGCAAATTATGATAGAGACTAGAGAGGCATAAAAGGTATAAAGATTTCCCCTAACAAACCTACAGACTACTCAGGGAGCTAAGACTAGAACAATTAACAGCTTAATAGCAATACAGAGCAACAGTCTAAGTATTGTCTCAGCCTAGAATGTAATAATAGGAGACATAAACATTAGAATCCAGGAATTTCTATGAATCCTGAAAAAAAAGATGTCTATGAAATAGAGTAATCAAGAAAAACTCCTTGGAGGAAGTGGGCTTGGGAAGATATGGTGATGGATGTGATGGGCTTGGATAGAAATAGTGAAAAATGGGGCCACTGATATAAAAATTCAGTGAGATCATGCACCAAAGTAGAGATACTGCAAAGTTCTTATAGTATCTAAAGAACAAAACAGATACTGATCTGGCTATAATCTGAGGGATCAGAGAATGCCTCTGTGAATGAAAGCATCACGGACATACCTCGTGAAACCTCGGTTCAGACTCTACACATCCACCATATGGGAAGAGTTTAATGAGCCATCTCTAAGCCCAGATAGGCACACCCAGATGGCAGCACACAGGTGCATATCACACACATACAGACAGCAAGGGAGGAGAATCATGGAAACATCTGTCAGACTGATTGGCCTTCTATTTTCAGCTATTGCTGAAGGAAACCAAGTTACATTAGGGATTTCACCAAATCAGCCCTCTTTTCTGAGAAGACTGTTTCAAAACTAACAGGAAATGCTTCTTAGCACTTTTTAGCAGTTTCATATCCACTAAAATATCTTCGCTCCCCTAAAACAAAATTTACTCCGTGGTTAGATTTTCTGCTTCTTCCGAGATCTTCACTGCTCTCACTTATAGAAATCATCCTCACTCTTACCTTGCAACTGTGACGACTGCTAAAACACCTGTCAACCTCCTCCTCTCAAGCCCAGCTTGTGGGAAGTGTTCTAAGAATTCAAAGGAGGAAACATTTGCTCAGTTCCCACTTTCATATGTCAAAGGCTTGTGAGTACAAAATTTGGTAATAATTTGTAATTACAATACCAAATGCTTATTTAACATGATTTCCCAGGTACTGTTCCATGAATTTTACGTATATTAAGTATTTCAATTTTCTTAGAATGAATATTATGCCCAAGTGCTCCATCTCAGAAAGCTTATAATCTCCTGGAGAAACCAACAGAAGGAAGACTAATTCCACTCAAGACAGTCCTTAATTAATTGAAAGCATCTCCGTAATCAGAGAACTCAGCCTGTCAGGGCTAGGGGCTCCTACAGTAGCTGAGCATGCTGTAGGCAGAGAACTGCGGGATTTTTGAGGAATTAGACATCCGACTGAAATTGCATGCTTTCCCTAAGAAACATACTCAAGGATTCCTACCTGCTCACAGCAACAAACCGTTCCCCTAACCATGGGTGATCAGATAGTGATAATTTTTGGATGAGAATATCAGAGATTCATATATTCCTTGGCACCGTAACTAATGGCTTCTATAATTCAGAGGAGACTATTTTGTGACGTAGGCAAAGCTTCATAGAAGAAGGCTACAGTGTCCCTTTCAGGCAAGTAGTGCAGCCTATTTTTATCCCACTTCAACTTAGATCTCCAGGGCTCTCTGCTGTTCGTGAAACTGAGAAGGATGAGTTTATTTATTTCTCTCTTCTGATGGGTCTGCAGCTCTCCTCTGGTCCCCGCCCCCGTCCTGCTTTTAGTGTGAATTGCCTTGAAGAAAGGTTATGGTGGGGGCTTTTCCTTCGTGTCCCCCTGCAGAGCCACCCAGTGAGAGTTCACTGCCAGTTGACTGACTGGCTAATCACCAGCTTGTGGTTGCAGGTGGTTATCTGTGCCGTCTGGCAAAGCTAAGTCCAGGGATGGTAATTACATTGGTGTCTGTGGCGACTTCTGGTGTCAGAGATCCCGTGCGAAAGCATTTTATTGATACTCATTCAGAAGCCGAGTTCTCTTGCTCAAGGAAAACAGTGCACTTTAAAAGGCTATAATCAGAGCTTGCCGCTTCAATAGCAGTCTTCAGAGCCAAAAAATCTAGATGCTAAAAATTAAGGCTCCTTGACTTCCTGTTACCCCACCACCAAGACAATGACAGCACTAACTAGGGTCTTCCTCCTTTGCATCCTAGAGAGCATGCTAGAAAGGAGCAAGAGGAAAAGGCTTGGCAAATGAATGAGTGGATGCCTGAGACTGGTTAATTATGTGATTTATTATCTCACCCTCTTCCAAGAAGGTGGTTCACAGTAGGTACAAGGACAATTTAAATAGATGAAAATGGAATTCAGACAATAAGATTGGCAGAAAGCGCCACATTTTTAACCCATTGAATTAATTAAAGTATGGATTTTTTTAAAGCATCAAAACAAATGTGCACATAAAACTCAACTCATGTTCTTAATTAATTGAAAGCATCTCCGTAATCAGAGAACTCGGCCTGTCAGGGCTAGGGGCTCCGGTAGCTGAGCATGCTGTAGTTTTCCTGCACTCTTCTCCCCATTCCTAGTCCCAGATATCTTCAGATGCCTTATCCAGTTTTGAACTGAAGCCTTCCAGAGCTTATCTCCACATACCTCTAGTTCCCACTCAATCCTCTTTCTATATCATCTGCAGGCATCTCTCGGTGAGAGGTGAGAATTGGCTCTTTCATATCATTTGTCTCTTTTTTTATGTCTTCTTCCCCAGAAGAGTTACAAACAAGAGCTGTACCTAATTCATGAGCTAGGAAATGCCACCGTGGTTATGTTTTGCGTAGGAAAAGCTTCCCAAGCAGTGCTCAGGGGGCCCAAAGGCCGCTCTAAGCAATACTCAGCCAGCAGGGCCAGGAAGTTCAATATTCAGGCCCACATATGCAGTGCTGCTGAGGCAGACAGTGCCGGGGAGCCACTGGGGTCACACGCCCAGTGGTGTTGGGGACACCATGTTGTTGCAGGGATCAAATTCAGGGCCTTCAGCATACACAGCATGTGCCCTGACCACTGGTATCTCCCCTTTCCTGCATTTTCTTTTATATTTAAAATTAACTGAGCTTGGACTCTGTGTCTGAATTAGCACTGCATGCCTGAATTAGAATAGAATTCCACTGCTGTCAACATTAAAGCCTCTTGTCCCCACTCCATATGGAGACCTGAGAACTGCCAGACAAGTGAAGGGCCTTTGTTTGGCATTTCCCTGGAGAACTTCTCATTGGCTCACCTGCTGTGGTACCTCGAAGTACAATGTTCCTCTGCCTCCAGACCATTTCAATTCCTCTTTCTTAAGAACAGATTGTGCTCCAGATGAGAACTTCCAGCTGGATTTCTATTCCAACTCCCATGAGCTTGGACATCGGTGGTAAAATCCCCATTCATTCACACAGTTATCTAGGGGAGTATTCTGAGCTGTTCTAGAACCCACCCTATTTATTGCCCATAAGTACTGCACTTTCCTTTTTCTGTCGTTTTTTTTTCCCTACAGCTTCTGCCTTTCCTTTGACCTTATGTTTTCTCCAGTTGTCCTCACCCTGCTTTTATGACTGTTTTCTCCCAAGGACCCTTCTCCAGTCTTCCCATCCACAACCCTGCTTGTTCTTTGAGCCTGCCTCACATCTGTCTTTCCAGAACACTCGTCAGATGTTTTCTTCTCTCTTGATTTGATTTCTCACATGACTAAGAGCACAGGTAGTCAAATAACTTTTTGTAAAGGAAGTAATTGAAAGCAATAGAAAAAAAAAAGAAATGACATGAGATGACATTTTTTTAGCCCTTGTGGATGTAAAGGTGACTATATTCAGCTCCCTGCCTTAATTAATATTGTCACTCAGTGGGTAACTCCTGACTGAATCAGTTTTTTTTTTCAGAGCTTGGAAGAGATTGCTCCTTTGTCTTAGCTTTTGATGGAATTGCAGAGAAACTGACATTGGTTCTGTTGTAGATTACCTTCTCTCTCTGAGGCAGTTTTGAGGATCTTCTCTTTATCCTTGGTGCACTGGTGTGTCACTAACATGTGACTAAGTGGGTGCCTTTTTCATCCTGTTCCATATTTGTCAGGAACTTTAAATATAAAGAGACATTCTGGGAAATTCTCTCCTGTTATTTCTTTGGTCATGGCTATCCTTTTTTTCCCCCACTCTCTTGCTCTTATAAACTCCCGTTAGTCAGATTATGGGCTTCTTTTATTGTTCTTCTACACCTTTTGTCCTTTATTGAACATTTACCTTATATATTTTTATCTTTTACTCTAAGAAACAAATTTCATAGCTGATATTTTAAGATATTGGCAGCAATACCTGTAACTGTCCGGAGCTCTTTCTTCCTCTTTCATGGCTCCCTTCTTCACAGGCATTCTTGTTTGATACTGTCAAAGGACACCAGAGAGAGGTTAGCTATTTTTTTGGAAAAATTTTGAATTATCACCAGCATTTGTTCTCCTAGGGAGTTTTGGTTTTTGGGGGGCCATAGCCTTGGTTCTCAGTTCTCAGAACTTACTCCTGCTTCTGTGCTTAGGATCACTCTTGGCAGGCTTGAGGGACCATTTGAGGTTCTGGGTACAGAAGCTGGATAAGCTATGTGCAAGGCAAACACCCTTCCCACTGTACCATCTTCTCCAGTCAATAGGCATCCTCCCAAGAGAGAGGAATTTGTTTTTAACTTGATCTGTCTGATGCATCCTTCAAGAACTGGTGGCTTGTGACTTCCGGCTCTCATTGAGGAAGAGGCAATGAAAGGGTTTACTGGAAGCCCAGAGTCCAGAGGACATTTTGGTTTCTCTTTATAGAGAGCAGGGTGTCCCAAATAACATGCAATGGGTAGTCCTCATTCTCCCAAGAAAGTTTTTCTGTTTCTAGAAAATAAACATCCATTTTATCTGACGAGACAGATAAATAACTGAGGTTTCTCTGTGTATGTGTGATTGTGTTGGTGTGTGATTGTGTGTGTGTTAGGAGAGGGAGAGGGAGATGGTGAGGAGAGGAAGACGGTAAGGAGAAGAGAGGAGAGAAGAATGGATAGGAGGAGAGAGGAAGGCAAGGGAGGAAAGAGATGGAAAGGGGAAAGAAGACAGAGGGGAAAGGAGAGAAGAGGGAGGAGACATTCCCTTTATCTCCATTTTCTTTCCACCTCTCAATCTCTTCTTCACCTCACCTTCCTTCTCTCAGGCTGAAAGCTCTGGAGCTCTGAGGGCATCTTGGGTTCCGATTTTGAGTCAAGGAACACCCCGAACTGAAGCCACCTCCTCCTCACTGCACCACCCAGCACTCTTCTGTGCCCTTGCTGCCTCCTGGAAACATTGAGAACTCTACTCCAATACCCTTTTTCAATTCTCCTGGTTGTGAGATTTTAATTTCTTTTACAGATTTTTACTGAGATCTCAGTGGCAGAGAAGAGAGGGGCAAAATAAACCAGTAAGCTCAGTACATGTCTTGCAATGAAACCAGGCGTGCATGCATGCTTTCCCATGTTATGCATTGAACAGTATTCCCTGAGGACAAACTCAAACATCTCTCCCCTGTTCCTAAAGGAGCCCAGGCATGTCTCCCAGGAAAAAGGAGCATGGTACAGTGAGTTAAAGGATGGGCTCTGCTTAAATCCACACGGGGAGAATGATTAGCTCTCTGTCCTACGGTCGATTTCTTTTCTTTTTTCTTTAATTTTTCCCCATCAAACTCTTTTTTAATTGTTCCTTGTTTTTTCTCAATTTGGGGATGTACCCTGCAGTGCTCAGAGGGATGCTCCTGGCTCTATGCAGGGATTGGAGGTATGGAAAGGATGTATCTCACTTTAGTTCTCATGAACCATGTGGTACTGGGAGTCAAAACCAAATCTCCTACATGGGTCATAAGTGCTTAAGTTACTTGAACTAGACCACCAGCCTGCACTGGAAATTATTTTTCCTGCTTTTAATTTTTTAAAATTGAGTCCCCATGAGGTACACAGGTACACAAAGCTGATATTGATCAGGATTCAGTCATACAATGCTCCAACAGCCATCCCTCCACCAGTCCATTTTTCACCACCAATGACGCCAGTTTCCTTCCCACCACCCCATCTCCCCGCCCCAGCCTGCCTCTATGGCTCTATGGCAAGCACTTTTCTTCTCTCTCTTTCTCTCTCTCCTTCTGAGCACTATAATCTGCAACACAGATATGTAGAGGTTATCAAGTTTGTTCCTTTACCTACTTTCAGTACACAGTTCTTATCCAGAGTGATCATTTCCAACTATCTTTGTCATAATGGTTCCTTCTCTGTCCCAACTGCCTTCTCGTCCAGCACTTGAGGCGGCCTTCCAACCATGGACCAATCCTCCTGGCCCTGGTTTCTACTGCCCTTGGGTAGGGTCAATTTCTTAATGCCTCTGTGCTTCCATTTCCAATGTGTGAATTCAGACTTGACCATCACTTCATGTTCATCCCTTGGAATTAAGGGCACGGCTGGAGCCACGTCCATCAAGCCAGTGAGAGGGTGTGTTGCTATCTTTGTAAGGCTTTCAGGCCCCTTGAGCTTAGCCACACTCCACACTGCCTCTCTCACTTTGGCTTGCCTTGGAGTCCGCAGTGTAAATGGCAGCACAGACTGACATTCAGCGAACACTGATGGATAGGCATCAGTATGTGGCAGACATGATATATTATCTCTGCTGCAACCTTGTGCACTAAGGGACAAGGAGAGGCAGGAGAAGAGAGGAGCACAGTCATACTGTGACTGTGTTGGAGAGGAAATAAGCAGTTCTCACGGGTGGCTGGGCTCAAAGCTCAGAGAGAGGAGTTATTCCAAGGCAAGGGCAGATACCCTCCGATGGGAGGAAAGGCTAGGACTGAATATCATGGTGGCACCATGGGCTTAGATACACGCAAGCATGCTTCTATCAGCTGAGAAGATGTGAGATGCTGAAGGAAATGTACAAGAAAACAGAACAAGGCACAGATTTTAAGAGAATTTATCTCAGCCCGAGTTTCCTTGGAAAGTTATTTCACAGCCTTAAATGTACTGTAAAATAATTCAACCTTTCTCTCCCCTGCAGAGCGACTTCAGGTTCTTTGTTTCCTTGATCCCTACAGCAGGTTTCTGTTGAGGTAGATAGTAAGAATTCTATTCAGGGAGGAAGAAATAGAGAAGCAAGGTAAGGCTCAGAGGAGATAGTAACCCATGTCGGGCACATCCAGGCACCAGTGTACGGGTCCAGGTTTATTATCACTACTCTTTCATTCTTTATTGATTTTCAGGGCTTGTTGGGAGAAAGAAATTAGCTAGGGCTCTTTTTGTTTTGTAGTTTTTCGATGCTGGTGATTGAACTCAGGGCATTCTACATACAAAGCATCTGTTTTACCAATGAGCTACATCTCCAGATCCTACATATAATATATATGCATATATAATATATAGTTACATTTTAATGCTGCCCTTTTTACATACACTTCACATACTGCCTCTGAAATAAAAGGCAATATGCTCAACTTTGAAATAAAAAAAATTAAAATCACCTATTCTCAGTTCCATTCCCATCCATCCAATCAGCCACTTCTTTGTTGTTGTTTTTTTTTTAGTTTTTTGAGGGTGGGGGGTGACTAGTGGGCCACACTCCTGGCTCTTCACTCAGGAATCACTCCTGGTGGTGTTCCGGGTACCATATGGGATGCCCAGGATTTAACCTGTGTTTAGAGCGTGCAAGCAGTTGCCCTACCTGCTGTACTATCCTATCCCTCAGGCCACAGCCACTTTCTTACTCCTCCCTCTCAGCTTCTGTTTGCCAAGGCAGTGGTTGGCATGCCAAACCTGCATCTGGTGAGAGCCCCCAGCTTTCATCTGGATGTGCCCTTCCTCCTCATGCTGCAACCCCTGAGAGGCTCAACCCTTCACCTCCTCCTCCCAACCCCGTCACTAGTTGTAGTTCAGCATTTTCGCTTCCCACCGATATTTCCTGTTGCCGTGGAAACGGTGAGGCAGTTCTGGGAGGAGGGGGAGCACAATGCCTACTGGTCTGGGTGTGGGAGGGAGATGGGAGGCAGCTGGGGTAGGGGGAGGAGGAGGAGAGGGGTGCTGGGAGAACTCTCGATGCAAAACCATCCAGTTCCTGATGGAGCAAGGGACTTCTCCACTCCCTCTAGGAGACGAAGAGAGGCAGGGGGAGAACAGCCCAGGGCCGGGTGGGTTTAGCAGCTGCATCTTTCGGATGGTTGAACAGAAGGAGGCTGAGTGGGCGGCCCCCTGCGGTGAGGGAGCCTGGTTCCCAGGCTGCTTGTAATCTGTCCTTAATTTGCCACTGAGGAAGTTAACTTTATGTAGCTAAGAAAAAGGGAGAGACTCAGGGGAGCCATCATCACAGAAAATAAATATGTTCCCATTATAAATGAAGTAACAGGATAATTTACAGTCTCAGAAGATGATGAGACAGGGAGAAATGGACTGTGTCTAATGAAAAGTTTAAGCTAAAAATGAGGGAAAAGAGTGTTACAGGAATGATGGTTCTACACAGACAGCTGAGACAAAATACAGAGCAATCTCACTGGCAGACAGATCACTGAGCCCCGGCCTTCAAGAAGCACATTATTTGAGGTTGGCAATAGGTCTGGGACCCTCAAACCTTGTCGTATAATTTGAAGAATAAGACTTCAATCTGTACTGTGCAATCCATTTTGTGCCAATGAAGGGAAATAATTGAGAGCTGGAACTCAAAACTCTGTAAGGTCGAGCTGGAAGTGAGTTGACCTTAATTGTCTCATGAGTTAAGAAAGCAAAATCAGGGCCTGATAGATAGTACCTTGTGTGTGCCTAGTTCCTGTTGATCCTTGGCACCCTGAACACCCTGAACACCCAGGGTCACCTGTGGGTATAGGGACAGAAAGAATTCCCAGAAAGAAGAGAGGGAGAGAGGGAGGGAGGGAGGGAGGGAGGGAGGGAGGAAGGAAGGAAGGAAGGAAGGAAGGAAGGAAGGAAGGAAGGAAGGAAGGAAGGAAGGAAGGAAGGAAGGAAGGAAGGAAGGAAGGAAGGAAGGAAAGAAGGAAGAGAGAAGGAGGGAGGGAGGGAGGAAGGAAGGAAGGAAGGAAGGAAGGAAGGAAGGAAGGAAGGAAGGAAGGAAGGAAGGAAGGAAGGAAGGAAGGAAGGAAGGAAGGAAGGAAGGAAGGAAGGAAGGAAGAGAGAAGGAGGGAGGGAGGAAGGAAGGAAGGAAGGAAGGAAGGAAGGAAGGAAGGAAGGAAGGAAGGAAGGAAGGAAGGAAGGAAGGAAGGAAGGAAGGAAGGAAGGGAGAAGGAGAGAGGGAGGGAGAGAGGGAGGGAGGGAGAGAGAGAGGGAGGGAGAGAGGGAGGGAGGGAGGCCATAGGAACTCAGAAAATCTCATACAATATATTCATTTATTCTTTAAATCAGCTAGAGTTCTTTGGTGTCAGGGGCTGTACTAGACTCCAAGGGGTGGGGTGCATAGAACAAGTGAAAGAGCAAGAGAAAGATAGCAGAGAGGAGTGAGTTTGCTGGTGTTCCAGAGGTCCCAGATGGCAAGAGATGGGTTCAGAAGAAAATAGTTGCAAGCACAATTCCATTATTCAATTTTGAGTTCAAAATCTACGCTAGCTGGTTTCCAAATGCTGTTCAGTATCGTGGATGTCTCACTTTGACTCTGACAGTGGGAATCAGAGAAGATTTTACAGAGCTGGTCTTTGAACCAGTCCTTAAAGGATGAGATAAAGAGGTCAGCAGGTACAGAAACCTAGGAAAAGCTTGTGAGTGGAATAAGCCGTGTAGACTACAAGTTATGAAGAGACGGTAGTACAGATTAGGTTTAGAAATGCAGGAGTGTTGCCAGAGACAAAGAGGTGTCTCTGTGTCCAGAATAGTAGAGACAGGAAGTAAGCAGGAAATAAGATAGATTTGGACCAGATTGCTAGGCCCTTGAATGCCATTTTGAAGAGCCTTAATCTTAATTCTGAATCCGAGAGGCAATGCAAGGGGTAAGACACTTGCCTTGCATAATGCCAATCCGGGTTTGATCCCTGGAACATCAGGATTAACTACTGAACACAGAGCCAGGGGTGAGTCCTGAGTACTGCTGGGTGTGACCCCAAAACAAAAGCAATAAACTTAACTCTTCAATTGAACGGAAAGGAAAGAAAGCAAGAAAGCAAGAAGAAGGAAGCAAGAAAGAGGAAAGAAGGAAGGAAGGAAGGAAGGAAGGAAGGAAGGAAGGAAGGAAGGAAGGAAGGAAGGAAGGAAGGAAGGAAGGAAGGAAGGAAGGAAGGAAGGAAAACAAAAATGAAAGGAGGGGGAAAAGGAAGGAAATGCTAGCAGCAACCCAGTATCAGGATAAGATGTTTGTATTAATTGGTGCCAATGTGGTTGGATGAAATTAAAAGAACTTTAAGCAGGTGTGCCTGTTTGCTGATATCAGAAAGTCATTCTCTATGGAAATGGATATAACAGATGCAGAGATACTGAGGCAGAAAAATAGATGCCATATTAGAGTGAGAGTTTAAGGAATCAAGGATGATGTGGCTTTTAAGTTTTAATTCAGTCTAAGTAAGATTCCTTTTTACAAAAATATGTATGCTGTTTCCTCATCTGGGCTCAAATCTAGTTCTTCAAGAGCTGCAGCGGGGGGAAGGTGGATCCATTATATTTCACTCTCATATTTTCTACAATATGGGTCCTAGAGATCATATTAAGCTTATTTTTAACAAATAAAACTAAATTTAGGAAATCAAAGTGGAATAAATTGCTGACGATCAGAAAGGGAGGGGGTTGGGCCACACCCAGTGATGCTCTGGGGTTACTCTAGGCTCTGAACTCAGGAATTATTCTTAGTGATGCTCAGAGGACCATAGAGAATGCCGGAAATTGAACCTGGGTAAGGTACATACAAGGCAAGCACCTAACCCTGTGCTATCACTCTGGCCCCTGATTGTTATTTTAAAGGTTAACAAATAAGTGACAGCCATCAATGAACTTTAAATATACTACACTATTTAAATATACCACACTATAAGAAATGGCAGAGGCCTCAGAATAGTGTAGGTAAAACGGAATCATGATTTGACCAAGTTGACAGAAGTGTCCAGAAGATTAAAAATAGAATATCTGTCCTTCTAAAATTAAGCATGATTAAAATTGCAAATTAGATAAGGAACTGCTACCTATGATTTACTCACATAATAAACAAGGAAAATATTCTTGATGATCAGTCTTTCTAATTATATTTCCAACATCTTCACATTTATCATTTTGGATGAAGTTCATCACTTAAAATTCATTTTCTCAAATATTTAGGTGATGGATGATGATAGATAGTCTTCATCAGGATGATCCATATACACCATTTGGATAAGTTCTTTCCTGATTTAACCAGCTAGTATTCAGACTAGCTGTTGAGTCACTGACTAGTTTGGCAGTGGTGGAATCTGTGAAGAAAAGAGAACTAATTCCACCTTTTGTGCATCTGAATTTGAGTCGTCCTTCTCCTGACTCCAGTCTAACCTCATCTACCTTAAGATTAAGCTTTGTTTCCCCCCTGCCACAAATGCAGATTGGCAATATTGATTGATAGATTGATTGGTTTTGGGGGTCATGTCTATTTGTGTTCCAGCCTTGCTCTTGACTCTGTACTCAGGGGCCACTCAGTGCTCAGGGGATCATACATGATGCCCAGGATTGAACATGTGTTGGCTGCATGTAAGGCAAGTGCATTAATCCCTATAGTATCTCTTCAACCCAGAATGGCAGATATCTAGAGATAATGAGCTTCTAGCTCTGTTTGATGTGTCATTCCAGCACATCAAAAAGTTCTCACTGCTAGACCAGGCCCCATTCAGATCACTGTAGTGGGCACTGAGTCTCAGTCTTGCCTTCATCCTTGAACCTTACCCCACCCTCCCTGTCACCTAGTTCATAAAACTTTGTATTTCTTATCGTCAAACATTTGAGTCTGTGATTTGCTTTGGGCATGATAACTGAGGCCCTTCACCAATCAGCAGGTATGTACCCTCATGCCCAGGACCGTGCTCGCTTTCTAACCCAGAATCCCCTCTTCCATTGGGAAGGGAGTTCCCCATACTCAAACACTGGAATAATGCTTTGTCTTTGACTCTCTCCTTGACCTGTGGCCTGCCTCTGCTTGGGCACCTTCCTCTTCTTAGTCTGAACCTCCTCTAGTCATAGCTGCAACTGAGCCTGTTCCTTAACCCTCTTCTCTCTGCTTCTGTAGGAGGATGATCCCTTTTCCTAGTTCTGCAGCAGCCCTACCTACGCCACTCTGCTGTAATGCCCAGTTATGCCTAGAATCCAAATATAGGCTTTCTACTCTTTTAACTATTCTCCCCACTCTCTACCAAAGAGTGTCTCTATTCTTGGACATTCTTTTCTATCTTTTGGCTTTCTCCGTCACCTCCAGCTCCATGTCTCCAGATTGCTGCTACAGAATGCCACTTCTCCTAGGTCTCAGAACTGCATCCTGGCTCTGTAAGCTCTCTCCCTTCTCTCACAAACAGTGGCAGGATTGGATTACTTCCACTCAACAGACTGGAAAATTTCTCATAATGCCAGACCACAGGCTAATGCTGAATGGCTGAGAACAAGTTCGGAAAATCAAGTGTTGAGGATTTATTTAAACTAATTGAGAGGAGTGTACCAGCGAACAGGCCAGTTCCTGTTTATTGACTAGAATCCCTGGAGCCATTCAGACAGATTCAAAGTAGCTAGCAGTGTGGCTAAGAGCTCCCCCACAATTCTAAGCATGCACAAGAGCATCCCAATGGGAAATAATGAGATCTTTGATAAAGATTTCCTCCCCCATTCCTAGTCATCAGAATCAGACTCCTGAGAACCCCAGTTGTGGTCCGCGTTGTCATTTCATGACATTGCAGCTGAGACTGGGCTCTGGCAATATCATCTCTTCATGTGGCAAGCCACTACACTATTTATAGACTCTTAGCATTTGAACTTGACTTTTTCAGAAACCACTTCAGTATGTAGCTAGCGTGTGGTTTTTCTTTTAAAATAACTGGTCCCATGAGGCAAAAAAGTATGGTAGGCACATCTTAGAGATAAAGAAATCTATTTAGAGATCTTGAGAGTTTTTTTTTCCAAAGTCATTCAACTTACCTCTGGAGGAACTTTCAGTTTCTACAAAGATGATGTTCATTTTGACTTTTCAATGTATTGTTAATGGGCGTTGTGTAATACATTGTATAAGTGTCTTTTCAAATAAATTGTGGTCATTTTTGTCTCTATAAAAGGTTCCGTTATATAAGAGGAAGTGTGATGTATGGAGGGTGATGGCAGGTGTGGTCAAAGAGAAAGCTTTCTGTCTCTTTGCTGATAGAAGTCTGGCATCGATTATGAGATTGGGAAGGCACCCAAGTGTTCATGTAAAGGATATTCAGAGGTTTACAAGATTTGTGAGGGAATGGAAGACCAAGTCAGTGTTTAGTGAGTTGGCATTGATAACAAATTCCTTTCACAGAGGAAAACAATTTGCTACTGCTCCCTTTTCAGATTGTAAGCACTTTTCCTCCTACATACTCATAAAAACTTACTTTCCATTTTGGGAATGAAAATAAATTATGACAATATTTTTTCTTTTTATTGATTTATAATTGATTAGCAGTTTTATAGAATTTGAGGGTATAGCTTTATACTGCTATATATATAGTGAGTCATATATATACATATATGTATATATATGTATACACACTATACATATATGACTCACTATATATACATATGTATATATATGACTGACCACAACCGCCACCAAAACTCCTGTGATACCCCGCTCCCATAAAGATCCTTCTATCCACCTTCCCCTTTTCCTCCAGTAACCACCAGAAATTTTATCAGTTCTAGAAGTTAGTTTCTTACTTTCTACCAGGGCTTTTGCTTAAGAATTCATCTTTCACATGTATGAGATCTTCAGTAATTGTTTTTACTTCTTTCCTTACTTCATTTGGCATAGTAATCTATCTCAACTACTTATACCCATTTTGTCCCCAAAGGCACAATTTCTTTTTTTAAAGCACAATAATATTCCGTGGAGCCTCTTTTTCTAACCATGCTAATGTTGATAGGCATTTAGGCCAATCACATATTTCATCTATTATGAGAGATGCTACCATAAACATAGGGTGAAAATGTTATTTTAATTAGTAATTTTATATTCTTTGGATAAATACTAGGGAGTGGTATTTCTGGATCAGATACTATTTCCATTTCTAGTTTTTTGAGAATCTCTATGCTATCATCCAGAGGTGCGATACCCATGTATATTCTCATTCACAGTATAAACTTGTTTTCAATGTCATCAACTTGTTCCTAATCTTTTATATTAAGAGTTTTCTTATCAGTACAAAGTGTGGTTTTGATGTGCATTTCCCTAGTAATGAGTGGTGTTTTAATATACCTGTGGTCCATCTTCATATCTTCTTTGTAGAGATGTTTTTTCAAGTCTCTTGCCCATTTTTTATTGGGTACACTTTTATGCTGTTGAGTTGTGTAAGTTTTTAAATGTGTCTTGGATATTAACCCCTTGATCTAGCCTGTTTGAATCATTGTTACATCAATGATCTGGACACACCAGCCTCTTCCGCCCAGATCCCCTATTTTTCAGTAGCTAGGCGGTCACACCCAGAAACTGCCTCCCAGGGCCATGTAATCCCATCAACGGCCAACATCCAGAGACTATAAAACCAAGCTCCTGGAAGCAACATCTTATAGCTTAGTTCTCCCTCTCAGAGAAGCTGGCAAACTACCAAAAGTTTCCTGCCCGCATGGAGGAGCCTGGCAAACTCCCCATGGTGTTTTCATATGCCCAAACCAGTAACAATGATGGGTCTCATTCCCCTGACCCTGAAAGAGCCTCCAATTAGGCACCATTGGGAAGGACAAGTAAAGAGAGGCTTCTAAAATCTCAGGGCTAGGACGAATGGAGACATAACTGAGACCGCTGGAGAAAATCAATGATCAAGGGGATGATGATGAAGATGATTAATATTAAAAGAAAACAGGTAGATGAAAGACTAGGCTAGTGCTTGAAGATATTACTTTGCTTTTGTTATCTCTGAGGACCTCTAGTGAGTACCTACCACTTCTTGCATGAACCTTTGCCTTTCATATTTAACACACTGATCTCAATGTGATATTTTGTAGGTAAATTATTCAGTCAACTGTGGTGGGAGTTTGCCTGAGAGTACCTTGGAAAATTGATATACTTCAGCAGAAAGTTTCAATTCCATTTCTCAGAAATAATCTTTTCTTATAGCATATGCCAAGTATATGAATTCTATGCTATAATCATCTTCCAAGTTAGGGTTTTTTTTATTCCATTTCCATTATGACTCAAGTCTTAGCTAAGTATTCGGTTTTCCCAAAAATATTCATTGGAACTACATATATATATATATACATATATATATACACATTTATATATATGTGTGTGTGTGTGTGTGTGTGTGTGTGTGTGTGTAATGCCATCCTCCACCAAAGGAATAAATTCTTGGTCTGTTAAAAGAGAGTTTTGGATAATAGAGAACAAACTGCTCATTTTTATAAATAAGGAACCAAAGCACAGAGTGTTTGTTCCTTAGTCACATAGATTCCCCACACTCGTATTGGAAATAAGGATGGCATAAGTCAAAATAGACAGAACTGTGAGAAAATAGTCCTGAAAATTTATTCTTGATTTTTCTCCTTCTTCTTGGCCTCCTGAGCTTCTCAGGATTCTGGGAGAAGGAGGGGAGTAGTGTGGGGAAGAGTTATTCAAAGATATCATCAGTCATTATACAAAACATAAAATATCATTCCCGTGGGCCAGTTATACTCAGGGCTATCGCAGAAGGATTATAATCACTCATTTTTATACAAAGGAAAGTGGATTAATTTATGAAATAAAATAAAAATTTTGCCATGTTAAAGTTAAAATGTCAAATTTTGGAGATTTTCATGTTTGCTACAAATGCCCATCTCCAGTACCCACCCCCCTTTCCTTATCTTACCATCCAGCAGTGCTCACTTAGAGGAGTAATTCAAAAGTTGGTGTTTGGATCATACCCACACGTACTTCTCCCAAAATTTGAAGACTCTCCCAGTGTTTTCACAGGGCTCAGGAAATCTGGGGTCACCATTAGCTGCAAGTATATGCTCTAATTAATTTTTGTTGAATTTCTCAAACTAGCCTATTTTAAAAAAAATAAGGACAGCAATGCCAGGAGTTCTTTTTTCTCTCAGTCACTTGTGTAGTCTCAAAAAGTGTTCTAGAATTTCTCCCGTCTTCTGTTTCTTTTGTGTTTGTGACATCTTATTGAGAGCAGGTCTATTTTTTCCCCTTTTTATAGACAGAAATATCTAGCTCCTTTTAAATCTTTTTGAAAGTACTTGCAGGTACTTTTCAGACCTTCACTTAGAATATTTTTAAAGGAAAGGTCCCAGATTTTGGTCATCCATCTGTGCTACCTGTTAGGAATATATTTCTCAGCAGCTCCACCACCAGGATCCTAGATATAAGAAACCTGGCTGTTATTCTTGACCTCTTCTACTTTTCCTTACTCCAGTCAGTCCCCCACTAACACTGATTTTTACCTCTAAAACGTTTCTCAGATCTGTGAAGCAACATCACCAATTCATGCGCAGAATGCTTCCTGAATCATCTTAACTTTTAGTACAAACCAGAACATGTCAATAGGCTTGGGGCATGAAGATCATGAATCTTGGCTTATAGCGACATGGTTGCCAGAAAACCAATGATCCATAATGAAAAGAACCACAGCAGAGCCCTGAGGACATTGTTGGACATTGCTATTGCATATTTCATGGAAATGATGATTTTCTAAAAATGCATATTTCTTTCTCCAGGAAATGACCTCTTTGATAACAAAAAGCTGTGCTTTATTTTTTTTTCTATAACTCAACTACTTGGCTATTTATCTGGTAGGTTGTAAATGCTCTCTTAACATTTTGAACAAATGAATAAAACCGATGACATTTAATTGTATGGCTCCTTTCAGCTAAAGACTTCACTATTAACCTTTGTCCTCTAGTGTTAATTTCCCTTTCTGCTGATTATCTCCCCCTCCCTCCAGCAGCCGAACATAGAACATATCATAACCAGGCTTAACTTAGATTGAAAACTCTCTTTGCATATCCTCTGTTCCTACCCCATTTATCAGATCCCTTTATAGAAAAATTTCTCAAAATACTTTTCAGCAAGCATTTCCCCCTTCCTCGCATCACCGCTACTTCCTCTTGAACAGCAAATACTTTTCCTTATTACTTTGGTCAAACATGCAAAGTTATGTCAGTCTCCCTTGACTTCCTCATTGTAAGATACAAAGTAAATTCTCAGTCCCCATTTTGAACGGCTTATCAATAGCAGTGACTCAGCTGATAAATTCCTTTGTCTGTGAAATAACTTTCTGCCAATATCCCAGGATCTTCTCTTGATTCTTCTACTTTGCTGGTCTTTCCTCTTCATTCTGTCTGACTGAATGCTTATCTTTCCTATCTTTAACACTGGAGTTTGCTGTGGTTAGTCTATTGTCTTCTTACTTTACTCTTGTTCAGTCCCTAAGTGATTATATTCAGCACTATGGACCCAGATCTCATATGTACAATGATGATTATCCGAGTCATATGTGCAGCCCAAAATTCTGCCTTGAATTCCTAAATATACAGATTTCATTATATTAAATTTCTTACTGCTAAAGTGTAAACGGCAAAAATTAAAAGGAGAAAATAACACTTGAAAGAAGAAGAGATTTTTAAAGCATAGAAAGGGGAAAAACCAGGAAGGATTTGATAGAATGGGAAGGATTTCCTAAGCAGAAATCCAGAGAAAGGTGGAAACATTTCTCCTTCTATATCTTCATAACTAGGATGATGGATGCACACTTCACTTAGATTTAAAGTATGCAAAGCAATAAGACAGTGGTTGGGGGATAGTAAGATTTTGAGATAATTATCTTCTGGTCATCCAGCTTACCAGATCCATCCTGTGGCATTCCATCATCACTGGTAGGTAATTCCTTTCTTTAGGGACATTCTTGTGTCAGACCCTTTCCTAACCTTCTCTGTTTCTATAGAACTACTTGTCATGTTTATTAAGTGTCTCAGAAATCTTCAGATTAATGTCTTTGAAACATTCTCTCTTTCTCTCTCTCTTACAACATAAACACACACACACTTTGCTTTTATTCTTCTGCCTTTCTAGGAAAAAATATTATATGTTTGGTCTTCCAGAGAAAAGCCTTGAAATCATCATTGAATTCACTTTCTCTTCCACTTCCTATGTATTCCATCAGCAGTTCCTAGTGGTGCTCCCTCCAAAGAACAAACCTGGTGACTCTCACCATTGACCCTCTATGCTAACGCATCACCTCCTCTCCCTGTATGGGCTCCATTGCAGTCTCTTCACCAAGTGGAAAGTGAAAGTGATCTTTCTTACAGCATAGGTCAAGTCAGTAACTCCTCCACACAGGCACTGGTTTCTCATTTCTCAAAGAATAAACACCCTCAATGATGGCTCCCTGTGCAAATAGCCTCTCTTCCTGTCTGATTGCATCACCTACTATTTTCCCTGGGGCATTCCTCTGCAATCATGCAAGCTCGTTTTTGGCTTGGTTCTAGCCAAGCACTCTCCCAAGTGATGACTTGTGCCCTTGCTGTTCTTTTTATTGAAATAACCCCACAGATTATGACATTTTTTGAATGAATGATGAATGAATGAATGAATGAATGAATGAATGAATGAGTAAGTTGTCTTGGAAGCAGTTCCATGGATAAAATTTTGTTATCAATTTATAGTTTTAATTCTCCTTGACTTTATTAGTGTCATGCTCTTTCTTACTAGATTTAGCCAAATGTATGCTTAGATGACACCAATCAAGAATCCTCTTCTGGTCATGCAGCCTTATAGAGTACTTCTCCTTTTCCTTACACATATGAGTATATATCTATCCAGACATGTAAATTCCTTTTTTAAAATTTTAATTTTTTAAGGCACCATTGTTGACAAAATTATTCATAAGAGAGTATTTCTGGACACTTACTCTGTGTCTATCATCCTCCCAACCCCTTATTCCTAACTTTAAGCAAAATAAAATCACATGTTTTATAGTGTATGGTTGGTTTTGGTGGTGGTAGTGGTGGTGATAGTAGTGGTGATAGTATGACATTTTTCTGCTTTATCCTTAACTACCTGTGGTGTATTGAGTATGCCAAAAACAGTAACAACAAGTCTTACAACGAAGACATTATCTGTGCCTGCTAGAGCAAATCGATGTGCAATAGGACAACAGTGCTACAGTGCTATCCTTAGCTCCTATAACAGTCTGACATATACAGTCTGACATAAGACAGGCACTCAGTCATTATTTATTTTTACTAAAACAGCGTAATTTACGAAGTTTCTCAAAATGCAATTATTTCATGCATTTAGTGTTCCAACACCAGTCCCATTACCATTGTGACCTTCCCTTCACCAGTATCCCCAGTTTCTCTCCCCTTCCTCAAGCCTGCCCCCTTAGTATGTGAAAACAAATCTGCTTCATATTGCTGGTTACAACAAAAAGACAAATGGAATTATAAAAAAAAAACTAAAACAAATTTGTGATTATTGTTATATTTCACAAAGGTGTTACTAAAGTCACTGTTTGAGGGTTTACTGAGCCGGAGGCTGATCCCAGTTGAGCCTTCTGTGTTATTATTTTCATTCTTTGAGATAAGTGTTCTATGCAACTTTCACATCAAATTAGCTGTGCTCCTACTGGGTTTTCCGAACTGTGAAATTTGGAGGTGTTGTGTGGCACATACATGGCCACAGGATCCAGGAGCAGGAACTATTTGGTGACTTGGCAGACTGATTGAATTCAGCTGTGGAGGTGTGGCATTTCTATGGAGAGGGTGTTGGGTGTGGCTGGAGGATGACAGGCATTTAGGAAGAAAGAGGAACAGTCAACATTTTTTGAATAAATGAATGAGCAAGTTGTCTTGGAAGAGGTTCCCTGGATAAAATTTTGTTATCAAAGGATAATGTTAATTCTCCTTGACTTTATTAGTGTCATATTAATATTTACAATGCTATACCTATATATGGTAATAATATTTCTTAGTGAAAAAAAACAACAGAATGTAGAGAGCCAAGGCTGCTGAGAGACTACTGGTTGTTATAGCAACTAAGTCAGGCAAGTTGACAGGTAGAATGCATTTATGAAAACATAAATATGGAGCCTTCTCAGCATTTTTCTAAATTGATTTGACATGCATTTTATTTGTTTTCTATATTAGAAGTTACTTGCCTTATATTCATACTAAGTCAAGGTATCCTGCATTATACTTTAGAAAGGGATTTTATCACTTGTTCTAAATAGCTCCATCTCTTTATCATCCAAGTAAAAATTTAATGGAATTGAAGAGAGAACATGATAACTAAAAATCTTTGGAGATTTTTGTAAAACCAAGAAAATGTCTCTGGTATCATAACGAAGTAAGCAAATCAAAGTAATTCCCCAAAAATATTATGCTTTGTTTCTTAAAGATTTCTATCCTATTTTTCTGGATTGATGTCCTTCTCCAGAATTTTCCATTCAAAGTATTCTCAATAATTATTTTAATGTGAGCTGAAATATGGAAGGAATTTACATTTATTGTGTATCTTTGAAGCTCTAGTAACTGAGTTGTCCGTCCATATCGCATTTTAGTAAGATTCAAGGGGACAAAATAAATACCTTTATCTGGGTAACCAAGTGATGGGAGACAGCCCTGGTCTGTTTGACAGTTTTATTCTGCATTACAATTTTTTAAATATTTCAGGAATCATCTCATTACAGATCCTGTGTACCCTTGATACACAGGATCCCTAAGACCCTCACTAAATGTTGGTCAAGTCTGAAAAAGGCACTAAGAACTAAGATCTAAGAATCCATTCCCACTACCTACATCAGCTCAGATACGACCTCAGGAATCAAAGCACCAAACTGAACTGACCCTTAGACTTTGGGTTCACTGAGTTAACTTGCTTCATTAGTTAGCATCACCATAAGGGGAATGAAGGGATAATTATTCTCATTCACTTCACACTGGCCCTTAGCAACACACTTGGTGAGCGGCTGTTCTCCATCCCATGGAGATGGTTATTATTAACTCTCCTCTCAACTGCCAGGATACAGCATTGTACATCCCACTGATCCTGCTTGCACAAAATCATCCATAAATAAACTGGGTCATGCCTTGCACTGAATGTTTCCAATTCACATGTCACTTTTCCTGTAGAATTCAAGGCCTTTAATACAGAAATAAATTCTCAAAGGTATGTATTTGATGTATTTGGTATATTCGAGCAGTCTTCCAATATCTCATTACCTTTTACCCTAGATCATTATATTAAGTTGAAAAGATATTAAATTATATTAAGTCATCCCATTGAAACTCCTCAACCTTACTCATTTCTCTCCAGTGCCCATCTTCATCCTACCCAGAGTTCACCTTATGAAGCATAGCTATAATCACATCAGTCCTCTAGTCAAAACATCTGTGACTCACCACTTAGTGAAGGTTAGGGGGAAGGTCTAAATGTTGGATGTGGCATTTAAGGTCATCCTCATGAATAGAATTTCTCAGTTAATATCCTCCTATCTGACCTCTTTAAACCTTGAAACCAAGGGAATCATCATTCCCTTGATATGTCCTATGCTTCATAAGCCCTCTGCTTTTTCTTCCTCCTTCACTCCTCCTCTCCCTGATGTCCAGGAATAGTCAGTTCCATTCCCTTAATTACCAAAGATTCAGGTACATTCTGACCTATGTATTTCTTACTTTTACTTCTAATGTTTTTTGGAATCTTATATACAGATATTACTAGTTTTATCAATAGATTCAAAAATACATATAAATGAAATCAACCAGGAAACATTAAAATAATAGCCTCTGTAATGCTACATTTAGGAAAATCCACTTCAGGGAAAAATAAGACATTTACGTCAGATTTTGACTCATCATACCTATGTGTCAGTTCCAACTTCTAAGTAGGTAGAGCTGACAATGGAAGAGACTTTGCAAAAATGTCAGCAAGTGATACTTAACATTGGAAGGGTGCTTTAATAGCTCTATTTTCAACACCCGCAGCCCCCACAGAACTAAGAAATCAAGAATTTGGGAGTCTAGAGAAGAAATATTAATGGTAGGGTTAGATCCTTAAAATCTCTAAATTTCTTGTGTCTGCTGTGATAGACTACCACAAACTGGGTGACTTAAAACAAAAACTGTTTATTTACTCAAAGATTTTGAGGTCAGAAGTCTGGAATCAGTGTCCTAGATCAAAGACAAAATTGGCCAGGCCTCTTGCCCCGTGAGGGTCACTCCTTGGTGTGCAGGTCCACTTCCTTTAGATTGTGGTGTCATCATTCTGGCTTCTGCCTCTCTACTCTCCTGGCTTCCTGCTCTTCTGCCAACTACTGCTCCATTTCTCTTCTATAGAAGCATGGTCCAATGTGGTTGCATTTAGAGCCCATCGAGGATGATATTCCCATCTCAATACCCTTAAATTAATCACACCTGAAAAAACATTCTTTTCCAAATAAAGGGATATTTGTAGTTTCCAGGGATTAAGACTTGATATCTTGGAGAGCCAAATATTTTTCAGCCCACTAAAGAAGCTGAAATTGTACATGAGGGTTTTCATAAAGTAAATGTTCAGCAAGTGGACGTTATTGTTATTTTCTTCCTGATAATGTTATCCTGAGGTCAATCAAAAAATACTTATTCCCTTCAGGATGAACATCAGAAAAATGCAGATAATCCTTCACTCCTGCTGCCCTTGAGTCCTGATTAGAGAAGATTTATGAATTTCAGAAATTTCTTTCTGGAGTCACCCACATCCCAGTTCTTGCTACATAATTTCTCTCATTTATGAGACTTTTTCTCTCTTTCCTTTCTTATGTTTTCAAAATAAAGCTATTTTACTTAAAACAAAATGGAGTTATGAATTCAAAATAGAATGTTTCACCAGAATTATTATATTGTTAATATCCCTGCAATCATGGGTTTTGTTTGATTTTTGTGTGGTGGGGGGAGCTATCTGGGATGCTCTGTGTTGACTCTTGGCTCTGAGCTAAGGGATCATTCCTGGCAGTAGGGGGGGAACCATATGGGATGCTAGAGATCAAATCTGGGTCAGCTGCTTGCAAGGCAAACACCCTACCCGCAATACTATCTTTCACGACCCCCAGCAGTTATGTTTTATGGTTCATTCGCTTCCCTCTATCTTTTCCTTGTGTATGTGCAAATTACTTTAGGTAGTGAGGTAAAAATTTGCATAATACTTATTTGGAGCTTGAATACCAGTTCATGTGCAGTCTGATGGATGGGTGGATGGGTACACAGCATTGCAACACATACTAATAGATTTTAATTTGTTAAATAGAATATTGAATTCGTTCCTGAAACCTCTTTATGAAAGTGAAAAGATTTGATTTAGCTACTGAATTTAGGGTTAAGTACTAAATTTAGGGTTCTCTGTCAGGGCAAGGTGTTACGTAAAGCTACAAATAATAAGTTTTACAGCATTAAAATGGTCTTAGAGGCAATATAACATTATTTCATCCTTACTTATATGTCAGTTTACAGAGGAATGTTGCAAACTTTTTAATGCCATAAAGTCATCTATATATACTTATAGATGCTTCCTTGTTGTTTGCTTTGCAGTGCCAGGTATTGGACCCAAGGTCTCACACATGGGAGGCATGAACTCTGTCAGAGCTGCCCCTTTTGCTTCCTTTTTAGACAAGATGCCAGAATTTTATCATCTAAACCTCATTTGTTTAATATAACATTTATGTTTTCCAGACAGCTTCAAAGTCATGTTATGTAAAACCACAGCTATTTTAAAAGACAGCTTTTCTTCAAATTAATGTTTTTGTATTTGAATCCTAATGTGTGGCAACTTAGAATTTCATGGGGGGAGGGAGTTATTTCCTATGAAGGTTGTTACATCTTTACAATGAAATCATGTTAAAAATCCCTTATATCTAAATGTTTATTTAAAAATCTGCTTTGTAGAAAAACAAAAACAGGAGTAAAGATAACAGGAGTAAAAAGGACTCTGGGGCCAGAAATGTGGTTCAAAAAGTTCTTAGTGTGATCTCCAGCATTACAGAAGCCCACTTAGAACTGCTGAGATGGTCCTCTGGCCCCAACACCTCTGGGTAGAGATGGAGCAATCCCTCACGTTCTCCCCAGCACTATACAGGTGACCTCTATTTTTAGAAAACAAGAAAAAAACAGACCCTAACTACACAAAAGTCAACACATCATAGATAAAACATTTATAGTAATATTTAAAAGTAATGAAATTTTATTGATCCCTTACTTTGCTTCATGCCCTGTGAATCCTATGCATGTTCTAGCTAATCCAACAGTTATTATAACTCTATGGCATAAATACTATTATTATACATGCATTCTCAGATTGTAAACAAAGCTTTAGAGAAATTAATTGATGCGTCCTAATAAAGAGTAAAAGCAGATTTTCTGAGTTCATCCTGAGCCAACACACAAAAATAGTTACAGTGGTCATTGCATAGAAAGTACAAAGGAAGTATTACTGGAGCACCAACAAAAAAACCAATAATTTTGCTTCTGAGACCAAGACATGCTTATCCCCACCTCCCTTACCAAAGAGGAAATTATTTGGTGTATCTTTTTGTTGTTTATGTTTTGGGGCCACACCAAGCAGTGTTCAGAGCTTACACCTGGCTCTGCACTCAGGGTTCACTCCTCACAGGTTCGTAGAACCATATGGGTTGCTGGAGATCAAACCCATTGTGATAGTGTACAAAGCAATTCCCTACCCACTGTCTCTCTGGCCCCTATTTTGGTGTATCTATTTAGAAGTACTTAGTGTGTGTCATATATTATTCTAATTACATATATTAAACTAACTCAGCCCATAACACAGTCCTATAGAGACTGTTGGCATCTTCCATTGTGATAATGAGGAAAGTAAAAGTCAAAGAAATTAAACAGTATACTCAAAACCACACAACTAGCACTTCTTTGGGCCAGGATTTACACTGAAGATGGATTTGGAGCCACCTTTATTAGATCTTTGTTAAAGGGCTGGGCAGAAGTTGAACATGAATACTTTGAAGTCACAGTCGTTATCTTAAATGTTTTGATTTAGCTATTTCTATTGTTCAGTAATCATCATAGGCATAAATATTTTATAACAGAGTTCTCATCATGAATATGATTACAAGAATTACTTCTCTGATTTCCAACTTTCTAATCAGTGAAATGAAAATTATATAATCAGTTTCTGATAAAGATATTGTGAAGTTGTAGTGTATACATTTCTTAATTCTTTACAAACTGAAAACATATACAAGATGTTACCAGTATAGTTATTTTGTTATAATTAATTGGAGTAAATTTTTAAAAGCTTAGAAGATTTTCAAAACAAGCATATCAGAGAACTGGAAAGAAAAATTAGCATGTCCATAGTGAGATGACCTCAATAGAATTTTTGAGGAACTTCAGTAACCATGATGAAATGTCCCTTTATTGGTGGAGAATAAATACCAAAACTTTAAGGAGAAATATACCATTGTGTTTATGTTTTAAAAGTAATTGAATAGGTAACTTGGAATGGGAAAACCTGGAAAGAGAAGTCATTGATTCAAGTATCTCCTATAAATAAATTTGAGAATGGCTGTACATGGCATTGGATGGCATTGGGAGGAAATAAAGTATTCAGTCCAAGGCAATGCCAAGGTAAAATGATAGCAGGACAGGAGTCATGAAAGAGAAGTAAAGATGTTCATGAGCTACCCGTACATATTGGATATGCCAAAATAAAATAAAATAAATTACAACCAATAAATATTTGATGAATAAATAAAAGACAGAATAAAGAAGAAAACTGGGGAAAGTTTGTGGCTTTGATTCCAGAAACCTCACGCTGACATTTCAGCTCACTGTAGAGTCACATTGCTCTTATTACACAAGAATAAAGAAAATAAAGAGCAAGGCAAATAGGATGATGTGAAAGGAGCACTTGGCTGGAGGGGAGAAGAAGTAAATTTCTTCTGATTATGTATGGGACTTTTATTTACTCAATCTTAGAGTGGCATGTCAGAATCCCACCTATTGTCCCTACGTCAAAGGATTGTGTGAGTCTGACAAATTGACCTCATTGAGGGACAAGTGTTTCTGGTGTATTTGCTGTGGACCAGGTACTATGCTAGGAACATGCGCAGGAAGCTACCTATTTATACATGTGATTTAAAGGAAGCTTTGGAAGAATAGGTTACCATAATATATATATATTATATATATTTTATATATATAAAATCAAGTACCATCCAAATGTAGAGCAGTTGTGCTTTCAAGCTAGCAGTTGGAGTTTATCATAGATTCATTTAAATTATTTTAATTCAGACATGAAGGTCTCTCCTATGCCCCTCAAAACACTTGCTTCACACTGTTAATTCTCAATCTCAGGAGGAAGAGCCTGATGCCAGAAACCCTAATTTGAAGAGAAAGAGTAGCTCTTTCCTCCTACACCGGCCACGTGACACAAACCTTTATTTTCCTGTTCTATGAAATGGGAACAGTGATACCTGTCCTGGCTAATGAAAATTAAAGTGGAGACCTTATGTAAAAGCACGTTACTACATTTTGAATACAGTTTAACATTAGGTGTTATGTAAGAAGAAGCGCTACCCTTTGGGAACCTGCTTTCCTCCGAGGTTTAGCCCTCTCGGGGAATCAACCCAATGCGAAAGCACCCTGAATCTATACCCGAAACTTATTGTCAGAATTATCCTCAGCGCGATGATCGGAAGCTATTGACACAAGACACATGAGATCGCATTACTGCCGCCATGGTCTTGTTGCCATGGCAACCATAGCAGGCTGGTAAGAAAGCTCCCTGACAGTTGAATTGGAAAGAACAAGAAAACTCAGCCCACTTCCTGCATTAAATGAGTTACAAGTACACGGAAGGAAAGAAAAAGAAAATCGCTAACCCTTAATCAACTGCTTTTATTTTTTTTTTCTATACTTTAAGGAATGTAGAGCAAGTAGGGGACCTTACTTTCCCACACATAGGGGTGCGGAATGTAATAAGGTTGGAAGGTGGCATTTAGGTACTGGCTATGGGGTGGGGGTGGGGGAAACTTAAAATACACATTAGCTTATATAATAGTCTTCTCTCTCGGGCTTGTGCAGTATTAAGCAGCAGCTGAGTCAAGCCTCTTCATGGCTCTGGATATGAAGCCAAAATAGAACGCCAGGAGCACACACACAAAAGTATCCTTCCAGTCCGAGTTCTAGAAATGATACTTTAAAGAAACACCTTTTTTTCAAGTTATATAAGCCAATGGCGTGAAGATCTGGGCAATGAGACGTTTTCCCTTTCATTCGCCAGTCTTTGATATGATTAAGAAATCATACTTTGAAAATACTTGATGCACTTGAAAGAGTGATTTTATGTGGGTGGAGGGAGCATTGCTATAATTGTGTCCTCATTGTAAAATTCAGCGCTGTTCAGTAAACAGTTTCTGAGCCGTGGCTGTGATCCAGGTGCCCTGAAGATGCCAGGTGACTGGAAGACAGACACGATCCTGGTCCTCAATGAATGCCTTCCCAGGGCACAGATACACAGGCAGATGGCTTGTGCATGCATATGAGGGCAGTGCAGGCTCGTGGTATGTACAAGTGTTTCGTGGAGCCCAGAGGAAGGTCATGTTCATTGCCACGGAGAGCCAACAAAGGTTGCCTGCAGGAGGGGCCTAAGTCTAGAAAGATGCCTAATGTGGGACACTCATCTATTGAGTTGCTGGCAGTTTTCATTGCTTTTTTTAAAAAATAAGCATTTTTCCTTTTGAAATGGTCAAGTAACAGGAAGTTGCCCCTCATTCGCAAAGTATAAATTCACATCCAACTCAAATAAATCCAGATTCCTTGTAAATGATGGTCCCATTTTGTCATTTTTAATCTTCTGATATTTCCTTGGGCCAAAAAAAAGGCTTTTCTTTTCAATCTCAGGAATGAAGATGATTCCTGTTTTAGATGAATGTATACAAGCAAAATAAATTTTTTCTTTGATTTTGAAGCTAAATCCAGCAGCACTCAAAAAAAAAGGAACATCAAAAGGGTAAATGAATAAATGACCTGGAATGATGATAAATATTTTAGAATTCTTCATAATATAATTCTCCAATCAGTGCTTTCACTTCTGTTTCTCCAGCAGAAAATGTCAGTTCTCATCCAAGAAACTCTTGGCACAATTTCTTGGCTCCCTTTGATACCAGGCAGGATGCATTTCTATGATAGAATTTATTCCCGACTGCAGTAGGCTTATCTGATTTTATAGTAGTGATTTTGCACTTTCTTAAAAATCTAATTTTCTCAATCCAGGCTGATAGCACCACTCAGTTAGAAATAACTGACCAACACTTCAACCCTAAGGAGTTCAAACCTACTCATACACTTATGCCTTCATACTCACTTTCATGTCTATCTGAAAATACCTAGTCAGGTTTCCGCTTTGCTGAGAGAACTCTAGGAGCAATGTAAAAGAAAACATAGATAACTAGTAATGATGTGTGCTGGCTCTCTTACTTATGTCTATATTTATGGTCCTAAACCTGGCAAATGAACTCCAAGTTAGGCTGCTAATTATTTGAGTATGGGCAATGTGTTATCTTCTCTGGGTTTTGTTTTATTTAGTAAGTACCCTACTGGATTGGTGTGTGGGTTAAAGAAGATAATTATCAAAATATTTTATCTCTGCGGGGACTGGATGTGGCCACAGTCATTATAAATGGGGATATTTTTCCATCTAGATCATCCCCTATATTACGACTATAAAGATAGGAAGCTAAATGAAGCTCCAGGAACTAAGCAACTGTGTGACCTCTGTCACCTCACTGTTACTCGGCTTTCCTTTTTCAAAGGAGGAATAAGTCAATAAACAAATGAATCAGTGGTATATAGCCAGGTTATTAATAGAAATTTTGCATCCTAAACAAACCCTGCAAAATAGGCACCGTTCTTTCTCTGTTTTGTAGAGGAGCTAAAGCATCAGTCCTGACGGATAAGGAACCCAATCTGCAGAGGGCATAACTTCCCCAGCACAGTTAGAAAACTGTGCACCTCTTCCTTTGGTGCACTTGTTCTCAAAGCTCAGGGCAACGCAGCAATACTCAGCTGCATCAAACCTGGTTCTTGTCCTCAAGAATTTCTGTATGTTCCTTCTCTTTGTGTTATCTGCACTGGTATTAGGAAGCAAACTAACCGCTAGATAGTTAAGCCTGAAAACAGAAATTTGTTTTCTTGAAACCATTAGCTTTCGTTGTCATTTCCTAGAAGTGGGTGTTCTGGGAAGAATAAAACCAGGTGAATTCTAATAGTTGAAAGTAAGACAGAGCAAAAGCTTGGGAACATCCTACCGGGAGAATTTTCGGGCCTGTCAGGAAGCAACTTTGAGATTAGGCATGAGAGAGGAGTTGAAAACAAAACCATGAGTTTACAATTAACCTTGATTTCTACCTGCATCCACAAATGACTTGTTTGAAAACATCCCTTCCCTCTTACTTTTCCAGTGAATGCTCAGTGTTGTTTTTCTGATTCTCTCTTCTCAATCATCTGTTCCATGAGAGCTATGCTCCCATAGCTTCTAGAAAATTTCCCAGACAAGGACTATCTTATGCCCTCTAAGAATGTCTCACTGAGGATTATTCTTTTTCTCTTTTCTCTTTTGCCTCTCACATATCTTTACATTTTTCTCCATATCCTTTTCTAAACTCTATTTCAATGCTTTTTTCCTCAACCATTTCTCTATTTGCCACCTTCTTATGTTTTCTTTATAGCTTGAAACCTGTTGCAGTGTTCATAAATAAAATTGTCAGGCTTAGAAGCAAAACCAGAGAAAGTGAGCACTATTTTTATCTAATTATAATCCTACTGTCTCTAATCTATTTTAGTTTTCCCAATATTAGCACCCCATTCAGTTGCCATGATCACTAAATATTTTCCTATATTCTTTAGCATGCATTCCACTTTTTTTTAGAACCCTAATTTCTGACAGCACTTCTCCCAGATTACATTGTATCTTCATTTACTCATATATTCATTTTTAAGTTTTTTATTAATAGTCTACTAAGTGTCAGTCCCTGTGCTAGCTCTGGAGAAAGTAGATGGACTAAAATAATTTCTTTCCCCTAGTACAAGGTCTGTTTGGAGAGAAGAGATCTAGTCCATTGACTAAAACTGTGATCAGTGCACAGAAGTTTGCACAAAAGGCATTTCATGTCACACTGGGTTATCTTCACAAATGGAATCTGCTCCATCTATTTCAGAATCACCACCTACAAAATAATGCAATAGGAAAAGTACTGGCACTGAAGTCAAAAGGGTTATAATTCCTGTCATTGCAGGGATTGGGCTGTTACCAGGATACGAGCATTGACTCTTACCAAGTCGCGCATCTCATCTATATGAGAATGAACCAATTATTTATTATTTGTACTCTTCCTGGAAGAACTGGGGGATTTTTAATAAGAATGTTAGAGAGATATAAGGCTAGAGATATCCAGGATCTTAAGGGATCAGTTAAGTTTAACATTTTTGCAGTTTAAAAAAATAATAACTGTTTTTAATCATTGGGTGTTTTCATTTCTCCCTTTCCCTCGCATTCTCCAGACAACTGTTATTTATCTATTCCAACCTCTCCATGCCTGGCATTTTCAGAGTGCTTTTGTATAGGTATTAATTTTTGTTGCAAACTGCTTGAGGAAGATACTTGGTCCCAAACAGAATGGATCCCTTCTATCAGTGATCTTGTGTTAGAATTCATTCATACCCTAGTGTTCAACCAGGACTGGCCATGTCTGACAGGCTCAGTCTCAATGTAAGGGTAATTTTATTTAGTCACTAGCTTCAGCTGAACCCTCTGAGTATAAAAATTATTAACATTGCACGAGGCATTTCTGTTTTCATTATTCCATACTTCAGTCTAATAAAAAGGAGTTCCAGGTGTTCTTTCTATAGAAATAGATGTTCCCAAAGGCAAGCTCTGTGAAGTTATGAGATATGAAGTGCATCCAGCAAACATTTTAATTTGTTCTTCATATATTAGTCTGAAGCAACAAGGTCAAGTTTCCTGATTTACCATACAGTTAAACCAAGTCAGCTGGCTTCTCTGTGCAGAAGGCAACCAGTCTCCCATTCTTACCTTTCTTATTCCAGTGATTAGGATATTGCTGCTGCCTTTCAAAAATAAGAATTTACTCCTGAGAAACATGTGAAAATGGGGTAATGAGGTCACTGTCTCTATATTTTCCGTATGCCAATCTATTTTCATATCCTAAGCTCACTGATTGTTTCAGCTACAGAATGCATCATTATGATTTGGAGGTGTGAACATGAAGGGAAACTAGAGTTATTTTTCTATAGTTAATTTTAATAAATTCACTTAACCTACAAGCCTTACTGATGGAAAAAAAACTGAATAAAAAGATGCATATCAATAAGACTATAAATTTTAACAATCAAAGATACCTTCAGAAACTAACCCAAACCTACCGCATGTAGTATTTTTAAAAAGATGAGAAAATCAACGTGAAAATCTTTGGAAATAAATGAAAAAAAAACCAGAGTGAGGAATTGACAAGGGAGAAAGAAAAACTTAGAAAATTCTCAGCAAACCAAGCTTATTAACTATAAAATAGCCATGCCATTCAGCTATTCAATTAATTGATTATCTGAAATTGATTAGGGAAAATTGATCAATGAAAAATATTGAGCTGCTCTATTTTATTCTTCTAAAAAACAGGATAATATTTGTATAGAAATGACTAAATCTGTTAGCAACTCTCCTAAGGGAATTTTGACATTATGATTATGAAACATAGTTTTTTAAGTAGGATAAAAAATTATTTCTTATTGATAATTTTGTCTGGCAAGATTTTAAATACTATGTTAGGTGATGATCATGTGTTTTGTGGCAGGATTATGGCCTACATCATAAACCAATCTGGAATGTATTATAATATTAAAATTATTGCCTACTTAAAATATATCTAAATTGCTTTCAAATTTCACATCTGCCTACCAGCTAGTGTGTCGAGTCTAAAGTTTACTAAGTCATATAATCCCTAACGCTCAGTGTTTTCTTTCTAAAGAAGTTTATTATCTTACTATGTATCACATGCCATATTTCACTGCTTTCTATAAGGTTTGTTACCTTATGCAAATTACCTTGAAATATAATTGTGACCTTTAATATAGCAAATGCATGGCAGAGCCTGGCAAGCTACCTGTAACGTATTCAATATGCCAAAAGCAGTAACAATAATGGACCTCATTCCCCTGACCCTGAACGCGACAGGGATAAATGAGATGTTACTGGCACCCGCTCAAGCATATCGATGAGCAACAGGATGACAGTGATAAAGTGATATAGGCTTAGAACTTTTAAAATAATATCTGCTGAACAATCATGCAAAATGTAGTTTAGAATCATCTGTTGCTTTAGACCACTCAAATACCAGAAAGGGAATACTCTTATTTTGTCTTAACCTTAAACTTTAACAACAAATTAGTAGCCTCTTGGTCACTTTCAGAATAATCCTTTGGAGTATCTAGTGACAACTCATTCATGAGCACTTCTAATCCAAGTGGTTATTTTTTTAATTATTTTGGGATAATTTTTTCTATTAGACCATGTTGCTCTCTAGAGACACTAAAAAAGGCTTACTGGGCTTTGACTATGGACATGCTAGAAGGATGAAGGATTATTTTTCAAGAAACTAGGTCTCTAGGATCAGTCAGTAACCCCATATTAGCCCTGTAACACTGTCATCCCGTTGTTCATTGATTTGATTTGCTCGAGCTGGCACCAGTAACATCTCCATTGTGAGACTTGTTACTGTTTTTGGCATATCAAGTACGCCACGGGAGCTTGCTAGGCTCTGCCGGGTAGGCAGGACACTCTCAGTAGCTTGCCGGGCTCTCAGAGAGGGACAGAGGAATTAAACCCGGGTCCGCCGCCTGCAAGGCAAACACCCTACCCACTGTGCTATTGTTCTAGTCCCATAGTGCAGTTGGAAAAATTATCCCAGAGGGCAATAGGAGCACCTATAAGAAAGACAAATTTGAGCACTTGCAAGGGAATCGTAGTAAAGAATGTTGATGACATTTATCACTCAAAGTCACACTTTGTCTCAAGGATGAAAACATGTTAGTGCAGAGTTATACTCCCGAATATAACTTCCAAATATAAAAGGTGACACTCTTGGAAACAAATTCCAAAGTGGGTCTTGATCTGAGTCAACTATTTTAAAAGCAATTCACCACCAGATATTTTCTTCCTGGACACAAACACCATAAGAACAAGGGTCCTGCCTGAATTTCTTAGCATCTTTATCTCTGGTGCTGCAATGGCATGACTTTAGTAAATATGTTTTGGTTTATGACTGAAATCAGTGCCCTGAAGCAAGGGATTGTGTTGCCTGTGACATTGTATTATAGGAAGAACACTAGAGCTTTATCTTTTATGATTTTCTAGAATAGAATCTAACTTCCTAATTTCTTCGTGGTGTTGCTGCCGCATTTGTTATAATTCTAAGCTGCTTACTGCTTCTGCACTGTAGAAATTCACAAACTAAAAATGATCAGTGAGAAGCTAAAGTTCTTACAACAATACTGCACGAAGTAGATTGCTTTTGTGCTTTTTAGAGGGCATGGGTACTCAGCAGGCAGGAGGTAGCAGTTGAATGAACGGTTTTTCTCCTCCAGTTTTAATTATATACAAGTCACTGTTTTTTTTTTTTTAAATCACTTTAATTTCTACCAACTTAGTATTAAAAAATAAAAATAATTTTTAGATGATCTCTCATCACTTTTTTGTTTTTTTTTGGATTTGGGGCCACAGCTGATGCGGGGAACCATATGGGATGCTGGGGATCGAACCCAAGTTGGTCATGTGCAAGGCAAATGCCCTCCTTGCTGTACTATCACTCCAGCCCCCTCCATTTAGTTTTTTTGCACTGAATGTGTCTAGAGCTTTAGGTCCAACTCTTTGAAAATTCAAATTTATAAATGGAAAAATTTACAATTATAACCTTACAAAGAAACCCTTATTTAGCAAATATGTACTGAGTAACCACTATATGCCAAGCCCTGTGCTCCGACTAGAGATAAAATAATATCATCATCATCATCCTGTTGATCGTCGAATTTCTTGAGCAGTCTCAGTAATGTCTCCATTCATCACAGCCCTGAGATTTTAGAAGCCTCTCTTTACTCATCCTTCCCAATGGTGCCTAATTGGAGGCTCTTTTAGGGTCAGGGAAATGAGACTTATCATTGTTACTGGCTTGGGCATATGAATATGCCATGGGGAGTTTGCGAGGCTCTCCCATGTGGGCAGGAAACTTTTAGTAGCTTGCCAGGTTCTCCCAGAGGGAGAACTAGGCTATAACTTGCTTCCAGGAGCTTGGTTTCATAGTCTCTGGATGTTGGCCATTGGTGGGATTACACAGCACTGGGAGCAGTCCCTGGGTGTGACAACCTAGCTACTGGAAAATGGGGAATCTGGGCGGAAGAAGCCCAGTCCCAATCCGAGCAGGCTTGGAGGTCTCAGCCCCAGGTCCCACACACCTGGGTTCTTCTGCCACTTCTTTCTTGCGTGAGGCTCATCTGAACACGTGGAGAGGGGCCTTGAGCATGGCTGTGGCTAGCTCCGGAGGTCTTCCTCTGCAGGAGCTCTGCTTGAGGCGGGGAGGGAAACTTTAGCCCACTCCCTCCAAGGGGCTCTGGGGAAGACAGCCAGCCATGGGGGCAAGAGACTCTGGTATAAAATAATAAAATACCATAATATACTGTGTCTTTAGGACATAGTAGGAACAATAAAGTTAGTGGACAGTGTTACTTAGCAAAACTGTCTAACAAGGGTAGAAAAATGAATAAAGAAACCGTAGAATAAGTGATGGGAAGGAACTATGGGAGGAGGACAGAGAGAGTGAGGAAGTCTGGGTGGAAGCCAGGCACAAAGAACAGCATTTCAGAGACTAAGGAGTAAGAGGATTTATCTACTTAAAAAAAAAAAAATTAACTGGGTTGCCAGTGCTTACAAGTGGGTAGTTAGCTTTGCGCTCAGCTGACCTGAATTTGATCTCTGGCATCCCACATGGTCTCCAGAGCACCGACCAGGAGTAATTCCTGTGTGCGGAGCCAGGAGTAACCCCTAACATCACCAGGTGTGATCCAAAAAGAAAAAAAAAGCCCAAGTAATACTATGTAATGCAATACAAGTATCTGGTAGTCACTAATTTTAGATTTTTTTATTGAGGTGCTTAATTTTATATTACTGTTAATCACACTTTTCATGCATACGTCTTTCCAACACCAGACTCATCACCAGATATTCTCTTTCTTCCACCAGTGTCCCAAGAAACTTTCCCAAACTGACTCTTCCTTCATGTAAGCTTAGTTATTTAGACAGAATCTTCAATTCCAATGACTTTAACCATTTGTGTTCCCTGTGTCTTTTTATCCTACATATGGGAAAAATCAATGTTCTTTTTTTAGCTCTTTTCTTGTGTATGATTCCTACACACATATAGATGAATAGAATTAATTTCCTGAAATTCCACAAAATTATAAATTAATGATAGGTTAAAGTAGATTATTTTTCATAAACTAAATTCTTTTTTAGAATTATATAAATTTTAATAATTAATATTATGGATACTTCTGTGATAAAATATTTTAGAGTTTACATAAAATAAGTAAATTCCACAAATGTAAAATTTAATAAGGAATGAAGAGAATTATGAAAATTTAAAGGGCAAAATCTGAATAGGCCTATAAAAGTATGAAGTGTGTTTTGTCCTAAGAAAGAGAATATTGGTTTTATATTAGAAAATATTATAGATACTGCTTAAGTGTCTGCATTAATAAGTAAAAGATTATAATAAAAATCTCTATGAATGTAAAAAAGCTGAAAAGAATATTCAATATAAATGATATATTAGTTAATTATTGAAAAATGTAGGGGCTAGAGAGATAGCACAGCGGGTAGGGAGTTTGCCTTGCATGGGGTTCGAATCCCAGCATCCCATATGGTCCCCTGAGCACTGCCAGGAGTAATTCCTGAGTGCAAAGCCAGGAGTAACACCTGCCTGTACATTGCTGGGTGTGACAATAGAGTAAATGTCTATACTCACTTATCCAACTAGGAGTAAACAAACCTTTCTCTTTATTCTTTCTTTTTTTTATTGAATCACTGTGACATATACAGTTACAAAGTTGTTTATGATTGAGTTTAGTTGTATAGTGTTTCAACACCCATCTCTTCACCAGTGCACATTTCCCTTCATCAGTGTCCCCAGTTTCCTTCTTGCCAGTCCCCTGCTGCTGCCCTACCCCTAGAGAGCCTGCCTCTATGGCAGACACTTCTCTCTCTCTCTCTCATTTTCTTTTAAAGCAATGTGATTTGCAAAACTATTACTGAAAAGGTATCATGTATATCACTTTACCTCCTTTCAGCACCCAGTTCTTGTCCAGAGTGATCATTTCCAACTATTATTGTATAGTGGTTCCTTCTCTGTCTTAACTTGCACTCTGGCTCCCCCTTTGCGGCAAGCTTCCTACCATAGACAAGTTCTCCTGGCCCTTGTCTATACTGTCTTTGGGTATTATTCTCACACTAAAACACTGTTCTGAATCTAATAATGGGCAGTTATAAGCACTGTGAGTGAGTGATATACTCAATGCCACATGCTGGGAAGTCTCTCCTGTCCTTTAAAGAAGGCACTTTAATGATTCTTTTTTTTTTTTTTTTGCTTTTTGGGTCACACCTGGCGATGCACAGGGGTTACTCCTGGCTCTGCACTCAGGAATTACCCCTGGCCATGCTCAGGGGACCATATGGGATGCTGGGATTTGAACCCGGGTCGGCCGCTTGCAAGGCAAACACCCTACCCGCTGTGCTATCGCTCCAGTCCCGCCACTTTAATGATTCTTGCAAAACTGGTTTCAGTACTACTGATGTAGGCAGGTAGATAGGAAAAGGCCCTTGGCAATGAAAATTGAGATTTAGCAGAGTCTCTGGGAAGGAGACTCTTAAAATGTGCAGATTCAAGAAAACAAAAGACCCGGAAGAAACCATCAGCAGACCCTGAGGATAATGGACCCCTCCCCAGGAGGTTCCCCAAAGAAGGCCATCACTACTCCCAACCTCCCTGGTAACCTTAGCAACGAACTTTTACCTAGAAAGGAACCCCATGTGGGTGGGGGCAGGTTGGAGAAACCCTATAAAAGACACCTTGAACAAAGGAAGGGCGCGCATATGCTGCCTGAGCCCATGTGCTGCTTGTGCCATGTGGCCGAGGACATGTGTCGCCCGCATCTCCCCCCTTGAGATGTGTACTTTCATGCTTTCGTGTCCAGTGCTAGGATGTGTGTAGAGCTCTCTCCACCCTTGGAGAAGCTCGAGGTCTCTCTTGAGCGCGTTACTCCTACTGGTTTTTCTTTTCCACTTATCCCTTCCTCCTTCCCTAAGACCTTCTAAATAAAGTCTGTTACTTCACTGCTTGTCTACTCCTGAAATTCTTTTCCGCGAGCGAGACAAGAACCCAGTAACCCTGGGTCCCGGGTGTTTGAGGCGGCTGGAGAGAAAGTGACCGTCTTTCTCCTCCCCACTTCACGAAAGTCACCCGTGGGGCCCACCGACATCACTACAAAATCTCTAAGCTATTGCCTGTCTATGAAGCTCTGTATTGTTCCTTCAAATCTGAATGATAACCTAGGTGGATAGAGTATTCCTGGTGATATGTTCATTTTGTTGAATTTTTTTTATTATATCCCTCCATTCTCATCTGGTTCACAGAGTCTCATTTGATGAATTTGCCATGAATCTTAATGGGCTTTCCTCTGTGTGATAATTCCTTTTTTATTTTGCTGTTTTCAATATTCTATCTCAGTCTTTGATTTTTTGTCATTCTGAGCACAATGTATCTTGGAGGATTCTTAGTTGAGTCTATTTTCACCAAGACCTTTCAGGCCTCTTGTATTTGGTTACCTATATTCCTCAACTCTGGGAAATTCTTAACTGTGATTTTTTTTTAACTATTGGTTCTCCATTGAATTTGCCTTCCTGGTCTTCAGGGACTCCAGTGATTTTTGCAATATTCCTCTTGAGCTTATCCCATAGTTCTCTGGTATGCTATTCGTTTATTTTAAACTCTTTTTCCATCTTCAATGTGCTACCTCCATTTGATCTTGGACCTTCTCAGTCTTTTTCTCAGTTGCTATTATTCTGCTGCTCAGAGCTTCTAATGAATTTTATGTCACCTATAATACTCTTCATTTCTGTCATTTCTTGCGGTGTGCAAGGCAAGCACCTTACCAACTGTACTTGCCTCTCCAGCCCCAATTGTCTTTCTAATAGAACAGTCTACAAAACTTAGAATTTGCTAGAACAACTCACAAATTAGCTCAGAGAACCATTTGACTTATTAGATCACCAATTTATATCTCATGAGCAACTAGATGGAAGAGATGTCTAGAGCAAAGTATATGGAGTGAGTTGCAGGCTTCCTCTTCAACCCATGATTCTTCAATAACCCACTCTCTCCAAATCCCCCTATGCCTGTGTGTTCAACCCAGAAACTCTTGAGCCCTAACCTTTGGGTTTTGACATAGGCATCATCTGTAAGAGTGTTTTGTTAAGCCTTAGCACTCTGATCATAGATCCATCCTCCAACTTCTTCTCCTCCCTGAAGCTTAGGGCTTCTGTTCCACTCATTTTGACCCAAACTCCAACCACTACCATCATTAGGTACTGTCCCCAAATCACTCATCAACATAACCAAGGTAGGTCATCTCAAGGGTTTTAAAAACTTTGAGTCAGGACCTCTGGGTGAATAACAACTATATGTGAGGGATATATTTATGTTATCATAATGACAAAGATAAATTTTTCTATAAATCACAGCATCACACTTCTACATCATTACCACCCCTCAAGGCATGCAAGAACTTGTGCACATACGCGTGCACACACCACACACACACACACACACACACACACACACACACACACACCTGTCTTCCTCTCATCTAATTTGTAAACAAGTCACCTTTCATCTTTCTTTTCTTTCACCTAAAATATTGATAAAGTCCTTTCATATATCAACCTGTGTCCCAAATCGTACTTGTCAAACTCATTTCTAGTATGCTATAGAGATTGTTTTGGTCTTTTCCCCCCTCCCCACCCTTTTCCTTTGTGGCTTTTGTCATGATGAACAAGGGTCACATATACTCGTCCTAGGTGTTCACACATTTTTTAGTTTTTGTGCTTTCCAGGGATCACACACTTTAATTGCAGTGCTCACACATACCTAGCTGTGTACAGGGGACCACAAGCTCTTTTGGGGTGCTGAGGACTACAAACAGCGGAATGGAATTGCCAGACTATGTTCTTCACATGTGGGCAGCACTGTGATAAAACTTATGACCTTGTGCTTGCAAAGAAGGCTCTTTCTTCTATTGAACTGTCTTCTGGACCCAGAGTTCACTTTCAAACAAATACCTCATCTCAGCCTAAAAACCTTTGAGGCTTCCCAAGTTTTCTACATAGAAAAGTTCAGCTTCATTAGCATGTCATTCAAATTCTTTCCTTCTCTGGTTGTAGGCTGCGTTTCCTGCAACCAGTTGCAGTTTTTCCTTCTCTGATTCTAGGCTTTGATTCCTGCAAACAGTTGCCATTTCATCCATTCTATGTGAACTTCCAGCTATACTCTTTCACAGATGTGTGGTTTTGTTCACACTGTACATTCTTTATGTAGAAATCTTATTCGCAAAATAAGTTCATTTCTCTTGTTCACTAATGTTTATATACTGTGATTTCAAATATACAGATTATGATGCCCTGCTGGGATTTGGGCTCTGAGAAAACAGAGACCGTTTTGTCTTATTTTATCTTTGGATGCCCCTAATTGTTAGCAAGTGTCAGGTGTTGGATTAAATTAATATTTTCTTAGAGAACATGAATATATATCTTTATTTCTATCAATGTATTTATCCTCCAGGAACTTACAATCCAATAATTGTAGTAGGCGTTGCAATGTGTTGATGCAAGAGAATATCTACTGCCCTTAAGGGATGCAGTAGTTTTGTAAAAGAATGAATCACAGTGATAAAGATGATCAGATGATTTTTTTAAGGGCATCAAGAGGATTGGTTCATTGAGATCTATGAGGAAAGAAAAACATAGATAAGAGCTATCACTTGAGGTTGACCTTGAAAGATTAGTAGAATGTTCAATATTACACGTAAACTGACAAGAAGTTGAAGAAATAAGAAATTGATGTTGAAGGTGTTCATGAAGGATAACTTCAAACCACACAAATCAGGAGAGGATTGTGTAAAATTCATGGACTTTAAGGGGGCTTAGGTACTTGGAAAGCTGGATTTCAGAAATTCCTTTATTGTTTTTTTCTTTTTTTGGGGGGGGAATCACACCTGGCGATGCACAGAGGTTACTCCTGGCTCTGCACTCAGGAATTACTCCTGGCGGTGCTCAGGGGACCATATGGGATGCTGGGAATTGAACCCGGGTCAGCCGCGTGCAAGGCAAACGCCCTACCCGCTGTGCTATCGCTCCAGCCCCTATTATTTATTTATGATATTATAGATTTTATCCTTATAGTGATAGCATTAAATTACTAACCATCTGACTATCCTTATTGTCTTCTTGTCTCTGGAACTAGTGAATGCATTTCACTAAAAAAGGTTAAGCATAATGTCCACACTATTAATAAAAGCACTAAGGAGAGGTAAAAAAAAACAAAATATAGTTTAAACTTCCCACTTTGTTTAGATAGAGTGATTTATTAGGTTGCAGTGATTATCAGAACTTTCTATTTGATGCAATGTTTTTCCTTGTTGCTTTATCAAAATATAATGTTAGTGGCTTGAAAGAAATAATGGGGGTTAAGGCCTTTGCCTTGCCTATGCTCAACCTGGGTTCAGTCCTCTGAATATCACCAGGAATGATTCCTGAGCACAGATTCACGAGTAACCTGGATCACAGCTGGCATGCACCAATCCCTTCACAAAAGTTGATATGAACATGATTAACTATGTAATTGCTGCATACAGATCTTATACTTCTAATATGAGTACCTCAATTTTTTTTTCTGTGAATATCTCATGACTTAGAAGAACTACCCACTATTGGAAAGGAGAGTTGGCTTTGTCTCTATATGTTACTGATCTGTTTTTGTTTTGTTGTTACTGTTTTTTTTTTTTTTTTGCTTTTTGGGTCACACCTGGCGATGCACAGGGGTTACTCCTGGCTCTGCACTCAGGAATTACCCCTGGCAGTGCTCAGGGGACCATATGGGATGCTGGGATTCGAACCCGGGTTGGCCGCGTGCAAGGCAAACGCCCTACCCGCTGTGCTATCACTCCAGCCCCTGTTGTTACTGTTTTAATGTATGCATACTTCAAGTTGTTGGCAGAGCTTGGCAAGCTACCCATGGCATATTCAATAAGCCAAAAATAGTAACAAGAAGTCTCACAATGGAGACGTTACTGGTGCCTGCTAGAGCAAATTGATGAGCAACAGGATGACAGTGATTTTAAGACTTATATTTTATATCTTTTATGTGTTCATACACCACATCCATCCACAAATTTCTAGCACCACTTGAGCCCCAAAGGCTCCTCTACTCATTCTCCCCACCCAGCCCCCTCTTCCTCTGTTATCACCATAATTTTTACCATCTGTACTTAATATTATTTTTCCCACCATCCATTTCCTTTAGTGTTTTATCATCCACAAATTTTTATTTTATCATCTAATATTTGTATTTCACAGCCCTACTTCTTGAGGCATAATCACCTCAAGTCACAACCATTTTGTTTCAAAGGTACAGCTTTATCTTTCTTATTGGCAAAGTAGCAATTTGGAATTATCTTTAGAGAACTTTTTAGGAGCTCCAAGAAAACATATTTACAAAGTACTGTCTCCCAGAAGTTAAAGCCTATGTGTTTGTAGAAATCTCAGTACAGTTCCCTGACTTTTTCTGAGAGTTTCACAGCTCACTTCCAGGAAAGTAACCAACCTGAGGAATGGACCTGTGCCAGCCACCCAGTGGTGCTGGCAGTGAAAACCTCAGAAACCCAGGTTTGACTTCTGACCCACTTTCAACCTTTCTCCCATGTGCAGAGGATGTGCTGTCTTTCTCAGAGTCTGCCTGTCTTACCTCCCTTGGCCTTCCTGCTCTCTTACAGCTCAAATATTCCCTCTCCACTACTCCCCTCTCCTGTCCTTTCTTTAGCCTGTAAATTTGCTGAAGTGTCTCTCACTCTTCAGAGAAAAAAGAAGAAAGAAAGCAAGCAACCCTTCCTTCATCCTGCTCCTTCCAGCTGTGCTCCATTTTCTCTCCCTCACTTATGCAAATGTCTCAAAGGAGTGGTCTATATTAGCTGTAGACCACTTTCCTTGCAATCCTCTTAGATCTGGCTTTTGTTCCCACTGTGCTCTTGAAAAGACTCCTCCTGTCATCCCCCCTGTGCTGCTAGACAGTGGCATCAAAGGACATTTCCCTTTCTTTCAGCATCTCAGCCCATGTCTAATGAGGTGCACACCTCATTGGTGAGACTTTGTGCTTCTTGGCTCTCATGACAACCATGAGCGCCTTTCCTTTTCCTTCCCACCTTTGTCTTCTCTTTCCCCCTTTCATGATGTTCTTTCAGAGAAATATCCTCCTTTTGTCCATGTCACGGTTACTGCCACCACCTTGATCTTGATCAGTCCCAAACCTTAACCCCAACCTGCACCTCTTCTCGAACTTTAGCCTCTTCTAGTCACCTGTGACATCTCCACCTACCAGTTCCATAAGTACTGACGTACAAATCCACATATCGTCTTTCCCCACTGCACCCCCCAATTGTCTACCTCCTCCTGATGTGTATTTCTCACCTGGCTCCTTAAACATCAGTCACCCAACAAGAAACCTGACCATCACCCTTGATTCCTCCCTTCTGCTAGCTGCTACATTTGATCAGTAGCGAGAAAAGCCCATCTTAACGTATCAGTTCTTTGGTGCAACACATCATCCTTGCTACCGCTGGCCTCCTGTTGGTCTTTATCATCATCTATTATTACTGCTAGAGCTTCTTAAACAGGTTCTGTTCTTCAGTTTGATCCCTTCAAATAGCCACTGGTGTGTGTTCTCTGAGTTGTAAATCCCACCAGCTCCCTTGCAAGAAGAAAATCATCCATTTTCTCCCCAGAGCTGCAGGATGGCTCGCTCCTTCTGACTGTCCTAGTTTACAAGGCTTACTGTCGACTCCGACTGTCCCAGAACACCATCCTGGTTCACAGTAAACTGCTTGCTGGTGTTCATTCTCAATACCCTGTTTCTTTTCTTAGTGGCCTTGAGAGATGCCCTCTCCTTTTAACACAATTTTCTGTATCCTGGTAAACTTTCACTCATCACTTAGTAATAGAGATATTTTCCTTCTCACCAAAATGCTTTCCTAATCTATGCTTATATACTGCAGAACTGTTTTCTCTGTAGAGTCATAATTTGCTGCTCAAAATTATATATTTATGTACCTGTCTTCCTCCATGTCTTCACTGTTTAAAATTTTTTTACACATAGTTTTGACTTACAAAAGCATTTGTATCTCTTTCAAGTAGGTGTTAACATACCACAACTACCACCAGAATTCCCAAATTACATCACCACAGTGTCTTGAGCCTCCTCCCTTTATTATGCCTTCTCATCCTCTGGGGACCACAGTTTTTCAGTCAGAGTCTAAGGATTTGTTTCCATTTGTCATTTGTCTTTGTCTGTTCCTTTGCTTAGACTCTCTATATCCCACATATGGTGACACCATCTGGTATTTGTCTTTTCCCTTCTGGCTTATTTCACTTAACATGATTCTCTCCATATTGTTACTAAAGGTAACATTTCATATTTTTTATGGTTGAATAGTATTTCATTGAGTATACCACATCTTTATACACTCATCTCATTAGACACTTGGGTTGTTTCCAAATATGTCTATAAATAATGCATCAAAGAATATTGTTGTGCATATACCTTTTCAAATTAGTATTTTTGTGTTCTTGGGATGAATACCTAGATATACTTTTAAGGTTATGAGAAGTTTCTATACTATTTTCCATGGAGGCTGAACTCGTTTGCATTCCTTTTTCTCCATATTCCCACTCTAGTTTTTTCCAATCTTTTTCTAAGTAGGCCAAACTCACAAGCATGAGGTAATAACAATGGCGAGAGGGATACTGGGAACATTGGTGGAGAACAGGCACTAGTGGAGGGATGGGTAAACAATCACTGTATGACTGAAATGCAAACACAAAAGTTCATAAGTTTGTAACTGTGCCTCACAGTGATTCACTAATAAATTTTTAAAAGAAATATAGAAAATGTTTGAATATAAAAACAAATGATCTACATTGCCTCCTAGTAAATAATCCTAATTTCTCCTTTTTTATTTCTTAAAAAGATAAACCTAGGGGCCAACCATCCAATACAGGGGTTTCAGCACTGTTATTGGCTGACCCCAGTTCAATACCTGGCACCACATAGAGTCCCCCCAAGCACCACCAGGAGTGACTCCTGAGCACAAAGTGGAGAATAAGCCCTGAGCACAGTGTGGTATGGCCCAAAATTAGACAGAAAGAAGGGAAGGAAGGAAGGAAGGAAGGAAGGAAGGAAGGAAGGAAGGAAGGAAGGAAGGAAGGAAGGAAGGAAGGAAGGAAGGAAGGAAGGAAGGAAGGAAGGGAGGGAGGGAGGGAGGGAGGGAGGGAGGGAGGGAGGGAGGGAGGGAGGGAGGAAGGGAGGGAGGAAGGAAGGAAGGAAGGAAGGAAGGAAGGAAGGAAGGAAGGAAGGAAGGAAGGAAGGAAGGAAGGAAGGAAGGGAGGAAGGAAGGGAGGGAGGGAGGGAGGGAGGGAGGGAGGGAGGAGAAAAAAAAAAGAAAAATAAAATCACAAGTAGTTGTTCAGAAAGTGAGCAATTTTGGGGGCTAATCCCATTGCACTTTCTAACTAACCCTAGCACCACTGGCTGACAAGCTCCATGCTTTCCTGTGGAGTACAACAGGGACCACCGGGTGATTATGCAAAGATAACACACTGAGAACATACCCAGGTACATAATACAGGACCCAGGGAAAAATAAATATGTAAGGTCTCTTATTCATAAATTGGAGAGAGGAGGGGTAGTGGATAAGTGCCATAACATTACATAAAAGCTTTCCCCTTTCTTCCTTGGTCTTTCTCTCGACTTGCCATGGTGTTTTTTTTATTTACTATTTAATGTTGAGAAAAGAAAAATGAACAATTCATGTTATCACCATAAATTTGCCTTTTTTTCATACTCCACACTATAAATTTTAAACACCAAAAATCAGAGCATTTAATTTGTGTGCAGAGCCACCAGAGTTGTGAATTTCCATTTTCGAAACGTTTATGCACAGGGCACCTTGAGTTGGCCAAAAAAGACACCGTCACATCAAATTTTGAAAAACTAAAGTTTGACTCCAGCCAGGGGTGCTTCCAGGCTCTGCAGAGAGTTGCAGGGAGATTGCAGAGCCATCCAGGAGCCTGGGGGCCTGCACCCCTGCTGTAAGCACAGGTGCTTCACCAGCTCGCGCCTGATCCCTGCTGAACTCGGGCCCTCCCGCTTGCCTAACCAAGGTATGGTGTCTTGGAGCTGGCACGATCTGGGAAAAATCAAGCCAGTTGTCTGTATTCCAGGGACCTATCACTGTAATTTATGAAAGACCGGGGGCTTTCAAGGATCTGTCAGGACGTGCTCGGTATCAAGGATACATTAGGGTGCTGCTCAGCAGGTCGAAGAGGTGACATAGTACCCCACCCAAGGTGCCATAGAGTGAATGCCCAATGCTAACCCCCCTGAAGTGATGGCCAGACCATTACTGGAGCTAGAAAACACTAGCTAGGGTTTCTGTTTCCGCTAGAGAGGGCAGACCAGCAGGACCAGGGAACTGGAAAGACATGTGAGAACTCATCCTGAGAAACAGTGAGAAGCGCTGGCACATTTAACTTTGTTCCATCCATCTCCACCCACAAACCACAAAACACAGAGAAACAGGAAGAACTGCAGGATCACCACCATGGAGCATTTGTGCCCAAGTACAGGGCCCTTCAGAGTCTGGCACCTATGGGACACCTAATTAAGTGACTTGCCCTATGGCTACAAAAGCTAAGTCAATGGCAGAACTAAGAATAAAAACCACACAGTTGTTGTGTGTGTGTGAGAGAGAGTGTGTTTTTCCACCACGCATGCTGCTTCTTTCAGAATAGATTATTTCTGGCAAAAACAACACGGAACTCAAAGATTTACAGCTCTGTGTTCTTAGCAAGGAACAAAAAAACATTGCGGAAAAGTAGTTCCTAGCAGGAATGCTTTATTTTTAGCAATTTTGCCTTATAATTTATAAAGCAATTTCACAAACATTTAGTGCTGGCATCACTAAAAAAATAGAAGTTATTGTCACCTTCGATTTGCAGATGAAGAGAGGAAGCGATGGGCCTGGAGTCGTGTGGCTCTCAGATAGCCCAGCAGGAGTTTGAATTCTATGTTCTTTCTAGCAGCCTCTAGTGCCCTGGTAGAAGTTGTGAGGAAGTGGGTTGATGGACAGTATAGGCTGGTCAGTGACAGGCAACATGTGATCTCTGTGAGGCACGTCCATGGGCGAGACACTGGTCTAGACACAGTGGGAAGTGGAGAAATCTAATTATTTTGTTATTGTCGCCCAGTTACGAAAGCGACTCTCCCATCCTTCTCTGACCTCAGTCAGGCTCCTACTTATCTCTAAGCTTCTGTTTCTTTGTCTGCAAAATAAGAAACTTTAAAAATTAATTGAACCTCCATGAGATTTATTTATTCATGATGGAGTTGTAGTCATAGAGTGTTCCAGCTCCCATTCCTTCCTTCATCAGTGTCCACTTCCCTCCACAGTGACCCAGTTTCCGTCCCTCGCCTAGCTTGCCACTGTGGCAGACACTTTTCTTTTTTCCTTTTAGTTTCTGTGGTTTGCTGGAACATTACTGAGAGGGCATCAAGCATACCACTTCCTTTCAGCATCCAGTTCTCGTCTAGAGTGATCACTTCCCACTAGCAGTTCATTGTGGTCCCTTCTGAGATGGAACCACCCTTCCCCCACTGTGGCAAGTTTTCTACTCGGGACTCTTGGCTCTCCATGTCTTTGGGTATTATTCTATTTGGTATTATTTGATTTGGGTATTATGCTGTTGTCTGGATATTATTCTTCTACTTTTTTATATCCCCCAAATGAGGGTGATAATTCTATGGCTTGCCCTCTCGAATGACATCTATCTCATAGTTTTGTTCTGAGGAATAATAGTGCAGTGTCTGTCCGCCGTGAGCAGCCAGTGAACATTAATAGTCATCATCGTTATACACCATCATTATTATTCATTTCAGTTGGCTGAGTTCAAGTCACTGTCCTCTCTCTCATCGTTATATAAATTTATCTCCTCATACTGAATGCTCATTTAAAGAAAATGTTTTTTTCCTCAGGACATGAATAACTTATTTTTAAGATAAGATTAACTGATAGGTGCATTCTCCAACCCCCAGATCCTCTAGAACATAACATGTGGGAAAAGGGTACATCTGGTTCCAACTTTATTATTGTTCAGTTGAGAAAATTAAGGTCCAGGGAAGTTAAATGACTTTTCCAAGTTTATACAATTGATTTTTTGTCATTCCAAACTCCTAATCCAGTGCTCATTTCCAGTAAGTATTTCTTCCATAAGAAGAAATACTTCTAAAAGCCTGGCTCCTTTGCAATCATTGATTTTAAATATACCTTTGTTTTTTCATACTGCTCACGAGAAAGAGATGTATTCTTATTTTTGCTCAGTGTAATTGATCCCAATGATCATTATAATCATTATACTATGAATAATCATTTAAATCCATTTGTGTGCTTTGCACACATAAATTGAAAGATATATCAGTATTATTTTCACAGTATGTTCTCTTTTTCTTTGCCGGATAGGAAATATTTTTGAGCCATATGGGATCCTAATTTTCTGAATGCTTTTAGATTATCAGATGTCTCAACTGACAGTGCTGGATGGAAATCAAATCATGAGAATTTGCAAAACTGAAAAAAAAATCAAGAACATTTTGGTGTTATCATGTACCGGAAATTCCATCTTTATCTTTCCTTCAATTAGGAAAAAAAATCAAACATCCTGAATATTAGACTTTCCTGCTCAAACTTTTCAATCTTTTTGCTATAAGCTTTCCTAATTGATTTTTAGATTGTGTTTTCATGAACCTGTGCTCTGCATTTTAAATTTATGATTTCTTCTTTGTAATTTTTATGGAGCAATAGAACAGCGGTAGGGCATTCACCTTTCACACTGCCGACCCGTGTTTGATTCCTCCGCTCCTCTCAGAGACCCCGGCAAGCTACCAAGAATATTGTGCCCGCACGGCAGAGCCTGGCAAGCTACCTGTGTGGTGTATTGAATATGCCAAAAACGGTAACAATAAGTCTCACAATGAGAGACGTTACTGGTGCCCACTCAAAAAAATCGATGAGCAACGGGATGACAGTGACAGTGACAATTTTTATTTTACTCAAAAATGTAGCTAAGATGATAATGGAAATGTGCCTCTTATTTTGAGTGATGTTGGTGGGAGGCATACCTAGATCTGCTCAGGGCTTCAGGTCTTACTCCTGGCTCTGTGCTCAGGGACCATTCCTGGTAGGACTTAAGAGACCATATGTGGTGCCAGGAAGTCATGATCCCTTCCTCCAAGCAGTTTACCATCCACTAAAGAGTGTAGAAGAAATGGGGCTGAACCATTATGCAGGGGGCAAGGCACTTGCTTTGCATGCAGGTTCCATCCTCACAATCCTTTATGGTCCCCTGAGCTGCCAGGAAGATCCGTGAGCACACAGCCTGAGCACTGCTGGATGCTCCCCTCAAAAAAATATATAGGGGATATAAATCCAAATAGAGAGCTAAGAGATTGGATGGCCAGTTTCATCACCCGTTTCAATCTATATAGGTACACCCATCTTTAATAATGCTCTATTTAGTTAATAAAATAGCACAGCAGTTGGGCATTCGCTTTCACGCGGCCGACCCTGACAAATGTTTTATTATTTATATTATCTATGTGCTTGGAGATCACTCCTGGTGGGGCCTGGGAGACCATATGGGGTGCCAGATATAGGTTGGTCATGTGCAGGGCAAATGCCCTGCCCACTACACTATCTCTCCGGCCCCTAAAAATGTCATTTAACTTCATCTCTCTCTCTCTCTCTCTCTCTCTCTCTCTCTCTCTCTCTCTCTCTCTCTCTCTCTCTCCCTCTCCCTCTCCCTCTTTCCCTCTCTCCCTCTCTCCCTCCCTCTCTCTTTCTCTCTCTCTTTCTCTCTCCCTCTCTCCTTCTCTCTGTCTCTGTCTCTCTCTCTCTCTCTCACACACACACACCTAGAGTAAAATTTAATAATATGAAATAGTATTTTCTAACCACATGCAGCAATATACCCTTCTATCTTTTTTACTTTATTCCACTAGAATTCCTATATTTTAGGGCCACACCCAGCATGCTCAGGGGTTACTCCTGGCTCTGCATTCAAGACTCACTCCTGGTGGGCTCAGGGGACCATATGGGATGCCAGGGATTGAACCCTAGTTTGCCATGTACAAGGCAGGCCCCCTCCCCAATGTGGTATCACTCCAGCCCCAGCATTAAAGATTCTTGGTTACAGTTTATGGAGGTGGCTCTGATCAGTGCTGTTGAGAATGCTCAGGATCTGTTGATAGTCTTTGGGAAGTGGTTAAGATCTTCTGACCATTTTAAAGTCAAATTGGTTTTCCAATACCGTGTGAGTTCTTTATCTGTGTTGGATGTTGACTCCTTATCGACTTCCTGACTTGCTAATGTCCTTTTTGTTTTGTTGATGATTTCTCTCTCTGTGCAGGTGCTTTTTGTTTGGTGTTAGTCTTGCTTGCTTATCTTTTATTTTGTTGTCTTCAGTTTTGTTGTCAAATCCCCCAAAAATGTCATGACTAAGACCAAAGTCAAGGAAATTTCTAGGAATTTATGGCTTCAAGGTTTTTTTTTTGTTTGTTTAGATTTGGGGTCACACCTGACAGTTCCCAGGGCTTACTCGTGGCTCTGTGCTCAGGGGTCACTCCTGGCAGGCTTATGGGACCATTTGGTGTGCTGGGGATTAAACCTGGGCTGGCTGCATGGAGGCAAATGCCCTCCCTACTGTACTATCACTCCGACTGGGTCAAGTCTTTAGTCCATTCTGAGTTCAGTTTTGTGTATGGCATATATAGGATATTGGTCCAACTTCATTCTTTTTGCATGTAGTTTCCAGTTTTACAAACACTATTTATTGAAGAGATGGACATTCCACTTGTGTATTCCTGACACATTTGCAGTAAATTGACAACATGTTCACAGCCATATTTCTGGACTCCCTTCTCTCCTGCTGATCTGTGTCTGTTTTTTGTCAGTGCCATACTCTGAGAATTGCAACTCTAACGTGGTTCGCAATCAGGAGTGTGGTGCCTGCAGTTCCTTCTTTCTTAACATTGCTTTTGGCTTTTCAGTAGCAATAGTCAGGTGGGTAGAGTTCTTGCCTTGCACACAGCTGACCTGGGTTGGAAACCCAGCACCCCATCTGATCCCCTCAACCCTACCAGGAGTGATCCCTGCACGTATAGCCAGGAGTAAGCCCCTAGCACCACAGTGGATGTCCCTTGCCCCCCAGCCAAAGGAAAAAAATTGTTTTTCTGTTCAAGATCCTTTGTGATTCTATATAAATTTCAGGATTTTTCCTTCTATTTCTGGAGGCAGAGAGCAATGTCATTGGAATTTTGTCTGGCAAAATTCATTGCAAAATGCATTGCTTTCAGTCAGATGGTCATTTTAACAGTCTTACAATCTAGGAGCACCAAATACATGCTTTATTTGTATTTTTAAAATTTATTTTATCATTGTCTTCTAGTTCCTAGTATTTTCTGTTTTATTCATATACATGTGTGTATATCTATATATTTTTGATCAATCCTGAACAAGACTATATTATATGTTATATGTATTATATATGGCAGGCCTGAGCAATAGCACAGCAGGTAGAGCATTTGCCTTGCATGCAGCCGACCCGGGTTTGATTCCTCCATCCCCCTTGGAGAGCCTGGCAAGCTACCGAGAGTATCCCGCCCTCACAGCAGAGCCTGGCAAGCTACCTGTGGCATATTCAATATGCCAAAAACAGTAACAACAAGTCTCACAATGGAGACATTGCTGGTGCCCGCTTGGGCAAATCGATGAGCAGTGGGATGACAGTGACACCGTGATTATTTAATTTATATATTAAATATTAATTATGTGTATTATGATATAATTTATATTTATAAACCATAATAAAAAACTTACTATGGCTTTGGCAGGCACCAGTTGAATATTTCAGAAGTAAAACCTACCAACTACTCTCTTTAATTCTAAAAATCAGGCGAAATTCATTAATAACTATCACCATAAGAAGTGTCTCCACTTTCTTTTTTATAGCTCTAATTCTAATTGAATGATATGAGGAAGGAAATGCTGGAAATAATTTTCTTGGTTTTGAACTGTCTGTGGGACAGAGTGTATGCCTTACACAAATTTTCTCTTTGGTGTGACCATCGCAAGATGAGTTGAGAATAGATATTAGAAAGAATGAGTTAGAACCAAATTGGAAGGAAGGTATTAATCTATACAATTGTACCTTCATCCTTTGCTTAAAATTGTCAATACATGGCAAAGAGTTAGCAAGTTCTAAAGCACCAAAGGAATTTTATTTTTCATTTAGGACTTAACTCATCTTTAATTTAACCTTAGGTTATCCTCCTGCTTTTCAAACCAATTGTTATTGTGACCATATTGTCACATTTATTTTCAGTGCTATGGCATATCTTGGCCCATGCAGGCTGCCATAACAAACTAATGTAAACTATGTGGCTTATCACTGTATCACTGTCATCCCATTGTTCCTCGATTTACTCTAGTGGGCACCAGTAACGTCTCTATCACACTCAGCCCTGAGATTTTAGCAGCCTCTCCTTACTTGTCTTTCCCAACAATTAGAGGCTCTTTCAGGGTCAGGGGAATGAGACCTATTGTTACTGTTATGTGGCTTATAAACAGTATAAATTTATTTCTCTCTGTGCTGCAAACCAAGAAGCCCAGGATCAAGGTGCCTGCAAATCTGATATATGATGATGGCCTAATTTGTTGAGGACCATTCTTTCTGTGTCCTCATGTGAAGAAAGGGAGAAGGGAGCTTTCTGGGTTCTCAAAAAGACAAGAGTTCCATTCATCAGGGTCCCTTGTTCATGACTAAGTACTTTGCAAAGGTTCCACCTCCAAATACCACCACACTGGAGTTTAGCTTTCCGCATGAATTATAGTGATGAGAGGATGGTGCCCAAATGTTCCATCTGCAGCTAGTACAGTGAGTTTCTAAGCACTAAACATTTAATATTTTTAATGCTGCAAGTATCAAAGTTTTCTTGGAGAGCAAAAATGTTTTTCTTGACAATGTCTTCAATACAAAAACTAAATTCAAAAATATATTTGGAGGGACCAGAGTGATAATACAATAGTCAGGGCATTTGCCTTGCATGCAGCTCACTCAGGTTCAATCCCCAACATCCCATAGGGTCCCCAAAAACTGCCGGGAGTAGTTCCTGAGTACAAAGTCAGGAGTAAGCCCTGAGCATCACAGAGTATGGCCTCAAACAAGCAAAAATAAATTTTAAAGAAGTCAGGAATATCCTGGTCCACTCTTTTAACAGGGTAAGCTCCATCTGCTGCCCAGCAAATGCATTTCATGTTATAAAGGACCTGAACACAAACCTTGACATCTCAGGAGTTTAGGGAAGAGCCACATACAGAGGCCAACCTCAAACACCCCCAAAAGTTCTTATTCTTTCTGCTCTATGAAGATTATAATGTGCTCAAATCTCAAGGATAAAAGTCTTGCCTATAAAAAAATAAATTTTATGTAAAAAATGTGCTTCTTTTAGAACGAGGATGACTATACATTCTCTAGATGCCTGTCATCTATAATTAGAAGCTGAAAGGAAAGCCACTCCCATGTTTAAAACCTGTCAACTCCTGAACATTTTGGTAATTTTACATCTAGTGGAAGTGAACAGATACCAAAATCCATAGGAGAAAGAAAAATCCTGCAAGTAATCATTTTATGAGGTTTCACAATTTTAAGTCAAAGGATAAAGACACAATTGCATAGAATGATACCTCGCTCTGTATTTGATTTTAATTCATTCTTTCTAATATTCCTTCACAAATCATCTTTTTGATAATCACATCAGGTCAGGGGTACGTGATGCCTTCACTGTGACCTTTATTACAGTGCCAGAATCCACATTCTTATTACATGTTTCGCACTGACAGATTTGGGTGCAAAAGATGAAGAGAGCTTTAAATAACTTTCTTTATTCAGAAACCCAGTTCTCTGAGAGTCCATGCTTGCCCGCTATTCAATAAGGATGCTCCCTTTAAGGAGTCAGTTGATAGTGGATCAATAGGTGCCACTGTGTATGTGCAAAAAACTCCACTCATCTTGGGGGACACCACAACTATGGTACTAAATTAGATTTTTTTTATAAAATTTTATTCTAGCTGAAATACCATGCTTATAATGGTATTAACATTTTTGCTGTCAGAGTACAAAGTTACTGCACCTACACCACCACCAAAGTGCCAAAGACCCTCCACCATTGTTCTTCTTATCAAATCTAGTCCTTTGGTTTCTCCCCAACCCAAGTCCTCTCTCCACACTACTTTGGTAACCTCTATCCCATAGATAAAGACCAAGGGTATGTTTTCATTCAGTACTGTTCGTTTCCTTGTTTGAGTAAGTTCATCTGGTCTGAGTCCTTCTCCTCACTCACTTTACTTCATCCATTATAACAAAAAGAAAGAGTTCATCCTTTCATAGTTGCATCATATCCCATTATGTATTTCTATACCAACAACTTCTTTATCCATTCTTATGGACACAGGATGGTACCAGAAAAAAAAAAACTAAAACTTTTCATCACAAGAGTAAATGTTTTTAGAGAAGTTCCCAGCAGGCACATTCTACTATAAGTTCAGTGGCAGCTTCAAGGAAGGCTGAGAAAGTAGGTGCCCAGCCTCAGTACTAGGTTGTCAAAAGGAGAAGGGACACAACTTCCTCCAATGTTTTCCACAACTTGGTGATAAAATAATCATGTCTGTGAGGTGTGAACATTTACATTTTTAATTTTTTTAATTGAACCGCCATGAGATACCCAGTTACAAAACTGTTCGTGGTTGGGTTTCAGTCATGAAATATTCTGATACCCATATCTCCACCAGTATACATTTTCCCCCACCAATGTTCCCAGTTTCCCTCCTGCCATCCACAACTTCCCACCAGCCTACCTCTGTAGGACTCTATAGCAGGCACTTCTCTCTCTCTCTCTCTCTCTCTCTCTCTCTCTCTCTCTCTCTCTCTCTCTCTCCTCTCTCTCTCTCTCTCTCTCTCTCTCTCTCTCTCTCTCTCTCTCTCTCTCTCTCTCTCTCTCTCTCTCTCTCTCTCTCTCTCTCTCTCTCCGTCCCCTCCCACCCTCCACCCCCCGCTTTGGGGCTTTGTGGTTTGCAATACAAGTACTGAGAGGTTATCATGTTTGTTCCTTTACCTATTTTCAGCACACAGTTCTTATACAGAGTGATCATTTCCAACTATAGTTGAAATAGTGGTCCCTTCTCTATCCCAACTGACTTATCCCTGAGACATCGAGGCAAGCTTCCAACTGTGGACCAATCCTTCTGGCTTTGTTTCTACTGCACTTGGGTATTAGTCTCATACTACAAACATTTATATTTTAATGTACATTACTCAGTATCTATAGGTGTATCAAGTTAGACCTCATATCAAAGACCCTTGCAAGTTTTATCTTGACCATCTCTCTCTTCTTTTTCATTCCATGAAAGATTGTCTTTAGTTTGGTGGCTTGATTCTCCAGTGAGAACAGTTCCCATGGCTATTTTTTAAAAAAGTCCTATTTCAGGGCTTCAGAAATAGTAGAGAATGTAGGATGCTTGCTTTGTACATATCTGACCTGGGTTCGATTCCCAACACCTCATATGGTCCCCCAAGCCTGCCAGGAGTGATCCATGTGGGCAGAGCCAGGAGTAAGCTCTGAACACCACTGTGTGTGACACAAAATTTTTTTGAAATCCTATTTCATCACTTTTTATTCAGATTTTTGTTTCCTAGATGTTCTTTGCATTTTGGTCATTTACCTCAACTTCCATTTCACTCCATTGTTTGCTGTTTCATAGAGAATAAACTGTATAAGATTATCAGGACCTCCAAAATTTTGCATTTGTAACCCTGTTTCTTCTCTAAGTTCTAACACTCTGTTCTTTCCAACATGCTCTGCTCTTTTCTTACCCCGGTGCCTTTGCACCTGCCATTCCTTCTCCTTGGGAAATGACTGCCTAATGATTTTACTCATGGTGGGGTTGTTCCTTCTAATCTTTCACATCTTTATTGACATATCATTTTTTCAGATTATTTGTCTTGATCAGTCTTCCTAAAATCGGTCCTTCCTTTATTTTAACAGCACAGCTGTACTAATTTCCTTTAAGAAACATTTTACTAACAAAGTAAGATTAGAAAATTTATTAGCTTTTCTGTACCTTCAATTCTTCCCTTGATAATATGGAAATATTCACGCTAATTTCAGGGGTAGAGAATAAAATAAAGAGGGCTTGGCATATATAAAGTTTTACTAGGTTATAATTATTTAATTATTTTATTGTTTTTCACTCTTCTCCACTAGAATATAAACTAAAAGGTGAGCTTGCCCATCCTGTTCTCACTGTGTCCCAGGATTCAGCCCAATTCCTAGCACATAGTAAATGCTCACAAATGGTTTATTGAGGAAATATGTGTTGAATAAATGAAGAAGTGACAGTACCTACTTTGGTGGAAGCCCTGACTCTGGTCTTGACTCTGCCAGCTCATTTATAACTATTAATGTCCTCTCTCTGCTACTAGATGAAGCAAATACAAATGCATGATCCCAGTCAAACGGGAAGCCTATATGTAAAGAGACTAGCCTACTCCCTCTCTACTACTTTCACCCTTAGTAAGCAACACTGTCTGTCTCTCTCCCTCTCCGCCTTTCTCTTCCTCTTCGCTCCTCTCCTCTCTAGTTTATTTGGCTATTTTTGAACAGCCTGAAGGAATTGAGAATTTCTGAAGTTCTCAGTGTCAGTGGTCTCCCATCATTCTTAAATTTGGAGATGTCAGTTCCCTGAGGGCTCCCATCTCTTTGAGGAGCTAATGAGAGGCCTGGCGGACTAATCTGCTGGTTCCCACAGGACTCAATGATCCATAGTCATCACAGACTCCTTCAGCTGGATAAGCGTGGCCGGAGGACTGCCCGGGACTCTCATCACTGAATTCAGAACCCATTCAGCTAGGAACCCAAGGGCCCTTAATTCATCCCAGACATGCCCTCCCTTCTTGATTCATTCTAGACATCCTCTTTTCTAAATACTTGCCTTTGATCAAGATCTGAAGGACAGTTTCTCAGATGTGCCTCTGACCCTAGTTGACCAGCCAAAGTTTGACAAAGCTCTCCAGTAGATTTGATGCAGGTGAACTCTATGTGGTTCTGTCATTCCCACCTCCCAGAATTGTCCTGGCTCAGAATATGACACTTACTCAGTGCTTTAGCTAGAAAGAATGGGGATCACTTACATAGACGTGTTTGGTTCTAGATTATGTATACTAAGGAGCATTAGAAAAAGAACTAACCACTCAATCTTTCAGTAGTGAATAATTTATCTGAAAGAAAATGCATTGGGAAAACTATGGCCATTAATCTCCGTGATATGTGTGTATTACGGTTAGATGAACAGATGGATGAACAAGTAGATAGAAAACTTAGGTAGGCAAGCTGCTAAGTGAGCTGATAGAAGCAATGTAGGTGAAAGATGCCACTTCCCAAATGAAGTGCATTATCTGGGTGGCTCAGGAAATGTGGGTCACTTGCCTCCTGCCTCTCTCCATAAAGCTGTAGGTTTCTTGGGTGAAATGGGGAGTAAAGGAGACAATGGGCTCAACAGAGGAAGGATGCTCATGTGTGCAACCCATCTCAGTCTCCCTGGGGAAGTGTCTGGGAGTGTTAAGACTGTGGAAGCTGCCACAAGGGGCCAGAGAGATAGTACAGCAGGTATGGTGCTTTGGTTGCATGTGGCTGACTTGCGTTCAATCTCTGACACCCATATGGTCCCCTGAGCACCACCAGGAGTGATTCCTGAGTGTAGTGTCAGGAGTAATGTCTGAGCATTGCCAGGTGTGACCTCAAAAACAAAACCAAAAGCTGCCAAAAAACCCAGCTTGGTAGGGAAGCTTGTGTCCCACCAGCCCACTGGGCAGCTGTCAAGCTACATCTGAAGTCACTTGATCTTCACAGCACAGGAAGCTGATTTGGGGTGAGCCTTGGCTTCTGTCTGGACAGAGGAATTCCACTCTGCAGGCAAAAGCAAAATCAGACTTCCCAGGTCACCTCGGTCCCCTACCCATTGGCTACTCTTGCTTAAAGGAATTATGGGTGAACAGTTGAGTAAATATTTTTATTCAGAAAATGTGAGGGGAGAGAAAGAGAGAACATCCAAGAGAGAACACAGGCTTCTCTAGAGGGGAAAAAGCAGAGTCCCCATGCCTAGTCCCAAAGAGGCAGGTGACCCCAAGAAGCCTATGTGCCCTCCCAGAGCTGAGATAGCCCAAATGGATGTGTATACAACTTGCCTCTGAAAAGTTACCTCTATAGGATTTACCCAAAACCTTACCCAAAATCTTCCACTAGGTGCCTTGTATGTAGTAAGAGTCTATTGCTCAGGTGTTTTCAATGAAAGCAGGGGGAGCTTTCGGTGGTCTTTCCCCAATACTTATCATAGCCTTTTGTTCCTGCTGGAGCTTCTCTCAGGAGGTCCAGTCTTCTCTGGGCATTGGTTTGCACATCTCAGGGGGTTTCAGGCCTTCATGCCCTCGGGCTGGTGCCTGGAGTAACTTCTGTAAATTCAAATAACCAAGGATAGCCTACCTGAGTTGAGGGTGGGGGCAATGTTTAAAAAATGGGTCCGTAGGAGTCACTTCCTGGCAGCTATTGGCCATTTATTGGCCAGAAATATCCCCAGACATTTAGTTCTTTTTCTGTGGCAGGAATCAGGAGACTCAGAATCTTTTTTTTTTTAATTTTATTGAATCACCATGAGATAGTTATAAGCTTTCGTGTTTGGGTTACAATCACACAATGATCAAACACCCATCCCTCCACCAGTGCACATTCCCCACCACCAATATCCCTGGTATACCCCCCCCCTTTCCCACCCTCCCCTGCCTTCATGGCAGACAATATTCCCCATACTCTCTCTCTCCTTTTGGGCATTATGGCTGGCAACACAGACACTGAGAGGTCATCGTGTTTGGTTCATTATCTGCTTTCGGCACACATCTCTCATCTCGACTAATTCCTCCAGCCATCATTTTCTTAGTGATCCCTTCTCTCTTCCATCTGCCTTCTCCTCTCTGCTCATGAAGCAGGCTTCCAGCTCTAGGGCCTTGTATCTACTGTCCTTGTGTGTCAGCCTCATGTTCTATTACTCTGTACTCTACAAATGAGTTCAGTCCTTCTATGTCTGTCCTTCTCTTTCTGGCTCATTGCAGTACTGTTCACAATAGCCAAAATCTGGAAACAACACAAGTGCCCTAGACTGGTTAAAGAAACTTTGGTACATCAAACACAATGGAGACTCAGAATTTTTTTTTTTTGCTTTTTTGGGTCACACCCGGCAATGCACAGGGGTCACTCCTGGCTCTGCACTCAGGAATTACCCCTGGTGGTGCTCAGGGGACCATATGGGATGCTGGGAATCGAACCCGGATTGGCCGCATGCAAGGCAAACACCCTACCCGCTGTGCTATCACTCCAGCCCCTAGACTCAGAATCTTAACTGAAGAGAACATAGATCCCAGATCCATCATCTGTCTCCCCTGTGAACATCCTTAAGTTGTTTCACAGCTGAGAGTCAGTTTTCTTCTCTGTGAACTGAGGAGCCTCCTTATCTCCAAGACTGTTGTGAGGTGTCTGAGTTAGACGGGCCAAGGACAGGGTGCACAGGACCTGTTTAACTGCTGCTAGTTCATCGCCGCCCTTTTCAGTGTTTTTCTTGTGCCTGATCCTGATGCAGGTGAGGCAGAAGCTATGGCGGCGGGGGTGTCTGTGTGACTTTGCGATTCTCAAATTCTTCAATATTTTCAAAAATGCAAATATTGAATAATAAAGATGCTCAAGCTCAGAGTTGGAAAATAGAAAAGTTTACTGGAAAATAGAAGAGAAAAGAAATGGAGTCCCCCCCCAAGTGAGGAGGAACTTAGTATAGGACTAAGTTAACTGTGGCTCTTGTGAGATTTTTATAACCAGGTCTTTGTGTTACAGAGAATGCAGGGAATCTACAGAGTGATCGGGCTGGTTTGTCTTTCTAGTTACCTGCCTTGGGAATTGTTCATTATCTTAGTCTTGTGACTCCTAGTTCTGGGGCAGAAGAATAAGGACCTGGGGAAATCCAGAAGTGTTAAAGAAAGGGCCTGGGGGATGAGGTATGGTCGGTTGATGGGGAGAATGGAACTGCTGGCGAGGGGAAACTGTGGACCCCCCCTTGTTGGGGGAACTGCTTTTCCCCAACGTGCGCAGACACGTTGCACACTGGGCCTGGGCAGACGCAGGGTGAAGGATAACGGGTGCGGTGCGTGGAGAAACCACTCTGGGAGAAGCTGATGGCTGCTCGCTTTATTGCCAACTATACACATATTTTTTAATTTTTTTATTACTGAATCACCGTGAGGTACAGTTATAGACTTACAAACTTTCATGCTTGAGTTTCCGTCATACAATGGTTGAGTACCCATCCCTCCACCAGTGCCCATTTTCCACCACCAATGGTCCCAGCATCTCTCCTACCACCCCACCCCGTCCCCACCACAACCCTGCCTCTGTGGCAGGGCATTCCCTTTTGCTCTCTCTCTCTCTTTCCTTTTGGGTGTTGTGGTTTGCAATAGAGGTATTAAGTGGCCATCATGTTCGGTCTATAGTCTACTTTCAGCCCACATCTCCCATCCTGAGCTTGCCCTCCTAGCACCCTTTACTTGGTGGTTCCTTCTCTATCTGAGCTGCCTTTTCCCCAGCAGGCGAGGCCAGCTTCTAAGCTGTGGAGTAATCCTCCTGGTACTTATCTCTACTATTCTTGGGTGTTAGTCTCCCATTCTGTTACTTTATATTCCACGAATGAATGCAATCTTTCTATGTCTCATGTTAAGTGAAATGAGTCAGACATACACATATTTTGTAGAGGGTCTTGGCTTAAGAGAATGGTCCAGTCACACAAAGCTTAGCATCACTGACCTATCACCTTTCCAGTTCTGCTTTGCCCCAGCCCAGTCCCAGATAAGGTTAGATGCTGCAGTTAGGAATGCAGCTATTCTTGGGGAATAGAACTCAACGCCAGAATCCTGGTACTTGTAAAATGTGCCCAGGTGTTCCCTATTGGGTAGGGACAGGTCTTATCAGCTCTGATGTCTGTCGCCATGCTCCACATCCCCTCTTGTTAAGGGGAAGCTGAGGCTTCCTCTTTCAATCCCAGATGTCAGTTAACTTTGGCTTCTCCCCCCAAGACTCCCTTTGTTTTGGAAGCTCGCTGCCCTGGGTGAGAATTCACTTGCCAGAGGAGAATGTGGGAAGCCCCAGAAGGACCATGTTCCTCTCCCACGAGGAGCAGAGTGTCCAAAGTAGCCTAAATGTTGCTCACTTTTCTCTTGCCCGGCTCTGGGAAATGTTCCACATTTTAGATAGAAGAACAGAACTCCTGTACCAGCCAAGATTGTGTACAGATCACCCAAGGGAACAAAAATTTACTTCGCAGCTTGTGATGGGAAAAAGACACAGCACAGCTGCCGACTGTTTTTTTTTTTTTTTTTTTGCTTCCCTCTCGGCATGTTCCACTAGCTCGCCTGTCACTCTCAGGCTGCAGAGAAGCAGAAACACAAAGTGGGAACTGGGGTGTTCCTCCCAACCCCATTCTCACCCACAGCTCAGACTCGGCTGCCTGGAAAAACCATTTAAAGCCTCTAATACCCGCCCCACACCCTTGGAAGTGGTGCCACCCAGCTAGACACCATGTTTCAAAAGAAAAGGGAAAGTGACTGCTTTGCAGCCGGTTAGGGAACCCGTAGCCTAGCTTCCCCCCTCCCCCCAGGTCCCTGCCAACCCTAATTCCAGGATGCAGTGAATAGAAAGGACTGGAGCAGAGCAGGGAAGAATAGGTCAGACAGCTTTCCATATTCTCTTCCACCCAGAGAAATTCATTGTTGCTTAAATGCTGTGAAATCAAATGTGAAAGACCTCAAATACTTGCTTTCAAATGTGAATTTCGTTGGGCTTCAAATACAAATTCAAATAGATCTTTTTCCTGGATCTTTTTTCTCCCGAGTTCACCCTACAGGAGACAGAGTTAGGTACTAGTTAGGAGAAGGGCTCCTGGCCAGGCTCTGTGGAAGTAGTTATTTTAGTACCCCTCTCTTCAAGGTGTGGGGATTAAAGAAAGAACTCTAATGAAGACATTTAGAACAGTGCCTGACACGGAATTATAAAAACTCAATAAATGTGCAGTTTACTTTGTCAACTTTACCTTACTTTATATCAGTTCTTAAGCAGGATATAGCTTCATGTGAATCCTAGCTTATATTATACACCTATATCAACTGTTATTAGTGTCCATGTTGAAAAAAAAAAGACAACATATTTTTAAGCCTGTTTTTGTATGTATGTAAAAAAAAAGAAAAGAAAAGCAGGACTGGAAAGATAGTACATCGGGTAGGGCACACGGCCGACCCGGGTTCGATTCACAGCATCCCGTATGGTCCCCTGAGCACCGCCAGGGGTAATTCCTGAGTGCAGAGCCAGGAGTAACCCCTGTGCGTCGCTGGGTGTAACCCAAAAAGTTAAAAACAAAAAGGAAAGCAAACAAGATAGCTTTGTTTTCCTGTTCTACTGGTAGACACTGTGGGTTAATATTCTTATAAATAAATAGCTTTTAATCTAATTTTTATAAAGTTGTTCACAATAATTCATTACATTTAATATCCAAACACCAATCCCACCATCCTTGCACCTTCCCACCACCATATTTTGATTGTTTCCACCCCAAATCCCTAACTGTGCCAACCATGCAAAGCAGAATCAAAACAATTAATTTTGTATTGCTTTTTATGAATCACTGTATCACTGTCATCCCGTTGTTCATCAATTTACTGAAGCAGGTGCCAGTAACATCTCTATTTGTCCCAGCCCTGGGATTTTAGCAGCCTCTCCTTACTCATCTTTCCCGAGGATTGGAGGCTCTTTCAGGGTCAGGGGAATGAGACCTGTTATTGTTACTGTATTTAGCATATCGAATACACTACGAGGAGCTTGCCAGGCTCTGCCGTGTGGACGGGATACTATTGGTAGCTTGCCGAGCTCTCCAAGAGGCATAAATATAGACAGAAAGAAAGAAAGAAAGAAAGAAAGAAAGAAAGAAAGAAAGAAAGAAAGAAAGAAAGAAAGAAAGAAAGAAAGAAAGAAAGAAAGAAAGAAAGAAAGAAAGAAAGAAAGAAAGAAAGATAAATAGAGATAGAGATAGAGATATTTCCCTCTATGATAAAGTGTTGCACAAAAGGGGCCACGTGGTCCAGGAATATGTTCACTCATGTATGAACACGCACGCACGCAATGAAAATCATAATATGAAGTAAGTAAAAATTCATTTCATCATTCTTCTTCATCATTCATAGCAATCATTCTGCTTGTTATGAATAATCTGCTAAAAATGGTCCAATAAAGTTTCCTTAGAGGAAAGTATGTGATGTTGCATTTGTATAGCAGAATCACTCATGGGTGAGGCTCATCTGAGCCTGTGGAGAGCAGCTGTGAGCATGGCGGCGATTGAGTTCTGGAGGTTTTCAGCTGTGGGGGCTCTGTTGGGTCCAGGAAGGAAACTCACCAGCCTCTCTCTGAGTTGCCCCCTTTAAGACTTCCAGGGAATCTTAATTATAACTTATGATCTCATCAAATCCTGCTCAATGCCTTAACAAATAAACCTTGGTTACTTAAAGTTTCTCTTTTTATGTTGCTTCAGACCTGATGTTTCAAGGGAGACGTAAACTTGAAAACTGAAAAAGGGTCAGTGGAATATAATCAATCAATTCCTGTTACTGTCACTGTCATCCCGTTGCTCATTGATTTGCTAGAGTGGGCACCAGTTAGAGCAGGCACCAGTAATATCTCCATTGTGAGACTTGTTACTATTTTTGGCATATCCAATATGCCACTCGTAGCTTGCCAGGCTCTGCCGTGGGGGCGAGATACTCTCTGTAGGTTGACAGGCTCTCTGAGAGGGGCGGAGGAATCGAACCCGGGTTGGCTGCATGCAAGGCAAATGCCCTACCCGCTGTGCTATCACTCCAGCCGAATCAATCGATATTGGCTGTTAAATGTTAATCTTATGAAATGGTTCAAAATATAATGTATTCAAGTATATCACCTACCTATAAAAGTTGCTCTCTAATTTTTCTTACCTATATAATTTTTTGAATTAACAATCTCCATAGTCCAAAGCACCTATAATTTTTTTCATAAATTAAAAATATAAAACTTTAATTAAATTATGAACAAGACATTTTATGTCAATATATAGAAGAATTTCAAATAGAGGAGTAGCATTAGAAAGGTTAAAAAAGCTACTACAAAATTCTGTTTTACTATTACTTTATTTATTTGAGAAAATTAGAATTAGAAAAGATATATGTCATTCATTTTCTGATTATTTGTGATAACCTATGTTTCTGTCTGATAAGCTAAATAAATCTTTATTCCAATCAATTTTGAGAGCGTGGAGATCTGGAATCAGTCATAACACATATTTCCTCTGAAACCTTCAGAATATACGTGCATTGGATTTCCTTGTAAATTGGTTGTTCAACTGACTCAGAGCCCTTTTAGGAACTAGGAGATAGCTTTGGTATTCCAAGAAAATTAAATAGTTTGATGTCATTTAATCATTTTCGCTATTAAAAATAAAAGTGGGGCTGGTGCTGGAGAAAAATTATGGGGCTTAAGCCTTTTGTCTTGCACTCATTCTGTTGTTCTCAGTTCAACCTCCAGCACCGCATCTGACTTGCCAAACGTCAGAAATGGCACCTGGACACTGAGCCAGGAGTAAGCTCTGAGCACCACCAGCCCAAACCTCCTACCCACCTCCAAAAAATGGGGGTTGAAATGTAGCTCAATCACAGAGCACTTATTTTTGCATATATGAGGCCCCGGGTTCAACCCCTGGCACTATACAGTCCCCTGAGCAACACTAATAGCAACTCCCAGCATTGAGCTAAAAGCAGAACCAGAGTACAGCTGGCCATGACCCCAAAGTAAAAAACAAAACAAAACTGTAAACTGTATTAAAAATAAACTAGAATGTGTGTTTTAGAATGTGTGAGTTTATAAGATCCTGGTGTCATTCTATTTTACAAATAATCTATTTTAAATGTTAAGGGCCATACAAGTTGTGGAGAGGAATCTAATTTGGTTAATTATAGAACAACAACAACAAAATTCCCACATCAATAGCAGCATCCTCTCAACTTTTCTGTCTTAGACTGAAGGGGGAGAATAGATAGCATCCAACTCAAGCTTACATGAGGGAAAAAACAGTTTTCTATGATGTTAAAGATATTTCCCTTGTGTTTTCTAACATGTAACATGAAGGAAATGTTTCTAAATGAATATGATATAGTAATAAGGTTTTAAAAATAAGAAAACTTTCCAAGATAGAGTTCTAAGGCAGACATGATCAGCACAAATATTTTTGAGATATGATTGTTAGCTATTGTATTTTTAATGGATCATTAAGTCCAAAACACTAAATTTTCTTCCATTTGATCATCTTATTTGTTTACTGCAGCTGAAAAAAAACCTAATACATAAGATTATATTTCTTCATTGTCAGAGAAAATTGAATGTTCAGATCTTAGTGCATAAAATACTAGACAATTTTCTCCAGTCCATGATTTAAGAAAGCAATAAAGACCCCCGGGATAAAGACCCCCTGAATTAAACATTTGTCCATAAAAGAACAGATGTTCTTAATACACTGCCTTGGGCCTTTGGGTATTCTAGTAAACTATTAAGATTTTTCACAGATTACTAATCCTTAAAAACCTTACTCAGTATGCCTAGTAATATGCTATGAAAATAGTCATTTATCAATTGAACTTGGCATTTTGGCAACATAGATTTCTACTCCTATAACAAAGAAGCACTAATGAAATGAAAACCAGCTACTAATTGTTTTAATGACCAAAAACAAAAAATTTTCCAAAAATTCGAAATTCCATGTTCAAATACATTGACAGAGAAACATTTTATTTTATATTTTCTTTTTTGGGGGGGGGGTGGGGAGAAAGGGACATAGCCGGTAGAGCTCAAGATTTATTCCTGGATCTGTGCTTAGGAATTACTGCTGTTTGTGTTTGGGGTCGAATAAGAGGTCGGTTAAGTGCCTTAACCCTTAAACTCTCTCTCCTACCCAACTAAAAGACTCACTAATTATATCCTGAGAAAGTTCATCAGCAATCTGATTTCCCATATTGAGTCCCTGTTGTGTCCCCATTTGAGCCTTAGTTATAAAATTCAATGACAGCTTAAATGTCTCCAACTAGAGAGAAGCTGGACATCTAAGTGCCAGGCATTTGTAGCCTTGTTTTGTCCTATTGCTCATGAAACCTTGAAAGCCAGAACTCAGTATATGGCAAAGATACAGAAATTGAAAGGTCATTATTAACATGTAGCTAAGGGATTGTACGGACTTAGTGGGGCTTGAAGATGAAGGTGGTGCGTCAAGTCATGGATGGGAGATGAGGAAGTTGAGGCAGTACGTGTCCTGAAAGGTGAGGAGGGTGGGAGTTTAGTGTAGGAGGTAGTTTCACAAAAGAAAGACATAATGGGACTCTGCTCTAGAAACCATTCATCTGGCAGTCATGTGAAATGCACAGTGGAGAGAGGAAGTTTCCATTTATGTTGAGCTTTTATTGAAAATGAAAGGAGTTAAGTTGAGATTTCTGAACAGTTAGTGACAGTAAGTGATAATGTGAGAGTAAATTTTAGCTCCCTGGGAGGAATGGAACTCTTATTGTTCTTGATGGTGCCACTGTTCCCCAAGTGCAAACAAAAGGGATCATTGTCAGACTTGGTTTTCCTCAGAAAAGCTGTAAAGATATATGATACTCCAAAAATAGGTATTCTATCATTTATGTTCTTTAATGAGAAATCTTCTAGACTCTTGGTAGATATTCATTTGCAAATATATATACATATATATATATATACATGTAAGGTATATATATACTTCTCCATAATAATTTTATTTTTATTGTTGGAGGGTCTTCCCCAGAGTGGACCATGCCTGGCTTTGCACTCCAGGTTAAAGGGAGGTTCAGGAATGGCAATTTAGGACTCAGGCACAGCATGCACTCTGCTCCTTTGAGCTAACATTGTATCCCTCTAATTCTTTTTTTTTTCCACATTAAGAGCTTTAATATTGACATAGATGGTATTTGTGAGTGTCACTCTTATGTTTATGCTGCACGTTGTGAAATACTAAAATGCACTTTCAAATTATATAATCCATATTTATATTTAACTATATGCATCAAAAGTTGAACATGACTAACATCAGAGCTAAAATCATTTTCAAATTGAATGAATTTTCATTAGATGACTCCATTTATGAACGGTTGGAGTAAGGAACATTAGGCCTAGACAAAATGTCTATCTTAGCCAAGTTTACCCAATAAAGATCCAAATCTAGGTCTTGAGACTTCAATCCCAGGACTATTTTTGAAAAACAACTAGTTTGATCATAGATCATGATATTTTTGGTGTGTCTATAATATTACAATGAGAGAGAAAATAGAAGATTCTAGCAGCTTGCCTCATTGGTGACAGTGAATCTTTATCTTTACATTTCCATAATTAGTACCATTTCCCCTTGGGTACATTCTCACCATTTGCACTGTGCTTCCCGTAATTTTCACTCCTTTTTCAAAAATGACTGGTAATTATCCTGTATGTGTGGAAATTTGACCCAAAGGGAAAATGTCTAACTTCCCGACCATTCTTCAAAAGGTTTCCTCTCCTACTGAAGATAAAGAAGATATTATTTGGTGGCTCAGAACTCAAACAGTGGTCTTTCTTTTTTTTATTTATTATTTTTTTTATTGAATCACCATGTGGAAAGTTAGAGTTTTCAGTCTAACTCTCCATTATACAATGTTCAACACCCATCCCATCACCAGTGAACATTTTCTACCACCAGGAGCCCTCGTATACCTCCCCCGGACCCCCCACCCCCACCCCCACCCCCGCCTGTGTAGCTAATAGTTTTCACTTTACCTTGATTACCTTCAATATTTCAACAAAAAACTCACTATTATTGTTTGGAGTTTCCCCCCAAAGTCAGACCTGCTAAAAAGGAACCATTTCACATTGCTGACAATTAAGAGATATGAGGTCGCATGGCCGCAGCAGTGGCTGCACGGTTTTGAATTTCTGTATAAAGTCCAGGGAAAATTCTGCCTGAAATTGCATCCCTGCAATCTTTTACTTCCCTTTTGTGGAGCTCATAAGATGGAAAACCCGAGAGGGAGAAACCCTCCCCCCCCCCCCGACGCCGCATGGGGCAGTAGCTCAGTTCACAGTCTAGAGGAATTTCTGCGAGCTGCTGGTGTCCAAAGTAGTTTAGTTGGCCTCTGGGATCATGCTCGTGCAGCAGCGGAAAACTCAAACAGTGATCTCTAGAGATTTAATTTTTCAAATAATTTCATTACTCTCCACTGAAATCAAGTTTTCAGGGTAGATAGCTAATTAAGACTATAGGATCCTGGTATGTTGTGTTTGTCCAAAGGTTCTATATTTTTGTGTGAGCTGAAGTTGTGGGCAGATAATTTACCCCATAGAAAAATTGTCACTGTTCTAATACTTAACTGGTCAAAGGCTTTGCAGGTTGGGTTTTTTTGAAAAATAAGTTGAGTCAGTCCTTTTGGAAAAAATCCATGTAAGAGCAGAATGATATCAGTATCTTGCTCATGACTTGTAAGTCCATTTCTGAAAATAATAACACTTTCAGAAAACAAAATCATTTATATTCTTATCCATGCTCTATTGTGTGCACTGAGTAATTTCTTGAGAGCAATGTTTCCTATGGCACATTGCCAAGACTGGCTTTATTTGTTTTTCATTAGACTTTTCATTATCATGCTGCTGTATGCCTAGATCATTCTGCCTCCTTCGAGACAAGGTAGCTTAAGCATGAGAATGATACTGTAAGTAGGTGGAATGTTTTTGTCCAGTAAATGCCCATTTTTAATCCGTAGCTATGGTAGAGTTCTAATAACTTTAATCTTTCTAAGAACAATCAATTATCCATTTAGAGCATAGTCTGATATTAAATTGTTTACATCCATCTAATCTGTCCCCATCCAGGGAAAGACATTAGTCTCTCTTTGCACTATATTAGCTTGGCCTCTCTCCTTTGTTATCTCAAGAATAAGGATCCTGATTTACCCCTGTTGCCTACGCCTGGAATCCATCTATATTCTGCATCTCTGTATCTTTCCATATATTCAGTCACTAAGTAAAACTTTTAAATCCAAATCCTTTCTCCTGTGAACACTATGTTGGTCCAAGCCCAGTTCATCTCTGAACAATTGCAGTGGTCTCCGTGTGATCTCAATGTCTCATCTCATGCCCAGGATTATTCTTTCCAGTTCATTCTCTTTTTTAAAAAAAAATACATCAGAAGGAGAAAGATATTCAGATGAGATGATCTTATGTGTGATATCGCAAAAAACAAAGCTGGGAAACAGAGCCAAATGAAAACAAATCCTTGGCTTCTTACCACAGAACTGAGGTTGGCAAAAAGGGGTTGGGGCATGAACAAATGAAGGAAGTCTAATGGGATGGTGATGAGAATATTGGCTCTTGAGTGATGTGTAGTATATTTTGAATATATATATATTCAATACACATATATTTTGAAGAGGCATGGAATACATTTTGAAGAGGCATTTTAGATGTGCCTAAAATAAATATAGTCTTGTAAGCCAGAATTGCCTCAACTTTTCAGAATGCCCATCAAAACCCATTGCTTTCTATAAGTATACCATAATTTCTATTTACAAGTGTTTTTGTGTTATACATTGAGAGGACAGATGTGATCAGAGAAGTAGTGATATGACTTGAACTTCTCTACAAGATCCTTATTTTATTTATTTTGGGGCCACACTTGGTAGTACTCAAGGGTTACTCTTGGCTCTGTACACAGGGATCACAGAATTCTTGATGGTGCTCACTGGACTGTATGTGGTGCTGGGAACGGAATTGTGGTAAGCCACATGCAGGGCAAGTAAGCCAAATTGACCTTTCCAAATTTAGATCTCAACATGCAACTCCTTTTCTTAAAATCTGTCCATGCCTTCCCGTTAGGCTCAGAATAAAGTCTGCATTCCTCAGTGTAACATACAATGTCTGTGCAATCTGGGTTTGCTTTTCCTGACTTACTTTAGTTCCTCTCCCAATTGACCCCAGAACTTAATGCTTCAAAGTACAATATTTCCTCTCCTACCCTCATGACACTGCTTGTAATTTTTCCTTTATCTTTCTCCTTTGAGAGATATATCATAACCTTTCTGCAGATGTCTGATTAGACAGCATCTCCTCTGAAAATATATTCCAGATTCTGTCAGGATTCTAAAGAATGTCTCAACATAGCAGATTCCACAGTATTTAAACTCCCTTAGAATAATCTGTTTCATCATTGGACTGAGAGGAATAAAAACCACTGCGGGCAGGAACCTAACTCAATCCTTGTTCTGTCTCCATGACTTGGTCAGTTTTCTGACCTTCAATATTTTAAAATTAATTTTGAATTCTTCCTTCTTAGCTGCTTAACAGAATACTTTCATTTTCCTATGTGTCATCTCGAAGTCTCTTGTTTGGAGGAGCACAGGAACAAACGTATTCGCTCATATAGCTTGGAATGCAAGTCACTGATAATCTTAAATAAATCTCTTCCCAGGAGCATTTGCTTTTTAATAGGAACAGAGAGTTAAGTCACAAAAATGAATCCCCAATGCAGATAATCCAGACATCAATAGTCAACCCAGAGAGTCTTTAAGCAGGGAGAAAAACTTCTCCTTAACTCAGGCACAAAGGTGACCCGCATGGGACATGTGTGCTGAAAATAAACTATAGACTGAACATGATGGCCTCTTAATACCTGTATTGCAAACTACAACAACCAAAAGGAGAGAGAGAGAGAGAGAGAGAGAGAGAGAGAGAGTATGTACCTGCCAATAGAGGCAGAGGTGGGGAGGGGGAGATGCAGGGGAAAGAGATATTGGGAATTTTGGTGGTGGTGAATGGGCACTGGTGGAGGGATGGGTGCTCGATCGATCTTGATTGTTGTATGACTGAAACATAAGCATGAAAGTACATGTAACTGTACCTCACGGTGATTCATTAATAAATAATAATTTTTAAAAGGTGACCCACTCCCCTGCTCTTCCTTCTCACAAAAGAATGACTCCATGTCCTTATTTATAAAAGTCAGATCATTTGTTGGTTGTTTTCCCTTGTGTTTTAAAAATTAATGGTCTGCCTATAGTAAAATGGCCATATCTCTAACATTTCTGACATTGTTTCAGGGAAGCAATGTTATGGAAGATCAGGATTTGTTGGAAATTGGAATCCTTAACTCTGGGCACAGACAAAGAATTCTGCAGGCAATCCAGCTTCTTCCAAAGGTAAGCAAAGCTTTACTACCCAGACCTTATACAGTGCCAGTGGATTCAACCCAGATGTCCAGGGAATATTCATATTTAGGAAAGCATATTAGTTGCGTTCTTAACAGCAAGTCTTCTTAGGATCAAATAAGCATTCAGATACCCAAGATTACTGTGTGCCATGCTGCATGTTACATTTACCTAGAAAGGTGTAATTAAGAGGAAACACTACTGGCAAACAGGACATTTTCCGAGTTTGACTTCTATGGGAGTTCACATATCAGCCTAAACTTCAGCACACACCCCTCAGGTAACAGTTAAGGTGCTGGAAGGAAGATAAACTCAATCTTGAGTGGAAATAGAATGTTCCTGAATTTGAGGCTTTCTACTTCATAAGAAGAAATATTTCTTGTCATGATTTTTTTAATTTAGGTTCCAGAACAAAAAGGAAACTGCTTAATTGCAGGAGTAATTGACTCAGGAATGTCCAAAGTGTGGCATCCTCATCAGGAATTTATAGTGCATGTATAAATCCTACAATCCAGATATAATTTGCCAACCAGGCATCATTTTAACTGTAAGCAGTATGTTACCTAGCAACAGAGTTGACCTTCTATTTCCAGATAAGATTTCTTAAAAGCTAAAGCAGGAGGTAGGAGCTAAGCATGGGTCTTTAAGATATGGTGGATTTTAATTGATAAGAAATGGAAAAGGCATTTCCTAGAGCCAGCAGGGATCATATAAATGCAGGTACAATCCAAGTGACAAATTGCCAGAGGCCTTAAAGGAATAGCAATGTTGCTTGATTTAAAAATTCAATGGAATTTACACAACAATGTGAGTGTACTTCGTGCCATTAAACTGTACACTTAAAAAATGGTTGATTGAGGGGTCTGGAGAGATGGTACAGGGTACAGGGAGTGATGAAGGCACTTGCCTTGAACACAGCTGATGCCAGTTCAATCCCAGGTACCAGCATTTCAAGGAGTTATCCCAGAGCACAGAGGCAGGAGAAAACCCGGCTGGATATTGCTGGGTGTGACTGGAAAAAAACAAACAAACAAAAATAGTTAAGATGATGAAGATTATATTTTGTTATGTTACTACCATTTGAGAAATGGTTTCAGGAAGAAATTTCTCTGTTTAAGACAATTGGAAAATGGAAAGTTGAGTCAGAGATAATGCAAAACTAAATAAATAAGTTTTTGGGCAACATTCTGTCAGGTAACAAATTTTAAAATTATTTTGTAGGCATTTGGGAGCTGGCCTGATTGGACCACTTTCAATTATTTGTTCCTAGAGGCATTACACAATAAAATTGTAAGAAGAGATATTGAAGTTGTGTCACCCCTTGAAAACAGACTCAGGGACATGACTGGAAGAAAGCAGATGACTAGCAATATGACTGAGCAATTGAGTACTTGCCTTGCATTCATGAGGTACTGGCTTCAAGCCCTAGTACTTCAAAAAAGAAACATGTATCTCATATTCCCCTCTTTTCTTTCTAATAAAGGGGTCATTGGTGGTAAGAAATGGACACTGGTGAAGAGATGGGTATTGGAACATTATATGACTGAAAGCCAATCATGAACAACTTTGAAACTGTATATTTCACTGTTATCCAATTCAAAAAATAAATTTAAATTTTAAAAGTGAATGTTAAATACTAACACAAGCAAAAGAAAGCTGTAACTTCTCAAAATGGGGAAGATAAATATTAACCACTATTTTTAAGAAAGTGATCAGATAAAATTTGGACTTCTGACAGCAAACTGATTTTCTACTGATGAGCATAACTCTTTGGTAACCTCAAGGAGAGCTATGCTTACAATGGGTTATCTTTATTGATGCAGTTTTCTCATGAGAAGGAAATAAGAGGAGCATCTTATTATTACTTCTAATTCTAGAAGTAATTTTTAATTTCTCTCCCTTTGTATTTTTTATAATTTTATTTATTTTTGTATTTTTAAAAAATTAAAGTACTAGTTTGTTGGCAGGTTTTCTACTCATTATCCCTAAAGGGTTTCTATACTACCTTATCCACAGTAGCCAGCCCATGATCTGGATGGAATAAACCAATGAGTGATCCCTCTTGCCATTATTTTAAGTTCAACTCAAACACCTGCCTGCGACTTCCTTATCACTCTCTTAACACGGAACCATATCCTAACACGCTTCTCCAAGCAAACCACTTCTAACTTGACTTCCACTGTACATTCTAAGATGTCATATCTAAGCTAGAGTACTGGTGTCAGTTTCTCATGGATCTTTTCTAGCCTGGAGGGTTTGTAGGAATACTTAATCCCCATCCTAGTTAATTTCCTTACATCTACACAATTAAATCTCCACAAAACATGAAGAAAACCCTTCTAAACTATAGATCAGACAGATCATGCCACACCCTGCTTGAAATCTACAATGGATTCTTTCTCCACTTGTAAAAATATCTGGGCCCAGGGAGATGACTCAAAGGTCTGAAGAGTAAACTGTACATACTGGAGTCTGGAGTTTAATCCCTGGCACCACGTGGTTCCATAGGCACTACCAGAAGCAAGCCCTAAGCATTGAACTCCACTAGGTGTGATTCAAAAACAAAAGAGTAAAGGTAAAAAGCTAAGGAAGTCACTAGGAACTGGCCCTCTCTCACTCTCCTGCTACACTCTAACCAGGTGACTTGCTTTTCATTTTTAGAACATTCTATGCCATTTTGCCCAGGGCCTTTCCATTTTTTTTTTTTTTTTTTCTGTGGTGGTCTGCCTTTTATTTTTTTTTTTTTTAATTTATTTATTTTTAATTAGAGAATCACCGTGAGGGTACAGTTACAGATTTATACACTTCTGTGCTCACACTTCCCTCATACAAAGTTTGGGAACCCATCCCTTCACCAGTGCCCATTCTCCACCACCCGTAAACCCAGTGTCCCTCCCACCCTCCCCAATCCCATCTCCCCCCCGCCCCAACCTGCCACTGTGGCAAGGCATTCCCTTCTGCTTTCTCTCTCTAATTAGCTGTTGTGGTTTGCAACAAAGGTGTTGAGTGGCCGCTGTGCTCAGTCTCTAGCCCTCATTCAGCCCGCAACTCCCTTCCCCCACATGGCCTTCGACTGCAATGTGGTTGATGATCGCTTCTCTGAGTTGACCTTTCCCCGGAACGTGAGGCCAGCCTCGAAGCCATGGAGTCAACCTCCTGGTACTTATTTCTACAGTTCTTGGGTGTTAGTCTCCCACTCTGTTATTCTATATACCATAGATGAGTGCAATCTTTCTATGTCTGTCTCTCTCTTTCTGACTCATTTCACTCAGCATGAAACTTTTCATGCCCATCCACTTAACTACAAAATTCTTGACCTCCTTTTTTCTAACAGTTGCATAGTATTCCATTGTATAGATGTACCAAAGTTTCCTCAACCAGTCATCCGTTCTGGGGCATTCGGGTTTTTTCCAGATTCTGGCTATTGTAAACAGTGCTGCGATGAACATACATGTGCAGATGTTGTTTCGATTGTACTTTTTTGATTCTCTGGGATATATTCCCAGCAGTGGTATTGCTGGGTCAAATGGGAATTCAATATCTAATTTTTTGAGAGTCGTCCAAATTGTTTTCCAGAAGGGCTGAACCAGTCGGCATTCCCACCAGCAGTGAAGAAGGGTCCCTTTCTCCCCACATCCTCTCCAACAGCGGTTGCTTTTGTTCTTTTGGATGTGTGCTAGTCTCTGTGGTGTGAGGTGGTATCTCATGGTTGTTTTGATCTGCATCTCTCTGATGATTAGTGATGTAGAGCACTTTTTCATGTGCCTTTTGGCCATTCGTATTTCTTCCTTGGTAAAGTTTCTGTTCATTTCTTTGCCCCATTTTTTGATGGGGTTGGATGTTTTCTTCTTGTAGAGCTCAACCAGTGCTTTATATACCATTGATATCAACCCCTTATCTGATGGGTATTGTGTAAATATCCTTTCCCATTCTGTGGATAGTCTTTGTATTCTGGTCACTGTATCTCTTGCGGTGCAGAAGCTTTTTAGTTTAATGTAGTCCCATTTGTTGATCTCTGTTTTTACTAGATTGCTTAGTTCCGTGTCACCTTTGAAGATACCCTTATCTTCAATATCGTGGAGGGTTTCGCCGACCTTGTCTTCAATGTACCTTATGGTTTGTGGTCTAATGTTGAGGTCTTTAATCCATTTTGATCTGACTTTTGTGCATGGTGTCAGGTCAAGGTCTAAACCCATTTTTTTGCATGTGGTTGTCCAGTTGTGCCAGCACCATTTGTTAAAGAGGCTTTCCTTGCTCCACTTCACTTCTTTTGCTCCCTTATCAAAGATTAGATGGTCATACATTTGGGGTTGTGTGTAGGGATATTCCACCCTGTTCCATTGGTCTACGGCTCTGCCTTTGTTCCAGTACCATGCTGTTTTAATTGTTACTGCTTTGTAGTAAAGTTTGAGGTTGGGGATGGTGATGCCTCCCATCATCTTTTTCCCAAGAATTGTTTTAGCTATCCTTGGACGTTTGTTATTCCATATGAATTTTAGGATTGCTTGATCCATTTCTTTGAAGAATGTCATGGGTATATTTATAGGGATCGCATTGAGTCTGTATAATGCTTTAGGGAGTATTGCCATTTTGACAACATTGATTCTCCCTATCCACGAGCAGGGTATATGTTTCCATTTCCTCATGTCCTCTTTGAGTTCATGGAGTAGCGTTATGTAGTTTTCTTTGTAAAGGTCTTTTACTTCCTTGGTTAAGCTGATTCCGAGGTACCTGATTTTCTGGGGCACGATTGTGAATGGGATTGCTTTTTTCATGTCCCTTTCCTCTGCCTCATTGTTTGCATATATGAAGGCCATGGATTTTTGGGTATTGATTTTGTAGCCTGCAACTTTACTGTATAAGTCTATTGTTTCTAAGAGTTTCTTAGTAGAGGTTTTAGGCTTCTCTAGATATAGTATCATGTCGTCTGCAAATAGTGAGAGTTTGATTTCTTCCCTTCCTATCTGGATGCCCTTAATCTCTTTTTCTTGTCTAATAGCTATCGCAAGTACTTCCAGTACTATATTGAAGAGGAGTGGTGAGAGTGGGCATCCTTGTCTTGTGCCTGATCTCAGAGGAAAAGGGCCTTTCCATTTTAGTCTCTCTTCCTAAGAAGTCTCCTCTAACTATATGTCTGCTTCTCAGTGTTGTTGTTTTAATCTCAGTCTTTGCCATCTTTTCTTTAAACATGGACATTTGTAAAGGCGATTAAGGGTGCAGTTGAAGATCATGTCATCTTCACAACTCAGATTCAGAAATACGCTATAAAGCACACAGCTAAAAATACTCAAGCACCCTGGTAGGAAGTAACAGTGAATAATATTCATATATCCACATGACAGGAACGTTTACTGCACTGTGTGAATAATTCCCTAAATAGAGTAAAAAAAGAAATAGCTGACCTTAGGAACATTGACACTGCCATCATTTCACTCCCAGTATGCAGTTGGAAGAACTTATAGAAGGTAATGTATTGACATAGTGAGCTCTTGTGATGGACAAGAATGTATCTCAATGATACCTCAATGCCCTGTGCTGCCTTTCATACATCAAACCTCTACTCTGCGGTCTACTCATGAGGCTACTGACTTCAAAGTAATACCCTGCATCACTATCACTGTCCTTTGGATTGCCCTACCTTTGTTATATTCTTTCTATTTATGGCTTTCTGAAGTCATAGTTTTCCATTGTGTGATTTCTTGCTTATTTTCCATTTCTCTCCCAGATACAAAAAATGAAATCTGTACTTTGATTATCTTGTTACCTTTTATACGCCACCACCTAGGAAACGCCTGAAACATTGTGAGTGGTAAAAACAAATAAACAAAACAAAAAAACATCTACTTGTGGGGTCAAAGAATGCATCTCTCTCTCTCTCTCTCTCTCTCTCTCTCTCTCTCTCTCTCCCTCTCTCTCTCTCTTTCACACACACACGCACACACATACAACTCACTCTCTGTCTCTGTCTCTTTCTCTTTCCTTTGAGACAGGTTGTCTTTGGATGTTTTGTATGAAAGGATTAATGACACTTTATCACTACAACTTAATAAACATCTTAAGGGTTGAGACATTGTTACATCTGTCCTTGAATTTCCCACTGTGTTTAATGCAGTACATGCAGAATGCTTGATTAAATGTATGAATTTCTTACATGATACACATATACAATGTTTTATATCTGTATTGCATTTTTAAGATAGATCTATAATCCTATTTATAATATTTGAAACATCATCATCATCATCCCATTGATGGTCGATTTTCTCGGGCTGTCTCAGTAACATTTCCATTTGTACTAGCCCTGAAATTTTAGAAGCCTCTCTTTATTTGTCCTTCCCAACGGTACCGCACTGGAGGCTCCTTCAGGGTCAGGGGAATGAGACCCATCATTGTTACTGGTTTTGGTATATGAATACGCCACGGGGAGTAATGAGAAACAAAAAACCCTGAAGTCAGAAATATTTGGAGAAGAAATGGAGTGTTTATTTTTTAGACAGAATATCATTCCCACTACAAAAACAATACAAAATTAAGTTTCTATCAAGAGAATGATGTAAAGTACTTGCTATGCACACAAATGAGTACAAAATGTAAAAAAAAAAAAAATCCAAACACATGTTTAGGAACACAAACAAAATGTTATAATGCTACAAATTCATGCTTTGCCTGCTTAGGTAATGAGCCCAATCTTCAGTTGTTTAACAGTGCAATCTTATTGCTAACACTTTTGGGGGAGTGGGCATTCTTTATAATTTTGTACTGCCAGAAAAATGGACAAAATACCTCATTTTGTTTATGCATTTTAGGTCTTCAGAATATTTGTTTTCTTCATCTGTTTTGAGAACTATTCCATGATTGCTACCTGAGGTCCTTTAATTAACACATTATGTTTTGGAAATGGTGAGAATGACCTTAAACACACAATTTCCTAAGTATAATCTTGGTCTTCTGGCACAGTGAAAAGCATGTTTTAATGTTTTTTGGTTGTTTGTTTCAAGTTTTATAGAAAAAACTTTATTCCTTTGATAAAATGGTTATTCTCTAATATAAAATATTCACCAAATGCGTGGTTATTCTCTAGTGTGCTCTAATATAAAATATTCACCAATGCGAAAGTTTGCATGTTCTCAAGTATATTTTATATACTCGACTCATAGAATGCACTCAATGGATACTATGCAAAGACATTTGTAGCACACCAATCATATTCATTCTTCTTTTTCATCCATTCTTCTCAGTCTTTTGCAATATTTGACCATTAGTAGCAAAGCTAAATTGATCCATCATCACCCAGCACTACTTCCCTGCCCAACCAAACTCAGGTTTTTCTTAGATCTAAAGTCTCTTCCAGAAGCTTGTAAAGATTAAATTTCACCCCTTTCTCTTTTTAAGAAAGAAGACATGCTAAAAGTTCGTTGAGAAGATGGATTAATTTGTATTCCCCTAGACACTATAAGCATATTGATCTTTTTCTGTTTCCCTAGACATAAAGTATCTGATTACTTACTTTTCAGGTATAATTCACCTTTTTCTAAGTAAGAATTCTATATGAATCTTTGTATACTCCTCTGAAATCCTTTTTCACTAAATATTCTCTTTGTCCTCTAACAATGTAACACCTGAGGGTCAGGAATTCAAAGGCTTTTTATTTTAAAGATTCATAGGATATGTCAAGACATATTATATTTTGTTTCTTACTGTCTTTCCTTGTGATTTTAAAAATATTTCAACCCACTAAGAAGTTATAAATCCCATTCCCACTTAATTTTTGAATATTATAACACATTTTCTGTTTTATACATATATATTTATCATTGTCAACACTTGTTCCCTCTTTTTTGCTCTCTACACAGTATCTATTGATGCCACCCCGTAACATCAGTTCACCAGTAGCCAGCAGAGCAGAAGCTCCATAAACCTTTTATTTGCATCTCACTCAGGTTTCTGCATGATCTGATATTGTTATCGATTGTTATATTTGTCTTCCTTTGGTTTCCATCATACCCTCTTTTCTTCCTGTGTCTCTGTTCCTCTCTCTCTCCTTGCCTGTTCATTCTCCTCACTGAAACAACTTGGTTCATCAAAACTGAAAAGCAGAAATATTTTATTTGATTATACTGGAGGTAGTTATAGGTATTCACTAGTTCATTGCTGTCATGCTTCTAGTTTGTTACCTGACAAACACCTGCATTTTAACTTTCCTTTACTCCTAAATTTAATTCCATTTAGCCAGTACTTAGGGTCTACAGTTCTAAGTAATGTTTTTACTCCATGGCACTAAATAACTTTGATTGGATTAAATCACCTCCCTCTCCCATCCTCAGACTCAGTTTGGTTGAAAAACATATCCCATCTCCCAAATCTCTTAGAGATATTAATTATTCCAATAGAAAAATAAGATTTTGTATTATTGTCTATTGCTGTGCATGTAACAAATTGTTAAAATACAATAAAAATAAATAAGCAAGGGCTGGCATGATAGCACAGCGGGTAGGGCATTTGCCTTGCATGCAGCCGACCCAGGTTTGATTCTCAGCATCCCATATGGTCCCCCGAGCACTGCTAGGAGTAATTCCTGAGTGCAGAGCCAGGGGTGACCCCCGAGCAACTCTGGGTGTGACCCAATAAAGCAAAAAATAATTATAAATAAATAAATAAGCAGTAGCATAGGGCAGTAGTATTTATAAATTCACTGTTTCTGTGGGTCAAGAACATGCGAGAAGTTTAATGATGTCCTCTGATTTTGAGTTTCTCCCAGGACTGCAGTCATCTCAAAAGTGAACCAAGCTCAGTTCCATGGCTGGAGGCAGCATTCTACCCCTTGGGAATTTTTTTTCCAAGTTCATTTTAAGTGGTACCAAAACCATATAAAGATACTAAGAAGAAGAAAATACAGAGCATTATTATTGATGAGTGTGCATGCAGAAATCCTTAAAATATTAGCAGTGGAATTCAACAATGTATTAAAGCATCATACACTACAATCAAGTGAGATTTATTCTGTGGATGCAAGAATGATTTGATATATGCAAGTTTAATCAATGTGATAAGTTTCATTAACAAAATGAAGAATTATAAGCTTCATATGATTGTCAGTAGATGTAAGAAAAGCATTTGGCAGAATTCATTTGGTCATCTTCAGTTAGATCAAAATAGAAGAAGCATACCTTATGATAGTTTTGATGAGCTTATAGCCAAGACCATACTCAATATTAGTCATCATGCTTATTCTTCATATTCAACAGTGAAAAGTTGAAAGCCTCTTTTTCCTTGTGATGAGGAGCATGATAAAGGATGTTCATTCTTCTTCACTTTTGTTTCATTATACTGGAATACATAGCCAGAACAATTAGGCAAGAAAAAGAGTTACAAGACATGCAAATCAAGAAGGATACAGTAGCACCTCCTTTTGCAGTGACACAATAGCGCGGTAGCACTGTAGCATGGTCTGCTGTTGTCCTATGTTCATCAATTTGCTTGAGCGGGCACCAGTAATGTCTCCATTGTAAGACTTGTTGTTGCTGTTTTTAGCATGCGGAATATGCCATGGGTAGCTTGCCAGGCTCTGCCATGCGGGCAGAATACTTTAGGTAGCTTGCCAGGCTCTCCGAGAAGAACAGAGAAATAGAACCAAGGTCAGCTGCATGCAAGGCAAACGCCCTACCCGCTGTGCTATTTCTCCAGTCCACAATACTAAAGAAAATCTTTAAAAAGGAATTTCAATTAATAAATCCAGTGAAGTTGCAGAATCCAAAACAAATATACAAAAATTAGTTCATTTTTATACACTAAAATGAGTAATGAAAAATAAAGCAGCTCATTTACAACAGCATCAAAAAAAACATAAAATTAGAAATCAATTTGTGATAGATATATTTACATTTATAACGCATTAAAAATAGAAATACAAATACATGGAAAGCATACAAATTAGAGAAATTTATTCTACCAAAATGTTCATACTATACATAGCAAACTATAAATTCAGCTCAATCCCTATTAAGATTTCAACGGTAATTCTCACAGAAATAGAGAAACATCTCTAAAATTTATACGGAACTACAAAGGTCCTGGCTGGCCAAAATATTTTTTAAGTTATTTTTAAATTTTTTTTATTGAATCATTGTGAGATAGTTACAAAGCTTTCATGATTGAGTTTAGTCATCACGAATCACAAATCACAAAATCCTGTTGATCGTCGAATTTCTCAAGCGGTCTTAGTAACGTCTCCATTCGTCCTGTCCCTGAGATTTTAGAAGCCTCTCTCTACTTGACCTTTTCAACGATGCTGCATTGGAGGTTCTTTCAGGGTCAGAGGAATGAGACCCAGCTTGTTACTGGCTTTGGCATATGAATACACCATGGGAAGCTTGCAAGGCTCTCCCATGTGGGCAGGAAACTCTCAGTAACTTGCTAGTTTCTCCCAGAGGGAGAAGTAGGTTATAAGATATCTCGTGGCTGCGTGCTTCTGGGAGCTTGTTTTTAAATCTCTGGATGTTGGCCATTACACACACCTGGGTTCTTCTGCCGGTACCTTCATGCATGCGGCTTGTCTGAACATGTGGAGAGGGGCCTTGAGCATGGTTGTGGCTAGGTTCCGGAGGTCTTCGGCCACCGGGAGCTCTGCTCGGGGTGGAGAGGGAAGCTGGAGCCCATTTCCTCTGAAGGGCCCCACGGAAGACAGCCAGGCACGCGGGCAAGAGACTCTCTGCCAGAATGAACCAGAGTCTATTGTCCACACAGGAGATGAAATCTTTGCTCTTTGAAAACTGTCTCTGCATGTTGGCCGTTGTTGGGATTACACACACCTGGGTTCCTCTGCCGGTACCTTCATGCGCGAGGCTTGTCCGAACGTGTGGAGAGGAGCCTTGAGTATGGCTATGGCCAGGTACCGGAGGTCTTCGGCCACCAGGAGCTCTGCTCAAGACGGGGAGGGAAGCTGGAACCCATCCCCTCTGAGGGGCCCCGGGGAAGACAGCCAGGCATGCAGGCAAGAGACTCTGTGAGTTTAGTCATCAGTGATCAAACACCCATCCCTCCACCAGTGCACATTTTCCACCATCAAAGTGGCAGTATCCCTTCTGCTACTCCCATCTCATCCTATCCCCTGCCTCTGTGGCAGTCACCTTCCTTCTTACTCTCTGTCTCTACTTTGGGGCATCATGGTTTGCAAAACAGATACTGAGAGCCATCATATATGGTCCTTAGTCTACTTTAAGCACATATCTCCCATCCCAAGCTATCCCTCTAACCATCGTTGACTTAGTGGGCTCTTCTCTATCCCAGCTGCCTTTCTCCCAGCACATGAGACATGAGGCAGGCTTCGAACCTCCAGAGCAATCCTCCTGGCCCTTATCTCTACTGTTCTTGGGTGTTAGTCTCATATTATGTTATTTTATATTCCCCAACTGAGTGCAGTCCTTCTATGTCAGTCCCTCTCTTTCTGACTCATTTCACTTAGCATGATACTCTCCATGTCCATCCACTTATAAGCAAATTTCATGACTTCATCTTTTCTAACAGCTGCATAGTATTCCATTGTGTAGATGTTTCAGAGTTTCTTTCACCAGTCATCTGTTCTCAGGCACTCAGGTTGTTTCCAGTTTCTGGCTACTGTGAAGAGTCAGTGATACAATAAACATACATGTGCAGATGTCATTTCTACTGTGCTTTTTGTATTCCTGGGATACATTCCCAGAAGTGGTATTGCTGGATCATATAGAAGCTCAATTTCTAGTTTTTTGAGAAATGCCCATATTGTTTTCCAAAGAGGCTGGACCAGTCGTCATTCCCACCCTTTGGGGATTTTGGACTGAGATACAGAAACTATTGGCTAAAGAAACTATTCAGAAACTATTGGCTTAGTTCCTTGTCACATGAACATCATAAAACATTTCACAACATATCTCTAGCTCCAACTGCAAGCAAGAGGAGGTGTCTAAACAAGGCTATGGATTTGTTTTTCAAGCCCGTGTTCTCCTTTGAACAAGTATCTCACTTGCTTGTCTCTGTGTTTCTTTGCATTGCTTATCTCCACCCTGGAGAAACCTCTGTTCTCTCTTGAATGCTTTTCATTTCCTTCTCTCCTCTCTTATCTTGCTAAGCAAGTTTCATTTAATAAGAACTATCTCAATTCACTAATAATAATAATAACAACAAAATAAACAAACATGTGAACAGCCAGTGGTGGAATCATTGGAGGCATTTTGAAGCCCACCTGCTATTAAAGTCTTTAGAATGATCCACTTTATAGTCCAGTTTTCATGTGGAGTTCATGGTTAAAATGGAATAATTTATCATATGCAATCACAACAGAGAAATCCTGAGCCAACTTCATGAGATTGTAATACAACAAAGCCCATTTAGAAGTCACATTTGCGCACATAACTCAGGAAAGAAACACAGGCAAGTCTGTTGTGTTAGATATAATATAGCATGATAAGATATAATTATGCACAAATTTGAGATCTTGGAGATTTGTCAGTCAAGCATAAAGACTTCATGACCTAAAAGTCACTTACAAATCCACAATCCTGTGAAACATTGCAAATAATAGAGATGATTATTCCTTGTTGGAGCCTCATTGCTAAAAAGCATGTTACCTTCTATATTGGAGGAGGAAATTTGTCAAAAATTCAGTTGTACACTATTTTAAAGATGGTTAGCAAACAAATCATTTTATAATACCAACAAATATAGAAAATAAGAAGGATTGTGTAACATTGACCTGATCATAGACAATAAATGAAGGCAACAAACTGACCTTCCCCCCAAAATCTTGTGATCCAGGGTCTGGACATGCACAGCAATGACAATATGAACTTGGAAACTGTAATAGACTGAATCATGCAAACTATCTTCTCATAAAAATACTGGCCCTCTTTTCAAATGCACTGCTAATGAAACAAAACATTAGGGGTTAGATTTCATTATAGCTGTCACTTTTCTCCCTGTGTGTCATCTGAAATGAGAATCTCTCCAAAAATATGTTTTAAAACTGTGGGATCACAAATTATTTCAGGGTTCACAAGCAGTATTTGAGTGACAGTATCTCAGTTAGGTTTCTTTTGCTCTTTTGGTTCTTAAAGTTCAGCTGTTTGTTAATTCCCAAATTGATGGTTGATGAAAAGATGTGCAAGTTTGAGGGGGAAATTATGCAACCAGTGTAATTTCTTTAAAAGGCTAGAAAAGAAATTTCAGTTTTATTTCCCTGTCATATAAGTGATAGAAACTCATTTCTCTTTCTTCTGCCATTTTTCCAGAGGCAGCAACATAATGGTAGTTGGCATAGTTCCTCTTCGGGTCCCTTTTGACAGGGTAAATTTCCATTCTCCCATCCCATCACTTACTCTCCACCTACCCTTATTCTTTTAATTTAGATTTCCTTATATTTTTTTCCACAGCATAGTTTCATCTTAAGCTTTGTGCCATTGATGTTGTCCTATCATTCCATATACATCAAGATATATTTTCAAACAGCCCACACGTGTGTCTTTGTGCTGTTGGAATGGAAACCCAACCCAAACTTATTCCATAACTGGACCCGTTGTCTTACTGAGATGTCATATTATGGGATGTCAGGGATGAAACCCGGGTCGGCCTTCTCCCAGGCCAGTGCCCTACCTGCTGTGCTACTACCTCTCTGGCCCCTGTCTGACCCCTCTGTGAATTCACCACGGCAGGCTTTGCTTGGGAGACTGTCTTCTCTCCCTAGCCCTGTGTGCTGTTCTCCTTGAGGTCTGTAGAGGGTCTCTATCTCCTTCCCTGGATGCCTGGGTAAGCAGGCACTTGCGCATCATCTGTCTTTGGCACGATCTGTAATTTTGGGGGTTTTGAGGAGTGGGGAACACACCTGGCAGAACTAAGGGTATACAATTTTTTTTATAGCATAGTGGGTAGGGCATTTGCCTTGCACGCAGCTGACCCAGGTTCAATTCCTCAGTCCCTCTTGGAGAACCCTGCAAGCTACCGAGAGTATGCCACCTGCACAGGAGAGCCTGGCAAGCTCCCCGTGGCGTGTTGAATATGCCAAAAAGAGTAACAAGTCTCACAATGGAGACTGGTGCTCGCTCTAGCAAATTGATGAACAACGAGTGCGACAGTCTTACTGAGGGTTTAGAGTATTCTACTTCTTGTATGCCTGCGAAGATCTTGAGGATACTGGCTCTGGTTTTTTCTAAATTCTTTCAAGTTCTGTTCAGTTGTACAAATGCCTTGTGCTTCTCAGACAAACAGATCTGCTTATTTCATTCCCTTAGAGCAGAAATCAGCAAATCTTGTCTGTTAATGGACATCTTGTCTATATTTTACACTTTGCAGTTTCTGTATGCTCTATTACACATATCCAACCCCATTGTAAAGCGAAATCAGTCATAGGCAATTTAGTAATAAAGAAGGATTTCTGTGTTCCAAAACAAAACTTATTTATAAATACAGATGATAGGGAAAGATGAGTCTGCAGACCATAGTTTACTGAGCCCTAACCTGAATTATCAGTAGGTAACTGAGAGTATTTCTGTAATTATCAAATTCTTCTAGACATGGAAGAAACTCAGATCAAAGTGTAGACTAGGGCAATCTAATAAAAGACCTCAGGATGATACACAAGTCTTGTGATATCATGCCAGAATATAACAAGTATATTTTATAAGTGATGAATGGTGATAAGTAGTCATATGGCTGTTAGGCAAAATGCCAGCTTCTTTTTCCATATTTACAGAACTTTCTTCTGTTCAATGTTTAACATTTAGTTCAATCAATAAACAATGTTTATTAAATATATATACTTCCAGATGTAAGTCTGAAGCTATAGGTTTCACAGTTCCCTGTTCCATGCTTCCATATAACTTGCTTCTCCTAATATTCCTTAATTGTTCATATGCATCCCTATTTTCTATATTGATATTTCTCAGAATTTAGTCTTAATCCTCTTCGTCTTTTCCATATTCTTTCTAAGCACCTTTACATGAGAGTGTCCCCAAACTTCTAGGTTTGTGAATCTTCCAGTTGGACACATTTTTAGACATTAATGTAGACCCTTCAAAACAAACATGTCACTACTAGAGAGATCTTTGTGAGCTCTACAAATAATTGTGTGACAACAATATGCCAACTATATTAGTCCTTTAGTGCTAGTAGCACCAGAGTTTTAATACAAACAATGTAGATGCAACTTTTACTCTCACCATATATTTGTCCTAATGAAAAATAATACATATATTTAAATGATATGTGTAGTAAAGAAATGCCACTTAAAAAGGTACATTGTGCTAGATATACACCTAGGAGATAAAATTTACTTATTAAAAGTCTGTATAAAAGATGATTGTTATTTTTTAGAGGTACAAACCTAGCAAAGTTCAGGGGCTACTTCCCTCAGGGTCCTCCGAAGGACCAAACCACGTGGTGCCAAGGAATGGAGCCTAGGCCTCCTATATACAAAGGAAAACATGTGCTCCGATCCTTTAAATTATCTCCCTGGCTTCTAAAAGACTGAAAAAAGGCCTCTTTTTTTTTTTTTTTTGAAGATTTATTGGTACCATGGGAGAATGGGGAAGGAAGAAAAGAATAAATTACCTTAAGGTTAAAAAGTAGAATAATTTGAGGCATAAATATTTTGAATTACAAATTATTCAGCTCTTCCTTACCATTTTTCACCCTGGCACCTAGGATAATCATAAATAATATGTGTGATTGAATTCTACCTGCTGCAGTAAACAGCTGTAGAATCTCTGGAACTAAAACTATTCTAGTTATTTCCTATTTATGCTAAAGTTCAGTGTATGTCAGGCGTTTCTTCCCCAAGCAGGACCTAAGAGATCCAGGCTTCTTCTGTCATGTAGCCTTGCCATCCTAGAGTTCAGGGCTGGGGAAAGGGAGAGAGAAACAAAGCAGGTACCTAAGATGTTTTATTGCCAAATTCGGACACTCATTCCTTGTTGTAGAATACATGATTCATCAGGCTCTAGATATTTTCTAAGCTAGAAAAGGCAAGAAATGGAGACATACTTCCCAAGAGAAGGTAATGGCATTCATGAGAATCTAGTCATACTGTGTTAGAAATACCTTTCACTTTCTACACCTGAACTGCTGCCCTTCCTCATATTGATCACTCTTATTCATTCTTTAAGTTAAGTTCCATAGGGCCAAAAAGATGGCATAGGGGATAAGGTGTTTGAAATCCTGATTTGATCTCTAGCACCACCCCCAAGCACACAGCCAGCAGTACCATGGTATGGCCCAAACGCAACACCTCCCCCACCCAAAGCAAAAGATATTCCTTGGGAAGGCATTTTATAAATCCTCTGCCAGGGCTGGTTTGCTTATTTAGCCCTCATAACCCTTCTCTGTACTATAAAATGACCTATTGATTTGTTTTTCTTTCTCACTAATGGTTCTTGTCCTACTCATGGTCTAAGCAGGAGACACATAGCATCTAGACACAGGAATACTCAATTCATATTTATTAGACAGAGCTGACTCCAACAAGACTTCTGACTAGCAGTCAGTCCTGAATGGGTCAGATGAGGGATCCCACAGATGTTTTGCAACTGACCACACTTATATTTGAATGTTGTACAAAGAAGTTGGGTGGGTCCTTCACAAAGGTAACACCCACAACCCCTGACAACCTGCATCTTCCTAGAGTAGCTGCTGCTCATGCTTTCAGTTTGTAAGTGAAGACCAAGAGCTAGTTGCTCTTTAGACATAAAAAGGATTGACTATTACTTATAATGTTTTCAAGCCTTTGACATAACAAGCCAAGTACATACAAAGTACAAGACAGCAGCAGTTGTATGGGCTGGATATATAATCCAAAGAGCTGCTCTCTCTCTGTGTGAGAGTGGTCCAGTCCAGATGGACTTAGCAATGCTCTGTTCCAAGATTCTGTGCAATTTCAGAAAGCAAGATGCTGACTTCTTTCTAAAGAAGGGGGGATTTTTAATATTGTATTGTAGATGAATTTATCTTGTAATCATTTATTCCTATGTAGACTCCTATATAGTTTATTCCTAGATGTTATTGCATAGATCAGAGAATTAAAATATCATTTTTACTCATGCCCCCTCCCCAAATATTTGCAGAGAAATTGGAGAGAAATCCCACAAGTAAATAGGTGCTGATCTCCTTCTGTCCGCAGAATCTCTCTTGCCTGCCATTGTTCGTTCAAATGTTCACCCCCATTGAATGAAGACAATGACTCCTTGGAGCCACACTGCTGTCAGTAGTGAGAGTATAGGAAATTAGGTCTCTGAGTGCTTTTTCTTCCCGACAGATTCTTCCCAGAAAAATCACAGGTTAGAATTGGAAAGGGCCTTCAAATACTAGTCCCAGTTCTTACCTGAGTCATTTCACAGACAAGGAAACCGCCAATGAAACTGCTCACCCTAGGATCCTTAGGACCAGCAGGAAGTAAATCCCAGGTGTCTAAGTTCATGGCAGTCAGCTCCTGGGTGGATTCTGGGTAAATCAGGGACTCAAAGCTCTGAAGATGCTTCTGACTTTATGATAGAAGCTATTAAAGAGTCAGAAAAGAGCCCAATGACTAAGACCAAAAAAAAGAATGGTTTATAAAATCAGATATTCTGATATGTTTCAGGTTTTAAAGAGCAATTTAAAAAGCAATCTCTAAAGACCACTAAACTTTCTTAAGGCTGGAAGAAAAACACAGTGGCAGGAATCCAGAGGCCTTAAAAAAAAGCAGAAGGAGAAAAACATGAGGAGAAAAGCAGACACAGGCCTCGTTCTTGGCCAGTGGTCATGGGGGTCAGTGTACTCGCTTAGTCTGCGGTGTGTGAGACGCTTCACTGACAATACACACTGCAGCTTTACAGAAAGAAAGGCATAATGGAATAACATGAAAAGAATTACTGAAATAATCTAATTTCTTTTTTTTTACTGATTTATTTTCTGATCATTCTTTTTTTTATTTTTTAAAATTTTTTAAATTTTTTAAATTTTATTGAATCACCATGAGATAGTTACAAGCTTTCATGATTGGGTTACAATCTCTAATTTCTTTTCTACTTTAATCTGAGTGGAATGGAAGAAGAGATGGGCCAGCTAGTAAGGCACACTCCTCAGGAGAGAGAAGACATATCTTGAGAGAATGAAGCTCCATGGAGATAGAGGGCTTTATTACAGGATTTTTATAGGGTTAAGCTGGGAAAAGGCATGGTGTCATAGTTGTGCACTTGGCTAGACTCTCCAAGTTTGATTTTACTCACCCCCAGAGGGCTGTGATGAAAATTAACTTAGTCAATATTTGTAAATAAATGAAATCTGGAACCTCCTATGTGCTCTATCCTTGTTTATTAAATATATTTTTTACAAAGAAGATTGAAGGTGAACAGAAAAAAAAGGAGGAGTATTTTTAACCCATTATGCTTGAAAACAATTACTCAAGACAATAAACAATAAGCAAAATGATTACACTCTTATCTATTTATTCAACAGATAATTATGAAATGGCCCTTGAAAGCCAGACCCTGTGAGATTATGTTGAGTTTAGTGTTAGGAAACAAGATCCAACCATCACTTTTCTCTTGCAGTTGATTCAAGTGAGGAATATAGACCAAAAGAAGAAAACAATATAATTTCAAGAACTGAACAAATGCTATAGAGAAATATTAAGCGGAGAATAAGAAGTGAGGGGAATGTATAAATGCCATTTTAAATGGATAAAAGAGGACTCCCACAGAGTTTAACTGATGTTCTTCATCTCCTCACTAGGTTGTCTAAAAATTATACTTCAATACTTCAAAGTTCTATAAGGATACAAAGGGGATATTGAGATTAGTAAACTAAATAATACACTTAAGGCACTGTTAAGAAATATTAGATCTTACTGCGATGCAAATGTGAACTAATTTAACCTATTCTTACTGGGACTCAAATATAAACAGTTTAACCTATTTAATCCTAGTTTAGCCACCTACTATGTAAGGCACCTTGGGCAAGTTACTTATGTCATCTGATCCTCAATTTCCTCACTGGTGAAACAAAGAGTAGAACCTACATTGTTAGGTTATTCTGAGTTATAATTTACAAAGCACTAGTCATTTAGAAGAACTAGTATTAGACATAATACTTGCATACTACACATTCACTAAATTGAAAAAAAATTGAAGGCACTTATATTTCATTCCACTTCCACTTCCTCTTAATTCCATTTCCCTTTCTATTTTTATAGGATTATACTGGAAATCAGTGTGGTGTCGTGGTTGGGAATTTTCCTTCCCTCCCTTTTGTTGTTGTTGCTACTGCAATGACAGGGTATAATATACATGCTTAAGTGTGATGGATGCACATTTAACTGTGGAGCTTACTGGGGGTCACGCACTTTCAGTCATGGTACTCATGAGCATTCTGATTGTAGTGTTCACTGGAGGCCACACACTTTAGTTGTGATGCTCATAAATATTCTTACCAGGATTTACACATCTGGCCATGTGGCTTGCACTTATTCTTAGCTTTGGTGCCCACCAGGGGCCTCATACTTCAGCTGCATTGTTCACACATACCCGGTTTCAGGGGGGCCATTGGGGTTGGCATAAATCCCTACTAGCATCAGGAGAACCAAAAAACAGACCTCCCAGGATCAACGGTGGTGTATGGGGGTGGCACCAGGGATCAAACTCACAGCCTCACACTTAGAAGATAGATTTTCTTTTGTCATTACTCCATCTCTCTTCCTCTAAAAAATTCTTGACATTGTTCTTACAAAGGATCAAAAAGTGATTAACAGGGACTGGAGCAATAGCACAGTGGGTAGGATGTTTGCCTTGCACGCAGCCAACCCGGGTTCAATTTCTAGTATCCCACATGGTCCCTCGAGCAGCACCAGGAGTTATTCCTGAATGCAGAACCAGAGTTAACCCCTGTGCATTGCCAGGTGTGACCCAAAAAGCAAAAAAAAAAAAAAAAAAAAAAAAAGTGATTAACAGAAAATCTGGACTAAAACTGACATAATTGTATTGTTCTTCTGAGCTTTGAATTTGTTTCCTTTCTCATAAAGGCCTGGGTAAGAAAAGGGGAAGAAAATACATATATGCATACTATATTCACTTCAGCGTCATTTATAATAACTAAGACCTGAGAACAACCCAACAACAGATCAAAGAATAATAAAACTGCAGTGTAAACACACATGAAATCTTGCATTTTTGCTGCAAAATAGAAGGAAACATGCTAAGCAAATAAATCAGAGGTAAAAAGGCCAATATTGGACAATGTCACAAATGTATGTTATAAAAAACTAGTAAGAAGGAAAAGTAAAACAATAGACAATGTTCAATGAAACAAACTCGTAGACTCTGATCCCATAGCTGAATTTATCCAAAGATATTAGAGAATGGACTGAAAGAGCAGTCCAAACAGCTGTGATGAAGGCACATTTGAATTCTGATGGGAGGCGTATTGTCATATTGTGGTCAAACTATACTCTTCTGTCCTCCTTTTGGTTTTGCTTTATTTATTTTTGTCTGCAGTTTCTGATTCCAATCCCTCATGTACATGAATATTTATTTTCATTAAATTATGTTCTATGTCAAATTTTTAAAAAATATTAAATACAGAGTATCAAAGCTATGATTTCTTAAAAAGCTCTAAATGTGTATGAACAAAGTCTAAAACTTAAGTAAGGTATGCAGTTACAGCATTGGATTAGAGCCAATTGGTGCTATTAGAGAATTTTAGGATGTCTGATATGATACTATGATATTAAAACAGTCTTGTTACCTCAATAAAATATAAATGAATAAGTAAGTAACACATAAAAATGGAACAATCAGTGAAAGGACACAAATTTAAGATCTACCATTATTCATTAAATATTCTATTAAATACTTATGAATTAATGAGACAAAATTATTTAGGTTTGTTGTTTACCCCATCAGGACCTACAAGATAACATATTTAAAACCATAAGTAGAGTTTTACTTCTAAGTAAGAAATTAAATGAATGAACATCATACCAAAAGGATTTCTCCTGTCGGCATCTTAGAGATAATCAGTTCCCAGCACTCAGTGCTAAGTGGGAGAGAAGTGGATATTGAGAGTACTTTGAACAGCAAGAATCCAATAAAAGGATGTAGCATAAAATGCAATAGAACAGAATTAGAAACTCAGTGATCAGGCCTTGATAATATAGTGCCATTAAACTGCTAAATTTCATAATTTTATTATGATTTCATAATCACAGCAAGACAGAACCATGTACATTTATAACAAGAGCTGGAAAACAGCATACCAACCTATTTTGCATGAACCTTTGTCCTCTACCTTTACCATATGCTTTACTTAATCCCTTATTTAACAGTAGAATATGATTTGGCTATATTTTTCTTTCCTTTTTTAAAAAAATTATTAGTGCTTAAGTCTGTTGAATTTAAGTCAGCAAGTGCATTGAGCATCTACCTATATCTCAGGCATAGATCAAGGAGAAGAGAAAAGATGAAATTGCACAATTTCTACCTTCAAGGAGTTTACAGTCTAGAAAAGGAAATCAGAGCAATTTTCAAGTGACTTCAAAACAAGCAGAGCATGAAACAAGCTTAACAGCAGTGAAAATGCAAGTTTTCATGGTTAAATGGAAAGGAATGTCTCTGAAGAAAGTCAGGCAAGGTTACAGGAGGAAGTGAAGAAGCTTACTCAAAAAGCTGTCTTAGCATTAGCCTTGTACGTAGCCTTCCTAAGTTCAATCCCCGGTAGATACTTATATGGTCCCCAAACATTACTAGGAGTGATCCTTGAGTGCAGATCCAAGAGTAAGCCCTGAGCATCTCTAGGTATGATTCAAAAACCACACAAAAAATGACCTGTTATCTATATTGCATCTTAAATTTTTATAGTTGTGGGGAATTTTGAGATCATATATTAGAGTCCAAGCAAAAGGTGACTCTAAGCATTTGCTTAGCTTGTTCAGACAGATAGATGCAAATATTTGTAATAACGATTCTCTGAAATAAAGTGTGGGCCATCAACCCAGCTATGAATTCTATTCATCACTTTCCCACCCAACCTATAAAGAAACAAGTGTTTCAAGCTGCTCTCTGCAGCTAGCTTTCTTCAAATCTTAAGTCATTGCAAGGTTAATATTCTCCCACCCCTACATATTTGCGATTATTTCTTTTTTGGCAGCCAATGAGATTTTCAGAATCTTCGTCTTTTGGATTTGGGTTCTAATCAGATAGCTGATCCCCTATGACCCCATTGTAAATTTACTCTCTAAGAATCCACATACCCCAGTACATTCCTGTATGTGAAAAAGGAAAGAATTAGATACTTCAGGACAAAGTTATAGGTTAATAACCAAGCACTTAGAAATTTCCTATGTTCTAGATGCTATTTTAGGAGCTGGTAATTTTAAATTAGCTCATTTAAATATTAAAAATAGCATTCTGTTTTGCAGATTAAAACCAAAGTCATGAAAAGTTAAATAGCTAGCCAAAGGTCACGCGTTACAAAGTGACAGAGTTAGGTAGTATTGCTCCAGACTCTGTTCTACAACTCCTCTCCTCTGTTTCTAAGTGTTTCATCTCTGTATCTGGGGATTGCCTATCCGTGTTTTCCCCTTAGAAGAATGCCTGTCCGTTTGCACTATCTCCCACAGATGCAACAACTTCTATTTTTGTAAATAGAAACTCATGCTGTATTTATAATATTAGCAGATAACTACAGCTCTTATCAAAGGAAATGAGTACTTAAGAAACTTCCATATTCCTTCTCTCATATCTTTAGGGGGAAAAATACATTTTAGACTTTTTCTCTGCTGAAGAAGCCTATGTTCTCTGTCTCTCTCTCTCTCTCTCTGTCTCTCTCTCTTTCTCTCTCTCCCCCTTCCCCCTCCCTCTCTTGCTCATTCACATGCTTTTCTCTAAATAAAACTACTTAACATGCACAGAAAACAGCATTCCAGTCTGTCATTCTATGACATCAGTACAGTATGGGTGCTAAATAGATACACTTGGAAGGATTTTTGAGGTACAATTTATGACCCACAAAATCCAAACAGATGTAAAGCTCTTTCATTAATGCATTATCAATTTTAAACCTCAGTACTTTCTCTAATCAGTGGCCATGTTGATAGGAAAGGTTTTTATTTATAATTTTCTAAATATAAAATGGGTAAAGATATTAAAGTCTTTGGTTATAAAATTTTCTCAATGTACACTAACTTGCTGCAGTAAATATAGATCTTTATCATCTTCATCATCTCATCATCCATCAGCATTTCTGCCATCCACGTTTCTACGTAGGATTGAGCACTTTCCTAAATGCTACTGATGTAGATGCAAAGTAATCATTACTACAAGTCCCAAGACTTTAGAATTCCAAGTAGAGATGGAGCAAATGTAAGAAAGATAGGGCAACACCAGATTCATGGTGTCCACAAACACCCAAATGGTCAAATACTCGCCAGTGAATCTCTGATGCACCCATCTATTCAGTCATTTCATTTTGCTGTAAGCTGATTTAAGGGAGTTTCTCAAAAAAACAGATAGGGCCACTTAGTGAGGCCAAATTGGGAGTTTTTATTATAGAAGCCAATACTGGCTGCCAGCAAACTAGTGTCCCAGAGAACTTGTGGTCCCAAGTACAGTCAGAGATACATTTATAAAAGTAAAATTACACCCTAGTCAGACAATGGATACAATGGGTAAAGAGGTGGAGAATCAGCAAAGCAAGTTACAGACACAAAATAAGCTAGTTAGTTAATGGTTAAGTTGGTTTGCAGTCACAAAAAACACTTGGCTTGTGGCTATGAGGGACAATTAAAATTTGGGGCCTGGGGTAGTGATTCTGAAAACTGAACAATTTGTTTATGGACTGTACTCGTTAATAGGCTACACCTAACCCTGGGAATAAAGGAGAGGAGTCTCCTTCCTGCTGACAGGCTAAGAGAGGAATAAAGATGAGTCCCTGAAGTCAGGAGCCCTTAGGAAAAAGCTAGATTCAGAACCGGAGATCCGAAAATTGGATAATCAGCTTGCTCCCAGCCTCTAGGAATACCTACTCTTAGAGGCAGGTAGTCAAAAACTGAAACTTTAAAAAAAAAACTATTTTACAGGAATAGTTACACACCCATGTCCATTGCATTATTTGTAATAGTCAATTATTTGCAAAATAATAGTCAAACTTGGCTAGAACCAAGTTTGATCCCCAGTACTGCTATGTTCTTCTGAGCACTGCCAGGAGTGATCCCTGAGTACAGATCCAGGACAAAGTCCCTACCAGAGCTAGATAGTGCCCCCAAACCAAAACATTATAATTAAAATTTAAAAGGTGAAGAAACCCTACATGGAAGTGGAAACTAAAAGCATGATTACTTGCAAAAACAACCTAAGTGCCCACCAACTGATGACTTGATAAAAAAAAAGTCTTAATACATATACACAATAGAATATTAGCACTGCACTGTCATCCCATTGTTCATCAATTTGCTCGAGCAGGCACCAGTAACGTCTCCATTGTGAGAATTGTTGCTACTGCTTTTGGCATATCAGATATGCCACAGGTAGCTTGCCAGGCTCTGCCGTGTGGGAGGGATATTCTCGGTAGCTTGCCAGGCTCTTCGAGAGGGAACGGAGGAACCGAACCCATGTCGGGCACGTGCAAGGCAAATGCCCTACTCACTATGCTATCGCTCCAGTTCCAGGTTAAAAAAAAATGAGAGGTGGTGGGACCAGAATGGTGGGAAAGGAAACAATCCAAGACACAGGATCCATTAGCCAAAAAAATGCATTAAAACCAAAATTAAATAGAGAACCCTGCATCAGCCTTCACTGAGAAGGTTTACTGGAGAATTCAACCATCTTCTCTAGCAGATTTTCTGCTATAGATCAAGAAGGATCAGCCCACTTGAGAATTGAGGTTGGTAGGGGAGGTGCTAAGCCATAGAATTCTACCCTAGGAGGTGGAAGCCAAGCAGAAAAGTAGCACCGGTACAGTAAAACTCTAGGCTTGCAAATCCTGATCAGGAGGCAAGAACTAGTCCAGGCAAATATCCAGGGTCAACTTTTACAACAGTCACCCATCTTTAGTCCACTGAAAGCCAGCTGGGATCCCTTTCAGAATGCAAAGTAACCCAAGGGCAAATTCAGTCCCCTCAGAGCCCAGGGTTTAGCAGCTATCTATTATCCATTAGACTGAGTGACACCTTCCTGCCCCAGGCAAAACCAAGCCAGTCTACCCCATCTCCCAAGTCACAGCTGATTGTAGACAGTGAAATGAAAGCCTAGAGTCAGGATGCGTTTACAAAAGCCAGAGTAGGGGGCAACAAACCTACTACTGCCAACTAGGCCCATTGATCCACCTTTTAATTTGATCAACTGAGCATTTGGTTGCAGTCCAGACCCAGTGAAACTTACAACTGGACCACAAGAATCTCCCTAGGTTTGCTTTAGCTTGGCAAAACAACAATTGCCAGGTGCAGGCAAACACAAGTGCCTGCATAATTATCTTGTCTGCCAGAGGTCATTTGAGTCTGCTTGGAACTGCAGGTGCTACTGGGCTCTCCTGACCATGACCCCTCCCTTTGGGAAATTGACTCCAGAGTACTTACAGTACAAGCAACTGCAAACTGTGGAATACAGCACTGGTCTGCCCACCCTTAGGGATATAGCAGACGCAGTAGGCTTGGACTACAAATTCTCAACTACAGTTCAGACCAACACAAGTTTGGAGCCACAGTCTCTGAGAGGAATTAGCGTGAGTCCCAGACTGCCACCTAGGCCTGTGCAAAAGCAGACCCTAATTCCCAGTCTCACGTCTCAGCAGACAAAATGAAAAAAGGAAAAGGAATTCCCCTGCATTGATGGATGAAGACAGAAGTCCAGGCAGCACACCAAGCACAGAAGAGCTTTCTAGATTCCCTGATGAAGGCTTCAAAGCAACAATGGTGTGTAGGAGTCAGCAGCAGAATGTAGAAATCAAGGCACAAATCAGTGTGCTGATGGATAAGATACATGAAACCACCAACAAGGAATAGAAGAAGAAAAGAATGAAGAAAATGAAGAAAACATAAGGTATCTCTGCAACAGCAACAAGAGGAATAGTAGTCTTTTAATAGGTGTTCCAGAAGAGGTGAGACTGGAGAAGATATTAGCTGAAGAAATTTGAGCTGAGTACTTTCCCACTCTGAGGATTGAGTCATATAACCAGATCCAAGAAACTCAGAGTTCAAAGCAAAATAAACACAGAAGTACACCAAGACATATTGTAATTAAAATGGTAAAATCCAAAGATACTAATAGCATCTTTAAAGTAACAGGAGCAATGCAAAAGACCAAGAAATCAGTAAGAAAACAATAGTCATAAAGGAATAAATGGAATTCTGGACTTAATAGATATGTATAGGACTCTGCACCTTCAAATAGCCAAATGCATATTTTCCCCAATGAACATAGAACATTTTCTAGAACATTCTCCACATGCTATAAAGGTAGAAATAAACCACAAAAAGAAATATTTTATATAAAAAAAAGGTCTAAAGTATTTGGAAACAAAATAACATGATACTGTCCAACAATTGGATCAAAGATGACATTAAATAATAGATAAAAAGTTTCCTGGTAACAAATAAGAATGAAGACATGAGCTATAAGATTATTTCCAAAATAGCAAAACATGTATGAGGGGAGTCATAGCAATAAAGCTTTCATCAATAAAGAAAGAAAAGCTCAAATAACTTAGGTAACATCTTTAAAAAAAATAGAAAAAACAGCAAATAAAGTATAAGGGAGAGGGAAGAAACTAATAAAAATTGGAGAAAAAAATAAATGATATTGAGACCAAAAAAATAGAATCATTGAAGCTAAGAATTAAAATTTAAAAGAATAAACAAGATGAGCAAAGCCAGAGCTAGGCACACACAGGAAAAAAAGGGAAAGGAAACTATAAAAAACATTATCAAAGAAGAGAAGAAGTTAAAGCAAATACTGTAGAAATACAAAAGATCATGTGAGAATACTATGAACTATTCTAAACCACTAAATTGAATAACTTAGAAGAAATAAATCAATTTTTAGAATCACAAAACTGATTTAGATGAAGTAGAACAAGTGACCTGACCAACTGGTAGCCAAAAAATAAGAACAGTGATCAAAAGTCTCCCCAGAAATAAAAGCCTGGTCTAGACAGGTTCACTAGTGAATTCTTTTAAACCTTCAAAGAGAACCTGCTATCTATGCTTCTGAAACTCTTGTTACAAAGTTGAAAAACTTTATGAATACTTAATGATCTAAAGCCAGCTTACCCTGATACCAAAAATTGACAGAAACCAATAAAAGAAAACATTACGGACCATTATTTCTGATGAACATTGATGTAAAGATCTTCAACAAAATCTTAACAAACCAAAATTAATAATACATTAAAAGAATTATCTCCATGATCAAGATTAATTTATTTTGCAGAGGCAAGATTGTTTCAACATATGAAAAATAATTAATGTGCTATGGCACATAAACAAAAGAAAACATTAAAAATCATAAATGTTGTCAATATATGCAGAGAACCTTCAACAAGATTCAGACCCCATTCATAATTTTTTTAAATCCTCTCAACAAACTAAGACTAAAAAGAACTCACCTCAATATAAAAAAGGTCATAAATGACAAACCCATAGCTAACACTATATTTGATGGTGAAAAACTGAAAGTCTTTTCACGAATACCAGGCCCAAAAAAGGATATTTATTTTCACCACTATTATTCAACACAAGATTAGAAGCTTTACCCACAGCAATTAGGTAGGAAAGAGAAAGAATTCAGGAAAAACTGTCAAGCTGTCAGTTGATATTATATATGAAAATTATAAAGACACTACCAAAAAATCCTAGAAACAATAAGCAATTCTGTAAAATAGTGGACTGCAGTGTCAATACACAAAACCTGTTGCAGTTTTCAGTGTAAACAATAATATTAAACAGAAATATGTTTTTATTCCATTCACAGTTCTGTAAAGAATACATGAATAAATAAAATACCTAGGAATCAACTTAATAAAGATGAAAGACATTTATTGAAAATTGCACATCACTATTAAAAGAAATAGAAGATATGGGAACTGGAAAAATAGTCTACATTCATGGATTGGAAGAATTAACATTGTTAAAAAGACCATCCTTCCCAACCACTATCCTGATTTCGCACAATACATATCAGAATTCCCACAGTACTATTCAAGAACATAGAAGAAAAACTCTTAAAATTTTATGGAGTCATAACACTTCCCAATTGGCCAAAACAATCCTAAGAATAAAAAATGGAAACAATATGACTTTAAACTATACTGAGTATAGAGATATAGTAATTAAAACTGCATTACTGGAATAAATGCATACTTTCAAACCGATGGAATAGGTTTGAGAATTCAGAAATAAACCTTCAGATATATAAACACTTAATTTACAACTGAGGATCCAAATACATAAAGTTTCCATAAAGAAAAATAACATCAATATGTGGTATGGGAACACTGGTTAGCAAAATTGGACCACTACCTCACACTATTCAAAATATCAATGAAAATTGTATTAATTTGCATTCAGGTCTTCATCCATGTTAGACCTGAATCCATAAAATACACCTAGGAAAATAAAGGCAGCACTATTCATGATATTGACATCAGCAGTTCCTTAATGATTTGATTCTATTGGAAAAAATGTAAAAGCAAAAATAAGCAAATAGAACATCAAACTATGAATAAAATAAAAAATACAGCCTGCTGAATGGAAGAAAATATTTGCACACTATGAATCTAACAAATGACTATAATATGCATTATATATAAAGAATTCATAAAATTTAGCAACAAATAACCCCATTAGAAAATGGAGATAACTGCTGAATAGACACTCCTCTGATGAAGATATACAGGTTTAGAGAGAGATTACAATTAACTGAGTGCATGTTTTACTTGTGGGATGGTGGAAGCATCCCAGGTTCAATTCATGGCACTGCATGGTCCTCAAATATCAGTAAGAGACATCTTTCAGCACAGAACAAGGAGTACCTCCCCAGTACAGAGCTGGGTGTGACCCCAAAAAATACATACAGATGACCAACAGACATATGAAAAATATTCATCATTAGTGCTTATTGGGAAAAATACAAATCAAAATGACAGTAAGATATCACTTCACATAGGCTATATTGAAAAGGTCAGAAATGATCAATGCTAGAGGGGATATGATTGGAAAAGAACTTCACTCACTATTGATGGGGATGTAATTGAGTTCAGTCTCTTTGGAAATGGTAAGGAAACTTCTCCCCACAAAATGACAATGGAGCTACTATATGATTACCATTTAATTCCAGTACTTGGAATCTATCCCCAAAACACAAAATGAGTACTTCATATATATATGTATATATATATATATATGCACACCTATGTTCACTAAAATATTGTAGCCAAGATCAGGAAACAATCCAAGTGCCCAACAACAAATGAATGGGTTAAGAAATTGTGGCATATGTACACAATGGATTATTACACATCAATTAGAAAGATAAAATTTTTCTACATTGTGGTTGGAACTATAAGGTATTATATTAAGCAAAGTGAGCCAGAAATAAAACAGATATCATATGGTCTCTCTCATATATGACATATGAATAAATAGAAGAAGGGACTATATAATGGCCAATGGAAACAAACCCTGAGAATCTGACCACAGAACAGTCTGCAAAGATGGGTGGGAGGTATAGATGAGAAACAACCTAGGGACAACAGTGAGTGATACAGTTGCTTTCATGGTGGCTGTGGTGCAATAACATTGTATGTCTGAAACATTAATATTGCTACTGTTCTAAATCATGGAAAGGAAGGAAGGAAGAAAGGGAGAGAGAGGGAGGGAGGGAGATTAATAAGGGAGGGAGGAGAGAAGGAAAGGAAGGAAGGGAGGGAGGGAGGGAGGGAGGGAGGGAGGGAGGGAGGGAGGGAGGAAGGAAAGAAGAGAAGGAAGGAAGGAGGGAGGGAGGGAGGGAGGAGGGAGAGAAGGAGGGATGGAGGAAGAAAAGGAGGAAGGAAGGAAGGAAGGAAGGGAGGAAGGAAGGAAGGAAGGAAGGAAGGAAGGAAGGAAGGAAGGAAGGAAGGAAGGAAGGAAGGAAGGAAGGAAGGAAGGAAGGGAGGGAGGGAGAAAGGGAGAAACGGAGGGAGGGAGGGAGGGAGGGAGGGAGGAAGGAAAGAAGAGAAGGAAGGAAGGAGGGAGGGAGGGAGGGAGGAGGGAGAGAAGGAGGGATGGAGGAAGAAAAGGAGGAAGGAAGGAAGGAAGGAAGGGAGGAAGGAAGGAAGGAAGGAAGGAAGGAAGGAAGGAAGGAAGGAAGGAAGGAAGGAAGGAAGGAAGGAAGGAAGGAAGGAAGGAAGGAAGGAAGGGAGGGAGGGAGAAAGGGAGAAACGGAGGGAGGGAGGGAGGGAGGGGAGGGAGGGAGGGAGGGAGAGAGGAAGGGAGGAAGGAAGGAAGGAAGGAAGGAAGGAAGGAAGGAAGGAAGGGAGGGAGGGAGAAAGGGAGAAACGGAGGGAGGGAGGGAGGGAGGGAGGGAGGGAGGGAGGGAGGGAGGGAGAGAGGAAGGGAGGAAGGAAGGAAGGAAGGAAGGAAGGAAGGAAGGAAGGAAGGAAGGAAGGAAGGAAGGAAGGAAGGAAGGAAGGAAGGAAGGAAGGAAGGAAGGAAGGAAGGAAGGAAGGAAGGAAGGAAGGAAGGAAGGAGTCCTATCACTTGTGACAACATGATGGACATAGAGAGTCTTATGCTTAGGGAAACAAGTCAGATGGAAAATAAGAAACACGATATGATTGTCGCATGAAGTGATATCAGTCAGTCAGAGGCGGAGTCAAGACACATGAGAAGAATGTAGAAGCACGGAGTGTCAGGCATTGCTAGGCTCATGACCAAGAGCGGCTGCCAGAGACCTCCTTTTATTCTATTTTCTATCAACTACATTTCTATGACTTCATCACAGAAGAAAGAATAATTAATAAGAGTACAAATGATTATAGAATAAGCATCCACCAAAAGAACATCAAGGTTCACCAAAAGAACATGAAAGTATCCTTTGTCTTGTCAAAGCTATGATTAAAATGTCAGAGAAGGATATGGAGCCAGACACGTAGACCCCACATTCTCATGGTCGGTTACACAAAGGGCAGAGAGAATGTTCATAGTTAAAGGGCAAACCATATTAAGGATGTGTAGGAGAGGGGAAAACTGCTGCTTTGTACTGGCAGGATGATATATAACTAAGTGGGCGCATAAGAGCATCCTGTTCTTTCCCAGGTCAATCGAGAAATCACAAGCTGAGCTTTGCCCACTTAACTCAAAACAGGGCCTCATTCTAATGACCTGGCTTAGCACCAACATATGATATTATTCATATTGGTACATTAAAGTACATAAAGTGTTAAACTAATAAAACAAAACCAAGCTTTTAATCTATAGCACATAATTAGGGTCACCAGAAGGGGAAATTATAATAGCATGAAATATAAAATTGCATTTTTAGTGGTGAAATGAATGTTCTGCATGAAGAGGTTGATTTAAAATGCTGCATTTCTGAAACCTACATACTGTACTTATTCTTCAGGGTTTTTTTTTAAAAGAAAGGGTGTTTAGAGAATTGAAGAATAAACAGGGGTTGAGGTGATTGCCTTGCATATGAGATATCCTTATTCTATCCCTGGAACTATACATGGTTCCCTGCAACCTTTCCAGGAGTGATCCCTGAGTACAGAACCAGAAGTTAAGTGCAGAGCACTGTCAGGTGTTGGCCCAAAATGCGAAGGTCACCATGGTAAGCAACACAGAACCCCACCAGGTTTTGTGAGTGAAGACGCTAGCCCAGAAGATTCAACCAGTAATATTGAGCTACATAACCTCTCTGATAAGGAATTTAGAGAGAAATTTTTAAGGATATATAAGGAGCTCAAAGAAAAAGTGGAACAGATTGGCAAAAACATAAACAAAAATAATGAAACTACAAATAGAAAGGACAGATATGAAAAACTTGGTAGATGAAATGAAAAGCTCACTGAAGACCACAGCAGCAGAGTAGTTGCTGCTGAGGACAAAGTCAGTGAGCTCCAAGATGAGGTTCAGCAAATCTCCAGATAACAGCATAAAATGGAAAAAAGATTCAAAACAAACCAACAGGTGACAAGAGAACTTTGGGATGAATTCAGAGGAACAACATAAAAATCACTGGGGTCCCAGAGGGACAGGAAGACAACCCTCATGAAGAAGTAACAGTCAAAGACATTATTACTGAGAAGTTCCCAGAGCTGAGGAGTGCTTGCACCTAGATACAAAAGGTGTGAAGGGTACCAGAAATTCAAATAAAAATACTCCAAGACACATCTTAACCAGAATAATAGCTATCACTATCACTATCATCCCGTTGATCTTCAATTTGCTCGAGCGGGCCAAGTAATGTCTCTATTCGTCCTAGCCCTAAGAATGATGAAAACCATAAATAAAGATATAATACTGAAAGCAACAAGATGAAAGAAGGAAAGTATGTATAAAGGAACATCTTTAAAATTCACAACAGATTTACCAGATGAAATCCTCTGAGTCCCAAGATAGTGACTGGATATAATGAAAACAACTCAATTAAATGAATGCCTCACCAAGAATTCTTTACCCAGGCAGACCTTTTATTCATATTTGAAGTAACAAAACACAACTTTATAGAAAATCAATAACTCAGGAACTTCATAAACTCAAAACAATCATTACAAGAACTAAACAGGCTACTTTAAGACAAAACAAGCCCTACAAACATGCCAAGAAAGATGGCACAAAACTTCATAACAATTATCTCTCTCAATGTCAGTATGCTATATGCACCAATTAAGAGATACAGAGTGGCAGTATGGATTAGAAAATTGAACCCAACATTATGCTGCCTGCAAGAAATACATTTGAAGTTAGAACAAACACAGACTCAAAGTCAAAGTTTGGAAGATGATTCTTCAAACCAACAGCCCCCTCAAAAGAGGCTGGGATCGCCATATTAATATTAGACATATAGTGTTCAGGTTGAAAAAAGTTATGAGACAGAAAAGATTATTTATTAAAGATCAAGTGATATGTACATGAGGAAGAACTCACACTTCTAAATGAATATATGCCTAAGGAGGGACAAACAAAATTCTTAGAACAACAGCCAATAGACTTGAATAAAGATATTGATAGCAGCACAATAATAGTGGAGATTTCAACACCACTTTGTCACCTCTTGATAGATCAGCTAGACTACAGCTCAGCAAGAAAATACTTTATTTGAGGGAAGAAATATAAGACAGGGTGTTTAGATAGATACATAGATACATAGATATGTTTGTATGTAAGCTGTCATATATGTTATCTGCTATAAATCTTAAGGACACTAATATACATATGATATAATCATATGACATATATGTGACTATAACATGTAAATCATATTTAATGACATGTATGACATATAATATAAACAAGTTATATATACACATATGTTTATAGCTTATTTGTATAGCCTTTCATCCTCAGAAGTCTGAACACACATTCCTCTCCAATGCATATGGGACATTCTGTAAAACTACATGCTGGGACACAAAACATACTTCTGAAATGTCAAGAGCATAGAAATCATATCAGTATCTTCTCAGACTATGATTCACTGAAAGTAGAAGTTAATCACACACAAAAATAGAGAAACTCAGATACCTGGAAATTAAATAGTTTATTACTGAACAACCAGTGGGCCTGAGAGAAAGTCAATGAGGAAATTAAAAAATTCATGGAAACAAATGAGAATGAGGACACCACCCACCAGTACTTGTGGGATACAGCAAAAGTGGTGTTAAGAGGAAAGTTCATTGCTATGCAAGCATGCACCAAGAGGAAGAAAGGGCCCACATAAGTAATTTGGCTACACAACTTAAAAAATTGAAAAATGGGGGCTGGAGTCATAGCACAGCGGGTAAGGCATTTGCTTTGCATGCAGCTGACCCGAGTTTGAATCCCAGCATCCCATATGGTCCCCTGAGTACCGCCAGGAGTAATTCCTGAGTGCATAGCCAGGAGTAACCCCTGTGCATCACCAGGTGTGACCCAAAAAGAAAAAAAATACTGAAAAATGATCAATGAAAGGAGCCCAAAGTGGACAGGAGGAAGAAATTAATAAAACTTAGAGCAGAAATTAATTAACTAAAATTAAAAGATTCAAAAGATCAATGAAACCAAGAGCTGGTTCTTTGAAAAAATAAACAAAGGCAATGAACCACTAGCAAGATTCACAAAGAGAGAGAGAAAGAAAGAGAGAACCCTAATAAACTGAATCAGAAATGAAAGAAGTATCACAACAGACACCACAGAAACTCAAAGGGTTATTAAATATTTCTTTGACAATCTTTATCCATCTTTATGTCACACATGAGAGAACCTAAAAGAAATGGATAAATTCTTGAACTCTTATAACCTCCAAAGACTGCACTGAGATGATTTGGAATACCCTAATAGACTATCAAGGAAATTGAAAAGGTAATCAAAAGTATTTCCAACAATAAACATCATACTCTGTAGCACTGTAGCACTGTCATTTTAGTGTTAATCAATTTGCTCAAGCGGGCACCAATAACGTCTCCATTGTGAGACTTGTTGTTACCGTTTTTGGCATATCCAATATGCCACGGGTAGCTTGTCAGGCGGGATACTCTCGGTAGCTTGCCAGGCTCTCCAAGAAGGACGGAGGAATCAAACCCTGGTCAGTCACATGTGAGGTAAATGTCCTATCTGCTGTGCTATGGCTCCAGATCCAAGCTTTATGCTCAATGGGAGAAAAACTAGAAGAAACCTTCCTCTAAGACCAAGTACAAGACAACCTTGCCCATTTTCATGACTTCTATTCAATATAGTACTGGAAGTACTTGCCACAGATATTAGGCAAGAAAAAGATGTCAAAGGCGTCCAGGTAGGAAAGGAAGAAATCGAACTCTTAGTATTTGCAGAGGGCATGCTATATTTAGAAAATCCTAAAGTTGCTACAGAAAAGCTTCTAGAAACCACATATTTGTAAAGTGACAGACTAAAAAATTAATATGCAAAAAGTCCATCATTTTCCTGTATACAAATAATGAAATAGAAGGAAGAGATTTTTTAAAAACAATATCATTTACAACTGTGCCTGAGGAAGTCAAGTACCTCAGAATCAGTTTAAGTAAAGAAGTTAAAAACTGAAACAATGAAAATTGAAAAACACTACTTCAAGGAGTTAAAAAATGTTGAAAGAATATACAATCATGTATAACCTTTCCGTATCTGTATTGCAAACTATAATGCCCAAAAAGAGAGAGAAAGAGAAAGAGAGAGAGAGAGTGAGGAGAAAGAAAAGTGCCTTCCATAGAGACAATGGCAAGGGCAGATAATGGGAGGGAATCTGTGAAACATTAGTGTCATAAATGTACACTGGTGAAGGGTACTGGTTAAGGTGTTGAAATATTTTATGATGGAAACCAAATAATGAACAACCTTGTAACTGAATCACACTGTGATTCAATTAAGAATGAATAAATAGATAAATATTTTCTTTAAAAAAAAAGAAAACAGAACATGAAAAAAATGAAAATACACCCCCTGTTCATTGATTGGAAGAATTAATATCATCAAAATGGCAATACTACCCTGAGCATTGTACAGATTCAACACAGTACCTTTAAGGATATCAAAGACATTTTTAAAAGAAAAAGATCAAACCCTCCTGAAATTTGTATGGAATAATACCCCGCAATCCTCCCTCCTCCGAAAAAAAAAAAAAAAGTAGCTAAATCATTCCTTGAAGAAAAGAAGATGGGAAGCATCACTTTCCCAATTTCAAACTGTACTACAAAGTGTTAGTAATAAAACAGCATGTTATTAGAATAAATATAGATCAGTAGAATAAACTTGAATATCCTGAGAGAGATACTCAGGTATACAATCAGTTTCTCTTAGATAAAGAAACAAAAATAACATGAAGTGGGGTAGGAACACCTCTTCAACAAGTGGTGCTGGGAAAAGTGGTCAGCTTCATGCAAAACAATTAATTAAGACCTCTTTCTAGTTATTTGGAGCAATAGCATAGCGGGTAGAGCATTTTTCTTGCATGTGGCCGAATCGGGTTCAATTCCTCCATCCCTCTTGGAGAGCCCGGCAAGCTATTAAGAGTATCCCGCCCACATGGCAGGACCTGGCAAGCTACCCATGACATATTTGGTATGTCAAAAACAGTAACAACAAGTCTCACAATGGACGTTATTGGTGCCCACTCGAGCAAGTCAATGAACAATGAGATGACAGTGCTACAGTGCTACAGTGCTCTTTCTAATGCCATGAACAAATATCAGATCAAAATGGATGAAAGACCTCAATATCATACCTTAATCCCTAAGGTATATGGAGGCAAATGGAGGCAGAACCCTCCGTGACATTGAAGCTAAAGTCATCTTCAAAATCACCACTGACCAAACAAATAAACAAATGGGACTGCATTGAACTATGAAGTTTCTGCACTTCAAAGGAAATAATGACCAAAATACAAAGATAGCCCAAGGAATGGGAAAAATTACTTACCCAATATTCATCTAATAAGGGGTTAATATCAAAGAAAGAGAAGGCATGGTATAACTTTACAAGGAAAAAAAAAACATACAATCCCATCAAAACTGGGGAGAAGAGATGAACAAAAACTTCCTCAAAGAAGAAATACAAATAGCCAAAGGCACATGAAAAAGTGTTCACATTACTAACCAGCAGGGAGACACAGATCAAAATAACAATGAAACAGCATCTCACATACACACACATCAAAAAGAACAACCAAGGCTGGCATGGGTGCAGAGAGGAAGGTATTCTTATTCACTGCTGGTGGAATGCTGATTGGTCCAACCTTTCTAGAAAACAATATTGACAAAAAGTAGAAATTAAGCTTCCATATGACCAAGCAATACCACTCTTGGGAATACACCCTAGTGGACAAAACACATAATTCAGAAAAGCCAAGCCATCTGCACTCCTATGTTCATTGCACCACTGTTCACAATAGCCGAAATCTGGAAACAACCCAAGTGCCCAAGAATAGATCATAAGTGGATAAAGAAACTATGATACATCTGCTCAGTCAAACACTGTACAGCTGTTAAAAAAAAATAAGTCATGAAATTTGCAGATACATGGATTGATATGGAGAGTATCATGCTGTCATGCTGAGTGAAATCAGTCAGAGAGAGAGGGACAAACAAAATGATTGAACTCATTTGTGGTACATATATACATAATTCATATATATGCCTATATATTGATATTGTGGCGTATATATGCCTATATATGAGTGCAATATACAAATGAGTGCTTTCTCTATACATGTAGATGCAAAAGTCTATGCTATGGAAAAAAATACTATGGGATATATATGTTGTATATGCATATATAACATATATATCCCATACTATGTGAATAAGATCCAAATACAGTACAAAAAAGACCAGAAACACTCACTGGTTCATAGTAAGAAGCGTTCCACAAAGTGTGAGTGGGATGCAGTTAAGACAAAGAAAGGACCACTGTGACAAACAATAGTTGGAATTGATCATTGTGGACAAAAACTGGAGCTGAAAAGAGGCAAAGTGATATGCATGATAGCCTTTTCATGACAGTATTACAAACATAGTGCCTAAAATGAAAATAAGAGAGAAAGAGAGAGAGAGAGAGAGAGAGAGAGAGAGAGAGAGAGAGAGAGAGAAGTGAGTGGGGACACTGGTAGAGGAGAAATGTGCATTGGTGAAAGGATGGGTGTTGGAACATTGTATGACTTAAATCCAATCACGAACAACTTTGTAACTATATCTCACTGTGATTCCATTTTTATCAATTATTTTTAAATTAAAAGAAAGAATACTGAAGTGAAAAATTTTTTTCTAGATTGGTGAGTGATAGTTGAACAAACTTAAAATGGGGAATTTGGGCCAAATGGAGCGTTGAGGGGTCACTACAGACAGAGGGTGCTGCTGCCTGTGTTCTCACTGTCTCTAAAAACAGAAGAAATAAATGCCTCTAGTCTGTCATCCATCCTGTCTTAACACTTCACTCTGCCTTCCTAATATGCCTGTAGCTTCTTTCATCCCCGCAGAGGCATACACACAAGCCTCCTTTAGACACAAATATATTCAATTCCTTTCCCGTGTATTAACCCCAAGAGAAACTATAAAAGAAACTTTCCAATAATTCCAATCCACCCAAATTTCTTTTCTGAAACTTCTAAAACTTTGACATTTAACTATTCTTTTATATAAATCTATAGATGTGTAGAAACATAGTTTCTACAGTCCTACCTGTCTGTTTTTACAATACCTGGAACAGTGTCACAAGATCTGTCTCTATACAGCTTAATTTATATGATATTTTAAAATTCTTATTGAACTAAAAAACTAAGAATCACTAAAAGAATTAAGATCTGGCCCTTTTAGGGAGTTCCTATAAGTCATGAGAAAGATTTCTAGTCACTCCCATATTTAAGGTGGTAAAAATTCTGAACTGACCAAAAAACAAAACCCCCAAAATGACTAAACAACAGCAGATATGAGACTTGAAACATTTTCTAAATATTGAGCTATTGTGGTTGCTGATATCACTCAAACTGTAGTGAAGGGATCTTAGAAGATCTTCCTGGCTATGGTTATAAAAGGGGTTCACACAGGAATTCCAAGCATGGTTTCAATACAGAGTTACATGCCTCTGCCTTTTCTAGACCTTACTGAAAATGTTCTCCAAATGGTTTGTTCCCATCAGAAGTAAGCCATGGACCTGTCCACTCACAGACCATGTGATGGTATCTGCCCCCTTCTGTATCTCTTGATCTATAGCTCATTGTGGTCGGTATTGTCACCGCTGTTTGAAACTGTCTCTAGAACTTACTGAAGGTTCTCTCAGTGCTGTTAATATCCATTGGTGCCAAAATTCCTGCAAAGACTGCCAAAGGCTGTTTCACATTTGCAGGTGCTCGATGTGTCAAAGGAACTAATGTCTATGCTACTGGTTATGATGCCCAATATCTCCCTATCAAGGACACCTTCAGCAGTGCCAACTGAATGTTCTGCCAAAGCCACTGAAGCCTGCCAGTGTGGGCACCATCTCTGACTGCCAGTGCTTAGTGATAAGGGTACCAGTGTCTGCAATATGGCACCATCTCTGCTTGCTGATAAAAATCTTGGTGCCAGTTCTGCACATTCCTTTTGTTGCAAATTTCTCCAAAAAATTTGGAGTTTCATCATATAGTTCTTGGATGAAAGTTGATCCTTCTCCAGCTATGGTCCACTGGAGCTGGGCCAGACCTCTGTCAGAGCTTCAGATCTGAAATCTTTCCAGAACTATCCATCCCCTCAGATGGATGAACTCTTTTGTTCATTGGGTGAATTTCATGCTCTTCGACTTCCTTCTTTGAGCACAATAAGGTTTTAAGACCCCTGGATTTTTCTCCAAACACTATCTCAAGCTAACACATTTCACCCAGCCATCTCTAGATGCCTGCATATGATAGATGAACACTTTCTATTTAAGCTGAGATCTGAGCCACAAAGCTTCTGTCATCAAGCTGTCAGATTCCCAGTTCATGTTAGAGAACGAAAAACACTTCTTTTGAGTTTTAGGCAATGAGCCAGAATCTGCCCACATCTCACCAACTCTACTCTAGCACCCTACCCAAGACTCGAGCCTCTTTCTCCTGGAGTACTTCCACAACATCTGAGCGGGCCTCCCTGTTCCTACCCTTGTCTGTTCTCAGCATTGCAGCCAGTGATTCTGCTGAGACAACAGCCAGATCATGCCACAGCTCTCCTCACATTCTCCTGTACAAAATTATCTTTTCCCTCAGAATGAAAGCAAAAGAACTTGTACGTCTGTAAATCTTTACCTCTTCTACTCCCCAATTGCCTCTCTAACCTGATATTTACTCCTCTCTTCCTGCAACACTGCTCTAACCTGATTAATTTCCTTGTTATTCCAAAAACACATCCAGGCTTACGCCATCCTGAGGGCCTTTGTTCAGCCATTCCTTCTACTGATTCTTCCTATTTGCCAACACAGAAGTTTGACCATCTATAAATCTTGCTCAAATCTTGCCTCTGCAGGAAGCTACCCTAAACATTCTAGTTTATATTTTAGTTTTTATGTAATTATTTATTTGGGTGCCTACTGGGGTGGGGGTGCTTAGGCCATACCAGGTGGTGCTCAGGGCTTACTCCTCGCTCTGCTCCAGGATCACCCAGTGAGCTTAGGGGCCATATGAGTGGCCAGGATTTGAACCCTCGTGGGCCACATGCAAGAACAGTGCCTTACTGGCTGTGCTATCACTCTGGCCCCTTAAACAACCTATTTTATACTATACTTTCTCCCCTACACACACACACACACTCACACACATGTATGCATGCACAAACCCATGCATAATATCACACACACACAAATACACACAATAGATTGTCCAAATCTCTTGTTGGACTTCCTCCTGTTTTCATAACACTAATCACCTTCTGTTTCATATTTATTATGATTATTGACTCTGAGGTTTTTCCATATTAGAATGTTAGCTACCCAAGGACATGTGTATGTTTGATTCATTGAATCATCTATAACAGTGACTAGGGAAAATATAATAGATATGTGATAAGTATTTGTGGAATGAATAAGTGAACAGATAAATGAGTACATGAGTGGATGGATGGATGGATATTTGTTCCTTACTTTTGTAATTTCTATTCTAATTTTTGATCATCACTGTCATCACTGTCATCCCATTGATCATCAATATGGAGCGGGCACCAGTAACATCTCCATGTTAGACTTGTTACTGTTTTTGGCATATCTAATACGCCACAGGGAGCTTGCCAGGATCTGCCATGCAGTCGAGATACTCTTGGTAGCTTGCCGGGCTCTCCGAGAGGGGCAGAGGAATCGAACCCAGGTCAGCCACATGTAAGGCAAACGCCCTACCTGCTGTCCTATCGCTCCAGCCCCCATTTTTTTTTTCATAGAGTGGGGCTGGAGTGATAGCACAGCGTGTAGGGTGTGTGCCTTGCACGCAGCCGACCTGGGTTTGTTTCCCAGCATCCCATATGGTCCCCTGAGCTAACGCCAAGAGTAATTCCTGAGTGCATGAGCCAGGCATAACCCCTGTGCATTGCCGAGGTGTGACCCCAAATGAAAAAAAGATAAAAACTAGAATATATTAATTTTTGATCACCAAGTAAATTATATTCTTTGTACTGCCCTTCCCAGTCAAGGCTTTTTATTCAATTCTCTACTGGTAATTTTGGTTTTGTAGGATATTTATCTTTGAAGTATTTTGGTGGCTGATGTTATTATACACTTGCCTTAGAAGATCTGAAAAAGGACATGGTTTTTAAATGTCAAATAAATAGAATTGACCTTCTGTGCATTCATTATCAGGCTCAAGTTTGAGGAAAAATTTTTAGTACAGACTAGTAACTTGCAAACAATTTCCCTGATTGATAGGAGCATGTAAAGCTTCTGTTTAAGAGCAAAGCAGAATTCTACATAACCATTGAAGAGCTACATGAATGTCAGAAAAAAATGTAGTGTCAGAGATAAAAATAAAAATGAGAGACCCTGTGCTTTTTCTAAATATGGTTCACAATGCCAGTGCAGCTTGAAATTGTGAATGATGATGAATATCACTCAGTACCTTATTCTAGTTTCAGTGAATTCTTTTCTCCTTAATATAAGCCCATGTTTCATAAAAGAACCTTGCAACAAGGGAATGAATCAAAACAAATAGTGATACTTAGCCAAGGGCTTAAGGGTCAATATTATCTCAACGAGGATTTTAGAAATAAAAAGACTGTAAAAGCAACCCATTTAACTTAAGAATGTCCTTTTACTGGATTTTTAAAATGCCTCTCTTACCAAAAAGCTTCAGGGAGAAGTACACTAAAATCATTCAATAGAACTATTCTACCCTCAAGGACTATGATTATGTATATTCTGCATAGTAGCTCTATTGACCTTTTCATCTACATACCCACAGATCTTACTTCGAAGATAACCACCAGGTTCTCTGGTAATGCTTCAGCGAGCATATACTCTGCATGCACACAAATAAAGCTAAAAGCATTAAGTAATTATTTTGTACTTGGTGGTGTTGTGGTTTTATTTTTTAACCATCATTTACAGAACCTGTCTAATTTGACAACTACTTTCCTTTAAAATGTATTTAGAAAAAATACATTTTAAATACATTTAAAATTTATTTTTAAAAATGCATTTTTTAATCAAAGAAGGTGCTCCATTATCTGGCACTGATGGCCAAAGGCTGGATTAGTTTGAGTAGGGATACTATTTTGTCCCCTGGTGAAACTGGCCCATGTGTCTTCAAAACATTTCTTGCACATGAATTCATTGTTTGTCACCGTTTTACTTCCAGTTTAGGTGACCTAAGACTTGTCAAAGTTGGGTTACTCCATTCATTTCTGGATTAGGCCCTTGTTTATCTTAGTCATTAAATAGAAACCATGAGCATTGAGACAGTGTTCATGTGCCATAATGTTACTTGAGTGGTAGAATACATGCCATACATGTCCGGGGTTTTAGGTTGAACACTGGTATCATATCCTTCCCCCAAAGTAGGACAAGGTAAACCCTTACCTCCAGCACCACTGGACCCAAACAGCACTGCAAGTTATGCCTACAAAAGGTGGGGGGTGGTTCAGAAACGTTTATTGAGACATTGTGATTTACAAAGTTGTTCACAATAGAGCTGTTTCAGGCACAAAATGTTCCAACACCAATCCCACCACCAATGTTCCCTTCCCTCCACCAGTATCCCCAACTTCCCTCCCACCCTCAATCCGCCCCCTTGGCAGGCATATGACAAATTTATTTCATATTACTTGAAACAGTAGAGCTAAAGGAATGGCAAGTAGAATTATCAGAAAATAAGTCAATAAAAGTTTGTTTGTGATAATTAATTGCTGTATGCTTTTAACCTTTCATAATCCAGTAGAGGACAACCATGCACCATTTGTGAATGACTATCCTTTAAAAGAGCTCTTTTAATGCTTCTTGCAAAACTTGTCTAAAGGCTATGAATTTCCTAAGCTGCTGCCTGCTTTTGGAGCTGTGTATAGTTCTTTAAAATCTGAATGATAATCTCGCTGAACAGAGTATTCTTGGTGAAGTGTTAATTTTGTGAAATTTTTATGCTATATCCTTCCATATTCTTCAGGCCCTTAGAGTCTCATTTAATAGATCTGCTGTACGTCTTATGGGCTTTTCCTTGTATATAAGTTCCTTTTTAGATCTTGCTGATTTTAATATTCTATCTTTATCTTTGAATTTTATAATTTTGAGTCAAATATGAATTGTAGCTTTCCTACTTGGGTCTATTTTCACTGAAATCCTTTAGGCCTTTTGTATATTGGTATCTGTAATCCTCAACCTGAGAAGTTCTTACTGATTTCTTTAACTATCATTTCTTCATCACATTTGCCTTCCAGTTCTTTAGGAACCCCGGTGATTCTTATCACTATATCACTGTCGTCCCCTTGTTAATCAATTTCCTCTAGCAGGCACCAGTAACATCTTCATTGTGAAACTTGTTACTGTTTTTGGCATATCAAAGACACCACGGGGAGCTTGCCAGGCTCTGCCTGCAGGCCAGACTCTCAGTAGCTTGCTGGGCTCTCCGAGAGGGGTGAACCTGGGTTAGCCACGTGCAAGGCAAATGCCTTACCCACTGTGCTATAGCTCCAGCTAGATAAAAAAAAAAAACAAAAACATGGCAACTATTATTACTTTCTCATTCAGCAGAGACCAGATATTAGAATGAGATCGTCTAGATTTAGATGTCAGAACAATTTCTCAAGCATATACTCTTCTCTGTACTAATCTGTGCAGAACCTTTTCAGAGATTCTAAGAGGAGTGTTTAAAAGATGAAATGCAGGGGCTGGGGTGATAGTATAGAGGGCAGAGCGTGTGCCTTGCACGCAGCCCACCTGGGTTCAATACCCGGCACCTCATGATTAGTTTTCCCTATCTGAGAAATATCTATAGAGCGGTATTTGAACCCTTTTAAAGAATGTACAGAGTAATCAAATGAAAATACAAATGAGACAATTATTGACTTCTGGTAAGATAAAAGATGAAGTGATTCATATATGGCCTTATTAAACTCATCCATAGTTCTCTGGTTTGCTTTTAATTTCTTTTCCGACTATTTTCCACCTTTTGCTGTTTCCTAATGGTTTCCTCCTCATCTTGGAGCTCTTTGATCTTTTGCTCAGTTTCTGTTACTTTGCTGTTCAGAGCTTCTAATGACATTGACATTTTTTAAAAAAAATATTTATTTTAATATAGACAAAAGTCAGAACTGTTGTACAATTCTGGAGTTGAAATTGTTAGATAACAAAGCTTCAATATTAAAATCAATAAATATAAAAAATTTTATGTGAAAATTGTTCAATCTGATCATGAGGTTGTTGAGTCCTTATCTAAAACTTTCCTAAGCTGCTTGTTGCTAGTTGAACTTTTTGTGAAATTGTGTTTGTTGAGTTTTGTTTGCTTCTGTGTTACCTTCCTATCTCATTTGGTGTACTCCTACTGGAATTGCAGTATTGAGGAATTAAGAGGAGGTTCGTGGCCGTATATGTGGCCACACAGTTCAGAGACCTCAGGATCTATGGTATAGGCCAGTGAATCAATATGGTGGTTGATAGGGGAGGTGACCATGACTGCTTACCCCAACTTTGAGAAGACACCTGAGTTTTCAGTATAGGTACCTGAAATTATTTGCAATTTGGAGTCTTTGCAGAGAATATTAGCATGGCAGTGAAGTTGAATCCCAGGTGTGTCTGTAGCGGTGGGGTGTGGGTGCGGCTGCCAGAGCTTCCACAAGGCGGATACTTGACTTGCCCACTTCCCAGAGTTTTCAGCTGCTGAGACCCTCTTTGCATGAATTTTAGCTGCTTGGTGTGCATCTCCTGGGAGATTTAGTCATGAATAGGTAGAGGAGGACCAGTGGGTGAGTCAATGTGGCAGAGACACCTATTGACTTTGGTTTATGGTTATTTTATTTTCAAATTTTTTAATTTAATTAAAGATCTATGATTTACAAAGTTATAGATAGTTGAGTTTAGGCACATAATATTTAACACCAATCCCACCACCAGTGTCAACTTCTCTCTACCAGTTTTTACCCATATCCTATTGACTTTATTATATCATCTACCATGTACTTCATTTCTGTCATTTATGACTGTCCTGGCTCCTTCATTTTGACTCTCACACTTTCTTGTGCTTTGCTGACTACCTGTGCTATCACTTTTTTTTAAACTCATTGAATATTCTTATTATAGTGTTACTAAAAACACTGTCTAGAATGTACTGGTGTTGTTTATGTCTTTGGTGATACTGTTTTCACACATTGAGCTTGGTGGTCTTCTTGTGTTTTTCCTATTGGCTTTCTAATGTTCTTCTAAAGGTGAGTCTGGAAGATGCTGAAGGATTCAGCTAGAGGTTGCTCTTGTCTTCTCTGTCCATCCTCAAAGGATGACAGGAAGAATAACTCTGAGCTGCATGTAATTTGTTGAGTAGATCTGTCTACTTCAGAAGCTGTAGTGTTGGCTCTTAGTATGGAGCATATTAGGCGTAGAGGCTGTTGAGACACACCTGGGAGTGCAGAACTCTACCTCCCACTCGAGCTCTGCCTCCCAATCAGGATAGGCTCAAATGATAGCAGCCAGAGGCAAGCCCACCTTGGATGGTGGAGCAGCAAGCAGGTCAGGTATGTTTATTTTCTTTTAAATAATTTTTAACACCACGAGTAGCTTGGTGTAAAAAAAAAAAAAGAAGCAAGCTACCCATGGTGTATGCTATATGCTAAAAACAGTAACAATGACAGTCCTTATTTTCCTGGTCCTGAAAGAGCCCCAATATGCCATCAGGCTGCACTAGCACATAACAAGGATGAATGGAGACTTTACTGGTGCCTGCTTGAGCAAATCGATGAACAATGGGATGACAGTGACACAGTGATACAGTGAAATAATTTTTTTAAAATGTTTTGTGGGGCTGGAGCAATAGCACAACGGATAGGGCATTTGCCTTGCACGCGGCCAACCCGGGTTCAATTCCCAGCATCCCATATGGTCCCCTGAGTACCGCCAGGAGTGATTCCTGAGTGTAGAGCCAGGAGTAACCCCTGTGCAGATCCAGGTGTGACCTAAAAAGCAAATAAATAAATATATAAATGTTTTGTTATTTGCTTTCCCTTTGTACTCCTAAAATATAATGCCACATAGTATGCGAATACCATCTCTTCACTGCTCCTGCCCTTGCCTCAAGATTGATCAATGTCTTTAGTTATCTGGGAACTCAAGGGACCTCAAGTCAGCGCAATTCACTCGGTGGATGCAAAAATAGCAGGCTACCATTATCTGCAATTCTAAGTACATAGTCATATGCAAACAAAAGGAACTTAGCTCTGAGAGATTAGGATTCTCCATACTGTTAGAAGGATTCTCCCTACTATTTTTTTGATAGAAACAGTCTCCATAACGGTCTGATTCAAAGCAATGAGGCTTCATGCAACTGATTTGTACATAATCTGTCTCTCCCCTTTGCTGAAGATTCATAATACAGAGGCCTTCTGACACTTTACTTCTCAATGGTAGTCTCTCTGTTGAATTCCTTTAAGTTCCCCACCAAAGTGTCATCATCTAAGCTAGCAAAGGTCTCAGACTCTGTGAAGAATATTTTCCTAAAGATCACTGAAATCCCCCACAAAAGAAATGATGTTGTTAAATCTCTGTGGATCCTTTCAAGTCTCACCTGGATTTTGGCTGATGCTCTTCCATTCACAGTCTTACCCATTTTGTCCATGCCTCTCCCTGAAAGTTGCACTGTGTTAAGAGTTAGAGGGTAATGGATAACCTTTCTCCTGGGGGCCTGTGGTTAGTGGATCTGCCTTTCACTTTAATGTTCAATCAGTCTTTTAAGGACCACTGATGAAATAGCACAGTGATGTCTAAGCCCAGATCTCAAAACCTGTAGGAGAATTGATCCTCTACTACTTGGAAGAATGTGATGGCATGCTGTCTGCTAGCACTGCTTGTCCTGGTTTATTTTCAGGGTTTCCATTAGTCCTAGTCTTAGGTAACAGCAGGACAGCACAGAAGAGGTTAGAACCGTGTACGGGAGTAAAGGAAGGTGTTCAACAACATGAGCTGTCTCAGTTACAAGTTGTCTTGTAGAATACAAGATAAAGAGTGCATGCTGCTGGGAAAAGAGAAGATATGGTGCATTGCTGCTTCGTAGGCAAGTTTAAGTAGCTGAGCTCTGCACACCCAAGCTCTTGTGCAAGTTGGCTTACATAAGTGATAAATTGATGTGATTGCACCCAGAAAGAACCTGTCACATGGGTGGCTTTCTTTGCTTAGATTAGGACTTTTACCAAATAGGATCCAGCTCTTGCCATGCCCAGGTAGTTATCAAATTGTTACAACTATATTAATATCACTGTATCACTGTATCACTGTCATCCCATTGCTCATCGATTTGCTCGAGTGGGCACCAGTAATGTCGCCATTGTGAGACTTATTGTTACTGTTTTTGGCATATCGATTATGCCACGGGTAGCTTGCTAGGCTCTGCTGTGCGGGTGGGATACTCTCGGTAGCTTGCTGGGCTCTCCAAGAGGGGCGAAGGAATTGAACCTGGGTCGGGCCCATGCAAGGCAAACGCCCTACCGCTATGCTGTTGCTCCAATTAAAACCAAACTTAGCTCTATGGAAAGCAGTACTCAAAAAAATAGGAGTACAGTTGTCATTTCTACTGTGCTTTACTCCTATTTTTTTGAGGGATTCCCCCTTACTGTGTGCCAAAAGTAGATAATGGGCCAAATATGATGACCTCTCAGTGTCTGTGTTGCAAGCCATAATGTCCAAAAGTAGAGAGAGAGTATGGGGAATACTGTATGTCATGGAGGCAGGGGGAGGGTGGGAAAGGGGGATATACCTGGGATATTGGGGGTGGGGAATGTGCACTGGTGGAGGGCTGGGTGTTTGATCATTGTGCAATTGTAACCGAAACATGAAAGCTTGTAACTACCTCACGGTGATTCAATAAATTTTTTTTAAAAAGTTATTTAAAAAAATGGGAGTAGAACTCTCATAAGACCCAACAATACTTCTTGGAAAGGAGTCCATTTCTCCTTTCACTTACATAGTTACCTCTCCATCCTCATCTCTGCATAATTTCAGTGCCCCCTCATGATAAAAATGACTAAGATTTATTAAGTGCTTCTGTGTGCCAAGTACTGTGCTAAATTCTACTTGCATTTTTTTCATAGACGACTCATGACTATCTCAGAAGTTGAAATCATTTTTATCTATTATTTTACCCCTGAAAAAAGACACTTCAGAAGGATAAATAGCTTTTTCTCAAGGTTATAGAAAAATAGAAATGGAGAAACCAAGAACTCACTCCTACTTATACTATGGATGATGCCCAAAATTATAGGTTTCTTCCCTTCCCTCCCCTTTCAGAATCAAAGTTTCATTCCAAGAACCTCTAGCTTTTCTGTTTCAACATTATTTATCATCTCATTAGCTTCTTTTCTTTTTCAGCTGATAATACTATTATGTGTCCAGGTATCAAATCTTGAAACGGTTTTCTTATTTTATGTCCCCCCCTCCCTATTTACTTATCCTAAACATAGTTGTCTCACAACTTAGTGGAACAATTAACAGAAAGATGCCAACAAATGCAATTAAAGAAAGTGAATTTTCTTTAAACAACAGTTGTGAGAGATCACTGCCTTCATAAAACAAGAAATAGGGCTCTGCAGAGGTAAATGGAAGTTCGGGTTTCTTATAAATATTCTACATAAAATTTTCCTACTTACAATTGTGTATGGATTAGAGGAAAGACAAACCTTCTAAGACAGAAACTTTTACTATAGAGTGGTTTAAATAATAAGACAATGGGGCCATAGCAGTAGTACAGCTGGTAAGTTACTTGCCAGTTTAATCCCTGGCATCCCATATGGTATCTCAAGTGTGCCAGGAGTGATTCCTGAGCATAGGGCCAGAAGTAAGCCCTGAGCATTGCTGGATGTGGATCCAAATGTTATAAATAAATAAATAAATAAATAAAGACCAAGGGCCAGTGAGATGTCTCAAGGAGCTAGAGCACATGCTCTGTATGCAGAAATCCAAAGTTCAATCACTATCATTACATGGTCCTCTGAGCACTGTCATGTGTGCTCCTTCCCTCCCCACAAAAAAATAAATTGGACTGGGAAGATGGCTGAAAGGACTAGCGCATATTCATTTAACATTTGATTCAGCACTGCCTATTCCCTTGAGCACTGCTGGTAGTAACCAGCTTCCCCTGAGCACTGCTCTGTTGATGTTTTGTAAAGTTCAAAGCTAAGAAATTTAGTAGTTAAGTAGTTGAGTAACTGTGACTGAAATCCCGTTGCTCATCGATTTGCTTGAGTGGGCACCAGTAACATCTCCATTGTGAGACTTGTTGTTACTGTTTTTGGTGTTTTGAATACACCACAAGTAGCTTGTCAGGCTCTGCCGTGCGGGCGGGATACTCTTGGTAGCTTGCCGGGCTCTCCAAGAGGGGCGGAGGAATCAAACCCTGGTCGGCTGCGTGCAAGGCAGATGCCCCACCCACTGTGCTATTGCTCCAGCCCAAGTAGTTGAGTAGACCAATTAATAAAAGATTTTTTTTCTGCCATGTAACAGTCCTGAAACAAGCATTTCAGGTTTACAAATTGACTCTGCTCTAAAGAAGTTCTGGAAAGACCCAAGACCCTATTGTTCTGTCATCCTTTGTAGCCTTGCTCCCACAGTATGATCCATGGACCAATCTTAGTATCACTGGGAAGTTTCTTGGAAGTTCAATATCTCAGGTCCTTCCTGCGAACTACTGAACTCTTGAAATCTGCATGTTGTTAAGACTCCCCAATGATTTCTATGCACTTTAAGATTTAGGAAGCATATCCCAGACTCCAGGATATTTTTTTGCTGTGTGATCAAAATTGGACTGCAAGCATGATACTCAGCTCACAGAAAGACCAAACAAAGGGAAGGGGAAGCTGTTCTAAGGCAACGAAGTGCAAGCTGTTAGGTTGAAGGTGACCTGCAGCTTGCATGCAGCACTCATTAGCATCCCATAGGCTGAAAAGCATTCCCATAGCAACAATAAGAAGAGAAACTGGTGTGTCTTGTGTCTAACAGGGCAGGGACAAGACCAATTCAAGCCCCATTATGAGGGGAAAAGAGGACAACAAGGGGGTCTCAATTTTTAACTCTTGCAGACATAGAATTGTCTAATGCATTCAGCCTCTTTCTGTTTCCTTATTCTCTTGGTTTTATTGCCATGCCAATATGGTAATGCTTGCTTAATAACTTGTTGCATTGAGGATGATTTTTAAGTTTTAATCCCAAATGTGCTATAATATTTTTGCCTCCTTTTATTTGTTTTTCCTACTATTATTGCCATCTCTTTGCTTTAACTTCGTACTAGTGACTCCAGCATTTTAATAAGGCTTGATTCTTGGCTAAAAAAAAAAGCAAAGTTGAAGCAGGGAAAAATAATGAGAAACAATACATACCTGTCCATTTCTACATATGTGATAGACCCATTCTAGATAAAAAATTATGCCACACTAAGAGGAAATTTAAAAAGGAATCTTTCAAAACTTTTCTAGATTAGTGATTTCCAAGCATTTCATTTCAAGCAAAGAAAGCCTTTGCTGGAGATAGCAGATAGAATAGTTGTTAGGGCATAAACCTAGCATACTCCTAACCCAGGTTTCGGCCCTGGGACAACAGGCCCCCACACATTGCCAGACGCAGCCCTGGGGGTCTCCTAATCCATTGGGGGTGGCCCAGGATAATCCCTGGCACTACAAGTCCTGAGCAGCACCACAGCCACAGGCTTTGGCATTGAAATTCCAGCCTGGTTGGCTGAGAATCATTGCGGGTCCATGTGGATTCCTGTCCTGAGTATGGCATTGGAGCCCGCTACCTCAAAAGAAAAAGAAACAGTTATTCCTTCTTCCTCTTCTCTGTAGATACTTGCTTCTGTTACATTAGGGAGACTTAGTCTGGGCTCTCCAGGTACCCCATCACTTAACCATTGCCCCCAGACATCCAGAACTCCAAAATTCACTGTCTTAGCTCAATCGTCTGTGTACTATGTTGCCACAATGTGAATGACTTGTGCCTCTCTGGCACTAGGCTTGCTTTGACAGACTCCCAGAAGGAAAGGCCCATTTGGGCACAATAAGGGACCACCAAGAACAGCACTGAAGGAGTTTGGTCAAATAGCATCATTATATCTACACCTTCCCAGGACTACAGTTACCTTCATGACTAGCTCTAATTTCGGTCCAGTTTGGTTCTCCCCAGACTTTGGGCTCAGATTTTCTGGTGGAATCCTGTTGCCTTGGAGTCAGCAGGAGATGCCTGCCCACCAGCCTCCCACGCTGGCCTCTCAGATGGCAGCGTGTGCCCGAGACCCATGCATGCTCTGCCCTGCTGCCAACCCGACAGGACCCCTGCTGTCACTTTCTCTATTTCCCTGTCCTGCCAGCTGTTCTGTTGGAAAAAGTTGCATCATTGCTGATTTGAAAAAAGAGTGGTAAAAATGCTCCTGGGGGGGGTTCTGATCAAAGTGTGTGTCTGCCAACTGACTTAAATGGCCTAGTGTATGATCATCCTTTATTCTTATAAGCTTTATCTTTAGGCTTAGTTTTTTTCCTTTCCTGGATAAATGAATCTGATGTTCATTTGATATTAGTGTTCAAATTATGGGTTTATAATATTTCAACATTATAAAGGAACCTTTCACTCCTTGACCCAACTTCATAGATGAGATCACTGAAGCTAGGAAAGGTAAAGTAGGGGGCTGGAGTGACAGCACAGCGGGTAGGGTGTCTGCCTTGCATGCAGCCGACCCGGGTTCGATTCCCAGCATCCCGTATGGTCCCCTAAGCACCGCCAGGAGTAATTCCTGAGTGCAGAGACAGGATTGACCCTTGTGCATCGCCAAGTGTGACCCAAAAAGCGGGGCGGGGGGGGGAAGATGAAAAAGGAAAGGTAAAGTAATTCTTACATAGCCACAGTTTGGTAATAGCCCATATAATTCATTGTAAATCAATTAACTGAGACTTCATAATGAATCCAGACCCCTGGGCTGGGTAGAGAGATGTTTAGAGTTCATTGGTGCATGATAGCCAAGCACAAACCCCAGGTTTTCTCTCCAGCATTGCACGTAGTATACCTCTTAGCACTGCCAGGTATAACCCCGGTGGTCCCCAATGTCTCTGGGCCTAAGCAGAGCTACATTGCCCTGTCCTGGCTTTGAACCATTTAGCACAGTTTGCCAAATGTCACCGGAAAGGGCCATCAGCCCTCTGAATACTTCTGGGGAGACCAAATAAAAAAATAACAACCAAACCACTCCCCTACATTGAGCTACAGAATCAAAGTCCAACATGCTCTTTAATATACCAATACACCATATCAGCCCATATTAGTCTCTTGCTTTGAAAGTTATAAAAATGAGCCAGAGAGATTATATAGAGAATAAGACATTTGCTTTGCATGTAGGCAACCCTGGTTTGACTACCAGGAATGATCCCTGAGCACAGAGCCAGAAGTAAGCCCTGGGTACTGTTGAATATGGTCCCCAAACCAACATAGATACACAGAGAAGCAGTTATAAATGCTATTGCTATGCCGTCAAAGCAACCTTCATTTTCATCATACTTACTACAAAACACAAGCCCCAAGAACTGGGTGCCATGCACTACAATTAGTGACTTCATCTTCATCTGTTCATTATATCACTTAACTTAGTCAACGTTCAGCATACCACATGAGGTGCTACGTGAGAAGGATTCCAGCAATGGCCACAATTTTTTTTTCTTCACTAAGGGCCTAATATACTCACATCCCTGACATTAGAAAGAGTAGGCCTTAACTTTCTGCAATAGAATTATCTGCAGATGATATAGAAATGGAGCAGGAGGCATAACTCATTTTGACATGGGAGTGAGAGTAACAGTAGAAAAGACTTCAGAAAGGAGGTAATCTGGAAACAGACCCTTTCAAGAAGGGATAAAATATCATGAGGAAAAACTGAGGAAATAGCATTCCTGGCAGGGAGAATGGCATGAGCGAAGGTATTGGAGTGTGAAGTATACTAGATATACAGAGCATCATCGTATAAGCAGAAATCATGCCCATAGGGTTAGTAAGGATATGGTACATAGATGTGTTCCTAAATGACAAGTAGTAGCTTGGGAAGGATGTGGAGGGTAACTTGGTCTTTTCAGTGTCACACAGAAGTATTTACTAAAGGACTCTCATGTTAAAGAGTATTGGTTGTTTATTTCTCAATGTGGCTAGGCCCCGGTACCCAGATTGTTTTCAGATATCACTGCAAAGGTATTTATTTAGACGAAATTTGCATTCATGCCAGTAGTTTGAGCAAAGCCAGATTTGCTGGATAAGTTGAAAGGATCTATCCAATCTCTTGCAAGCCTTAAGAGAAAAAGACTGAAGACCATCAAAGAAGATGAACAAATTCTATCCCCAGATTACCTGTGGGTTTGAGCTACAACCAGTTCCTCTTGGGTTTCCAGCCTCCCCTGTAGATATTAGACTTGTATGTGCATGTGTATGTACACAAACACATATGTGCACACATGCTATTGGTTTTATCTTAATTTTTTTAATTTTTAGGCACCTTAATTTATAATGCTGTTAATGATGGGGTTTCAGGCATACATTTCATGCATTTCAACACCTCACCTCCACTGTAGCATTTCTTCCCTACTCCCAGTCCACCTCTTCCCCCACCCATTTGTTTTATTTCTCTGAAGTACTCTGTTCCATATTAACACCCTGACTAATACACTTTAATTTTGAAATAGTAACCCTGTAGATTTTTCCTATATGTCAAATCTTTCATGACTTACAAGCAACAAGATGCATGTCCATTCCACTGACTCACGGGTGTGTGGTCCAGCTGTGGCCTAGCTGACCTGCCTGATCTCCCCTGAGCCAAGGCAGAAACCAATCATTTAGATCCATTTAGGCTTGTTCCACAAGTCTTCATCTTTTTTTCTAGGACCAGAAGTTGTGCAGTTACTCAGCATGTGTTATTCTTGTGACAAGTGCCAGATCACGAAAGCACAAATAGATCAGAGAAGTACAGACACTTCCTCTATAAACCATCACACGATCACGTTCCATTGGCCAAGCAAAGTACATGGCCAACACTGGTGGGTTTGGGAAGTAACTCCAGTTACGGAGTGGCACAATAAAGATCCTTTGCCAAAGAACTCAGAAGCAAGACTTTAATGCAGGAAGAGAGTTAAGAATTGGGAACAGCAATTCGATAAACTTGAATTGCTGTATTAAATTTATTTCTAGTTTTTTATTTGTTTGTATTTTTGACCACACCAAGTGATGCTCAGGGGTTACTCCTGGCTCAGGGGACAATATGAGATGCTGGGAATCAAACCGAGCTGGGTCAGTTGAATACAAAGCAAATTTCTTACCCACTGTGCTATCTCTTCAACCCCTTAAATCTATTTCTGATCAGTAACTATCAGCTCAGGAAAGGGGGGGATGTATAAACAAGCTACCAGACATTAAACCCACCCTAAAACAAGATGGAGGAAGGAAGGAAACTATAGAATAGAGGGATAAGAGAACAAAGAAGAGTTTTAATTGAAGTTGAAATGATTAGCAACCAGATAACTGAAAATTTTATGCATTTTAAAATAAGTACAAGCTAATTTTGGATAGTGGAGAAGAAAGAAAAGTTATAGTGAAGAGCTTTTATATTCATGGTATAGTGTTGGTGGAGGGATTGGTGTAATGTACTGCAAGTATAAAATGAATTCTTACTGTTCTAAATCATGAAAAATAGATCCTAAAAAATAAAAAAAAATTTTAGAAAAATTGGAATAGGAAATTTACATACCCCATATCTTCTAATCCTGGAGAGTTATATTACCAGTAGATTTCAAAGTTTATTTTGGAAACTGGAGAGTCAATTGAGAGACATTTAGCAAATCAGATTTATAGAACTCATTGGCCTAATTGGCCTAATTAGATATGATGATAAAACAGGACACTGTGAGATTATTCCTAAGCATCTATGAGAGAAATGTGGTGCTATTTCCCCCATTAACTGAGATGGGAAGTTTGGAGGGAAGAACAGTTTATGAGCCTAGGCTGGTGATAGCTAATAGCACACATAGGTAGGTGAGTTCTCTTACACATAGTTGGAAAATGTGTGTCTTAGTGCTCAAGAAGAAGCATTCTAGAAATTGAGATGAAAGCATGCCAAGCATGGAAAATGATTTTAGCAATGATAGGAATGTGCCTTACACAGTTCACTATGTAACAGCTAGCAATTTGACATACTGTTTGAATCAATGGTGGCTATTAGGGTCTATCTGGAAGAATCGTGGGAGATTAGGTTGAAAATAAATGTTTGTATCTATTCTCAATTGTCTGAGAATGCTGGCAGAGGCCAGTGGGTGTTTGTCAAGAGGGAATCAGTACAGATTTTGGTGCATGCATTCTTAAGAGCCTGGTTTTCAGAAAAACTAAGTAGCAGAAAAAGTTAGACCAACGGTGGAAGGAAGGCCTAGTGGAAAGACATTGCTTTCATTTTTGTAAGCACAAGATCCTGAACAGGGTAATGGCAGTAGGAAGAGAAATAAAGGAACAGATGGGAGAATTGCTTTGCAAGAAATTATTGTGCAACACAGTAACCATTCTGCATATCATTAAGTACATGTCAAATGAATTTTGTAACTTCATTTGGCTCTAGTGGCTTTCTCTCTTCAGGTAGGCACCATCTTAGTACATTATTGGTCATCTGTTCACATATTTTTTAAATAATAATGAGAACTACCATGAAGGAGAGACTCTGATGGCCTGTTCTCATCCATAAGTTGTCAGAATGGACACTGGTGAAATGTTTATTGAAAACTCCCCCTATACACATCAGCATGGGGATTCCAGGACCTTTTTCCCCCCTTGCTATCTAATCTGCTTCCATCTTTCAATCTCCTACAAAACATTTCCCTCCTGCTTATTTTGTGGTTGGTCCAGGGGATCTAACTTCACCGAAATAACCAGATTCCTGAGCAGCGTGCATCCAGAGAGCTACTGATAGGACTGGTTTCTTTTTCTAACATTGCCTTCTCTTTGCTATATTTTAATATTATCTTAGACATGTTTAATAACCTGCCAGTCTTGTAAAGTATTGAAAATTCAGCTCCAAAGTAGTTAAACCTCCAGTTTAGTTTCTCCTGCCCTGGGGTCCCTAGTTTAAGTCTTCCTCTCAGGCACTTTTGCATTTTGCTTTTATATTGATTCATTGTAGTTACACATTAAATGTTTATTCACTGAATTTTTTTCTGATTTTTAAATTCCTTGTCACTGGGACAGGAAGGGAGGATTAGAATAAAGGCAAACTTCTTCCTCCTTAATTGGGATTGCGTTCAGAGTTCTAACATTGAACTTCAACAAGCAGGGTGTTGCCATGGGCATTACTTGCTCTCTCAGAGGAGTGATGTTTATGAGTGTTTGGGGTGACCTAAGGGTAAGGAGGTGCTCACAGCACAGTTCTCTGGTCCATATCATCTGACACCACCCCAATTTTATTCATCAAAATTTCCTGTTTGACTCCAGTATCCAAAGCTAACATGGTCAGCTTCTTGAGTGCAGCACATCAGTTGAGGCTGTTCAACTATCATGCGTCTCTCTTTCTTTTCTCCACCTATTTCCTCAAGCCAATGGGAAAGCAAGGGACAGGGAGTTTCCTGTGACAAGTGTGATTGGTCAGGGTAGCAGAATGTCAGTCACTTTTACTAAGTCCTAGAAAATATAACAAGCTCCCTATACTTTTGTAGGTCTCACAGTATATGAGGACACTTTATCTTTGTGCCTCTGATCTGGTTCCTGTTCTCCAATGATACACGTGTGTTACATACTATTAGATAAGACTGCCAATAAGCCTCATTTTGCAAACCTTGAGTTGTGGCCACTTTTGTACTTGTGGTACATTTGTAGCCACTTTGTAATAATAAACTGGTTAAAATTCAGTGAATAAACATTTAATATATAACTACAATGAATCAATGTAAAAGCAAAATGCGAAAGTCTGATTCAGTTCAGATTTTAATGTAAATAACTTTGTAAAGGATAAATATAATCATGTGAAGCCATACTCCTGAAAATCAGTGGTAAACCAGTAAAATTCTATTTTTTTTTAAAAAAAGAGGATAATTGAAACTCAAAATGAAAAATAAGTTAGGGAGTAGAAAATAGGAAAGAGGGAAACGTTTTAAAAGTTAGCAAACATAAAGAAGAATATCAAAGATGAGAACACTTTGTAGTGACAGAAAGCCTAACTTGTTTAAGATTAAAATCTGAATCCCTGCTAGCCAGACTAATCTTTCCTCTGCTCATGAATCATATAGATTTCCATTAATACTTATCTCCTTGAATCTAAAGAGAAAAATCCATGTTGTATTTTCCCCAGATTTACAGTCCCCTTCCTATACTGTACCAAAGGATCACACCCAGTGGGGGAAGGGAGGGCAGAGCCCGGTGCCTGCTGACCTCAATGCTGAGGTCAGAGGAACCAGAGAGCTAGTTCAAGAGGCTGAGAGCGCATGTTCTGCATGTGGAAAGTCTAGATTTGACCACCAGCACTGCATGTTCCTCGAGTACCACTCCCAAGCACCACCGGATGTGTTTGCCTCAAAAAAAAAAAAAATACTGAAATTAGAGATTGGTGATGTGGCATGCATATATAACTTTATATATGCATTATATAAAACATTATAAAACTTAGGTCTGAATTTTGTAAAACAACAAAGAACTGCATTCAACTAAGATTTCAAATAAAAGCTGAAAGATTAGATTAATCCACATCAATTTTTATCTTATTTTACAGTGCATTTTATTATTACTTTTGTTTTGTATGGAGGCCACAGCAGGCTGTGGTCAGGAGCTATTCCTGGATTGGTGCATAGGAGCTGTGCTAGCTTTGGGGCCCTTTGGACCGTGTGGAATTGGGGAGTCACTCCTGGACTTCCTGAATGTAAGGTGTGCATTCCAGCCCCTTGATCCAGCTCCGACAAAATTTTAAACCCAGAAGTTTCATTTGCTTAGCTTTCTTTCACACTCTAATTTAAACTCAGAAGCATTATGTTACTGTCACACTTCTTTGTTCTCCTTTTAAAAAAAACCATAATTCTCCATATATAGCTGACAAAAAATAGGAACATGTCTGCCAGCAAGTTCCCTAATCATGTCTAACATACTGTAGAGTCTATGCTGAGCACATGGTCTAGAAACACCCCCAGAGCCTCTTCCCCTTCTTTTCGGGTTTAACATTGCAGTATGTTTCCCCAGCATGTTTGCAGTACCTCCAATACATGTCTTGCTAAGGACGGATTGCTTTGAATGTTTGAGTCATGCAGTATTTTCACATGCTTTGATGTTACACATATGCGAATTAGCATCTACATTTGGGGGGTGCAGTACCTTCTGTCTTCAGCATTAAATTTGATACTGCTCGACTGACATCATTTTAAATTCCATCCAACAGAATGTTAATAAAGTCTATAGCAGAAGCTAGACATACTTAGTTTTCTCAAATATGGAGTAAATTGGAAATTTCTGGGTGCATTTTCAAAAACTAATTCAGTGTGAAAATTATTAATGATTTAGAACTTTGCACGAAGTATTTTGCTTTTCTTTAATTTCATATCCATAAAGATCTGCTGCATCCTTTCAGATAAACTCCTAAGTGACAAGAAACATTCTGTTGTTGGTGCACCAAGTACATAGTTTAAATGAATCCTAATGTGGTTTTCTTAATTACAGATGAGACCCATCGGCCATGATGGCTACCATCCCACTTCTGTCGCTGAGTGGCTGGATTCCATTGAACTAGGTGACTACACCAAAGCCTTTCTTATTAATGGCTACACATCGATGGACCTGTTGAAAAAAATCTGGGAGGTTGAACTCATCAATGTAAGTGGGTCTCTTAAAGACACTTCAGCCTACCATTCTTTGACAAATGAAATTTCTATTGTAGGTGGGCAATGTTTTTCTTTCTTTGCAATAGTTATTTGGGTGTGACATATGGGATTTACAGGTGTGCTTTTGCTTTAAATCCATGCCTCTCTTGGTTCCAGTCAAGCTCCACTGCCGTTGTCTTGTGAAGGTTTAATGTGAGAACCTATGAAAACTCTTAGGTCCTATTTGCACTATCAAAGAAAATCTTCCAAGTAATTTATGGAGTTCCATTTTAGGTATTTTTGTCAATTTAGAATATAGATGAGGATACTAGAGGCCAATATTCTGATCTTTGCTCATATCCATTGTAAAATATTTGAAGATGTGCCTTTTTTCAGCTTTCTACCTATATCTCATTTCCTCTCATCCTTAACTTTATATACACATGGCATACTTGAGGGCTGCTTTTGTTCCTGTTAAATAGGCTGCTAAAATATGAAAATCTTATTTCCAAGACTTATAACCAATCATAAATTGCCTGTTTTATTCAGATACTTGGCAGTGATTTTCTATAAAAATAGTCAACAGATATTACCATGTATCTAATCCCAAGGCTGAAGTCTACTGAAATAATTTTGATACTGATATATTTTATTCAACTTTATTTCTGTTTGGTTTGTAATGACTTAAAAAATGCAAAATAGTAAAAGAAATAGAATGATTACGTCTTTATATTATAGTCAGCATCGTTTTGGATCTTTCAAAAATGTGTAAAATAACATTAGTCTTTTTGAGAATTCTGAAGTTTTATGTCCCAATACTGGGGTGAGATTTATAAACTGAAATATAAAGCAAATGAATTCATGTTGACTCAAAATTTCTGTATTCTTGAGGCTGGAGAGATAGTACAGTGGGTAAGGTGCTTGTTGAGTGTGGCTAAGCCGGCTTCAATCCCTAGCATCTCATATGGTCCCCCAAGCACCGCCAGGAATGATTTCTGGCTGCAGACCCAGGAGTAACCCCTGAGCATCACCTGGAATGGCCCAAAACAAATTTTTAAAAACTGTTCTACTATTGGGCTGGAACAATAGTACAGTGGGTAGGGCATTTGTCTTGCATGTGGCTGACCCGGATTTGATTCCCAGCATCCCATATGGTCCTCTGAGCATTGCCAGGGGTGATTCCTGAGTGCAGAGCCAGGAGTAACCGCTATGCATTGCCAGGGGTGACCCAAAAAGAAAATAAAAACTGTTCTATTTATATTGTCACCTTTCCCCAAGCCCAGTCTCTCTTTACATATTGCATACTATACTACTAGTATCATAAGCCATCAATGTTGTAGGTGGTGATTATTAACTAACTAATCTTTGCCTTTAAAAGTATATATTTAGGGTGAGAGAGATAACACAATGGGTATGGCACTTGCCTTTCACATGGCTGGCCAGGTTCTATCCCTCGTATCCAATATGGTCCCCCACGCATGACCAGAAGTTATTCCTGAGTGCAGTCAGGAGTAACTACTGAGCTCACCAGATGAGCAACCCCCCCAAAAAAATTTCTTTAAAGTAACTTTTCTGAAATATATCATAAAATTACATTAAATGTATAAATTCTTGGCTTCTAAAATTCTTTCTGATACTCTTAGTTTTCATCTTCATCTCCTCACTTCTTATTTCAGAAGAAATTCATAGTCTGAAAAAAGTATCTGCTGAATTTTGTTCTTAGTCTATGTGGCAGTGAAACTAGATGGAACTATATCGTTTTTATAGTTACAGCAAGATACCCAATCTCTACTGAGGACACAAACATACACAACTACTTTTAGTTGTTTGTTAAACCTCCCATAAATCAGAATGAACACACTTCAGTTGCTTTCTTTACAATGATATAGCTTAACATCTGTATGTTCTGAATAATATTGCTATCTATAGAAGAACAAATATGAATAGTGTGTGAATTCTGCACCTAGCTGGCATTAGCAGTAATACCTCATGGGAAAGGATGGATTTCAAAGAATTCAATTTTAAATGTTTCCAAGGAAGTAAGGATTTTTGGAACAAAGCTGTGGGTCTCTCAAAATACAAGTACTTTAAGTTTCCACTTAAAGGATGGTCCATTTAAAGTGCGCTCACTTTTACTAGGACACTAGCATTCTACAAATCCCTTTTCAGTCTGGTAGCCAGGCCTGAGGGACTCGACATCAACTTCAAGGCAGTGCTTTCAGGTGGCTAAGTTACTGCCAATCCACTGAAGCCAATGATCTATCAACCTTGAGATGAGACAGAAGCTTATTCTGGCTCTCTAGGGGGTTTTCATTTGTTACATTTACTGCCAACTAATCTGTCTTTCATCTAGACAGTAGAGCCCCTGCCTATCACAAACTTAAGCATCATAGATTTTAGAGTTAATGTCTTAGACCTTGAGACCAAAGTGTTCTTCCCTGCATCTAACACCAGACTCCTTTTGTTTTCCTTAAAGTAAACCGATAATATTTAAATTTCCTGATGATGACTTTGTGAGCAGGTTCACAATCTTGAGGAAGTTTCACAAGTCATTTAGTTCCATACAAATATGTATCAAAGATATTTTTAAGTGATCTATGCCTGTTGTAGAATCAGATATCAAAGTTTCTGTGCCTTCTTGGCTGACATAATCTCATCCAAGATAGTGTAGGGTCATTTTTTAAAATGAAAAATAATACAGTGCTTCCCTTTTGACTTGCAAAAGTTTTTTTTAATTTAATAGTTTATTTTTAATTAGTGAGTCAACGTGAGGGTACAGTTACAGATTTATACATTTTTGTGCTCATGTTTCTCCCTTACAAAGTTTGATAACCCATCCCTTCACCAGTGCCCATTCTCCACCACCAGTAAACCCAACATCCCTCCCCTCCTCCCCAGTCCTGTCTCCCCCCACCCCACACTGCCACTATGGCAGGGTATTCCCTTTTGTTCTCTCTTTCTGATTAGGTGTTGTGGTTTTGACTTGCAAAAGTTTTGAGTGGTTTTCATACTCAAGACTTTTATTCATCCCAAATAATAATGGAAGGAGTCTAAATATAAGGTTAATCCCCGGCAACCCATGTGATCCCCAAGTACTACCAGGAGAAATTCCTGCATGAAAAGCCAGGAGTAATCCCTGAGCATCACAGTATGTGCCCCTAAGCCAAAGAAAAATTAAAAGATCGTGTTAAAAAAAAGAAGATAATCTATAAAATATCTGGCTGCAGTAATTCTACATAAATACCCATATTTTTATTTTGTTTGGTTTTCTTTCCTAAGGGAATGTGTAGTCACTATGACTGAGAGCAAAGCTCTTCAAGGAAATTCATAGCCTGAATCTTGGTAATGAATGACTATTTTTAAGGAAACCAAGAGGCACTAATAACTTGTCCCACGAAAAGTGAAAGAAGACGTGTGAGCGTTGCGTGACTTTGACATTGAGGAATGCTTGTGGAGAGCAGTGGAGCAGAGAATGAGAAGTCTCAATACTGGTAGGATTATAGAAAAGTTCAGCATCACTAAATAGCAGTGTTTAATCCTCAAATTTTATCTGGCATTATGCTTGGTATTGAGCAAACAGAAATACACTCCCAATGAATATACTAAGTCAGTTCTACATATTTTCATAAGGCAATGAAAATCATACAAAGTTGTAGCTTAAAGGTACAAACATATTTGAAAGTTTGGTCTTTTAGAATTTCCAAAGATCTTTTTCTTGGTGGCCTAGCATTGCTGTTTTTGAAAAACAAGGTTAATTGAATAACCTTATAAGGGTTTGGATCACATTAGCTACCCAACTTAAAGGGTTGAGGGAGAGTAATGAAAATTTAAGTTTATGTCAGCATTGTCAGCAATGGAAATCAAACATAGGGAAACATTTTGGACCTAAAGTATTTCCAGTTTTACAAGGCTATGTACATGTCTAGACTTAGAAAATAAAGTACTTGTCGATAATTATTCCTTTCCTGCCCTAAGCTACGCTTTATATTAAAAAACTGGTGTTTTATAATTTATTCTGTTCTTTCCCTGTGTCCGCCACTATCAGTGTCCTTGGTCCTATTTTCACGTTGGGGTGAGGAGTGTTAAAACATGCGTTTGTTGGGGACATCGTCAGCACCATGCTCTTTCCGCAAATGTGAGCTGGGTGAACTCTACTCTCCAAAGACTCATTACAAGAATAGGAGACAGGTTAACCGAACAGAAGTACATTAAAAACATTTTAACTCAAAAGGTTATTCAGGCCTTGCATATGGTATAACTACTACTGACAAACTCAACAGCTGCATTGGAGAGGTAAAAAGGCTATATATTTTTCCTACATAGAATATGAATGGCTATATATGAATTTTCTGTGAAATTACTCATTTTCTATATAGAGAATGACAATTGTGGAAAAATGTAAATTTCTTCCACCACTGTATAACAACTAAGGACATTTTTTAATGAAGTTCAACATTATCTTATCTGTGAATCTCAGTATAAAATGTCAATTTTTCCTATAAACTTTACCATGATTTATCTTGAAAACAATCCCGAGTCTTATAAACTTACCAGTACTGATAATAATAAAAGCATTCTGTGAGGAAGTTCAATCCTTGCACCATGTATACCCTTTAGTACCACTGAGTATAAAACCCCAGTGGTTCTGAAGTACCGCCTGGTTTGTTCTTTGTGTTCCCTGAACGCCTTAGGCCTGAGCAGCCCACATTCTTGGGCCCGATCATAAAACCTATTGGCCCCATTGACTAAGTCTCTCTAAGAGTTGCTTGGAACCCCGTACCCCCACAAAGGTACTCATTAAAAGAACAAAAAAAAATTTCTTAAATCTCTGCTTATGAGTATTCTCTAACTATAGTACTTGGCTGTGTTTTAAATATCTTTGGGTAAAAATAAATAAAATAACCAAAGTAGCAATATCTAAATATGTCCTATGAAAATAATTTTGATTTATTTTTGCATCAGTAAACTGATTAAAAGTAATTTTCCTCTTGTCTAATTACTGCTGAGCTATGCTTTCATCACTCTTTTGTTTGGGACTGTCAAACTTCTCTTTATTCCTATTGCAATGTCAGTTATTTAATTTTTACATCTTTGTAATAAGGAAATTTAGTCACCTGGAGATGTACTAAAAAATTTTCAAAGGAAGCTTTCTAAATTTGTGCTAAAGCTATAATATGAGACATTATTTTAAATGCTATAGAAATACAGTCCTATCAGTAGCAAATTTAGCCTCATTACTTCCCTTAATGTCTTTATTTCACACTCAGCATTATAAACTCACAATCCTAGTTACAGTAACCTCAGTGCTATCACTGATTTCTAAAGGTCTTTCTCACATTTTGCATGTATGTATGAGCATGTATGTGTATGTTAACTTATGCTCCCAACCAAAAAAATAAAATAAAATAATCAGCAAATTCACAAATTGAAGGGGAGGAGAGAGGAAGATGAATATTTTAATTCCATCTGCAAAACCAATTATTTTAAGTAAAAGGTTATGTCTTCACTAGAGGACATTAATAAATAAGAAAAATTTATATTTCCACACCAGGGAGGCTACATCAGTCAACACTTTCAAGTGTTAACTACTTTAATCAAAGTTGAAAGCTTTAAATGCTGGATATGAGTATTCAAGTGTAAAGCAAACCTCATCAATTATCTATGGATTTAAGCATTTTATTTATAATTATATACAGTACAGTATAACTCCTCACAAGCCCTCAGGATAGTAGCCACACCTCAAGCTACCGACTCCCACTGTCTCTTCTCACAGCGTCAAATGGCAAAGTCTTCTGAGAATTCTCACACTCAAGTTCTGGGAGAGGGAAGAACTTTTCTCTTACTTGCACAAGGAGAGCGATCATTTTTCTATATCACTCTACAATGACCGTACTGTAGACTTTCCATGAGCCCTTTCACTCATGGATGTTGGTGCTAGGCTAAGTTTGACTTTATTGATAGACTTCAAAATCTTTTAGCATTATTTGTATTCTTTACAGCAAATCGCTCTCCACTCCATATCTTGACTTAAACTGAGATGGGATTATGCCTCAATGAAGTGTATTTAACACTAGAACTTATTAGAAGTAGGAGTGTAGCTTTTCTTTTACATTTTCAGTGAATTGGCATTCTTACTGTGCTTCAAGGCCAGTTATATGAAATACACATCATTGAACTGATGATATCAGCGTTAGTAAAATATACACGCTCCATACACATTGAAAGCAAGTGGACATTTTGGGGGTTTTTTTGTTTCTTTGTTTTGCCTTTTGAGTCACATCTGGCAATGCACAGGGGTCACTCCTGGCTCTGCACTCAGGAATTACCCCTAGCAGTGCTCAGGGGACCATATGGGATGCTGGAATCGAACCCGGGTCAGCCATGTGAAAGGCAAGCGCCCCTACCCACTGTGCTATTGCTCCAGCCCCAGCAAGTGGGCATTTTGACCTGAAGTCTTGAGCACTGAACAACAGTTTATATGGGAGAGGGAGGAGATAACCTCCCAACTATTTCTCAGGGGGCTGGGGTCACTCCTGGTTATTCTTGGCCAACCTCGCTGGCAGTTCATAGCAAGGGCCTAAGGATGTGCCATTACAGTCTCGGTGGCCCTGGGGATTACCTTGGCAGTACTCAGCAGCCTCTACATCTGGCAGTGCTCAGGGGACAATGTGGTACCAGGAATTGAACCTGAGTCAGCTGCATGGTAGGCATGCACCTTCATTCCTGCACTCTATCTCCTGCCCCGAATTATTTTTATATTGTAAATACTTATGTAGATTATTGCATGTCAGTTATTCCGTGACAGTGATATTATTAACAAAATTAAAATGCTTTCTCGGGTTATCAAATGGCAAAAATCACATGAACTTTGAAATTTACCAGTCCTAACTTTTATGAAGAATTAAAGCCACAATTCTTAAAACTGTAAAACTGATTGTTGCTCTTTATGATTCATCCCTGGGGAGTGTTGTCGAGAGAGATTGATTCATGCTCTGATTATCTATAGATTTCTACCTAATACAGAAAATTATTTTAATGGACATGTGTGGATCTTTGCCTACCCAGAGCCCATTTATCTCCTAAAAGATAAATGCATTCCAAGTTTCTTGTGAAGAAACTACCATACCCATCCCTTGCCTGTTCTATGCATGTGACCCAGTTTAAGCCAACGTCAGCCTTCCAGTTCTTCCCCTCATCCCTATGGACTACAAAGTACTCATAATCTGCTCCAATATTGGGGCTGGGGATATAGTACAGTGGGGAGGGTGTTTGTCTTGTCTATCCATGTTCCATCCCTGGCATCCCATATGGTGCCCTAAACTTCGCCAGGAGTAACCCCATAGCATCACCAATGTGGCCCCAAAACATAGCAAACACCTGGCCCAATATCAATTCTTCATTATTTGGGGATCTTGTGCAAGCAAAAATAGGGAGCCCTTTATTACAGTTATTAAAAATGTGAAGATAATGAACATTCAGCACAGCACAGATTGCTGTGAGGTGTAGGGCATGTGCAACTGCGGGGCTCCTACACCCAGGAGGACACCTCTGCTCTTTCCTCCCTTCCTGTTGCTTGAGTCCATCTGCTACCATTTCCCCTCCACTCGGAGGCCTTCCGTAAACACTTTTAATCGTGCTTTTTCTTCCCAATCTAATTTGCATAGCCTTTTATTTGTAACATTGGTTTACATGATTGTGTAAGTTTCAGGGGTACAATTTCATGCCTCTTCAAAATACACAACGCACATCCAGTATTGGTACTCTGGATGTCGGTAACCCCCAGAGTACCACTATCCCTCCCACACAGCCCGTTGTGCCCCCTCCCACTTCCCCCTGTGGTTAACCTCAGTGCTGTGGTCTGAATCACAAGGTTTGTTTTCATTATACTTTGGTTTTTTCTCCTGCTGTGTATCTCAACACCTTGATTTAGTGATATTATCCAGTGATTGTTTGTATTTTTACCTTTTTTCTCTTGTTTTGCTTCTCTACACCAGAATTTAGTGATCTCATCTGGGACTTGTTTGAACTTTTATTAAAGATATTTTTGCTGGTTATAGAATTGTATAGGATACTTTTTTAAACACTGATTCACCTTCTTCTCTCCAACATTATTTCCAAAAACAAATCTGCTGTTTTATTTTATTTTTATTTTTGTTGCTTTTGTTGTTCCTATACATACCTAGCATGTATGTGTAGTTATTCTTTGACTGCATTCTGTTGTTTTTTTTTGTAGCTCTTTGATTTTGGTGCTTGGGTGACCATATTCTGCAGTTCTAAGGGTCAGCTTGGGGCTGGACATGTGTGAGGCGTTTATCCTTGAACTCTCTTCCAGCCACTCTGTGAAGTTTCTTATATCAGGTCTTAGGTATGAGGTCTTCATCAACTTTGGAACTTTTATAATCATCAATTGTGTGTGTGGTTTCTCATGAAACAATTTTAATTTTCCCTTCAGCTGCTAAAAATCGTTTTTTAGAAAAGTGATACATACAAAATTCATATATGTCACAAAGGTACAGCTGAATGTATTTTCACAAAAAGACCTCATCCATGTTACTTGAACCTCAAACAAGAAACAGAAAACTATCAGTTCCCAAAATATCTCTGGCGATTCCTTTTCATCACCAGTCATCCATGCTCCCAAAGCAAAATAATTCTCCTTACCGCAGAGTTCAGTTTGTTATCTTTGTAGAATGTGTTCTTGCACAAAACTACTTTGTATTTCGTGTGGTTGTAAGAATATTTCTTAACATATTGCTGTATTGATATAACTTTATTGATAGATAATAATTCACATTGTATTGATAATAATTCACATTGTAACTCACCCATTTATTAGACACAATTCAATTATCTTACCATGTCCATAATAGTTGTGGTTACAGATGATGCTCTGTAATCATCACAATTATTTTTTATTATGTTCAAAACTCATAACACAAAGTTGTCCATGTTAACTACTTTAAGTATACAGTGTATTGAAATGTCTACGTTGTTGTAGAACAGGTCTCTGCTTTTTATTATCATTCAAAACATTGAAAATCAATTTATTTTCCTGTCTCTGCAACCCCTTGTAATCAACATTTCTACTTTCTGTTTCTGCATAGCCCTTAGTATATTTCTTGTAGTATCTAAAATGCTATTATTCATATCCAACACTGAACCTTTTATCTCAGGGGTTGTAGCTCCCGTCTCCAAAGGTGAGGCGTGAACCTGTTTAAATTTTCTATTGTCTGCATTTAACACGCTCAATCTTTCCTCTTGTTGAACATACGGGATGCAGCTATAAAGAATTCCCCCATGTCCCTGTCTCTCATTCTAACATCTGTGTCAATTTCAGGTTATTTTTTTGACTGGTTGCCTTTCCTCCTCATTCTTCTTGGTTTGCCTGGTCATGCTTATTGCATGCTGGAAATTATAATTATTGACTGTTGGATATTTTTGTCTGTAGAGCTTTGTTCTGGGACACAGAGACACTCCTTGGATACACCTTCTGGACTTAATATTAATACTTGCTTAGACAAAGCTACAGCATCACTTAGTGTGTGGCTAATGCTTAAACACTGTGGAGATTAAGATGCATCTGGCTACTCTACAAATGTCTTATAGTCTTTTGAAATTTCCCAGTCTGAATTGTTGCTAACTATATGAACCCTGGTTGAACTCTAAGTACTAGTCACACTTTTCAGGTGGCTTTTATCTTGTTTTATATCATTTCCTTATCTGCATATACTAAGCCGTGTTCTCTCCTGTATAATACTCTACCCAGAAAATGCTTATCATTTCAGCTTGCCTTGACTCTCAACTCCTTTTTCTCACTGCAAGGAGCCTTCCAGGTTCCTTTGTGTTTCTCCTTCCTGCACTATTGAAATGGAAATTTTTAGTTAGTTTTTGAAACTAAATCTTTGTCTTTCAAAATCTATGTCCCATCCACAAAGTCTAGGACTCACACTGGTTCCACGCTAGTCCTATCCCAAGAACCTCTGTGGTCTGTCTCATGCTGCTAAAATTTGCTGCTCTTTGACTTTTTCGTTTTATCTTTGATTTGCAACCATTCATATACTGTGAGAACTACTGCTTATTTTGCTGGCCACAGGGCACAAGTGTTGGTTCAAAGAAAAAATTACAGGGCCTGGAGCAATAGTACAGTGGACGTTTGTCTTGCACACAGACAACCCGAGTTTGATCCCCAGCATCCCATATGGTCCCCTGAGCACCACCAGGAGTAATTCCTGAGTGCAGAACTAGGAGTAACCCCTGTGCATCGCCCGGTGTGACCCAAGAAGCCAAAAACATTAGTAATAAGTTACATATTACATGCCCTCTTTGATGTCTAATTTATCTGCACCCTGCACTATTTCTGCTTCTTGCCTGATTTTCCTCGTGAAGGCAGAATTTTAAATGACAAACTGGATTAAGTGCATTATCAGTGTCCCTCCCACCTTCCTCCACTCCCACCATAACACTATAACCCAAAAATTCCCGCAAGATGGTAAGCCAGGGTTAAATGTCAGCTCACTTTATTTTTCATCTCTCAGGCACATGCTCTTTTTTTAAAAAAAATATTTATTTATTTATTTATTTTTATGAAATCACCATGTGGAAAGTTACAAAGCTTTCAGGCTTAATCCCTTCACCAGTGCACATATTCCACCACCAAGAACCACAGTAAACCTCCCACCCCAACTCCAAACCCCCCCAGCCCTCCACCCTGACTGTGTGGCCAATAAATTTCACTTTACTTTCTCTTTATTTTGATTACCTTCAATATTTCAACAAAAAAACTCACTATTATTTTTTGGAGTTCCCCCCCCCCCAAAGTCGGACCTGCTGGAAAGGAAGCATTTGATAATTTTTTTCCATTGCTGAGAATGAAGAGATATGAGGTCGCACGGCCACAATAGTGGACAGGCACTAATGTTCTTCATCGCCTTATGCCTAAAGTCTTTGAAACCCGTGTTTCATGTATTTTGTCTGGACATTTAGTCCTTCCATTATAAAAGTAAATCCAATCCTTGTTACTCCATTTTGACCGGAAGCCTAAAACCACACTACTTATATGAATCCTCTAGGTACACTAGGGCCTCCTACCTAAATGATGGAATCAAAACTATCAGCTGGAATATCTGGGCAGCAGGGCGGCTCCCGGGTGGTTTATATGTGCCACTGGAGTAGATAACCACTGCCATAATCAATGGGGAGCCATTAAACAGATTTTTATCTGGGGACTTACTTCATCAGAGGCAGGAAGCAGCAGCCAATGCTCCACCCTTGAGAAGGAGCTTGGCTGCGGGGGAAGGAGGAGCTGAGTCAGCGGTTTCTACACGGCAGCCAGCTCTGGCCAGCTAGCTCTGAACGGATTATGCATCACTACAATAAAACCTGCCCACTTCCCGAGAACCTGAGGGTATCCCTAAATTGGATCTCCATAATGAGTTTTCTGTCATCATAATCCTCATGTGTGGGAAAGAGAAGAAACTGTAGTTATTCAAAGGAAGGGGCAACTATCATCTATTTCCGAAATGCTTTTCAATAGGGGCCGAAGTCATTTCATTTTGACCCTTAAAGGGCTAACATTTAGTTATATGGAAATTTTACTCATGCTTTATAAAGGAGAGGAGTCTATCGGTCCATATCAAGCCCCATTCCAGAGCCTGGCGTGTGTGTGTGGGGGCGGGGGGGCTCGAGGAGGAGTAGGGGGAAGGCTGGCCAGCTCCCTTGGGGTTTGCAATCATGTTTAGTTGCATTTGCTCCTTTATCTTGGCACCCATCTGGTAGCCCAGAGAGAGCCTGTCTGCTGTGCAAAGTCTGAACTCTCGGAATAACCACGTGGCTTCTCTCCTCTCCCACTTCCAGCTCTAACTCCCTTTCTCCTGCCCAGCCTCACAGCCTCCCAGCCTGGCCAGTCACAATACAGTCTATGGCTCCCTCTCTGCTTGGAATCAGGTCACCTAACTTTGAATCCTGTCTCTGCTGTTGAGTCTGTACCTTGAGACAGTCACCCACAGGTGTTTCTCGTTGGTAAACAGACTATAATAACACCTCACCTGCTGCCTTAATTGCTTTCCCATGAGACTAAAGCTAATGAGAGCTGTTACTTAGACATTCCTCTCTTTTCTCTCCCTACTTCATTGTCCTTTTTTTACCACTTTGCCCCACCCCAAAATTTCCAGCTCTGCTCCCTTTCTCCTGCCCATCTTCACAATCTCCCAGCCTGCCAGTCACAAATGATCATCTGTCCCATGAACCCTGTCCAAACCCTAACTTTTTCACCTGCTCAGAATCATTTCATTCCTGAAGTGGGCGAAAGTGAAAAGGACTATGAGTCTCTTGAGTCTTTTTTAGTAGTGACCCCAGGATAAAGCTAAGAGTTTTCAACTACCCCCACCCCCAACCTCGACTTAGGGCTGAATGGCTAGTGTCTTCCCCTGCCTACTATATTGCTTTGGCCCTTAACACTCCGTTTGTGAGACTTTATTACCCACCAAAGAAAGAGAACTAAGGTTAGGGATGGGCTCGTTCTTACTGATCATCCCCAAACCTCTACACTTTCAGACTCTGTTTCAAAGTATCAGTTGGGTGGTCCTTAAGAGCTGGGAGTTTAGACTGCTCTTTGAAGGAGTTTGGTATTTCTTTTACAGTGAGATGAACCTTATAAATAAATATATTTGTCATTGTCTATGATGAAGTCTGTTGAATTTTTATGCTGTATTTTGCTCAGATTGCTAATGTGCCATGAGGCCGTATGTTTCCGTAAGAACCATTTTCTAAAGATATTTAGGGCAGAGCCTGTTGCTAAGGAGATTCATTTATGTTGCAGTTAAATAGGTAAATACAGAAAACTGGCTCTGAGCTTTGACGAGGGAATGATTCAAATGGATTATTCTGTTGTGTTGTGGGGGAAAGGGAAATGTCATTTATGAAATTCAAATACAGAGGCCAGAGATAATACAGAGGTAAGGTGCTTGCCTTATGCAGCTAACCGGAGTTCTATTCTCCTGCACTGTATATGGTTCCCCTGAGCAACACCAACATTGATTCCTGAGCACAAAGCCTGGGAGTCAGTCCTGATCACCTCCGGGTGTAGCCCAATCATTTTTAAAAATTCAGATACAATGCTTTTCATGCTATTCTGATAAAGAAGTGCTTTGGGTTTTCTTGGGGAGATGCTTTGACATCATTCAAAAAAAGAGAGAAGCCTCTTCCTTCTTAGATGAGAGGGGAAGCCAAAAAAGAGTTTTTTTCTGGGGGATAACTACTAAAAATTTTGAAACCTGACACATGAGCTGGCATGGCAGAAACTGAAAGTAAATACTAATCATAAAACAATTATCCCAGAAGTTGGAATTTAAGGTTACTGTTATAATCAGTCCATTACGAGGTAATTCAAAGCTGGAAGGAGAGATGGGGTTTATCTCTGTTTTAAAGATGTTTAAGGTTGAGAGTTTAAATTTAGCGATGTTACTGTCGATGGATCGTGTTCAGGTGGATATCTATGTTCTTGGACTGTTTTTGAATCCAGACAAAGAGCTCTCTATTCCTTAAGTCTCCCAAGCTCGTAAATTCCTTGCTGTACAGAGCTTATGTTTGAAGCCCTACTGCCGCCTGGTGGTCGCATACCTGAAGTATAGCGCAAGTACAAAATCTGAAGTTTCTTAAATACAGGAGCTAGCTGCAGAACAGAAATTGTTCTGTGCCCGTTTATGCAAATCCCCATTTATCTCATTTATTTAATGAAATATGATCCAACAGATTTTTATTTTTATATACAATAAACACCAAATTCAAACATCATATTTCTAAAACGACTAGATAAAAACTGTGAGAACCCTTATATCTGCATTCACCAGCTCAACTAATTTGGGATAACAATTCCTTTTAAATTTATGTGAGAGGGCTGGAACGATAGTTCGGTGGGTAGGGTGTTTGCCTAGCACACAGTTAACCCCCAGCATCCCATATGGTCCCTAGAGCACCATCAGGAGTAATTCCTTAGTTCAGAGCCAGTAGTAATCCCTGAGCATCACCAGGTGTGACCCCAAAAAGAAAAAACAAATTTTGTATAAGAGGCTGGGGATGAGTTAACAGTACAACAAACGTCTTGAATGTGTGAGGCCCCAAGTTCAATCCCCAGTACCACACACACAAAAAAAGTTAAATATATGTGTACATATGTTCTGTATGTGTGTTTAATATAAATATATTCTATAATAGAGACTTTATTACTTTTACATGTTGAATTTTTCGGAGGGAAGGAATATTTAGATTTCCTCAAATTTTAATGGGTTCGTTATCTTTTAAAAAAAAAACTCTTGCATAATGCCTGTAGGAAAAAATACAGGAAATATTCTTTGCCCTTAAGATTTAAAACTATGGAGCTAGAGCAATAGTACTACAGCAATAGTACAACACTTACCTTGCATGCAGCCAACATGGGTTCAATCCTTGGCACCATATATAGGCCCCCAAGCCCTGCCAGGAGTGGTCCCTGAGCTTAGAGCCAGAAACATCGCTGACTGTGACCCCAAAACAAAGCAACAAGATTTAAGACTCGTGGGGAAGTTGACCATTTATGCAAGCCTTAGGAAAGAGTTTGTGAAAAGGACCCAAGTATAGAAGTGAATTTGCAGCCCAGGTTGGGACAGAGCGTGCTTTCCTGACCACTGGTGGAGATGAGCAGGAGGAAAGATGGATGGGGAGAGCAAGAGACACAGAGCAGGAATCAACACAGTAAAAACAACCTAAAAGCAGTCGCCCAAGGCCGGTCTCCCAAGTGCATTTCTTATTATATTTACTATCTATAATAAATATATCTAACATAGTTATTAAGTTTACTTAAACTTTTCCAAGCTTCAACTGCCTGACCTCTAAAATTTGGATAACATTCTCCATCTTATAAACACCGCTGTCATTGGGATAAGATAAAACAATCTAGTAAGGCATTTTGCACAATGTTTTGCAAATAGAAATGACTTTGTGTTGAGTGAAAGCCCTGAGCAGGGGGCAACTTCCCAGTTTCTAGGATTGATGGCCTGCATTCTCATGCCGGCAAGGCTGTGGACAAGCGGAAAGCCATAGCTGCCATCAGGAAGGATTGGTCCCCCTCACAAGGCTCTGATCAAGCATTCAGGCTGGGTTGGGGAAGAAATACTTTCTGGTCATCCGTCAGGTGTGATTGTCTTGCTTCTAGCAATTGGCTCTAATCAGATGGGGTAAGAGTCAACTGATCTGGCTTGGGTTCTTCTGGGAACAGTGGGGAAACTGGACTCTATTTCATGTGCCCCAGCTTCTAACATGCCCTTGCAGCCATATCCCAGGAAAGAAACATGGGAGGGGCAGCAAGAAATCCAGAGCAGAGGAAAAATGAGGAAGTGCGTGGGTCTGAAGATCAACTGACGGAGATTTGGAAGGAGATCCAAATCAGAACCAGGCCGGGCCCGTGGGAACCATAGCAGGGAAATGAGCTCTAAGAGCGCGAGACAGAGGAAAGGTTGGGAGAAAAAGAGCTCAAAGGGGTGTCCAAGGAGCACGTGGTGGGGACCAGGACTGGCGACTCATTATACTCTGTGTGGTGCGAGGAGAAACCATAGTCAATGTTGACCCAGGAGGGATGTGGGTGGGTTTAGGGCAGGATGGCTCACGTTGGCTCCTGTAGAAAGGGCAGAACCAGGCCCCAGGCAGCTCGAGGAGACTGACCATCCAGCAGAGACCTGTTCCTGCAGCACAGGTGGGCAGTGACAGTGCCTTGTCCTGACGCGGTGATGCGGGCAGGGGAAGAGAAAGGGCCTGACCAAGAGCAGACCATACGACAGAGCGGATGAGCTCGACAGCGAGTATAAGAGAATTGAGAGGCATTGAGATGCCGTGAGGCTTTGGGCTCTGAGCTTTGGCTTGATCTGGGGGATATCAGGGCGAAAAAATCAAAAAGTTCCTTTGGAACATGGTGAGTTTGAGCTACGTAGCTCACAGGTCAAGCAGAAAGGTCTAGAAACAATTAGGAGAGCGTGTAGCACTTCGGCTGGCTGTGGCCTTTGAAACAAACAGTCCTATTCGCAGACCTGAGGCTACACTTTAATGTAGAAACTTTTTCTCTTGGCAGCTGCTATCACAACAAACGTTCAGCCTGGGGGTGGGGGGAGAGATCCGGGCAAGCAGACTCAGCTATTGATCTGCTATTTGCAAGGAACTTAACTCCAATCTCTAAGACAGCATCTGTGAATTGGAACAGCGGAAAGAGTATCTATCGACTTTAGCATAAAATTGGTCCAGGCTTCACACGTGGCGATTGACAAGCTGCCCACAGCAGGTGTGTGTGTTCTTTCAGCTCTTTTCCAGCTGATCCATTCTCTGTATGCCTGTCCTTCCCGCCCTCGGGAGCACCTTACAGGAGAAAACCTTCACGCCTTTGGATCCCGATGTTTCCAAATCAGACAATAAAACACCATCATCTTCTTAAAGTCTGTTTCAAGTAATTGCCTTTGCTGGCTTACCTGATATTTCATTAAGATCATTTATTTCATAAATACCTGCCTATGCTCCATAGTTATCTCAGTATAGCTGATGCTTTGGGGTAAATTCAGCTTACCAACTTGGGACATAAAGTTGCTCTACAAATGTTTGGTTCAGTCTGCCATCAGTGAGTTAAAACTAACTCACTATGCAATGGTGAATTATATGTTTTCCTCACGGATAGATCTATGCCGAGGCACGAATGGGCTATAAGAGTACTGTGTATAGGAGTACCAAGACAAGTGAGATTTTTTTTCTTTTTTTTTTGCTTTTTGGGTCACACCCAGCAATGCACAGGGGTTACTCCTGGCTCTGCACTCAGGAATCACACCTGGCGGTGCTCAGGGGACCATATGGGATGCTGGGAATCAAACCCAGGTTGGCCACGTGCAAGGCAAACGCCCTACCCGCTGTGCTATCACTCCAGCCCCAAGACAAGTGAGATCTTATATTTGCACTGTCTCCCCAGCTAAGACAAAAGCACCTTCTTCTCCATCCCACTGCATTTCATTGCAATCAGAAATATTTCTAATAAGAGACAGGCTGTCATTTCATGCATTCCCAGGAAAGAAAAATCTGCTAAAATTTACACAATGCCACATTGCCTTCTGGGAAATCTGGCCAACAGATAAGCTTATCCCAAGAGCCTTCCAGGACTTTGCATTCTCTCACTTGGATGGCTTGGTCAGTTTCTCCTGACAGGATTGGATGTCTAGGCTCATCATTTTTTCATGAGTTGCAGTTACAGAGCATAACACGGCTTTATAGATTTGTGGGTATTTTTCTTTGTTATGCATATGGTGACTGCTTTTCAGGAATATGTCATTGCTTCACAAATATTAAGCTACCCTCTCTGTTTATACCTGTCTAAGCACCAAGTAACTGCTCATATTAATTCAAAATGATAGTTTACTCCTTTTCAGCACAATTTAAATGCTAATTCCACCCACCGCATGCACAGTCAACAATGTCCATAGACTTCATTGAAGCAATGATTGTGCAGATATCCATGACCAAGTGTGTGTGAACAGGTATTCCCAGGCATGTCATGGTCAGATGCATTACTCATTCCAGGAGGTGAGAGGGAAAGGTGAGGGACTGGTGTGTGCTTGGCAATCAGTAAAATCAGGTATAAGCAAGGCATTGCGGGGAGACTGCTTCAGTGGAATTTAGGCCTGGAGCTAATCATTTTCTTTTGGACTTAGAGGAAAACAGCATCAATTTATTTCATTTGTGCCGTTAGATGACACTGGGTGCCCGTAGCAAGAGAGACCAGAGACTCTGGCAGGATGTGACAGTATCAGTGAAGTCACTTCAGTCCTCTGACTTTTGTGGTCATGTTGGTCACCAGGGGTCGACATTTCCAACTTAGGGGGTGGCCCTTCCTGCTTTAAACCTCTGTGCATGGTGTGAAATGATCAAAACCATCCCCAGGGAATGAAGGTACAGGCCCTGTGTGATAGGAATTACACAAAACAAGGCAACTAAAAAATGAGTGTGGGCTCAGTCACAGCTGGGAGGACGAGGTGGCTGGCCTCAGGTCCAATGGCTTGTCTGCAGTGGGCAGAGGGACCTCCCCTCTCTCGTTTTTGACTACCGCAGAAAAACTTGTGCCCTGTCCTTTCCAGAAGCCCCTTACTCCTAAGTAAGGAGTCACTTGCTCCTCCTCCTTAAATCCTGTTTCCCACTTCTGCCTGGCAGACCGGTGCTCTGATTCCAGACTGTGTCATCTGACTCTTTGCACACTCTAGACACATCCCTCCTTCAGGGCCAGTGCAGTCATTCTTTCCTCTGTCTGGGTCACTCTCTACATCTTCTTCCTCCTTCCCCATCATCACAGTGCAAACGTTGTCTCTGTGGTCAAGGTGTTGCCCTTCATACATAAGATCTTATTAGTAGTCTGCGCCCCTCCCTAGCACACAGATCACCTCGCCTCCACCTCGCTGACACTTGGGACACATAGAAGGTGCTCACTACTTGGTCCATGAATAAATGAATAGACTCAACTTGACTCCTGTCTCAGGTGGGAATTTTCCACTCTTTGGCTAAACCTTTTTCTCCAGCCCCCCTCCTCCATCCTGCCTGTCATCCACATCGCCTCACCTTGCCGTGACTCCTGGGACTCCTTAGGTGAGAGATTTTTAGTTCTCTCTTCCTGACTCAGCTGCCCCCCACAGCTGTTGACTCTCTACTCTGCAGGCGGCATGGTTCTGAGAAGCATCTTCTCTCTTCCTGTTGCTGCATTATGTGACTGCAGAACCCCAGGGGGTCTATGTGTAATGGAGGCCACGGGGGACTGTCAAGCTGAGCAATCGTGGTGGCATCAGTGTCACAGGTGGGCTGAGACAATCACTGCTAATAGGTTTCCAGATCCTGTCCCCAACCCCCGCTGCCAACATCAACTCAATACCCCAAGTTTCTTCCCAAATAACTGGGATCTGGAGGCACTTACCACTTCAGCACTTCTTTGGCTGCAGCAGTTGCTACTAACAGCTATCACTCTCTTTTTTTTCTACTCTGTGAAAAGAGAATCTAAGATCCACAAAAAGGCCCCTGACTGTGCAGAGGTTATATCTGATCAACACTCATACACCTCTTTCCTTGTTTGTTTTATTTCAGTTCTTTCCATTTGTTGGGGGGAGAGACAGGGGTATACCCATCAATGCTCAGGGTTTACTCCTAGCGCTGTACTCCTAGCTCCTAGCTCATGATGGGGCTCATGAGACAGTATGGGATGCGAGGGATTTGAACCTGAGCCAACCACATGCAAAAGGCAAGTGTCCTATCCCCTGGGTTATCTCTCCAGCCCCGGGGCTCTTTTTGACTCTTTGATTATTACTAGTGACATGGACATGAGTGCAAGAGAGTTAAAGCAATAGTGATACATTCTACTTTATAAGATATATATATATTTAAGTTCTGCAGTTATCTAGAGAGAAATTCTCTAGACATTTGGGTATAAATGGCACGTTACGTTGAAAATATTATATAACAATCTCATTCCAAACCCACAGAGAAGCCTGTCTTCAAAACATATTAATATATTCTCCAGAAAGACTTGCACATTAGAAAGTACATAAGGATTACTTGATTGAACAAATACGTGGTGTTGAAGAAGACAACCATTAGTAAGGACCTAGTCTGTTTTTAATCTCTCCTCTGTTTAAAATACACTTGGGGTCCTTTAAAATATGTACATTTCCAGGTCATCTCTAGATTCTTGTATTCAACTGATGAAGTGGGGTTCTGTGTATTTATTTTTTAAAGCTCTCCAGAGATTAGAATGTATGATGGGGATTAAAATCCACAGAGTAGAGTAAAAAATACTGCATATCCTAAATTAATAATAACAGTAGTAATCAGTCAATGTTAAAGATCATAGGTAATATATTTCATAGACATAAGCATTTCTTAATATGGTTTAAAAATTCAGAGCTAATGAGATTCATCAAAGAAAAATAAAGCCAACGAATTAATATTTCTAAAGCAGGAAGGAAGATAATTACAGTGAGTTGAATAATGGCGACCCAACATCTATATCCACTTGGAACCATGAATGTCACCTTGTTTGCAAAAAGTCATTGTGAATATAATTAAGTTAAAGACTTCCTGTCGTCCTAGATTACCAGTGTGAGCCCTAAATCAAATTGATATTCTCGCAGGAAGCAGCAAAGACCCTGTGAGGAGAGAGGGGCGGGCGAAGGAGAGAGAGAGAGAGAGAGAGAAAGAGAGAGAGAGAGGAAGAAAGTCTGTGAGGATGAAATGAAAATTCAAGTTGAGCTGCCACAGGCTAGTGGACCCTTATAACCTCAGAAATGAAGAAAAGGACAAAGATTTCTCTGGGTTCGATTCCCAGCATCCCATATGGTCCCCTGAGCACCGCCAGGAGTAATTCCTGAGTGCAGAGCCAGGAGTAACCCCTGTGCATTGCCGGGTGTAACCCAAAAAGCAAAAATAAAATAAAATAAAATAAAACAAAGTCCTCCATTGGTGCCTACAGCTTAATATTGCACATCTAACCACTAGAACAGTGAGATAATGAATGTCTGTTTGGGGGTCATATGTAGAACAGAGTTAACATATTCAAGGAAGGGAACATTGCAATGAAACCCACGCTCTGTGGCTCTCATGTCAGTCAACTATACGTTCCAGTCCCCAGAATGGATTGTGCCTAGGCCCCTTTCTCTCCACCACCACTTCTAGGTTGAAGTAGAAATTCAGGCTGGTACAGGATTGGAACCAGAGGCAGCACAAGGGCCTGACTGTGGGCAATGAGAGAAAGGATTAAAATGAACTTTGGTTAGGAGGAACTGTCTCCCCTTTTTTGAGTGCTATGTCAGGTAAGCAAGGCCAGGTTCACAATTACGGTAGTGTTCTTATTTGTGGCTAAAATAAGAACTCGTTTTTTTAAAGAGTCAGGAATTCCTAAGCTTCAAGGAACAGAAATGTGATCAAAAGTGGTTTCAATAGTTCTGACAAACATTTTGCAGGCATCAATGAAAGGACCCAGAAGTGGATGTGTGCTAATAGTGCCATTAGGACTGGCCTCTGTCTCCTGGCTCTATTTTCTTAAGTGTGATGGTGCTTTGTCTTCAGATCTTTGTGATTTTCAACTCCTGGTGGAAAGGTGGAGGAAGAGAAAAGTTTGTAATGACAGAGATAGGTTCCCTTTTATCAGGAAGTCAAAAGCGTTCCCGGAAACTCTGCAGGAGATTCAAGATGACTGTGGTTAGACTGAGCCTGTTTCATTGTCTGCTGCAGGAGACGGTGAAAATAGGCTTTAGATTCTCCCTGGCTCTGTAAGGGAAAGTAAGCACAGGAGAAGAAATTGGAACAGATTTTGCTCAAACCAAGGTCAGCCACAGAGCTTTTAGAAACCTCTCTCAGGAAACAGCAGGTCTTCTGAAAAGATTATTGCAGACTGTTTACGATAATATGCAATGAAATGAAATTCCCCAAATCTTGAAATCTCAGTACTTGATGCAGAACTAAAGAGCAAACAAGCAAGAAGAAATACATCTTTTTAATCGGTGTGACTTTGACTACTTCTAGAAGGCATAAGTGAGTTCCAAACTTACCCTAAAACCTACCAAATTTTAAAATTATCCAGATCTTTTACCCACAGAAAAAGAGTGTGGCATTTTAAATTCAGAGCACCAGGAAAATAGTGAGATCTTGAAAATTCTTTTCCAAAGTCAAAACAGAAGAGAAATGAAAAGACAAAGAAGGGTGACCTCGATTTTTAACAAATTTTGTTCTGATTTTGTCCCTTTTTTTTGTCCCTTCTTGAAAACATATGGGGGATCTAGGGTAGAAAGATAGAGAAGGACACAAGTCATAGAGTTGGAGATGGATGTCTTCATTACACTGTAGCCCCCAAATAAACCTTCCTCACCTATGCATAGTTATAAACCAGTGGGAATTGAGAGAAGAGCCTGGTCGGTTCAGTTGAATACTCATTTATCATCTATCTAGCGCAAAACTCTAGGAAGTTGCTCAGGAGGAAGATTTGGTCTTTTGAAGGGTTCTTGTTGTGGTGGATAAGGGAGATAACAGGCAGTAGACAGGGACATAGGAGTGATGGCATAGCGGGTAGGGCTTTTACCTTGCACCAGCCGACCTGGGTTAAATACCCGGCATCCCATATGGTCCCCCAAGCACTGCCAGGAGTAATTCCTGAGTATAGAGCCAGGAGTAACCCCTAAGAAATGCTGAATGTGACCCAAAAAAGAAAAAAAAAAGATACAGCAAAGCAAGGACTGCCTTCTAGGCTAGAGATATACATAGATAAAACAAGCTTGTTTTAAAACAAGCCTAGGACAAGGGATCAGGACTAGACGAGGGAAAGAATGATTCTGCAGGCTTTGGAAGGAAGCAACAGGCTGGCTTGAATGCAGAGTTGGGAATATAACTCCTCCTTGTAGGAGAGGAGAAGGCAAGTTACTGGAGATGAAGGAGGAATGGAGCACTGTGGGCTGGTGGCCTCCTGCTCAATTACCAGAAGTGGAGCTTCACAAGCAAGAGATGAAGAAATCCAGCCGCCTCCACCATCCCCCACACCTAACCAGAAGAGCAGCCTGAGACTACACAAGGCTGCATCAGCCTCTTCAGCAGCCCCTTCCCCGGGTGGAGAGCAGAGGAGGACACCCACGGGGCATCTGAGCCAGGGAGACGATGCAGTGCTCTTTGGAGTTAAGAATCATAGTTATGACAATGAGGGCTGGAGGGACCTGGAGAGACTGCTCTGGATGGGAGATGTGTGCTGAAAGTGGGTAAAAGAACAAACAGGATGACCTCTCAGTATCTATATTGCAAACTATAATGCTCTAATGTCCAAAGGGGGGGGGGTTGAGATAGAGAAACAGAAAGAGAGAGACACAGACAGAGTGAGAGATAGACAGAGAGAGAGAGAGAGAGAGAGAGAGAGAAGAGAGGAGACTGGAAACAACTTGCATTCCCTTATTGTTCCCCAAGGCTGGGGTATCCCAGGATAGTTCACTGTTCCTTTCAGAAGCACCTACACATGGTTAGTTGGCCAAGCTCTCCCATACCCCCATCATCATTTCCTCCTAACGGTCCAGGACAAAGTGGCTATTTCATTCACATTTCACGAGAGGGTCCCCGGCATATTCAAGATTTGGAACATGGTGGAGCCAGAATTTAAGGCGATCCATCTAAAGCCAAGTCTCTTTCCATACAGACCCAATGTCCTTTCCAACTTAAGTACATCTTCTGAACTTAAGTATATGTTGTTTAAAACTGCCTTTTTCCTAAACTTGCTAGTACACTAAGCACTTCTGGCTCTCTTGCCTAAGATTGAAAATACATCCTTCTTGCACATCGCTGGGCTTTTGTTGAAAGTCTTTCTCGGCTCAATGGTTTCTTAATCTACCTGCAGCAGATGACAATTGTCTTCTCTGCTGTTTTTCCTGACTGGTACTTAACACAGATTGTGCTGTTGGAGAAGGGCATGGGGCGGGGGTGAAAATAAGCTGGGTTCCTACCTAGGAAGACCAGAGGAACAGCTGCCCTGTGCCAGTCCTGGCAATATGTAACCGCCTCCCTCATCTCCTTGGGGATCAAGTGGGTAGGTAATGCCCTTCCTCAGAGGAAACCATGTTAAGTGTTTTATTTAATGTACTACAATTAATTGAGGCTCTGGATGAGAGAAAATGTAAAGAAAAGGTGGTTCTATAGGTTATTTCCCATGTCAACAATGGACCTCAGTCTTGTACAAGCTGTACCTTGTTGGGGAACTAGGGGTTTTCTTTTCCAATTTAATAATCGCACCTCAGAAGAGAAACAGCATGAATCAGTACATGGCAACCAACTTTTGTGTCATTTTTATATATAATTGCCTACTGTTGGTTAAGCTAACAAAATACTAAATTTCTTTTTTATTAAAAAATTATTTTACATATTTGCAAGTAGGACTTAATTTATTGAAGAATGACAGTAGCTGTAACTCTTTGTTTGGATCTTCTCTTATTTCTGGATTGTTGCATGAAATTTGTATTTTAATAAACTAGGTGACCATTGTAGGCACCCACTGTGCCATTTCACTGTATCACTGTCATCCCGTTGATCATCGATTTGCTCGAGCAGGCACCAGTAACGTTTCCCTTCATCCTAGCCTTGAGATTTTAGCAGACTTTCTTTACTCATTTTTCCCAGTGGTGCCACATTGGAGGCTCTTTGAGGATACGGGGAATGAGACCCATTATTGTTACTGTATTTGACATATTGAATACACCAAAGAGAGCTTGCCAGGCTCTGCTGTGCAGGCAGGATGCTCTCTATACCTTGTCAGGTTCTTTGAGAGGGATAACTAGGCTATAAGAGGTCTTGAGGCCTCAAATGCTACCATGCGCTTCTGGGAGCTTTGTTTTATAGTCTCTGGATCTTGGCCATTGATGGGATTACGTGGCACTGGGGGCAGTTTTGGGTTGTGTCTGCCAAGCTACTGGAAAATGGGAGATCTGGGTAGAGGAGGACCAGTCCCGATCCGAGCAGGCTTGGAGATCTCAGCCCTGGGTCCCGCACACCTGGGTTCCTCTGCCAGTTCCTTCATGCGTGAGGCTCGTCTGAACGTGTGGAGAGGAGCCTTGAATATGGCTGTGGCTGGGTTCCCAAGGTCTTCAGCTGCCGGGCCTCTGCTCAGGATGGGGAGGGAAACTCAACCCTCCCCCTCCGAGAGGCCCCTGGTGAAGACAGCCAGGCACGGGGGCAAGATACTCTGTTCCATTTTGTTTTTGTTAAAGGAATTGTGAAATTCCTAAGGGGACATCTCTTTTGAATGTTCTTTGAAAAAGGGAAGTTCATCTTGAAGCTCTCCTAGCTATGGAGAGTGACTTACCAATGTTTAAGTTGCTATGCAGTAATGAGCAATTTGAAGAAGCTTTGGTAAGCTTCTGTACATTAGTTAAATGGTTCTCTTTTTATAGCGATATAGTTTTGTCTTCCTCATCTAACAACTCTTTTTATTGAAATAAGATAATCTCCATTGATGACCACATCCTGAAATTTAAAAAAAATAGTAATTCAATAGGAGAAGGTTTAAAATTTCCAATTTAGTGTCCAATCTCTCTCTCTCTCAACTTTGGTCTCATCGTCTCCCCTGACCATAAGTATAAAACTGAGAGGCTATCTCACAGAAGCTCAGTGGAAATAAATGTCTACTACATGCATGTTTTTTGGAAAACACAGTCTTTTAAGGTCTCTAGCAGATATTAGAAAAATAATTAGCAAATAATTTTATTTCCCAACGTAATACCTTTTATTTCCAGTGGGGGCGTGAGGGAAACTTGCATTGTTAGTCACCCACCATCTTTGTCCTTCCAAATAATAGAAACAGAATGAATTCATAATCTGGACTATTATGCTCAACTTTCATGATTGAAGGGGGTGAAAAAGTGTGAGGATAAGATATAACAATAGCAAATGTTTATCGAACTTCTATTCTGTGCAGCTAGTTCTAATAGTTTTATTATATTAACTTTTTTTAATTAAGAAATCTACTTAGATGGGATAAGTACATAGCAAGTGACATTAGGCATAGTTTTGAGTAAAAAATATTTATTTATGTGTTGAGTCTAGATTTTTCTTCATTGCTTTTGGAAAAAGAGTCACAATATATTTTTAAATTATTTTTCCAAACATTTAGGAACTCCATAAACCTATTTATGTCGGAATTTTCAGGAACTATATCAATTGACATATTTAAAGCACCTTGGAGACTCTACAGTAAAGTAATCTCCTGTATAATCATATTCATTTCTAACAATACACTTTCAAGAAGGCAGGTAAGTATTCATTTTCTTCTTTGCATATCTAGGAAAGTGCTACTTAGGAAGTCAAATAAACCTCCCAAGGCTACTGAAAGTAGTGCAGACATGAGCCCATCTGATTCCACACATCACTCGGTTGAGCATCTTACAAGGAAGTATCTTGGTTCTTAGGCATCAAGATTTCTCCCTGTAATTGACAACCTCTCCAATTCAGTGGCATATTTCTTTTATTGAAGAAAAACAGTAGACTTTTTTGAAAAATCCCTAAACTACAGGGCTTACACAGGCCTGTGAAACTACTTAGAAAGTCATTTGATGGAAAAGGTAGGTATATAAGGACCTCTGATTATTTCCACATAAAGGTCCACAGATAACACTTTAATGGACTCCATTGCATTTCCGGCTTCTTTCTACCACCTGAACTGTCGCACTGTAGCACTGTCGTCCTGTTGTTCATCGATTTTGCTTGAGCAGACACCAGTAACGTCTCCATTGTAAGACTTGTTACTGTTTTTGGCATATCGAATATGCCACAGGGAGCTTACCAGGCTCTGCCGTGTGGGCAGGATACTCTCGGTAGCTTGATGGGCTTTCCGAGAGGGATGGAGGAATGGAATCTGGGCTGGCTGTGTGCAAGGCAAATGCCCTACCAGCTGTGCTATCACTAACATTGACCACCTTGACTACCAATAAAAATATTCAGTAAAGAGAAAATTGTCAAAGAAATGTTTGATCTGAGATTGAAGGTCAAATAGAAACCTCCACAGTGTCTGAGGGATAGGAAGAGTAGTCAAAGCAGGGTGAGTTAGTTGTACCAATGTGTGAAAAACAGCAAGAAGTACTAAACCTAGGCTAACTCTCAACATAGCTGAAATATAAAGTCCAAGAAACCTCTGCTAAAAGCCAAGTAAAAAGAGAAGTTGCCAACCACGTTCACCTCCCCTGACTAGAGGTGCCCTATAGATGGTAGAAAGAGGTGAAGGCTCACCTTTATAGCAGGGTTGGAGGGGCTCGAGAGAGAGTACGGTGGGTAGGGTGTTTGCCTTGCAGGAGGCTGACCTGGGCTCTGTCCCCAGCATCCCAAATGGTTCCCCCTAAGTCCAAGACTCACATGAGAGGAACATCTCTTATTGCTAACTTGAATTTGTGTCTATCTAAAATGATCACTATTTTTTTTCTTAATCTAAAAGCAAATAAAAGACTGACCAAGTTTTTAGGCCTGTTGGACATAAAAAGGTAGTTATAGATTACTTACACTGTTAGCCTTAAGCAGAAATGAAAACACCTATGGGACTCTGCAAGGTGGGTTTATTCAGAAACAGTCACCACAAGGCAAATTGGAAAGCAAAGCCTGGGAGGCCCTTCAGAAGGACCTTTCCTGGTGAGAAGGAGCCTCTTTGCCTTCTTGGGGGATGAGCAGCAACTTCACTGTCAGCTAGAGGTACAAACACCCGGAATCTACTTGTTTACCCAGCGTGAACATGTGGGGTCTCTCTTCCAGCCTCTCAGCATCATTTAAATAGGCTTTCTATTAATTCTAATATGTATAAGTCAGTCACCCAACAACAGAGTTTACTACTTTAATCATCACTGATAGGATAGTAGAGTCTCCAGGTTTCTTTCTATGGTATTTCTTTGGCAACTTAGATATCAGCTCTGGGGACTCATGGAAACTTCAGATCATGAGCTCAGAAACAAATTTCAGAATAAATCCTTAAGAGGAAATTTTAAAATGACTAGGTGATTTTGTCCCACTCTTTCAAAAAATAACTCATCTCTGCCACCTGGTCCATTTTTTCTCTTCATCAGTACCTGTTTATTGAGAATCCTGATTAAGTGAGTTTGAGTAATTGGGGTTTGATGATATTAGTGTTCTTAACTCTGTCTACCCAGGAGAATCCCAATGCTAAGCTACATCCCTGAATAATTAAATCATAATCTCTAGAGTAGGATCAAGGAATAATCAGTCTTTTCTAAAGTCACTCTCTACCCCACCCCGCTCCAGGGCTTCTAATGTGTCGCCACGCTTGAGAATCAGCGCTATTTCTTTTAAACCAGACTAGCATTAGTATGAAATCGGTTACCTGTCTTTCCTTAGAACTCGTGTATCATATATCATCTGCTCTTAAAATATTTAATGGCATAGCAAAATAAAACTCAAGAAACAGAGCACGAAGACAACGAGATGAGATCTGCAATCATCATATCCAATTTAGATGAAAGTGGAAAATAGTCCCATTCTATTCTGCTTTTATAGAGCTGGTCCTCTATGCATAGTAATTCCATACACATACAGTTTAGTAGCAGCTCCGTGTTCAGGTTGAGTGACACAATAAAAAATGCTGAACATAGTAAATGTGCAATTATGTTCACGGTCAAGATGGTATATTATTTATTGTGCTTTTTTTGAGGAAAGGTATTAAAAGAAATCAATTATTATGGGGAAAATATGTCTTCAACATACTTCTAAAAACAAAACCCAAGAAAAATTATGTAGAACTGCACATATTAAAAACTGCACATATTAAGGACCTTATGATCCTTCCGATTACTCTATTTTTTTATTTGTGTGGAAAAAAACATAGGAGATTTAAACCAGAAATCTACATAAATTTGACTTTTCTGGATCTCTACGATTAAAGCCAAATGCAGGGGCCCGGGAGATAGTGTGTTAAGGATCCTGCAGCCCATCCCATTTGAGTCCCCAGCCTCACAGAGACCCCCAGCACTGCTGGCCTGGCACTAAGAGCCCCAGGCACACTAGTCTGACATCTTGACCATGAACATAGCTGCTCATATACACAAGGAATTCCCAGAACATAGGATCAGAATATCAGAGCATTCTTGGATTCTCATCTTGGACTGCTGGCCCGATTGGTGGAGAATAGCTGGAGGTGGCCCCCTGGACTAAGCACTGTCTAGGAGCCCACCTCCCAGAAAGCCAATTGCAGAAAAAGAAGAGCAAAATAGAACAAATAAAAAACAAAAACCCAAGCATACAAACTTGTAAATTAGAGTGTAATCATTCACTTATAAAAAGGACTTCGGGCTTCACAAAAGAACTCATCCTAGCATTTCTTTAACTATAGACCAGATAGTACATATTCTTCTAGAACGCTCTGATGTGCTGTGAGATACATGCTATTTTAAGAAGTCCATTACCGAATCCTCTTGTTATGCAAATATGTCCTTCTAATTGATTTGTTTTGTAGACTTGTAAATTTTTTTCCCTGTGAATCTTAATTTGCTTAAATGATTTTTTTTTATTTGTAGAAAATGTGTTCTGCATTTAAGTTCTTGGTTGCAAAACTTCCAGTTTAGGTATTATAGCTGAACAGTTAACCTGAGAACATCCACAAAAACTGTAGAAATAAAATATGATCATTTTAAATAAAATGAAATTAAATCTAGTTGCATGGCTGAGAGAAAAAAAACTAGATTCTACAGAGGACAGAAACAACTTAAACTCAGAATAATAAAGCCTTGATCTGACTGGGTGTCACCTAGGGAATGCTTACTTGGTAAAGCTAAAGGGTTGGGACTTTTGTTTTGCTTTGTTGTGGGTGCGGTGACAGGGTTACCAACAGAATTGTTCATTATTTTATTGTTGTTTTATATAGTCAATGCTATAAAATTTTATTTACATGTTTACCAATTTCTTTACAACTCTACTTTACTACCTTGCAAAATGCACGGAAATTGGGCTTTTTCATTTGAGCTCCATTTTTTTCTTTTTTTTTTTTTTTAAATATTTGGGGCCACACCTGCTTATGTTCAAGACTTATTCCTGGCTCTGTGCTCACCCCAGCTGTGCCCTGAACACTGCCCAGTGGGGGACAAAACAAAATTAAACAAAATTTTATGTTTTGGGTTTCTGACTAGATAAAATTAGCAATAGATATTTTTGTGTTAACAAAATGATAGGGAAATAAGCCTGTCACCAAAGGAAAAATGCTGTATGGTCCTACATATACGAGACACTTACAGTGCTCAAATGTCTGAAGACAAGTAAATGTGTAGGGGACAGGGACTAGGAGAGGTTGGTAGGAGATATTAATGCATGCAGAATTTCAGGTGGGAAATATATAAAAGGCAAGTGGAGACCACAGTTGCATAATAATACAAATTTTAATTTATATGCTACCATACTCAGAAAATTGGTAAAAACAGGAACTTTTGAATTATGTGTATGTTAGGTACAATATTTTTAAATGAAAAATACTCTAAAAAGAAATAGCCTTTTAACTCATAACAAATTATCAGCATATTTGATATCTTAAACTTGATCTCAATTCTTTTTTTAATTCCCCACCCCCTCATGGGGAATTTAAAAATTATTAAATTAAATTAATTTAAAAATTAAAAAAATTTAATTCCCCAAATGGGGAATTAAAAAAATTAAAAATGTCACCCATAGTGACATTCTTACTTTTTGAATATGGAATTCTACAAGTTCTATTTTAAGCTTTTCTAAATTTTATCCTTGCAAGTAGTTTTGGCAAAGTCTTTCCAGTACCGTTAATCATATGAATTTTTTTTTTGCTGAGTTCTCAAAATGTAAAAACTACCTTTCTGTTAAAAAAAATTATACATTTATATAAAGTTTGTGCATATAAAGTTCTTAGAGAAATAATTGAGAAAATATTTAGTATCTCTGTTTGGAGGCTGGAGCAACCTGTGTTCGAGTCCTCTGCCCCTCTCAGAGCGCCCGGCAAGCTACCAAGAGTATCAAGCCCACACGGCAGAGCCTGGCAAGCTACCCGTGCGTATTAGATGTGCCAAAAACAGTAACAATAAGTCTCTCGATGAGAGACGTTACTGGTGCCCGCTCGAACAAATTGATGAGCAACGGGGTGACAATGACAGTGACAGTTTGGAGATTATGTAGTTTAAAGTGTTTTCATGTTGTAGTCAAATATCCAAGTTGTTACTTCACTGGATTATTGTATTTTCATTGTATTTAAGTACAGATGGTATCTATCACTTTAAGCATCCCTTTGTCAACTATTTCACACTATGCTATTCTTCAAAAAGCCTGCTTTGATTTTTTGAATATTAATGGGCTCTTCCAAACGTTCAATAGCTTTGATAACTTGACCAACAAGTATCTTGCCCATTATTTTCTATTCCAATTTTATTCTATCTTAATTGACTTATTTCAACTCACCTGTGACTCCAAATGCATCTGATACATTAAAATTAGATGCATCCTTGTATTTTAAATATATGATATATAATTTGTGACAATGCCTTATAGATATTTTAGGATGGCCAAATGCCAGAGAAATCTATCCCGAGCCAAGATTTACAATAGTCCCAATACTCGAGAGAAAATTAGAACATACAACCACAATGCAACCACCAGCACTTGTAACAAAACTAAAGAGTAATGCATGGTTGCACACAGTGTTTGCTTCACCATTACACTTAGGCAAAGGTTTTTGTTTTTGTTTTTGTTTTCTAGGTTCTGGGGACCAATCCAGGGCCTTACACATGCAAGGCAAGCATTCTGTCACTGAGCCAACTTCTTAGCCCCTTTAGGCAAATTTTATCAACTTTTAATCTCACAACAACACAGGACATTGATCCACTTCTAAAAATACTTTCAGGGACCAGAGTGATAGCACAGCAGGGAGGGCTTTTGCCTTGTATGCGATACCTGGGTTCAATCCCCAGCTTCCCATATGGTCCCCCACATACCACCCGGAGTGATTCCTGAGCAAGTCAGGAGTAATCCCTCATCCTTGCTGGATATGGCCCAAAAAATATCATCATCATCATCATCATCACCATCATCATCATCATCATCATCACTGTATCACTGTCATCCCATTGCTCATCAATTTGCTCAAGCAGGCACCAGTAATGTCTCCATTGTGAGACTTGTTGCTACCATTTTTGGCATATCAAATACGCCACAGGTAGCTTGCCAAGCTCTGCCATGAGGGCGAGATACTCTCGGAAGCTTGCCAGGCTCTCTGAGAGGGGCAAGGGAATCAAACCCGGGTTGGCTGCATGCAAGGCAAACGCCCTACCCGCTATGCTAGCGCTCCAGCCCAATAATAATAATATATAAATAAAAATACTCGGGGCTGGAGTTATAGCACAGCGGGTAGGGCGTTTGCCTTGCATGCAGCTGACCCGGGTTCAATTCCCAGCATCCCATATGGTCCTCTGAGCACCGCCAGGGGTGATTCTTGAGTGCAGAGCCAGGAGTAACCCCTGTGCATTGCCAGGTGTGACCCAAAAAGCAAATAATAATAATAATAATAAAAATTAAAAAATAAAAATACTCTCAGATTAAATATCAATGTGCTTCATGAGGATAAATAACATTTATTATAGAAAATCATCTATATTGATAGCAAACAAATTTGAGTTACAACCCAAGAATAAATAATTTCAAAAGCACTTCATAGTTTACTCATTACTACACTTTGTATGGGCCACAGATGTCTCAACTAATCTGCTATTGTAAAATATTTGACAAAGAAGAAGCTGGATCTACTTCAGAAATCAACAACAAAAGATATGCACTAGTCTTCTCTTGACCAAACCAGATATAATTATCTTTACCTTAGTGACTGAAAATAGCATGTTTTAAAAGCTTTTTTTTTTCAATAGAATTTAAGAGCTTTATTGATTGATTGATTGGTTGGTTGATTGATTGATTGCTTTTTGGGTCACATCTGGCGATACATAGGGGTTACTCCTGGCTTTGCACTCAGGAATTACTCCTGGCAGTGCTCAGGGGACCATATGGGATGCTGGGAATTGAACCTGGGTGGGCCACGTGCAAGGCAAACGCCCTACCTGCTGTGCTATTGCTCCAGCCCCCGTGTTTTAGAAGTTCTTTATTTACCCACACATTCAATGCCAAAGCAATATGTAGATCTTTCCCACAACTTTTTCTACAATTTAGATAACATGGTCACAATAAAGCTAAAGTACATGGCATTGATGTACAAAGTTACTGCACCACCAACCACCACCAAATGCCAAATACCTCCCACCACTGTCCACATGTCATTTCTATTCCACCTCTTCCTTCCCACCTCCGCCCTCCACTGCTTGATAATTTCCATTTTGCAATCAAAGTTTAGGGTTGATTATCCTTTGATAGTCATAGTTTCTTGTTTTGTTGTTCTTCACATCACAGGTGACTGAGATCAACTAATTTTTATCTTTCCTCTGGCTGACTTAGCTTAACATGATGCCCTACAGTTCCATCCAAGTTGCAAGAGCTCCTGTTTGCTTATAGCTGCATAGTAGGCCAGTCTGTAAATATGCCACAATGTCTTGATCCATTCATCCACCGCGGGCATTTGGCTCATTTCCATATCCCGACTATTGCACACCTGATCTCATGACAGCACTATCGTGTAAAAGAAATCTGCACACAATTGTATAGTGCTGTCATGAGCATAGATGTGGATCTCTTAGGGTTAATTTTGTGTTTTGGGGTCACACAGATTTCAAAATTATAACTAAATTTGAGACTTTTCAATGGTAAATCATCCTGGATATTGAGTAAGTTTTGCTCTGTTGGTGATTAGAATCCAAGTCAAGAAGAGTCCACATCCCTCATCCAGGTCTCAGGGGACCAGCCACCGGAGAAGATGTTGGGGCTGTTATTATGTTCATTGAAGCAGGTTTGTGAGCCAATGGGGAAATTAAATAATTATAGCTTGTTTCCATTCTCATCTTATTTTGAGATACAGAATATTTCATTAGAGTTGTCAAGCAAGGTTTTGCTTAGGTTGTATACTTTGTCTTTCAGGAAATGTATGTCTCCATACAGGAATGGGCTATTAAACATGATTAGTTGATTTGCATTAATAAACTAAGTTGTTCACTTGATGGGCAAAAATAACAACAAATATAAATCAGGGGTGTCATGGGTCACTGTGAAAAATTTTCCCAGAGAGTCTTTATAATGAATGCCAAAGCAATCGTGTGATCTACACAAGAATGGTAGAGAATTTTAAATGATAATGAGACTAATACCCAAGGACAGTAGAGACAAGGGCCAAAAAGATTGCTCCACAGTTGGAAATCTGTCTCATGAGCTGGAGTAAGAAGGCAGCTGGGATAGAGAAGGGATCTCTAAGTCAATGATGGTTGGAGGGATCACTCGGGATGGGGGATGTGTGCTGAAAGCAGATAAAAGACCAAACTTTATGGCCTCTCAGTATCTGTACTGCAAACCATAATGCCCAAAAATAGAGAGAGTAAGAGGGAAATTATCTGCCATAGAGGCAGGGGGGGGGTGGGACAAGGGGGGGAGGATACTGGAGACATTGGTGGTGGAAAATGTATACTGGTGAAGAGATGGGTATTCAATCACTGTATGACTGAGACTCAAACATGAACACTTTGTAACTGTATCTCATGGTGATTCACTAATTAAAAAAAAAAGAATTTTAAATGATAGGCCAAGACCTCATCAGCTTTCAATAAATGAAGATTGTGTGGAGGTCTCTTTCTTGTCTCTAGTTCCCATCTATGTCCCTTGCCATTGCTGTCTCCTTTTGCTGCTCCCTGCCCAAAAACCTTCTTTCTCCTAAATACACCCCCAGTGAACTTTGTTCTACTTGGGATAGTGCACTTTCATTATTCTCAAAGTAAGAGCTAATCAACTTTTCTGATTTTAATTCACCCAGCATATCCCTTGCATAGATGACTCAACTTTGAAACAAAAAGGTGATGGAATACTTTCAGAATCAGGGGGCTGATTATCTAATGCTGGAATATTATGGGGGAGGAAATTTTAATAGATTTTCTGGAACCCTTCAACTCACTTATTTCAAGTTCTGCCTGGCTGTCCTGACATTCTGAATGCCAGGCCTGCCCGGTCCTGTGGAGAGATCAAGGCCTATCGGACTCAGAGCCAGAAAAAGTGAATCCTTAATCTCTGACCACAGGAGTCACTGGGTTGCCTACTCAAATCTGGGGGTGCAGTAGATAAGGGAGAGTCATAGACAGATGCTGACTCTGAGAGGGACCGAGAGTTAAGGGCATTTGGGAATATAGAACCATGACTTCAGGGTCTGTTCCCACACCGACTCTGAACTATGGACCTTCCATGTGTCTAATCACTTCTATTCACTCCTCCTTAGAAAATTCAGTATTTGCAATAGAATTTAGTGGTACATTGTGTTGAAAACAAACAAATGTATAAGTCCAAATAAAAGAGCATTGAGAATTCCTTTCCTTTTGCTTTTCTCTCTAATGATTTTAGTGTCTACATCCCCAGGCAGGGGTGATGGTTAGCATCACTCACGCCATGCCCCAACCTTTTCTTAATGGACGAACATCCTCCCATCTAACTGTAACTGCACTAATATTACTGCCTCATCTGGGCAAGCATCAGCATGCAGGTAGTGCCTGATGTCCCTAGTGGAATGAACAGTTTCCCAGTACTCTTGCCTAAAACTCACCCTATCTTCAATACTGTCACCCTGAACTAAGACAGTGGGTGGCAAGAGTAGTAGAGATAAGGACCAGGAGGTCTGCCCCACAGCTTGGAAACTGGCCTCACATGCTGGGGGAAATGGCAGCTGAGATAGAGAAGGGAACACCATGTAGAGGATGTTGGGAGGACCCATTCAGGTTGGAAGATTCGAGCTGAAAGTAGACTATAGACCGAACATGAAGGCCACTCAATTCGTCTATTGCAAACTACAACACTCAAAAGGAGAGAGAACAAAAGGGAATGTTCTGCTGCAGAGGCAGGGTGGGGTGGTGGGGGATAGGGTGGGGGTGGTGAGAGGGATACTGGGATCATGGTGGAGGTGAATGGGCACTGGTGGAGGGATGGGTAAATGATCACTGTATGAGTGAAATGCAAATACAAAAGTTCATAAGTTTGTAACTGTACATCACAGTTTTATTAGTGATTCTCTAATAAAAAAATTTTTAAAGACAGTGGGTGGGATGTCCTTAAGTTGTTGTTTTTTTTTTTTCAGACATCCTTTTCCATTGGGGGCTTTAGTGTAAGCTTCTTATTCACTCTTCCTTTTTTTTCACTTGGTTGGGGAGAGTAACCACATCTATGAAATACTAAGGTCTACTACCTCTGTGCCCTCCTAGCAGTGCTTTGAGGACCTTACGGGGCTAGGGATCAAACTCAGGCCTCCAGCCATTCCTTTTTGTTTTTTTAATGCAAATTCACAGAAAAATATTTTGTCGTTTCTAACATGTGAACAAAATTCTTCCCTGCTCTCTATTCATTTTTTTACCTTTTATGTTGTTATAGCATTTCAGGTAGCAATTTGTTAGGAAGATGATGTGAGTTTAACATTTCTATTCAAGGTACAGTCTTGGACCATTAATCAAGTACTCAAAATTTGAGAATTGAGATCTAAATAAAAGCACATTGAGGCTGGAATTTAAGAAAGCCCTGAGTGACTGATGGAAATGTCAATGATTTTCAGCAACTGATTGCTGAGCTGGTAGGGCAGTTCCCTGATCATGGAAAAGTACAGTCTCAGATTAGAGCAGATAGAAATACCACCAAAAAACTCAAGAAACTAAAATTAGGGCAGAAGAGGTAGCTCAAAGGGCTAGAATACATGCCCCAGTCACCAAGTTTACACAGATGAGGCCCTGATTTTACATCTGCCAGGTCCTGAGTTCACATGATTTTCATGCCTGGCACCACATGAACCCCAGCATCACCACTGGCTGTAGACCTGGTGTCCCCAGAACTTCGAGGCCCAAGTAGCACCACACTGTTGGCTTAAGCACTGAAGTGTCAGGTAGGGCATCACTGGAAGTGACGCCTGGTCCCATGAGGACTGCATGGCATGCCTCTTCTCAATGCATTATAAGTGAGTTCTGTCTTATTACAAACTCCTCTGCTCTATTCAAGTTTTCTCATTGACATCAATGCGAATTTTCTAGGCTTTTTATTTAATCCCCCATGTTTTAGTTTATATGCTGTTCGGGAAAAGGAAAAAAGGGGGGAAATCAGAGACAGGGGAGGGAGGGAGGGAGGGAGGGAGGGAGGAAGGAAGGAAGGAGAGAACTGAATGTTTTTTATCAAAGTTTATTATTAAAATTGTTTTTTAAAAAAATCATTTTCCTTTTGCTGAGAACTGATGCTCATATCCCAGAGATGGGCAAGGGGGTATTAAGTGTTTAATATTAGAAACAAAGTACCCTCTCCAATAATACTTTCTTTAGTGCTCACCAAGAGGTAACAAGCTCTAACAGTCTTCATCCTGCCCCTCCCTGTGTGGCACTTAGATGCTCACCAGAGAACACAGTCAGCGCACTTCATACAGTGGTGACTTGGATCATTGCTGCAGCTCAGGGAACTTCGTGTGTGAGACCCAGGGCCCCATCTCCCATGTGGGGAACCCTCAAGAATCCACCCCGATCACTGAGAGAAATAACAGCTGCATGGACGCCGCAGAGAGAACCCCCATAATGTCCCAAGTGAGCCAGAGAGGCAGCGAAACCAGTGGAGGAAGGAAACCTCTCCCATCCTCTCTTCTTCATCTGAGCTAAGAGGAATCAGGTCTGGCAGGAGGGAGAGGAGAGGGGATCCACCAGCCCATGGAGCCCCATACCACACTACAAGGAGAAAGAGTCTGCACCCACTCCCCAAGTCCCCTGCTAGATGATTCAGGAGCTGTGGAGGCACGTCTTGAAGTGACAGGAGGTTGCCAGAACAGGACAGGACAGAGCCTTCAAGGCCTGACAGACACTTTCCATGCTATCATTAAGAGGTGATGTCCAGAAGGGAGGCAAGGTGGGAGTAGAGGCACCAGGAGCAGTGAGTAAAGGGGAAACCTTCCCCGCATCCTGTCAGAGTGCTCCAGAGACAGACTGTAGAAGGGTGAGTGTGCTCTGCCCTTGGCTGTGCCAGACATCTAATGGACTGCACTCACACTCACTTGCAGCTCCCGTTTCCATAGAGACATTACTTCTGCCTACGTGTTTGCTAACTCACAGGTCTACGGTTTCTCAAGTGTGTGACATCCGATGAAAGGATGCGGTTCTTTCATAACTAGTGCCTGATCTTCCTTTGAAAACAGCTGCTGAGTAGATAAACAGCTCCCACGTCACATCCTCCAGCTGACTGTGGGTTCGAAAGTGGGACTGATTTGGGGGAGAGGGAAAAAAACAGTGGAGCAAAAGCAAGAGAAAATCCTCAACTTAATTTTTAATCTTTTATTCTATCACCTGAATGCTTCTAATTCAATGGTAGAACTTTTCCAATGTGTTAGAGAAGCGACAACCCTGAATAGTTAAGAATCTCTAATGGCCCCCAGTGAGCTTGCCTGATAGATAAGAGCCAACACTGAGAAATTTTTAACAGAGTGGCTCATTTGTTCACATCAATAATGCAGTTAAGTGTATCTGTGGTTGAAAGCAGTCTCCTAGCAAGCCTGAGGCCGTCTGTTCAGACTCTGGGGTCCCAAGAAGCACCAAGGGGATCCTAAGAGCCCCACTAGCTAAGAAATCCCTGCTGAAGGAAAAATAAAATCTTAAGTATAGGAGCGGAAGACATAGTACAGCAGGTAGGGCACTTGCATGTGGACAACTCAGGTTTGATGTCCTGATCATATCAGGGCACCAACTCATATCTGGTGTCCTGGGCACCATCAGAACTGATTCCTGAGCACTCTCACATGTGGCTTAAAAACAAACATAAAACCTAAACAAATATAAACAAAATAACAAGATCTAAGTGAAATAAAGTATTTTAAATGCTTAGTTCAGTTCTGGTCTATTCAAAGAACACAAAATCAGCTTTATTATATTAAGTAATATCATCATTGTCACCAAGTTTACCAATAAAGCACAAAGTCCGTTTCTGGGGTTTCTGAAGCCTTTTAGGGCTGAGGCCACACAGAGAAAGAGTTGTCACAAGGGGGAGAGCTTCTGCTTCTGATTGCAAGTAACTGTTCAGTTGAACGATTGACTTTTCATTTCCTTTGCCACTGGCATTGCCCCCAACACAATCCATATCCAAATGGGCTCAGGTAAATATGGGCAGCTGTGAGGGGAAAAGAGTAAAGTTTTTTGCATGCCCACCCATGTGACTACTGTTCTTGGAGTAAGAAATCAAATCTGATTAAATTACCCAGGGCACTGTGCTGGTTAGATCAGAATTACCTTCATCCTTTCTGTTCCTGGTGGGCATCCAATGATGAATTCATCTGTCAATTTTGCAGAGGTTGGTGTTATAAGATAAAATTGCAAGATCAGGAGAGAAGGTTGTCATGGTAAGCTGAATGATGACAAAACTTGGGCCCTATCCCCAAGGGTAGTTCTATCTCTCCCTTAGACCTGTAGAGCCTGCCTTCAAGTGTACCCAAGTAGTAACATGCCCTAAAGTATAGGGGGTTACACAGCCATCTGATTTAGTTTTTTAAGACTCAGCCGTGGGGCTTTGCTTGAACAGCATGGAAGAGATGCTGATATCCCTTGGTCATGGGAAGAAGACTTTGAGCATTCTGGTCGAGCTCAGCTAGCTGCTGTTTTCCCATGAAGAGTTATTATGCCCAACCCTCTGTTCTACTGAGTAGGCTGACTCTCAGAATGCTACCAGTACATGGAATTCATTAACATAGGTTCGTATCTCACATTTGCTTTGAGTGACAGGGCATGTGTGTGTGTGTGTGTGTGTGTGTGTGTGTGTGTGTGTTTGTACAACCAATCTGTATCAAGGTTTTCTTTTATGAATCTCCCCCTTAGAGGGCTCAAGGGCAAATACCCAACCCCAACAGACATGCAATACTAAAATGGATGTGACTTTCTGTGCCTCTAACACATTCACAAACACATCCAAGACTCAGAGAAGAACCAACAACCAAAGAAGTAATGAAAAAGTGGACAGGGGAAGAGAAAGGAAAAAACAAGCATGGGAACAACAAAGCCAGATTTGAGTTATCCATGTCAAGTTGCGGTGCAAACAGTGTTCAGGAAACGTGACCCTCAAAGTTAATCCTCGTGGTGGCATCTCCTTCAGAATCCCATGACTAAGCCTTTTATCCATTTCAAATTTCCATCACTTTCTGCCACGTAGTTAGCATTAGAAGGGGGCTGCAGCCTCCTCCTCCGAGCTCGCCGGGTGAGTGCAGATGCAAAAGAGCTGTGTGCTCAAGGCTTCTGACCTGACAGCACTGGGCCCCACAATGGGTGCTCAGAGAGAGTCCCTAGAGTCCCAGCCCGCAGGCATGGAATGGGGTCCATCAGAGGGCTGCACTGGCATTTGTGCCTTGCTTAATACACAGCTGGCTCCTGGTGGAAAACTCAGCAGCTCCGTTCCCCTGCGAGGGGGCTCTGCCTCTCTGCTCTCAGCTCTCCTTCTCATTTGCCCGTCATTATGGCAAGGGACTCTTTCTGACAACAGAATATTTTACTCTGTGGGAAGTCTGTTCCTTCTGCCTCTGCTCCTGCCCCCACCGGATGTTCTGATCTGCTCCTTTCGAGGGCACAGGCAATTATAAAGCAATACATCTTCACCCACAGAAATGCAGGCAAATATTGGAAAAGGCATGCAGATGGCGCTGGAGAAAAACCTTCTGTCATTCCCCTCTCTCAGGTTTCAGGGAAGAGAGAGCAATTTCTTTTTCAGTCAAACCTCCTAGCCATTCACTCACTTCTTTTAGGGACAGTTATCTGGTGTCAGCTGGACACTGCTTTGCCCCAGCCTTTCATGTCAGCCTTAGCATCACCAGGCCGCCCTGGGGGAGTTTCTCTTGAGCCCTTTACCCACACAGCTCCAGACTTGGCATCTGCCTTACCCTCTCTCACTTGCCTCCTCTCTATCATCTATCCCCATGCCCCCATTTCCCCTTCAGGCGGAAAAACTGACTTCTCATGTTACCATTTTGGGTCTTTAGGTTTGTTCATCTCCTTTACGTCTTCTAAACCCTTCATTTGCTCTGGTAATGTTGTTGTTGTTGTTTTTGTTGTTTTTTTGAGAGCTGGCCATCAAAACAGTACCATATTACCCTCATGACTGAAGTGATAGCACAGTGGTAGAGTGTTTGCCTTGCACGCTGCCGATCGGGTTCGGTTCCTCCGTCCCTCTCAGAGAGCCCGGCAAGCTACCGAGAGTATCCTGCCCACATGGCAGAGCTTGGCAAGCTCCCTGTGGCATAATCGATATGCCAAAAACAGTAACAACAAGTCTCACAATGGAGACGCTACTGGTAACCACTCGAGCAAAGCAATGAGCAACTGCACACCAGTGCTATTACCCTCATATGCTCACCTTGGGCTCTCTCTGTACACAATCTCCTTCCATCTTTGCAACGACCTTCAGAGGGCCGGGCTGTCATTGCCAGTTTTAAACGAGGCCTTGAAACCAAGAGGTTGGCGCAAAGTGACCTGGCAGTTAGAGCCGTGCGTCTGCCTCAGAGGGAAGGCAAACCATCCTTTCCACCATCCAGGAACTAGGACAGAGAGAGACCAGTTCCCGCGCAAACAATCACCCTGGAGGGAATGTGTTCCCAGTGTTGGTTTCGCAGCTCACAAGACCACCTCAAGGTCAGCCCCCCTCAGAGAACTGCTTCCCCTGTCCCCTCGCAAGCACACATGAGTATTTGCAGCTGAGCTAAAAATAAATGTCACTGAAAAGCAGTTTCTTGGCTTTTTCTTGCACAGCAGGCAACTTTCCTTTTGAATCCCCCATTTCTGTCTTCCCTCTGCCCTTTTGCGGCAGCAATATTAGCAGGCGAGCCTGCCAGGAGGCTTATCCACACGTCTGTGTAGAAGGAGAGGGCAAGAAAAAATGGACTCCAAGCTGCTTGTGCCCCTTTAAGAAAAACCAAGTCTTTGCAGATCCCCGTTGCTTTCTATGTATCTCTCATTGGATGATAAGATCACCCCTAACTGGAAGAAAGATGAGGAAAGTGCAACTTACATACTCTCCTTGCTCGAGTCCCTAATAATGCAAGGAAGGAGGGTGAAAGGATCTTGGCACATCTGTTAGGTCAGTGAATGGCAGCAGAGATGCCAGAGATGAAGGTGGTAAAAATAGCAGGGGACCCAGGAGGTCTGTGCTCCAGAGCCTGCAGCCATAACCGAGGGCTGTGCTCTGAGAAGCTGCTGCTTCTCTGAAGATTATTAGAAGACAAGGCCCCCCTTCCAGGAGCCATAAGCACACAAATATATTTACCACTGCACACGCATCAGTGCTGAGAGACAAAGCTACATGCTTTTCATCAGAAGAAGACGGCCAACAGTGCCAACTATTATTTTCATGGGCCCTGATACATCCGCTATCCCAGCTTCAGGAAAGAAGGTCTTATGACCAGAAATGTAGGACAGTGGGTAGGGCATGAACCTTGCGTGTGATCACCCAAAGTTTGATACCCCACACCACCAGGAGTGATCCCTGAGCACAAAGTCAGGAGTAACCCCTGGGTGTGACCCAAAAACAAAGAGAAGAGAAGGGAAAGCAACGTAAGGGAGCACTTTCTCAAGAGCCCCATCACCTTGACTTCTCGAAATCTCCTTGCCCTATGGACTGTGTTCTCTGCATTTTATTTAACTCGTGGGCTTGCCTGTGTAGACTCTCTCCCCATCTTTCCGATTGCTGTTTGCTCCTTCTTACCCTCCTCCCTTGTTGGGGAACTGTTTTTCCCCAACATGCCCAGACATGTTGCACGCTGGGTCCAGGCAGATGCAGGGCGAAGGATAACGGGTGTGCAGAATAACCACTCCTGGAAAAGCTGATGGTCGCTCGCTTTATTGCCAAGTACACACATATGTTATAGGGCGTCTCGACTTAAGAGGATGGTCCAACCACATAGAGTTCAGCATTACTGACTTATCACCTTTCCAATCCCATTTAGGGGTAGACACTGCAGTTAGTTGACAATTCTTGAGGGGGGTTGGGTGAGATTATAGGACAGAGCAGGTACCTGGTGCTTGTAAAATGTGCCCAGATACTCCCTACTGGGTCACTGTGAAGGGACTGATCTTATCAGCTCCGGTGCCTGTTGCTATGCTCCACACTCCCTTCTTCCTTTTTTTCATTACCCCCAGAAGAGGAAGTGAGTTTTATTCTTGGGAACTTAAATTGTTCCTCTTTCAGCTTGTAAAAGTTAAGGAAGAGGAGGCAAGAGTGAGGCTCAGAGGTTGAGATTCACTTACATGAGACTTTGGGTTTGATCCCCTGAACTGCTTTGAGAGGAGAGAGAGAGAGAGAGAGAGAGAGAGAGAGAGAGAGAGAGAGAGAGAGAGAGAGAGAGAGAGAGAGAGAGAGAGAGAGAGAGAGAGAGAGAGGGAGGGGTGTGTGTGTGTGTGTGTGTGTGTGTGTGTGTGTGATGGAAGAGCTCATGGCTCTTATAAAACTGCTTGACATTTCAGTCCTATGAATATGACTACCTACCTTCAAACAATGTAGAGAAGAGATACTCGAACTCAGAACCTGAAGCTTGCCATCTGCAAAGCTGTTTAACTGCTCACCCAGGAACTAGAACAACATCAACCTTCCCATGCTTCATAGATCCTGGGGGGGGGGGGGGCCGGGGCGGAGGGAGGCTTGTATCTTTTAATGAGTAAAATTATCATAATATCTAGTTAACCTTTGACCCAGCCTGAGGACTCACTCAAATTTGGCATTTTACAGTCTTCTGCATCTTGCCCAAGTTATCTATCCCCAGAATTGGTATTTCTGTGACCCCAATTCCTCTATTGTCCCAAATTCCAGTAAGAAACATCTGTTACCACCATCAAATGCAGAGACCTAACTGGCTCAGTCCTGAATACAGAATATTTGACCAAGGGGAAATATGTAACCACTCAAGCTACTTTGTGACAAAATAAATTGATACTAACCCTCAGTTTATGTACCCAAGGATTTAGTGAAAGGAAGGGATGCTTCAGAGTCCCCCAGGCTTGTTCACAGGCAGAATGACACCTTGAAGGCAGATGAAGTTTTTCTTGCTCGCCAACTCTCATGGAAAATTGAACACTGCAGGTGCGCTGTATTCCTCTCCAGCCAAATGTTTTAAGTGGGGCTGTGCTTCTAAATGTGGCAGTGTTGGTGAGTGTGCAGGGACTTTTGTTCAAATGTTCAGGGACAGCTTTGTCTGTGGAAGATTAACAATTACTATTTCTGTTATAAGCCACTAAGAGATCATAACCACTGATTTCGCATTAGGGCTTAGCTCAGTGATTGCAATTTAAGCAATCCCGAAGCCTAGGGAAATTGTGCAGTAAAGCAAACGGCCACTAGGTGGTTCTCGTGTTCTTTTTAGTCGTCTTTTAACCAGCGGCACGCGGCTCAGAATTCCAGAGGCAAAGGCAATCAAGAGACAGGCAAGGTTTTGTTGTTGTTTACTCTTCTTTCTAGATTGTCTGTAAATAGATTAATACTTGGCATGACTAGGCAGTGAACTGTCTGCTTCCCAGGAGAGTGGAGTATTGGGTGAGTTTGGTTTGTTTTGGGATTTGGGGTATTTTTTGGGCTTTTTAAAAATGTAGTTATACAGGGATTCCATTTTAATCATTAAACTTTTTTTGTGTGTTAACAAACCATGAATGTATGTACCTACATGCTAATGATGTACATACCACTATTTACTCAGAAATTGTTTCTATCTCTCAAGCACACAAGCTTCCAAATAATTGCTTGAGCTATCTTCTCTGCAGGTTCCCTTCAAACTCAAAGCAACACAATTCTGATTCCTAATATCCTCTGTGTTTTTTCTTTTATTATGTTCAGTGTGTAGAGCCTGACAAGTTACCCGTGATGTATTTGATATACCTAAAACAGTAACGACAAGTTTCACAATGGAGATGTTACTGGTGCCCGCTCGAGCAAATCGATGAACAATGGGAGGACAGTGCTACAGTGCTATGTTCAGTGGCCTTATTTAAACATGACCTAAGTCTACAAAATCCTCTTATAAATCTTATTATAAAATCTTCTCTTTTGTTCTAGAATAGAATGATAAATAAAGCTAATTTCTAAAAGATGCTTAAGTCAGGGCCCAAGACATAGGATGGAGGGTAGTATGTGGCTTGCCTCGCATCCGGCCAACCTGGCTTTGATCCCTGGCACCCCACATGGTCCCCTGAGCCCACCAGAAGTGATCCATGAGCATAGAGCCAGGAGTAACACCAGGTGTGGCCCTAAAACCAAAATATAATAAATTAAATAAAATATGCTTAAATCAGTCTGGCTCTAAAATTATCTCATATTCTTAATCCTCTGTCAGCTTTCCCTTTAGCAACTCCAGCTCCAGTGTCTTTCTGATTTATAATCATGATTAATAGGAAGTGTCAGCTTCTTCTCCCAAAGCAGCCTGGGTAAATTCCCAGGGTGCCAGACTCTAGCTGAATTCCCAGAAGGACAAATGACAGCTGTTCTTTCCCCATCACCCTGGAAGCGTGGCATAAGGACAGACTGTGCATAGAACACCAGATATATATCCATTTGCCCTTGAGAACATTCCAAACGGAAAACAGGGCAGGCAATATGTGTGAACATCATCAGATAGCTACAATAATTGATATTTTCAATTGTAAAACAAATCCCCAAAAATGTAGCAAAATATACAATGATTTGCAAGCTCCAAAGACAAACTTTTGTAATAAAAATGAGGAGATTTCACTCATTACTTGCATTTAAATATCAAAAGATTGCCCAGGCATGCTCTTCTTGGAGATGGTAGGACTAGTAAACATTAAACATTTTCTACATGTTGGTTGGTTACTTACTATGCCATTTAAATGCTTAAAAATTGTGACCAACAAAATGATTGCAATGTCTAATATTTGCTTTACTTTTCAAGGGCATAACAAATAGTTCTCTTTTTTCCAATTAATTTAAACAATGCAGAAATATGTGGAATACAAAATGAAGGGGTTCCTTCTCATTTTCTTGTTCTCTTCTACCTATTTGTCCCCCAGAGAAAATGATGGCTCTGTTAAAATTTTATTGATACAGGATGAAGAAATAACATAATGGGTAAGGTGTTTGCCTTGCACGCGGCCGACCCAGGTTAGATTCCTCCATCCCTCTCCGAGAGCCTGGCAAACTATTGAGAGTATCCCGCCCACACGGCAGAGCCTGGCAAGCTACCTGTGGCGTACTCAATATGCCAATAAACAGTAAGAACAAGTCTCACAATGGAGACATTACTGGTGCCCACCTTCAGCAAATTGATGAAGAACAGGATGACAATGCTACAGTACTATAGTGCTATAGGATTACTGATTCCAAAGCCAGACAAAGAAACTATAAGGAAAGGAAACTGTAACCCAAACTTCCTGGTGGAAAAATTTTCAACAAAATATTAGCAAACTAATTCAACATCAAATTAAGAAGATCATACACCATGACTAAGTAAGGTTTATGTCACCTTGGGATGCAAAGGTGATTAAACACAAGCATTTCAATCACTTGAATATACCACATTAAAAGAATTAAAAGGTTACCCTAATAAATTAGTATAGGAACTAATTTAAGATAGTCTAGTACATGGTAAGAGCCAATGTATTTAAGGAATTATTATAAAAATAAAATATTATTGTTAAGGTTGTTAATATTATTTTAAGTAAAGTCTGACAAACGATTGAAAACATTAGATAAACTAGAAATTTGATTGAAGACACAAACCAGATATGGGAAGGAATGCAATTTTTAAATAAGACTTAATTATTTTCTGTACCTCCTTATTTCATTCACTCAGAAAATTTATTTATTTTGAAAAATAAGCACTTCTGCCCATAATGTAGGACTTTGTGGTAATTTAATACTACTTTGATAACATATCATTTATTTTTCATATTACTTTTATATAACCTAAAGAGAAGTATTATGTAAAAGTAAGATATTGTATGTTATTATAAAGTAATATTTAATTCATTACTTTATATAAAGTACTTTTATATTAAAATCCAATATTATTTTAATATAATAGTAACAATTTGTCATTTCAAATAACAGTCCTAAAACTAGGGTGAAAGTGAATATACTAGGTCTTCATTAGCAAGATTAAATATCATTTTGTATATAATTAGTAATAGTTATTTTACAGGAAAAATTAATGAACTAAAATTAATGCTAATAAGATTTTTTAAGCAAAGCTTCTATAAGTCACAGTTTATCCTGTACGATATTCATCGCCTTGCTCTTAGCACTTAGCTAAAGAAAGACTCCCTAATTACCAAAATATATCACAGATGAATACAGACCTTTTTTATAACTCACCGTTTCCTTAGAGTATTTAAAAGTAAGCCACTATGTTCATCTGTTCCTAAAGAAACAAAGAACTCACTGGAGTAGGTTCCAAGAAAGAAGGAAGGAGGAAGGGAATAAAAGAGGGAAGGAAGGAAGGAAGGGAGGGAGGGAGGGAGGGAGGGAGGGAGGGAGGGAGGGAGGAAGGAAGGAAGGAAGGAAGGAAGGAAGGAAGGAAGGAAGGAAGGAAGGAAGGAAGGAAGGAAGGAAGGAAGGAAGGAAGGAAGGAAGGAAGGAAGGAAGGAAGGAGACTGCTGTGCTGATAAATGCAGGGAAGGTGCGTGCACATGAAATCCAATCAGAAAAATCTATAAAGGAATGGAGACAATTTTCAGAAGAAACCAACTACAAAGAACCAACTTTGTGTATAGATTATCAATAAAACTGAGGGATATTGACAATCAAATCAAAGGCTCTCAAGAGCCATATCTGGAAGATATAAAGGAAAGACAAAACACTTTTAAATGGATCTTCCTGTGTAAATAAAGCCAAACTCCTCAAATCAAATCCAAGAAGGACTATGCCTTGGAGCCTCAGGAGATTTTGTGGAACAGAAACCTCAGGAACCATTTGAGGCAAGAAGGTTGGAAAGACAAGTACAAGGCAGACAAGCCCTGTTCATGGGGCTCCCATCCTAGTGAAAAGAGACACATCAACAGAGACACATCAACAGCAGGTAAACAGGTGTGTGTTTCACTTCAGATAGGAATAAGCATCAATAGCAAAACTACACATGGTAATAGACTGTAGTCGATGTAGAACATGATTTCAGATTGGGCAATCAAGGAAATTCTCATCAAGGAGGATGCCTTTGACCAGAATGCTGAGTGACCAAGGAGTGAGCCTTGACAACAGCTGAAGGAAGATTTGTGCATTCCAAGCATAAGGCACAGCACACAAAAAGGCCCTGAGAGCAGAAAGGCAGCACGACGCTCAGATAAACAGAAAGACCAGGACCACTAGGGCTGGGTGTGCCAGAGAGATGGGTCAGGGACTGATCATGCAAGCAGTCTTGTTTGTCTAATTACCCCTCACCCTTTGAACCATGACCTCTATGGTCCAGTTTGACTATGCGACCTGTCTGTTGTTTCATAGGCGCCGTGTTCTATTACTACCCTTTCCCATATCAATTCTATTTCCATCCAGCACTTTATCAGTCTTTTCTCTGTGTGTATATATGTGTGTATGTGTGTGTAAGAGACACAGAGAGAGAGAGAGAGAGAGAGAGAGCATATATTATGTAGACAGTGCTTTACATTTTCAGCTCTGAAACCAAACTTTGACTAAAGCCAAGTCTTAACTTTAATGACTTCCCAGTTCTTTGACTTAGTGAGTTAGTTTCCCAGTGACTTGATTTTCTCATCATCCAGGACATGAAAAAATTCATCATATTAGTGATGAAAAAAAAATAACAGGGTAGATGTGAAGACTATAGAGTTACCCCATCAGGTAGAACCTAAACCATTTAGGACCGTGGGGAGAACTCAGTGGCCAAGTGCCTGCCTTGCAGACATGAGGCTTCAAGTTTGGTCCCAGAGCAGTGCCCAAGTGCTGAGTAGCACATGGTAGCAGTCCCCTTAATCCCTGGGGCCACACAAAGTGTGTGATCTCCATGGTACCATAACCAAATGTGTGCAAAAACCACATTGCAGTGTAAAACCTCTGGCAAGCACAGTGGAGTGCACCAAAAGAATTCCAGTAAACATCACTGTATCACTGTCACTGTCATCCCATTGCTCATCAATTTGTTCGAATGGGCACCAGTAATGTCTCCATTGTGAGACTTGTTACTGTTTTTGGCACATCGAATACGCCACAGGGAGCTTGCCAGGCTCTGCCATGCGGGTGGGATACTCTTGGTAGCTTGCCGGGCTCTCTGAGGGGTCAGCTTCTTGTAAGGCAAAAGCCCTACTCGCTGTGCTATCGTTCAGCCCATTTAGCCAATTCAGCAGCGTGGGTGGTGTAGTGGTGAGCGTAGCTGCCTTCCAAGCAGTTGACCTGTGTTTGATTCCCAGCCAACGCAGCTGATTACGCACCAAAGGAAATGAAAAAACATATATTTTTTTATTTATATATATAAAGGGGCTGGAGTGATAGCACAGCGGTTGGGCATTAGCCTATCAAGCGGCCGACCAGAGTTCGATTCCTCTGTCCCTCTTGGAGAGCCTAGCAAGCTGCCGAGAGTATCGAGCCCGAGCAGCAGAGCCTGGTAAGCTACCTGTGCGTTTTGGATATGCCAAAAACAGTAACAATAAGTCTCTCAATGAGAGACGTTACTGGTGCCCGCTCAAACAAATCAATGAGCAACTGGATGACAGTACTATTGCAGTACTATATATATATATATATATACATATATATGTATGTATGTATATATATAAATGAAAAAATGATATATCTATATATCATGGGAGACAGGGAAATCATTCTATCAATACAGACCCAGAAATAGCAGAACTAGTGGACAGGATATTAGTATTCCTGTTACTACTTGCATGAATAGTTATAGGAAACAGTAACAAGAGTAGAGAGTAAAATGAAAGATTTTTTAAAGCCCATATGGAATTTCTGTGAGTAAAAAATTTATAGTATCTGACATGGAAATTTTATTCTGTGCAATTGAGAGCAGATTAGACACTGAAAACTAGTTAAAAGTTCATGAACTTGAAGATATGGCAATAAAATAATCCAAAGTTAAGTAGATTTTAAAAGGAATGGTGAAGAATTTTACACTTCAGTGAGCTGTATCAAACCACTCATTATATGTATAATTGGTAAGAATCATACATAAGGATGTTAAAAACTGACAACTTAGGTGCTAGATTCAGTCAATATAATCTTCTAAAAGAAGAGTGAAATAAAATATTGTAGGGGAAATGATATGTTTTATTGCCAGGAGATGTATGCTATTAGAAAATTTCAAGGAAGTTCTTCTGTTAGGAAAAACAATGATACCAGATAGACACTCAAATACACACAAAGAATGGAAAATATTATAAATGGCAAATATAAGCAAAAGTCATTTTTATCACTTTAAATACTTACTAAAGCAGATATTTGGGTTTTTAAGCAAAAATATTAGCAACATAACATGAGGTTTACATACAGAAGTAAAATATGTGATAATACCATAAAAATGAAATTAAAACTATTAAAAATATAATATTATTCTTTAAGTGGTATATAATTTTATTATAGAATATCTTAAGATAAAAATGCATACAGTAAAGCTTAGGGAAACTACTGAAACTAAATAAAACCAAGCTATAACTAATCAGCCAATTGTGGAGATAAATATCCAGACCAAAAATGAGTACTCCATGAATCCAAAATTAGATAAAGATTGAGGAGGAAAGGAAAAAGAATGAATGTAATAAACAGAATAAATTGCCAGATCACAGATTTAAATTTAACTGTATCAATAACTGCATTAAATTCAATTTAAAATCCAAAATATCAGATTTCCAAATTTTCAAAAGCAACACTGAACTACATGCTATTTATTTTCTTTTTTAAAAAATGTATTTAAATGTGAAGACAAAAATAGATTAAAACAAATTAAGCTACACTTTTTCTGATAGGAGGATTTAAGCTCTTTATAGATATTTTATATCTCCTATATACCATAATGTATCTAGCTTGATAAACTCATAAATTATAATGTCATCTGGAATATTATTGATTCTATGTTGACCTTATTTTTGGATTTCCCCTGGACTCCGGGTTCTGATGGTGAGAGTCACTCCCAGCAATACTTTATTCTCACCAGGCATTTACCAACCGGGCAGCTTCAGTACTCTAGCCCATGGTACAGTGCTGTTTGCCCCGCTGTGCAGGAGGCCACCAGGGTCACATCTGGTAGTGTGGGTGGGAAGGTGGTGTGTGGTGCTGGGCTCAGACGAGGGGCCACACACAGGCATGCTCTCCGCCCCTTTGAGCTAATAGCTCCCCAAATCCATCTTGTCTTTCTTGAGCTCCAATAATATCTCTCAATTCTATGAGCGTGAAGTATAAGTTGTCATTTCTGATACTGTGATTTAGAGTGACACACTCTATTGCCCTATTAACATCTGCAGTGTCTACTACCCTAGATTCATTACTCCAGTGGTCCCCAACACACAGAGCCTGGGCAGTTTTACATCCTTAAGCCCTAGTATTGAACCACACAGCCTGGTTGACCAGATGTCTCTGGGAGAGGCCCCTGAGTCCACAGATCATTATTTATTATGTCCACACTCTCTTTGCACCCCTGCCCGCCCCCCACACTCCTCCCAAAAGAGTATTCTTACTTTACTCAAAGTGTAAGTTCTTTGTTCTTCTATGGCAACAATTCTTGGCATCAGTTGACTGTTTCACTCAGGGTAGGCCCAACTCTTTGTTTGATTTCTGAATATAAAATCAGAGTATAGTGATCACAGCTCTTTCCGTTTCCATTATAATATGTGGCATTGAAACCCACTGAAAGTGATGCTTACATTTTTGTACTTATATCTGAATGGATAAAAAGCCTACAGTTTTTTTGCAACTAAATTTAGACTTTCTGGAATCTCTGCCTTTAGAATGTGCTAATCATATACCACAAAATGGCGCTGACTTCTACAGAGAATAACTCAGCCGCGGGTACTGTGTAGCTTCTTTGCTGTGAAATGCAAATGCTCTCAGAAAAATGAATAGGATTTTCTTAATAAAAAGATTTTGCTTTACATTTGGGGCATGCGAAACATACTAAAAATATTATCTGAGCTGCTCGAATCTTCACTTTCATTCATTTTAAAACTTTGCCTTCAGAATGTTATTGTATCTGAGTGGATACATACTCTGAAAGCCAATGATGCTGTCTGTTTTGCTTATATTTTGTATTCCTGATGAATATTGCCCAGTACAGATGCTCACTGTTGCTGGCATATTTCACTGTGGGAAATGTTGATATCTTCTTTTAGTTTTCACTTCTTTACCTTCCAATATGTCATGATTTTGAAGCCATTGCATACCTGACTTGGAAAGAAAAATCTTTGGTAGATCTAATAGCTAAAAAAAGCAAAAAAAAGCCTTTAAATCTCAAACTAAATGAGTAATTTTTTCCAGTTGAGAAATTATCATTTTATAGTATGCTATTATTTATCAAAATAACTATGACTTCATGGGTCATATCCAGTTTTCCTTGCTTCAATTTTTTTATGATTAGTCTTTTCCTGGGCAATGGGATTTTGTTGTTTGTTTGTTGGGTTGTTGTGTTTTGGGCCACACACTACTGTACTTAGGGCTCCTGGCTCTGTGTTCAGGGATTGTTCCTGGTGATGACCAGGAAACCATAGGTAGTGCTAGACCAAAGCTGGGTCAGCTGTGTGCTAGGCAAGCACCATTCCCACTGTACTATTTCCATGGCCCCTAATTTTTTAAGTAGTGAACTTTTGTGGCCTTCATTGTCCAGTTTCTGTCAGAGGGGCCTTTTCCTACGCAACACTCAGAGTTCAGTGGTGTCTCCAGTAAGTTCTTTTGTGATGGTAAAAGGTAAAGAGCATCTAGCCAGGCTCTCTCTTGCTCTAATCTGTATATACTCCTCCTTTGACTCAAAACTCCTGCCTAGATAAGGTCTTCAGGGCAAATTTCAGTAGAAGGATGAGCAGAGGCCAATGCATTATTGTACATTTTGAAAAAGAAAAAAGTCAGCGAGACTCCAGTAACTTCTTTCCCAAGGACCCCCAGAAGTTTCTAGAATAGATTCAGATGTCCAGTCTTAATAATGCCACTTCTGATGTGTGCCCCTCTGAAGTGAACCCTCCCTGCCACAACCTCCAGCCCCACTCCTGACTCCCCCAGACAACTGCTTTCGGAATAAGTTCCCCAGTTTGAATTAAACAGCAGCCAACACAGGGGATATGCTATTAATATGGTGGAGCCCTAGAACCAATCTAAAGCGTTTCCTTTTTCTCTTACAGTTTCAGGGATAAAGAAGTTGATTAATCTGTATTTTTGTTTATTTTGAAGCCATACCCAGAGGTGATCAGAGATATTCTTGACTCAGGGTTTGCTCCTGTGGTACTTAGGGGATCGTGTAGTACCAGGAATTGAACCCAAACTTCCTATATGCAAAACATGCCCTCCAGTTCATTTAGCTATCTCTTTGGCTCTGAGTCTGTATTCTTTTTTAATTTAGGTGGAGCTCAGACTCAGATACTCCTGGATATTCACTCAGGAATTACTCCTGGTGGGGCATGGGGGACCATATGGTTTACCAGGGATCAAACCCAGGGGAGCCACATGCAGGGCAAATGCTATACCCACTGTGCTATCACTTCAGACCCTGTATTCACTTTTTTTTGCTTTTTTTGGGGGGTCACACCCAGCAATGCTCAGGGGTTACTCCTGGCTCTACACTCAAGAATTACTCCTGGTGGTGCTCGGGGGACTATATAGGATGCTGGGAATAGAACCTGGGTCGGCCCTGTGCAAGGCAAACGCCCTACCTGCTGTGCTATTGCTCCAGCCCCGACACTATATTCACTTTTAAAAGTAGCTACTCTTCATTTATTTGTACAAAGAAGAAATTGTTAATGACATGCTTTGGAAGAGCATAACTCAATGTGAGCCCAGAGAACACACAGGTTAGTGGACAAATGAAGCTTCCCCATTGTTTACATGGTGGTTTCTAACCTCCAGGGCAAGGCCTGGTGCCATTTCTACCAATGTGAAAGGTCAAGAACCCCAGTTCGAGAGTATGCCTGTCTCCAGGCTCCATATGACCCTCCCTAGCCTATTGTCTCTGCCCTAACTACACTGGGCTTCTTGCTACTCTGCAAATCATACCAACCTTCCTCTCTCCCTGGTTAGTCTGCTTTGGTCTCAATCTGGAATCTTCTTCTCCAGATAGTCCTATGGCTAATTCTCTATTCCATTTCAGTGTCTTCTCAAATGCTACTTCCTCACCCACCTTCATGGTTCTCTACTCCTCCTTGTTTTACACTATGACGTATTTGTGAGTTTTCATTATGTATTTGTGTGTTTATGCTATGATATATGTGTGGTTTTGCTTATTGTCTGCCCCCCACAAGAATGTAAGTCCCAAAAGGGAAGATCTTTTCTCCTGTGGCCCGTTACAGTGGTCCCTGACAAACTGCAGTGTCTCAGAGACATCTGGTGAATGAAAGACAGGAAAGCAGGCAGAAAAGCAGGAAATTGGTCTGGGGGGGCAAGGAGGGGTGAGGGGGATGTGGCAAGGATAGTCTGGGGGCTTCTACTTTGTGCTCCTGGGATTCCTGCACTGCTCCTTTGGGGACCCACCCAGTCCTCCCAAGTCCCACTCTGCTGGATTCTTCGGGGCCGGGTCCCTGTGGGGCACTGTGTCCATTCCTTCCATCTCTCTAGGGGTCTATGGTTGTCTTAAAGAACAGTTTAGCTTTTGGGAGCCGGGGAGAGAGTACAGGGGTTCAGATGCTTGCCTCACAGTCAGCTCAGCCTGATTTGATCCCCAACACCATGTGGACTCCTGAGCACTGTTGATAGTGACTGAATACAGAGCTGGGTATAGCCCTGAGCACCACTGTGTGTGGCCCCAAGATAACAAAATAAACAAAAACTAAGTTTGGCCTATTATCCTATTCCTACTATTTCTCCTGCAAGTCACCCAGGAATTGCAAGTCAGGCAAGTCACCCTGGAGACACCCTTGGCTGTCTTAGGAGGTAAAACAAGGAACAATCATAACAACCAATACTTATCAAACAACACAGGCAAGCTCTAAGCTAAGCATTTTACAAGCCTTATCTTAGCTACTGCATGTCATGAAAGACTGTGGTCTTCATTTTACAGCCAGTGCTCTTAACTGTTACCCACCCAAAGAACACAGGCTGTGGGGGCTTAGGAGACAATGGTGTTTGTCAAATACTCCGAATATCTGAGTTTAGCTATGTTTCTAAGAGTCTCTGCATTAAAGTATACCCTCTTTACGTGTATAATAAAAAGACTTAATTATATAATTTATAAAGGTTCTCCAACTCCAATGTTCTATGACTGAATTCCTTTTGATTACACTACCAGTCCCAAGAAAGATACTGTTGGAAGCAACTTAAAATGCATTCTTTATTCCACACTGCATATCCTCTGTTGTGGCAACAATTTAGAATAAAAAGAACATAATCTAGGGCCTGGAGTGATAGCACAACAGGTAGGACCCTTACCTTGCAAGTGGTGAGCCAGGTCTGGTGCCTAGCACCACACGTGGTCCCCTGAGCCCCACCTGGAATGATCCCTGAAAGCAGAGCCAGGAGTAAGCCCTGAGCAATGTCGGGTGTGGTCCCAAAACAAATATGTAAAAGAACATAATCTGGATTCTGAATTTAGCCTTGCTTTCCCTATGCAACTTCGGGAGAACTGCTTCCAAATCTTTTTTGTTTATTTGTGTACTTTTGTTTGCTCTTAAAGGAATATGATGCCACTCCACTCACAGTCTTCCCCAAGGATTTAAAAAGACAAAATATGAAAGTATGAGTGGTAAATATTAAGTGCCAAATAAATGTTGGATACCCCTGTACTTTTTCTCTGTATAAGTCTTTGAGGTTTTACACAAATATCCATATTACCAAAACAAAAAACATATGCTAAGACATTTTGAGGCTTTGTTTTTATGTGTTTTCCCTTTATTTCCCCCTGCCTTTCCCTTTGTTGTTGTGATAGTGTTCATATAAAGCTGGTTGTGATGTCACTGAGGGTCACACGCGTTAGTTGTAGTGCTGATAAACATGCTCAGTGGGGGTCATATTCATTTTTATTGTGGTGTTTGTGCACATTTTGGTTGTGGTTCTCACCAAGAGGGTCCCTGTAATGCTCGTACATGTATTCACCAATGTTGGTGCTCTAGATGACCACAGAACTCACATGTCTGTATTTGTGGTGTTCCCTAGTGATACACATTTTAGTTGGAGAGATTACACACATATTACTGTGTGCCAGAGATCACACCGTCACAACACCAGGGTCCCAGATAAAAGAACTGCCAGGTCCATGCGTGGTGCATGTGGATGACACCAGGGACTGAACTCACAACCTCACACATGCAAGGCAGGTGCTTTCAGCCACTGAGCCATACCCAAGGCCCTTGGGTCTGTTTTAAACTTTCATTTGTTAATTAATAGATATTTAACCAGATATTTACTTTGTAAAATAAAACAATAACTCCAGGTTCCCCCATAATTGTGCAATAGTATTAAGCAGCCAACAGTTTTGGTCTGTTCTCTGTCAATGATGAGAATGCACTGCATAGAAACACGTGCTAGGAAGTGGACTCAGTTTCTCAGAAGTGGATTAACTCTTCAGCTTACCACTCACTAGCTAAAGGTAGTGTTCTCAGAGTTGTAATTGCTTTGAGCTTCTGTCCCCTTATCTGGTAAATGAAGACGAAGCTCCCTATGTATTGTAAGTCTTGTGGAATGAAGTATTGATCCATAAACCTAACAGAGTAGCCACTTGACAACTACTCAGTCTGACTCAGGAACTGAAATAGTATTAATCATCTTCCAGCCCTAAGAATAAACACAACTCAGAATGATGAGAGATTTTGAGGGAAAAAATCAAAAGCAATGAACAAGATTGGCATTTCAATCTAAGCAAACCTAATTTCTGTCACTTGTCATTTATCAGTGCCATACCTTGAAATGGAACATCAAGTCCTATCTCTGCTCCTAATAACCATGAAATTACCCAAAGGAGCCAGGCAAGACTTCTTTGGAGCTACCACATCATTGCCCTCTGGGAGTGCACAACAGCTGGGTCTCCTGTATTCTGTCATGTTTTTTCCTTCAGTCTTTTATTCAGATGGAGAAGTAGCCATAACTAACTTCATAGCAAATCACAGAAGACATCCACTCGTCAAAATAGTTTGGGGCAGGATAAAAGAAAGCTGGAGACATCTAATTTCAAACTACACTGCAAGCAATAGTGGTCAAAACAGCATTGTAGTTGGGTCAGGGAAAGTCCTCCACTCTTCTCCTCTCAGGTCTGATATTTGAAAAATTGCTGTCAAATCTATTTTATTACTCTTGCAGACCTTGACTACTCTGAAATCCACTGTCTGCCCCATTATAACTAAGCATGGATGAGATTCTGTTCCCTTAAGCAGGTAGGTTCATACTCTGCCAGCAGTAAGCAAGCAGTGATGGAAGATAGATAGATCTTCATCCATCTTCACCTCTTAAAGAATCAAAGGGGGTAAGATTACAAGGGGATAATCTTGCAGGCATATGGGGGAGCCCGGTAATGAGTTTTGGCTAAATAATCAAACAAGGAGAAAATGTTTGACTATTGCCCAAAGGCATGAATACCACATCTCTTTGAGATGTGAATCTTGAGCTCTCTGGAGATGGAGAAGTGGGTCCACCACTGAGGTGAGAAACCTAGGCACGGAGTCAGAGAAGGGTGAACCCCCTCAGGAAAGGAGAAGCTGCAGAAAAAATCTGAAAGTCCTGTTAAGAATATGAAAGGACTATCAAGAGTCCCAGGCTTTCCCTGTGACTACACCCAGACTGACATTTATGTATGTAGAGAACACCAGGCTTGAGCAATTTGGAGAAATTATATATCACCTTCTTCCAAAAACTATTTTCTACTCTTTCTACTCTGGAGATGCCAATGTTCTCTCTTGAGCCTTTTCTCACCTCTGATATTTCTCTAAGTAAATTTCTTTTTTTTTTTCAGCAAGAATGACTATCTTTTTTTTTTAATAAAAATTTTATTTTATTAAATCACCATGTGGAAGATTACAATGCTTTCAGGCTTAGGTCTCAGTTATACAATGCTGAAACAACCATCCCTTCACCAGCATCCATATACCACCACCAAAAAAAAAAAAAAAAAACCCACACACACCTCCCATCCCGCCCCCCCCACCCCCGCCTTGTAATTGATGTTTCATTTTACCTTCTGTTTACTTTGGTTAAATTCAATATTTCAACACAGACCTCACTATTGTTGTTAGGAGTACCCAACTAGATTTAGACGTACTGTGAAGACAAATGAGGTCGCGCGGCCGCTAGTGCGGCCGCGCGGTTTTGAATTTCCATACTTTAACGACTAAGTCCAGGAAGATTTCTTCCAGATATTAGATCATTGCAGGCTTGAAAGTCCCATCTGCGGTCGTCTTAATATGGCGGACACCGCGCCCTTCATCCCCGAGAGAAAGAGGCGAGAGAGAAAAATACCTTTCCCCTCCTGGGCGGGCACAGGGCCGAGACTTAGTTCTCAGGCTGGAGACATTCTGCAAGGAGTTGCCCATGCCGAAAGAGGTTTTGCTGGGTCTGAATTCACACTCGTGCAGCTGCGGAGAGTCTAAGCAAATTTCTTTGGGTAAAAACTACTCTGCTCCAGAGCTAGAGAGATAGTATAGCAGGTAGGTCACTTACCTTGCACAGTGGCCAAGCAGGATTCAATCCCTGGCATCCAATCTGGTCCCCTTAAGCACTTTCAGGAGGGATCTCTGAGTAACCCCTAAGCATCACTGGGTGTGGTCCAAAGACAAAACAAACAAACAAGCAAACCTACACTGCTTCACTAAAACAAAAAAAAAATGTTTAATTCATTATCTTGGCATTAAAACTGCCAAAAGAGCCCAAGAAAACAGAATAGAGAGTGCAGAAATAAGCCTAAGCTGACACTGTCAATGGGTCTTCAAAAAAAATTACCAGAAATTCACAGTAGGGAAGTTTTACTCTTTACCAAGTATCACGAAGACTGAATAGTCAAAAGCAAACAGACTAAGCTGTATTCTTAAAATCCTAAACAAAAACCAATGAGAAAATAAATTAAATACTTAAAACATATGACCTGGACTCCTATGACACGACAGGCTTCATGAGAAGTGATCTTGGCACTTCTTGGCCAAAAGCACAGGCAATAAAATAAAAAAATAGACAAGTTCTGGGAAGGATAACAAGGAATTGGACCCTCAGGCATTATTATTGGAGATACATAATGGTGCAGCTGCTTGAAAAAAGTATGGTAATTCCTCAAAACAATTAAAAAGGAAAACTGCCCTATAACCAGTAGTTCCACTTCTGAGTATTCGCCTGTAGGAAATTATATCAGGATCTCAAAGAGATATTATAATTCTGATAATCATTGCAGTAGTATTCATAAATATAGTAAAAAAATGTAGAAACTGTGGTCATCAGATGAACTTATAAAGAAAAGATGGCATACACATACCACATACCGTGCCACAAAACACTAACTTTTTTTTTTCTTTTTGGGTCACACCCGGCAATGCACAGGGATTACCTCCTGGCTTTGCACTCAGGAGTCACTCCTGGCGGTGCTCAGGGGACCATATGGGATGCTGGGAATCGAACCCGGGTCGGCCGCGTGCAAGGCAAACACCCTACCCGCTGTGCTATTGCTCCAGCCCCCAAAACACTAACTCTTTAAAATATGGAAATCCTGCCATTTTCAACAACATAGATAAACCTAGAAATGAGATATGATAAGTGAAATAAGCCAGACAGGGTCAAAAATTTGCATGATACCACTTATCTGAGGATTCTCAAATAGTCAGGATCCAGAAACAAGAGTAGTATTCTACAGATATCCTACAAGTATTCTTGTTATTGCCAGAGGCTGGGAGGAAGGGGAGTAGGGAGGTGCAGGGTAAAATTTTGGTTTCACACAATCAGTGGTTCATAAATAGCCTCCTACCGAAGTAGCCTAAGCTTTAGCATACTGTGTGCTGTACTGAAACTTTTGCAACAAGCAGAACTCACATTATCTGAGTTTTTTTTCCCCAATTATCTTCATGTTTTTAAAAGAAAGCCACAACTGTTGATACAATTCTAGAATTAAAATTAATTAAGTAACAAAGCTCCATTGTTAAAATCAATTAAGTATAAAAAAGCAATTTATGTGAGAATTGTTATATCTGATCATGGAATTTTTAAGTTCTTGCCTAAGAATTTATTAAGCTGTTTGTTGTTGATTGAGCCATCAGTGTTACTGTTCTTGTTCGTTGAGTTTAGTTGGCATCTATGTTCCTTTCTATCTAACTTGCTGTGCGCCTATTGGAATTTTAGTACCGAGGAATTAAGAGGTTTCATGTGGTCCAGAGACTTTGGGATCTAATGTCTGGGTCAATGAGTGGAAAGGCAGTAGCTTTGCCAGTGGGCACAGCCGCGGGAGTTTCCGGAAGTAAGGGGGGTTGGGGGAAGGCTACCCACCCCAACTCTGAGAATCTGCAGAGTTCCTTAACTGGGCGCCCGGTAGTGAAATTATTCGCAGTTTGGTATTTCTGCAGAGAATATTCGTGAAGCGGTGGAATTACAAATAATACTAATAATAAAGGTGGTAGGAAGAAACTAATGGATGGAAATGTTTATGGCGTAGATTGTTACAATGGAGTCATCAAATTGTAAACTTTAAACATACAGTTTCTTGTATGTGCTACCACAGTAAAGCCTGAACAAAGTGGTTAAATAAAGAAAAATTAAAGGGGCAGAAGAGATAGACAGGGATCTGGGTTAATCTTTGGCACCACATGGCTTTGCCAGGCATAGCCCTGGAGGACTCTGAACACTAGGGGTGGGGGCGTTGGGCCCAAGGAGCACCTCAGATTCTCCGACTCTCACATTGAACCATGATCCTGGCTGGCCAAGAATTGTCAGGAGTGACCCCTGAGCCTTTTGAGCCCTGCAAGGGAGCACCCCATAAACAAGCACTATAGCACTGTGGTCCCATTGTTCACTGATTTGCTTGAACGGGCACCAGTAACGTCTCCATTGTGAGACTTGTTACTGTTTTTGGCATATTGAATACACCAGGGGTAGCTTGCCAGGCTCTGCCATGTGGGCGGGTAGCTTGCCGGGTTTTCTGAGAGGGACAGAGGAATCTTAACCTGGGTTGGCCACATGCAAGGCAAACGCCCTACCCACTGTGCTATCGCAAAAGGTAAAAAATAGAAAATTAAGTTTAGAGGCCAGAGAGATAGTACAGAAGGTAAGGTGTTTGCCTTGCACACGACACCACCAACCTGCATTTGATCCCCAGTATTCCATATGGTGTCCCAAGTACCACTAGGAGTGATTCCTGAGTGCACACCCAGGTGTGGCCCCCAAACAAAAACAAACAAACAAACAAAAACAAGGTTAAGTTGATAATATTTGGAGAGATGGAAGTTATTAATTTATTAACTGACGAAAATTATATCTAAAAGAAAATACTGACAGCATTTCTATTTTCATTCATTTAGATAGTCATTGATTAGCGATTGGAGAAGTGCTAACTGCATGCCACTGACCATGCTAGCCCAGGTCAGCCGATTTGCCAGTCTGTATGGCGCTTTCAATGCTACTATTTATCATAGACATAAAAGAGAAAGATAGGAGATAACTCTAGAGAATTACAGTGGAAAAGAGAAGTGTCAGGTTGAAAAATAAGCACCAGAGTCAGAGCATAATAATGCTATACACAAAAATAAGACAATTAAATATATAGCTTTTAAAAGTCAAGAAATGATGGAACTTGTAAAAGTAAATGGCAAAAAATGTAAATATATATTGGAAAATGTTGTTACTAGACTTGAAGGCAAAACTCCATTAGAGAGACAGAGGGCAGAAATTGAGCATAGGCCTAGTGGGTTGAGCGGAGTAATGAATAGTACCTGGGAAATTTTCAGAGACTAGATCGGAATGGAATAAAGCAGGAGATGTAAAGATAAGATGGTCTGAATACCAATTTCAAATTGCTAGTTCGGTGCCTGTGTGAGTGATTCATTGTTTCTCATTTTCTTTCCCCAAATCTCATCTTTTGTAAACCTAGAGACGCTGGTTATCTGGTTAGATAAAAAAAATGAGCTCCAGTTCCGCAGTCGCCTCAGATTAATAGCAAGGACACACTGGGACGAGGGAGGGGTTAGAATTCTATTTCTCTTTCCAAGCTGTGTGAAGTCCATCTTATAAAGTATTGGAATCACGTCTCTGCACCATAATTCCCAGAAATGCTTTTCACAGTCTTTCATTGAATGAAATTAGTAGCTAATTTACAGCCCCAGAAGATTTAGCAGACACTTCTCTTAAATACAATTTGTGTTCAAAATAATAATCCCCTGTGGTATTTGTTTTCTTATAAAATAAAAGTAAGCAAAAAAAAAATTTTTTTTTGCTGTTCCAAAAAAGAAAATCAATCATCTGGGATTGGGTGGAAGGTCTTAGATAATCTAATTATTCTATATAGAGTTTCATGAGCTTGGCTTTGATTATAGGTTGGCAAAGGCTGTTTTATTTGCAGAACATCTGAGTACAGGAAAGAAAAGACCATGAAAATAAACAACCAAAAGGGCGCACAGCGCATCTGAGGCACGGTCGGTCCCAGAACTTCCTTTAGACTTAACTGCAGTACCCCCGTTCACCAGCAGGTGACACCAGGCGTCATTTTCTTCCCGTCCCGCTTGGCGATGTCACCTGTGCGCCCCTTGCTGTGCTCATCGCCTTGACATTTCAGTTGTCTAGAGGGTTGCTGTCCTTTTCTTCTGGATAAACAGAAGGCCAGAGAAGCTGCGTGGCTTCTCTACACTCCAGCCTAAGTCTGCCGCAGAGACAGGCTGCCCTTGGCAAGCGCTCCCGAGTCTCAGCTGTTCCAGGTTTATTCAATACTAGGACGCCAGAGTGTGGGTGCTGCTGGAGAATGTTCTGGGGGCTGGAGGCTACTGTGAGAAAACCAACGCATCGCCAGAACATGTTCTTAGTTCTCATGCCGTACTGAGAGCTTAGTACAAGGGACATGACTCAACTCATTAACATACAGTGCTGTTTTTCCCCACCAAAACGTTCTCTTCTAATGCCTTTCTTTTCTTTTTCTTTTTTAAGTTATTTTTTTTCCGGGTCCAGAAAGTGCTCACTCTCCCCCATTCTCATCCCTGCTAGGGCCCAAGCCGCCCTCTGATGACCTTCCAATATTCGTCCCTGCATTTTGTTTTAATTATATGACCTGTGGAAGCAACATCTAGATTCCTTAGAGAAAACGTCCAATCGCTCCCCTCCCATCTCAAAGGCTGAGTGACTGGAAAGCAATCAATCATTTGTGTTCCCTACAAGAGGGAAGCCCAGTGGATGGGCAACTTGAGTCGTTCCAGTTCAACAGCCATTGTATGTGTGTGAGAGTGTGTGTGAGTGTGAGTGCATGTGTGTGTGTGTGTGTGTGTGTGTGTGTGTGTGTGTGTGTGAGAGAGAGAGAGAGAGAGAGAGAGAGAGAGAGAGAGAGAGAATTGTGGGCAGCAGTTCTCACACTTTACTATTAGAATCACGTAGAGCAGGACTGGAGAGATAGTAAAACAGTGGGTAAGGTACTGGCCTTGCACAGGGTCAACCTGGGTTGGATCCTCAGTACCACACATGGGCCCCTCAGCCCCACCGGCCTGATCCCTGAGCACAGAACCAGGAGTAAACCCAGGGCACAATGGGTGTGACAAAAATGGATCTAAACAGAATTTAAAATGAAGAGTGGGTCCCACCTCAGATTATCGAATATCATCATCATGGTTTTGACCTAGCCCTCTGTCATGTTATTAGGAATATTTAGCAAGTTTATTAGGAAAGTTTAAAGCTCTCCAGGGTAATCAAATTAGAAGGAAAGTTTGAGAATTTCTGATCTAGAAAGGCTTATCAATCACTGGGTTTGATTTCTGGGTCTGATTTGGTCATTCCAAAAGGACAGGGTGGGCACTCTAATAATTTACATTTCAACAAATGCCCAGAAGATATTGATCTGAGAAATGAAAGTTGGAAAACCACTAGCCTGGAGCAATGGTTTTTATCTTTGGCTAGATAAGAATCAACAGGGGGCATTTATTTAAAAATTACCCATTATCCAATTTATCCAAAATTATCCAAGCTTCAGAGATGTTCATTTAGTTGGTTTAGGGGGCAGGATGGACAATGATATTTTTTTAAACTTCTCCAGGTTACTCTTCTAATAGTGCTCCAACCCACTGAGACCTAGTGAGTGTCAGGTTCTGTTTTTAATTAGATTCTCTTTTTTGTTGAATGTTTCTAAAATGCAGCTGCAACTGGTCCTTTCTACGCTTTCCACAACTGGCCTGGCACTACTGCCTATTTTCCTCCGAAATATTCTTTTGAATCCTCTTTAGCACATAGCTCACTCCCAGCCCTCCAAGGACCAAGTGCAGTGAGCCCCGCTGCTATCCTCCAGATGAGACCCAGCTACTAACACAGAAAAATTAAGTTTTGCCTGAGAACAGAATAGGAAAAGCCACTCACGGGTCACTAACCAAGCACACGGCTTTCAGGCATTTTTCCAGTAAAGCCAAACATAATTTAGGTGACCAATTTGGGTGCCTTTATTTCAACACTTGAAAGTGCCTCATGATTTTTGATTCAACTAACTCAGTTATTAGGGAATATCACACAGCTCAAGAGTAAATTCGATTTTTAGTTTTTACAATCAGTCCCGTGACCTGTTCCAGGCTCTTTCAATGACAAGAGAAAATAAAACCTCTTCTCACACTGGGCATATTTTACTTTTTAAACTCCCTGGCCCAGGGCATTCAATGCTCTCTTAGCTTTAAAATTTAAACACAATATTATCTTGAATTGTTTTGGTGACTGTGTTTTGTTTGTTTTGTTTTTATCTTAACTGTACATTTTTGTGTCTCCTGCCATGTATACTAGTTTTCAGAGAAATCAAACTTCAATCTTATTGTCTGGTCTATAGAGAAAGAGAAGCTTGGATATTCGTTTCATATGTGTTACTTGAAAGACAAAACATTATAATATTCCCATTGTCACAGGTCATTACTGAACAGGACTGAAATGAGACTCAGACTACTCTGAAGCAGTAGCAAGGGTCAGAATCATTCCAGCTAATCGATGACATTCACAGCCACTTACATGCACAGTAGAAAGAGCCAGTGCACAGCTTTCATGAAACAATAAAAAGAACTGACATTTGCAATGTGCTGGGCACTATGTTAGATGTTTTATACCCACTGCCTCAGTTAATTCTCCCAATATTCTGAGAAAGTTCAGAGAGTTAAAGATCTTACCTCAAGTTAGCAGATAGAGTCAAGGTTTGAATCTAAGCAGCCATTTATTACCCTGGAAATCTCTAAAGCCAGGATTGCTGTGGGGTTATGTTACTAGCACCTGGAACCACATCTAGGCACTTGAGAGTTTGATAAATATCTGCTGAATGACAGGCTGAATTAATGAATCTGACCATAGGGCCCATGTTACTGTCTGATGTCTGAATCTTAGTGCTGAGGCTACAGGAAGAGGCACAGGATAGCCACCCTCTGCTGGACAGCGGACAGCCACTCCCATTTAGCTTGGCACGTGTCTCGGGCTTTTTCAGAAGTCTGTGCCTTAACCTCCTTTGCACATCTGAGATAGTACAGAAGAACCTGATAGTCTCAGTACTACGTCCAAGACATCATTGGTGTCTGGTTATTGCTATATCCTGGCATGTAATATGCCTATTGTACCCAGCCAATAAAATCACTGACAGGCAGTAAGAGAGACCGATAACAAAAATGTGCATAGTAGGGAAATTTCATACATCAAATCAATAGGAATCTAGTTTAAGGCTTCAGAATCAGCACTTTTGTCGGCTCATTCAGTACCATCCCTTCCCAAATTATTAAATGTGTAATTTTTGTCATAAAGTATAACCACAGAATGCCTTAAGCTATTATAATTATTAAACAAAGCATCATAATCATCACTTTCCAAATCAAGAGCACTCCCCTAATCTTATATTGCGTTAATTTATGAAATGCCTCATTGCTTTACCTAAATGTTGTGACAGATAAACAAATAATCATCTACATGTAGATATAACTGGTTTCGAGGAGGAGAATGGCCATCTCTTTAAATAAATTAAATGTATTAACAGTGGCTGTGCTTGCTTTTTCATGCAGCCAATTGTATCCATAAATTATTTAAAGAGTTTTGGGTTCATAAATATATTCATGTGGTTTTATAACTCTGATTGACACTGATGAAACATCATTTGAAAATTGCAGTAGAATATAGATGGAGAGGAAAAATTGGGCTGGAATGTTTGGATGTGTGTATTTGTGTGTGCACATGTTTGCACTAGAAGTCCTCATGGAAGTTTCACCTGTACCGATTCAGAGATCATGGTTCTATCATAGCCTGCATGACTTTGTACGTACTATACTTCAAAAGGCTTCAACCGGGTTGAACCAGGTTAGCTAGTGATACCAACTTCAACCAGTGATAATCAGGCTGTTGGCCACCTAATAGCACTAGATAGAAGAACACGAAGTGTCAGGTATTCGTTTTTGTAGTTAAGTTGCATAAGAATTGTAGCCATAATGCATTCGGACAGCAAGTATTCGGACAGCAAGTCAGAAAGACAGGAGCCAGGAGTGTTTTTCTGACTTTACAAGACCACTAGGTTATAGAGCTGATGCATATTCAAAAATTATACTCATTCCAATGGAACATTCTAAAATCATCTTAATGTATGTATATGTATGTGCACATGCATGCATATCCATAGAGAGGTGAGGTAGTATAGAGACACCCACAGGGACAGGAACTGACATTGACAGAGGTTGGGACCGAGCAGAAGAGTTCCCGCGGTTTCTCAGTGTGAGCATGCTTGCTCTCATGCTAAAGCACCCGTTAGATCAGGCTTGGAGAATCTTTCTTTTGCCAAGGGCCATTTAGTATTATAACATCATCTGTGGGCCCTCCAGTGCAGGCAGATGACCCACGGGAAGCTGACAAGAAGCATCCACAGCTGTCTGTCCCATCATATGCCAGGGCCAGATCACATGATTTTACATGCCTTATACAGCCTGCAAGGAGAATATCCCCACCGCTGTCTTAGGAGAAGCGTGCAGATAGATTTGGAAGGATTTTACTTTTGCTGATACTCATCTCCATTACCTACCCTCCACCTATTCACAAACTCAGAATCCCCCTGTATTATAATTCCCAAGCTGATGCCTTCTCTGGAAGCCCCTAGGGCACATCAATAAGTATGGGCCGTTGTCCATCAGCTGGTCATTCTGCATCTCTTCATACTGTGACAGCACTAAAGGTTGTCTTCAAAAGGAGTCTTTTTCAAAAAACTCTTGATAACTTTGTTTATAAGAGTGTCCTTGTTTATATTCTGGAGGGATTCAACATGACCATACTACACCCACCACCAGTATGCTAATATTTCTCTAACGCTGGGAAGGGAATTTTTAATCCCAGTCTTTATCAGTGCTCCACCAGCTACTGTGAATTTGTGTGTATTTATCTAAGTATAACTTGTGAACTTGTTATGAAAATTCAGCTTTAAGGTGTGTTTCTTGGCACCTCTACCAAATTGCCACCCCTACAGTTTTACTATATAAAAATTCTGGAGCAGCCAACATTTGTGTAATACAATGCATTTGCATTTGCTTACTCTACAACAGGTTAAAAACTATTCATTATCTCATGTGAAGCCCAAGGACAGAGGACCAAGTCCAGAAAAGGGAGTCTTTTCTGCCTTCTAGAATCAAGAAAATTCTATTCCTTGAGTGTAATCTCCTGCATAAGATAAAGCACAACAGTCTGATCTGAACCTGAAATGTATTTAGACATATCCTTGCTTCTAGATCTATTAAGTTATTTAATAATATCCTTAAAAGAAGAAAACATTTTTTATAAGAGAGGAGATAAGTGTTCACACAAGAACATGGCATGAGCCGAATTTTAAAATGGGAGTTGGTGTTCTCAGTTGAAGCAGGATTGAGGGTATGAAATTAGTGTTAATTTCAGGGCAGAGGGATAAAATGGCAAAGGCCATTGAGAAAGTTTGGTTCTGTTTAAGCATAAAAAGTCTGCCACATCTAACATGTCTCCCTAGTTTAGCTAGAGGAGCCAGGGGTACATGCTCTCTATCTTGAAACATATAGTTCTTGAAACACAGGAGGCATTTCACCTATATTTGAAAGATGAATGAATAAATTGATTAACCAAAGGCAGTTCAGTATGGCCACTGGCTAGAAATGATATTTGGAGGGGGGGTGTGGCGGGGAAGGATGACCGTAAATCTGAGAAATAAGCAAAGCCAGATCATGCCGATCTTTATTTTTCTTTTTTAATTTTTTTTTAATTTTATAAGATAGTTCACAATATTTGATTGCATTTAATATTCAAACACCAATCCCACCATCATTACACCTTCCCACCACCAAATTTGGGAAGTTTCCATCCCAGACCCCAATCCCTGTCCTAAAGCACAACTGAAATAATATATTTTGTAGTCTGTTATGAAAAACTGCTGAAAATGCTACCAAAAAGGATCCATAGAGGAGACACTGTGAAGATTGTTCTATTTTGGCAGGGGACATTAAGACATTCTTTACGATATCACTAACATGTTGTTAAAGATTGAGTGATGTGAGCTTTTGTATATATATATATATATATATCTGAAAATATGTATATATGCATATATATATTTCCCTCTATGATTTGTTGCCTACTATTTGAACCCCATCAAATGTAGTGTGGTAATGGATAGGAAAAATGGGTAGGGAGTGTCTTGTGATGTCTCACACGGCCACAAATGAGGCGGTGCGGTCCTCATTTTTTAATTTTATAAGATAGTTCACTCATACGTGAGGCTCGGCTGGAGCGTGTGGGGAGTATCCTTGAGCGTGGTGGCAGTTGGGTTCTGGAGGTTTTTGGCTGCAGGGGCTGGGTCCCTTGGGGCAGGGAGGGCTCTCACCTGCCCCCCTCTGGGGTGCCCCGAGTGAAACAGCCTGATGCAGAGTCCGGAGGGATCATACCCATCTTTGCAGGCAAATCTGGATCAGGGTCTTTATTGATGAGTCTGAGAAATGTGGAAGCCGCAGAGTAACACAGCCACATCTGCATTTTAGAAAATCGCTCTGGGGCCTGTGAAGGATGAAATTGGGAGAAGGTTAGCAGTAACCCAAGGGTGACTTGCTAAGAGGGAAATCTCCAAATAGCAGGAGTGAAGATAGATGGGAGAGAGACAGTTTCTAAAGATGGACTATAAGTTGGAGGATAAACTTTGAGGACTGGTCTACATGGGTGGGGATGAGGCAATGGAATGATGTGCACCTTTCAGCCAGCATACCTGAATGATCTACTGATAGTACCCACAAAAAGGAAATCATAGTATGGTTTCATACTATGAAAAAAAAGACTTCCATTCCAGGTCTGTTGAGGCGTCCAGGAACAAACATACAAAGGGAGGTGGTCAGCTGGAAGTCAGCTGTCTAGGTCCATTTGGGGCAGGTATGACCTTGGTCAAAGGATCTGTCTTCCAGTGCCATGTCGCAGAATGCTCACATGATGAGGAAATAAAGGAAAAGGTCCATTTGTGTTTGGGGGATTTTGAGGTAAGCCCTTGATAATGAACCTCCTTATTCATTCCACTCATCATCAATTACCTCCTCACCAGCTACATTTGTCTAAAAGTTTAATCAAACTCAGCACGGTCAAAACTAAGTTCCTAACCATTCCTAAAAAATCTTCCCCTTCAAGCGCCAGGGAGATGTCTCAGTGGCCAGAGGCACAAGCCTTATCTCTTCAAAGAGTTTGATCCTCAGTGGTCCTCAGCCCCTCAGGCCCCAAACAACACCACATCATGAGGCCTGAATGCTGAACCTGGCGGGCTGGGGGCAGCCCCTCACCACATCTTCCTAGCTGCTCAGACCAAGCATCTTCATTTCCTGGTGTCTGCATGCTGCTGTGACTTCCGTACTCCAAGTCCTTTCACCAATAATCCTACTCTTCCCTACTGTCAGCTTCTATCTAGATTCTGATCACTCCTTCCCGCTTCCACTGCTGCTTCTGATCCACCACCATCTCTACTCTGTGCTGAGGTCAGAGGCTACTCTGTGGCCTCTTCATTGGTCTCCTGTTTCCAGGTTTATCTCCTTTCAGACTTTTCTCAGTACTGTATCACTCTCATCACTGTCATCCCGTTGCTCATCCATTTGCTCGAACGGGTACCAGTAACGTCTCCATTAGGAGACTTGTTACTGTTTTTGGCATATCGAATATGCCACGGGTCACTTGCCAGGCTCTGCCGTGCAGGCGAGATACTCTAGGTATCTTGCCGGACACTCCGAGAGGGGTGGAGGAATCGAACCTGGGTTGGCCGAGTGCAAGACGAATGCCCTACCCGCCCTACCTGTTGCGCTATCACTCCAGCCCTATGGGCAGAAATGGCTATTTGGATGTAAGGTCCAATGTCATCTCTCCTAACGCTCTCCCTGTCTACCTTCCTCGTTCGTTCCAGCCTACACCCTCCCTCTGGCTTTCACATATGCGGCTCTCTGCTCCTCTTCTGCTGTTGCAATTCTCCTCCTTCATGTACTTCAACAAATCTCACTTTCTCAAAGATAGTCTTCATTGATTTTTTTAAATTTAAAAGCATACTTCCCAACAATGTTCTCCAATCATTTTCTATCGTACATTTTATGATCTATTTCATTCCTTTTATTTCTTGTCCTTTTGCTTCACTAGAAAGCAAGTTCTGTGGAGAGAGGGATTTTTATTTTAATGACTTATTTTTTCCAGCATTTTCATCAGCACCGGAATATTGTATTCTATAAATAGAATATGTCAATATTCTTGGAATAAGAAAGGGTGGAGGGAGTGAGGGAAAGGACATGGCTGAGCTTCTTTGTGGTATTATCAATCACACAGAGAATGATAAAGTATATACCCCGTGACCTCCTTGGAATCTTTTGGCAGATATAGGAAACATCCCCAAGCAGAAAATAAAAATACAAGAGCATACTGAGGTCAGCTCTAATATTCTAGTATCTCTTGGCCTTTTTGAACCTACTGGATCCTAGCAGAAGACTGCAGTGACACACTCTGTCCTCAGAAATCTCTTTGCTTCACAGATGAACACTCGTCACAAAGCAGACATTTCTCCACTACGCTCAGGAAAACCTCATGTTTTTTAGATAGACAATGAAATTTAAAAGGTCAGTGCCATAGAGCTACATACACATCATTTTATTCTGAATATATTTACCCTGTCACTCCCTTGTGTTTGATGAAGTTGGTAGGGCAAAATTCTTTGTAATGTAAATTTTGAGACATTTAGAATTAACAAAATTCTTTTCATTTGAGACTCCTGTAAAGTCATTGGCATTTGTGGGTACCATGTTTTTTATTTTAAGTAGGTTGAGACTCCCAAGCAGTTCTTCAGGAGCTCTGAGGACCCCTTGCATCAATTCTCAGTCAACTTGCCTACAGTTCAATGCAAGGGTCCAAATATTTGGTACTGTTGGGGTCCCATAGTGCCAGGGATTACCTAGGAGACTCCAATGGTGCTTGAGGGATTCCAGGGCTATTTCAGAAATGCTCAGAACACCAAGCTGCTGGGGATTGAACCAAGGGCGTCTACATGCCAGGCATCACCTTAAACCCTATATTATATCTCCAGCTTCCCGTGTTATGTACTCTTCACCCAAGATTCTTGCATTTCTTCCAGGTTTCTACTTTCACCACTTATATTTCTCATCCCCAGCCCTTAAAAACGTAAAATATGGTGGCAATGGAAGCAGATGTCTGGCTTATAGAGTCTTCTTTAAAACCAGTTTTTGGGGGTTTTAGAATATTTTATTTTCAAATTTTAAATATTTAAAAACTGAAAAAGGTATGTACCATCAGTCTTAGAGCAAAAAAAGATAAATGCTTACCACATTTAGTTAATATATATTTGTTTAATTTTAAAGACAAAACATTTTAAGTACAGCTAAAAACTCCTCCTCAAATTTATCTATTAAGCAATTATGAACTTTCTATATGGTCTTTTAAAAACTGTTTCTGAAGTGAGTGTGATTTTGCAATTAGACAGCATTACATTTATCCATCTCACTATTTACATTTTTAACGGTGGCTATTCCACTTAAACCTTAGTTTGGAATGCTAGCTATGCAGGGCCTGCCACTCCAGAGGCTAACATGTTTTGAGGCCTTTGATTTTTGGATCATACCCAGTGGTGCACAGGGGTTACTCCTGGCTCATGCACTCAGTAATTATTCCTGGTGGTGTTCAGGGGACCATATGGGATGCTGGGAATTGAACCCGGGTTGGCCGCATCGCCCTACCCGCTGTGCTATTGCTCCAGCCCCCTTTAATTTTTTAATAAAAACTATATTAATCATTAATTTATCGATAATTATAATGTAAATACTTACAAAGTTTCTCTGTATATGTACACTTTTTGCTCAGGTGTCACTTAGAGCATTGAACCAGAAACAGAACTTTAATATCCTGGACCAATTAGGACTTTTGCCCAGAGGTTATCCAGTTAAGAATACCAAAAGGTCCCAAAAATTAAAAAAAAAAGAGGGTCTGGAGCAATAGCACAACGGGTAGGGCATTTGCCTTGCACGCGACCGACCCGGGTTCGAATCCCAGCATCCCATATGGTCCCCTGAGCACCGCCAGGAGTAATTCCTGAGTGAAGAGCCAGGAGTAACCCCAGTGCATTGCCGGGTGTGACCCAAAAATTAAAAAAAAAAAAAGAATACCAAAAGGTCCTTATGGCAAGAAATCCCACTGCAGGAGCCTGCTCATTTAAAACCATTTTTATTGAGATACTTGGATTTGCAATACTGTTAATTACACCTTTATGCATGCATCATTCAATACTATACCCCTCACCCAAGTGCCTGCCACCAGTGTCTCAAGGTTTTTCATGTAAACTCAGTTCTGTAGCTAAAATCTCCAGTTCTGATGACTATTGCCATTTGTTGTTGGTGTGGAGAGTCTTCTTAGTTTATCTGTTGTATGGAATATGGTGAGATACATACATTGGTTGACAGTTGTAAGAAGCATATACATAGGTTTCATCTCTATGATTTATTTGTGGACTGTTATTTTTTTTAATTTATTTATATTTAATTAGAGAATCACCGTGAGGGTACAGTTACAGATTTATACACTTTTGTGCTTATACTTCCCTCATACAAAGTTCGGGAACCCATGCCTTCACCAGTGCCCATTCTCCACCACCAGTAAACCCAGCCTCCCTCCCATCCTCCCCAATCCCATCTCCCCCCACCCCACCCTGCCACTGTGGCATGGCATTCCCTTCTGTTCTCTCTCTCTAATTAGCTGTTGTGGTTTGCAATAAAGGTGTTGAGTGGCCGCTGTGCTCAGTCTCTAGCCCTCATTCAGCCCGCAACTCCCTTCCCCCACATGGCCTTCGACTACAAAGTAGTTGGTGATCGCTTCTCTGAATTGCCCTTTCCCCGGAACGTGAGGCCAGCCTCGAAGCCATGGAGTCAACCTCCTGGTACTTATTTCTACAGTTCTTGGGTGTTAGTCTCCCACTCTGTTATTCTATATACCATAGATGAGTGCAATCTTTCTATGTCTGTCTCTCTCTTTCTGACTCATTTCACTCAGCATGAAACTTTTCATGCCCATTATTTGTGGACTGTTATCCATTCATTTTTCACTAATTCAAACCAATAAACATCTATTGGCTATCTACAAGACAAGAGGCTATGGATAAAAAAAATAAAGAAAACAGTCTCTGCCTTCTAGTAACTGGTGAGAAAGGACACATGCAGCTATAATGGAAAGAGAATGGTGGCTACTGGAAGTGAGCCATAAATACTGCAGGAACATAAAGTGAAGGCCACAGATAAGACCTTTCACTCATTTAGACAATGTCATGGAACTCAATTGGCCTTCCCTTCATTTAACTATGAAAGCTTGCTTTCACTTTCCAGGAATCTCAGTATTCTACATCCCCTAGAAAATTTAAGAGGACATAAAATTTCTTGTCATGAAATTTTATTCAAGCTGGAGTGATAGCACAGAGGTAGAGCGTTCGTCTTTCATGTGGCCGACCCGTGTTCAATTCCTCCGCCCCTCTCGGAGAGCCCTGCAAGCTACCAAGAGTATAGAGCCCATACAGGAGAGCCTGGCAAGCTACCTGTGGCGTATTGGATATGCCAAAAACAGTAACAATAAGTCTCACAATGAGAGACGTTACTGGTGCCCGCTCAAACAAATCGATGAGCAACGAGATGACAGTGACAGTGAAATTTTATTCAAGAGAGATACAAAAAAAATGAAAAAGAATTAATTAGATTCTTATACTTCAAGGAGTTTGAGGACTTCAGGTTTGTCTATTATCAGCATCTGATTAAACTTTTATCTTTGAGTAGACCAAATAAATGGGTCGCTCAGGTCAAGATGTTTTCCTTTACCTGAACCACTTAATGATTGCTTTACTTTCCAGTTTTTAAATTTGGCAATCCAATAAAGGAAAGGACTGTAACCTTAAAAAAAAAAAAAAACTTTTATCTTTGTGTCTCAGTGGTTAAATCGGAGTGGTTAGCACACCTTCATAAATCATTTCAAGGATCTCCCTAAAATGCAGCCTCAAATTCAGCAAGTCTGAAATGGCACCCTAAGATTGGAGAGTTCTAACCAGCTCCTACATGGTAAGGTCAAATAAGTGTGGGGTAACTCTGTTCTAAACAATGGCATTAGGGAAGTAGAAGAGAAATGACAATTGGCACCATGAGATAGGGTGGATCTCTGCAGGAGCTACCAAAGACTTAAGACTAGATTAAGGGACATGATCTTTTATAGAGAACGGGCAAATATTTCCTAACAGTATTAAAATAGACAAAAAGGAAAAACAGTTCATTAAACAACTGTGTATATTAAACCAAACTTTTGGCTTTGGTCAAATATGAACACATTCTATTCTATTCTTTTTTTAATTTATTGAATCACTGTGAGATACAATTACAAAGCTTTCATGTTTGAGTTTCAGTCATACAATGTTTGAACACCGATCCTTCCAACAATGCACATTTTCTACCACCAATGCCCCATAATTCCCCCACTCCATCCAACCCCTCCCCTTGCCTCTATGACAGACAATTCCCCCCATACTCTCTCTCTACTTTTGGGCATTATGGTTTACAATACAGATACTGAGAAGCACAATACAGATTTACAGTGGTCCTTATAAGGATACCTATGGCATTCTTCAAAAAAATATGAAACACTCCTGAAATTCATATGGAACAAAACCCCCCATGAATAGCTAAAGCAATCCTTGGGAAAATGAAGATGGGTAGTGTCAACCTTCCCTAACTTCAACTTGTACTACAAAGTAATTAAAACAGCATGGTATTTGACTAGAAACAGATCTGCAGGCCCGTTTCAGAATGGAACAGAATTGAATATTCTATCACAGACTCTCAAATATATGATCACTTAATCTTTGATAAAGGAATAATAAATGTGAAGTGGAATAAGGAAAGCTTCTTCAACAAGCGATGCTAGAAAAACTGGACCGCTAACTGCAAAAAACTGAACTCAGATCTCTAACTCTAGGCACAAAAGTCAGATCAAAGTGCATTAAAGACCTCAATATCAGACCTGAATCCATAAGGTACATGGAGGATAATGTAGGCAGAACCCTCCATGACATTAAGCTAAAAGCATCTTTAAGGATGAAGCATCACTGACCAAGCAAGTGGAAACAAACATAAACAAATGGGACTACATTAATCTATTCTATTTTTAGCACGATCAATAATATACTTTGCTGTTGTTTCCTCAAGAGGTCTGAGTTTCAGCTCTGCTTTGGTCTCCTGCCTGCTGTGATCTTGGGTGACTATCTTTATTCCTCATGTGCCTTACATGTGAAAGTCCTGTGTCAGTCCCATTTATGAATTTGAGTACTGTTGGGAGTTATTCCAGAGAGTTGGAAACCTCTCTTATCACTGTTTAATACGGCCCCCACACAAATAAAAGGAATGTTCCAATACTGAAAACCTCACAAATGCTATGAAAATTAAAATCACATCAAATACTTTCTAAAGTACACATTTCAGTGATGCCATAAAACTAATTTTTGTAGTTCAGCAAGTCCTCTGCATACAGCTTTCAAGCTACTGCCCAAGTTAGATTTCCTAAGAAAAATGACAAACAGAATGATTTTTAGTTAAAATAATTTGATCTTGGTTCTGATTATTTAGCCACCAAATTTTATTAGGGACTCATGGCATGTTCTGTTCTGTGACAGGCAGCATATCAGACAGAGCTCAAATCATCATACATCCTACTAGAAATGTAGTAAGAATTTATTAAGAAAGAAGAGAAACACCAATTAATATGTAACTGCATAAGACCCTTGTAAAGAAAGAACCATTCATTGATGTTCAGAGAAGTGAGAAATTCTGGCTGAGAAACAGAGAGGGGAAAAGGCCTTGAACATGGGTAAATAATGGCAGATGGCAAGAAAAAGAAGGGCATCCAGGTCAGCCGGGAGAGAAGAGGGTGCATCCAGGGCCTGGACAATGACAAGGATCACAGTTAGCTTGGAACAGGGAACAATTAAAGGCGCAGCGGGGGATAGTGAACAGGGCACAGATGCTAGGCCCAGGAGTCAGAACTTGGTTCTGTGGACAGTGGAGCATAATGAGGACAACAAAGGAGCTAGAGAAGCCAATTAACTCACTAGGAGCCATGCTTCAGATGGTTAGGAAAAAGGAAAGTCTTTGGGGAGAAATGGAGATCATAGGATTTTGATGAATTTGGATGATATTTTAAAAGTTGCTCATTCAGCCTGGGACAGCAGTCAACATGTAACCCATTATATCCTTCCAATGCAAATTAAGTTCAGTAGAAATATAGAGTGTACCCCTTTTATCCAAATCATATTTCACAGTTTAATATAACATTCCCAATAAGAAGAAAAAGTGTTATCAACTGAAGTTGGGAAGATCCAGGCTAGGGACCAGTTCCTGAGGTCAGAGGCAAAGGAGGTAGGTAGAACAGCTGATCCGGTAGTTCAAACCTGTTGGGGACCAAAGATTCCCCCAGGACTTTGTACATTGCTTGTGCTTGTGCAACTCTGCTTGCAATTTCAAGGAGTCCAAGGATCCCCTGAGCCCTATCCATTGAACAGCAGAAACTCAGATTAATAATCTGTAAGCTAGGAAAGACATCTCCAGAAGCAATAAGATGTAGAAATGCATAATCACAAAAGTTGAAATGTTTTCACTGAGGTTCCAAGATGTTTTCAATGAAGCTCCTTATGGTCATTATTTGGGGGATTATTTCAATCAATCAATCAGACTTTTGGGGGACAGGACTAAAAGTGTGAATTATTTAATCAACCAAGGTTATTTATTATAAGTGAGTGGATTTTAAAAACTCTAAACTAGTTTTGTTGGGACCATAACTCTAACTATCCCTAGCAAGATGGGACACTCTGCTGTTTATAAAAATCTTTGTAACTAGAGTCTTTTATCTGTAATTCATAGGTGTTATTACTTGAACCTGACCCAAAGGTCTTAAGTGCATCTTTGTTTGCTCCTTTCACTTCTTCCTTACTCAAGAGGGTTGAAAGACAAACATTCTCTCCTTCTGTCTTTCACAGTCTCAACTTTCCCTCTAAACTTGCAGATACAGATTACAATCTCATCAGCATCATTATGGTTCCTGACTTTCCAGAGCTAAATGCTGAGCCCAGTGTTCATGAGACTGTCTTTTAAAAAGGAGAGATGGGGTTCAAAGTCGGAGGCAACTAATTTTAAAGGGAAATTTTTTTTTACAGAATCATAGAAGAGCGTAATGGTCCCTTGGTGAAATACATTTCAAACTCTTTCCTCTAAGGATACTTTTTTGTAGCATTTTCAGTCGTTTCTCATAACAAACAATACCAAATATATCATTTTGGTTCTGCTTTGGGCAGAGATTAAGGTTTGGGATGGAAACATCTGAAATACGGGGTGGGAAGGTGAAATGGTGGTGGGATTTGGTGTTTGAATATTAAATATAATCAAATATTGTGAACTACTTTGTAAAATAAAAAAAATTAAAGGAAACAGACTGGAGTCCCTGTTAGATGTTCTCCTGCAATTCGAGAGAGATTCATTTGATTCCTATATCAGAAAAACAGCTAAATCCCTTGCTAATCCTTGACATTCATACTATTTCCTAACCTTGACACTCCATCCATCTTTCTATCTCTGTGCAACAGAAGTGGAAGTAGCTAAAGATGTAAAAGCTAAAAAGTAAGGAGGCAGTTCTCTGATAGCAATGTCCATGCTAATATCTGGGAAAGAACCTGTCAAACACTTTTATTTGCCTACAGAGAACAGAAAGCAGAGTCCTTTTCAACAGAAATGTAGAAACATCGTTCTCTTTTCAGTGATTTCCCCCTCTAATTCCCTCTCTCCCTCCTACTAGCCTAAAGGAGTCACTTTGTACCACTGTAGGTCTGTGTGGCTCAATACAAGGTCAAAGAGTCAAAACTGAAAATTCAAGCAATGAGCAAATTCTCTGGCTTCCCACCTCTGACTTTTGGGTCTTCTTTTATAACCCTAGGTGATGTTACTTAACCAGGTTTTCTCAGAATGAAAGTAGCTGCACAGACCTGAGAATATCACATGTTGTGAAGCTAAATGTCTAGCATCATCTTCACATTTCCCAAGCACTTTAGGTTCCTATAACAGCTTAAAAGTAGCTCATGTTTATACTCAACCTTTCAGAAATACTATTAATTATTCTATTCTTGATATAGTCAAGACAGAATGGGAAGTCAGCTTACCTCTATCAGGTAGTTATCGTCTGTGTGCTTTATGGCCTGTTGCTTAACCTCCCCTGAGCCTCATATTATATGAGAGAAGGAGAAAAATGGGTAGAGTTACTCCTATCACCCTACTGGGTTTTATGAATATTAATGTGGTCCATGACAGAGTCTTTAGCAGAGTGTCTATCTCAGAAGAAACATTCAGTATCTTTTCCTTCCAATCCCCCAATTCTGTTACCCAGATCATTGTTTTTTCAGTTTATAATGGAGTATGGTAGGACATTAAAAAAATATATACCCAGGGGGCTGGAGCGATAGCACAGTTGGTAGGGCGTTTGCCTTGCACGCAGCTGAACCGGGTTTGATTCCCAGCATCCCATATGGTCCCCTGAGCACTGCCAGGAGTAATTCCTGAGTGCAAAGCCAGGAATACCCCTGTACATACCCAGGTGTGACCTAAAAAGCAAAAAAAAATCTACCCTTGAATATGTATATGTATTTATATATAAACATATACATATAGATGTAGTGTGATAATGAGCAAATCTCCTTAACCACCCCAAATCTATTTCTTCATTCCTAAAATGATAGGTTTGTGTGATATTCTTCAGTGTTCCGTTCATATCTTGCTGATTCTTCACCAGAACTAAACAAACAATGTCAAGTTATTACTATGCAACAAGTATAACTGTAGCGATTTCCTAGGTGATCACCACAGAAAATAGTCCAGTGATTTTCAGAACAGAGAGGAAAATATTTAAGGATAAACAGCAGGAGATCTAACCATTACAGCCAGGTAGGAAGATAAAGAAAAGAAAGATAATGTTAAGTTACAATTGAAGTGCAGGTGGAAATTACAACAAAAGCAATAGCAATCCAAGAGGCTAACTGCAGGCTATGTGATGTGTGACGAAATGTTGTTTCTAAAGGTTTTTAATAATTGTGCTGCTACTAGAAGATTTGTAATTACAAACATGAATAATCTTCAGCATATATCATTTCTAAAGATAGAGGCTATAATTCTGTTCCAGATGAAAAGCTAAAGACTATCTCATACCACTTGGTAAGTGACAGGCAGTAACAACCAGCCAATTAGAATGATGCTAGAATAAAATTGGAATCAACACATCCAGTATACAGATGTGAGGCCATCAACAGGGAAAAAACATCATCATTACATCCTGCTGCAAAAAGATACAGAAAAAAAGGAAACTGTATCCCAATGAGATAAACGACAAACATGTTCCTACCCATGTGTTACAGTCATTATGTCTTTCCTACCTGAACAAATTTGCAGAGATCATAAAGGTTTATTTTTATTTTCAAAAGAAACTGAGAAAAAAATTGAGGCCTTCTGAGTGTTGCCTAGTGGACCCAGGGGTCATTCCAAGAACACTTGGCCAGGCAGGGTACAGGGTTCAATGCTCATGCCCAGTGGTGCTTGGAGGCTTCGTGGTTCCACTCAGAAATATTGAGGGGTGCATATGGTACTGGGAATTGAACTTGGAACGTTGTACATGACCCCTGATCTTTAAGCTGTCTCCTTAAGTGCAAGAAAATAATTAGGATTTGGGGCCACACCCAGTAGTGCTGAGGGTTTACTCCTTAGGGTCTGTACTCAGGAATCACTCTTGGTGGGTCTTAGTGGACCATGTTCAGGGCCAGGGATCAAACCAGGGTGAGCCATGTGCAAGTCCATTAACTTTTATATGATCTTTCTGACCCTCCCGAAAAATAAGGGGGAGAAACTGTTGATAGAAAATTTAAAGAACTTAGTCTCAAAGTACTGATTTTTGAGTAAACTGATTGGAATTTTCCATGGTTTATAAAGTTCGTTGCTTATAAATAGTTGATAAGTATATTGAGTAAGTTTAAAGGGGAAATAGTAAATCTAACATCTCAAACAGACTCTCTTGGGAAATCTTGTAGACTCTATATTTATTTTTTAAACTTTATTATAGTTTTACATATGTAGTGCTGTACACTCTGCCCATCACCAGAGAGCCGGAACACCTTCACCATTATCCAAGGCCTCACCCCCAGCATCCTCAAGTCATAATTCTGTTGACCCAGCTCAGGGTCATTTCCATTGGGTATTCTATAATCTCTTGCTTTGTTTCTTTATACTCCACAAATGATTAAAAACATATGGTGTTTGTCTTTTTCTTTCTGACTCTTCACTCAGTGGGACCTCCTCCAATTCCATCCAAATGGCATATAATTACAAAATTTAATATTTTCTCATAGTTGAGTAGTATTTCATTGTGCATATGCCACATTTTCTTTAACTCACTCATCTTTTATTGGGAACTTGGGTTGTTTCTAGGTCTTGGCTATTATAAAAAATGCTGCCATGAACATAGGTATTCATATGTCCTTTTGGATTAAACGGGTTTTTCTTGTATCTTTAGAGTAGATGAAGCTCTTTTTTTAAAATACATATTCAGTAATGGAATATTAGTTGGCCATAATAAAACACAAAGTTATGCAGTTTGCTTCTGTGTGGATAGATTTGGAATGTATCATGCTGAGTGAAGTTAGAGAAAGAGGAATAGGTACAGACTAATATATCTCACATGTGAGACATAAAGAAACATTATAGGGGAATAACAAAGAACAGGGGAACTGATCTTTAACAGGAAGCTGCCACAGGGAGGGGGTTGGGAGGGTAGGGTAGATAGGACAAGGAAGAGAATACTAAGACAACAGTGGAGTGAAGAGGTTACTCTGCAGGAGGAAGGGGTGCTCAAAGATGAGAAAGTCAGATGCATGATACCCTACCAGTAGCAGTATTGTAAGCCACAGTGCCTAAAAGAAAAATAGTGCTTATCATACAGGCAGACAAGGGGGAGGGAAACTGAGGACACGGTTGGAGGGAAGTAGACACTGCTCAAGGGATTGGTGTTGGAACACTTTATGCCTGAAACTCAATCATGAATAACCTTGTAATTCAAGGTGACTTAATTTTTTCAGAGATTATATATTTATATATAAATTATATATATACATAATATACATGTTATAAATAATTCTGATTTGCATATATGTATACATATGTATTACATATATACATATATACAAACCAAAATTAAAACATGAATTAAAACCAGAATTAAAACTTCTTGTCACCACCTTCATCATCACTGCACTGAGTAACTTTTTTTTTTCTGAAAAGAAGACTTTAGGCCAAATAAGTTTGGAAACCTCTGACCGAAGACTCTAGAAAGCTTCTACTAGACTGTAATTGTCCAACGTTAAACCAATCTTCATTAGCAAGGCAATGATGTGCAAAACTTTATTGGGAAAAGGGCTAAAAAAAAACCCATGGTAGACTGGCACAGATTAGAAAGATCAAGAACAACCAGTGCTGGTGTGGATGCAGGGAGAAAGGGACTCTCATTCATTGTTGGTGGGAATGCTGACTGGTCCAGCCTTTTTGGAAAACAATGTGGGAATTCCTCAAAATACTAGCAACTGAGCTTTCATATGACCCAGCAATACCATTTCTGGGAATATGCCCTGAGAAGGCAAAAAAAACAGTAGAAATGACATCTGCACTTGTATGTTCATTGCAGCATTGTTCACAATAGCCAGAATCTAGAAACAATGTTAATGCCCAAGAACAGATGACTGGTTAAAAAAAAATTTGGTACATTTACACAATGGGATATTATGCAGTTGTTAGGAAAAATGGTCATGAAATTTGCTTATAAGTGGATGGTAATGGAGAGTATCATGCTAAGTGAAATGAGTCAGAAAGAGAGGGACAGACATAGACTGACTGCACTCATTTGTGAAATATAAAATAGCATAGTATGAGACAAACACCCAAGGATAGTAAAGACAAGGGCCAGGAGGATTGGTTCATGGTTGGCAGCCTGCCTCAAGTGCTGGAGGAGAAGGCAGTTGAGATAAGAGAAGAATCCTATGTCAATGATGGTTGGAAGGATCACTTGGGATGGGAGATGTGTGCTGAAAGTAGACTAAGGACCAAATATGACGGCCTCTCAGTATCTGTATTGTAAACCATAATGCCCCAAAGTAGAGAGATAATAAGAAGGAAAATGCCTGCCACCAAGGCAGGGGTGGGTGGGGTGGGGGTGTCAGGAGGAATACTAGGGACATTGGTGGTGGAAATGCCACACTGGTGGAGGGATGTGTATTCGATAATTGTAGGACTGAAGCTCAATCATGAAAGCTTTATAACTATCTCATGGTAATTCAATTGAAAAAAAATTTAAAAATAAAGTGATAGGTGAACATTTAGAAACAAACAAACAAAACCTGGTAGGTTGTGCTATACTTAATCAAAACCCACTCTAACTACTTCTCTACATTGAGAAGTTAAATGGATGGAGGAGAGGTAAACCCAGCATCCGCTCCTAAAATTTAACTGGATTTGGCAGACCGGATAAGGGAAAGGATTTGTTCATTAAGAAAGAGAAACTTGAATACAGAACCTTCTGAAAACATCTTGATTGATTTTCCTGGTGGAGACACTTTGAACTCCCCAATGTGAGCCTTATGATTTATTGGTCTTGCTTGTCGGGTCAGAAACGTTGCTAACAGAGTCCAGCTCAAATGTTATAGCCTCACATCCCCCACCGATCCATATTCATACATTAAAGATAGTAATAAATGCAAGGCAAAAATTTTATTGATTCTAGTTCCTTTCCCTGAAAATATAATGAAAGTTCCATAGTTTTACAGTTCATAACACTGTCACTGTCTGTGATCCCATTGTTCACCATTTTGCTCAAGTGGGCACCAGTAACATCTCCATTATGAGACTTGTTACTGTTTTTGGCATATCGAATACGCCACGGGTAGCTTGCCAGGCTCTGCCGTGCAAGCAGGATACTCTCGGTAGCTCACCAAGCTTTCCAAGAGGGACGAAGGAATCGAACCTGGGTCAGCTGTGTGCAAGGCAAACGCCCTACCCGCCGTGCCATTGCTCCAACCCATATACATACAATACATATTATGCATTGTACATATACAATACAATACAATAGTATGTATAATATATATATATACAATACATAATATTACAGTTCATAGCTGGGGGAAAATGGGCCAAAATTCAGAATGCTGATAGTTCTGTTATTTTTTTATTTCTTAAATGTGTAGGATGTGAGCATACATTTATAGAATCCAAAACTTCTGCCAAGTGTTGCATTCTGTTTAAGCCACACAAAAAATACTTATTACATCACTGATCTCCAATCAATGATCTCTTAGGATTGGCTAGAATCTATCACTGTGCTGTTTGTTGAAACAGCAGTGGCACATGAGAAAGCCTTATGCAATTAAATTAAAAAGTAAAATTCCTGAGAGGAATTACTAATGAGAAAAGGTTTCAGACACTATGTATGCACAATTTTAGGTAAACAGTGGACAGATTATGACAGGATTCATGCTGTGAACAGAAGCATGGGAATTATGAACAGTTAAATTCCTACACATGAACTCTCTTACAAGATACCACGAATCTGTTAATCTCTTAAATCCATAGAGCAAAGAAGCAGCTTATTTTTCTTAAGTCCAAAATCATTTTATTCAGCGGTTTTATTCTTTGGACAAGTTTTGAATAGATTTTTTCCCTTTCTCCTTCCTTAATTTCCATAAGGTAGAGAAGTAGAGTTGTCATAGGAGTATTTTTTTATTTACTGTATTTCCTAGATTAATTTTTCTAATTATTTTATCTATTGTATATAGAGTAGCAGTCTAAAATATCTTTGCCCTGATCCCCATGAAATGTGATTGTTATATAGCATGCCAAAGATGAATTAATAGTTAACTTAATAGTTGATTGTTTTTTTTTGGCTGTTTTTGTTTATTTGTTTGTTTGGGGGGTCACACCTAGTAGTGCTTAGGGCTTACTGCTGGATATGTTCAAGGACCATGTCTGGCAGTCTCAGGGGACCATCTCTCATGCTAGGAATTGAACCTGGGTCAGGCACGTGCAAGGCAAGTGCTTTATCTGCTATCCTATCTCTTGGCCCCTAAATAGTTGAATTTAAAATGGGGGAGATTTGGGAATGCCTAAGGAAACCAATGCAATAACAAGGATCCTTAAAAGTTAAAGAGAATGTTGGAAGAAGGAATGAAGAGATGGCAGCATGAGGACTCAGCCTCACGTGGATGACTCCATAAATCACACTGAGCATGAGGCAAAGAAGCCAGGCGGTCTCTAAAGATGACAAACTCGAAGATATGAAGTCTCCTCTAGAGCCTCCAGAATAGAATGTATCCTGCTGACCCCTTGATCTTTGACAAGTCAGATCATGTTAGACATCTGATCTATAGATCTGTAAGATAATAAATGTACGTTGCTTTAAGACATTGCTTCTGTAGAAACTTGTTGCCACATATATAGAAAACTAATAGTGTTATCATTTTATGGAATCACACATTGCAAACAGAAAGAAACAGAAATAGCCTTGAGTTTGGAACATTCTCAAACGCCTAAGGAAATAGATTAAAGGCTAGTAAGATCCAGTTCAATCCTCCTTATCAAGCTGAAGCACATTTCAGAATCGAGCTATGCTATCTGTGTTTATGGACATGTCAAGAAACAGTCGAGTTTTCCCAAGTAATCACCAACTGGAAGACTTCTGAACAGAATGTGCAATTGTAACCATGTAAAAGGAAAACAGAATTTTATTTTATTTTCTGACAGAGGCAGATTCTATTTCCTATTATCTCTGTTTTGCCAAATATAAGAAATATTGTCCTTTTATTAAGACTGGATATTTATCATTTGAGGCCTTCATCATTTTTGCATAAAATTTATTGCTGGAGAGATAGTACAGCAGGCCTTGCATGTGACCAACTCAGATTCAATTTCCGTCATTCCTTGTGGTTTCCCAAGCTCTGCCAGGAGTGATTCATGAACACAGAGCCCAGGAGTAAGTCCTGAGCATTGCCAGGTATGGCCTAAAAACAGAGAGAGAGAGAGAGAGAGAGAGAGAGAGAGAGAGAGATTTATGGGGAGGGGTGCTCCTGAATGCTCAGGAGTCCCATCTAAAATACTTGGCCAACCGAACCAGGGATTTATTGCAAAAGTTCAAGTGTACAGTGCTGTACAGGCCTAGCGTTGCCAGATGTTACCTAGGCCAGGGACCTCCAAGGGCAAACCAAGTGGTATTCAGGGACCTCCTGGGCTCTGTGTACTCTGTGATGCTCAGGGAAACATGGGGTACTGGGAATCGAACCCTAGTTGGGCACATGCTAGGTATATACTCTATGCACCTACTATCTCCCAGCCCATACATGAGATTTTTGCTTTGTTTTGGACATTGACTTTCATGTCTTATTATGGGATGTGGCAGGAATTACTACTATCTATTGGGCTGTGTGTTACATAGGTTTTTTGTTCTATGTTGAACCAATACTTGACTCTCAGTGAGTGCAAAGCATCATGTAACGTGGTGGGTTGCAATAGTGTACAAGCCACATTCAGTCCTCACCTTCCCAGGGCTTTAAGTCAAATTGAGAAAGCAGCCTCATTTTACATTAAGCCACTGAGGCCATTACAACACAGGGTGCAAAGGACTGTAATAAAAGGTAGCTTGACTGAGACCCAGCAGGGTGAGGCGGGTGAATAGCTGAAAGCAAGGATTTCTAGGGAAATCTGAAAGTACAAAAAACTATTTGTACTTTCAGAACTGAATCTTATTCTTTTTATGTATTCTTATCCTGATCAACTTGAAGATCTTGCTCAGAAATCACCTTGTTCCTGATAGTAGAAAGAAATATTGACTCGAAATTATCCTCTGTGCTTATTTGAAAGATCACATTCAGAATCCCAAAAATTATTTAGATGTCAGTGTATAATGCGAGAACAAGCCAGTAGGATTCAAGTCAAGAAGCAATTACAGAACAGCATTGACCTGAGTCATGCTTTAAGATGGCATTAATTTAAGAGTTCCAGGTGCCCATTTTGTCAATGAATCTTTGAAACTATTTCCTTCAAGAATACTTCTTGGGGCTGGAGCAATAGCACAGCGGGTTGGGTGTTTGCCTTGCACACGGTTGACCCAGGTTCAATTCTCAGCATCCCATATGGTCCCCTGAGCACCACCAGGAGTAATTCCTGAGTGCAGAGCCAAGAGTAACCCCTGTAAATAGCTATATGTGACCCAAAAAGCAAAAAAAAAAAAAAACTTCTAAGAAATGTATACAAAGAACAGGAAACAATTTGAACATCAAGGAATTGAAACATACAAAGCTTAATTATTTAGGAGTTATTAGGAGTATAACTCACACCTTTTTGGTTTGAATACTTATCAGACATCATTGAGAAGCAACAGAAATTGCATTTTCCAAAACATTCCCACTAAAACTACCTGCTAACTAGCCACTGTCATTAGAAGTCTTGCTTGCCTGATTTCAACACACAGGTATAACTCCTTCATAAGTAGGCTCTGAGTTGGTGCTTGTAACACATGGCATTTTTAAGGGCTTGAAAATATTTGTTCTTGGGGAAAAGGGGGGAGCATAGTGATAGTCAATTGGGTAGAGTGCTTGCCATATGTGCAGCTGACCTAGGTTCAATTCCTAGTACCCCAAATGGTCCCTGAATTTGACGGTAGTAATCCCTGAGCACAGAGCTAGGAATAAGTCCTGAGTACTGCGAGGTGTAGGCTAATCCAGTAATGTTCAATTGCTGTCCATGGACCATTGAGTGTCTTCAGATGTTAAAAGATTGAAAACCAGCAGTCTACATTCTTTCCCAGAGATCATTTTATATGGTGCCCTCCATACCCTGACTGTAATATTGATAAAATAATAGTCTCTCACAGATTATTTGCTATTCTCAGAAAACTTTCCTGTAAGTTACCTTGTTAAAAATTCAGCAGTTTATTTACCATTAACCCTACTGTAACCTTCTCACCAAGGCCTCTTTCCCCTCATTACAGATGACAAGCACATTAGCACTTTGCCCAGCCCTCACATTCCATGAGTGACCTCACATGTAGTTCATCCTGTGCTGTGCTTTTGTCAATACCTTCAACCATTTATTCCGAGAAATGGTTCAGGTTACTGTGACCTGTTCTATTCTTAGTGAACCCATACTGGGGAGTTTTAAACTCCTACATTTTCCCCCTAATGACTCAGTAGTTTGTCTTCAATCTGTAACTGTAATTTGTGTATTTTTTCTCACCAAAAATACGTTTAAGCCAGCAAGAACAAGGAACTCAAGACTTTAAAGACTGCAATTTCATCTTTAGGGGGTTGGTCTCAAATGTTCAGGGGACCCAAAGATGCTCCCAGCATCTTTGATTAAGCAAACAAGGCCCAATAGTTCAATGCTCAGGCCTAATTGTGTGAAGCTTCTCGGACCCAGCAAAGCAGGACACCACTAGGGCTACACCCCACAGTACATGGTGGAGGGGCACAGGATGATCTCTCCAGCCTTTTGGATTTCATTTCAGGAAAGCACTGACTCTGATTCCCAAGGTATTCCCAAGCACCTTTCTTTTTCTAGCCATGACACTCAAAGCAGTGATGGTTGGCCCTGATTGCTCATGAAAATCAGGTGGGGAGTTTAGAAAGTACAGAAGCTTGAAGCAGAGCCCACATAGTTTGAAACAAAATTCCTGTTAACAGGGCCTGGGCATTGTGAACTAGTGTCTACAAATATCCATTAGCATCATTTCACTCACATAATTTGACTATTTTTTAGCAGTCATTTTTAAAATTTCAATTAAAGAACCATGATTTACAAAGTTATTGGTAGCTGAGTTTTAGGTATATAATATTTCAACAGCAATCTCACCATCAGTGTCAGCTTCCCTCCACCAGTGTTCCCAAACTCATCACCCCCCCCCAGCCCCAACCTGCCAACTTGACAGGCACACTACAAAGTTTGGTGTTTACAGCTTAGATCTCATGTTTTCAGTGTTGTTGCGTCTGTACTTTGGAGGTATAACTATACAACTCTCCTTTTTGTTTTTGTTTTTTATTATATTTTTAATGAGGCAGTGTTGGTTTTATAAGTACATTAATATTATATTTTAGGAAGACAATAGTCTACATGATTCCCCATACCACACTATTAATATATCTCTACAATCTCAGTTGAACCCTTTCTATTTTTTTCAGTGTTAGTACATTTATTTTTTCCCTTTATTTTTAATTTTTCCCATTTATTTATTTATTTATTTGACTCACATTGATATAGACATTTACAAAGTTGTTCATGATTGGATTTCAGTTATATAATGTTCCAAGACCCATCTCTTCACTTTTCATATCACCAATGGCCCCCCACCTCATCCCACCGCCTGCAACTATGTCAGGCACTTTTCTTCTCTCTCTCCCTCCCTCTCTCTTCCTCTCTCTCTATCTCTCTCCCCTCTCACTCTGGCTCTGTCTTCCCCCCACCACATCACCAGTATAACCAAAGATCCAACCCCTTTTCCCCCGTTACTTCCCTCTCTTGACCAATAATTTTTTAAAAAGATATTCTTCAGGGACTGGAGCAATAAACATACTGCAGGTAGGGTGCTTGCTTTGCATGTGCAAACCAGGTTTAATCTCTGGCACCTCATATAGTCCTCTGGGTCCTTTCAGGAGTGATCCCTGAGCACAGAGCCAGGGGTAAGCGCTGAGCCTTCTGGGAATGGAGAAAGAGAGAAAGTGCAGAAGGAAGGGAGGAAGGAAGGAAGGAAGGAAGGAAGGAAGGAAGGAAGGAAGGAAGGAAGGAAGGAAGGAAGGAAGGAAGGAAGGAAGGAAGGAAGGAAGGAAGGAAGGAAGGAAGGAAGGAAGGAAGGAAGAAGGGAAGGAGGGAGGGAGGGAGGGAGGGAGGGAGGGAGGGAGGGAGGGAGGGAGGGAGGGAGGGATTTTTCTGAAATCCATGTGATCTTTTTCCACTCTTATCAGAATATAAAAGAAATTCTGATAAAAGGCCTATCAAACATGATTGGGAAAAGATTGAATTAGGGACACTGCATTGAGCCCTAGTATGGGAATCATTTATTTGAAATGAATGAGTATAGAATAGTCCCTGATAGTAGAGAGCAACCACGTACTTGTAAGGATGAACATCAAGGACTGGGGAGATAGCTCAAAGAGCGGTTTATGCCCTGGTATTGTATGGTTCCCCAGTACCCCTGAACATAGCCTTGGTTCCTCTTTCCCCTGAACTATAGCCTCGCATACCAGGATCACCAGGTATATCCTGGTGGCCCCTTGCCCTGCTGGGCATGACTGGACCTGCACACTGAACCCGCAGGTCTACACTGTTAGGCTTAGTATAACAGGAAATGTCACCCAATACCCCACAACACCCCACTCTTGAGGTCTGCTGGAGTACTTCCCAAAAAAATGAATGAACATTAACTTGGAAAGAATTAAAGATGGCACAGCAGACAGAGAGGACCAGAGAGAATCAAGGATGCTGAGTTTGAATCCTTACTAACATTTAGTATGCTTTACATGAACTGGACTGGAGCAATAGCACAGCAGGTAGAGCATTTGCCTTGCACGCGGCCGGCCCAGGTTTGATTGTTCAGTCCCTCTGGGAGAGCCCGGAAAGCTACCAAGAGTATCCCGCCCGCATGGCAGAGCCTGGAAAGCTACCTGTGGAGTATTCGATATGCCAAAAACAGTAACAAGTCTCACAATGGAGACATTACTGGTGCCCACTCGAGCAAGTTTTGATGAACAATGGGACAACAGTGCTACAGAGCTACATGAACTATGGCAACTGCTTAAACACCAGTGAAGTGAGACTGAATAATTTCTACCCTCTTAAGCTGATGTGAATACTAAACAAACTTTCAATAGAAGTTATTTTCCTCCCATTCCTCAACATACAGAATTCTATAAATTGTGCTCAGTATGAAATTGGACTAGACATTGAATATAATTTTATCCTTCTTGTATCATGCAGAAAACACATTTCATGAAGTTCTGTTATGTTTTTAACTTAAGGAACTACTTTCCTCTTACTGGGATAAGTATTTATATAACTAGCTTTTCCTATATATAAGAATAGCTGCCACTTATTTAAGGCTTAATAGATATCTGAGATTTTATTAGCTGATGTGCATATGATATTTAGTTTAATTTTACAAAAACATTTATAGAAAAATATTATTCTCATAATGATCTGAACTTAATTAATAGCAAATAAATCCAGAACTTAAATCTGGTACTATTTATTCAAAATATTTCCTCTAACTCTTAAGCTAAGAGGTATGAATTTTAAACCACATTTCACAGACTATCACAGAACTCTAGTTTTTTGAGATTTATTCTTCTTTACATTCAAGACAGTTCACCATTACCACATCTGAAAAGTTAAACACACATATTGGTATTATTACACATTTTTACGTCTTGAAATAAGGATACCTGTGTATGTAACCTGCAATTTTCAAATGCATTCAATCGTGGAAAGCTTTCTGGTTTCTTGGGATACACATTTAAAAATTTTTTATATTCCCCTTATACTATATGAACACTGTGGTTTACAAGTTACTCATGATGATTTGTTACAGACATTCAATATTTTAACACCAATCCCACCACCATTGCACTTTTCCACCACCATTATCTCCAACTTTCTCAACCACCCCTTAAGCCTGCCCCCATAGTAGGTCATCAATAATTTATTTAATATTGTTTGTTATAAATAATTTGCTAAAATATTGATCAGAAAATGTTTCCTTAAAAGAAAGTTAGTGAAGATTGTTGAATCTCACCATGGAGACATTAAACCCTTGTGTAAAAGATGACTAAGATGTTATTACAGGTTAAGCCTTCTGTGTTTATATTTTGTTAATAGATATTGATTGCCTTATATATTACATCTTATCCAATCTGGTGTGCTACTCCTGGCTTATCAGTGTTGCAGAGTTTGAGATATTCTGAAACTGCGAATGCAGCCTCACACTTCTTGGAATATATATTAAACATCAACTGGAAGCAAATGTCCAATAATGCCTAGTTTTGTAAAGCTTCTCTGAATAAACCATAAGATTCCTTACATGTTATGGATATGTTATTGGGTATTATCAGAAAAGACATATGAAATACTGTTTTCCTAACTCTGTAATATTAGTGCTAGGGAGAGGGGAAGATTACAAAGCCCTATAGCTAGAATACCTTGTGGTAAACATTAAGGCTCCACTGCTTGCTGCTTGTCAAACTTGGTCTCTCTCACAGACCTAACATTTGTTTTGGAAAGACAAAAAAGAAAGCATTATGATTCTGAACATCCTGGAATTAGACCATCCAATTCAGGGTGATCTTTTCAGAACAGAAGGAATGACTGTACCACATATCAAACTCATGAGAGAAAACATTTCTTCTTATACAAGCAGCTATGACTAAATAGAGCTAGCTCCTTATGAAGGATTTGCAGTGGTGGAGTTGCAGGGTTGATTGATGAGCACTTCCCAAGGGAGTAGGGAAACTGCAAAGAGCCTGCACACAAGTGCAGAGGAAATGCACTATGCCCACCCACCGTCCCCATGCCCCACCCCCATGGAATACACATTAGAGGATATGACCATGGGGAGGATGCAGACAGAGGTAGAAGGGGTGTGTAGCTAGTGGAAATTGGAAGACTGTGGACGGTGCCCTGTTCCCTGTTAAACGGAATTCTACTGGGCAGCTGCTAAGCAATACAATATGGATTTGGGAGCTTGTTAAGATCAGATACACAGACAGATCTCTTACTGAGAGTCCGCAGAAGACTTTGAGAAAATATAATTGGGGTTACTGATTTCTTTCTGGAAAAGAGTCTGCCTATATTCTCCTTTTAAAAAATCTGGTCTATCTTAGAATGTTGAGAAACCAACCAGAAAATTAAAAAATCAAGTTTGAGGGTTCAAACGTGGTGAGGAAGGATAGTTGAGAGAGTGGCAACAAGGGCCTTTGTTCTTCTCATATACAAACCATCTAAGAAGGGACACACATGGAGTAGGTACTTGCCTTGCATGCAACCAACCTGGGTCTGACTCCTGGCAACACATATGACCTCTGAGCACCATCAGGTGGGAAATGGGTGTTAGAACATTGCATGACTGAAACCCAATCATGAAAAACTTTGTGTCTCATGGTGATTAAATAAAAATTTTTAAAAATAAAATAAAATACAACTGAAGTTCAACTTGACTGAGACTTCATCAACAACTCCAGTCACCAATGACCATGATGGACAGAATCAGGTTGCTTTTACTTCCCTGGGTAGGAGAGTAAATAAACTCTATGATTCTCCTCAGGCTATTGCTCCTGGTATCTTAAAAGCCGTTCCTGAAATGTCATTTGCTGTCACCATCATTTTCTGCCAGAGGTCCCAGCATGGTAACTTCTGAATTATCCCACTAGTTACAAAAGAGGAAGAAAAGAAAAACTAAAGTAGAAAGCCACATGTGTCCACATTTACAAGATAACCCTTTTATAAAATAACTCTATAGAGACACAGTTCACATACTGTTCAATTCACTTTTTTAAGGGAAACAAGTCAGTGAATTTAGTGTTTTCAGTTGTACATTCCTCAACACTCTATTTTAGAACATGTTGCCATCTCAAAAGGAAACCCATATCAACTAGTAGTCACTCCCTGTTCTCTACCCTCATCTACATTTCTTACAAATAGACTTTTACAATATATATTCTTTCTTTGGTTTATTTCATTTAACATAATGTCAAGTTTCATCAGGTTGCCCATATGACAGTACTTCCATACAATTTTATTCTCGAATATGGATATACTATATTTTATTTATTTTCCATGAGTCACTATTTTCAAAATTCTTTTTCTGTTTTGGCATCAGACAGTGAAATTAAATTGTATCAAGACAGTACAGTATTTTTGTGTTTCCTGCTAGGAGTTCATTGAGATTTCTAGATATGTTGATGAATGCTTTTCATCAAACTTCAGAAGTTTCTAGTGATTATTTCTCCAGGTATTCTTTTTGTACCTTCCTTTATCTCCTTCTGAGACTCTCCCATTGTGCTTATCACAGATGACACTCAAGATGCGTGTGACTTCTATTTGATATTTTTCCATCTTTTTTCCCTATTCTCAAACTCATAGAACTCAATGACCTTTCCAAGTTCTCAAAGAACCTTTCTTCTGTTCAACACTCTCTTCTTGGTGGTATTTCCATTTCAGTTATTGTACTGATCAACTTCAAAATTCCTGTTTTGTTCTTTCTGTAGTTTCTCTTTATTAACAAACTACATTTGATGAAACATTCTTTCCTTATATTTAATACTTTAGACTTGACTTTCTATGGTTCCTTAAATATTTTTATAATAGGTGGTTCAAAGTAATAAGTCCAACATCCAGAAACAGTCTCTATGACTACATCCTTTTCCTGTGAGTGGACCATATTCTTTTACTATTTTTGAATTCAGGTTGTTTTTCTGAACTGTATACACTGTAAATAATATCATGTATGACAATAGGAGTTAGACTGCTCCATTGGGCTTTGTTGTTGTTCTTGCTGCTGCTGCTGCTTACTTAGTAAAGTCCCTGGATTAATAATGCCTTTAAAGTCTATACTCTCTCAGTGCAGACAAAGATATCAATGCTCCATTGTCTTGGTGGTTAGACCATAATTAAACAGGGATTTCCCTAAATGACTTGAACCTGGAGGCAGAGAAATACTATATTGGGTAAAGCACTTGATTTGCATTCAGCTAATCTGGGTTCAGTCCCTGGCACCCCATATCATCCCCCAGTGGGTTTCTCCAGGATTGATCCTGAATGCAGAGCCCTGAGTAAGCCTTGAGTCCTAACTATCCCCCAAACCTGAAAAAACAAAACTAAATGACTTGAACCAATATGTCTCCTAGCATACCATTGCTGAACATTCCTGGGATGTTCCTTTAATACTTCAGAGGGAAGTTTTTTACTCTGCCTTAGCCTTCCCATTCTACTTACAGAATATCTCAAAGTTAGCTAAGGTGAGTGAATGGGGCCTTCCCAGGTCATGACTGGGTATGTTCACAACCCTGCATATGTGCGAGCTGTTTTGTACTACCAAGGATAGGTCAAGTTTTTCAAAGCCCACTACGGGCACTTCATTCTATATTTCTCCTATGAATTTTTATATCAACCTCCTTTTAGCTTTACGCAGTACCACTACTTGTTTTAACACATGCCCTGAGGATGTGGTATGTATTATAATAAATATAATAATGCATTTTTATGGGAAAAGTTTTTTAGTGCACATAGCTCAAGAATAAGAGAATATAAGTTAATGATGACTAGTAACTTGTAATTTGATATACAGAGAAGAAGAAAGGCAGGCATTTAGGCAAAGGAATAATACCCAGACCCCATGATGTATTCAAACCTGGAAATAAAGGGTAATACAGCCACTCAACACTTAATAGGACACACCCTACCCATACTCCGAGAATACCACACCACATTTGATGTGATTCAAAGTAGAAGGCAACCAACACTTTAGGGCAGGGATTGGGGTTCGGGATGGAAACACCTGAAATATCGTGGTGGAAAGGTGTAATGGTGGTGAGATTGGTGTTTGAATATTAAATATAATCAAATATTATGAACTACTTTGAAGAATACAAAAAAACTTTTAAGAAATAAAAGGTCTAAAAATGCCCAGAAAGATGTTGTGGCTAGCACGGCAGTACAGGTAAAACAGGTTTGCTGAAGGAAAATCGAAAATTTTAACCATTAATTCTTTAGGTACTAGGAAGTCATAGAAAGATCCCAAGTAAAAGAACCATTCAATCATGACTTTATTCCACAAATGCTTTGTCTATTTGGGTGTTACTTTTCTGGACACAATAGGATCAAGGCAATGGTCCAGAACTCAGGTAGTTTTCATTCTTGGGGGAAAGAAACACAATGAGGAAAATTATGAATTCTATAAATGTATATTTAGGTTGTGTTGAAGGTGTGAATTAAAGTAAAAGAAGGCATTACAAGGTTAGAGAGACCTTTGGAACCAGGAAGGTTAGAAATGGCTGTGTAGGGGTCATGAAGGGAAGTTTGAGGAGGGGACAGGCACTGGAAGAAGAATGAGTCCTCCAAAAATTTAAGGAGCTGCAAATTCAGAAATGAGCAAGGGAATGTGACTACCCTGAAAGTAAAAAATAGCTTATTTTTTGTTTGTTTGGTTTTTTTTTCTTTTTGAGTCACACCTGGTGGTGCTCAGGGCATACTCCTGACTTTGTGCTCAGGGATCATTCCTGGTGGTGCCCAGGGAACCTGGTGATGCAGAGGAAGGCAATTTTGTTTTACCATAACAAAGTATAAGGGTGGCCATTGGTGGAACTTAAGCAGGGAAGTAACATCATCTGATACACATTTTCAAAAGATCTCTGGTTACTTATGGTGAAATAAGCAGTAGAAGGTCAGTGCTGGTGATGTCTGCTTTGATTTTAGATACATTTTTAAGGTAAGGGGAATGATTTTAGGAGAATCATAAGAACAATGCAAAAAGTCAAGATTTTGTCCTTAGGTTGTGAACTGACACAATAGCCAAATAAATAATGGTGCCAAGAACGAAGAAGGAGAAGAGAGTAGTGGAGCAAATTTGAGCATATCAAATGTTAGGTGGCTGTTCTATGGGCACGTCAAAGAGGGCTGAATTTTTTTTCATTTTATTGAATCGCTGTGAGATAGAGTCACAAAGCTTTCATGTTTGAGATTCAACCAAATAATGATCAAACACCCATCCTCCACCAATGCACATTTTCCACCACCAATGTCCCCAGTACTCCCCTGCCCATCCCAGTCCTCATCCTGCCTCTATGGCAGACAATTTCACCAATGCTTTCTCTCTCTCTACTTTTGGGAATTATGTTTTGCTCGAATTTTCCCACTACCATTCAAGCCTGTCTGCCAGGGGCAGATGCTAGATAATTTTCCATTGCTCATTTTGAATATCATGAGAGCTCACGTGGCTGCAGAAGTGGCCACATGCTTCTGGAGCTCTAGATTGTAAGTGGTTGGGTTCCAGAGACATCTCTGTAGGGCACTAATTCATTTTGGGATTCAATTGGGAGTCTCTGGACCAGGGCTACTGGTGAGCTAAGATGGCGCCCCGAGGCAGATTGTGGGGGTGACAGCCAGGCCTCGGAGTGGGCGGGGAGCCAGAGAGGGACAACCTAGCTTCTCTGCCACCATGCAGCCTGGAGATTTAGTCCTGTAACCCGCATACCTGGGCCTTGCTTGTGGAAGCTCTTTGGTAACCGGGATTCCATCTGGAGTAGGCAGGGAGAGCACACCTGCTCCATTTGAGGTAGAGGGCTGAATCTTTGAGCCTCCTTCTTTTGTAGAGGGATGCTCCCAAGTGATGCTCACCAGGTCCAAGGACCCCACTGACAGATCTCAGCAAACTCAGCCATCAGTTAAGCACAAGGACCCAGTGATATGATGCCATCGAGGCTTGGCAGTGCTGCGGATACCCGGGCCAGCTCTGGAGTACTAGGAGCCTCCAGTGTCTGACCCAGCAGTGTTTAGGAACCTCGTGGTGCTGAGAATTGAGCTCAAGTCAGCATAGTGCTATTTCCAGGCCCTTGAGTATCTTTAAGAGAAGTTGGAACAAGTAGAAAAATTTGCAAATCATCACTTTAAAATGGGGCTTGATGAGTCACCTAGTTCACTATGGTGAAGGAATTTGTCATTTATAAAGTATCTAGATTAAGTTACATTTTAAGCATCACTTTTATGTAACCTGAGTATAGGTTTTTACTTCTCCCTTTATATCCACCCCAATCTCGCCATCGGTATTTTCTGCTGCTTCATTATAAACCAATTAGCTTCATATTGATACTATTAACAGTAATAGCTATTAAGTGCCTCCTCAAGGCAAGCAGTAGACACAGAACTGCTTAAGAAATGTACTCTTTCTGTTCTTAGGAAGAAAGCTTATTGGCTGTGCAGTTCTACATTGTGCCATTCTGCTGCAGTTCATTATTCTTAACAAAGAAAGTGTCAGTTGCACATAATAGAACCTTATTTTGTGTTATAGGTCACTTTGGTTTGGAAAATTGTTAAGCTATCACTTTTTTTTTCTCCTTGTCCCATCTGGACTTTGAATATTAAATTTTTGGAACAAGCTCGGCATTTGCATTAGCAAATGATGTGCTTTTCCTTCCTATTCATTGAACTATGAAAATTAGTCTGCACCGGTATTTGATAATCTGTCTCAAAATAATATCTGTGTGTGTATATGTGTGTGTAGTGTAGCGGGAAGAGGAATAATTTCACTACATGGCAGAGGTTATATAGTGAATTAAGAAGCAAAAGGAACCAACATTGATTCTGAATTCCTTTCCAAAAGTGCTGACGGTCTTCTAACAGCAGGATTTCTTTTACACCACTAGATATTCTAAGATATAGCAGAGGGCTTACACAGACTGAAAATCAGACTAACAATACTAATTTCACATTTGCATCCCTAATGTAATATGCCTTTGGGTTGGTCATGTACACGAACAAGAAAATTGACATGTGAGGGGCTAGGGTTGTGGCTCCGGTGCTAGAACATATGCCCTGTATATGTCAGGCCCAGGTTTTGATCACCAGTAACCATGGTGCCCAAGCACTGCTGGGCATGACCTTGTGACCGTGTCCCAGCATCAAGCACTGCAGCAATAATAGGGATAACAACAATGGCTAAAAAAAATATCTACAAAGAACAGAATAGGAAAAAAGGCAAAAAAGTGACTTGGACAAAAGCTGATTCCTAGATTGAGATACACAATAAAGCATTTGGATTGAGTATGGATGTTCAAAGTAAGCATGGCCAGGGGCTGGAGTGATAGCACAGCGGGTAGGGCGTTTGCCTTGCTCTCGGCCAACCCGGGTTCGATTCCCAGCACCCCATATGGTCCCCTTAGCACTGCCATGAGTAATTCCTGAGTGCAGAGCCAGGAGTAACCCCTGTGCATGCTGGGTGTGACCTAAAAAGTAAGCATGGCCTTTTATGCGGAAGGAAATAGAGAAAAATAAATAGAACACCTTGAGGAAAACACAATAATCTTCTTAAAGCCTGCATTAGCTACCTTACCAAGCTGAGAAAATATATGACAGTGGGCAGAAGTGGCACTTCTTTTAGATGCTGGAAGATTACTCTCTGGTAATGTGCATGGGAAGTGAAAAACAACATTGAGAAACATTGGCATATTTGATCTTGGAATCATACTGCAGTACTGTGTGAAGATATAGGGGCTGCAGTGCAGTCTGAGACCTATTGCTTCCTTCCCTCCCAGGGAAAGAAGACTAGGGGGAGAGGGATGGAGCATGTTGGCATGAGGATGCCCCCTGGGCCCCAGTGTGCCACTGACTTTCAGGTGTGCTGCTTACTTACAGAGCAAGAGAGCAGTGAACAAGAAGACAACGCAGTATCCACTTTTTAATTAACACAGGAATAAATTACTTCTTTTGTGTTCCCAGAAGTTAAGAACAAGATAAAACAAGATACAAGAATAAGGGAAGCATTCAGAGAAAATAAATAATCCTGATAGAAGTAGAAAAGTGAGAAATGACAGTTAGGGAACTCAGCAATCACTTTGTTGAGATCCTCTTCTCTTTGTACTGAAATAAAGCCCCTCTTACCCCACTGTTAAAGGTAGTAGGGGGTTCCTACCCGCCCAAAAAAGAAGTGGTTGCTGGAAGTGATGAAATGGTTAGCAAATGTTTTTGCATTACCCAAGAAGTAGTTGATGCAGATATCCCTACATGTATGTGAACTAAAGGACAAAAAATAGTGGCAATGAAACTTTTTTGGAAATTGAATTTATTCACTAAAATTATTTTATAATTGGCAAATTAAAGCTTCCCTTTACATACTAGAAAATCTTATTTTTAGCAGTGTAGCTCCTTTGAGAAAAGGACTTTGAGGCAATCAACTGCTCTGCATAGTGAGAAATACCATGTTTTCCAACAAAATTTTATATTTACACAAAAATTGGGAAATAAACCAGAACCTAAATGTGTATTTAATATTCATATCAAGATCCCAAGAGAGAACTTTATTAGTGTAGTTCCTTTCCTTCTACATTGACATAGTTCCTCTCGTCTTACTGAGGAAGTGATTAGAAGCAAGGTAGAGGCCCCATAGATTCATGTTGTCAAGAGAGCCCACAGTGCATCCTAGTTCTGATGCAGAGATGCGAAAGCCCCCCCCAACTCAAAAGCAGATAAGTTACATGCCACTCAGAGTGCTAGAGGCACGAAAGGTTAAAGTTATAAAAAGGGACAAGACATGGATTCTTGAAATTGTACCGACATGCCTCTTGAGGGTAAATCTTATTAAATATTAACATCATAAAATAAAATTACAGAAAACTCTAAATAATGAAAAATGCACATCTCAAGCCGCCAATTGAGGATGGGTATGCAGCACTGAGCCATGGCAGACTGATTCTGAATTTAGGAAAGGAAAAGAGACTCAATCCGTGTTTCCTTGTTGGTATCTTGAAGTAATAAAAATTGCAGGCACCGCCAGCTCTCCTCCAAATTGCTTGAGGTTATGGAAGAAAATTCATTTTTTGTTCTGCAGATGTTTTATTTCCTTTAAGGCCCATTTTGAAAAGTATAGACATTTGGCTCAGAGTGCAGACTTTATTAAAAGCTAGAACTTAAAAGTGATGGGAATATTGCTTACTAAAAGAAAGGTTCTAGACCAAATGTAAAAAATTAGATCCTTCAAATTGATCCTAATAGTTACTATCTTAGTAGGTAGATACTCTTACTATCAAAATTGGACTTCTTCACATCAATTTTCTCATCATTAAGTAGACTCAGCACAGACTCAAGCAGGCGCATGACTTACAGAAGAGAGTTAGCTAGTAACCTAGGTTACTGATATACCCCCACCTCTCTGCTTTTTTGTGTCTCAGGGCAGAAGATGTGAATAAAAGAATGAGAGCCAGGTGATCTTTCTTCTGTAACAGAAAGTCCCCTAATGCAACAAGAATGTACTGGAGAACCTCATTAGAAACCAGAGAAATTGATGGAGTCGATGGAAAACATGTGGAGTCACTTGAAGGAGTAGTATAACATTTTTATATGACTATTGAGATGAATCCCAGGTGGGAACAGTAGCAGGAACAAAGAGAAACACCATATAACTTATGTAAGAGATTGAAAGGATTCCTTTAGCCCAGTATCATAGAATGAATGCTCTGGGCCTCTGTTGTTAGGAAACTTCACATTTCTACTAGATTTGGGGTTTCTTGAGGACAGAAGCTACATTTGCACTATATTTGAGGTACGTGATGCATATGGTGACTTGCACTAAGTACTCTCTGTTGAGTAAGTGGAAAGGATAAAGGGAGAGAAGGAAAGAAGGAAAATAAACAGGAAAGCTGAAGAGAGAAAAGAAAGGGGATAGGTAGATACCAACAATTAAAGTGCTTGCCTTGCATTCAACTGACCCTGGTACCACATGTAGTGCCCTCAGCACCATCATGAGTCATTTCTGAGCACAGAGGGAAGAATAGTCCTTGAGCATCACCATAATCACCACCAAGGGAAAGAAGAGTGGATAGCAGAGGCAGGAAGAAATAATTTTAACAAGAATTATTATTACTTTAAACAGTAAATATTATTCAAAATAGTAGTTATTTTGTCTTCTGAAAATAGTGAAGTAAATGTAGCACTTGAGGGATATCTCCAAAAAGTATTCAGGGATCTTGGGGTTACTCTTTGCAATATTAGGCCGACCAGGCCAAGGACTTCAGTGGTTGGGCTGAGGACACAGCTCCTCAGGCCCTGCAGTGCAGAGACCATCAGTGTCACTCCACAGGAGCTCAAGGGCTCCCAAGCTATACCCCATGATGGCTAGAGTCTCCAGGGCCATACTCAGAGGTGCTGGGATGCTATGTGATTCTGGGATTTGAATTTGGGTTCAAACCACAAAGATATCTCCCCAGTGTAAGTCAAGTAAATTTTATGTAATATACATTCACATATGTATCACTGTATCACTGTCATCTCGTTGCTTGTCAAGTTACTCGAGCAGGCACCAGTAACATCTCTATTACACTCAGACCTGAGATTTTAGCAGCCTCTCCTTACTCATCTTTCCCAACAATTGGAGGCTCTTTCAGGATCAGGGGAATGAGACCTATTGTTACTGTTTTTGGCATATTGAATATGCCACGTGTAGCTTGCCAGGTTCTGCCGTGCGGGTAGATACTCTCAGTAGCCTGCCGGGCTCTCTGAGAGGTATGTATATATCTGTTACTGTATTTTGGATATGAATATGCCACAGAGAGCTTGCCAGGCTCTCCCAACTGGGCAGTAGACTCTCAGTAGCTTGTCAGGTTCTCCAAGAGGGAGAACTAGGCTATACAATGTCTCCTTACAGGAGCTTGGTTTTATAATCTCTAGATGTTGGCCATTGATGGGATTGCACGGTGCCGGGGGCAGTCTCTGGGTATTACTTCCTAGCTGCTGAAAAATGGGGAATCTGGGTGGAAGAGGCCCAGTTCCAATCTGAGCAGCCTTGGAGATCTCTACCCTGGGTCCATGTATATACATAGTATATATAATTAAATGTGTATGAATATGTTTATATGTATTGTGGGGGATTACACATATTATTATATATACATATACATATAAGTTTGTATTACCTAACTGCCTGCCATCTACAATTTCTACTATCTAATGACATTGTTCTCTCATTATTGTGGAATCTATATGTACTTTGTACTTAGTAATATGGCAGACTTTTAGGTGTAACTTATGCATTGAGATCAATGGTTCAGAGATAACTGTCTAGGAGAGTTTATAGTGAGTCAGCCAAATGCTTCCAGTTTCAGGAGTTGATGAGATAAGTACACCAGAACTTGCAAGGATTCCATATGCTTAGTACTACTCCTGACCTTTTGGAGCAGATACAGCTTCACACACACCCTCAAACCTCAGCTCCAACAAGACCACGGAGTTTTATCCAGTCTAGAAGCCTCCCTCACCTTTTGAAGTACATTTGAACATGCTTTCTTCAAACATTCTTAACAAACTTTCACTTGAATCCTCTGTTCTTCAAGATTTGAGCCCTGCAGAAAAGCTAAAACAGAGTCAGGAGTCACAGGTTTGATGTGTGTCACTTCCTTTCCCAGTGTGCATCAGCCACAGTTTCCATTCATCGATCTAGCACTTGGGCCAAGTTAGTACAGATGGTAAAGTTATCATAAGGAAGTCACAGACCACAGAGCATCAGGAAGAAACATGCTTGGGATCAGCATTTGGTTTAGAAACTAAGCATCTGCTTTGAAATATCTATGCTGATACCTGAGAATTCTCTAAAAATAGAACCCTTCTAGTAATGTAGCTGCTCTGGCTCATTTCAATATATTGTGTGGCAGGCAAGGAATCAGGAATTATAGAATCAAATTTGAATCCACTTCAAGTAATGAATGAACTCTCTTAACTTGAAAGAGTTCCTTGGCACCCTACGATTTTTATCAGTGAAATTGTAGCAATAATAGGAATAAATCTTGCTGTTCATTCTTTGAGCAAATATTTTCTATGTACACATTTGAAGAATGTCTCAAATGTAAATTCCATAAAAATACACATACTCTCGTGTCTAGAACAGTGCCTGAAAAATGAAGAGTAATAAAGAACTACTGTGATAGTAGTATATTTAGCTTTGCTGGGTTGGAAATCCAGCTCCTTAACTGCATGACGTCAAGATGAGTTATTTCTGCGTTAGATTTCTCACGTATGAACTAGCACAGATGCTAGCAATCAAATAGCCTTTATTGGGCTATGTAAATATCAAATAGATACCAAGTATTGGATACTTAGAACAGTACCTGGCACTTTGCTAAAATGGTAGTTGCAAGCTGTGGAGATTGCTCAAAAGGCCAGCGAATATGCTTTGCAAGAAGGACCCCGAGTTGAACCCTGACAATGTAGTGTTCCTCAAGCAAATCTAGAAGTATCCCTTGAGTACTGATCTGGGTTTTTCCCCCAAGTACTAACATATTAACCCTCCCCCAAATTTTCATTGGCTTTTAAATAATATTAGCTAACTTCATCATCATAATTAGCTATAACATTTTTGATAGACCAGGCACCAGAGATATAAAAATTATTTTCAAAAGTTTGATTACTGAAGGATCCAACTAGAAATTAAAAATATCTATTAAAATGTGTATGCAATATTACTACAACTAGTGACTATGGAAGTTAAAGCAGCTACTTCCCAACACAACTTGTAAAACCAGTGAGTCCTCTATAAAGTAAACCCCTCGTGTCTTAAAGTCAGTTTCTAAAATGAAATCCTCCACTCTGGTTGGAAAAGAAACCTACACATGCTCATCAGAATTTGTTGTGTACTTAATATCCATCCAGGCAAATCACAGGACCTGGAAACCAGTGTGGTGCCTTTTCTCCTCTGTGATTTCGCCTCCTAATTTCCATATTTACAACCTCAGGTAGCATGAAGTAGACCCGCTGGCTAACATGCCCTCGTGCCTTTCTAAACCAAAATCTAGTACAGAGATTTTCAAACTAAGTCCCAGTGAGTCCAGAAACTTAAAGCAATCTTTTAGGCATAATCTCATCGAAGTCACAAGAGAACCACAACCACAGTGAGAAAGGATCACTAGAAGCTCCATCCCACTTTGGCCATAAATAGGGAGTGTGTGTGTGTGTGTGTGTGTGTGTGATTTCTTTGGAAAAGTCCTCTCAATTCTGAAATATTAGAATGACTTTTAAGGGTCTGGAGTGATAGTACGGTGGGTAGAGCATTCGCCTTGCATGAGGCTGACTCGGGTTCAATTCCCAGCATCCCATATGGTCCCCCAAGCACTGCCAGGAGTAATTTCTGAGTGCAGAGCTGGAAGTAACCCCTGAGCATCACCACATGTGACCCAAAAATAAAAAAAAGAGAATGACTTTTAAAAGATTAAATTCACTGCTTTAGAGGTTAACATCTCCCTATGAAATATCTTCTTGAGAAGAACAAGATTTCTTTCCTACTCCCAGGAAAGTCAAATGCTTAGTTAAAGGTAATTGGAAAGGTTTCTAAACAAAGAGTTTTTCTCTCTGGCTCATTTCCCAGCCTCCATGGAGAATCAAACAAGATTATACAAAAATATATTTAAAAAATTGTATTCTTTTTAATACAATTGTAGAAAACATGGTCTAGTGAACAAAACGTCGAATTTGGTGAACAGGGAAATACGAATCCTCAAAAAGTATTGATTAATGATTTATTTTACTTTGTTTCAAAGGAGATCACATATTTTGAAGCATAGATATAAAAATATTGGTTACAGTTTTATCTATATGGTGTGGGGAGGGGGAAATCATGGATTGAGTCCTTGTAATTGTTCTGTATAGCCATACTTTTTTAAGTTTTGCAAAGAGAGTGAGAGATAATATAATGGTTAGGGCACATGCCTAGTATGAGCTGACCTGTGTTCAATTCCTGCCACCAGATGATCTCCTGAACACAACCATATGCACCACCAATATTCCCAGTTTACTTCCCACCCCCTGTCCCATTGCCTGTTACTATAGTAGTCACTTTTCTTCTCTAAACTTCTCTTTTTTTAAGTTGAATAAAAATAGGCCTTGACAAAATTATTAAAAGGCAAATATAAATTTAGGGATAAATTTGCAAAATATGCCAGTGTGGATTGACCTTATTACATGAAGAGAGTAGTTATAAATTAATAAGAAAAATGTAAATGCCCCCCCTTTGGATCTGGCTGCGGAGCGAGCATGATGGAAGAGCCCAAGGGAGCGCCCTTGGACTCCAGGCAGCCCACTGAACTAATTCCGGCATGGGACCAGAGACCCCACGGTGCGCTGAAACAGTGGGACCCGGGCATCCCCCAATTCTCTTAACCTGTCTCTCTCTCTCAACTCCTCCCTCCTGAACACAGCGCAGGACTTCTCCATCTTATGAGCACCATAAAAGGGTAAAAGTTTGTAGTGATGTTATTTCTGGTTGTACTTTCCCTGGACTTTATACAGAAACCCAAAACCGCGCGGCCACTGCCGCGGCCGCGCAACCTAATGTCATCTTAGCATCAGCAATATGTAATGGTTCGCTTTTAATGGGTCGGACTTTTGTGGGAGATCCTAACAAGAATAGTAAGTCTGTTGCTGAAATATTGAAGGCAATCAAAACGGTAGCCATCTCTCTAGACTAAACTAAGCTATATCCCCACGCCAGCTGAGAAGAAATTTTCTTCTTTCTCGGGAAGAAACGCGGCGTGTCGTCAAAGCAAACAGACCTGGTGGCGTGGGAATGGGATATAAGGGGAAAAATTATGTACATGGAACAGTGGGACGCTGGTGGAATCTCGAGCCGGAGCCGATACCAGCGCAAGACCTTCGGTTCCAAAAACTGCTTCCAGACACTCTACTAGTCTATCAACTAAGCCAGAGCCCCACGTCTGCTGATGACGGGAAATAACCATCCTTTTCGTTTTTTTTTTTTTCCCTTGTCAGGCAGCGTGGCGATTACTAAACAGGCGTGAACTCGGTGGTGCGGGGCAAGGGGCAACTTTTGTTACAAAAGTTATGTAACAAACAGCGGGACTTAATATCTCTATATTCTTAGCAGTGGAGAACTATCAAATGCCTCCTTGGCAATAGGACTGCTTTTCTTTTTGGGGGGAAACCCCAACAACGGTAGTGAGTTGTGTGTTGAAACATGGAATGTAAACGAGATAAGGCATAAACGAAGTGAAACTTATCAAGTACAAGGGTGGGGACTGGGGAGGTGGGAGGGGGCGGCAGGTATACTGGGGGGGTTGGTGATGGAGGATGGGCACTGGTGAAGGGAAGGGTGTTTGAGAATTGTATAACCGACATAATCCTGAGAACTATGTAACCCTCCACATGGTGATTCAATAAAATTTAAAAAAAAAAAAGAAAAATGTAAATGCCCCAAAAGAATAAATGAAAAAAAATAGCTGTCGACAAGTTCAATTCACAAAAGTAGACATTTTTAGTTGTGATATATAAAAAAAATTGAAGTGGGAATTGAGAAAATTAAAAGAGAAAATTTTCCAAAGTTGCATGTCTCATAAGAACTAGCAGAGAATCTTGGTTTGCTGACAATACACCATAGTAATTGGTAAAACGATTGTGGTATTACCCTTGTGTTATGAGTTGAATTATATCTATCCCCACTCAATATTCCTAAATCAAAATCCTAGTCTCTGGCACCTCAAACCTGACCTCATTTGGAGATTGGGTCTTCATAAATGTATTGAGGTTGAAATGAAATCATTGGAAGCACTATTCCAGAAAAATCATTATCCTTATGTAAAAGACACCACTAAAGAGAGAGAGGACAAGGGTTAAGGCATTTCCTTGCATATAGCCACCTCCAGGTCAATCCCTAGCACCTTAATGTGGTCCCCTGAGCAGCACCAGGAGTGACCAGCTGAGCACAGAGCCAGGATTAATCCCTGAGCATCCCTGGATGTGCCCCAATCTGCCCTGGAAAAAAATTTTAAAAGATAATAAAATTATGTGCAGAGGAAGAATGTCATATGAAAATGAAGTCCAAGATCAGGATGATCTACAAACCAAGGAATGCCAAAGATTGCCAGTAAACCACCAGAAGCAAGGCAAAAGGCATGGAACAGATTGTCCTTCACAGCTCTCTGAAGGGAACAATCCTGCCAACACTTCTTCAATCATGAATTTTTAGCCTCCAGAACTGGGAAATAATGGGTTCCTGTCATTTAAGCCGTCCAGCCTGTGGGACTTGGTTATAATAGCCCTAGAAATGTAACCTCCCTTCTCTTGCAGAGAATGGGGAATTGTGTGGAGAGCTGGTCCAAGTTCCATTGTTGAAATGGAAAGTCTAGAGTATTCTACCTCTCTTGCACTTTCCTCTAGAACTGAACTGTTGGGCTATAGGAACTCACAATTTCACAGTTTCAGAAATACAGCCAACTTTATACTAATGAGCAAAAACTCTATGAAACTGTTCAGTAAAGTTGCTCTGGGCATTAAACACATACCAACTTTTAAAGAAAGTAAAAATCTATCCCAAATGACAAAGTGTTCTTTTTTTTATTTTTTAAAGTGTTCTCTCTTTTTGAAAATATGGTTAGATGATTTGAAGCAGGGGGCCCCAGAGGTACAATATAAAATAGTTCCATTACAAACCAGTCCAGATTCAACCTAAGAATGAGTGATTCTTTGTGAAAGTAAAAATGGGTTGAATAATTTTTATTCAGTGCTATGGTTTTTCTTGCTTAGTAAGAGTAGGTTTTGCACCTGCCAAGCATAAGTATTTTAACATATTATAACCAAGCACATAATTGATTATATCCCTGCCCTGAATCATATGTATTCCTTCATGATGTGCTTAGATGGGCCTGTGTGTGCACAATTTATGGTACTGGTTAATGGATGTCATTAATGTTTGGCTCCACCATAAGATAAATATTAACCTGCTGAGATCCTTCTGGAATAGGATCACACAATTTTATACAAATTCTTTTCATAAAGATTCAAACACATCAAATTAACTCTAAGTGAATGGAACTGTTAAATGTAAAAATATCTACACTTTTTGAAACTAGGGAAAAATAGTCAAGCATTTATAATTTAGAAAAGAGAAAAGCGATTTCTTAGTAAAGAAAGGAAAAGATCAATAAATTTGACTGTGAAAAACATAGGATTTCTGTGCCTTAATAAAGTCCAGCAACTCAGTATGAGGAAATATTTGCAAAACATGTCATCTGAATTGATCTTGTTATATGAAGAATTCTTATAAATCATTAAGAAAAATAATGCCCCAACAGATGAAGTTGATAAAAGACATAAACAAAGCTCGGCTCACAAAAGAAGGAATACAAATGCCCCAAGATAGATATAGAAAATTTAAATAATTGGCAAATGAAAGTGATAAATTGGCCATGCCTCAGTATTGGCTCTATGTGCTGAAATGGTCCTTTCATTTATCACTGGAGAGGTTGAGAAATCTACACTATCCTTCTGCAAAGAAAGATTCATACTTGCCTTGAGAGCTTTAAAGTGTGAATTGCCTTTGATCAAAGAATCTATCAAAGGAAATAATTTTTTAAATGCTGCAAATAATAATATATAAGGTTATTCATCATAAGATTTCTTGTAGTACCGAGAGAAGGGAAATTATATGACATCGGGGGTGAGTAAATAAATTGTGGTACATATCTCACTGTCTGTTCTGATACTACCAACACCATCGCCACTACTTAACTGTTTCCAAGCCTTGCAGCTACTTGTGTTTTCTGCTAACTTATACCTTCTGCTGCCACTTGCTTCCAGTGACTGCCTTGTGCTCTACTACAGACTTGTTTCTGAGCCTCTTCTACCTGCGATCAAGTGTCTGGTTCTACCCCCCACCTCCAGGTGTAAAACCCTTGGGAAATAATCTCACACAACAAGCTAATGGGTCAACTTTCTATGCAGAGTTCAGGAGGCCACAGGGAGAAGCAGCAGTGGTATCACCCGGTCCAGAATACTGCTGCCCAATCAGGGAGGAGTTTAAGCAAGGGAACCACATGCATGGTCACTCCCATTTTAGCCTGGGAGCATCCGTCATTGCCTGGATATGCTCACATCAGAATCACATTCCAAGAACTCGAATAGCTGCTTGGCTCATTTGCTTTCTTCATTTTACTTAAAAGTGCAGGAACCGTGGTTTAATTCCATAGCCCCAGCACCTATTTCGGTGCTCAGTGCTTGATATATAATTGTTGAATGATTGAGCTGTTCTAAGAATTAAAGGAACTAATGAGGGTCAAGCTCCTCGTGAGATTCCTCACATGAGGTAGCTGCTCAACATATGTTCATTCTCTCCCTCCTCCCTTCTTCATGCTCCCAAATCCCATTCCTCCTTTGTTCATGCAGGATCTGCTTCACTAAGTCGTCCCCAGACAAAGACTACTCACTAAACTCAGAGCAGTAAGACATTTATGTTATGATGAGATTCATTAATTGGGATAAATAACTCTTCACCCTGAAAGCTTAGAGTTAGTTCAGCTGCTACTAAATAAAAAAGCAAAACAAAAACCTCCCAAACATATGAGCCTTTCTTCTATGTTATTAATTTGTCTGGGTGTTTTGCTTTTCTCCCTTACCTCTGAGACTCAGACAGACCTAAAAGGAGCATTGTCTGGTACTTCTTAAATCACTGAGCACCAATGATGTACTTTTTACTTCCTTCATTGAGATTGTTCAATCATTATAACTGGGCTCACAGGGCCGCTGGCTCTCCAGAGCACAGAGGAGAAGGGAGGAACCCAACATTCATGAGGGCAGAGTACCAAGGGAGTGAATTTCTAGGATCCAGATTCCTGGGCTCCTAAACTTCATTTTGCCACTGCGTGCCGTTGAGAAAACTGACTTACTTCTATCTTTGTTTTTCCATTGGTCAAGTGGTAATAGTAATGTCTGAGTCTCATGGTTCCTATAAGCATTGAGTAATTACCCTTTGTCAAATACCTGGCTCATAATAAGAACCTGCAGAAAGATATCCACTATTCTTATGAAGACACATGTCAGGGGGTCTCTCCATCTTCATAACCAGAGAAGCAGAGAACTGGGCAGTGGTATCTCCCTGTACAGAAAGACAGGAAAGAAGGAAACCAGGGGTCATGGAGCTTGAGTGGCAATTCTAGGGAATTTCGACTGCCAGGGACTAGCCATAACTAGCAGGCACTGAGAAAGTATGCCAGCCCTGAGTGGCCTCTGCTGTCAATATCTTGTCAATATCACCCCTGATGGCGCTGGCCAGTTTTTCATCCTCCATGTGATCCCACCATTCCTTTTGAAAAAGAAAACTCTGCTCCTGATATGTTTAATAAGTGTGGAAAAGGTATTTGACCTCTTCAAATTGTTTCTTTGCGACCTCAGTTCAAAATGTTTCTGCACTACTGCTGTTCCTTTACTCTGTAGCAACTCGTAATCACTGCTTCCTGCAAGGAGTTGGTGACAAATAAGCTGCTACCTCACCCCTCTCCTCTGAGTGCTGCTCCTTAAATGCGGCTGTCAGAATGGAGAGTGCTTCACCGGTAGAGAGGAGCGCTCGGCAGTAAGCTGAGTTAATTGTGATGTTCTTTTGGATCAGCCCACTGAGATATTTGTATATTCCACTGTGACATCATCGTGACTTATCTGAGTTGATTGTCTCCTCCAAACCTTGCACTGTTCCCTGCGGCTCAGTGGATCAGCAATGAATCACTCTTTTTTTCCCTGTATATTATGACTCTAACTTTTGTTAACTTCCTGAATAATGGAAGAGTCGTGCACAAGGCTTTCCTCTGAGAGAAGAGCAAAAGTACTCAGCAAACACGCATCAGTTATTGTCCATGGGCCTTGGATGTGGCTCGATAGTGGAACAGCTGCTTCCCATGTGTGAGGTCTGGCTTCCATCCCTGACACCACAAAAATAAAATGATCTGCT